>NC_055989.1:131069228-132345453 GCF_018446385.1 Zingiber officinale | reverse complement strand
AGTACCACTAGTGAAGGTCATCTGGCAGAACCAGAAGTACGAGGAAGTCACTTCGGAGCGGGAGGACAGTATGAGACAAAAGTATCCAGAACTATTCTAAGTTCGAGGACGAACTTTTTATAAGGTATGGGGGATTGTAACGACCCAATTTTCCCTATTCTGAGTTTCAAATGTCCATAAAGATATTTGAAAATACTTTTAAAATATTCTAGAGATTTTTAGAAATTTTTAGAGTATTTTTGCATAATTTTTGGAGGGCGTTTAGCATTTTTACAAAACCAAAGAAGTTAGGCAAAAAGCGTTGGAAGCGAGGTTTGAACCCGGGACCTCGGGTCGGACTGACCCAAGCCAAAACCGGCCTGACCAACTAAGCTAGGAGATTTCTGTTAACCCTATATAGAGAGAATTAGGGATATAGTATAGTTTGGAATAAAACCCTTATATATAAAAGGGAATTAGGTTTTGGATTTTTCAAAAACCCAACATTTTCTTCCGAAATCTTTCTTCTCCTTCTCCCTCGCGACGGCGCGATTCTTCTCCTCTCGCGGCGGAAACGAAGAAAGCCGGCTTAGGGCTTAACTCTGGCGGTCGGCGAGCTTCTCCCTCCGAGGGTTCGGCACACATCCGAGCTTCTCTCGGCAAGGTGAACGCACGGACGAGAAGGGACCGAGATTTCGAGCTCCACCCGGAACCCTAGCCGACCCTTCTTTCTTCTCGGTTGTAAGTCCAAGCAATCAAGGGTAAGTACTACTCACCTGTGGTAGGAGTTGCTCCGAATCTTTGGATTTCGTTTCCTTGCTTTCGGATTTAGTTGTGCCGAGTGAAATCATATGCTAGGGCTTTTCTCTCCATGCTCTGTGGACCTAGCCGAATTGCTAAGGTTTCCCTTCCATTCCATTTGTATGAATTGCCTATTAGAGATGTTAGATTCTTTATGTTGGAATTTAAAGCATGTTGTACAGATTTATGTTTCCTACCATTGGGTTGCAACTGGATCGTGTAGCTTGACAGTTTGTCGAATTTGCATCAGATGGATTTTCGTTGGGTTTCATTTTAGTTTCCAACCATCTATGCTAGTTCCTAGATTAGTTCTTGCAAGCATTAGTATACAGTCTGAGCTCTATATTCTGTTATAGTTTCCTTCCTTGCTTTCAGGTCATGTGGTATAGAATCAAAGTTGATTAGGGATTTAGTTTTTGGACAGCATGTTTAAGAAGCTTAAAGTTGTATTCTTTTGCTCTATTTACAGCATGTTAGAAAGCTTAAAGTCGCATTCTTTTGCTACCCTATCCAGCATGTTTAGAAAGTCCAAAATTAGCTTCCTTTTGCTCTATTTTGTAGCATGATTAGCAAGATCAAATTAGTTTCCTTTACGCTTCGTTTATAGCATGTTTAAGAAGTTTAAAGTAGCATATTACCTTATTTTGTATAGCATGTTTAAAGGCCTTAAAGTAGTATTCTTTGTCATGTTTTAATAGCAGGTTTAGAAGCCCTTAAAGTAGCATTCCATGCTCTGTTTCTACAGCATGATAGAAAGTGTAGAGTTACATATATTGCTTTTATTACAGCATACTTAGAAAGCCCCAAAGTTAGCTTCCTTTTGCTTTATTTATAGCATGATTAGAATCATTCTATACTTGATTTTACAGCATGTTTAGAAGCACTAAAATAGCATCCTTTGCCATGTTTTCACCGTATGATTCAAAGGCTTTAAATTGCTTTCTTTAGTTTAGCTTATAGCATGATCAGTAAGCTTTAAGTTACTTGTTTTATTCTGTTATATAGCATGGTTAGTTGATTATACACCCATACTTGTTAAGTATATTTAAAGGACTCCCACAATCTTTAATAAAAGATAATAAGGAAGATAAAAGAATAAGAAAGATAAAAAGTAAGTCAAGCAAGAGGCTAGTACCCGACATCCAAGAGCTTGTCGTTAAACAAATCCATGTGACCATTTCCGAGGTCTTGGCCCTGGTAGACCGAGGTCTGCTCTTTTAGGATTGGTGGCTCGCAACCCCAACCTATTAGGGAACGCGCATGAGTTGGTACTAGGCCTGGGCCCAAGAAAAGAAAACCAAAGAAAAGAAAAGTTAAGTAAAGAAAGAAAGAAAGAAAGAAGAAGAAAGTAAAAGATAGAAATTAAAAGATTAATTTCTATTACAAGGATATAAGAAAATATAATAAGTTTTATGCTTAGAATAAATAAAAAGTTAGTTTCTTTAATTCTAAGCTTACAGTGTTCATTTCTTATTATCCTGTTAGATAGTGAGCATGTTTAGTATTCAGTTTCATTTTCTGTATACCATGAGCACATGCCGATTTGCTTTAGCATTTCAGTTTCAGTATTATTGCATTACATTTATGCATTTCGAGTTTTGTGAGATAGATTAGTACTTACTAAGCGTTTTCGCTTATTCTTTTTTTTCCTCCTACCGCAGATAAAGGAAAAGCTAAGATATGAAGGGAGGCGACAGGGTGGTGGTGATGATGGATGTGTGTGGTGACTGAACTATGGAGAGGTCCAGAGGGGACTAGCAAGACTTATTTATTTAGAGTTTATGTCTAGTTCATTTTCCTTATTTCTGTTATGAAATTATGAGTTATGATTGAGTTTGATGTGCATTGTAGCTTATTATGCTTCATTCTGGGAGATTGAGTTTAGTTCATATTGCTAGATTAGTTTTTGATTATGATATGATTTATTACTGCGTGGTTGTGAATAAATTGTGATCCAGCCGCATGTGGCTGTGTATATATATCTTGTGTATTATAGATTTGGTCACCGGTACAGGGGAGATTTTGCCGAAATTTTTCGGTAGGAATTTCTCTGAACCGTGATAAATCTAAGTGTCACTAATAATAGCATAAGTGACACTAGTAAGTAGAGTAGGAGTTAGGTAATGATCACCCTTAGAGAGTAGAAGTAAGAAGGGTGGGTTGTTACAGTCGCCACGTGGAGCCTCCTGTTTGGGTCAACTACGTCATGGCCAAGGCACCCTGAAGGTTCCAGGCACCCCGAGCCTCTTATATAAGGAGGGCCAAAGGCAGAGCTCTCACAACAACTCATAATCAGATCTTCAGCGCTCCTACGACGCTGCCAAAATCTCACCGACAACGCTCTTTCTCTTTCTGTCTTAGTTTTTATAATTGTCGGCATTTCTTTTCTAATAATTCCTGTGCTGTCGTTGTAATTCTCATTTTGAATTATTAGTGATTATCCACCGAAAGCACCCTTTTGTGCGGGCCTTGGAGTAGGAGTCGACACAGGCTCTCAACCAAGTAAAAATTACTTGTGTCATCTCTCCTTACTTTACTTTTTCCGCTGCGAACTCTCGATAATTTTAAATCGATATTCACCCCCCCCCCCCTCTATTGAATGATCACGATCCAACATTATGTGCTTGCGATAAACACTCGACCGATCGATTGAGCTATTGTTTATAGCAGCACTCTCCCAATCGATCGACTGATCGATTGGGCTTCGGTTAAATCGATTGGTTCATCGATTGCCCACCCTTGACTTGCTTAACTCAAGCTCGAGGGTTCCTAAATCCAACATCCGGTCAATTGTGACCTGTTGGAATTCCTCATGCCTAGCATTCGGTCAACCTTGACCTGCTAGGACTTCTTCACCAAGTGTCTGGTTAATCCTTTGACCTACTTGGACTTTTCTCCTTGTGCTAAGTGACCAGTCAACCTTAACCCACTTGGACTTACCATCTACCAGATGTCTGGTTATGCTTAACCTATCTGGGTTTCCTTGTGCCAAATATCCAATCAATCCTTTGACCTACTTAGACTTCCCAACACCAGGTGTCTAGTTAACCTTGACCCACCTGGATTGCACGTGCTTGGTTTTACTCACCAGGTCTTTCCACCTGCCTAGCTTCACTCACTAGGACTTTCCATCTACCTGTCTTCACTCACCAAGACTTTCCATCTGCCTGGCTTCACTCACCAGGACATTCACCTAACCACTAGGATTTTCAACTGCTTGGCTTCACTCACCAGGACTTTCATCTGTCTGGCTTCACTCACTAGGATTTTCAACTGCCTAGTTTCACTCACCAGGACTTTCACCTGGCTTCACTCACCAGGATTTTCCCAACTGCCTAACATCCAGTTAGGACTTCCCAGTCAAGTATCCGGTCAACCTTAACCTACTTGACTTCTTCACATTTAACTGGTCAAACCTTGACCAGAGGAGAATTGCTCCAACAATCTCCCCAATCGGACGATTGCACCTATAATCTTCACATATTGTCAAACATCAAAACCCAAAAATCAAGACTCAAGTTTGAGTCAACTCAAGTTTAGTCAACCTGGTCAACTTGACCCAGGGGATATTACACCAACAATCTCCCTCATTTTGATGTTTGACAATATTTTTAAGTTAGGCTAATCCCATAGTCTCAACTTCCCTTCATGCCAAAGCATGAATGAGGGTTTCCTTCATTCTCTTCCTTTCCTAAAGGCAAACTCCCTCTTTAGGTAATGAAGGTCTAACTTAAACCCTACATTCACCCCCTTTGACACACATAAAAAATTCTCCTCCTAAAGAGTTACTCACATGTTGTTCACAACTTCACTCGTTGTTCACAACACCACAATGAAGGTCCCATACCCTTCATTGTCTTCAATGCTCACCCTTGAGCATTAACCACGTCACAATGCTCATCCTAGAGCATTCATCATTCCAACAATGAATGTCTCATACCCTTCATTGTATCCAATGCTCACCCTTGAACATTGATCCACTTCATAATGCTCATCCTAGAGCATCCACAACTAAATAATGAAGATATCCACTCTCTACTATTTTTAAATGCTCAACCTTGAGTATTTACTTTAACGAAGGTTAACCACCTTCCATGGTGTTTGAAAAAAATTAATTTTCATGTCCTTAAAAAGCGACTCCCCCTAAAGACATACTCCAAACTTCTATCAATGCACCAACAATGACTTGGAATCCCTAAACCTTTAGGAAAGCCAAAACTTGAAGTTTTGAGGTTTTTAAAAAAATAATATTGAAACTAACCTCATCCTAAACTTCGACCTAGAGTTCCTTAACCATTTCTCCTTATTTTCATCATGAAAACTGTTGGTTGGTCCTAGAAAGATCGTACCGGTTCCACTGTACAAAAATTTTGTACAAGTGTCGAACCTTTCCTAAACAACCTATTGTGTTCTTTAGAAATTAAATTAGGAATCGCAAACGGAACTTAACATTATTGATTCTAAATTTAACTTATCTGTTCTTAATGGTTTAGATTTGGATCACAAGCGGAACTTAACACTATTGATCCAAATCCACCTATGTTATAAAGTTGATTAAATATTTATTTCTAAAATCGGCTCACAGGTCAAATATGGCGAGACACTAGGCCTTCTTGGGTATGAGATCATCCACCACTGCCTCGACAAAGCCTTTAATAGAAATTCAATATTTAATTTCCTAAAATAATATTAGGTTTAATCGAAAAGAACAATCGAATCACAAATCCGAAAAACAAAACAAAAGAAACACAACTTCGAAACAAATCCGAAACTCTAGAATCATATGCCTCTTGTGTTTGGAATTCATACAAAGAAGGACTAGCATGATGCGGAAAATAATTACTAGTTATACCTCTTCTTTGTATGCTAATAACCTCGAGATTTTCTGTCGTATTCCTCGCCTCCTCTTGGACGTTGTGTGAGCGACGATCCTCCAAGATGAACACCACGCAAAGCTCCTCCTCCTTCTCTAGTATTCGTCCACCACCACCACCAAGGAACAAAAGAGAGCAAGGGGAAAGGGAAGGGAGAGAGGGCCGACCATAAGAGGGAGCTTCAACAAGAGAATAAGAATTGATATCTCATGAGGCCTCTCCTCCCCTTCTTTTATAATACTTGCCCAAGGCAAATAAGGAAAGATTTTTACAAAAATTAAAATTTTCCTCTTGTTTTTCCTTTTCCCCTTTTATTTTTCCTTTTTTTCTCTTGATTGATTCAATCATTGATTGGCCGACCCCTTGCTTGGGCACCAAGCAAGGGTGGCCGGCCCTTTAAAGGAAGAAAATAATCTTGTAAAAAATTTTATAAGCAAAGAAGGAAAGCTATTATAAAATTTTACAAGCTCTCTTTTAATTTCCTAATGTGGATGTTGAAAAATGAAAGTTTTAAAAATTAAAACCAAGTTTTAAAAATTAAAACCAAGTTTTAAAATTTAAAACTTCTCTTCTAAAATTTCCTTTTTTAACATGGTTACAAAAATAGAAAGTTTCAAATTTAAAACTCCCTTCCTTTTTTTCAACAACCATGAGGATGGTTAAAAAAGAAAAGTTTTAAAACTTTTAAACTTTCTTTTAAACCATGTGGCCTGAAACCATCCGATCAACCTTGCTTGGAGTGTTAGGATGTATACTAAAATCCTAGCTTTTTGTAAACATTTATTTTGAAATAAGAATCACATTGGTCAAATGTCTACATTTATGTTAGATGTAGTTATCCATTTAATTTATATTGTAGATAACATGGTGTGTGGTGCCACACAGAAGATCATGTTATCAATTCCTTATAAATTATAAATAGTAGCTCACAACCAAGATGGAATGAGACAAACCATTGGAATGGTTGTAGTATAATTTGGTATTAGTTTATCTTAACTATAAAATTACACTAGTACACTATGTATGTATTGAGCAGGACCATTTGGGGTTGTTCCTTTTTATACTAACTACATAAAATAACAAAACCTCTATTATTATGGATGTGCGTACTCTTAATCCCGATATAATAACAAGCACGTATCCTAGTAATTTCTTTAATTTATCAATGCGTGAGATTTAGTTCGTTAAATCAATAAGTCCGATAAGTTGGGAAATGCTATTATTTATATAGTGTGTTGTTAATTATAGAAGGAAACTGTGTCCTAGTAATCTAGGTTGATGATGTCCCCTAGAGGAGCTCATAAGAATTGCCATGTAAACCCTGCAGGTGGACTTTGTCCGGCATGATAATGAAGTTAAGTGGTACTACTCTTGGAGCTAGATATTAATTAAGTGAGTTGTCAGTAACTCATTTAATTAGTGGACATTCAATATCTTAAACACAGGGAGATTAATGCACTCATAATAAGAATGATCCCATAATATAATTTGGGATTGGTGTGGTAGCTCTTTAGTGGTATGAGTTATTATTGATGAACTTGAGTTGGGTGTTCGGGGCAAACACAGGAAGTTCAAGCTCATCAGGAGACCAAAACTAATTTCTTCTCTCGGTCCCTATTGTAGCCTCTATAAAACTTTGTATCCATAAAGTCCACTTCTTACCTAAGTAATAGGTCGGATGCATCCTTGCTTGGAGCAAGGGGGGTTGACCAAGCATTAATTTGGAGCCAAGTAGTGACCGACCAAGCTTGGTGTCCAAGCTAGGGGCCGACCACATAAGGATAAAAGGGATTTTTTAATTTTGTGTTAAAAACTTTCCTTTTATAGCAATCCTCATGGTTTTAAAAGAGAGTTTTAAAATTTTAAAGTCTTTCCTTTTATAGCTATCTACAAAGGATTAAAGAGAGATTTTAATTTTATTAAAATCTTTCTTTATTTGTAGTTTAAAAGAGAGATTTTAATTTTTGATAAAAGTTTTTTTTTGTAACCATGATTTAAAAGAGAAGTTTTAATTTTAATCTTTCCTTTTTTTAGATGTCTACATGATTTAAAAGAGAGAGATTAATTTTAAAACTTTCCTTTTGTTGCCATGTGCAGTAGTAAATTTAAAAGAGAGAGATTTTAATTGTTGTTAAAATTTTCTTTTTTAAAGGGAGGCCACAAATAAGGAAGTTCTAATTATGTTTAAAACTTTCCTTTTTTGCCATGAGCAAGGATTATAAAAGAAGAGGAGGTGATGCCTTATGGTGTAACACATATTATTATTCTCCTCTTCTCCTTGCTTGTGGCCGGCCCTCTCTTTCTCTCTTCCCTTAAGGCCGGCGGCATCTATATTCTCTTCTTCCTCCTTTTCTTCCTTCTAAGGCCGGAGCTTGAAGAAGAAGAAGGAGAAGACAAGAAGTACCTAGGTGGCCGGTTGCTTGGAGGGGAAGAAGAAGAGAAGGAAATTTCCTATTTTGGCATCACTTGGTGGCTTGAGAGTCTTGGAAAAGAAGAAGTGGTTCCGGGTGGATTCCATCTTGGTAAATCGTCGCCCACATGACGCCCAAGAGGAGGAGATGAATACAACAGAAGATCAAGAGGTCTTTAGCTACAAAGAAAGGTATAACTAATTAATGGTTTCCGCTTCGAATTAATTAGTTAGTTTTCTTTGCATGGATTCTGAAACACCAACACAAGAGGCTGGCGATTTTATGTTTCGATTTCGTGCTATCAATTTTGTATTTCAATTTTGCATTTCGATCTTGTGTTTCTATTGTGGTCTCTGTAGTTAAACCTAGGGTTACTGTAAGAAGTTAAATATCCAATTTCTTTGAAAGACTTTGTAGACTTTGTCTAGGAAGTGGTGGATGATCCCATAACCAAGAAGACCTAGTGTCTCGCCATGTTTAACCTGGAAGCTAATCTTTTAAATAGATATTTTATCAACTTCTGTAATATGATTTAACTTAGGAAGATCACATCGGTTAAACTTGGAGTAAAAAGGTTAAGTATCGTTTCCAATCCAAGTTTAACTTCTGAAGAGCAACTTGGATTAATAATGTTAAGCATCGTTTGCAATCCAAGTTTAACTTCAGTAGAGCACATGGGTAGCTAGGTTAAGTTCTGTGCTTGTACAAATTTTTGTACAGGGGAAACAGAACGGAATCCAGGTGTAGCAACCAACATGGAGTTCACTCCTCCAAGACTTCTCGTTACCTAAGGTTATCTCTCCCTAGGTTTTTCACCACTTGGCTTCACTCACCAAGACTCAATATTCGGGTACCCAGGGATCAGGTCCTCCAGACCTATCCACCTGGCTTCTACGATATACCGAGATTTCCCTTACCTCAGTATTCGGCTACCTAGGGATATGGTCCTCCAAACCTATCCACCTGGCTTCCACGATTTACCAAGATTTCCCTTGCCTAGCTTCCAACTAGGACTTCCCTTGCCTAGCTTACAACTAGGACATCCCTAGATCAAGCTCCATACTTAAACATACTTAAACATATTTATCGGATATTAAAACCTTGGAGGTCGATTTCACCAACATAACCGCCGAACGAAGCAACGAAATAATGGTCGTACCAAGCATCTACCCGCCAAAGTTTGAAGAGGAATTCGCTAGCTGGAAAAAGCAAATGCAGGTATTTTTTTTAAAACCGATTTTGATTTAATGTTAATTTTGGAATTTGATTTTACAGCACCAGAAGGTAAGGAGAAATACCACTGGATGAAGAAGGAGCAGGCCGACTACGTGGTAAACGACAAAGCGGAGTAGCATCTACTAACCGTTCTTCCGCCACAAGAAGTCAACCGGATCGGTAACTACGACTCCGCGAAAGAACTTTGGGAGAAGTTCCTTGAGCTGCATGAAGGAATGTCCGAAGCTAAGCTCGCGAAACGAGATTTACTCCGCAACCAGCTCACCAGCCTGTGACTTGGGGAAGACGAGACAGTTGCGCATCTGCACTCAAGAATTAAGGAAATCATCACCGGACTCTCGAATCTCGGAGAAAAGGTAAGCAACCGAGATTCGCTAAGGTACACCCTCAATTCATTTCCTAGAATTACAAAATGGGCATCACTAGTAGATGCCTTTTATATTTCGAAAGATTTAGAAAAAATTACATTAGAAGAATTCTTTTCCACATTTGAAGTGCATGAATCAAGATGTCCAGGTACGAAGGAGCCCAAGTACAACATCACCCTCAAAGTATCGAGAGACGAACCTAAGTCAGAGTACTCTCTTGACGACAAGGAAATGGTAATGATGGTAAGACGATTTAAGAAGTCATGTAATTCTAGAAAAACTAATCATCCGCAGGGTAGAAAGACAAGGACGATCCGCTGCTACCACTGCAACGAAGAAGGGCATGTCAAGGACAACTGCCCCAAGCTGAGGAATAAGGACACGGATAAAGGTAAGAAGTCTGTTCAAAAACGCAAGGCATTAAAAGCGATGTGGGACGATACGACGTCCGAATCGGAAGTCGAAGCCTTCTCCGGACTTGCACTAATGGCAAGTCATCAAGATGACGACTGCGAGTTAAGCTCTTCCGAAATGAGCATTGAGAGCATCGATGAAGGGGGAGCTACGTCGGAAGATAGCAACAATTCAGGGGGAGAAACGGACAACAAGATCGACAAGGTAAGTCAGGTACGATCTCTTTCTCCCGATAAACTATTTAAATTTATTAAATTGTTAACTAAGGATTACTGTAAATTAGAAAAAGAAATTAAGAATTTGAAAATAATATTAGCTAAATCTTGTCCAATAGAAGAATTCGACAAAATTAAATTAGAAAATGAAAAATTAAAAGTAGAAAATGATAATTTAAAAGTACAAGCAAATAACGTGAAAAACTATGCATGCTAATCTAATACCAATGTTAGAAAATTTAACAATTTAAATTGGTATTTTAGATATCATAAGGGACAAATTAGGAACATTTCAAAAATATATGCCCCTACGAAATTTTTAGTTAATCCAGTAGGTTGGAACCTTTATTGGGTTCCAAAGTCATGCTTTAATTGAACTTTTAATCGGATTTAGCGCTTTCAGTGAGGAAATTAAACAATCAGTTTCTTTATGAGGATTTGTCTAAGGAAGTGGTTGTTGCTCCAACAACCAAGAATGCCTAGTGTCTCTCCACGACCTGAAAGCCAAAATATTGAAATAAAATATTTAATTAACTTTCTAGTAAAACATTAAAATTTAATAAATGCTTTAAAAAGTTTTTAAAACATTTTTTTTGGAAATCATTCTAAAATATTTTTATACATAGAAAAATGTTCGTGCGTAAATTTTTTTTTCTTAGAAACATTCTTAAAAAAAATTGTTTTTTGCCTAAGTTATAATTTATTCTGAAAACTAGAAATTATTGCTTTTTTTTTTTACTCAGAAAATTTTCTTACCTAAAGTTTTTACTTAGAAAATTCAAAAATTTAAGTTAGAAATTTTTAATATTTCCTTTGCAAATTTTCTAACTTAGAATTTATCTAACTTAGAAATTTTTAATCATTGAAATTATTTTCAAAATTTTCTAAGTTTTAACCCTTAGATTTTTTCCGGAACCCCAATTTTTATGTGATCAAAGGGGGAAGAGGAAAAGTATAAGTCTAGGGGGAGGTAGACCAAAATTTAAATTTTCTACCTTTTTGCACTTTATTTGTAAAATTAGTTTATTTTTTATGTCTATTTACCCTAGATTAACTTAGGTTGCTCATATCAAAAAGGGAGAGATTGTTGGAACCCCAAGGTTGTTTTGGTGTGATCAACAAGTTAAGTTAGGTCCTGTGTGTTTTTAACCTTGTGTCTAAGTGTGCATGAGCACAGGTAGTCGAGCGGAAGACATAACTAGTGAGAAGGATAGCACGCGGTGCGTCTGAGGGACGAGGCATTGCGGAAGAGTACACCAGCGGATGAGAAGGAAGCGTGCGGTGGTTCCGAGGGACGAGAAGCCAGAGCGGAAGACTGCTCGGGGAGCAAAAGACGCAGCTAGCAAGAAGGTTGACACGGGGGTGCGATTGAGGGACGAAGACTGCGGATGAGTACGCTGGCGGATGAGAAGGAATCACGCGACGATTCCGAGGGACGAGAAGCCGGAGCGGAAGCCTGCTCGAGAAGACCGGAAGTTAGGTTCGGGTGAGCCCTATTCCGGATGATAGAGATCACCCAAGAGAACAGAACTGGAGTAGAAGACTCGGGCCGAGGCGAGCGAACCCAGAGCAGAGGGTCTAGATTGAAAAAGTCAACTCCTATTGACTTTGGCCTTCCGGGTGCCCGGAACAATCCGGGGCGCTTGGAACCCTTCCGGGCGCGCGGATTGAAATTATATCAGGATCTTAGTCAAACCGTGATCCGTGCACAGGGGATAAAATTTTATCCCCCCAGGGCGCTCGGAACCCTTCGGGGCGCCCCGACCAAGGCTATAAATACAGCCTTGGTCCAGAAGCTTTCAATCAACTCAAGCAATTCATCTTCAACACTTGTATGCTTCATTTCTAGATTAGCTTCATTGTTTTTGCGCTTCACTGCTGTAAGAGACTTCTCCACCTGAAGGAGTATTTAGTGCTACACTTTCCTTGGATTAACAACCTCCCCGGTTGTAACCAAGTAAAAATCCTCTTGCCTCTTCTTTTTGTTTATTGCCTTCATTTCTTTTGCAAGTGTTAGTTTAAGAAAAGTCGAGAAGAGTTGTGTTTTTTTTTGCAGACTATTTAACCCCCCTTTTAGCCAACAGCCGCGATCCAACAAGGATCAATAAATGATACCTTAGGTTTGCTCTTGAGAGCTCCCCCTTAACTTGAGCTTCCTCCTTTGAGCTTGGTCGATTTCTTCCCCTTAGGACATTGACTCCGATAATGTCCTTTTTGATTGCAAGAGAAGCACACTATGTGCTCCTTGTTCTTCTTTGTCACGGGGGGCAGTCTCCTTGGGCTTCTCCTTGCCCTTAGGTGCCACTTGACCCTTCTTCTTGATCAATTTAGGACACTTACTCTTGTAGTGCCCTTTTCCCCTACACTCAAAGCATATAATGTAGTTTTTATTATTTAAATTTGAAATAGTTATACCTTTACTTTTAGGGGTGGCACATGATCCTCCATTTGATTTTTCTTGACTTGTGGAGGTGGCGTCATCTTCCTCTCCATTTGACCCAGAAGTAGAAGCTTCTTCTTTCTCCGATGTCAATGAATGATGCTCCCCCTCAATCCTAGAGGTGGAGACCTATTCATCTTCATCCTCTTGCATATGAAATAAGGAGTATACTCCTTTGCCTTTGTCTTCGTGCTCTCTAGAGGATGGACCTTCTTCTTATTCTTCTGATGTTGAGCACCTCTCAACTTCGGATTCTTCTTCCCCTTGGTCTTGATCTAATGAGTCACCCTCTTTGGATTCTTCTTGGTTTGGTGCAGTGGAGGGGATCTCATAGATTTTATCCAACTTGCTCCAAAGCTCCTTAGCATCTTTGAATTCCCCAATATTGTATAAAATTGTGCTTGGCAATAAACTAACCAATAATTTGGTTACCTTATCATTTGTCTCGCACCTTTGAATTTGCTCCTTGCTCCATTTGCTTTTCTTGAGAATTTTACCTTTTGAATCTTTTGGAGCTTCAAATCCCTCCATTAGAGCAAACCATTGTTCTATCTCCATCATAAGAAAAATTTTTAGCCTTGATTTCTAAGAATCGAAGCTCGTTGATGTGAATGGTGGAGGTACCCTTGTGTCGTATCCAAGTCCATCTTAGAATTCCATTTGAAGTTGAGCTCTTTTGAAGTCTTTGACTTTATTGAACTTGCTTCAACTTCTTCTCCCTCTAGCTTGTTGCCCTTTCCGACGATGATTCCGGTGAAGAGCGACCTCGCTCTGATACCACTTGTTAGGGCCTATTTGTAGCTAGAGGGGGGCTGAATAGCTCGTTGTGGTTCGTTTGCTTGCTTCGTGATGATGATTTGTAGTGGATAGAACTCGAAGCAACACTTACAACACTAACACAAGGATTTACTTGGTATCCACCTCAAGAAGAGGTGACTAATCCAAGGATCCACACACGACACACTCTCCACTATGAAAAACACTCATTCTCGATAACTACTGGAGGTGGAGAAACCTCGTACAACACTCACACAACAAGATACAATGCACACAAGAAGAAAAATACAAGAATACAAATGAATAACCTCTTCTTGCTTGATCTCTTGTTGATGAAGATGCCTCTGGACCCTTTGGAAAGTGCAACAACACCTCTCTTCCAAGCTCTAAGTACGACGGTGAGTGGTGAGGAGAATTGCGTGCGCTGGAAGAAGGCTCGAGAGAACTGCTGAGAAGAAAGCTCGCCATGGCTTTATACACTGCGCCTATAGGGCTCCTAATTGATTGAGCTTACTCCCAATCGATTGTCACATGAGATCTGCACCATCTCAGTCATCCAAAGCTCGATACCTGCACAACGGTCATATCCCAATCGATTGGGGAGGCTTGAATCGATCGGTTGATCGATTCATAGCGCCTATGTGCTCTACTGGAAAAGACCTAAATCGATTGCCCAATCGATTCAGCTTTTCTCGCGTTGCATGAGATTTCTAGCCCCAATCGATTGCCCGATCAATTGGTGGTGCCCAATTGATCGACCGATCGATTGGGCTGCATTCTGTGCTTGTAATAAACACTCCCAATCAATCGGCCGATCGATTGGGCTATTATTTATCATAACACTCTCCCAATCGATCAACTGATTGATTGGACTTTGGTTTAATCGATCAGCTGATCGATTGACCACCCTTGACTTGCTTAACTCAAGCTCAATGGTTCCCAAATCTAACATCCAATCAATCATGACCTGTTGGAACTCCTCATGCCTAACATTTGGTGAACCTTGATCTGTTGGGACTTCTTCACCAAGTGTGCGATCAATCCTTTGACCCACTTGGACTTTTCTCCTCGTGCCAAGTGACCGGTCAACCTTGACCCACTTGGACTTATCATCTACCAAATGTCCGGTCATCCTTGACCCATTTGGGTTTCCTTGTGCCAAATATCTAGTCAATCCTTTGACCTACTTGGACTTCCCAACACCAGATGTTCGATCAAACTTGACCCACCTGGATTTCCACGTGTCTGACTTCACTCACTAGGTCTTTCCACCTACTTAGCTTCACTCACTAGGACTTTCCATCCGCCTGGTTTCACTCACTAGAACTTTACATCTGCTTGGCTTCACTCACCAGGACTTTCACCTAACTTTACTCACTAGGATTTTCAACTGTCTGCCTTCACTCACCAGGACTTTCATCTGCCTAGCTTCACTCACCAAGACTTTTACCTAGCTTCACTCACTAGGATTTTCAACCGTCTGGCTTCACTCACCAGGACTTTCACCTGGCTTCACTCAATAAGATTTTTCCAACTGGCTAACCTCCAGTTAGGACTTTCCCAGTTAAGTATTCGGTCAATCTTGACCTACTTGACTCTTCTTCACATCTAACTAGTCAAATCTTGACCATAAGGGACACTACAAGAAAAATCCTCATAGACATCGGTGGAACAACAGTGGTTTTAAGCAAAAACCGATGTCTTTGAGTATTTTACACCGATTTTTTCAAAAATCGGTGTCTATAAGCGCAGATTTTCGCTCATAGACATCGGTTTTTAAGCCGATGTCTATGAGCACTTTTTTTCGTTAATAGTCACCGATTTTAACAGCGGTTTTTAAAACCCGGTGTCTATGATAAAATAAAATAATATAATTTTCCCACCAATACTTAGCCAAAATTTGCAACACTTCACTCTTCCCTCTAAACCTAAACCTATATCGCGCCGTCCACTGTATACCGTCGCCTCATCTCCCTCTTCCCCTTCCTAGATCGACGCCCCTTCCTCTCCCGATCAGGATCACCACAGGACGTCGTTGCTTCTCCGTCAAACCACACCGCATCTCCTCCAACTCCTCCCTTTGGGTGAGAAGAGGCTGCCTGTGTGGCTTGGAGTCGTCGCCGGGTCACTAGAAGTCGCCCTCCTCCACTCTTTCTCGATCCCATATCTGGTAACCTCGATTCCTCATCTCCTTCTTCTGATTTGATCCCTCCTTGTCGATCCTCGCGTGGCCAGGACTGATCGGAGCTCCTTGCTCGCTGATTTTGCTGCTCGCGGTAGGATTCGGCGCTGCCTCCAGGTGTGTTATCAACTAATCGGTCGACATAGTGAGGGGGAAGACGCAGATGAGGAGGATAGAGAACCTAGCCAGCCGGCAGGTGACCTTTTCCAAGCACCGGAGAGGCCTTCTGAAGAAGGCCTTTAAACTCTCCGTGCTCTGAGATGCCGAGCACCAAATGTCAAGTATTCCCCAAGTACTCCTTATGGTTATCGATTTGTGAACTAGGTAACAAATGTCAAGTATTTTTGTCTTTCATCCGAAATGAAAGTACCAGTGCTTCCATACTTGACCAATTTGAGCTTAATCAGGAGTTAAATGCATATTTTGCATTCTTGTTCGAACTTATTGCTGAGAGGGGACCTTCTGTGGGTTTGAATGTTAACCTTAGCTGATATGATCTATTTCATGGCCATCTCTTCATTGCCGACTCTGGAAGACTTGGCATTTTGTAAGTAGAAAATGATCTTCCAATTTCTAAGCAAAGTTATGGCTTTCTTATTGTTTGAAATTCTGTGATCTTCTGCAGTGCTCACTCTATTTTCATGCTCCTTTTGTTAGAGTGACAAGTGTTTTCAAGGAATAGTAGCAAACATATAACGTGTCTTAGTGTTTGTGATGCCTATGCAAATTTAAGTAGAAAAAAAAATTAAACAATTAAACTAAAATGATTTATCTCTTGGTAAATGATCACAGGCTACTGAAGTCCTTCCTCATCTTCGACAGTTTCATCTTCTTGATCTTTTGATTGCAAGTATTAATTGATTGATGAATGCAATGTGTTTGATGAATTTCCTCAAACACTACCCTGACTTGATTTTATCATTTTTGTTTGCATGATTCTCTTGAGTGGTAAATGCTAGTTACTGTCACTTGTGGTATCAATTCTAGTTTGTCCCTAACACAATTTCATATGCCAATAGTAGTTTTTGTGGTACAGAGGCCTATCCATTTACTGTCGAAAAGATCAGTAAATTGAGAGAGGAAGTGGAGAATGCTAAGACGGATCAAACTCTTCGAAGTATCTTAGTTTCATCTTCCCGTGACTACTTGATCACAAATGATAGATCTAAGGTGATTCAAATGTACCAGTAGTTGTTTGAGATGTTTAAAGTTTCTGTTAACTAATACACTAAATGCCTCAACATATACTAAATGCTTAATCACTTGTGTCTATAATTATTGTGCATTAGTTAATTTTTTTTACTGATATATGCTGATTTTGATACAGGTTTCTGTTTCAAATCTTGAAGGCAAAATAGTGGCTTTGTACATCTCATGCAATAGGGATTGTTGCAGTGAGTTCTCTCCAATACTCGCACAAATCTATAAGAAGCTCAAGGAAATTGGAGAGAGCTTTGAGGTTGTGCTAGTGTCCTTGGAAGACGACGAATCCTATTACGATGAAGCCATAGAAAACATGCCCTGGCTTGCATTTCCTTTCAATGGCAAAAGTTGCGATAAGCTTTTTTGCTATTTTGGTCTCCAGGAATATAAATGCTCTACTGTCATCTTGATTGGATCGGATGGGAAAACTATGAATGTAGATTTAATGAACTTATTAAAGAGTATGAATTTGAGGCATGGGAAGCATTCCCGTTTTCTCAAGAGAAGTTGCATGAGTTGTCAGAAAAAGTAAAGGCCAGACTTGAGTCACAGACACTCGAGTCACTTCTTGTTTCGGATGATCTTGATTATGTTATTGGAAAATATGGATTGAAGGTATTCAATTTTTTGCTTAACATTTAAACAACTTCCGCATCTTCCATATTTTTTGTTGGAGTACATTTTTCCTTATATTTAATTAATTAGATAGTTGAAACGGGAAGGGTTTAAAGAAAGCTTATTGGTGTGTTATGGAAGAGTCTTGACAAAATAAAATTTCTCAAGTTAATGGGATATTTTACCAGCTCACTGTTGACTCAGTTAGTACCCTCAGTAACACCATGTCAACCTCATGCCAAAGAATTTTGTCCATGGTTCCAATTGCATGTAGAAAATTAAATCATGGGTCATCTCAAAAGGGAATGTGAAGACTATTATAGCTAAGCAAATCATAAGAGAAGAACATATTTTCTTACTATAATAAAAAAAATACTAAAACTAATGTTTGTCATTGCACCATATGCGTGAAGTTTATTATCCTGCTATTCTTTTATGAGTGTGTGATCATATTTTCAGTTTGGTATATGAAAAAGCTACATGGTTGCATTGCCTATTTTCATATGATTGAATGCATGCCATAAGTTTTTACTTTAAAACTGGAATAATAACTTTTTGCTTACATATATTTATGGTATTTCCTCTGCATTCATTGTTTATGGTTAAGTTATTTTCAGTTTTTTCTCCTCTATTTCCCAATTAGTCTATGAATTTTGGTTTTTGTCATTCCTCAGTTTTATGTATGAATTAAGCATGTTTAATTGTGAAAAAAAATCCTCTTTTCTTTAGTGTGTTTCTGTTATTCAAGAGCCATGTATATATTGTCTTTATTAGTGATGTGAGGGTATGCAGACAAGAGGAACATGTATTCTTCAATTTTATTTTAGCATGCATTTGGTTGAAAAGTATTGTGACATTGTTAAATTATTACATAATTTATTGCAGAATGTTCACCATGCTGGTCAACCAATGCCTGGTGAGGAGCAAGAAGATATAGTCATAACCAGTACCCAGAATAACCTATTAAATATGAAGTACCCTTTGACAGGAAAGCCTGTTACAGAATTGCAAAATCCTGTCCGCTGGTAAAGTAGTGCTTCACTCTTTACCAAAGTTTTGTAGTTATGTTTTTATCCAATATAAATTAAAATTCCCTAATTTTTTGTTGGTTAGTAATGAAAGATAAAAACATAACGGTCAAGTGAGATTGTTTCATATGTACAAAGCCATTTTTTTTCTTTGTAAATGAACAAATATTAAACGGTTCACAAGTTAACTAAAAACAACTATTTTAAGTGAACTTCTTTCTTAAAATGCAGAGCTTGGTTTCCTTGGAAATCATGTTCCTTCTTGAACCATATTCAATTTGGCATGAGTCCTTATTTGATTAGTTGTGAACTATGAATTTGTGTGCTTTGTAGAATGCAATGTGAGATATGTTAATGTCGTAGACAACATTCCATAGCTTTCTACTTATATTTCATTATAACAACTCAAAAAAACCTTTTAACATATTCTGTTGATTCAATTGTTCATGTTCCTTAAACAATGCTTAATGTATATTTATTTATCAAGTGATGAAGAAGCTTATGACTAGTATGTTTCACATATTTTTTTTCCCAAGCAAAAGGTATGTTATTATTATTATTAAAGTCATAAACCATGTTCTTTCTATCTGTTGTTCTTCATCAAGCAGGATGGACTGCAAGCATATTTATGAGAAGGAACCAGTAATTCACTACATAAGCACAAAGAAACCACATCCTCGATGCCCAGTTGCAGGTAAGTGCCCTATCTATTGCAGTTGAACTTTCATTGTTGATCTTTTTGCTCATTACAGCTACATCCTATCAGGTTGCCCAAAAATTCTCCAAGTTGGACGGGTTGTACGCGATGCCTTGCTTACAATAGAAATTGATGAAATGTGTTTGGCATCAGCTACAAACATAAATTCAACAATGGTAGAAGATTTTTACAAAAGTTGACTGAAAATGGCAACACTGCTCCCTGCAACTGTAAGCTTGATATAATTTTTCAAGGTGATTTAGCCCCTATCGGTGATTTGTTATCAGCCAATGCGATTTAGGCATCATAATTAATTATCTTTTGATGTTGTAAGAGGAATATTTGTGTAATTTGTGGATACGGACTTGATGTGTACAATATCTATTATCTTTTTATATTGTAAGAATAATATTATGTATTGGCAACATGGATATTTACTTGGTGTGTTTAGATACACCGATGTATAATAATATTAACTAAATTTTGTACTTTTAAAATGTTGTATAATATCGGTTTTTCACTATTTCGGAAATCGAATCGGCGTCGTTAAACAATATTGATATTACATCAGTTTTCCACCGCTGCCAAAACTGGTGTTATTAACATATAATATTATATCGGTTTTACACCGTTGATGAAACGGTGTCGTTAAGTGATACTACACCGGTTAATAATCGATTCGAACACCGGTGTTGTTAAGTGATACTACACCGGTTTTAATTCGATGTCTAAAATGGCAGACCTTTTACATCGCCTTTATAGACATCGGTCGAAAATGTAATAGACACCAGTGGAAAATCGATGTCTATGAGGGTTTTTGTTGTAGTGGGAATTGCTCCAATAATCTCCCCAATTGGATGATTGCACCTGCAATCTCCATATATTGTCAAACATTGAAATCCAAACATCAAGACTCAAGCTTGAGCGAACTCAAGCTTAGTCAACCTGGTCAACTTGACCCAGGGGATATTGCACCAACAGTGTCCATAATAATCCTCATCAGATATGAATGATTCACCATGATATGTTCAATTATAGCAATTCAGAGTAAAACTAAATCTACAAAGATGCTCTGAAACTTTACTAGACGGTAAAATTTACCATTATGACACTTTTTGCATGAACACTGTATTTGATTACCATCCATAAACTCAACATTACTAGATGCAAATTTAAAAACTGTCTCAACTCAGTGATAAACTCATTAATTAAACCCCGACATTCAAGTAAATTTTTATTATACATCCAACTTCTTTAATTCTATATTTTTCTTGTTTCTAATAAATTACATTAATAAAAACTCCTAAACAACATACTAATGGTCAATATGTACTTAGTTCACATAAAAATGAAATAAAATATAACAAAGAAAAATACAAATATGAGATAGTACAATAGACAAATTGGTATCATTATTAAAATAAGGGCAGGCGATATTACCTAACAAAGGTAAAGAAGGACAGAGGGGCGTCGCAGCTGATAGGGACTAGCAGCGCCTTCCCTCCCTCTATCATTCAAACACTATTCTATCATTATCAAAATATACCAATCTTACACTAATGCTATCATTATCAAAATATATCATTCTTACACTAATGCTATCATTATTAAAATAACATGTGTAAATAAATATACCTAACAAAGGTAAACAAAAATGAGTCTCTCCAAGCTCTGTCAAATACAAATTGCACAAACAACAATATAAAGTTTACAAACAAATATAACAAATCATAAATTAACAAATATAATTTTGCCCACCTACCGTAGTCAAGGTCAGCATAGGCGCCCCACAACCAAGCAAGGCCAACACAGGACCTCGCAGCCAAGCAAGCCCGATAAGGCTGCTAGTGGCCAAGACAAGCCCGACTACGACCGCCAAGCCCACTAAGGGATGACTTTGGTCATTGGAGGCCGCTAGTGGCCAAGCCAACCCCGACCAAGGCCGCAATGGGTCGACCAAGGCCACTACGGGCTGGCCAAGGCCGCTAGGCCCAACCAAGCCTGCCAGGGACCGACCAAGCCTGCTAGGGACCGGCCAAGCCCACTAGTGGCCATCCAAGCCAGCCAAGCGACAACCTCGGCAGCTTGCGATCGTTGGCAGCCGCTGGAGGTTGGTAAAGGCCACTTGCGATTGTTGGTGACCGGAGAAAACCGCCTGTGATTGCTAGCGGCCGGCGAAGGCCACCAGCCGCCTCTTGAGGCAGCCAACGAGTGTTGGAGGCTGGCAGCAACCCACATGAGACCGGCCAAGGCTGTTAGTATCACAGGAGGCTAGCAATGACCAATTTAGGAGATTAGAAGAGAGGGGAAGAAAAAGGAAAGACTTACCGGCTGAGAGAAATTGTCGATGCCACAAGAGAGAAAATGCCACTGCACAAATGCTAGGGAAAGAGGAGAGGATGGATTTGGATCTGATGTTAAAATACTAGAGTTTTTAGGGATAAAATTATTTCGTCCCTAACTTCATTAAAATTTGCAACAAATCCACTGTTTCGTTGCAAAGTGACAAATGTTTTTTTAAAACAAAGTATATATGACCGAAGTCAGTTGATGGACCTAGAAAGCTCGGAATGAGATGAAATCAGTTCATATATGTCCGTCTATTTTTCTTGATTATATAAATATCCTCAAATATTTTTTTCCTAATATATTTTTTCAGTGATTTTTTAATCACCTATGTGTTCGAAAAATATAACTCGAGTTTAAAAATTCACACATCCAAATCTATTGGGTCAAATTAATTTTTGAAAATATGGATATAATCAGGAGAACTATACGAATACATAAAAACTAATTTTGTGTCATTCTGAGGTGTCTGACATTAATTTACAACTCTAACAAGTTCAACAAATTCAATTTGCTTTCTAACTCTAACATGTTCAACTTCATTTGAAATCCATCTATTTGACTTAGCTATGAAAAAAATATATATTAGGTCTAAAAAATATTTGAGGATATTTACATAATCATAAAAATGATATGAATATATAGGAACTTGTTTCATCTCATTCCAAGCTCTCTAGGTTCATTAACCAGCTTCGGAGTTTTTTTTTAATTACCAAGGTTTGCAATGAATCTTGAAATTTGTTGTAAATTTGCAATGAACCTTGAAATTCATTGCAAATTTGCAACAAGTCTCGAAATTCGTTGCAAATTTTTGCAACAAATTTTTGACGTTGCAAATGCAATGAATTCTAAATTCATTATAAACTTTGATTATATATGTCTGAAGTCGGTTGATGGACCAAGAGATATGGGATGAAATGAAATCAGTTCATATGTGTTTGTCTATTTGTTCTAATTACATAAATGTTCTCAAATATTTCTTTTACCTAATATATTTTTCAGTGATTTTTTAATCACCTATGTGTTCAAAAAATATAATTCGGGTTTAAAAATTTACACATTCAAATCTATTGGGTTCAAATTAAAATTTAAAGACATGGATATAATCAAGAGAACTATACGAACACATAGAAATTATTTTTGTGTCATTCTGAATTCTCTGACATTAATTTGTAAGCCTAACAAGTTCAACAAATTTAATTTACTTTCTAACTCTATCATGTTGGTCCTTGGTCCCTTTGACGACCGGCTAGAGGGGGGTGAATAGCTTGCACAAAAAAAAAACATAAAAATACCTTTCTTAACTTTATAGTTTAACAATAATCAACACTTGCATAGAAATAAGAAACTAAAAAGGAAGAGGCGCAATGGGGTTTACTTGGTTACAACCAGGGAGGTTATTGATCCAAGAAAGTTGAAAGCTCACTAAACTCTCCTTCAAGCGGGGAGAAGCCTCTTTACAACAATTAAAGCACTAGATCAGAAAGCTAAATCGAAAGAGAAATGATTACAAGTGTTCTGTTTAAGTTTCTGGGACCAGGACTGTATTTATAGCCTTGGTTGGTGCGCTTGGAAGGGTTTTAGGTGCCTTGGGGATAAACTTTTATCTCTGTCGCAATGGAACGTGCCACGTCGCATTATGGATAAAAACCTGCTCCGAGCGCCTGGACCAGGTCCGGGTGCCGGATTCAGAAAGTCAACATTCTATTTACTTTCCATCCCAGTATTCCGCTCTGGTTCTGATCGCATTGATCCGGGTCTTCCGCTCCGGCTCCACTTGCTTGGGTGATTTTAAACATCCAGAATAGGGCTCACTTGAACCCATTTTTTGACCTTCGAGCAATCTTTCACTTTGACTTCTCATCTCTCGGAAACACTACACGCCTCCTTCTTGTCCGCCAATGTACTCTTCCGCAACACCTCGTCCATCGGATGCACCGAGCCCGTCGACTCTCTCCTGTGCCGTCCTTCTCGCTAGCTGCATCTTTCGCTCAACTTCCTCTGCTCCTAAGTTCTTGCATATTTAGACACAATGGTTAAATATCAACAGGACCTAACTTTACTTGGTTGATCACATCAAAACTACCACAGGGTATTTACAATCTCCCCTTTTTTGATATGAGCAAACCCCAAGTTAAGTTAGGGTAAAACCATAAAAAAAAATAACAGTTATAAAATAAGATTTTTGCAAGTACAAAAATTAAAAATTATACTACCCTTCCCTTAGACTTAATCTTTACTACTCCCCCTTTTGATTACATTAAAAATCGGATACATTAAAAAAATTCTATTTAACAACAATAAAAAGTCTAAGGGACAATTAAAAAAATATTAAAGTTTAAGCTTTGAAAAAAAAATTTAACATCTTTAAGGCGGAAAAAAATTCATATAAAGTTAAAATTATCGTTAAAAAAATTTATAAAAAATTTAACATTAAGAAAATGTTAACATTTGAAAATTTTCTTACAGTTAAGTGATAAAGTTCTGAAAAAAATTAACTTTTAAATAATTTCTAAACAATATTTTTGATAAACAATTAAAAGTATTTTTATGACAACTAAATGCTTAACATTTAGTCAATTAATAACTTATTTCAATAGTTGATTTCTAGGCTGTAGCGAGGCACTAGGCCTTCTTGGATATTGGAGCAACAACCACTTTTTAGACAAATCTTTTAAAGGAATTAAATATTTAACTTTCTGTCTAAAAGTTAAAAAAATAATTAATCTAAATATGATTTTAGAACCCAAAATAGGTTTCTTCCTACAGGATCAATAAGAAATTTCTTAGGAATATATTTCTATGATATTTTTCTAATTTGACCCTTATAGTATTTAAAATATCAGTTTAAATTATTATATCTCTAATATTTTGATTATTTGAGCATGCACGATTTTTTAAATATTCTATTTTTGTTTTCAATTTGTCATTTTCTATTTTTACTTTGTTGAAGTCTTCTAATCGACAAGAAGCAGCTAAGGTTGATTTTAATTCCTTATTTTCTTTTTCTAACTTACAATAATTTTTTGATAATATTTTTACAAACTGAAATAACTTGTCAGGAGGAAGAGACCGTACTTGACTTACCTTGTCGATCTTGTAATCTAAAGCTCCCCTTGAAGTGTCGCTTTCTTCCGATGTCGCTCCCCCTTCATCAATGCTCTCGATGCTCATTTCGGATGAGCTTGCTTCGTCTTCATCTTTTTGGTGACTTGCCACTAGCGCAAGTCCGGCGAGGGCTTCTATCTTCGATTTGGACGACATTTCATCCCATGTCACTTTTAGATTATACTTGGTCTGGGATGGCTTTTTGTTCTTCTCTTTGTCCTTGTTCTTCAATTTTGGGCAGTTGTCTTTAGCATCTTAAATTTTTTTCTTCTTGTACCCTACACTTGATTAAATTTCTTAGTTTTGAATAAATTTTTAAATTTTTAAATTTTTTTTACCATCAGTGTCGTTTCGTCGTCATCGAGAAAAGATTCAGAATCTCGTTCGCCCGTTTTTGCCTTTAAAGTAATGTTGCGCTTTGGTTGCTTCTTCAGATCTGCACATACTATTTCATGGACTTCAAATGTTGAAAATAATTCTTCTAAAGTACTTGATTCTAGATCCTTAGATATATAATAAGCATCTATTAATGATGCCCATTCAACAGTCCTAGGAAATACATAAAGTGCGTACCTTAGCGAATCTCGGTTGCTTACCTTTTCTCCAAGATTTGTGAGTTTGATGATGAGTTTCTTTATTCTTGAGTTAAGATGTCCAATAGTTTCTCCTTCTTCTAATTTGATGTTGCTGCTATAGTTCCTGAGCAGATATTGTCTCACGAGTTTCGCCTCCGAAGTCCGTTCGTGTAGTTCCAGGAGTTTCTCCCACGGCTCCTTTGCTGACTCGTAGGCTTCGATCCAGTTGACTTCTTATGACGGTAAGACACTTAGCAGATGAAACTCTATTTTGTCGTTTTCCACGAAGCTGGCATGCTCCTTCTTCGTCCACTGGTATTCTTCTTTACCCTCAGGTGCTACAAAACTAAATTTCATTATTAATAGCAAATCAAAATATGTTTTAAAGAATACCTCCATTATTTTCTTCCATCTCGTGAATTCCCCCTTGAACTTTGGTGGGTAGATGCTCGGTCTTGTCATCTCATGTGCTTCATTTGATGATTAGTCCTCCTAAAATTGTTGAGCTCTAATACCACTTGTTGGTCCCTTTGGTGATTGGTTAGAGGAGGTGAATATCCTGCATAAAAAAATACAAAAATACCTTTCTCAACCTTATAGTTTAATAATAATCAACACTTGTATAAAAGAAATAAGAAACTAAAAAGGAAGAGGCACAACGAAATTTACTTGGTTACAACTGGGGAGGTTATTAATCCAAAGAAGTTGAAAGTTCACTAAACTCTCCTTCAGGCGGAGAAGCCTCTTTACAACAATTAAAGCACTAGATCAGAAAGCTAAATTGAAAGATAAATGATTACAAGTGTTCTGTCTAAGCTTCTGGGATCAGGGCTATATTTATAGCCTTAGTTGGGGCGCCTGGAAGGGTTCTAGGCGCCTAGGGGGATAAACTTTCATCCCCGTCACAACAGAATGTGCCACGTTACGTTCTAGATAAAAACCTGCTCCCGGCCCCTGGAAGGGTTTTGGGCGCCCGAAGTCCCGAACTAGGTCCGGGCGCCCGGATTCAGAAAGTCAACATTCTATTAACTTTCCGTTCCGGTCTTCCGCTCCGGTTCCGCTCGCATTGATTCGGGTCCTCCACTCCAACTCCGCTTGCTTTGGTGATTTCGGCCATCCGGAATAAGGCTCACCCGAACCTATTTTTTGGTTTTCGAGCAATCTTTCGCTTTGACTTCTCGTCCCTCGAAAACGTCGCACGCCTCCTTCTCGTCCGCTAGCATACTTTTCCGCAGCACCTCGTCCTTCTGATGCACCGAGCTCGTCGGCTCTCTCCCGTGCCATCTTTCTTATAGCTGCGTCTTTCGCTCGACTTCCTGTGCTCCTAAGTTCTTGCACACTTAGACACAAGGGTTAAATGTCAATAGGACCTAACTTGGTTGATCACATCAAAACTACCACGAGGTACTTACATAACATGTTCAACTTCATTTGAAATCCATCTATTTGACTTAACTATGAAAAAAATATATTGGATCGAAAAAATATTTAAGGACATTTACATAGTCATGAGAATGAGACAAATATATAGGAACTTGTTTTATCTCCTACCGAGCTCTGTAGGTCCATTAACTGGCTTCAGAGTTTTTTTTATTACCAAGGTTTGCAATGGATCTTGAAATTCATTTTAAATTTGCAACGAATCTAGAAATTCATTGCAAATTTGAAAAGAATCTAGAAATTCATTGCAAAGTTGCAACGAATCCATAAATTCATTATAAATTTGCAACGAATCCCAAAATTCATTGCAAATTTGCAACGAATGTCCTATTCGTCACAATTTCTTAGTAAAAATTCCTATAAATAATATTTGCAGCAAATTCAGGATTCATTATAAAATTTTCAACGAATATTGTTTTCGTTGCTAAATCTGCAATGAATAGTTTTTTGTCCGAAAAGTTGCGACAAATGTTTTTTTTCGTCGTCGATTTTGCAATAAATATTCATTTTTGTCGTCAAGTTGGAACAAAATTTAGCGATGAAATAGTTTTTGTTGCTGACTTATGACGGAATATTTCATTGCTAAATTAGTTACTAATTAGCAACAATATTTATTTTTGTCGCAAAATTCATCGTAAATTTGGGATGAAAATTATTCGTCGCAAATGTTCGTCCCTAAATGACTGGTTTTTTGTAGTGTTTGATATGATCAAATGTTATCATTATATGATTATGATGAACTCATATTATTGAATTTTATAAAAGTTCTAATATCCAATGGGTCAAGATGGAAGAAAGAAAATGGCTAAGTTTAATTTATTTTTCTTAGCCGCACATCTCTTCTTCTTTGGAGAGATGATGAGACACGCATCTCTTCATCTTCCTTGGAGAGTTAATGCGTTATAAATAGAGTGACCATCCTTGGAGAGTTAATGCGTTATAAATAGAGTGACCATCCTTGGAGTTTTGGAAGCCCCTCTCCCAAGTTGCTGATAAAAATCTTCTTCCCTTTCTTTCGTCAAGAGAGATCCATCTCTTTGTCTCTTGTTTTTCTTCTCAAAGAAGGATTGTTGCCGCCCACTTTACTTACAAATTTTATTGTTGCCGCCCCTTGTTGAGGGATCTTTGGGTAACCCCTTGTGAAGGGGTACCTGGGCAACATTTTCTTCATCTTGAGGAAGTCATTACGACCGTTTCAATGAAAAATGACACTTGATCACTAGTGTGATCAAGTGTCGGAAAAGGAAATCCTACCGTGAACCAGATTAGAAGTAAGAAGTATGAGTTCATGGCAAAACATCAAAGAACTATCTCCCTGCACCCAAAATAGTTAGAGTCATCCCTAAATAAAAGTTGTTTGGGAGGTATGATTCTTCACATATATTTTTGATTCATATGAATATTGATGCATGTGTTCATAGTTTTATTTAGGTTATGCTTAAATAATCTTGTATATTTAAATTAGATAGTTTAGCATGTCTAAATTAAAATGATTAAATTAGCATTAGATACATTAATCATTTGTATTTTATTTTTGTTATACTTTTAGGATCTTACTTGAATGATTAAATTGTAATGCATACCTTGATTAAAGATCATGTTTTTGTTTGTTTCAAACATCTATATGAATACTCTTTTGATTTAATTGTTAAATCATAAAATATATTTTAATTTTCCACTGCACAAAGGGGTGTAGAAACATGATATATGAATTATGAATTCATTCCAACACTAGCATTGTGTTAGCGATTGAGACTCTGTCTACTTGCTTGGCCTCACTCGCAAATGGCTCTGCCTTACGACAGATCCGAATTTCTAGATTCATGCTAGCGGAGCTATTGACCCTTCTAACCTCACTAGTGGCCCCATCTTACGATATGCTTGGAATTCCTAGTTCCATGATAGAAGAGTTCTTGCCCCTCCTAACCTCTCGCTAGTAGTTGTGCCATACGACAAACTCGGAATTCCTAGCTTAATTCGTGCTAGCAGATCTCTTATTCCTCCTAACTTCTCGCTAGTGGCTCCGCCTAAGCCTCACCTTACGATAGGCACGACACTCCTAGCCCTGCACTAGCGATGCATTCTTCAATCTGACACCGTCTTAGTGTAGTTTCAGATTTCGAAATCATCCATATTTCAGCATCAATCATCAACATCATTCTCCTTTTGGTAGCTTACGATTATAAGCTCAAGTCATATTGATAGATAAGCCTGCAATTGACTTTATGTAGTTTCAATTCAATACACTCTTTCTCTCTCCAATAAAAATGGTCCTAGCCTAATGACAAGCTCAACACTCAACCCTCTTAACTTGTACCGATGGCTTGACCCAATGAGAGACCGTATTTTGGAAATAGGATAACTACTGAGATTGGGCTCCAGTTATCCTCATTTATGTCTTAGACTCAACTTTCAACACCCTCCCTATCAATCTCAAAGTTTTGCAACACTCATATATTATTCTTGGATCCTGACTTTTTTTGTATCTCGGCTTTAGGCGTAAGCATCCACTATCTTAGTCTCATAATGGGCTTGGAGTTCCCACCTCCAAACTAGTTCTATGAGAGGCCAATCACTCACCGCTCAACACTCCACAAGGCAAACATATTAAAAAAAGATTGTGTTAGTACCCCGGAGTAGTTTTGATGTGGTCAACCAAGTTCAATTAGGTCATGTTGTGTTTTGATCCTTGTGTCTAAGTATGTAGGAGCTTAGGAACATAAGAAGTCGAGTGAAAGACGTAGCTAGTGAGAAGGATGGCACGGGAAGGAAGTCGATAAGCTCAGTACATCCGAGGGATGATGTGCTACGGAAGAGTACACCGATGGACTAGAAGGATGCGTGTAGCAGCCCGAGGGATGAGAAGCTGGAGAGGAAGGCTGCTCGAGGAGAAGGTCAGAAAATGAGTTCGAATGAGCCCTATTCCAGTTGGCCGAAATCACCCAAGCGAGCGGATCAGCAGAAGAGCCAAAGTAGAAGCATGGAGCTCAGAAGCAACTGCTGAAGGCGCCTTCAATGGTATTGAAGGCGCCCTTGTGTCTTTCTGGTGGAAGGCATCTTCAATCTATTGAAGGTGCTTCAAGCCTACATGGAAGGAGCCTTCAATCACTTAAAGGCTCCTTAAATTGGGCAAAAATTGGCTATTGGCGAGGATAAAATTTTATCCTCGCTCCTTTCAGCTTGTTGGAGGCGCCTTCCAGCCCCGAATAAAATTTTTCAAGGGCTATAAAATGACCCCTGGAGCTAGGAAATACATATCAACTCTTGTATTCATTTCCTAGCAACTGTCTAAGCATTCAACGAGTGTGAGAGACTTCTCTGCCTTCATCTAAGGAGACTTTTAGTGTTTCTCATTTGTCTTGGATTAACAACCACCTAGGTTGTAACCAAGTAAATTTCTTTATCTCTTCTTTCATTTTGTAGTTTTTTAATTTACTTGTTATAATTATACTGTTGCTACTAATCTGAGTTGAAAGTCAGGAAAGGTTCATTTTTTTCAAGCAATCCCCCCCCCCCTCTTGTTGACCCACCTGAACCAACAAGTGGTTTCAGAGCAAGGTTGCTTTAGAAAGGACTAGCCACCACTAAAGCAATGAAACGATGGCCGGTGCAAGTATTCATCCACCAAAGTTCAAGGGAGACTTCGTGCAATGAAAACGCCGAATGAAGGTATTTTTTAAAATGGACTTTGAGATCCTGTTAATTATGAAATATGATTTTGTAGCTCTCAAGGACCAACATAGAGCTGGAAAGGAAGAGTGATTATGGACGAAGAAAGAACAAGCTGACTTCATGGCGAATGGTAAAGCAGAGTTCCATCTATTGAGCGTCCTTCCGTCCCAGGAGTTCAATCGAATTGGCAGCTACAAATCCGCCAAAGAGCTCTAGGAGAAATTTCTGGAATTTTGCGAAAGTACTTCGAAAGCAAAGTTAGTAAGGTGAGACATCCTCTGAACCTAGCTAACAAACCTATGGATGAACCATGGAGAAAAGGTAGCGCAACTCCAAGCACGGATCAAAGAACTCATCACTCAGCTCAACAATCTTGGAGAATTGGCAACGAACCGAGATTCAATCTAATACATGCTCAACGCCTTCCCGAGAACTCTAGAATGATCATCCTTAGTAGATGCATATTACATCTCTAAGGACTTCGAGGTAAGTACACTAGAAAATTTATTTTCTACTTTTGAACTTCATAAAACACGATGTACATATCTTAAAGAAATTGAAAAGTCAAACAACAATCTTGCCATGAAAGCCAAGAAGGAAGATCCAGACTCTGAAGCATTAATCGATGAAGACGGAGCACCCCTAATGGTAAGAAAATTCAATAAATTTATTAAATCTAATAAATTTAATAAGTCACAGGTAAAAATACAAACTCGGAGCAAAAGGAATGTTCGATGTTACAACTGCCAAGGAGAAGGGCACATTAAAGACGACTGCCAGAACTAAAGAAAAAGGACAAGAATAAGGGCAAAAGATCAATGAAATCTAAGCTCAAAACACTGAATGCGACGTGGGACAAAACATCATCATCAGAATCCAAAGTTGAAACCTATGTCGAACTGCCCCTAATAGCAGGCCATCAAAAGGAAATGAAAGCAGATCAGAGATAAGCATTGATAAAGGGGGAGGATCATCAGAGGAAAGCTGCGATGAAGGGGGAGCATCAAAATACGAGGTAAGTTAGGTACGTGCCTTATCTCCTAAAAAGTCATTTCAATTTATTAATATTCTTTCCAATGATTTAGTAAAATTAGAAAAAGAAAATATAAATTTGAAAAGACAATTAGCCAATGCATGCCCCTTAGATTTGTTTGATAATTTAAAATTAAAAATGATAAATTGAAAATACAAATCGAAAGTTTAAAAAATGAACATGTATGTTTGAAGTTGAATAACTTTCAAAAACCAAAATTTAGAAAGTATGGTAGACTAGACTGGTACATTAGAAAATATCAGGGATAAATTAGAAAAATCCCAAGAAATTATGTACATCCTAAATTTTTAGTAAATCCAGTAGGTAGGAACATGTACTGGGTTCTAAGATTATACTTAGATTAAAGTGTTATCATTCAATTTTTTAAAAATCTAGATGTCTCAGAAAGAAAATTAAATATTTATTTTCTTTAAAAGACTTTGTCTAGAAGTGGTTATTGTTCCAATATCTAAGAAGGTCTAGTGTCTCGCCACAGCCTAGAAGCCAATTATTGAAATTAATGTTTAATTAACTAACTGTTAAGATGGTCAACTGTTATAAAAATTTTCCACAAATATTTTTTTTTTGGTTAAATGTTTGTATCACAATTAGTCTACTGGTAATGTTTGTAATACACCCTTAGAAATTTGTTTAAATTTTAACACTTTCTTATATTTTCTCAAATTTGTTTGATGTGATCAAAGGGGGAGATAAATAAAAGTTCAGAGGGATTAAGGAGGAGTTAGGATTTTATCCTTATATTTATTTTGATTTTGCAACTAACTTGTTTAAATTCATTGCTTTGCTATCTCTGCATAATTATAGTTGTTATACCTTCATAATGTTATTGTGTTTTTTAACCCTAACTTGAACTTGGGTTGATGCACATCAAAAAGGAGATTGTTAGTACCCTAGGGTAGTTTTGATGTGGTTAACCAAATTCAATTAGGTCCTGTTATGTTTTGATCCTTGTGTCTAAATGTACAGGAGCTTAGGAACACAAGAAGTCGAGCGAAAGACACAGCTAGCGAGAATGATGGCACGGGAAGCGAGTTGACGGGCTCGATGCATTTGAGTAACGACATGGAAGAGTACATTGACGAATAAGAAGGACGCGTGCGGCGGTCTGAGAGACCAGAAGCCGGGGAGGAAGGGTCCTCGAGGAGAAGGCTAGAAAATGGGTTCGCGTGAACCCTATTTCGGTTGGCCAAAATCACCCAAGTGAGCGGAACAACGGAAGAGCCAAAGTAGAATCATGGAGCTCAGAAGCAGCTACTGAAGGTGCCTCCAATGGTATTGAAGGTTCCCTCGCATTGTTCTGGTGGGAGGCGCCTTCCATCTATTGAAGGCGCTTTCAAGCCTTCATGGAAGGCACCTTCAATCACTTGAAGGTGCCTTAGAGTAGGCAAAAATTGGCCATTGGCGAGGATAAAATTTTATCCTCGCTTGCCTCGCTGGAGGCACCTTCCAGCTTATTGGAGGTGTCTTCCAGTCCTAGATAGAATTTTTCAGAGACTATAAAAAGACTCCTGGAACTAGGAAATACACATCAACTTTTTTATTCATTTCCTAGTAACTGTTTGAGCATTTTACCAATATAAGAGACTTCTCCGCCTTCATCGAAAGAGACTTTTAGTGCTTTTCATTTATCTTAGATTAACAATCACCTATGTTGTAACTAAGGAAAGATTCATTTTTTCAGATAATTTACCCTTTTTTTACTGGCCCACCTAGACCAACAGGTTGTTATGCTACTCATTTAGATTCTCAGCCACTCTTTAAACTCGGGCAGAAGGATCGCCGCCTTAGTCAGAACATAGAGACAGATCAAAAGCAGGCATTCAAGATGATAGATTTGCAAAAAGTGGTTTTCATTAACTCCTGCAAGTCTTTACATCTTTTCAAATCCTAGGCAGAATAAAAAATATCCCAAGAATAAGTGCAGAAATAAATAGACAGTAGAGGCAAGAAGTATGATCAGTTGGCCTTCTTAGTGTCGGGTAGCTCCTCCCAAACTTTATTCAGATCCAAGAAGGACATATCGCTCTCCCTTGTGATCAGTTTGGACCTGATGAACTGGGGAATGGTGCCCTCAAAGTTGTGCTTAAGCATATTGTTACTTCTTTGTGCGAGCAGTCCATAAAATCCTAGGAGACTAGAAAGGCTTTCTTCTGATTCTCCTAGCGACTCTCTTCTCTTGCCCAATAGTCAGCCAACTCTATTTTGGCGGCCTCCAGTTCAATCTTAACGACCTCCAATTCAATCTAGGCAACCTTCAGCTCATAGGCCGTCTTCGCCTTTTTCTCCTTGGCCTCAGATAATTGATACCCCAACCTATCCTTGGCTAAGATCTCATCACGAAGGTACAATTGGACCTACAACAACGTAACTAAGTCTTTGATGCATCCATTTCCCCTCTTGCATGACTAATTCCCGTTGGGCATAAAGCAGTTCTTCCTAAGCATGTTTGGTCGACTACTCCGTGGTCTGCATTTTCTTGGTCAGCTTCTCTAAGGCTTGTGTGGCAGCTTGACCTAGGTCAACTCATGTTCTAGTTCATGAAGTCGTCAAAATAGGTCTTGGCCCTCTTCTATCACTTCCTAATTTCTGCTTCTGCTTTGTACCTCACCATTTGAGCCATTACCTTCTCTACCTTGGCTATATTAGCAAAAGATAGAGCCTCTGCAACCTCGCTCTTGGAAGGGGTTGTTTGCGTCTATTGGCTCTCCAGCTTCGCTATTCGCTTCCTATGATATGGTGATGCTTCACCAAATGAAGAAGGCGTCCGTGCAAGCTCTTCGCCTCTATTTTGGAATGTACCAATAAATAACATAAGTTAGTAATGTCCAAAAGGATTCTTGTATAATTAGTAAACTTTACCTTCAAGGCAACACTGATCATATTCTCGGATATATCAAAGAACCCTAGCCCCGGCATGACTTCCATCTCGTAAGTGTGGAGTCGCTTAGCCAAGGAAGGGTTTGATCCCTTTGATCGCTCCTCAACATGAGGACCTTGACGTAGCAAGGAAGGGTCGAAACTCTACCGCAGTTGTGCATAAAGTGGAGAAGCACAACGTCTAGACATGCTACTAGAAGTTGATTGCGCCTGCTCAAGCATGGGGGCAGTGGTTTAATCGCTAGCAACCAGAATCATTGAGCCCTGGGTGCCACAGCCTTTCCCCTAACACTTGTATCTAGAGAACAACTCCTTAGAGGTTGTGATGCTAGGATGCCTCCATGTAGAGGATGGATGGACTTTTGTTTCCTTGAGGTCCCGGTCTCGGATGTCAACTTCTTCGAGACTCAGAACTCGGTCGCTAATATCTTGGAAGTCCCAGGCTTAGGCACGGACTTGCTTTTCTTCGAGGTCTTGTCCTCGGGCCTTAATGTTCGACTCTCACTCTGAGTCACTCTTTGCAAACTTGAGACCGATGGTCGTTGGGGAGTGTAAACCTCCTCCTCCTGGGATCGATTGTCAGTTGGGGTCTTAACCTCGAGTGGTGGCCTCAGGGGACTCCTGTAGTTCAATGATCAGAGTCGGTGTCTCAGTGGCAACATCGGTCGGTAAAGTAAGGGTAGAAGCCTCGATCTCAATGGTGGCTCCAATTTCAATTGCATCCCTAGACCCATTAGCTGCTCTAGAAGATTTGACCGCAACCATAGGGGTTTCAACTATTGCAGATGGATGAGGTGGTGACAGTTCTGAGGAAGCTTCAACTGCATCCGCCGAGGCCCACAAGCCCTCAATGGAGGTCAGATCTCACTTCACAATCTTGTTCATTAATGCACTAAACATGATTTAACCTACAAAATAAAGAAAGTTAGTCAGTAAAAAAGAGAAGTTTGAAGGATGCAACGTCTTACTCAGTCAGTCGTCTAGGTCGACTAGATTGAGACTTAGCCTAGCCCAATATAGAAGGGTTTCATTCTCCACCAACAGACTGACATTGAACTTCAGTCTCACCAGGATCTCGATTATATCCAAATACATCTACTCCTTGAAATGGCCCAACGATGGTTGTGCTAGTAAGTCGTCACACCAGGAGGCCGACCATGTATATAAATGAGAGGGTTAACAAAAATAAAATAGCTCTTCCACCTCCTGTGTGAAGAAGGACATTCGCCAAGGAAACTACACCTTGATCGAACCGCGAAGTAAAGACATCCGGGTTTTGCCTGTTAGCGATAAAAAAGATAGTGTAAGATCGTGGAATCGAGTGGAATTTGGTATAGTCAAAAAATGATGTATGCAGTATAGATTAAATAGTAAAAGTTGGGGGTAAGCTGAGGGAGAGGGATTCAGAAGTAGGTGGTAATATCTTGATTGAAGAAGTGGATTGGAAACCTTAAGCCACTCGCTAGCTGACCTTGGAAACAAGCTAAGTGATATAACTTTGAGGCGGCTTGTGTAATCGATTTTTTGGCATCAAAATCCTGATCTTATGATCGACTAGGATATCATAAGATATTCGAAGTTGTGCTTCTATGGACCATGTGAATACAATTCAATGAGACTTATACCAACTGTCTAATGGATTGCTGGCAGCCATGAGAGGAAAAGGAAGGCACAAATGAAAAAAAAAAAAATGATAAACTTGCTATGTCAATAGGTGAGAATTGAAGAAAGACGAAGGCAAGAAGCAGCAAGAGAAAATAGAGGCGATGTGGATTTCAAATAACATAATATACTTTGACAACAACACAATAGGATTGTCACATCATCCCTTCGAATCATTGGATGATGAAAAGGGAGTCACAAGATCCCGTCGCAGATAACTCAATTGAATGGTCGCAATCACAATGCAATCTTCGTCATCAAAGCACAACAATGATATGTTACAAAGTGATCCATCGACCTTTAAGACAATTCAAATGCAGTCATCGAATGCAGAGATTAGATAGGTGCCAACATGCCGCTGCCATCATATCCGGGGTTGCATCAGCAACGACACCGTCACACGTCTTTACAGTTAATGTAGTAGGGTGCTTCCGTAGCTCAAGATAGATACCACACACCACCCATTAATGCAACAGTATCGTACACCAATCATACGCATGATACACAATCATGTGTATCATGTCCATTAAATGTAATGCTCTCTCTCCCTGACAATTAGTCAAACTGCACCTCCTTCAACTAAATCTAAAGGAGAGGCATGTGATGTGATAATTTTCTACAACCCCCATCTCGTGTGATCAAAAGTCATGTTGATCAATCAGTTAAAGTCAAGATGGGTCAAATATGATCCAAAGAGAATTGGACTCTGTTCAAATGAGACTCAAGTCTGATTGAACCGGCTTAGTAAGCTCATCCTAGGGATTCAAGTTTGGTTAGGTACAAGTCAACTACAATGAGTCCTATCTCAGTTCCTAATCCTGACCCCAATCCGGCCTCAGTCACTGACACTCTCCAGGTCTCAATCTCATATCCCGACACCATCTACTTATTTCTACCCCAGTTGTTGATACCCCCTAGGTCTTAGTCTTAGATCCCAGCACTATCTACATCGCTCATCCCAATCATCGATACCCTCCAGGTCTCAATCTCATATGGCTCAGCCTAGTCATTGGCATATGCCAAATCTCAGTCTCAAACGGATCAACCTAGTCGTTGATATCTTCTAGGTCTCAATCTCAAATCCTGACACCACTTATGTCTTGACTTCAGTCGTCGACATCTACTTCGGCTGAGTCTCCGATCTTAGCCTCACCTATGCCTCGACTTCAGTCGCTAACATTGTCTACTCTTAAAGCCATATAACATCAATCTCAATGCCATATTCTCTCATTCTCAAATTAGACACACACTCTACGTGTCCTAGGCATGTGAGTAAGGAGGTCGTGCAACCACCCCATCATTAAAAATTATTTCTCTGCAAATACTCTAGAACAATGTCGCTAGATGAATGGAGAAACAGTTATAAAGTTATCAGATCTGTTCTCCCAAATACTGTTAGGATCCTTCTTACAGAGGCTAGAGAGGGGGGTGTGAATAGCCGACCCCAAATCGTCGCGTTTCTACAAAACGTGTTAGCGCAGCGGAAAATAAACATAGAAACGAAAGGGAAAGAAGACAAACCTCAAACAAACCGATGTAACGAGGTTCGGAGATAAACTCCTACTCCTCGGCGTGTCCGTAAGGTGGACGAAGCCTATCAATCCGTCAGTGGATGAGTCCCCGGAGAACCGGCTAATAAATGCTCCTTGTGGGTGGAGAAACCTCGCCACAATACTTGTAACAACAAGAAAGGAGTACAAGGAAAGCAAGAAGCAAATACAAACAACAATATGAATGCAACACTCGCTTGCCTTCTCTGTCGATCGGAGGCGATGAAGCAGCAACTTCACAACCCAAACGCAGCAGCTGATCGACGACTGGAAGCTCACGCGAAACTTCGGAAGCGAGCTCAACAAAGCTCAGAACCTCAGAGCACAGAAGCAGAAGCTTCAATCCAAGGAAGAAGAAGAAGGAAGAAGGGTTGAGGCTCGCAGCAGCCCTCCTTTATAACTGCGAAGAAAGCGAAGAAACACGAAGAAATCTGGCGTTGCGCAGCGGCTAGTGCTGGATCGATGCGTGGACCGATCAGCTCCATGGATTGGTCCACGCATCGATCCATTCCTAGCCTTCGCTTCTGTTCGTCTCCGATCGGTCCATGGACCGATCAGAATCTCCGATCGGTCCGTAGACCGATCAGCTTCTTTCTCCGAACTTCTGCGCCTCGATCGTTGTCGATCGGTCTCGGCACCGATCGGATAACTCTGATGAGGCTACTCGGATGGTTACCGATCGGTCCGGTGACCGATCGGGCTATCGATGTATCATCGGATCGGTCCCCAGACCGATCCAAACTCCCCATCCCTAAACCTCAGGCTTCTACACCAACATCCGGTCAACCTTGACCTGTTGGTTCATCATTCCTAGCATCTGGTCACTCCCTTGACCTGATAGAATTCTCCACCAAGTGTTCGGTCAATCCCTTTGACCCACTTGGGCTTTCCTCTTCGTGCCAAGTATCCGATCACTCCCTTGATCTACTTGGACTTCCCAACACCAGATGTCCGATCACCCTTGATCCATCTGGATTTTCCCTTGCCCGGCTTTACTCACCAGGACTTTCACCTAGCTTCACTTACTAGGGTTTTTACCTGGCTTCACTCACCAGGATTTCCAATCTGCCTGGCTTCACTCACCAGGACTTCCAAACTGCCAGGCTCCACTCACCAGGACTTTCCACATCCGGTCCAGAGAACGAGCTACCGAGCCCTCTCTGACCACAGTCCGGAGAACGAGCTACCGAGCCCTCTCCGACTTCTATCTGCCAAGTTCCCATACTTGGACTTCTCCGTGCCAAGTCTCCATACTTAGACTTTTCCCGTGCCAAGCTCCCTGCTTGGACTTTTCCGTGTCAAGTCTCCATACTTGGACTTTTCCCGTGCCAAGCTCCCTGCTTGGACTTTTCACCATGCCAAACTCCCTTCAACATACAACTCTTTTGTTCTTGTCAAACATCAAAATACAACTCGAGTCAGGTCAACTCGAGTCGGGTCAACCAGGTCAACCTTGACCTAAGGTTGCACCAACAATCTCCTCCTTTTTGATGTTTGACAATACCTTTAAGTTAGGCTAATCCAATAGCCTCAACTTTCCTCATGCCACTAGGTAATGAAACATAAGTTACAACCTTACATTCTCCTTCTAAGAAGGCAACCTCCTTCTTAGATAATGAAGGCCTAACTTAAACCCTTCATTCTCCCCCTATTGACACACATCAACAAACTCTCCCCCTGAAGAGTAAGTTATTGTTGTTCACAACTTCACTCGTCGTGATCAACAAACTCTCCCACTAACTCCAATGTTCTTCCTTGAACATTCTCTAGACATTCTTCCCCTTTTTGACACACATCAAAAGGAGTGAATCAAGGTCAAGAGTTTCTTCCTAATGAAAGTCTCATACCTTTCATTGAAACTCTTAATTTCCCCCTTGAAACTAAATTCAACAATCAACTTAGTGATAATCCCACATCACTCAAGTCTTTAGGAGTAAAAACTCTCCCTAAAAGTCAACTCCCCCTTGACTATTACACCAACAATGTCTTGGAGAGTTTCAAACATTTAGAAAACCCGAAACTCAACTCCCACAGCTGAAATTTCAGACCACAGTCGAAATTCAGCAAATTCAGCACGCCTGATCGGTCACCGGACAGATCAGAACCCCTATGGATCGATCCCCAGACCGATCCAGCCTTCCCTGGATCGGTCCAGTGACCGATCCAGCCTTGGACAGACTCGAGTTCTGATTTCCTTCTCCCGAAATTCAGAAACTCACAACAAATTCCAGAAAATTCCAAAAATTATAAAATTTTGAGGATATATTCCTCATAACATATACTATCAAGGAAAAATAGTTTTCTATGAAAATAACTTCCATTTTCAAATCTTGATACAAAGTTCGAAAAGTTTTGAAATAGCTCAAAGTTTCAAAAACTTTGTATCACTTTGTTCAATGATGAATGCTATCACTAGAAAAGCTTCACCAAGGTTTTTCAAATCAATTTTGAAATGATTTTAAACCCTTTAATTTAGGACCACAATCTTAGGGTTAAATGTACATGACTTGTACACAAGTTTTCCCTATGATCCTCCTTCTTGAATTAGTCTCATCTAGGTACAAGAACTATGCACTTTGATCCTAACTCATGATCCTAATATCTCACACACATCTAAGGTGTATCAAACACATCCAAGTCAATTTTGATGTGAGATATGGGTTTAGGTTATCTTAGGCTAGATTCTCATGCATTTTCTAAACATCAATTTGATCTCAATATCAAATTGTGTTTTTATCCTTAAATCAATTTCATTGATTATTAATGCAAGAGATGATGACATGACATAAAATGATGTCATAAGTAAAAACATGTGCCAATGTCATGATGTCATGGCATAAAGTGTGAAACTTAAATAAAGCATGACATTTAAACTAACCTAAGCATTATCATGACATTTCAAAAGATAAACTTAAATATGATGTCATGACATGTGAGGGCAAACAATCATGGCAAGATTTAGCATGAATAAGACATACCTAGATTACCTATCTAAGTATCCTTAGCCTTAGCTAATACTTAAGCTTTAACCCTTGATTGCCCTAATATGCCAAAATCCTAATTTTGACACTTCTTGAACTCTAGATTCATTCATGCCACTTAAAGATCAAATTTATCTTCAGATCTTAGCATGTTTCATTTTTCCTCAAGAGTTCTCTAGATTTTCCCAAATTGTGCCAATTGAAATTAACATCATCATTTTCCATGATGACACATTTTACTCTTCCAAGGAGTAAATATTAATGATTGTTCCATTTCATTTTCAAAAGTTCCCAAAAACCTTGAAAATGCTCCTTGAGTGTCAATTTCCTCAAAGTTGGGTTAACTACCCTTCTAATCGGAGTTGACACTCTCTAACCCATCTATGGGGTAGAGAAGATGCTCCTAGGTACCCAATACCTATTTGATCTCATTGGGTTCACTAAATATTCACTAGGGATAACTTCCCTAGCAACCCTCCTAATGACCCTCTTAGGCTTTAAAGCCTTGGTCATTTGGGACTCATCAAGATCAACTCTAGGGGTGACTCCCCTTGTGACCTTGGTGGTGGTCTTCCTAACCCTAGATTTTGTTCCATAATCGAATGGAACATTATGATAAGTGGGCTTGACCACTTGGGACTTAGGTTTGTGACCCAAACCTCTCTTGTCCTTTGACTTGGGTTTTTGACCCTTAGACCCTAGAGTTGACTTCTCTAAGTTCTTAAGAGTCTTTTCCAAAGTATCAAGTCTTGACCTCAAGACTTGATTCTCCTTCTCTAATACCTCAAGTTTTAATTTATCATTCTTCTTTGAGGTATTCCTAGGCATATGTCTAGTTGTCTTGGGGTTTCTACCTAGGTTCTCCTTAGCCTTAGATGAGTTAATCCTAGGGTTGGCCTTCCTAGTATTGTTCTTATCTAAGCTAAGATGCTTAGCACCTAAGCACACATGTTGATTTCTATGATTATCATGCTTATCATTCTTGACAATTGCAATAAGACTACTAGCATGTATCTTATTAGAAGTGCAAGAATGAACCTTAGATGATACCTTAGGGTTTGCCTTCGCTCCCCCTTTACACGTGCTTGGTCTTTTGTTCTTGTGAGATTGCCTCCCCCTTGGACATTGACTCCTATAGTGTCCCCGTTGCTTGCATTGGAAGCACACCACGTGCTCCTTGCCCTTGCGTTTTGGAACTCCGACTTCCTTGATCTTTGGCGCCGGTGGAGTCTTCTTAGTCTTCTTTGGACATTTACTCTTGTAATGTCCAAATTCCCTACACTCGAAACACATTATATGCAATTTACTTGAACTTAAAGTGTTTGAGTTACCTAGGGTTGAGGATGGATGTATGCTCTCTTCTTCATCCCTCCCGAAGGTAGAAGCTTCTTCTTCGTGCTCCGATCTTGAAGAAGAACTCACTTCCTCTTCTTCTTTAGATGTTGAGTAGCCCTCAACTTCTAATTCCTCACCTCCACGATGTGAGCTACTTGGCTCACTAGGCTCCTCTTCATGGCTTGAAGTGGGGCTCTCCTCATGGAGTTTGGCCAAGTTGTTCCATAACTCCTTGGCATTATTGTATCCTCCTATCTTACACAAAATATCATTAGGTAAAGAAAATTCAATGATTTTCGTTACCACATCATTGATGGTTGATTGGTGGATTTGCTCCTTGGTCCACTCCTTCTTCTCTAGGGTTTCTCCTTTCTTGTCCATCGGAGGCTTGAAACCTAATTGAACACAACTCCAATTTTCAAGGTTAGTCATAAGAAAATACCTCATTCTTACCTTCCAATACGCGAAGTCGCAGCACTCGTAGAAGGGTGGAAACGTGATGTCTTCTCCGAGTCGATCCATTCTCTAGCTTGTGCTCCTCTGGGTGTTAATCCGACGAAGAGCAACCTTGCTCTGATACCACTTGTTAGGATCCTTCGTACGGAGGCTAGAGAGGGGGGTGTGAATAGCCGACACCAAATTGTCGCGTTTCTGCAAACTAGGTTAGCGCAGCGGAAAATAAACACAGAAACGAAAGGGAAAGAAGACAAACCTCAAACAAACCGATGTAACGAGGTTCGGAGATAAACTCCTACTCCTCGGCGTGTCCGTAAGGTGGACGAAGCCTATCAATCCGTCGATGAATGAGTCCCCGGAGAACCGGCTAATAAATGCTCCTTGTGGGTGGAGAAACCTCGCCACAATACTTGTAACAACAAGAAAGGAGTACAAGGAAAGCAAGAAGCAAATACAAACAACAATATGAATGCAACACTCGCTTGCCTTCTCTGTCGATCGGAGGCGATGAAGCAGCAACTTCACAACCCAAACGCAGCAGCTGATCGACGACTGGAAGCTCACGCGAAGCTTCGGAAGCGAGCTCAACAAAGCTCAGAACCTCAGAGCACAGAAGCAGAAGCTTCAATCCAAGGAAGAAGAAGAAGGAAGAAGGGTTGAGGCTCGCAGCAGCAGCCCTCCTTTTATAACCTGCGAAGAAAGCGAAGAAACACAGAAGAAATCTAGCCGTTGCGTCGCAACGGCTAGTGCCTGGATCGGTCTGTGGACCGATCAGGCTCCATGTGGATCGGTCCACAGACCGATCCATTCCCTAGCCTTCGCTTCTGTTCCGTCTCTGATCGGTCCATGGACCGATCAGGGAACCTCCTGATCGGTCCGTAGACCGATCAGGCTTCTCTTCTCCCGAACTTCTTTGCGCCTCCTGATCGTTGTCTGATCGGTCTCCAGACCGATCAGATAACCTACAGTAGCAGTCCGGTGACCGATCAGGCTATCCAGTGTATCACTGGATCGGTCCCCAGACCGATCCAAACTCCCCAGCCCTAAACCTCAGGCTTCTACACCAACATCCGGTCAACCTTGACCTGTTGGTTCATCATTCCTAGCATCTGGTCACTCCCTTGACCTGTTAGAATTCTCCACCAAGTGTTTGGTCAATCCCTTTGACCCACTTGGGCTTTCCTCTTCGTGCCAAGTATCCGATCACTCCCTTGATCTACTTGGACTTCCCAACACCAGATGTTCGATCACCCTTGATCCATCTGGATTTTCCCTTGCCCGGCTTTACTCACCAGGACTTTCACCTAGCTTCACTTACTAGGGTTTTTACCTGGCTTCACTCACCAGGATTTCCAATCTGCCTGGCTTCACTCACCAGGACTTCCAAACTGCCTGGCTCCACTCACCAGGACTTTCCACATCCGGTCCAGAGAACGAGCTACCGAGCCCTCTCTGACCACAGTCCGGAGAACGAGCTACCGAGCTCTCTCCGACTTCCATCTGCCAAGTTCCCATACTTGGACTTCTGCGTGCCAAGTCTCCATACTTGGACTTTTCCCGTGCCAAGCTCCCTGCTTGGACTTTTCCATGCCAAGTCTCCATACTTAGACTTTTCCCGTGCCAAGCTCCCTGCTTGGACTTTTCACCATGCCAAACTCCCTTCAACATACAACTCTTTTGTTCTTGTCAAACATCAAAATACAACTCGAGTCAGGTCAACTCGAGTCGGGTCAACCAGGTCAACCTTGACCTAAGGTTGCACCAACAAATACTTCCCTCCAAACATGTATGCTTAGTGAATGACAAGTCAACTAATGACTGTTGGATCTGATCCATTTGGTTGGCTTATACGAGGAAGATAGAGGAGCATGCTCGAACATGAAAATGCTCTTCTAACAACTATATAAACACTCATGAATGTAATGGAAAGGTATCTAGGTGTTCTTTTCTCCTTCATCATTTTCTTCTTCCTACATATCACCTCAAGTAAATTCTAACTTGAGCATCGGAGTAGCCTATCGGAATCTCCTCGACGCTAGTCTACCCTCTGCTGAAGTGTGTTTTAGGGCTTCTTCATCATCCGCACCAACAATCTTTGATGAATGTGTGAGTTAAATTGTTCGTTGACCAGTGGGCGATGGTCAGTGACGGGTGACTTGACTTTCCACGTTATTTGATTGAAATAATAACCATTCATATTAATAACAATATCTTTTCATAATACAATTCATAATTATAGCATTGTGTGTGATAGTTGTTTGGAGATAGAGTCGTCATTTTAGGTTGGGTCGGTTGGGTTGATTCAACTCGTCAAATAATTTAAGCGGGTTAGATTAAAATTTTATTAACTCAAACCTGTCGCGGGTCGACCAGCCTAAGCCCGCGACCCATATTGGTCAGTCTACGACGGGCTTGGGTTGACCCGCGGGTTGAAAAACATATGTAAACAAAGTTTTATATTAATTTATTATTATTATTTGTTATAAATTTCAAATAAAAATAGTATTTTTCATCAAACATGAGTGCTTGCTTGTATCCATTTACATTGAAAATACCTATTTCTGGAAATATTTGATTGATAAAACTTTTACGAAGTAAAATATTAAAGATATGAAACTTTTTTAATTTTTTTTACAAAAATTTGATTGGTTGTGAATTGCTCGCCTAATCTGCAATCCATCTTGAATTGAGTTGAGTTGAAAATTTTTTAATCTGCTAAGATAAAACCCATTTGATAGCTCTATTTGGAGGTTTAAAAGGGAAATGATTAATTAAAATTGAATATATTATAAAGAAAATAAAAAAAATGGAGAAAAAAAAAATAAATGCGCTGTAATGGTTGTCTTTCCTAGCCCGAGAACCACTCATCCGGCAATTTTATATGCAAGTAAATATTCTTACTGCCCTCACTGTGCAAGCAAGAAAATCTATTGCATCCCATAAAAAAAATATATAGAAAGAAATCATGTGCAAAAAAAAAGATAGTAATCTCCTTTGCTTGCTTCTTTTTTTTTTATTCACTTGCTCTCTTCATTCCCGCTGATATATATGTATGCGTCTTCTTCTTCGTTCTTGAGCTAAAAGATTGGTCATCAATGGCGGATCACAGCATCAAACTCGCGACCCTCTCTGCTTTCCTCGTCCTGTTCATCCTCCTCCTGCAATCTCACATCGCAATCTCTCAAGAAGTCGGTTCGTGAGCAAGCTTTTCCGCTTAAAAATTTGAACTTGATGTGGATTTATTATCCAAAGCTTGATTGCAGCTGACAAGATGGAGTTCAGCTACCAGAAAGGGAGCGAGTTGGGTCCAGAGCACTGGGGGAACATCCACAAGGAGTGGGCGGCCTGCGGCCAAGGCCAGATGCAGTCGCCGGTGGACCTCTCTGACGATCGCGTCGAGATTCTGCCCCTCCTAGGCTTCCTCCGCCGTTCTTACCGCCCCGCCGCTACCGTGCTAAAAAACCGCGGCCACGACATCATGGTGAGTGATCCGATGAAAAAAAAATCAATTTTGATCATGCCAAAAGGAGAAAGATGCGATTTTGATCCCGAATCTTCAATCTGGTAGCTCCGGTTCGAAGGCAACGCCGGAAGTGTGCGAATCGACGGAAGCGAGTACGCTCTGAAGCAGCTGCACTGGCACTCGCCGTCGGAGCACACCATCAACGGACGCAGGTGCGTCGATCTCCCTCCCTTCATCTCCAAACTCTTCGAATTCAACAAATCTGAGCTATCTTTTCGCAGGTTCCACATGGAGCTCCACATGGTTCATCAGACCGCCGACAACCGCACCGCCGTCGTTGGCATTCTCTACACCCTCGGCCGCAGTGAACCCTTCCTCGCCAAGGTCCTTCATTAATCATTCAAAATATATATATATATATACACACACGATTTAATTATGTTGGGTGCCGATCGTGCACGGCCAACATAGGCGCCTGAGTGCCTGCAGGACGTGTCCACCCACGCCTGAGTGCATGCAGGGCGTCATGAAGTGATCTGGACATCCGACTGCACTCAGGCGTTCACCCACGGGGTGCTCAGCATAAAATATATATATATATATATATATATATATATATATATATATATATATATATATATATATATATATATATATATATATATATATATGAAAAACTATTAAAAGATCTCTCAACATTTAAATAAATTTCTTGATGCAGATGGAGAGATACATCGATATGATCAAAGACAAACACGAAGCAGAGGAAGAGGTGGGTCTGGTGGATCCAAGGGAGATAAAGAGAGGGAGCAGGAAATACTACAGATACATGGGCTCTTTAACCACACCCCCTTGCACTGAAGGTGTAGTTTGGACCATCATCAATAAGGTTAGTCGAAAAACATTGGTCTTATCATCGATTAAGGTATAAGGTTAGGATCAGAGTTTAGTCTTTATCGATGTTTTGAGATTAATTAGTAAGGATGGTTTTGCAGGTTAGAACGGTGTCAAGGGAACAAGTAAGACGGCTGAGACAAGCTGTTCACGATGTAAGTAATAATTTTTTAAAATATTTATTTGATAAAGTAATTAAGGATTATTAAATTCATTTGCAGCCCATGAATGCAAGGCCAATACAGGAAATCAACAATAGGGGAATAGGTTTATTTCGTCCTCGACGAAAAGAAAATTGATGATTTGATGGGTGTATGTTTCTTTGTATTTTATCTTGTTTTTATTCAATGAATAAATGAGAATAAGTGATGGAATTAATCCTCTATCTATCATGAAAATGAGAAGTTACACACAGTTGAATTGAGCTGGTGATGATATTGGAAAATTGGTTTGGTGACTATTAGAGGTAAGACGGCTATTTTATGTGTAGATTGTTGTAAATTAATTTCTCGAGTAAATGATATATTAATGTTTAATGAAGAGTTGCTCCGATATGAACGGACGAAAATTTGATTCGCATATAAGTTGGATTCATAGATGAACGCTAATTCGAGTATGTGGAACTATTGAGGGTTATGAAATTATAATTAATTTATTGATCGATTAAAAGATTAATTATTTAATTAATTAATATTTATAACAGATTAAGTAAATAGTTAATCATATTAATTAATTAAATTAATCATAATGAAAAGTTTTAAGTGAAAAGGTTTAAGGGAACACTACAAAAAAATAGGATTTTGGGGACAAATTTAGGGACGAACTTTAAAAAAAAATTCGTTGCAAAATTTTTTACGACGAATTTTGGGACGAAAATATAATCATCGCTAATCTGTTGTTGCTCATTTTTGCGACGAAAAGTTGAAAATTCGTTGCAAATTCTGCGACGAATTTTATTTTCGTCCCAAAATTCGTCGCAAATTTGGGACGAAAATCTCATTTCGTTGCGAAAAAACTCGGCCAAAAAAAAATTTACCTTCACATATTTGCGACAAAAATAGATTTTCGTCCCAAATTTGCGGCGAAGTTTGGGACGAATTTGGGCTCGTCCCCAATTTGGGACGAATCTGGATTCGTTCCAAATTCGGGACGAATCTGGATTTGTCCCGAATTTGGAACGAATCTGGATTCGTCCCGAATTTGGAACGAATCCAGATTCGTCCCGAATTTGAAACGAATCCAAATTCGTCCCAAATTGGGGACGAACCCAGATTCGTCCCAAAATTCATCGTTGATTTGGGATGAAAATCTAGAAAAAAATCAACAAGAAAACATATTTACAATCGCAGATTTGCGACGAAAATAAAGTTTCGTCCCAAATTTGTGACAAAATTTGGGACGAATTTAGATTCATCCCAAAATTCGTCCCAAATATCATCCCAAATTTATGATAATTTCGCAACGAAAAGATTTCATCACAAATTTTGTCCCAAATCAAGAAAAAATTCCAACATCTCCCCTCTTTTTTCTTTTATCCTGTTTACATATTTACATATCAAATACGTCAACACATTCAATTAAACATATTCAAAACATCCATATAAACATTCCAAGAAGTCATTCAAAATTAAACACATCATATTCATACACAAATAAACAATATCCAAACAACAAGTCATATAATATGCAAAATACAAAGGTCAACAAGTCATAATCCAAACAACAAATCTAACAAGACATCCAAAGCAAAAAAAAAAAGGACAATACAAATCATCATCCCGAGCTTCATTCGCATTCTTTTCCTTTCTTCTTTTCCTGCATCAAATTACAAATAAATAATAAGTAACATTTATAAAAAAAAAAAAAGTACCTAACATATCAATGATATCTATACCTAACATTTAGAACAAATTAAACAAAACTTAAATCATTATCATAATATATCCAAGGCTTAATGGTAAAAAAATATTATTCATCCTTATTTGTATGAAACATATACATAAATGAAATGAAACTTATAGCTAAGCGTTAAAAAAAATGTGTAAGTCATGAAATCAAAAATACATGTATCAAATGTTCCATGACATAATAAAAGTATCAAAACATATATAGCTAAATTTACATGGATTAGTAGAGTAAAAAATATACAAACAGACAAGTAAAACTTCCACCTTGATAATTCCAATAGCAGCTACAACTTTTTTGATTGCTTGTCCGGTTGCCTTCAACACAATCACCTTCAAACTTCTTTCCTGTATGGAAACACACATTCATTATTCATAGAAGTTACAATATATCAACAATGTCAGAGTGCGAAAAGTATACAAGCACGTAGAAAGTTTCCTATAACGTCAAACTCAACCATAAGAACTTAGAAAAGGTTTAGGATCTAAATAACAATGGCAGTAGAAAATTAATACACATTAGACGGGGGTCATGTTCATCCATCCATGCATACAATACCTCAAAAGGAATACACATACATTTCCGATGAATGGTCATCTCTGATATGTTCTAGTTTGTATTCTGGACAAAGGAAGCATGCATGTTATCAGGAGACATCAATACCATCTGTAAAAGGCTAGAGTTTGAAAATGTCACCTCTAGTTTAGGCTCTATTCTGCTATTGCTGCACATGTTGTCTGCACATGTTGGATCCACAATCTCAGGAAACTTGTTACTTTCAATCTTAGGCAAGATTGTATCTGAAAGATTTCCAGGTTTGGAGCCCATGATTAGTTCAAGTAATATAAGACTAAGGCTGTAGATGGCATAAGTATCATGAGAGACCACGAATGAGTAGGATCCATCGACAAGTCCAGATTTGAGGAACTTGAAACCAGTAACTTTGGCAGAATAGTAAGTGTCACTGGTCTTGAGATCTTCAATATAATTTGATATTGATATTTCGTATTACAGGTATGCAAGGGCACTTGCAATTTCAGACGCAATATTCATTCTGAGGTGCCAGCAAGATCCGGAGATGTAAAAATATACAATTGAAACAAGATAGATAATGAGCACGTACCAGCAAGAATAACCATTCTTTTTCTGCAAAACCTCCCCTTATAGCACCCTACGTCATTCTCATCTTGAGGATCATTGCTACAAGCTTTAAATGAAATTAAATTTTGTTTACAAAAATCTTAGTAATAGAAAAAAAACATTAGAATACTTAGTTAGCAAAAGATTCGAACAAGTAAACCATCGTAATGAAACCTATTGAGAGAAAACAAGCTATATACAAAAACGGGAAAGAAAAGCAACAAATCAAAATGCTATCTTTCTTTTTGTTTGTTTGTTGTATTGGAATGTAAGGCAGTGAATATAAATAATGACTCGAGTCCAGCAATCTCACATTTAAGACATCCAGTGCCCCCAGCAAAACCATCTCCAGTGAATCCCGGTGCGTAAACGCATCTAAAACCACCACGCACAGCAGTGGAGTTGACCACCAATGCGCCAGCCACAACAATTGACAAGAGAAGAAAAGGGGCGACCTGGCTGAGGGCGGAATGAAAGACTAGGGTGTCCTTGCCCTTGACAGCGTGGATGAGGTCCGATCAGGGCCGTCTCAAGATTCCTTGAGGCCCTAGGTAAAAAAAATATTAAAAAATAGAAATTTTTAATATATTTTTAATTTTTTTTAACATTTTTCATTTAGATTTGGGACCGAAAATAATAATTTAAAAAAATATTTTCAAAATTAGTTATTAAAAAGAATTAAATATTATTTTTTTAAAAAAACTAATTTTTGATATAAAATTTAGTTTTCTAATAGGTATTTTGATAATAATTTTATTTTTTATTAATAAAATTATTAAATTATTTAATCTTTTTAGTTATCAAATAAACTTTATTAATTTTAATTTTAAAAAATTTATTTTTGCTAATGTATTTACTTTATATTTTATGATAAAAAAATCTTTAATTCATATTGATCCTGTCCAAACCAGGAGCCAACGGACACTGGGCACGTGGCACTCCCTGCTGAATCCTCGAGCGCTCCGGCGAACCTACAGCAAAACCGAGCCGGGAGGGGTGTCCCGGCGACGGCCCTCCAACGCTCAAGTCAGGCGAGGAATAGCAAAAAAGTGGCTTTTAAGTAGGAGACCCTCGTACCTCCGATGAAGAAATGGAGGCCTTATATAGACCTCTCGAAGAAGCCTAGGCGCACCAGTCAAAGCAACCACCTGCCTTCGACCATGCCCAGGTATGGGTCTGTCAGAAGGGCCATGCCCAGATATGGATCTGTCAGGAAGACGTCCATGAGGCCATACTACTACTGTAGCAACCTTCCCCTGATGTGACGGCAAGATCCTCCATCGTGTGATCTTGTGTATGGCCTAATCATCAGACATGCTTCTGCTGACATCCCATAACCCATGCCGAGCGCATAGGCCGCTCGGCCACCTTTGTACCCTCGCCTCTATCCTGGCCGAATGGACCACCCGATCGGCCCTTCGGTCCCAGCCGAGCGGACTTCCGCTCGGCCCTTCGATCTTCCTGCCTTGGCGTCGGAAACCCAAGCCCATGGATGGGTTATCTATAGCTCCGCTCGGACCATTATTCGCTGGGCCAGCCCTCCATCCTTCCTTAGGCTGGGACCCTTCAGAGGGTGGGCCCTCCCTTCTTACCGCCGGATCACTTGCCTTCCCTTCAAGTCTAGTCGAAGGAGGCAGTGAGTCCGACTGACTGGACTATGTGTCCGAGCGGGCGTTCGTCGCCTTTCCGTTGCTTATAATATTCGTGGGGCCGTTCGGCCCTTCCTCCAAATTCAGCCGCTCGGCTCTTCGTTATGGTGGTCTTGTCGCTCAACAGGAATGTTTGCTTGTCTAAATCTTCTTGAAGATCACACAAATCCTCTCCATTAAGTCGAAGCATGCGCAGTATGGGCGCATTAATTGCGCTTGGTGACAGAGCGCCACGTGTCGACCATTGTGTGACGGCGGCGTCACTTACGATGGGACGCCTCCGTTTAAAATGGACGACCCGATGGCGTCTTTGTTTCCCGTGACCTGGATCGGACGGTGGAGGCCCATCGACTTCGGCCGTATAAAGCCTTAGCCCTCCTCCGCCTACGCATCTTTGCCCGTGCTTTGCCCCCCTGCCTCTTCTGTTGCTGCGGCCTCCGGCGATCCAGCTCCTGTTCTTCGGCAGCTACCATCTCACCGGCGATCTTCTCCGCCCATCCCCTTCTTAGTGAGCCTTCTTTCCTCGCTTACCAGGTCTTTCCTAACCGTTTTACCTCTCTTTCGTTGCTATCCTTTTGTCTCTTCGAGATGGCGAGCTCTTCTGACCCCTCTACCCATGTTCACGGTCCATGGTATATGAGTATGGAGAGTCGGTTTAACGAAGAGGGCGCTCGGCGTCTAGTTCGGACGTACGGGATCCCAGATGACCATGAAATAATTATAGCCGGCCCAGCCGATCGGCCCCATGACCCGCCGACCGACACCATTTGTTTCTTTCTAGACCAATTCCAGGGCGGCCTTAGGTTTCCCACCCATCGATTTATTTTGGAAGTTTGTAACTATTTTCGTATCCCGCTCGGCCAACTTGTGCCGAATTCCTTTAGGCTGCTGAGCGGGGTGGTCGTCCTCTTCAAGCTGCATAGTATCCCCCTTGACCCCAAAATATTCCACTTCTTCTTCTACCCCAAACAATCCGAGCCGAGCACTTTTATCTTCCAAAGTAGAATAGGCTTTAGATTTTTTGATAATATGCCGACCTCCAACAAACACTGGAAGGAGTTTTTCTTCTATATCCGACTTCCCGAGCGGCCAGCATTCCGAACCAAATGGCAGACCGCTGTGCCGCCTCAGCCGGAGCTAGGCAAGTTCAGAAGCAATCCAGCTTATCTCCATGCGGCGAACTGGTTGTCCGGTCAGCGATACAAGATCGACCAGTTGCTGCTCAAGGGGGTGTTGTATATTTTCGGATTGTCTCCCGTTCGGGCAAATCTACCCTTCCGCATGAGTAAGGATTCTTTACTTTCTTACTATTTTTTGTCTAACTGATTTTAATTTCTTTTACTGCAGCTGAAGTCATGTGGCGCTCTAAGGCTACCGCTAATTTGAAATTAAAGTCCGTGGAGATTGAAGCGGCCACCAAGAAAAAGCTCGCCGAGCGGGGTCTTATCCCCAGCCGCTCGGCAGATGCAGGAGAGGGGGGAGCGCAGTCCGCCCCTGAAGCAGAAGCTGCCCAATCCGCTTCAACGGAGGTTGAGGCGGATCCTGTTTCCTCAGCCCCCGCCGAGCTAGGCGTTCCCCTGGTCGGGGATCCCCCATTGGATGTTCGGCGGAAACGTCGAAGAGACTCCAGCCGTCCGCCGACCCAAGAGGCGGAAACACAGGCACCAATCGACGTAACTTCGCCGGATCGCACGCCATCACAGATCGGGACCCCTGTGGTTTCGCCCACCGCACAGTCCTCCGGCTCTCCTCCCCGAACTCGCCACCGCTTACGTCGGTTGGGCGAAACTTCCACCATAGGGGAGTCCTTGCATCAGGCGGTCGCGACTGAAGAAGCGCCGTCCAGCCATCCGACTATCAAGACTACCCTCCGATTCCCATCGGAGGAATATTTACTATCAGACGATCGGCCATCGAGCCCTGTCCACGAAGTAACCCTGACGGGTCCACTCGCCAAGCTCTTTGAGGACGCTCAGATTCAAGTGGCCCTCATGACGCCCAAGCAGCTCAGCGACAACAATATGCAGCAGGCCACTCAGGTAAATTCATTTTTCTTCCTGTACCATGCCACTGTTTGGTTACTGACTCCATTATTTCCTTTACAGCGCTGGGCTGAGCAAATCGCCACTAGCCATCGGCTAGCCGAGTTGGAGGATCTCCTGGAAAAACTTCAAGTATCGGGAGGTCCCATGGCCGAGCGGGAGAAACAAGGTCTTGAGGCCGAACAGAAGAAGGCTGTCGATCTGGCTGCAGAGGTGGCCCGACTTGAAGACTTGGTGAAGAAGCGGGACGGGGACGTGAAGCGCGCCAATGGTCGGAAGAGGCGAGCAATTGCTGATCTAGATAAAATGAAAGTCGAAGTCCGTGCGCTAGATGAGCGATCCAAGGATCTGGAGGCCCAGCTGAACGCCGAGCGAGAGGACCGTTCGGCAGAACGCACAAAGGTTGCGATGGACTTGAAGGCCCTCCAAGATTCCTTAATCGCCTCCCGGGCGGTGCTCAAAAAATATAAAGAGGGAGAGCCGAGTCGCTTAGCAGCAGCGCGCCAGGAATACCTCCATTCGGAGAGGTTCGGCGTAAAATTCGGTGGCAGCGTCTCCTCTACTTTCGCCGAAGCGGTCAAGGTCGCCATGGCGTACTTCAAGAGGGGTGGCCACCTTCCTGAGGGAATGCATATTCCCGCCTCCGACCTGGCGGCCATGATCGATGATATCCCGGACGCCTTTTTTAATTTTGAAGACCCTGAGTGAGGCGAGTTAAGTGCTTTCTGTATTTCATCCGCTCGGCGGATGCAAAATTTTTGTACGTGCCGTTCGACCTAATTTTTCCTTTAATGCAACGATGCCCATCTGCTTTTGTCTTCTTACTCATTATCCATAATATTCTTTTGTTTGCTTAGCGTGTATGCTTAGAGTCAGTCATGCTCTTAAGCGTTCACCGTCACGCGTCCGATCGGCTTGGCCCATTGCATAAAGTCCGAGCGGGGAGGCCTATTCGCTTTGCACGTATTTTGCCTGCGCGAAGTTAACAAACGCCGAGTATCGAAGGACCAACCCCCAATCGGGCCTGAATGTTTTAATATTTGTAGTTTCCGCGGTTTCTTACTCTGATGTTCGTTCGTCTGTTCGGGGTATTTATAGTCGCCGGTCCGACTTGATTTTTAACGACGGTGCTCGTCGGCGCGGATGTTTATAGCCGATCGGCGCGGCTCTCGATCTTTAACGACGGTGCTCGTCGGCGCGGATGTTTATAGCCGATCGGCGCGGCTCTCGATCTTTAACGACGGTGCTCTTCGGTTTTCCGCTCGGTTTTTATAGCCGATCGGCGCGGCTCTCGATCTTTAACGACGGTGCTCGTCGGTTTTCCGCTCGATTTTTATAGCCAATCGGCGCGGCTCTCGATCTTTAACGACGGTGCTCGTCGGTTTTCCGCTCGGTTTTTATAGCCGGTCGGCGCGGCTCTCGATCTTTAACGACGGTGCTCGTCGGTTTTCCGCTCGATTTTTATAGCCGATCAGTGCGGCTCTCGATCTTTAACGACGGTGCTCGTCGGTTTTCCGCTCGGTTTGTATAGCCGGTCGGCGCAGCTCTCGATCTTTAACGACGGTGCTCGTCGGTTTTCCGCTCGGTTTTTATAGCCGGTCGGCGCGGCTCTCGATCTTTAACGACGGTGCTCGTCGGCGCGGATGTTTATAGCCGATCGGCGCGACTCTCGATCTTTAACGACGGTGCTCGTCGGTTTTCCGCTCGGTTTTTATAGCCGATCGGCGCGGCTCTCAATCTTTAACGACGGTGCTCGTCGGCGCGGATGTTTATAGCCGATCGGCGCGACTCTCGATCTTTAACGACGGTGCTCGTCGGTTTTCCGCTCGGTTTTTATAGCCGATCGGCGCGGCTCTCGATCTTTAACGACGGTGCTCGTCGGTTTTCCGCTCGGTTTTTATAGCCGGTCGGCGCGGCTCTCGATCTTTAACGACGGTGCTCGTCGGTTTTCCGCTCGGTTTTTATAGCCGGTCGGCGCGGCTCTCGATCTTTAACGACGGTGCTCGTCGGTTTTCCGCTCGGTTTTTATAGCCGATCGGCGCGGCTCTCGATCTTTAACGACGGTGCTCGTCGGCGCGGATGTTTATAGCCGATCGGCGCGGCTCTCGATCTTTAACGACGGTGCTCGTCGGTTTTCCGCTCGGTTTTTATAGCCGATCGGCGCGGCTCTCGATCTTTAACGACGGTGCTCGTCGGTTTTCCGCTCGGTTTTTATAGCCGGTCGGCGCGGCTCTCGATCTTTAACGACGGTGCTCGTCGGCCTTGAAGGCTAACTCCTTACCAGGTCGAGCGACCTTGGCCTTCATATCTTATCTCGCGTTTGGACAGTCTTTGTGCCCGGCCGAACAGCACGGGTCATTTGCTCGCGAATATAATCGGCTGGGGGGCCTTCGCTATTCGGGCACCTGGCTCGGATAATCCATATGCCCCTTCCACCCAGCTCGGAGAACGTACTCCTGGCCGAACGGCTCAGGGTCTGCTGCGTCGAGCATTTTGGCTCGGATAATTTATCTCCGTCCGAATTGTTCTCTTGATTTTTCGTTTCTGCAATTTAAGTATTCAGTCGAAAAAAGTACACAAGATGATTTACATAGGCACACCTTTCACCCTGCCCGGTAAGGCTGGAGGTGGTTCGCGCTCCACGACCTATCTAGCTGGCGACCTTCCTCATCTTCCAAATAATACGCACCCGAGCGGAGCTTCTCGATGATTTTGAAGGGACCTGCCCACGGAGCTTCAAGTTTGCCGACGTCGCCGATCGGCTTGACTTTCTTCCAGACAAGGTCGCCGACCTGGAATGATTGGGGAATGACGCGCCGGTTATAGTTTTGCTTCATTCGTTGACGGTACGCCATCAGCCGAACGGATGCTTTTGCCCTCTCCTCTTCTACCAAATCCAGCTCCATGTTTCTCCTTTCGGCGTTGTCATCATCGTAGCTCTGGATCCGGCTTGACTCAACGCCGACTTCGACCGGAATGACGGCCTCACCGCCATATACCAAATGGAACGGTGTGACTCCTGTCCCTTCTTTTGGCGTCGTTCGGATGGCCCACAAGACGCTCGGCACTTCGTCCGGCCAACTTCCTCCTAAATGATCGAGCCGAGTGCGCAGAATACGGAGAATTTCCCGGTTGGCCACTTCAGCTTGACCGTTGCTTTGAGGATAGGCCACGGATGTGAAATGTTGCTCAATGCCGTAGCTCTTGCACCAATCCTCTAACATCTTCCCTGTGAACTGCCGCCCGTTGTCGGACACTAGTCGGCGAGGGATGCCGAACCGACAAATGATGTGTTGCCAGATGAATTTTTTAACCATTTGCTCAGTGATCTTTGCTAGCGGCTCGGCCTCCACCCACTTGGAGAAGTAGTCTACCGCCACTAGTAAAAATTTCCTCTGCCCGGCCGCCATTGGAAATGGACCGACAATATCCATTCCCCATTGGTCGAACGGGCATGAAACGCTTGACGCCTTCATTTCTTCAGCCGGTCGGTGGGAGAAGTTGTGATACTTCTGGCATGAAAGGCAGGTAGATACTGTCCGAGCGGCATCTGTTTGTAAAGTTGGCCAAAAGTATCCGGCCAAGATGATCTTCTTGGCCAATGAGCGCCCGCCCGGATGACCCCCGCATGATCCTTGATGTACTTTGAGTCCTCCGAGCTTACACATTTCAGCAACGGGCGCGAGAAAGCTTTCTTGTAAAGCTGATCTCCGATGAGTGTAAACCGACCGGCTCTTCTTCTGAGGAGCTGGGCTGCATATTCATCTGAGGGTGTGGTGCCCGAACGAAGAAATTCTATAATAGGTGTCCTCTAGTCTCTTGGAAACGTGAGGCCTTGCATCCGATCGACGTGCGCCACCAGCAGTACTTTTTCAATTGGTTGCTGAATGGCTATTGGTGTTATTGAACTCGCGAGTCTAGCTAGCTCGTCTGCTGCCTGGTTCTCCGTTCGGGGGATCTTCTGTATAAGAACCTCTCGGAAAGTGGCTTTGAGTTTTTCAAAGGCCTCAACGTAGAGTTTAAGCCGAGCACTATTGATTTCAAAGGTGCCAGAAAGTTGTTGAGCGGCCAACTGTGAATCCGAATAGAGAGTCACCCGACCGGCACCCACATGCCGGGCTGCCTGCAATCCGGCTATGAGGCCCTCATACTCTGCTTCGTTGTTGGTAGCTTTGTAATCCAGCCGGACGGATAGGTGCATCTTCTCTTCCTGAGGTGAGAGCAACAATATTCCAATCCCACTTCCGAGCCGAGTGGAGGACCCATCCACATATATTCTCCACGTAGCTTCCGGCTCTGGCCTTTGCACTTCGGTCACAAAATCAGCCAAGGATTGGGCTTTGATCGCCGAGCGGGGCTGATATTGGATGTCAAATTCACTCAATTCTGTCGTCCACTTGATGAGCCGTCCGGACACTTCTGGATTCAACAGTACTCTTCCGAGTGGACTGTTCGTCCGGACAATGATGGTGTGCACCAAGAAATACGGTCGAAGGCGCCGAGCGGCTAGAACCAAAGCAAAGGCCAACTTCTCGAGCCCGGTGTAACGAGATTCAGCATCTTTTAAAATGTGGCTTAGAAAATACACCGGCTGCTCTTCACCGCTTGCCCTCACAAGTGTTGAGCCTACAGCATGCTCAGTCGATGACAAATAAATATAAACTGACTCACCCCCGATTGGCTTGGCTAACACTGGCAGAGAATTAAGATATGTCTTCAATTCTTCGAACGCTTGGTCACATTCTTCATCCCACTGGAACTTAGTAGCCTTGCGCAGGATCTTGAAGAATGGAAGGCTCCGGTCGGCGGTTTTGGAGATGAATCTGGACAAAGCAGTTATCCGACCGGTTAACCTCTGCACTTCTCTTGTATTTCTTGGGGGTGGCATGTCCTGCAGGGCTTTCACTTTGCTGGGATTTGCTTCGATTCCCCGCTCGGTCACTATGTACCCCAAGAAACGCCCTCCTTTTGCTCCGAACAGGCACTTCTGGGGATTTAGCTTGACTCCATATTTGCGCAGCGTTCGGAAGGTTTCTTCCATATCCTTGACAAGATCGGTCGCTCGGACGGATTTGATAAGAATGTCGTCCACATAGACTTCCAGATTACGCCCGATCTGCTCCTTGAACACCTTGTTCATCAAGCGTTGATAGGTGGCCCCGACATTCTTCAATCCGAACGGCATCACATTATAGCAATATGTGCCGTCGGCCGTTACGAAGCTTACTTTTTCTTGATCTTCCCGGGCGAGCGGCACTTGATGATATCCTTGGTAGGCGTCAAGCATGCAAATTAACTCGCAGCCGGCCGTAGAGTCCACCAGCTGATCTATCCGGGGCAGAGGATAGAAGTCCTTGGGGCATGCTTTGTTCAAGTCCCGAAAGTCGATGCAGACTCTCCACTTGCCGCCCGGCTTGGAGACTAATACCACGTTAGCCAGCCAGCTCGGGAACTGCACTTCTCGTATGTGGCCGGCCTCCAGAAGTTTCTCTACTTCCGCCCGGATGATTGCATTCTGCTCGGCACTGAAATCCCTTTTTCTCTGCTTCACTGGTCGAGCGTCCGGTCGGACGTGCAACTCATGCTGCGCTATACCCGGCGAAATTCCGGGCAATTCATGTGTCGACCAGACGAACACATCATGATTTAGTCGGAGGCATTGGATCAGCTCCTCCTTCTGCTTCTCCTCCAGATCAGAGGCAACAAAAGTCGTGGCCTCCGATCGGGTCGGATGAATTTGCACCTCCTCTTTTTCCTCATAAATTAAGGCGGGTGGCTTTTCAGTGATAGCATTTACCTCGATTCGAGGCGCCTTCCTAGTGGAGTTGGCTTCCGCTCGGACCATCTCTATGTAACACCGCCGAGCTGCTAACTGGTCTCCCCATACCTCTCCCACCTTGTCTTCGACGGGGAACTTCATCTTCTGGTGGAAGGTTGAGACGACCGCTCGGAATTCACTGAGCGCCGGTCGTCCCAAAATGACGTTGTAGGACGAGGGAGAATCGACCACCACGAAATTTATTGTCCTGGTCCTCCTGAGCGGCTCCTCTCCCAATGAGGTAGCCAGCCGGATTTGGCCGACCGGCTGCACTTCGTTACCTGTGAACTCGTAGAGCGGCGTTGTCATGGGTAGCAGCTTGGCTCGATCAATTTGCAGCTGATCGAATGCCTTCTTGAATATGATGTTGACCGAGCTCCTTGTGTCAACAAATACGCGGTGAATAGTGTAATTTGCTATTACCGCTTTAATGAGCAGAGCGTCGTCGTGGGGCACTTCAACTCCCTCTAAGTCTCCGGGCCCGAAAGTGATTTCCGGTCCACTGGCCCGCTCTTGGCTACAACCGACTGCATGGACGCCCGCCTTTCTGGCTCGGTTGGAGTCTCCTCCGGTCGGCCCACCAGCGATGACATTAATCTCGCCTCGGGAAGTGTTGCTTTTATTTTCCTCTTCACGAGCGGATGGTCGGGACCGTTCTCTGGACGCTCGGCGATTCTCTCGCCTGGGTGAGCGATGCCGATCGGGAGTCTGTTGCCGTGGCCTATCGCGAGTTCGATCGGCTTCCTGAGTTCTTTGTAGCCGATCGGCTGAGGTAGATCGCCGTACGGCATTCCGCGGCACAGGGTGAGCCACGAAGGGCAGACTTCGACAATCCCTGGTGTTGTGCGTATCCATCTGGTGGAAGGAGCAGAACATCGGGGTCCATCTCCTCTTTGGCTTGCTTCGAGCGGCAACTACTTCTTGTACTTGGGACCTTACACGAGGGGATCGGATTGCTTCTGCCCTCGGTCCTCTAGGTGGCTGCTGAGCGGCGTTCTGTTTCCGTTCGGCCTGAATAGGTGCCCGCTCTGTTGGAGTTTCCTTTTTCCGGGCGGCTTGCGCTTCTTCCACGTTAATGTATTCGTTGGCCCGATGTAGCATATGATCATAATCTCGGGGCGGCTTTCGGATGAGCGACCGGAAGAAGTCCCCATCCACAAGGCCCTGCGTGAAGGCATTCATCATCGTCTCTGATGTGGCCGTTGGGATATCCATCGCCACTTGGTTGAATCGCTGGATGTAAGCTCGCAGCGATTCTCTCGACTCTTGCTTGATGGCAAACAAGCTGACACTTGTCTTCTGATAACGCCGACTGCTAGCGAAGTGGTGGAGGAAGGCCGTTCGGAAGTCCTTGAAGCTAGTGATGGATCCATCCGGCAACCTCCGAAACCACCGTTGAGCCGATCCCGAGAGAGTTGTAAGGAAGACGCGGCACTTTACTCCATCTGTATATTGATGGAGTGTAGCTGTGTTATCAAACTTACCCAGGTGATCATCCGGGTCCGTTGTTCCGTTGTACTCGCCGATCGTCGGAGGCACGTAGTGCTTGGGTAGAGGGTCTCGTAGAATAGCCTCCGAGAATTGGCGATTGATCCGCTCGGGAGATGAGTCCGCCCGGGGAGCTTTCCCTTTTCTGTCATCCCGCCTTGACATCTCGTTTGAAGATGATCCCCTATCTCTTCGAGCTGGTACGACTTCAGGGGTGCGAAACAAGGCTCGATGGAATGCGACGGTGGCTGGAGGTGCTTCCGCTCGGCCACCTGACGCAGATGTTGCTTGTTGCTCAGGCCGCTCGGCTGCTGCTTTCTGTTTTTGTTCCACAAGTTTGGCGGCCCTTATCTCGACCAGAGCTTCGAGTTCTTCCGTCGAAAGCGCCACCGTATGTTGTCGTCCAGCTTCGTCCATTGTTTCCAGTCGGATGCAGGAGCGTTCCCACAGACGGCGCCAATTTGATCCTGTCCGAACCAGGAGCCAACGGACACTGGGCACGTGGCACTCCCTGCTGAATCCTCGAGCGCTCCGGTGAACCTGCAGCAAAACCGAGCCGGGAGGGGTGTCCCGGCGACAGCCCTCCGACGCTCAAGTCAGGCGAGGAATAACAAAAAGGTGGCCTTAGGATGAAGACTCGCATACCTCCGATGAAGAAATGGAGACCTTATATAGACCTCTCGAAGAAGCCTGGGCGCGCCAATCAAAGCAATCACCTGCTTTCGACCATGCCCAGGTATGGATCTGTCAGGAAGACGTCCATGAGGCCATACTACTACTGTAGCAACCTTCCCCTGATGTGACGGCAAGATCCTCCATCGTGTGATCTTGTGTATGGCCTAATCATCAGACATGCTTCTGCTGACATCCCATAACCCATGCCGAGCGCATAGGCCGCTCGGCCACCTTTGTACCCTCGCCTCTATCCTGGCCGAATGGACCACCCGATCGGCCCTTCGGTCCCAGCCGAGCGGACTTCCGCTCGGCCCTTCGATCTTCCTGCCTTGGCGTCGGAAACCCAAGCCCATGGATGGGTTATCTATAGCTCCGCTCGGACCATTATTCGCTGGGCCAGCCCTCCATCCTTCCTTAGGCTGGGACCCTTCAGAGGGTGGGCCCTCCCTTCTTACCGCCGAATCACATATTATTATCGAGAAATATAAAGAAAGAGCGAAGAAGAAAGTTCTCTGTGAATATCATCGGTGAGGAAGGAGAAACATGCAAAATTGTTGATGAAAAAAGAAAAGGGCATAATGCACTGATGAGAGAATTATTAGGATTTTTAAGAAATATTGAGGAGAAAAGAATTCATTAGGTTTTATAAGAATAGTATTACTAATTGCAAAATAAAATGGGAATCAGAGTAATAATAAAAAAAGAAAGAAATATGTCAATTTAAAAACGAATTATATTTAAGCGAGAATAAAATCTCATATAAAATTATGGTAGACAATTAATGAGGAAATAAAGACAAGGTAAGGAAGTGGAATCGATAATGAATTAATTGACAATGTGTCATTAATGAATTAGCAAGACATTTATAATTAATTAATATTAATGATGCTAATTTAATTTTTTCAATATCTTTAATTAATTAATCAATAGGCCCCAATAAAATTGGGGCCCTAGGCATAGGCCTTAATGGCGTATGCCTTGAGCCGGGCCTGGGTCCGACATCCTCTATGAGAAAGTGTCACTGGCATAGTGAAGTGACCCTGCGATGTGGGCGTCGTAACTCCTCTCATAGTCCCTGAAGGCAGTATGCATTCGGTGCACCTAGGGGCCGGCAGCGGCCACCCCCGCCTGGTAGCGGCCAGGGGGCCACAGCGGCCCAGGGGGCGGCGATCGGCCGCCAGCGGCCCTCCTGGCCAACCCGCAGTTGCCGTGCAAGGCCAGCCGCGCCGACCAGGCACGGCTGGCCGCAGTGCGCCGAAAATGCCGGAGAGGTGAGGGGAGAGTAATGAAACTTACCTGCCGGAGACATCGACGAAGAAGAGGGATTGCGCGCTGCTGCCGTCACCGAGTTGAGAAGAGAAGAGGAGATAGAGAATTTTGGAATGGATCGGGAATATTAGGGCAAATTAGGGACGAAATCGTTCGTCCCAAATTAGGGACGAATTTCTAAATTCGTCCCAAAATATATATTTATCTATTTTTCAAATAATATTTCATAAAATTGAAAGATGTCCTTATAGAGCTTGGAATCATACGAAACAAGTTTCTATGAGTTCGTATCGTTCTTCTGATCTCAAAAATGGCCTCAAACATAATTTTCACCCAATATACTGATATTTATAGATTTTTTGGACAAGGATTAAATATTTCATTTTAAAAAATTCATTAACCTCAATATATTTGGTGAAAAAATTGGTTGAGGTCATCATTGTGATCAGGAAATCGATACGAATCCATAGGAACTTGTTTCGTGCGATTCCAAGCTCTGTAGGTCCACCTTCCGCATTTTATACGCATTTATTTTGATTTTTGAAAAAATTAAATTTTGCAACAAACTTAGAAATTTGTCCCTAATCTGGGACGAACTCTGAAGTTCGTCGCAAAATTTAGGGATGAAATTTCAAATTCGTCCCTAATTGTTTTTTTTAGGTTACACTTTTAAAAATTGGAAGATGACCCTAGAGAGCTCGGAATGACACGAAACAAGTTTCTATGGGCTCGTATCGATCTCCTGGCCTTTTTAGTAGGGTCAAACATAATTTTATACAAATACAATGATATTTATAAATTCTTGGAACAAGAATTAAATATTTATTACTCGTTTGGGGTAAAAAATTTATAAATGTCAGTGTATTTATATGAAAATATGTTTGACCCTACTAATAAGATCAAGAAATCGATACGAGCCCATAGAAACTTGTTTCGTGCCATTCCGAGCTCTGTAGGGTCATTTTCTAATTTTTAAAAGTCTAACTTTAAAAAAAACAATTAGGGACGAATTTGAAATTTTGTCCCTAAATTTTGCGACGAACTTCAGAGTTCGTCCCAGATTAGGGACGAAGTTCTAAGTTCGTTGCAAAATTTAATGTTTTCAAAAATCAAAATAAATGTGTATAAAATGTGGAAGGTGGACCTACAGAGCTCGGAATCGCACGAAACAAGTTTCTATGGGTTCGTATCGATCTCCCGATCATAATAACGACCTCAAATATTTTTTTCACACAATATATTTAGGTGAGTAATTTTTGGATATCAAAACCACCTAACCATTTTCAAACTCTAACTCCTTTTAAGCCAAGTCTTAAGGCTTATAGACTCCGTCCAATTATTATTACGATTAAATATTTTTATAAAATGTTTGAGTTCATCATTGTGATCGGGAGATCGATACGAACTCATAGGAACTTGTTTCGTACGATTTCGAGTTCTCTAGGTTCACATTCCGTATTTTATACTCATTTATTTTGATTTTTGAAAAAATTAAATTTTGTAACGAATTTAGAAATTCGTCCCTAATTCGGGACGAACTCTGAAGTTTGTCGCAAAATTTAGGGATGAAATTTCAAATTCGTCCCTAATTTTTTTTTTAAGATTAGAATTTTAAAAATTGGAAGATGACCCTAGAGAGTTCGGAATGACACGAAACAAATTTCTATGGACTCGTATCGATCTCATGATCTTATTAGGAGGGTCAAACATATTTTTATACAAATATACTAACGTTTATAAATTTTTTACCCTGAACGAGTAATAAATATTTAATTCTTGTTCCAAAAATTTATAAACGTCAGTGTATTTGTATAAAATTATGTTACTAAAAGGACCAGGAGATCGATACGGGCCCATAGAAACTTGTTTTGTGTCATTCCGAGCTCTCTAGGGTCATCTTCCAATTTTTAAAAGTCTAACCTTAAAAAAAACAATTAGGGACGAATTTAAAATTTCGTCCCTAAATTTTGCGACGAACTTCAGAGTTCGTCCCAGATTAGGGACGAATTTCTAAGTTCGTTGCAAACTTTAATTTTTTTCAAAAATCAAAATAAATACGTATAAAATACGGAAGGTGGACCTAGATAAATCGAAATCGCACGAAACAAGTTCCTATTAGTTCGTATCGATCTCCCGATCACAATGATGACCTCAAACATTTTTTTCACACAATATATTTAGGTGAGTGATTTTTGGATATCAAAATCATCTAACAATTTTCAAACTCTAACTCTTTTTAAGCCAAGTCTTAAGGCTTATAGACTCCGTCCAATTATTATTACGATTAAAATTTTTTATAAAATGTATGAGGTCATCATTGTGATCGAGAGATCGATATGAATCCATAGGAACTTGTTTCGTGTGATTCCGAGCTCTGTAAGTCAACATTCCACAATTTATACGCATTTATTTTGATTTTTGAAAAAATTAAATTTTGCAACGAACTTAGAAATTCGTCCCTAATCTGGGACGAACTCTGAAGTTCGTCGCAAAATTTAGGGACGAAATTTCAAATTCGTCCCTAATTGTTTTTTTTTAAGTTATACTTTTAAAAATTAGAAGATGACCCTAGAGAGCTCGGAATGACAAGAAACAAGTTTCTATGAGCTCGTATCGATCTCCTGGTCTTGTTAGTAGGGTCAAACATAATTTTATACAAATACAATGATGTATATAAATTTTTGGAACAAGAATTAAATATTTATTACTCGTTCGGGGTAAAAATTTTATAAATATCAGTGTATTTGTATAAAAATATGTTTGACCCTACTAATAAGATTAAGAGATCGATACGAGCCCATAGAAACTTGTTTCGTGTCATTCCGAGCTCTCTAGGGTCATTTTCTAATTTTTAAAAGTCTAACCTTAAAAAAAACAATTAGGGACGAATTTGAAATTTCATCCCTAAATTTTGCGACGAACTTTAGAGTTCGTCCCAGATTAGGGACGAATTTCTAAGTTCGTTCCAAAATTTAATTTTTTCAAAAATCAAAATAAAAGCGTATAAAATGCGAAAGGTGGACCTACATAGCTCGGAATTGTTGGATATTGGGGCTTTAAATGGACCAAAATGATTTTGAGGAAGGAAGCCATCAATTGTTGAAAGTCGTAATTGACTTCAAAATTGAAATCTACGATTCGCGTAGATAGATTTAGACTATTAATTTGCTCAAAACCGATTAAGGGTGAATGAGAAATTAATGTTTAAAGTCGGCCCAAAATAACATTTATTATTCATTAATAAAGTGCATGGGAGAATAGTCCCACATCGAAAATTCTCGATGTGTATTCTCTACTTATCAATGAAGATGTGTTAATGGAGTTAACACAAAAAATAAAGGACAGGTGCTCCCTTAGCCCAGGGCGAGCAGGTGCTCGCACCTGTGAGCCCGCCACCCGCCACGTGCGCAATGGGCGCATTGTAGGCGCACTTTGCATGTACGCATCGTCGCGAGGAGCTTAAATTTATGCTCCAGGTGACATTGCAGTGCCTACGTGGCACTCGGGTGACGTGTTAGGCTCGTACCTGACGTGCAGCACCTATGCGGCATCCTCGTGGGCAAAGGGAGATGACTGGACAGTTGACTTAGGGAATGGACGGCTTGGGATGAAACTTGATCCGAAGCATCGAATCAATGGATCCAGATCCGATGGCCGATAACAATAGGCGGGATCTGAGGGTCACAACTCCTCAGATCTGATGGATGAGATTGAAGTGGGCTTGGTGAAGGGTTACAACCCTTTAGAATGGATGATCTAGATCGATCCAGCCCAAGGAACACATCCACTCACCCAAAGGACAATCAACCTCTTCTTTCAGTATAAATAGAACCCTCCAGATGATGGAATATTCACTCAATCATCTCTTCTCTTCCTCAAGCATTCATCTCATCTTGTGCATTCAAGAGTACAAGAAGTCTACTAGAAGGTTCGCTGGTCTCGGAAGTCGGAGTGCTACGATTCTGAGACGTTCGTCGTCGTTGTTGTTAGAGTGTATACTAAAAGTCTAGCTTTTGGTATAAACATTTATCTAGAAATAAGAATCACATTGGTCAAATGTTTACATTTATGATAAATGTAGTTGTTCAATTAATTTATATTGTAGATAACATGGTGTGTGGTGTCACACACAGAGGATCATGTTATCAGTACCTTATAAATTATAAACAGTAGCTCACGACCATAATGGAAAGGAACAAACCATTGGAAGGTCGTAGTGTAATTAGGTATTAGTTTATCTTAACTATATAATTACACTAGTACACTTAGAGTGTATTGAGTAGGACCATTAGAGGTCGTTTCTTTTATACTGACTTTATAAAGAAACAAAGACCTCAGTTATTATGGAAGTGTGTGCTCTTAATCCTAATATAATAACAAGCACATATATTTGATATTTATTTCTTTAATTTATCAATGGGTGAGATTTAGTTCGATGAATCAATAAGCCCGATAAGTTGGGAAATGACATCACTTATAGTGTGTGTTGTTGATTATAGAAGGAAACTGTGTCCTAGTGATCTAGGTTGAGAATGTCCCCAAGAGGAGCTCATAAGGATTGTCATGTTAAACCCTGCAGGTGGACTTAGTCCGACATGACGATGAAGTTGAGTGGTACTACTCTTGGAGCTAGATATTAATTAAGTGAGTTGTCAGTAACTTACTTAATTAGTGGACATTTGTTATCTTAAACACAGGGAGACTAACACACTCATGATAAGAAGGAGCCCAAAATGTAATTTGGGATTGGTGCGGTAGTTCAATAATAGTTCTCTAGTGGAATGAATTATTATTGATAAAATTAAGTTGTGTGTTCGGGGCGAGCACGGGATGCTTAATTTTATCGGGAGACCAAAACCAATTCCTCCTCTCGGTCCCTATCGTAGCCTCTTAATTATAGAGTACTATACCCACCTATACCCACCTTCTTACCCATCCTATAGGGGCCGGTCAAGCTAGCTTGGAGACCAAGCTAGAGCCGGCCATGGGTATGTTCATGGGTGAATTCATGTGGTCGTCCCTATTAAAATAAAAAGGAATTTTAATTTTAAAATTTTTCTTATGTGGATAATATAATTTAAAAGAGAGTTTAAAAATTTAAATCCTTCCATTTATAAGATTCTACAAAAGATTAAGAGAAGAGTTAAAATCTCTTTCCTTATTTGTAGATTAAAAGGTTGATTTTAATTTTGGTAAAAACTTTCCTTTTAATTATATTCATGATTTAAAAGAAAGTTTGAAAATTAAAAATTCTCTTTTATTAGTTTCTACAAAAGATTAAGAAAAGATTTAATATCTTTCCTTATTTGTAGATTGAAAGGAGATTTTAATTTTTAGAGATAACTTTCCTTTTTGGAAATTATCCACATATTTAAAAGAAAGATTTTAATTTATTTCTTTTTATTAACCAATCATGAAGGGATTAAAATTATTGGAGAAATTTTTATAAATTTCTAGAAACAAATTAGGAAGTTTTAATTTTTGTTTTAATTAAAACTCTCCTTGTTTTGGGGAGAAGAGTGGCCGGCCATTATAATTTGAAAAGAGAAAATTATTTTAATTAAATAAATTTTCCTTTTCAATGGCAAAAGAATTAAGGAAGTTTTTATTAAATTTTCCTTATTTGCCAAGACCAAGGATTATAAAAGAGGGGGTAGAGGAAGCTTCAAGGTGAACGACTCTATTCTATTTTTCCTCTCTTTTCTCCTTGGGTGTGGCCGGCCCTTTCTTTCCTCTCCTCTCCTTTGTGTGGCCGAAACCTTCTCATGGTGGAGATATCTTTGGTGGCCGGATCTAAGAAGGAGAAGAAGGAGAGAAAAGAAGCCTCTTTTCTAGCATCCCTTGGAGCATGGTGGTGGTGGCCGAACCTCTTCATCCTAGGAGAAGTTTTGATGGCCGAAACTTGCAAGGAAGAAGAAGGTGATTGGTGGTTTCTCATCTCGGAAGAGCGTTGCCCACGAAGAGGAATATGGTAGAAGATCAAGAGGTCTTTCCAGAAGGTATAACTAGTAATTTTCCTTTCAAGATCATGCTAGTTATTTTGAAATAATACTAAATACAAGAGGCATACGATTCTAGAGTTTCAATTTGTTTTCGATATAGTGTTCTTTTTTTTCTTTTCCTGATTTGATTGTTCTTTTCGGTTAACCTAAAGTTATTTTAGAAATTAAATATTAGCTTTCCATAAAATGTTTTGTCTAGTCGGTGGTGGTTGCTCCCATATCCAGAAGGCCATGTGCCTCGCCATGCGAACCAATTATGGAAATTAATATTTAATGGAATTAATAACTTAAGGTGACTTGGGTCAAACGTGTTAAGTTCCGCAGGAGATCCAAGTCAAAACCTAAAAGAACAAATAGATTAAGTTTTGGATTAAACGTGTTAAGTTCCGCAGGCGATCCAAAATTTAATTTAAAAGAACACATAGTAGCTAGGAAAAGGTTCAGACCTTTGTACAAAATTTTTGTACAGTGGAACCTCTAGGTTTTTCCGAGTAGCAACCAACAGTTGTATCTTGGGAACAAATTGCAACAATCCGTAAAGCACCGTAGCGGAGCAATATCGTTTACGGAGATAGTGTCGAACACTAGCCTCGACGATCAGTTTGCATACTCCAGAAGCTACCCGGGAATAACAGTCGTAAACGATATCTCGTGCAAACTGATATGACTACCAACTGTTGGTTGCTACTCGGAAAACCTATAGGTTCCACTGTACAAAAATTTTGTACAAAGGTCTGAACCTTTTCCTAGCTACCATGTGTTCTTTTAAATTAAATTTTGGATCGCCTGCGGAACTTAACACGTTTGATCCAAAACTTAATCTATTTGTTCTTTTAGGTTTTGACTTGGATCTCCTGCGGAACTTAACACGTTCGACCCAAGTCTCCTTAAGTTATTAATTCCATTAAATATTAATTTCCATAAAAGGTTCCCAGTACTGACGTGGCGAGGCACATGGCCTTCTTGGATATGGGAGCAACCACCACCGACTAGACAAAACCTTTAATAGAAAGCTAATATTTAATTTCCTAAAATAACTTTAGGTTAACCAAAGAGAACAATCAAATCACAAGGAAAAGAAGAAATAAAAGAACACAACTTCGAAAAAAACATATTCGAAATTCTAGAACGTAAGCCTCTTGTATTTAGTATTATTTCCATAAATAACTAGCATGATGCGGAAATAGAAATTACTAGTTATACCTTGTAGAAAAACCTCTTGATCTTCTACCGTATTCCTCTTCTAACCTCGGACGTTGTGTGGGCAACAATCTACCGAGATGAGAAACCACCAACCACCTTCTTCTCCTCCAAGCAAGGTTCGGCCACAAAGGAAGAACTTTACCAAAGAAGAAAATCAAAATACTAACCAAGCTCCAAGAGATGCTAGCTTTCTCTCCTTCTTCTTCTTCTTCTCCAAGTAGTATCCGGCCACCACAAGAACTCCAAGAAAGATGAAGTATTCGGCCACCACAAGAGGAAGAGAGGGAGAGGGTAATGGCCGGCCACAACACCAAGGAAAAAGGGAGAGAAAACAATAGAGGTTGTGTCTCATGAAGGCACCCCTACCCCTTCTTTTATATTCCTTGGCCTAGGCAAATTAGGAAATTTATTTACAATAAAATTTCCTTAATTTCCTTGACATGATTTATTTGAGAAAAATAAAATAAAATTTCCCAAATAAACTCTAATGGCCGGCCACATCAAGAGGAAGCAAATTGGACAAGTTTCAATCAACAATTAAAACTTTCCTTATTTGTTTCCGGAAATTTTAAAAAATAAAATTTCTCTTTAAAAATCTCTTCATGGTTGATAAAAGGAAATTTCTATAATTTTAATTTTATCAACATGTGAATAATTTTTAAAGAGAAAATAAAACATCTTTCCAATCTACAAATAAAGAAAGAGATCTAATCTCTTTCTTTAATCTTTTGTAGATCTTTTATAAGAGAGATATTTTATTTTTAATTCTCTTTAAATTATATCTTCCACATAATAATAAAAATTAAAATTAAATTTCTTTTTAATTTAATTTGGCCGGCCCTACTAGCTTGGGTTCAAGCTAGGGCCGGCCACCCAATTTTATACCTAGGCCGGCCCTAGCTTGTTCCCAAGCTAGCTTGGCCGGCCCCTATTGGGTGGGTATAGAAGGTGGGTATAGGTGGGTATAGAACTCTATAAATAAGAGGCTACGATAGGGACCGAGAGGAGGAATTGATTTTGGTCTCCCGATAAAATTAAGCATCCCGTGTTCGCCCCGAACACACAACTTAATTTTATCAATGATAATTCATTCCACTACAGAACTATCATTGAACTACCGCACCAATCCCAAATTACATTTTTGGGCTCCTTCTTATTATGAGTGTGTTAGTCTCCCTGTGTTTAAGATATCGAATGTCCACTAATTAAGTGAGTTACTGACAACTCATTTAATTAATATCTAAGTCCAAGAGTAGTACCACTCAACCTTATCGTCATGTCGGACTAAGTCCACCTGCAGGGTTTAACATGACAATCCTTATGAGCTCCTCTTGGGGACATTATCAACCTAGTATCTCTAGGACACAGTTTCCTTCTATAATCAACAACACACACTATAAGTGATATCATTTCCCAATTTATCGGGCTTATTGATTCATCGAACTAAATCTCACCCATTGATAAATTAAAGAAATAAATATCAAATATATGTGCTTGTTATTATATTAGGATTAAGAGCACACACTTCCATAATAACCGAGGTCTTTGTTCCTTTATAAAGTCAGTATAAAGAAACGACCTCAAATGGTCCTACTCAATACACTCTGAGTGTACTAGTGTAATTATATAGTCAAGATAAACTAATACCTAATTACACTACGACCTTCTAATGGTTTGTTCCTTTCCATTCTGGTCGTGAGCTACTGTTTATAATTTATAAGGTACTGATAACATCATCTTCTGTATGTGACACCACATACTATGTTATCTTCTGATGTAATCATGACTACAAAGAAAATGTTGACCAAAAATTTTCATATGAAAGATATGGGTCAAGCAGATGTTATATTGGGAATTAAAATTCTCAGGACATCAGAAGGGATAGTTTTAACACAATCCCATTATGTAGAATCTGTATTGAAAAAATTCAATGCGTACGATCTCTCTACAGTGAAAACACCTATGGATCTAAGTCAACACTTAGCGAAAAACCATGGTGAGACCATATCGCAGTTGGAATATTCTCGGATAATAGGCAGTTTGATGTATCTCACAAACTGCACACGTCCGGATATTGCCTGTACGGTCAACAAACTGAGTCATTTTACGAGTAATCCAAACGACACCCATTGGAAAGCATTGATGCGAGTTCTCAGATATTTGAAATATACTATGAACTATGGATTACATTATGGAAAATATCCCACTGTGTTGGAAGGATATTGTGATGCTAATTGGATATCAGATACAAAAGACTCCAAATCCACTAGTGGATATGTATTCACGATCGGTGGGGGAGCAGTATCTTGGAAATCCACTAAGCAGACTTGCATTGCTCGGTCAACTATGGAATCCGAGTTTATAGCACTAGACAAAGCAGCTGAGGAAGCTGAATGGCTGTGGAATTTCTTGGAAGATATTCCGAACTGGATGAAACCTGTGCCTGTCGTACTAATCGACTGTGATAGTCAATCGGCGATTGGAAGGGCACAGAGTAATATGTATAATGGGAAGTCACGACATATACGTCGTAGACATAATACCATTAGGCAGTTGATCTCGAATGGAGTGATTGCAATCGACTATGTTAAGTCCAAAGATAATTTGGCAGATTCTCTAACGATGGGGTTGAGTCGAGATCAAGTATTCTGCTCATCAAGAGGAATGAGATTAAAAATCTACAACTAAAAATGACTGTAGCGGTAACCCAACCTTGTTGATTGGAGATCCCAAGATCTTGGTTCAATGTGACAACGAAGTTACAGAAGTTGTGGTCCAGCACATTAGAGAGTTTATCTCTATCCCAATCCTAGGATGAATTTTTGCTGTCCTACCTCATGTAGTGAGGTTAAGCTTATGCTTTTAGTGACTTCTATACCTGATAAGGTGGAGTATGGTAGGATACTCTTGATAGAAGTGTCACCTATGTGAGTGTAAAGACAGGCCGCTTAAATGAAACACTCATGAATCCAAGATGGTATCCATGGCCGAAACGGAACCAACCATGAGAACCTAAAGTAGGTGAAATAGATCTCTGTGTGGGTGTTATTGTCTAAGTATACACCAACAGCTGAGCAGTTCAAGACATCACGTTCACTGCGCAGCCTAGTATACTCGATAGCATTTCACTACGGAAGGTTCAAAGCCACAAGCTACCTCTCCCGATGCAGTGACTTAACGATTGGACTCTTGTAAAGTGTCAGCATGCATAGACGCATTGCATTAATTTCCATTCAGTGGGGGATTGTTGGATATTGGGACCTTAAATGGACCAAAACGATTTTGAGGAAGGAAGCCATCAATTGTTGAAAGTCGTAGTTGACTTCAAAATTGAAATCTACGATTCGCGTAGATAGATTTAGACTATTAATTTGCTCAAAACCGATTAAGGGTGAATGAGAAATTAATGTTTAAAGTCGGCCCAAAATAACATTTATTATTCATTAATAAAGTGCATGGGAGAATAGTCCCACATTGGAAATTCTCGATGTGTATTCTCTACTTATTAATGAAGATGTGTTAATGGAGTTAACACAAAAAATAAAATGACAGATGCTCCCTTAGCCCAGGGCGAGCAGGTGCTCGTACCTGTGAGCCCGCCACGCGCCACGTGCGCAATGGGCACTTTGCACTTTTCACTTTTCACTTTTCACTTCGCGAGGAGCATTGAGGAGCTTAAATTTATGCTCCAAGTGACATTGGAGTGCCTACGTGGCACTCGGGTGACGTGTCAGGCTCGTACCTGACGTGGCAGCACCTATGCGGCATCCTTGTGGGCAAAGGGAGATGACTGGACAGTTGACTTAGGGAATGGATGGCTACCGTTGATCAACGTTGATGAAATAGGTATGATGGATCGCTTGTGATGCGATCTAGAGCGTTGGATCGCAAAGAGTAATGATCTGACGGATTGGGATGAGACTTGATCTGAAGCATCGAATCAATGGATCCAGATCCGATGGCCGATGACAATAGGCGGGATCTGAGGGTCACAACTCCTCAGATCTGATGGATGAGATTGAAGTGGGCTTGGTGAAGGGTTACAACCCTTCAGAATGGATGATCTAGATCGATCCAGCCCAAGGAACACATCCACTCACCCAAAGGACAATCAACCTCTTCTTTCAGTATAAATAGAACCCTCCAGATGATGGAATATTCACTCAATCATCTCTTCTCTTCCTCAAGCATTCATCTCATCTTGTGCATTCAAGAGTCCAAGAAGTCTACTAGAAGGTTCGCTGGTCTCGGAAGTCGGAGTGCTACGATTCTGAGACGTTCGTCGTCGTTGTATCTTGGGAACGAATTGCAACAATCCGTTAAGCTCCGTGGCGGAGCAATATCGCTTACGGAGATAGTGTCGAACACTAGCCTCGACGATCAGTTTGCATACTCCAGAAGCTACCCGGGAATAACAGTCGTAAACGATATTTCGTGCAAACTGATATTGCTACCAACGACATTCCGACGGCCGTTCCGACCGTCATTCCGACCGCCATTCCGAAAACCATTCCGCACGGAGAAAAGCCGGAGAAATTCACCGGAATCGACTTCAAAAGGTGGCAGCAGAAGATGCCATTTTATCTAACAACGCTAAACCTTGTACGATTTTTGCACGAAGACACGCCAGCCGCTACGGAAGGTAGTAAGGCTGCTAGCGATGCGTGGTCTCACGGAGATTTTCTGTGCCGCAATTATATACTCAACGCCTTGGACAACATGTTATATAACGTATATTGTTCTCTGGAGACGGCAAAATCTTTGTGGGAATCCCTTGAGAAGAAATACAAGACCGAAAATGCTGGATTGAAGAAATTCATCGTCGGTCGGTTTCTGGATTTCAAGATGGTGGACTCAAAAAGCGTCTCATCTCAAGTCCAAGATATGCAATTAATACTACATGATCTGGATGCCGAAGGCATGAAGCTGAACGAGACATTCGCAGTTGCTGCGGTAATTGAGAAGCTCCCTCCGTCATGGAAGGATTTCAAGAATTACCTAAAGCACAAGCAAAAGGAGATAGGGCTGCAAGACCTGATCCTGAGGCTACGAATAGAGGAGGATAATCGAAATTTATCCGACTCTAGAGGAACCTAGCGGACTATAGACGAAATGTCCAACCTAGTCGAGCCGAACGCTAAAAAGCCGAAGCAGTTCAAAAAGAAGGCTCATGCAAAGAAGTTCAAAGGCTCCTGCTACAACTGTGGAAAGGCAGGACACCTGTCCAAGGACTGCAGACGCCCAAAGAAGCCAACCAAGGGGCCAAAGGATGCTGCGAATCATGTCGCAACCTCTCTTGAGGACTTGGATCTCACTGCGGTTGTATTTGAAGCCAACTTGGTGGATACCAACCCGAAGCAGTGGTTCATTGATACTGGAGCAACTCGTCATATCTGTTCCAATAAGGCGATGTTCTCCAAGTATACTCCGATAAATGGCAGGAAGCTCTATATGGGTAATTCCACGACGTCGCCAATTGTTGGACTCGGAAAGGTTGTTCTGAAGATGACGTCCGGAAAGGAGCTAACACTCATTGATGTACTCCATGTTCCCGACATCAGTAAAAACCTAGTTTCTGGAGCGGCATTGGTCAAGGTCGGATTTAGGCTAGTGTTCCAGTTAGACAACTTTGTACTTACGAAGAATGATGTCTTCGTAGGAAAGGGGTACCTAGAAAAGGGTCTATTCAAAATGGTTGTAATGTCTGTACTCCGAAATTTTGATGGTAATAAAATAAATGCTTCCAGCTATGTTGTTGAGTGTTTTAATTTATGGCATGATCGACTCGGAAATGTGCATAATAATACTCTCAAACATCTCGTCAAATTAAAATTATTACCAAACGTCAATGTTGACGGAACACACAAATGTGAAGTGTGCGTGGAAGCGAAAATGATGAAACTACCTTTTCATTCGGTGGAAAGGACAACAACTTCTCTAGAGTTGATACATAGTGATCTATGTGACTTGAAATTTGTGCAAACTAGAGGAGGTAAAAAATATTTTATTACTTTTATCGATGATTGCACAAAGTTCTGTTATGTCTTTCTTTTAAGAAGTAAAGACGAAGCCCTAGAGGCGTTCAGAACCTATAAAACTGAAGTTGAAAACCAACTTGACAAACGAATTAAAATAATTCGAAGCGATAGAGGTGGAGAATATGGTGCACCGTTTGATGAATCTGGCATTATCCATCAAACAACGGCGCCTTACTCACCTCAATCAAACGGTGTTGCCGAACGTAAAAATCGGACACTAAAAGAAATGATGAATGCCTTGTTGATAAATTCAGGCTTACCTCAAAACTTGTGGGGGAAGCAATATTATCGACAAATCACATTCTCAACAGAATCCCTCATAAGAAAAATGATAAAACTCCATATGAACTGTGGAAAGGCCGCAAGCCATCGTACAAATACCTGAAAGTGTGGGGGTGCTTGGCAAAGGTCGAAGTATCTAAACCAAAGCAAGTAAAGATCGGACCTAAAACGTTCGATGCTGTATTTGTCGGATATGCCCATAATAGTAGTGCATATCATTTCCTAGTTCACAAATCAGACATTCCTGATATACATGTGGGAACAACCATAGAATCTCGGAATGCGATATTCTTTGAAAACGTATTCCCAAATAAAAAGGGAAACGTTGAAAGTGATAACAACGGAAGTTCAAACAAATATGACGTTACCGAACTTAGCTATTATAAAAGGACTATTGACGATCAAAGTGAGGAGCCACGTCGTAGCAAACGGGCTAGAGTTGAGAAATCGTTCGGGCCAGATTTCATGACTTTCATGTCAGAAATGGAACCAAGAACATTAAGTGAAGCTCTCTCTAGACCCGATGCTCAAATGTGGAAAGAAGCTGTTAATAGTGAAATTGAGTCTATCATGAATAATCATACTTGGGAATTAGTAGACCTTCCTTCTGGTAATAAACCATTAGGTTGTAAGTGGATACTAAAACGTAAGTATAAAGCTGATGGATCAATCGACAAGTATAAGGCCAGACTTGTAGCCAAGGGGTACAAGCAAGAGGAAGGCCTTAATTACTTCGATACATACTCACCGGTGACAAGGATTACGTCCATACGAGTGCTAATAGCCATTGCAGCACTGTATGATCATGAAATACATCAAATGGATATTAAGACTGTGTTCTTAAATGGTGAGTTGGAAGAAGAAATTTATATGGAGCAACCCGAAGGGTTCATGGCTCCTGGAAATGAGAAAAATGTGTGTCGACTTGTTAAGTCATTGTACGGACTTAAGCAAGCGCCTAAACAATGACACGAAAAATTTGACAAAGTAATGCTGTCAAACGAATTCAGAATAAATGAATGTGACAAATGCATTTATGTCAAAAACACACCTGAAGGCTATGTAATTGTCTGTCTATACGTAGACGACATGCTAATAATGGGCAGTAATCATGATGTAATCATGACTACAAAGAAAATGTTGACCAAAAATTTTCATATGAAAGATATGGGTCAAGCAGATGTTATATTGGGAATTAAAATTCTCAGGACATCAGAAGGGATAGTTTTAACACAATCCCATTATGTAGAATCTGTATTGAAAAAATTCAATGCGTACGATCTCTCTACAGTGAAAACACCTATGGATCTAAGTCAACACTTAGCGAAAAACCATGGTGAGACCATATCGCAGTTGGAATATTCTCGGATAATAGGCAGTTTGATGTATCTCACAAACTGCACACGTCCGGATATTGCCTGTACGGTCAACAAACTGAGTCATTTTACGAGTAATCCAAACGACACCCATTGGAAAGCATTGATGCGAGTTCTCAGATATTTGAAATATACTATGAACTATGGATTACATTATGGAAAATATCCCGCTGTGTTGGAAGGATATTGTGATGCTAATTGGATATCAGATACAAAAGACTCCAAATCCACTAGTGGATATGTATTCACGATCGGTGGGGGAGCAGTATCTTGGAAATCCACTAAGCAGACTTGCATTGCTCGGTCAACTATGGAATCCGAATTTATAGCACTAGACAAAGCAGCTGAGGAAGCTGAATGGCTGCGGAATTTCTTGGAAGATATTTCGAGCTGGATGAAACCTGTGCCTGCCGTACTAATCCACTGTGATAGTCAATCGGCGATTGGAAGGGCACAGAGTAATATGTATAATGGGAAGTCACGACATATACGTCATAGACATAATACCATTAGGCAGTTGATCTCGAATGGAGTGATTGCAATCGACTATGTTAAGTCCAAAGATAATTTGGCAGATTCTCTAACGAAGGGGTTGAGTCGAGATCAAGTATACTGTTCATCAAGAGGAATGGGATTAAAAATCTACAACTGAAAACGACTGTAGCGGTAACCCAACCTTGTTGACTGGAGATCCCAAGATCTTGTTTCAATGGGACAACGAAGTTACAGAAGTTGTGGTCCAGCACATTAGATAGTTTATCTCTATCCCAATCCTAGGATGAATTTGTGTTGTCCTACCTCATGTAGTGAGGTTAAGCTTATGCTTTTAGTGACTTCTATACCTGATAAGGTGGAGTATGGTAGGATACTCTTGATAGAAGTGTCACCTATGTGAGTGTGAAGACATGTCGCTTCAATGAAACACTCATGAATCCAAGATGGTATCCATGGCCGAAACGGAACCAACCATGAGAACCTAAAGTAGGTGAGATAGATCTCTGTGTGGGTGTTATTGTCTAAGTATACACCAACAGCTGAGTAGTTCAAGACATCACGTTCACTGCGTAGCCTAGTATACTCGATAGCATTTCACTACGGAAGGTTCAAAGCCACAAGCTACCTCTCCCGATGCAGTGACTTAACGATTGTACTCTTGTAAAGTGTCAGCATGCATACACGCATTGCATTAATTTCCATTCATGTGGGGGATTGTTGGATATTGGGGCCTTAAATGGACCAAAACGATTTTGAGGAAGGAAGCCATCAATTGTTGAAAGTCGTAATTGACTTCAAAATTGGAGTCTACGATTCGCGTAGATTGATTTAGACTATTAATTTGCTCAAAACCGATTAAGGGTGAATGAGAAATTAATGTTTAAAGTCAGCCCAAAATAACATTTATTATTCATTAATAAAGTGCATGAGAGAATAGTCCCACATCGGAAATTCTCGATTTGTATTCTCTACTTATTAATGAAGATGTGTTAATGGAGTTAACACAAAAAATAAAAGGACAGGTGCTCCCTTAGCCCAGGGCGAGCAGGTGCTCGCACCTGTGAGCCCGCCACCCGCCACGTGCGCACGTGCGCAATGGGCGCTTTGTAGGCGCACTTTGCACTTGAATGGATGATCTAGATCGATCCAGCCCAAGGAACACATCCACTCACCCAAAGGACAATCAACGTCTTCTTTCAGTATAAATAGAACCTTCCAGATGATGGAATATTCACTCAATTCACTCAATCCTCTCTTCTCTTCCTCAAGCATTCATCTCATCTTGTGCATTCAAGAGTCCAAGAAGTCTACTAGAAAGTTCGCTGGTCTCGGAAGTCGGAGTGCTACGATTCCGAGACGTTCGTCGTCGTTGTATCTTGGGAACGAATTTCAACAATCCGTTAAGCACCGTAGCGGAGCAATATCGTTTACGGAGATAGTGTCGAACACTAGCCTCGACGATCAGTTTGCATACTCCAGAAGCTAACCATTTTCTTCACATAATATATTTAGGTGAGTGATTTTTGGATATCAAAATCACCTAACCATTTTCAAACTCTAGATCTTTTAAAGTCAAGTCTTAAGGTTTATAGACTCCGTCCAATTATTATTACGATTAAAATTTTTTATAAAATGTTTGAGGCCATCATTGTGATCAGGAGATCGATACGAATCCATAGGAACTTGTTTCGTGCGATTCCAAGCTTTGTAGGTCCACCTTCCGCATTTTATACGCACTTATTTTGATTTTTGAAAAAATTAAATTTTGCAACGAACTTAGAAATTCGTCCCTAATTTGGGACGAACTCTGAAGTTCGTCGCAAAATTTAGGGACGAAATTTCAAATTCGTCCCTATTTGTTTTTATTAGGTTACACTTTTAAAAATTGGAAGATGACCCTAGAGAGCTCGGAATGACACGAAACAAGTTTTTATGAGCTCGTATCGATCTCCTGGTCTTTTTAGTAGGGTCAAACATAATTTTATACAAATACAATGATGTTTATAAATTTTTGGAACAAGAATTAAATATTTATTACTCGTTCAGGGTAAAAAATTTATAAATGTCAGTGTATTTATATAAAAATATGTTTGACCCTACTAATAAGATCAAGAGATCGATACGAGCCCATAGAAACTTGTTTCGTGTCATTCCGAGCTCTCTAGAATCATTTTCGAATTTTTAAAGTCTAACTTTAAAAAAAACAATTAGGGACAAATTTGAAATTTCGTCCCTAAATTTTGCGACGAACATCAGAGTTCGTCCCAGATTAGGGACGAATTTCTAAGTTCGTTGCAAAATTTAATGTTTTCAAAAATCAAAATAAATACGTATAAAATGCAGAAGGTGGACCTACAGAGCTCGAAATTGCACGAAACAAGTTCCTATGGGTTCATATCGATCTCCCGATCACAATAACGGCCTCAAACATTTTTTTCACACAATATATTTAGGTGAGTGATTTTGGATATCAAAATCATCTAACCATTTTCAAACTCTAACTCTTTTTAAGTCAAGTCTTAAGGCTTATAGATTCCGTCCAATTATTATTACGATTAAAATTTTCTATAAAATGTTTGAGGCCATCATTGTGATTAGGAGATCGATACGAATCCATAGGAACTTGTTTCGTGCGATTCCGAGCTCTGTAGGTCCACCTTCCGCATGTTATACGCATTTATTTTGATTTTTGAAAAAATTAAATTTTGCAACGAACTTAGAAATTCGACCCTAATCTGGGACGAACTCTGAAGTTCGTCACAAAATTTAGAGACGAAATTTCAAATTCGTCCCTAATTGTTTTTTTTAGGTTACACTTTTAAAATTTGGAAGATGACCCTAGAGAGCTCGGAATGACACGAAACAAGTTTCTATGAGCTCGTATCGATCTCCTTCTCTTTTTAGTAGGGTCAAACATAATTTTATACAAATACAATGATGTTTATAAATTTTTGGAACAAGAATTAAATATTTATTACTCGTTCGGGGTAAAAAATTTATAAATGTCAGTGTATTTGTATAAAAATATGTTTGACCCTACTAATAAGATCAAGAGATCGATACGAGCCCATAGAAACTTATTTCGTGTCATTCCGAGCTCTCTAGGGTCATTTTCTAATTTTTAAAAGTCTAACTTTATGAAAAACAATTAGGGACGAATTTGAAATTTTGTCCCTAAATTTTGCGACGAACATCAGAGTTCGTCCCATATTAGGGATGAATTTCTAAGTTCGTTGCAAAATTTAATTTTTTCAAAAATCAAAATAAATGCGTATAAAATGCGGAAGGTGGACCTACAGAGCTCGGAATCGCACGAAACAAGTTCTTATGAGTTCGTATCGATATCTCGATCACAATAAGAGCCTCAAACATTTTTTTCACACAATATATTTAGATGAGTGATTTTTGGATATCAAAATCCCCTAAACTCTAATGCTTTTTAAGTCAAGTCTTAAGGCTTATAGACTCCGTCCAATTATTATTATGATTAAAAAATTTTATAAAATGTTTGATGTCATCATTGTGATCAGGAGATCGATACGAATCTATAGGAACTTGTTTCGTGCGATATCGAGCTCTGTAGGTCCACCTTCCACATTTTATACGTATTTATTTTGATTTTTGAAAAAATTAAATTTTGCAATGAACTTAGAAATTCGTCCCTAATTTGGGACGAACTCTGAAGTTCGTCGCAAAATTTAGGGACGAAATTTCAAATTCGTCCCTAATTGTTTTTTAAGGTTAGACTTTTAAAAATTGGGAGATGACCCTAGAGAGCTCGGAATGACACGAAACAAGTTTCTATGGGTTCGTATCGATCTCCTGATCTTATTAGTAGGGTAAACATCAGTGTATTTGTATAAAATTATGTTTGACCCTACTAACAAGACCAGGAGATCGATATGTGCTTATAGAAACTTGTTTCATGTCATTCCGAGTTCTCTAGGGTCATCTTCCAATTTTTAAAAGTTTAAACTTAAAAAAAATAATTAGGGACGAATTTGAAATTTCGTCCCTAAATTGCGACAAATTTGGTGACGAATATATATTTGTTGGCAATTAGTTAGCAATGAATTCTGTGACGAAAATATATTTGTTGCTAATATCCAACGAATTTATTTCGTTGCTATTTTAGTTGCTAATTAGCGACAAATTTGGTTTTCGTTGCAAAATCTGTTGCAAATTTGCAACAAATATTATTCGTTGCAAATATTCGTCCCTAAATTACAGTTTTTTTGTAGTGGAAAAGATACATCTCATATTCTTTCACCTCTTAGAAGAAATCTTTCACCTCTTGAGAGTACCCCTTCATCCGTATAAAATAAACCTCATTCCTTTCACTAAATTCTAATTCAATTCTCAAGTTGTAAATTCTCCTCTTGGATTTTATTCCCTCTCTCCTCTCTTAAGAGTTTCAAGGCTTCGAAAGTTCAACAGAGCACGAAATTTGGAATGCTCCTATTTCGAGACGCAAGTCGTTGTATCTTGGGAGACGATTGCCAATAAACCGTAAGCACCTGAGCGGGGCAATATCGTCTTAAGGAAAGAAGTGTTGGGGCAATTTCCCTAAGTCAAGTTTGACCAGTTTGACTAACCTTGAGTTGAGTCAAGTTTGAGTCAAGATTTGAGTTTTGATGTTTGACAATATGAGGTTGCTGGAGAAATCGTCCGGCTATGGAGATGGTCAAAGGGTTGACCAGGTTGATGAGAATACAGGTCAAGTAGGTCAAGGTTGACAAGAGACTTGACTGGAAAATCCTAACTGGATGTTAGGCATTTGGAAAGTCCTAGTGAGAAGCTAGGCAAGAGAAAGTCCTAGTAAGGAGCCAGACAGTTGGAGAGTCCAAGTGTGATCTTGGCAAAGGAGAAAGTCTTGGTGAGGAGCCAGACAATTGGAAAGTCCAAGTGTAATCTTGGCAAAGGAGAAAGTCTTGGTGAGGAGCCAGACAATTAAAAAGTCCAAACATGTGGTCTTGGCAAGGTAAGTCCTTATATGACTTTGCAATGAAGACTCGACAACTAGGATGAGGCCAAAGGAAACTCCTGAAAGCAAGACATGAAAGATAGGGAGATATCCGAGGGACGCAAGGCCAATGGAGGAGGCTAAAAGGGTAGTTCGAGGTTGGTCGGGTGTGGCCAAATGCTAAGCATGGAGACCCAATAGGTCACGGTTGACCAAAAGTTGGGTTTGAGACTTTGGACTTGAGTTTAAGTCAAGTTTAGAGTGTTCAGTCGATCGGGCGATTGATTGAACAGGGTCTCAATCGATCAGCCGATGGATTGGTGTGTGCTGCGAAAGAAAGAATGACCCAATCGATTGGTCGATCGATTGGAAGCATAAATCGCGAGCACAGAGGCCTTCCCAATTGATCGGGCAATCGATTGGGAATCTCCAATCGATTGGTTGATCGATTGGAGCTGGGAGTTCTCGCGCGATCGCGAGAACACAGAAAGCTTCTGAATCGATCCACTGATCGATTCAGACTGTCCCAATCGATTGAGATTCGAGCGTTGCACAGGATGCAGGTGATGGACGACTGGAATTGTACAGAGCTGACGTGGTAATCGATTGGGTTGATTTCAATCGATTGGGAGCACAGGATATAGCCGTTGCAGAGCGTTTTCTCTGCAGATCTTTGAGATCTTTTCCAGCGAGCTAACAGTGATTCTCACGGCGATTTCTCCAGCACTCACGCCAGTTCTTGAAGGCACTTGAGGAGCATTTTCAAGGTTCATGTTAATTTTCTTTTGAAAATTATTTCTTTTTGATGTATGTCATAACATATCATGCATCATGTTTAATTCCTTGTAATTAAGGATAAAAAATATTTATCATGAATGGTAAATATCTCAACAAGTGGGATGACACCAAGTGACATCCTAGGTGGATGATCACAAGTTTCATAATGCCTAGATAGTTATGCATGATTCCTTAGTTTAGGGCAAAAACAAATATACATCTCACAAAGAACAATAAGGTGACTTATATGTGTTTTAGTATATATTAGATACAAGTGAGATGTTAGGATGGTGAACAAAACTCAAGATGTTGATTTAATGCATCTTGTTGAGTTTTAGGTTCATCAAAACACATAGTTATGTGTTTTCCAATCATTGGGAAAGCTAATGTACAAGTCATGTGCATTGATCCCAAAGAACATGGTTGGATATTGGTTTTTATAATGTTTTTAAAAATGCTTTTGAAAACCTTGGTGAAGACTATCTCTTGATAGTATTCATCATTGAAAAGTTAGACACAAACTAGGAGAAAACATTGAAGTTTTTAAAAGTTTTCAAATTTGTGTCACTCTTTGAAAATAGAAAGTATTCTCGTAGAAAACTATTTTTCCTTGATAGAATATACCTTAAATAATGTCTACATAAGTTTTCATGATTTTTAAAGGTTTGTAGAATTTTTGGGGAGTTTCTGAAGTCTGCTGAAATTAAATTTCAGAGAAATCAGAAACTCAATCGATCAGCCGATTGATTGGGATGGTTTTAATCGATTAGTCGATCGATTGGAAAGCCAATTCTCGTGAACAGAGAGTCAGTGGATCGATCAGCTGATCGATTGACCCAGGCTGGATCGATCAGCCGATCGATTCAGAGAGAATTTCTGCGAGCAGTACCTTGCAGAATCGATCAATGGATCGATTGAAGTAGCTTCAATTGATTGAGCCCCAACTTCAATCGATTAGGAAGTCTGATTATGGCTGAAAAAGCCTGATTTCAGCACATTAAGTCACTTCAAGTTCCAATAACCATTCTAAATCCCTTGGAATACATTCGTATATATTTAGGGAGAGTTTTCTTGATGAAAACAGGTATGTATTGGTTAAGATAAATCAAAGTGAAGTTTAGGATGGGGGTTTAGTTTTAATTTCGAATTTTGGAATCTCAAAACTTCAAGTTTTGATTTTCAAGGGTCATTAACCATTCTAACCCTTTGGAATACACTTGTATATATTTAGGGGGAGTTTTTATGATGAAAGCAAGTATTGATTGGTTAAGGTAGACTTAAGTGAAGTTTAGGTTGGGGTTTAGTTTCATTATTGAATTTTGAACCTTAAAACTTCAAGTTTTAGTTTTCCTAATTGTTTAGGAACTCCAAAGTTATTGTTGGTGCAATGACAGAAGTTTGATCATGTTTTTAGGGGGAGTTACTCCTTGAATGCATGAAAATTTATCTTCAAGGACCTTGGAAGGGGGTTAAACCTTCGTAATGAAAAATATTCAGGGTCGAGTATTGGGGAACAATGGAAGATTGGTTATCTTCATTGCTAGGATGATAAATGCTCTCGGATGAGCATTGTGGAGTAGGTTACTGCTTAAGGGGGAACATTGGATTAATGAAGAGGATCGGACCTTCATTGGTAAAGTGAAAAATGCTCTTGGATGAGCATTGAGAAGAAGATTACTACTCAAGGGGGAGTATTGAATACAATGAATGGGAGTTTCATTGGGAAGTTGATGCATGCTCTAGGATGAGCATTGTGAAGTGAACTAGAGCTCAAGGGGGAGCTTTGGCGGCAATGGAGAAGAGTTTGTTTTCAGTTTTTGATGTGTGACAAAGGGGGAGAATGGAAGGTTAAGTTAGGCCTTCATCCCAAACGGGGGAGTTTGCCCTCTAGGAAAGGGAGAGAATGAAGGAAACCTTCATTCATGCCTTGTCATGAAAGGGTTAAGGCTATGAGATTTAGCCTTGTGATAAAGAAGATGTTAAGGCTATGAGATTTAACCTTGTGATAAAGAAGAGGTTAAGGCTATGAGATTTAGCCTTAGTATAAAGAAGAGGTTAAGACCATGAGATTTAGCCTAACTTAGAGGTATTGTCAAACATCAAAAAGGGACAGATTGTTGGGGCAATTTTCCTAGGTCAAGTTTGACCAGTTTGACTAAACTTGAGTTGAGTCAAGCTAGAGTCAAGATTTGAGTTTTGATGTTTGGCAATATAAGGAGGTTGTTGGAGCAATCGTCCGGCTATGGAGATGGTCAAAGGGTTGACCAGGTTGATGAAAATACAGGTCAAGTAGGTCAAGGTTGACAGGAGACTTGACTAGGAAAATCCTAATTGGATGTTAGGCATTTGGAAAGTCCTAGTGAGGAGCTAGGCAGGAGAAAATCCTGGTGAGGAGCTAGACAGTTGGAAAGTCCAAGTGTGATCTTGGCAAAGGAGAAAGTCCTGCTGAGGAGCCAAGCAGTTGGAAAGTCCAAGTGTGATCTTGGCAAAGGAGAAAGTCCTATTGAGGAGCCAAGCAGTTGGAAAGTCCAAGTGTGATCTTGGCAAAGGAGAAAGTCTTGGTGAGGAGCCAGGCAATTGGAAAGTCCAAGTGTAATCTTGGCAAAGGAGAAAGTCCTGGTGAGGAGCCAGACAATTGGAAAGTCCAAGCATGTGGTCTTGGCAAGGTAAGTCCTTATATAACTTGGCAAGGAAGACCCGACAACTAGGATGAGGCTGAAGGAAGCTCCTGAAGGCAAGGCGTGAAGGATGAGGAGATATTTGAGGGACGCAAGGCCGATGGAGGAGGCTAGAAGACTAGTTCGAGGTTGGTCGGGTGTGACCAAATGCTAGGCATGGAGACCCAATAGGTCAAGGTTGACCAGAAGTTGGGTTTGGGACTTTGGACTTGAGTTTGAGTCAAGTTCAGAGTGTTTAGTCGATCGGGCGATCGATTGAACAGGGTCCCAATCGATCAGCCGATCGATTGGAGTGTGCTACGAAGGAATGAATGACCCAATCGATTGGTCGATAGATTGGAAGCATAAATCGCGAGCACAGAGGCCTTCCCAATCGATCGGGCAATCGATTGGGAATCTCTAATCGATTGGTCGATCGATTGGAGCTGGGAGTTCTCGCGCGATCGTGAGAACACAGAAAGCTTCTGAATCGATCCACCGATCGGTTCAGACTGCCCCAATCGATAAGCCGATCGATTGGGATTCGACCGTTGTACAGGATGCAGGTGATGGACGATTGGGATTGTGCAGACCTGACGTGACAATCGATTGGGGTTGATTTCAATCGATTAGGAGCACAGGATATAGCCGTTGCGGAGCATTTTCTCTACAGATCTTTGCGATCTTTTCCAGCGAGCTAACAGTGATTCTCACGGCGATTTCTCCAGCACTCACGCCAGTTCTTGAAGGCACTTGAGGAGCATTTTCAACGTTCAAGAGGCAACAACAAGTAGCAAGAAGAAAGGGTATTCACTTGTATTCTTAGGGTTTCTTCTTGTATTTGTGTTTGTGTTGTGTGTGAGTCTGTACGAGGCTTCTCCTTCCGGCTGCGACCGAGAAGGAGTTGTTCATAGTGGAGATAGCGTGTCGTGTGTGGATCCTTGGATTAGTCACCTCATCTTTGTAGGATCGAAAAGAATTTAGATATCTCCACAATTGCATGATATTGTCCACTTTGGGCCTAAGCCCTCATGGTTTTGCTCTTGGGCTCTCCCCAAAAGGCCTGATGCCAATGGAGATATCTTTTCTCTTATAAACCCATGATCTTTTCCATGTGTTTCCAATATGGGACTATATTTACAACCTTGCAACCCCAACAATCCCCCCTCAAACAAAGGACCATAGGCTTCCCACGTCCGATCCTCGACCCACCAGGTCTTCCTGCCCCTCGGTCCATCCGACCTACTAGGACTTCCTTGCCTAGTCGCAACTAGGACTTCCTGCCTGGTGTCTTGTCCTCTTGATCCGAACATAGGAGCCCCCACTTTCTTTGTTCGAGGTCAATATTGTACCCACATGGCTCAATCAAACCATAGCTCTTGTGCACAGTCGGCGGTTAAACTTTCTGGCAGTCCGGGCTCTGATACCAATTGTAGGATCGAAAATAATTTAGATATCTCCACAATTGCATGATATTGTCCACTTTGGGCCTAAGCCCTCATGGTTTTGCTCTTGGGCTCTCCCCAAAAGGCCTCATGCTAATGGAGATATCTTTTCTCTTATAAACCCATGATCTTTCCCATGTGTTTCCAATATGGGACTATGTTTGCAACCTTGCAACCCCAACAATCTTGAGGTGGATACCAAGTAAATCTACTTGTTAGCGTTGTGTGAGTCTTGTATTTTATTTCCGCAGCATATCATCATCAAGACGAAGCAAATGACACAAGGAGCGCCACGAAACGCTATTCACTCCCCCTCTAGCGGTCATATCGGTCCCAACAAGAAGGTCTAGCCTTCACCTCGAGCTTAATACTCTTATCCTTAGGGATGAGTTTACCCAAAGGGGTAGTGTCTGTTGGTTGCTACTCGGAAAACCTATAGGTTCCACTGTACAAAATTTTGTACAAAGGTCTGAACCTTTTTCCTAGCTACCATGTGTTCTTTTAAATTAAATTTTGGATCGCCTGCGGAACTTAACACGTTTGATCCAAAACTTAATCTATTTGTTCTTTTAGGTTTTGACTTGGATCTCCTGCGGAACTTAACACGTTCGACCCAAGTCTCCTTAAGTTATTAATTCCATTAAATATTAATTTCCATAAAAGGTTCCCAGTACTGACGTGGCGAGGCACATGGCCTTCTTGGATATGGGAGCAACCACCACCGACTAGACAAAACCTTTAATAGAAAGCTAATATTTAATTTCCTAAAATAACTTTAGGCTAACCAAAGAGAACAATCAAATCACAAGGAAAAGAAAGAAACAAAAGAACACAACTTCGAAAAACCATATTCGAAACACTAGAACGTAAGCCTCTTGTATTTGGTATTATTTCCAAAAATAACTAGTATGATGCGGAAAGGAAAAATACTAGTTATACCTTTTAGAAAGACCTCTTGATCTTCTACCGTATTCCTCTTCTAACCTCGGACGTTGTGTGGGCAACGATCTTCCGAGATGAGAATCCACCAAAGCACCTTCTTCTCCTTTCTTCAAGTTTCGGCCAAGCACAAAGCTTCCAAAAGATGAAGATCTTTTTCACCAACCAAGCTCCAAGGGATGCAAGAAACAAGACTCCTTTATCTTCTTTTCTCCAAGCTAGATCCGGCCACTTCTATGCCTCCAAGAGATGATGAAGTCTCGGCCACAAGAAGGAGAAGAGAGAAGGAGAAGGAGAACCTCTAGGGGTCGGCCACACCAAGGAAGAAAAGAGAGGAAGAAAAAGAATAGAGTCGTTAGCCATGAAGGCACCTCTACCTCCTCTTTTATAATCCTTGGTCTTGGCAAATAAGGAAATTTAAATAAAAATTTCCTTAATTCCTTTGCCATGAAAAAGAAAAATTATTTTAATTAAAACAATTTTCTTTTTTCAATTGTAATGGCCGGCCACTCTTTCCCCAAAACAAGGAGAGTTTTAATTTAAACAAAAATTAAAACTTCCTAATTTGTTTCTAGAAATTTATAAAAATTTCTCCAATAATTTTTATCCCTTCATGATTGGTTTATAAAAAGGAAATTTAATAAATTAAAATCTCTCTTTTAAACATGTGGATAAAAAGAAAGTTATCTCTAAAAATTAAAATCTCTTTTAATCTACAAATAAGGAAAGATATCAAATCTTTTCTTAATCTTTTGTAGAAACTTATAAAAGAGAATATTTAATTTTTAAACTTTCTTTTAAATCATGAACATGATTAAAAAGGAAAGTTTTCTTAAAATTTAAAATCCACATTTTTAATCAACAAATAAGAAAAGATTTTAAACTCTCTTTTAAACATGTAGATGATTTACAAATAAGGAAAGTTTTTACCAAAAAATTAAAACCATCCTTTTAATCTACAAATAAGGAAAGAGATTAATCTCTTCTCTTAATCTTTTGTAGAAAGCTATAAAAGGAAATTTTTAATTTTTAAACTCTCCTTTATATCCACATAAGAAATAATTTTAATAAAAATCCCTTTTAATAATCTAGTGGTCGGCCACCTAAGCTTGGGACCCAAGCTTTGGCCGGCCACCAACTTGGCTTATCCATTTGGTCATGGCCGGCCCTAGCTTGGGTTCCAAGCTTGGCTGGCCCCATTGGATGGATAAGAAGGTGGGTATGTGGTGGGTATAAATCTCTATATACAAGAGGCTACGATAGGGACCGAGAGGAGGAATTGGTTTTGGTCTCCCGATAAAATTAAGCATCCCGTGTTCGCCCCGAACACACAACTTAATTTTATCAATAATAATTCATTCCACTAGAGAACTATTATTGAACTACCGCACCAATCCCAAATTACATTTTTGGGCTCCTTCTTATTATGAGTGTGTTAGTCTCCCTGTGTTTAAGATGTCGAATGCCCACTAATTAAGTGAGTTACTGACAACTCATTTAATTAATATCTTAGTCCAAGAGTAGTACCACTCAACCTTATCGTCATGTCGGACTAAGTCCACCTGCAGGGTTTAACATGACAATCCTTATGAGCTCCTCTTGAGGACATTATCAACCTAGTATCTCTAGGACACAGTTTCCTTCTATAATCAACAACACACACTATAAGTGATATCATTTCCCAACTTATCGGGCTTATCGATTCATCGAACTAAATCTCACCCATTGATAAATTAAAGAAATAAATATCAAATATATGTGCTTGTTATTATATTAGGATTAAGAGCACACACTTCCATAATAACTGAGGTCTTTGTTCCTTTATAAAGTCAGTATAAAAGAAACGACCTCAAATGGTCCTACTCAATACACTCTAAGTGTACTAGTGTAATTATACAGTCAAGACAAACTGATACCTAATTACACTACGACCTTCTAATGGTTTGTTCATTTCCATTTTGATCGTGAGCTATTGTTTATAATTTATAAGGTACTGATAACATCATCTTCTGCACGTGACACCACATGCTATGTTATCTACAATATAAATTAATTGAACAAATACAACTAAATGTAGACATTTGACCAATGTGATTCTTATTTCTAGATAAATGTTTATACCAAAAGCTAGACTTTTAGTATACATCCTAACAATCTCCCACTTATACTAAAAGACTAAGCTGCCATATCTGCTGTCATACATCTGAATCCCAACCCTTCAACATGCCCATCAAAAGCTCTTGCCTTAAGGGCCTTAGTGAAAAGATCTATAGGTCATCATCTGATGTAATCTAGGCAGCAACAACTTCTCCTCGTTTATACGATTTCTCGTATTGGGTGGTACTTGCGCTCTATTGTGTTTACTTGCCTTTATAGACTTATGATTTCTTCGAGTTTGCTACTGCACCAATATTATTACAATAAATTGTAATAATCTTTGGACAAACCAGAAATCATATCTAAGTCTATCTTGAGGTTATTGAGTCATTCAGCTTTTATGGCTACCTCAGAGGCTTGCCATATACTAAACTTCTATGGTGGAGTCCAGAAAAACACATATGCTTATCACTCTTCCATAGTTATGACTTTACCTCCTAATGTAAACACAAAACCCCGAGGTTGACTTATTATTGTCCCTATCCGATTGGAAGTCAAAATCCATGCAACCCACAGGGACCAAATTAACTGCCTTGTAAGCTAGCATATAATCTCTAGTGCCTCTAAGGTACTTCAATATATGCTTTACTGCAGTCTACTATCCTTGTCCAGGGTTACTTTGATATCTGCTAACTATGCCCTTGGCAAAACAGATTTCTGATCTCGTGTATAGCATACTCTAGGCTTCCTATAGCCGAAGCATAAAGAACTGCCTTTATTTCCTTTATCTCCTTTGATGTCTACAGAGACATATCTTTAGATAAAGTTACTCCATCCTTAAAAGGTAAGAAACCTTTCTTGGAGTTTTGCATGCTTAAAACGAGCAAGGATTTTTCCGATGTATGAAGCTTGGGATAAGTAAAATATTCTTTTCTTGCGATCCCTTATTACTTTGATCTCAAGAATATATACATCCTCCCAAGTCCTTTATATTGAATTGTTTGGACAACCATACCCTTACTTCTGACAACATTTTGATATTGTTTCCAACTACCAAAAATGTTATCTACGTATAGTACAAAAAATACAACCACGCTTCCATCACACCTTTTGTATACACAAGACTTATCCAGTTACTAAATAAATCCATAGGTCTGGATTACTTTGATAAACCGGATGTTCCAAGACCTTGAAGCTTTGCCTCAGTCCATAGACTGATTGAGCTTGCACACAAGATGCTCTTAGCCCTTTGCAATGAACCCTTTTGGTTGCTTTATATGGATCCTTTCTTCAAGACTTCCATTAAGGAATGTTGTCTTGACATCCACTTGCCAAATAGATAAAAGAATTCGGATAGACTTAAGCATGACTACCAGTGAAAAGGTTTCCTTTTTCATCAAGCCTTGCTTTGAAAGTTTCTACCTTCCTGTCTATCCCTCTTTTCCTATTATAGACCTTTTTACACCCAAAGGCTTTTACACATTTTGGTGGTTCTATAAGCTTCCAGATTTTATTAGAATACATATATTCTAATTCTGTTATTCATTACTCTTTGCCAAGATGCTGCATCTTTATCTTGGAGTGCTTCGTCATATGTCCGGAGATCAGGTTCATGTCCTCCAGGGATCGAGTCCAAAAACTCTCCCAAAACATGAATCTTTTAGGTTGCCTAACAACCCTCCCACTAGACAAGGCACTTTCTGCAATTGTGTATCATTTGTGATACGTGTTGCAGTTTCCTTGTGGTATCTCATCTTGTACAGTTGGTACTAGATTAGACATGTCTTTTATTATTTCCATAAGAACAAATTTACTTATGGGCACTCGGTTTATTACATAGTCCTTTTCTAAAAATCGATCATTGATGCTAACAATGACCTTCTGATTTTTAAGACTATAAACCTACATTCATTTCTCTAGGATAACCCACAAACAAGTGAATTCCTGTCCAAATTACCATTGTCTCTCTTCAGCATATGTGCTGGACTTCCCGAATCCGAATATGCTTCAAAATAGGCTTACACCTATTCAGCAATTCTATATGAGTAGAGAGTTCTGACTTTGGAAGATACTATGTTCACTTTCTTTTCCAGGGTATATCCTTAAAACGAACTTGGTAATTTTCTGAATAACTCATCATCAATCTAATTATTTCCATAAGAGTCTTATACCTTCTTTCTACTACACCATTCTGTTGGGGTGTACCAGGTGCAGTTAGTTGGGATTGAATCCCTACTTTTGATAAGTGACTCCTAAATCGTCCCAAGAGGTACTTGTCACTACGATCTTACCATAGTGACTTGATACTTTTACTTTAACGTTTCTCCGCATCAGCCTTGTACTCTTTGAACTAATCAAAGCACTTAGTCTTGCGGCACATTAAGTAAATGTATTTGTATCTTGAATAGTTGTCTATAAAATAGACGAAATATTCGATACTACCTCTTGACTGGATAGTCATAGGATCACACAAATCAGAATGAACTAATAATATATCTTTGGCTGCATGCCCCTTAGACTTAAAAGCTTCTTGGTTATTTTTTCTTCCAAGTAAGACTCGCAGGTTGGAAAGATTTCCACTACTAATGAACCCAAAAGTTCATCAGCTACCAATGAATCCTACTCAAGTATAACCTAGCTTTAGATGCCAAAGATATAATTGGTTCATTTCCGAAGGTTGCTTTCTCTTAAAATTAGAAGATGTGCTACTAATTTCCATTTGTTGCATCGTGGGAGTTATTGGATTATAAATTGTCAACCATCATACCAGAATAGATAACTTTCCTATTTTTCTTGATAACAACTTTGTTATCAAAATAGACACAATATCTATAATAGTTTAGAAACTGAAATCAGGTTCTTTCTAAACTTGGTACGTAAAGACAATTACTTAAAATCCATATTTTATTCTTATCAAAGGATAAACATCTCCTACTGCAACAGCTACCACTTTTACAGTAGTGCCCATGTGGACGGTGATTTACCTTTCATTTAGTTGTCGGGTTTCCTGGAACCCTGCAATGAATTGCATACATGACATCTTGTATCTACACTCCAGGTTCTGGTAGATAACACCACTAGACATGTTTCAACTAATGAATTAAATACACCTAAATTGTTCTTAGTTCTAAGAAGACAGTCTACCTTAATGTCCAAGTCCTATTTCCAATCATTACAATTGGGACTACTAAGTCTTTTCTATAGTATAACAACTAGGGGATTGACAAACATTTTAAATCCTAAGAATCACAAAAATATTTGGTCAAGATCAATTCTTTTAAAAATCCCTATGAATTTTGTATGCCACGATAGTGTGGACGTATACAAAATCAAAGAGAAGATTTAATCCATTAATTTTATTATCTCATCAACTTTACTTTATGACAAATAAAATTAATAGTTGATCTATCTTTGATCAAATATTTGGTCAAAACTTTAAATTTAGAATAATATTGATTCCTCAAACAATACTATTTTAAATTAACCAACACCTCAAAACACCGTGAATTTTGCATGCCACGTTAGTGTGGACGTATACAAATTCAACATTTGTAAAAGGAGGGTTTTAACCCATTAATTTTATTATTTTGTCAACTTAACTTTTTGACAAATAAAATTAATAGTTGGTGTCTTTTGGTCACACAAATAATAGCAGTGACTCCGATGGGGAGGATACTATTAGATGTGTCTAAGTGTATACCATTACTTGACACTAAGTCCATTAATAAGATTATGCCCCTTCCATTGGGGAAGATCACACGCTCTTAATTAACTTCCTATAGTCATCCAAAAATGGAAGTCTGTTCTAGTGATCCACAGACAAGCTCATCCGTTATGGAGGAAGGCACTCAGAGCCAACGCGCAAGCTTGTTTGCATCACTTACAAACCAGTAATGGAGACCATGGGATTTACTTAAAAATCCCTCTCCCACTTAGTTATTTATAAATGAGGAATTTTAACTATGCTAGCCTACTAAACATGTAAACTAACATGCACACACAACACAATATAAAAGCAATAAATAGAAAATCTAATTTTCAACTATTATGGCTTTTATCTCTAGTTGTTGTCCTCCGTGTGTCGCCAACCCTAGCTGCTGCCATCTTGGCCACCGCCACCGGGTCTAGTTGTCGCATCCATCTTGCTCCTTGTTCCGCTGCGCCTCTGGTCCTCAAAAGGTCCACGCCTTGCAAGATTCGATCCGCGACATAAATAGAATTTTACATTTTTCGATCCTATATTCCTCGTAGGAATGTACATGTAAACTAGATCGAACATAAAATAAAATTTACATCCATCGATCCTATATTCCATAAAAGGAATGTACATGTAACTAGATCAAAAAATAAAATCCTAATAAAACTAAATACAACTCCTGCTGTATTTTTAATACAATCATACACACACATATAAAATGCCCTTGACATGTCCAAGGGTCCAATCACACACATAATAACTATAAGCCATAATAGTTGGATCCTGCATCCACAAAGTTAGCACATCCTACTATTAACCTGCCTAAATTATGTATGACATGTGCATAATTAAACTAATACCAAATACACAGAGGCAAAACCCTAGCTCTGATACCAATTGTTGGTTGCTACTCGGAAAACCTATAGGTTCCACTGTACAAATTTTGTACAAAGGTCTGAACCTTTTTCCTAGCTACCATGTGTTCTTTTAAATTAAATTTTGGATCGCCTGCGGAACTTAACACGTTTGATCCAAAACTTAATCTATTTGTTCTTTTAGGTTTTGACTTGGATCTCCTGCGGAACTTAACACGTTCGACCCAAGTCTCCTTAAGTTATTAATTCCATTAAATATTAATTTCCATAAAAGGTTCCCAGTACTGACGTGGCGAGGCACATGGCCTTCTTGGATATGGGAGCAACCACCACCGACTAGACAAAACCTTTAATAGAAAGCTAATATTTAATTTCCTAAAATAACTTTAGGTTAACCAAAGAGAACAATCAAATCACAAGGAAAAGAAAGAAACAAAAGAACACAACTTCGAAAAACATATTCGAAACACTAGAATCGTAAGCCTCTTGTATTTGGTATTATTTCCAAAATAACTAGTATGATGCGGAAAGGAAAAATACTAGTTATACCTTTTAGAAAGACCTCTTGATCTTCTACCGTATTCCTCTTCTAACCTCGGACGTTGTGTGGGCAACGATCTTCCGAGATGAGAATCCACCAAAGCACCTTCTTCTCCTTTCTTCAAGTTTCGGCCAAGCACAAAGCTTCCAAAAGATGAAGATCTTTTTCACCAACCAAGCTCCAAGGGATGCAAGAAACAAGACTCCTTTATCTTCTTTTCTCCAAGCTAGATCCGGCCACTTCTATGCCTCCAAGAGATGATGAAGTCTCGGCCACAAGAAGGAGAAGAGAGAAGGAGAAGGAGAACCTCTAGGGGCCGCCACACCAAGGAAGAAAAGAGAGGAAGAAAAGAATAGAGTCGTTAGCCATGAAGGCACCTCTACCTCCTCTTTTATAATCCTTGGTCTTGGCAAATAAGGAAATTTAAATAAAAATTTCCTTAATTCCTTTGCCATGAAAAAGAAAAATTATTTTAATTAAAACAATTTTCTTTTTTCAATTGTAATGGCCGGCCACTCTTTCCCCAAAACAAGGAGAGTTTTAATTTAAACAAAAATTAAAACTTCCTAATTTGTTTCTAGAAATTTATAAAAATTTCTCCAATAATTTTTATCCCTTCATGATTGGTTTATAAAAAGGAAATTTAATAAATTAAAATCTCTCTTTTAAACATGTGGATAAAAAGAAAGTTATCTCTAAAAATTAAAATCTCTTTTAATCTACAAATAAGGAAAGATATCAAATCTTTTCTTAATCTTTTGTAGAAACTTATAAAAGAGAATATTTAATTTTTAAACTTTCTTTTAAATCATGAACATGATTAAAAAGGAAAGTTTTCTTAAAATTTAAAATCCACCTTTTTAATCAACAAATAAGGAAAGATTTTAAACTCTCTTTTAAACATGTAGATGATTTACAAATAAGGAAAGTTTTTACCAAAAAATTAAAACCATCCTTTTAATCTACAAATAAGGAAAGAGATTAATCTCTTCTCTTAATCTTTTGTAGAAAGCTATAAAAGGAAATTTTTAATTTTTAAACTCTCCTTTATATCCACATAAGAAATAATTTTAATAAAAATCCCTTTTAATAATCTAGTGGTCGGCCACCTAAGCTTGGGACCCAAGCTTTGGCCGGCCACCAACTTGGCTTATCCATTTGGTCATGGCCGGCCCTAGCTTGGGTTCCAAGCTAGCTTGGCCGGCCCCATTGGATGGATAAGAAGGTGGGTATGTGGTGGGTATAAATCTCTATATACAAGAGGCTACGATAGGGACCGAGAGGAGGAATTGGTTTTGGTCTCCCGATAAAATTAAGCATCCCGTGTTCGCCCCGAACACACAACTTAATTTTATCAATAATAATTCATTCCACTAGAGAACTATTATTGAACTACCGCACCAATCCCAAATTACATTTTTGGGCTCCTTCTTATTATGAGTGTGTTAGTCTCCCTGTGTTTAAGATGTCGAATGCCCACTAATTAAGTGAGTTACTGACAACTCATTTAATTAATATCTTACTCCAAGAGTAGTACCACTCAACCTTATCGTCATGTCGGACTAAGTCCACCTGCAGGGTTTAACATGACAATCCTTATGAGCTCCTCTTGAGGACATTATCAACCTAGTATCTCTAGGACACAGTTTCATTCTATAATCAACAACACACACTATAAGTGATATCATTTCCCAACTTATCGGGCTTATCGATTCATCGAACTAAATCTCACCCATTGATAAATTAAAGAAATAAATATCAAATATATGTGCTTGTTATTATATTAGGATTAAGAGCACACACTTCCATAATAACTGAGGTCTTTGTTCCTTTATAAAGTCAGTATAAAAGAAACGACCTCAAATGGTCCTACTCAATACACTCTAAGTGTACTAGTGTAATTATACAGTCAAGACAAACTGATACCTAATTACACTACGACCTTCTAATGGTTTGTTCATTTCCATTTTGATCGTGAGCTATTGTTTATAATTTATAAGGTACTGATAACATCATCTTCTGCACGTGACACCACATGCTATGTTATCTACAATATAAATTAATTGAACAAATACAACTAAATGTAGACATTTGACCAATGTGATTCTTATTTCTAGATAAATGTTTATACCAAAAGCTAGACTTTTAGTATACATCCTAACAGTGTCGATATCCGAAGGGATGATTCGATGACCGACAAGATTAGGTCAGTAGCGATGATACCAATAAATGTATGTCTCTTACCCGAAGGGGTACTTCGATAACCAAAAGGAGATGTCAAGAGTATAAATGGGACAAGGTCCACATCGTCATACCGAGCTCCACCGGTTAGAGTCATTGACTCATTGTCGAGATGACTAACCGGGCCCAACTATTGGATCTCAATACCGAAGATCAATATACCATATTTTTTCTTAGATGAATAATATCCAACAATCTTAAGACGATATTGGCGATTATGGCGACTGTGGGTCCCACTCCTACAGGAGAAAAACATTTGGAGAAATTCTCCGTAATTGTCTTCAAGCAATGACAGTAAAAGACACTATATTACTTGAACAAAATGCATCTTTTAAGATTACTATCAAAAGATGTTCTAGCACATCTAAAAGTGAACCTCAAGTGATGGGAGAATTACTCGCAAGAAATAATAGAATTTTCTTATGTGAGAACCATGTCTTAAAAGGATGAGCAACAAAATTATACCATGGGTATAATATAACAGTGATGGTCAAGGCTTTGTGAGGATCATTTGACTAGAGTCACAAAGTTGAGGACGGTGAGTTTAAACTATCCAAAAAGAGGGCTAATGAGTCTTCAGATAGAAGATCAAGCCCACTTAGAAAAAAGCTAGAATTGAGTCTAACTCAATAAGACCTAAGTTGAGGTCAAAATAGATGAGTTAGAAGGATTGCATTACATGTGTTGCAAGTGACTAAGAATGAAGTCAAGTGTCTCACAAAGAATAAATACAATCATAGTCAGCACTTCAATCAAACGACTACAACTATGACTCGATAAGATTGGAAGACCAAGAAATGTATACTTCTTGAGTCGAGTATCTCTCGAAAAGTAATACAAATCTTAGGCAGCACTCCAATCAGACGACCGCAGCTTTGGCTCGATAAGATTAGAAGACAAAGAGATGTATACTTCTTGAGTCGAGTATCTCTCAAAGAGTAACAATCTTAGTCAGCACTCCAATCAGACGACCGCGGCTTTGGCTCAATAAGATTGGAAGACAAAGGGATTTATACTTCTTGAATCAAGTGTCTCTTGAAGAGTAATACAATCTTGGTCAGCACTCTAATCAGACGACCACAACTTTGGATCGATAAGATTGGAAGACCAAGGGAAGTATACTTCTTAAGTCAAGTATCTCTCGAAAAGTAATACAATCCTAGTCAGCACTCCAATCAGACAACCACACCTTTGGCTCAATAAGATTGGAAGACCAAGCGATGTATACTTCTTAAGTGAGTGTCTCTCGAAGAGTAAATACAATCTTGGTCAGCACTCTGATCAAATGACCACAAGTTTGGCTTGATAAGATTGGAGGACCAAGGGAAGTATACTTCTTGAGTCGAGTATCTCTCGAAAAGTAATACAATCCTAGTCAGCACTCCAATCAGATGACCACATCTTTGGCTTGATAAGATTGGAAGACCAGGCGATGTATACTTCTTGAGTCGAGTGTCTCTCGAAGAGTAAATACAATCTTGGTCAGCACTCCGATCAGATGACCACAAGTTTGGCTCGATAAGATTGGAAGACCAAGGGATGTATACCTCTTGAGTCAATCCTGGTCAATACTCCAAGTAGACGATCATAGCTCTAGCTCAGTGAAATTGGAAGACCAAGTGATGCATACTAGATTGAGCACTTTTTTTACAACGAGTGTAATCATGATCATCATCCTGATTAGACAACCATAGTTTTAACTCGGTGAAATCAAAAGATTGGAATTATGGAGACTTGCTTTTAAGTAAGATTGAGGCCCTTGAAGTGTTTTATAAATACTAGAAATGTGGTTGGAAAAATCAATTAAGCAAGATCATCCATGGTGATTAACGGCAGGATATTCCTCAAGGAATGTTACTCAAGGAAGAACAACATTCCGATAATTGACTATATCACATTCACCTCAATTCAACAATGATGGCTTAAACATTAAAGAGACGATAAAAGCTATGTTGATAAATTTTGGGTTTATCCTAAAAATTATGGGGGAATTTATCCTCTCGGTAAACCACAAGCCTCAGTGAGATAGAAATGAAAAATCTCTGTAAGACATTGAAAGGTCACGAACCTTCTAATGTGGGGGTTAACCACTGTGCCAATATATATGATACATTATAGTATCTAAAAAATTATGAGAATGTCACTAGTATAAAATGGTAAGTTTTGAAATAACTTAATACCATTAAAGCAGTAGATCTTTAGTGGTAAAATCTCTATTAAATATAGAGAATTATGCAGATCCGCTAGGCCTACCAAGAGATCAATTATACTGCATGTCTAGGGGAATGAGCCTAAAACTCAACATTTAAATCGAGTAGTGGTAACCCAACCATGTTGACTAGAGATTCCAAGATCATGGTTCAAAAGGGATAACTAAGCTATAAGATTCGAGGCATCTAGGAGTAATTACTCCAACTCATTCCTGGAGACAAAAGGTGCAACCTGTGAAATAAGTAAAGGATGAACAAAAGTTCTTAATGATTCCTATATTATACCATAAAGGGTATAATAGGGTATTGCAGGATACTCTTAATAGGAGATCATCTATATAAGTGTGAAGACAGACTTGTTCAATGAAACATTTATGAATCCCAAGCTTTGTCCATAACTAAAACGGGCACAATAGAGAACTAGTAAAAGTCTAGGGGGCTATTGTGTGGATATGATTATCTTGGTTTACAACAACGGCTGAACAATTCAAGATATAGTTCATTGGGCAGCTAAGTAAATATGATCGTATTCCACTACGGAAGGTTCAAAGTCACAAGCTACCTTTCCTGATGTAATAGTTTTCCGATAAAACTCTTGTTTGAGATTTGAAACTTATCCATAATTTCCATTCGTGTGGGGGATTGTTGGAAAGTTGATTTGATGACCATTAGGGATAAGACAACTATTTTGTGAGCAGACCGTTGTAAATCAATTTATCGAGTGAATGAGAAATTAATGTTTAATGAAGAATTGCTCCGGTATGATCGAACGAAAATTTGATTCGTATACAAGTTGGATTAATGGATGAACGCTAACTCGAATATGTGAAACTATTGAGAGGTATAAAATTATAATTAATTTCATTGATTAATTTATTGATTGATTAAAAGATTAATCATTGTGATATTAATTAATTAATTAATATTTACAATAGATGAAGTAAATAGTTAATCACATTAATCAATTAAATTAATTATAATGAAAAAGTTTAATGAAAAAGTTTAAGGGAAAAGACACATCTCATATCCTTCCACCTCTTGGAAGAAATCTTTCACCTCTTGAGAGCTGAGTAACCCTTCATTCCTATAAAACAAATCTCATTCCTTCCACTCAAATAACTCAATTCTCAAGTTGTGAATTTTTTTCTTGGGTTATATTCTCTCTCTCCTCTCTTAAGAGTTTTAAGACTTCGAAAGTTTGATAGGGCTCGAAATTTGGAGTACTCCTATTTAGAAACGTAAGTCGTTGTATCTTGAGAGACGATTGCCAATAAACCATAAGCACCTAGGCGGAGCAATATCATCTTAAGGAAAGAAGACCGAGCCTTCACCTCGACTTTAATACTCTTATCCTTAGGGATGAGTTTACCCAAAGGGATTGTGTCGATATCCGAAAGGATGATTAGACGACCGACAAGATTAGGTCGGTAGCGACGATACCAAAAAAGGTATGTCTCTTACCTGAAGGGGTACTTCGATAACCGAAAGGGAATATCGAGAGTATAAATGAGACAAGGTCCACATCGCCATACCGAGGTCTACCGATTAGAGTCAACTCATCATCGTATTGATTAACCAGACATAACTGTTAGATCTCAATATCAAAAATCAATATACCCATGCTTTTTCTTAGACGAATAATATCCAACAATGATTTATATATCAAAACAGAAGATTGGGACCACGCGAATCGGAGTTAGTAGGCTTAGGAACCGTTCATTTAAATATGATCTGACCCCGCCTAAATGATGGGCCGGGACGGGTTGGTCATTTCCTTGGTTATGGGTCGGTGTGGTTAGAACGTTGGCATTTGAAAAAATGGGAAAACTTTTTTTATATATTTTTAATGTTAATTATATTTTAAAATTGATTGCGTCGAATGTCGATGCATAGAGTAAAATTGGTGGCAATGCAATTTTACTCTAAACCCTGAAATTCTAAACAAGACCCACAAAATTCGAAAAAACATCAAATTAAAGGAAAAAAAGCACGTAAAGTAGAGAAAAATCTCCAATCACAACTTGAATTTTACATGCAATCTCCACTCATAAAAAACTTTGTTTCCACTCCCTGCATGCAAAATTTTATTTGCTTCAACTCCCTCATGCAAATATTGTGACCAAATTGCCCCTCAAATTTTTTAGGTACAAAAGGTCCAAAAATGAGTATAATTCCTCTTAAATTCAGCACTTTATATTAGAATCGAGTATATTTTCTATTAAATTGGGCATATTTTTTTTCCCTATTTTAATATAATTCCTCCTAAATTCAGCACTATGTAAAAAGAAAATCTAGTATATTTTCTATCCAATTAAGTATGATTTAAAGAAAATCTAGTATATTTTCTATCCAATTGAGTATCATTTAAAAAAAATCTAGTATATTCGAGTATATTTTCTATTAAAATTGCCCTTCATATTTTTATGTATAAATAGTTTAAAAATGAGTATAATTCCTATTAAATTCAACATTTTAAACTAGAATCGAGTATATTTTTTATTAAATTGAGTACGATTTTTTTCCTATTTAATATAATTCCTCCTAAATTCAGTACCATTTGAAAAAAAATCAAGTATATTTTTCATCCAATTGAATATCATTTAAAGAAAATCTAATATATTTTACGTCCAATCGAGTATCATTTAAAGAAAATCTAGTATATTTTCCATCCAATGGTGGGAAAAGAATCGTACTTAATTTGATAGAAAATATACTAGATTCTAGTTTAATATACTGAATTTAAGAGGATTTATACTCATTTTTAAACTTTTTATACTTAAAATATCATGGGCAATTAGGTAAGTATATTAGACTAGGGAGTGAAAAGAAAAACTTTTTCTAATGAAGAGTGCATGCAAAGTTGTATTTGTCAATCGGGACTGCATGCAAATTTTCCCTTACCTCTGTCCCTGGAAACGATGACGAGGAAGAAAGGTCGCCGTTTTCCGGCGAGAGGACGATGATGGAGTCGCTTCCAGACGACATGCTGCGCCGGATCCTCTCCAGGCTGAGCGACACCCGAGACGTTGCCACTTGCTCCTCTGTCTCCCGGCGTTGGCGAGAGGCCACCGCCTTCATCCCTTCCCTCCACTTCCTCAACAATGCCTTGCAAGGACTGTCGACGTCGACATCTTACGCATGGTTTCCGCCGCCGCCTCCTCCCTCGAGGATCTCGTCATCCACTGTCCCTTTTTCGGCCGCAGCCTCGCCTCCTGCCTCGCCCTCTGCGACCGATCCCTCCGCTCCCTCGATCTCCGCATGAACTTCTTCGACGGCGGGCTCGACTGCGTCAGCCTCGCCAAAGGGTTAGAGTCTCTCAAGCTCTGGCATCCCTCCCTGATTTCTTCTCCCAATTGGGGTTTGCCCGCCTACGGGAGATTGTGCAAATTGGAGCTGGTCGGCGGCATTGTTCTCAGCGAACATTTGGCCGACATGATGCGTGCTTGCCCCCATCTCACTGACTTGATTCTAATTAGATGCTGTTCGGAAGGCGCGATCTCGATTGAACTGGAGCGATTGGAGAGATGCAAGTTGGACCTCTATTTTACAGTGCATTGTTCCCTAAATCTGAACTCGCCGAGGCTTCAAGACCTTGATATCCAAGGATTTTACCAGATTCGAGTCGGCCATAATCACCGGTTAAAGAGGCTTTCCATCGCAAACAGTGAAGGTGAATTCCACAACACCAAAATCACAACTTTCCTATCCATTAAGCTCAAATTCAAGTTGAATGATTTCAAGTGTTCGTTAGGTAATGTGACGATGGTGGATGTGGGGAATCTACCGGAGCTGGAGTATTTGTCGATCGAAGGTCAACATTGGTATTGGAGTGAGATAAGGTCTCTTCTACGAAATGCAATTGAGGTGGAGCACTTGGCCATTAACATTGAATATTCTGGCGATTTCCTTGAACCAGAAACTTTTCCAGCGATTCAATTGGAAGAATTCTTCAGCAACCACAGGAAACTACAAGTTGGAGGACATCCACGGTGCGTTCTTCGCAGCATTTCAGCATGGTATTAGTCCAGAAGATGTGAGTTTTGGGTTCTGCTCGTATTTTGGTAATTCATTGATGATCCTTGTTTAGAATTTCTTATTTTTGATATGGAAGTTGGAGCTAGAGTTTATGAAGAACTTACCTTTGACATGGCAGTTGGAGCTAGAGTTCATGATTTCTTCCTCTCTCGAGGAGCTGATCGTCACAGTGAGCTCGCCGCTGCATTTGAAGGAGAAGGCGAACACACTCGAATATTTGCTGTAGCATTGCGTGAAGCTGCGGAGGATATTGATCAGAATCTCGCAGATGGTCAGTGAAGAGAAGGTTGATGATTTCTTTGAAGATATTGGCAATATCAGGAACTTGTACTGCACGATCGTCCAGATTGACTTACAATTATCTACCGTGCCTGTGTAAACTATACCATGCAGCTCTCTATCAGTTCTAATGCCTGCAAGATTATTAATCCTTCGCATGTGGTTTGAGATTTGCATATAATGGATAGACTAGCAGAATATTTTTAAAAAAACTTATCATTATTTCCAGTCGGAGCTTTCTCCCTGGTCATAACTCGATAGCGAGCCATAACCCAGGGACGAAGTTTGATCTTATTCAGCATTTCAAATTCATTTCGGCAGCTAAAGACCAGGAAAACAAAACTCATTGATTTTTTCTTTTCAGCATTCTATATTTTTCACAACTCGTATCTCAAGTTCCCATAAATATCAATGAGAAAACACTTCAGGAAAAAAAAAGGAATTAGCTCACTAACGGCATTCGATATTGAACCAAAATATGCTTGGTCTCGATCTTCAAGTTTCAGCACCAGACGAGTTGCTTCCATCTATATACTCGGGCACAATCTTCAGTGGTCTCTGCTTCTCATACTGGGAAAAGAATGAAGCCAAGCAGCATGTGTGAAACATACAAAAAGAAAGAAAGAAAAAGGAATAATGCTGAAGGACAAAGGCAGTGGTTTCAGAATCGACAGTTTAACTAGTTAACCAGGGATCATAGGAGGCCAAAGCAATGAACAAAATACTCTGAAGAACTTTACCTTCTTAAGAAAGTCATCAATCTCCTCCGCAGTCAGAGCTTCCTCCCAGCCATTTTTGTCCCATCCAAGGGACCGTAAGAAGGCTTCCTCCTCAGGATCGACAACATTGTCTGAGTTGAGATTAGTTTCTACATTGTCATCAGCAAAAGATCTCTTAGATTGATCTGAAGCACAAAAATCTAGATTCATACTTCCAATATCTGTTGGTCCATCAAAACCATCAGATACTGATGGAAGGTTATTTTTCATCATATTAACAGGGAAGGTGTTGTGCTGTTGCTCTCCATTCGACTTTTCTGCACTCAGTGTTGGTTCGAGTGAGCTTGGCACTGAGATAGTACTTGAATTATTTGAAGATTTCTTCCTTAGCAAATTGAAGAAGGCATTCCTATTTTGAGCTTGAGAAAGGATTTTTCTATCCCCTGTATTCTTGTCGATGTTAACATTCTGGTCAGTTGAGACCTTTGAAGGAAGAAATGCAGAAGACAAGATGGGACCAACGGGGTTCACAATCTTGCTTAGACCTTGACCATCTTTAGCAACGGAGGTGATGCCATTCTTCTCTCGGTTAAGAACCTGAAAACTCCCCACTGAAGATGTCTTTGCAACATCAGAATTAGTTGGCGACCGAATAGTTTGGTTCACGTGCAACAGTTGGCCAGCCTTGGTAAGAGAAGTAAAATCCCCACCTCTTGCAACTTTAGATTTTGCCTTATCTGACAGGTTGCCGCCATTCTGCGAGCAACAAAATATTGTGAACAAACGAAGAATAAAAACATGAACAGTGAAACATCCTTTTGAACTATTGAGATCTATGAAAGGTGGAACTCATTTTGAGCTTGAAAATCACTCAACTCAAATAGTCAAGCTTGAAGACGTGGAACACAATGTTTTTATCCATTAAATTGCTTGTGTATAAACAAATAAAAATCCAGACGTGGACGATTTGTAGATCATGTTAATTAGGCCGATAGTTGCGAAGTCGCAAATCTCTCTCCTAAATGTCTATAATAAGTGGAACCAATGGGGCACTTAAAAGGACAGCATTTCAGGCTTATAGTTACAGTAGATGTTTAGAAATGGTTGCAACCTACAGTATGCAGTAGAGAAAAAGTGGTAACGACAAGCAACAAATAGCAGGGATGAATCTTCTCACTCTACTGAGCTTTATGCAAGATATAAAGTTGATTGGCTAACTACTTATCCTAAAACTTTGAGGTCTACAAAAAAGACCAATTTATATATTTATATTCTTAACATGCTCTGTATGTATGGATTTCACTCTCCCTTCATGCCCTTTAACACCCTTCCACATGTGTGAGTGTAATACTCTCAAGTCTCATATCATATGTGAGTGGATATACTTTCCCTGATTGGTACAAATCCATATATATATTGTTGATTTTTTTTTAACATGGGTAGGATTTAAAGCTGGACCCCTGCTCTCATATCATGTTAAAGTTAATTGTTTAATGACTTATCACAAAAACTTGAGTTGTTAAGACAAATAAATTTACATATTTATATTTTTCACTTAGTGGATAGAGCTTAATGGTGTAAAATGATACATATAGTCAACTCCACCTAGTGGGATAAGACTTGATTGTTGTTGTAGTATATTTTTTCACAACGCCGACTTGTCGTTTTCATAGTTGTTATTCCAACAACTAATATTTCCTTTGGTCTCCTCTACCATTTGTGTCTTCCACTCAAATAGGCTCAATCCTTTTAACTATACATGCAATCTAATGTGTAGACATCGTGACAGCCAAAGTTTCCTAAAAAAACATTTTTCATCAAATAGTTAAACTATACTTTTCTGGATTATCCAACCAGACTAAGTTACGAGAATGATAAATCGACTTAATACTAAATCTCAGTCTTTAATACTAGATCTCAGTCTCCTGATTAATGAATTATAAAACTATTCTTTGCAAATGGATGAAGCTTTTGTTAACCAATGATCAGGCCAAATTTAAAGAAAAAGCAGAGTTCAATCTCCCTTATAAACAAAGATATAAAAGAATGAAGATGGATATCTTTTCTGATCAAATAGAAAGAGGGAAAAAAGGAAATATGCTCACTTTTTTCTTGAATAAACAGTTGTGCAAGCACCTAAACAGACACAAGCATTTGAGGGGGGGTTTTTTTTTTTACCTTCTACATGGAGCTCCTCTAATGTATCATAAATATTTTAAACTGATTTTTTTGCATGAACAGGAAGCATAAACAAACCATTTAACTTGGTCAAGTTTTTTTATAAGATGCATTTAAGACGTAGTAAAATTTTCAGAATCATGGAGTCAAATTAAATACATGCCATTCTTATATTGGTTACCATAGATATTGTAACTGAATCCATTATCTAAAGCATTGAGCATAATGAAATTTTGGGTTTCTTTATCTATTGTAAGTTCAGGAGTAGGAAAATTGGAATTTATACCCTCACTAACTGTTGACAAACAGGATAAGAAGAGGAAGATCAACAACCGAGATAGAAATTGCCACAAAAAATCATAATCAAAATGGGGGAAGAATGAATAGAACATAGATATATTGCACCCAACTAGAACTGAGTTGCAGGAATTTATACAAAATCGTAGATAGTTTTCCATTTTATTCTCTCTACTTGTATAGGAAGCAAACAATCATCTTCACTTTTTACTAAAAGACATCCCATTATGGTAAAAGATACAGACAGCATGTTACAGGTGCTGCTAATATGCACACTAAATCACACAGAACTGAACTTTTTAAAAGTTAAGAAACACATTTATTCAGCTTTACCACACACCCTACTTATCTTATTCAAACAGTAACTTATTTTGCATGATACTAGTTGTCTAGTATGAGAAAGTAATACCAACTATGATGATACATGACTTTTCTCATGTAATTTATGGAGTAAAAGTGCAGTGCATCAAGAACCTTGTCCTTACAAAAATTTCTTCTCATAAGAAGATTTGAGCAATAGAGAATCAGGGAAGGAAGTAACTATTTTTTATATAAAAGATTGGGAAAAAAAAAAACTTGCCAAGAATCAAGGAGGTTATCATACCAAGGCTTTAGGCAATGAAGGTGTCATGGGTATCAGCTGCTTGCATTTCCGAAGAGTGAGTTCCTCAATCCTTTGAGAGTTTATGAGCAACTGCAAATAAATGAAAGATTAGTTTGATGAAAATGTTGTCTTAGTGTTAAAGAAACATGTGGTAATATTCCTTTCAATGAATTACCTGTGGAGTTTCACTAACTTGAGATGGTGCTTGAGTCAATGCCTCTGCCATGTTTAATCCTGGCATACTGCTTCCTGGTGTAGATACATGATTGACTGTAGAAGCCTGTAGAACAGGTGAGTTTATACTTCCATCAGTTTCAACTTTGACTGGTACTTGTGCCAGGGCTGAAGTTCCAATTATGACAGGAGAGCCAGTAGGAAGACTCTGAACAGCAGTTCTAAGACCAAGAGGTGACACAACAACTGCATCTGAGAAGCCTTGCTTTCCTTCAACTCGAAGAGATGGGAACTCTTTGTCAAATGAGGTTTTGCCGATACTTCCAATAGTACTTCCCCTAGATGGAGAATTGTTATTTCCACTACTTCCAAGCTTTTTTGGCCAAGACTCAACTTGCCTTCCTGCTACAAAAGATTGAGACCGCCTTAAGGCATGTTCTTCAGACCTAACTCCTATTGCTGAATCATGATATTCAAATTCATTGTCAAGCGAATGCAACTTGTTTTCTCTGTCACGGAAATCAAAATCCTTATCCTGGTTCCTATCCCGAGATCTCCTGAAACTACTGTAAGCCTGAGATCTGCCAGAATTACCTTTCTCACGAACTACACAACCATTCGAGCTCAAGCTCCGGCGCAGATTCCTCTCTTGGTCGTCTAGTAATCTATTCCTTGGGCTAAGTCCCACACCATTTTCATCTAAGGAAAACAAACAAACAAACATTGCATTAGCAACAATTATATTCATGAACATATTAAAACACACGTTCCATAACAACAATAACTAAAGGTTAACGAATCTAGTGTGAAATAGTTGGGGTACCAAAACGTTTGGATGAACTGGTTCGCAGGCCATTGGTTGATGCACTCCCGTTTGCAACCTTGTACCACTGCGGAACCAACGCTGGCTCACCTTGCTCCATTTTCCACACAGACCATTATCAATATACAGTTAAGATCCTCTACCTCTACATCCAATTTTGAACCAACTTACTCATCCAATTTTACTTCCTAAACAAAACACATCAACAACAGAAGCCCATCCCACTACCTTGCCCAGAGGAAGTGTGAAGTTTCCTAAATGAAGAGCCACTCTCGAGTCGTGCATCCACCACAGGCTCTAAGCTTGCACCATAAAATTGAAAGGGCTTTGTCTAGCAAGACAGCTAAACTGTCAGGGGAGTGGGAAAAACCTATTTTTGCTCAGATGGTTAAGCGTCAACCTTTATGCATGCATTTCACGGCATCAGACACCCATGGGAGGGCACTCGGATTTGAAACGAAGCAAAGATGCAACCACAAAACTACCTCAATTCTTTAGCAGAACGACCCCAATACTCCCCCAAAACAACAGTGCTCCCAATCGGGCACAGCGAGCCCTAACAAGGAGAAACCGAGGGCGAGGAAACGAAAGAGGGAAAATATCCCACCCTCACCTCAAAGCACCTGAGAAAAACCACGACGACCTTCAAACTTCAAACCCTAATTCCGCCCATTAAAAAATTAATAACAAGCAGAAAGACGGCGAAGATTGGCCTCGCGAGTCTCCGAGCCCAAGCGAGATAGATTCCTGCTAACTGGAATCCGGTTTCGATCGGGCAAAAGGTAGTTGCGAGCGATTCAAAGAGTCACTGCGGGGGCGAGAAGATCGATTTGGACCTCTCTAATCGAGGAATCGGAAGCCGCTGGGTCTGAGAATCCTGTGGCGTGGTCAGATTGCTCGCTGTAATCGTTGCGGTCTCGACTGGGAAAAACCTACGATCGATGATGACGATGAGAGGGAGATGGCTAAGGATGCAACTAACTCGCTCTCCTTCTTGGCTTGTTGCTTTTTGTGGTTTCTTATTTTTATTTAATTATGAAATAATACCAAAAATCAATTAATTTAAAAAACAAATATTTATCCGGAAATAAATATCACTCGATCCGTGTGTGGTGGTGGCGAAAGATTGTCTCGGTCTTAAAATTTTAAATTTTAAATATTATTTTGTTTTATTTATGGACACATTTTAGCTAATTTAAAGGAATAATTTCCATTTTAAACTCTCTTTCGATGTTTCCTCTTTTTTTGTAGTCTTAAGAATTAATCTTGTCTTGTTATGTATGCGTTTTCTGCTAATGATAAATAATTTTATTAAAATATTACCAATTGTAATTAATTAATTAATTAATTGTATCATAAGTATTTAAAATTTACAAATTATAATAACTTTATTATTCTAATTATTTCAATCGTGTCTTTTATTTTTGATTCAGTATTATTGAGAATATGTCTAACAAAACAAATTAGATTTATGCTTTGTTTCCTTGGAGGCGTGGATCGACGACGAAGGAAAGGAATCCTCGCGGATAATAAATCCACGTGGCGGAGGAAAAGAAAAGAAGAGGGAAGGAAAAGGGGAGAAAAAGAATCTCTGCAAAGGAAAAGGGAAAGAAAAAAAAAGTAAAATGACGAACGACAATGTACGTGGAATATGAAAAGGGGATTAGAAGAATTGCAGCGCAATGTCTAGTGATCACTATTGCATTTGCATCGAGCTCGCATCAGCTTTGATTCGAAGATGGATCCAACACTATCTTCGGCCGCTTGTTCCACTTGCGCTTCTTCACCGATCCACTAGATGCTTCCTTTTCGTCACTTGAGTCGTCGTCTGTGTCGCTAGCGGCAGTCAGCGACGGTGACGTGACGCCGCTCATGGCAGCCTTGGCCGCCGCTCATGGCAGCCTTGGCCGCCGCCACGGCCTCGTCGTCGTGGAGGTCGGCGACGCCCAGGAGCAGATCCATATCGATGTACGCCTTCTCGTTGCCGCTAAGCACCTCGACGTCATAGTCCACACGCGATCTCTCGCGGACCTCGAGCTCCAGTTTGTCGTTGGCTTTGGCGATCACGCCCAAGAAGTCCTTCAACTTGTCCATCACTTGGCTTCGAGGTACCGCTGCCGTCGCCGCCGTGGCTTTGGCGGTGCGCCCTCGCTTATGCGTCGTGCCGGACATGCGAAGCCAGTGCAGGAGCACGAGCGCCGATGGCTGGTCCAGGAGCTCCCTGCTGCTCTCCGCCGCCATCGAGAAGAACGAAACCTACCGGTGGGATCAAGTTCAATACCTAATTAAGAGGCGAGATGCGACGACAGACGTTGGCTTTACGCCCCATTTAGGAGGATGAAAAAACAGCCAAGAAAAAATGATCGGGATGGATTCACAAATTCATCCGTCCATTATTTTTCAAGAAGTAAAAAGGATGATTAATCCATCCTTCACAGCGGGAAATTTTTCATGCGACAGACTTTGCTCGATTTTTAAATCCATCCTCGCAAGTAAACAGAGGATTAAAGTCTCACATCAATATATTATTATTCTAAATTAATTATACAAAATAATCTTCAAATCAAAGACTTCCAAGAACAAATAAAAATCCTAATCCACCCATTAATTGTATAACTAAAATAGTTCATAATTTTTCTTTGGAATTGGATCTTACAACAATATCCATTATTTTAACAGGGCAAAACTCTGGTTCACTTAGAATTTCCACAATGAATTGCTCAAACTAAACCAAACCGCCCCATATTCCCAATTGAATCATTGACAATATGAAGACACAAAATTGATACTTCATCAAAGCTACAACAAAGAATCATAAATGTTCATATCACACGCCATTTTAAATATAAGAACTGAAACCTAATAGTTTTAGCAATCACTTAAAGGTTAAGATATACATACATTCACCGACAATAAGATTCTTCAAGTCCCTCCTAATAGTTAGGTCATGGAGCTCAAGAGGTGAGATAAACATGCTCATAGATAAATAGCTTAATTAAAGTACAACGAGGAGGATTAGGGAAGCAAAGATAATGGAGAATCTTGTGCAATACAGCAAATTTCTCAATATGTTGAATCTGAACCCCAGAAAGTTAATTTCTCCACAAAATGCACTTTCCATTCAAAGAAAGAAGCAAATGGCAGCAAGCCGCTTGATATCGGAAGAATAGGCAGCAGCAGTGCATAGAATACATATCTTCTCAGCCAGTAAGGAAACATAGCTGAATTTGCTCCTTGGGATACAGCTACAGGGCCGTAAAGAAGATTGTATAACACAGATGGGAAAGCATTGGCGAAGAAATGGAGCATGCACAGAACTTCCCAATCAATTAGCCAGCGATATCCATTTCCGCCTAGTGTATCTATGCATACCTTTCCGAAAAAACCACAAAGAGCTCCTAGCAGAAGCGCAATAAATGTCACCGGCATGGCTGCAGCTGACTTTGCTGACCTTTGGAAAGCCACATAAGCTATCACTACAATCATTAATATCCCAAACGACATGCGAGATAGGACCACAAACTGGCACCTCAAAATGTGCATGCCTGAATTGAAAGACTGGACTCCCTTAGGAATCCACCAGGAGCTGGATTTCTGGAGAGAAACAGACAGAAGTTCCACTAAGCTTACGAAACCAACAGCAAAAAAGAGTCGAGAACATCAAAAGTATCTCATACCTCTTTAACAGACTCGCAGGCAGATGTGACCTCTGCAACACGTTGATATGAAAAGATGAAAGCTCCGTACGTAAGCAAGATACACATGACAATCAAACCAGCAACTAGAAGGTCCATACATTGTTGCAAAAGTTGTGCATGTCTAGTCTCCTGCATTTGATTCCTCAATTTCTCTTCCTTGAAGGAAGTCTTGGAAATACCTAAAGATATCTTAATCTTCTCTAGCAAATTTGCATCTGAACTAATGACTAACTGAGATTGCTTGAACTGCAACTTCTTCATTACTAGCTCTATCTCAACAGCCTTGAGGTCATTAGAGCGAGCCTGCTCAATAACAGATCTTTCCATTGTACTCAGAATAGAATGACTAAATGCAGTACCGTCTGTGTTACTGTGAATATTTGTAAGTTGCTGGTTCGTATGTTGATGGATAATGAGTTGATTGTCTGCTGATTTAAATGGAGCATGTTCCTTACGACCTTCAATGGCTCTGATAAATTCAGCATTGGTCATGTCAGGTGTAGGTTCATAACTCAAAGAACAAAAATGGGAAGAAACAACATTTTCCACAGGATCTTTGATGGTTCTGATAAGTTCAGAGTTGGTCAAGTCAGGTGTCATTTCATGACTGTTGTAAGAACACAAACCAGGGGCAACAGCATTTTCCTTCCTATTAACAGACATGTTATTTATCAAACCAAGGGTCTTCAATGAGCTAGAGAATGACTTATCAAAATTTCTTATGAAATAATCAAATTTTTGCCCATATATCTGTCCGAATTAAAGAAAGAAAAGAAAAAGAATACATTTTAATAACTATATAATAATAGCTGCAAAATAATCTAAAGATACATGAGAACTAGAGATGGACTTACATTTGTTATTGATTCCTTGATTGCTGAACTACACATCTGCGGCAAATAGTATATCCAAATTAGATATGTATAAAAACACTAGCGATATGAAAACAGATCGAAGAAACAATAGGCTAACCTTGGAAAGATGATCTATTTCTATACTCTCTTTTGAAATGCTCTTCCCAAACACAACCTGGAAAATAAGGTATTTCAAGCATCTACATATTGTGACTATTTACAAGCTAGAAGTACAATGGAAAGAAAAAATGATGTCAAATCACTAAGAATTTCCCAAAATAACTATCACTATCATTTCTGTTCATGAACATATCTGAAAAAGGTATGACTTGTTGTAATTACTCATAAGTCACAGCAGTAGCACTTATACACAACAACTCATTGTAATTATTCATTGATTATTTGATGTAATTATGTGACATAACAACTCATTGAGAAATTGGGTTTGGTAATTACAAAGTAAATATGAAAATTAGAGTAATTACTTGACATCTGAACAGACAGCTAAAACTTATAAATGAAAGTATTCGTGCACAAGACAGATTCAGAAACATTAGCAGCAGAGAAGAATTGCTTCTCACACTTAAAAATATGATCAGTATTTAATGATTTGCCAAGTTTAATTGAAGCATAGAACAGAAAATATAGATCAAAAGGTAGTCTGATCAAGATTCTAAGAAACTAATCATAAAAGTTAAGTGGGATAGACATTTGTTATTCAAGGGAGGATATAATTACATGAGGTCTACTTATTGAGTGGTCTGGTAATTAATAATTCATCAGGGGATTATTCTATCAACTTGTGTGATACAGTGGGACATTTGACAAACAAGCACCAAATTCTACAGGTACAATATGATACCAAGCTGAAATTTTTACAGAACTCTTGAAATCAGACGCTTTCTTTGTTTCTAACTAGAGTGTAAAGAATTCAGTGTATGCAGATAGCAAAGGCATGCACAAAGCTACATTCAAACTAGTTAACCAATTAATCGGCCAAAAAAGGATGGTTTACTATCCTTATTCCCCCTTCCAACTTGTGCAACATTCATACAATACTTTCCTTATCAAAAAAACAAGAAGATTCAATCACAGGTTGCATGGAGATTAATAGTTTGAAATACAAATGATGAAAAGTAACTCTTTTTAGTGAATAGGGAAGCAACATTTAACATGAAGAATTAGCATGTAAATAGCATTAAAGTGTTAATTTATAAAATTGTTAGTTTAATTCTCATGTGAATTATCTTTCACTTCATGTTAACCAACATTGTCGCAAAACTTGGTTTTACTTCGTTCTTCAAAAATATTATAATCTATATTCTATCTACTCAAGTTCTAGTGCCCACTCGTGAAAAATCCGAGTAGAAGATACCAATAAAACAATGTAGACTGAGATGGCACACTTTCGTTCCATCAGTATTCTCTTCCAATCATGACATACATAAGCAAAATATTAAATTTCAGATTTCACGGATAAAAACATAAATTTGAAGCCTAACAAACCAAAGCACCTGAGCAATAACCGCAGCGAAGGACATGCCGAGCGGAAGAGCAAGTTCCTGCAGACACTCATTGCCGCGAAACACCAAAAGGCCACGGCTTCCCCCGCTCCGCAAACGCACCCCTCTGATCTTTGACCGCTTCCTCGTGAAACGCGAGGCCGACGAAGAGGAATACGAGGACGACGAGGAAGAGGCGTCATCCCTCTCCTTCCTCCTGGTTCTCGAGGTAGCCACGCCCTTTCCACTCCTTAGCGGCTGGGACCGCCGTCCCCCGGCGTTATCGCAAGACACACCTCCGCCTCCATCGCTGATGTTATCTCCGCCACGTCCATCAACCGTAGCTCGGCCGTGGGATAGGGTGGGATCCATGCGAAGCGGAGAAGGAAAGGGATTTGATTTGGAGAAGGGGGAAGGGGGAAGGAAGGTGGCATTCAACAAGGCCTCTGGAAAACGGTGATAAGAGGGACGGTGGCACAGTTGTAATTTTCAGCGAAATGAAATCGAACGGGCGTGGAAAATCTTGCTATTCATCCGATTGTGCCACGTGGGAAAAGATATTTCCAAATATGATATTTTAGTAAATTGTAAACATTTCCTATTTAGGAATTCTGTTTTCTCCTTCCATTCCTTCGACGGTTCCAGAAAAAAAACTCGAAATTTACATCGCATGATTAGATGTTCGTGAGCAATCGTACAATAACTCAACGGAAGGAAGTCAGCAGGGGCTTGTCCATGGGACCCATATCTGTTTACCCTGTAGAAGACGAACAAACCGTATTGCGTACTTTAATCAAAACAGATAATCACAACAACCTTATTGATACACCGACGATGCACTCACACTCTGTTCTTTAGCTTGCGGCAGAAGGCATCTCGAATGCACCTCGCCCTGTCGTCATCGGAGGAGTCCAGAAACTTTGATCGGAACTTCGCCGGTGAAAGTAATAGGGGGGAGAGAGAGAGAGAGAGAGATGAGGCTTTCCGTGAAGACTCTCAAGGGAACCAGCTTCGAGATCGACGCCAACCCTGGCGACACGGTACGTTTCTTGATCCGTCTGGGATTTCTCCGCACTTGTTTGCTTATTTATTCGTTCGTAGTTCCATCTGATAGATGATGTCGCTTATACTGTATTGCCGGATTGGAATTCATAGTCATTTGTGCACTTTTATCGTCGGTCTCAAATAATAAGCTCATGCGGCCTGCGGGTATGGATTACCTGGCGGTATTGAGCTTACTGGTACCAGCTCGCTCCAGTTTATTCTTGTTAGAACACTTGTTCGTTGAATTACAACGATGTATGATTAAGGATTTTGTACCGTCGTATCTCATCTTCCTTGTGCAGGTAGTTTGAGACGTATCTGGATTGGATGTGGTGTTTCTGATTAGCTCTTTTAGCTGATTTTTTGTGTGCTGTTATTTAGAGTGCTTTGATGATTGACTAACAAAATAATGAACCGTTATCAAAAAAATATGAACCATTTATAAATTGGATTAAACTGGTACTTCTAAAACCTTGAAGAAGTGCAAGATAAAAATGTAGTGCTTATACATTTAGAAATATTTTGATCAAATTTTGATGTAAAAACGAAGTAATTGATGTGTTGACACACTGAGTTCTGCTGTACCTCTCATAAATTACTATGAGATCTTGCATGTTAGAGATGAATCAACAAGTTTACCGGCGGAATTGGTCATATTCTATTTAGATATCTTGTTTGCTGAGGAGGGTATATTACAAGAACAGTCAATTAATTCTTCCCTGGAGTGACATAAGGTTCATTGAATGAAATCACACGAGCAGAGCATGGGATCATAATTTCCCACAATTCCACTATTATTTTTGAAAATTATACTTGAAAACTAAAATTTATCAGAGATATTAACTTTCAGTATATGGTATCATTGGAAACATTTCAAGATTTGTATATCATAAAGCATATTTTTCTTGAGGAAAAAACATGAACAATGTAATATGATTGTGAGAGATTGAAAGTTAGTTAAATGTCACATAATTTCAACATTTAATTATGATGTCTGATATTCCTAAACAATTTTGGTTTAGCTAACTTTATAAAATGAAAAATGACAAAATTGTTTACTACTTGGAAGTTAAGAGACTTCTAACATAATTCCAATTGTTTTTTGGATTATGGTTTGAAAAATATATCAAACTTTTATCAAATACCGAATATTGAAATGTCTATCTGAATGTAGTTTTTTTTAAGGCATGATTTTGTGGAAAGAGATCTTACTTGGCAACGGCTATTGTAGGCTTGTGAGATCCTCACCTCAAATTTTAAATTATCTATATGAATATAAGTTTGCTTTTTTAAGACTGTGCAGATCAAGATGTTTTTGGGTATGGTCATGGCAATAGAGATGAATAATGAATTAAATCCTAGCACTGTGAAATCCTATTGAGTTTTGAATCATCGAGCCAATTTGGATTGTAGGATCCTGAGGTTCTGATCACCAACTTGACAACTTTAGATCCACAACTACTTGAGATCAATTACATTAAATCAAGTCCACCATTAAACTTTATGAAGGGCTACATAGCTAGTAATATCCATATAATTTAAATTTTCACTATGTTAAATATATATTTTACCCAATATATTCATTTATAGTCAATGCAATTAAGCAACTATAAAATAGCAAATAGGTTATACAAGGTTCAGTGAGTTACACTTAGCTTGACATAATATCCCAATCCTACCTCCTAAAAGGCTATATTTGTATAATTTCTCTAATAATCTGAAATCATACTTCTACAGGTGCTAACTTAGACAATTTGCCTAAAGTTAGAAGCTGTTCTATATAGTATAATTTAGTATTGACTGATTCCTTTTCCAGATATTCACATATATGTTTCTATGTAGGTTTTAAGTTTGATCTGTAGGCTTTCAGTATAAAACTAATTTAAATTGGCTGGAGTAAATTGAACCACATTGTATTCGGTTAATTGTGGTTCATTCTACCTAATCTAATTGTTTAACTCATCATTGTCGTGATTATTAAGTTGTGTTAGTCCCAACTATTTCCAGTTGGTGACATGGATCCTGTCCTTCCATTGGACTATAGTAGGCTAATTGTTTAGCTATAAATATTGAACAAGAGGATGGAAGAAAGGGAGAATAGACAGCAGAAAGCTAGTAACCCTTTATCCGGACAAGAAGTGGTGAATGCATTTTTGAATTTTTGCTTTTGACAATTGTCAGTATTGTAGTATCTCAATTTATAAATAAGAAGTGGTAGGAAAAGGAAAGGCAGTATCTGTCCACTGGAGTAACTCCATAATCTCATAGTCCTATAGTTTTATAGTTCTATTTATTATTTACTATATTTCTTCTAACTCGCACATATATTTGTCCCTTGCCATAAAATTTCAATGCCCTCCTCACATGTCTTTCCTTACTAGAGCATTCAGTTCAACGGATTAATTCACCAATCTGGAAAAGACGCATTGAAACGTGAGCTCTCTGTAGCCTTTTTCTGATTCCAGTTTACATCTGAAAACCATGATTTCCAGGTCAATATAAAAACCCTTAACATGCATGCCCCTGTCGCACACATTCCAAGCTCTCTTCCCCCACACTCTTTGCAGTTGTAAATGCTGATTACTATAATTTGATTATGATCTGAATAGATTATCCCAATCTGATTGTTTAGTTGCTTTTTAGGTTGTTGATGTTAAAAAAAGTATTGAGACATCTCAAGGAGAATCTGTTTATCCAGCTGGGCAGCAGATGCTTATACATCAAGGAAAAATCCTAAAAGATGATACTACATTGGCGGATAATGAAGTATCTGATAATAGCTTTCTTGTTATAATGCTGAGCAAGGTACATGCGTCCATCATTAGATTTTATGATGATTAATATGTCTTGTCACTGAATTAGTCACTGGATGTTGAGTTTATTATCTAAGGAAAGGAAACTGTTAGAATATTGTAAATATAGCTAGGGCTAATTTTGTAATTATGCTGACTTTATGATGATTAATATGTCTTGTCACTGAATTAGTCACTGGATGTTGAGTTTATTATCTAAGGGATGGAAATTGTTAGAATATTGTAAATATAGGTAGGGATAATTTTGTAATTATGTTGTATATCCTCTTCCCTATAAAAGTCAATAACCCTGGAGTGCCCAAGAGGGAATTTTTCCTAACGCCTCTCGTTTCTCTTTTCTACATGATATCAGAGCCAAGTTGAGAGGCAAACCCTTTTTTTTTCTATGTCGTCGTTCCTTGTGCCACAGCATCGCGCACGCATATCGCAACCCCTCTTCGCCAACCACCCGACGTTGCCGCCCTACTCTCCTCTTCGCGAACTGACGCCGGCGTTTTCATGCGTCGTGAGCACATTGTCCTTCGCCCTCTCCTGCAGTCCGGCGACGGAGAGAAGTTCGGTAGATCAGCAGTTTGGCGATGGCACAGATTATCTTTCCTGCATTCCACCGTCCTCACCTATCTTCTTGCATCGCTTGAGCCTTTCTTCGCCATATGCCCTCTTTCACCAAGCTGATCAATAACTATCTCCGGCACTCCAAAGTCAGATATTTCAATCTTTACCAACCATATCACTGCATCACTCTCTTCTGAGCAGTTGGATGGTAAGAATTACTCTTCTTGGGCCTCTCACATCGAGCTTTGGCTTGTTGGATAGGGTTATGAGACACATCTCACTCAAACCGAAGAGGATGTCCAAGTCGTCGATCGTCCTCTATGGAAAAAGGTTGACGCCCAATTGTGTTGCATTATCCGTGCCACCATCCATCCATCTCTTAGGGATGTCTTCCGCACTCACAAAACTTATAAAGCTATTTGGACACAGGCTTAACAACTCTTTACAAACACCTCTCGACGACTCTATTAGGTTTGTGAAGATCTCATGACCATCCTCAGTGCCCATCAGGTTAAGGATTCAATGTCAACCCATCTAGGTTCAATTTCTAGCCTTCTTTGTAACTTCAATGAACTGCTTCCACCTGCGGCCACTCCTGTTGCTGAGTTTGAAAATATTAGAAATTTTTTATGTCTCTGGCTTTATATAGTCTGCCCACAGAGTATTCTCATGTTCGCGATTAGATCCTGGGCAGTCCCACTGAAGCTACCATGGACAGTATCTGGGCAACTCTCCTCCGTGCCTTGCCAAAGTCTTGACGTTGCCTCCTTTTGTTCTTATTGACTCGTCAACTTTGGTCTCTCGAAACAACAATAGACCTCCACCTCGTAAGGGTGGCAAAGGAAGTCCTTGGTGTGATTGTTGGGACTTTCGGGCCACAAAAATCATTTTTTGCATTGCGGAAACCCCGAAGTCTTACCACCGGATCCGTGCGAAGATTAAAATAAATTCATGTACTTGTTTCTATTCTAGATCTACTCTAGATCTACATGGTAGAGATTTTATACCTTTGATGCGAAGCCCTTCACTTATCCCGCTCGTCCAAGGTTGTCGGATCTCGAGAGTGTCAAGTGAACACTCCTCTATATGTATCCACACGAATAACGAGATGGAGAAAAGACACTAGAGTGTGCTAACACTCTTTGTGGCTCACGGCAATGGAGGAAGAGGGAGAGTAGAGAGGAAGAGATGAGGAAGAAGGAGTGAATGAGCACACAATTGCATTCACTTGCAATCAAGTGGCCGACCACTTCATGGAGAGGTTATAAACCTCCATGGAATACCAAGAGTCATGGCTCTTGGTCTCCCTCATGAGGTGGCACACACATAAGCCAACCTTGATGATGTGGAACATCATCATTGTCCCACCTTATGTCAACACACAAATGATGTGGCATTGGTCAAGTCAAACTTGACCTTTCATCTTCCCTCTCAAGTCAAGTCAAACTTGACCTCTTATCTCCCATGGTTGATCAAATCTAACCATTGGTTCAAGTCAATTTGATTTAATGAATCTCTATTCATTGAATTAAATTGACTAATCCAAGTCTAAATTAGACTCATTTAACACATGAATCAAATTGAGTCTAACTCAATTAGTTTAATTTGGATTACTCTTAATCCAACTTGGTTCATCACATGAACCTAATCCTCTTGGTTCATCAAATGAACCTAATCTCCATTTAATTGCCCTTTGTGTGTGACCCTATAGGTTCTTGTAATGTTGGCAATGCTCCTAAACCCATTTAGAAGCATAAGTAATGAGCGGTATCTAGCAACACATCATTACTACCCAAGTTACAAGAATGTTGAGATCCAACATCACCTTTGTGACTACTAATTGTGACTCTCACATTATGTGACAATGTCCTTCTATCCTTGACATCTAGATTGATCAAATAAGGCATAGACCGTGTTATCCTCTAATCAATCTATATCTTGAACTCCAAGTAGACTCACTCTAATCAAATGAGCTCAATATTTCATATTGACTCATTTGGGTATGGCCATGCACTTAGTGGTCTCACTCTATCAAGAATGATGATGTCTCTCCCGTCATATAGGAGGGACAGATCACATCTACATCACTCACATCCCTCCGCATAATTTGTTACATACCCGATAATCGCCTTTATGATCCACCCAGTTACGGGTGACGTTTGACGAAGCCAAAGTATGTAACTCCTTATGTAGGGAACCATGGTGACTTCAGGTCCAAGGACTGATAGACATACTAATAGTCACATGAGAAAGTATATGACACTCATATAACGATCCATGATACTTTCTCATGGCGGATCATTCAGTATACATTCTCCAATGCATACCCATGTGTCAACTTGATATCTCTATATCCATGACTTGTGAGATCAAGTCATCGAGTTGACCTACATGCTAGTCTCGTCGCATTAACATTGTCCCTGAATGTTAATACTTGACTAGGAATGATTGAGAGTAGTGTTCTCTATATCATCTCACTATCGATTCAACCAATCGATTGATATAGATAAGAACCCTCTACTTAAGGACGATATTATACTTAGTTATTTGGCACAAATACAAGTAAGTATAATAACCATAATGAAATGGCTTTATAAATATATATAGGAATATGATACATCGAGTCCATACAACAATCATCATATGATTGGCTCTAGGGCTCTAACTAATAGTGATCACTGCCACCGACCAGGACACACGATTGATAAGTGTTGGAGTCTGCATGGTCAACCTCCTCGCGCTGCTCAGATCGAGTTCTGTCGCTTCTTCAGCTTTTGCTGCACAATTGCCACTTGATCCGACCCCGCCGCTTTCTTATGATAACTTTCTGAAATGGTATGAGGATCGTTAGGCTTCATATTTCACCGTTGCTGTCGCACACGCTGGTAATTCCTTTGCTAATATATCTCGCCCTTCAGGTCCTTGAGTTCCTTTACTGGCTCGTCGACCTAACTGGACTTCTCAGCAGATATTCGGTTGGCCCGTCGACCTATCTGGTTAACTCCTGCACACTTGGTAAAGTGGTTAGATCACAATTATACTTAACTTAACTTATTTGTCATTCATCAAAATCTAAGTTAGACCGTTAGTGCAAACTGCACCAATAATGTGTTTCACTCGTAATCCTTCTCCTCATTATATTTCCTTGAGTTATCATTGTCTTTCTCCTTCTTACTATTCTTGTCTTTCTTCCTTGTCGTCTGTGTCTCTTCCAAAGATTGCAAGTGATGTCTTTGCCCATCCAGGATGGAAACGGGCTATGCTCGATGAAATGTGTGTCTTGCAACGCAGTAGAACTTGGGGCCTAGTTCCTCTACCACTTGGGAAGTTAATTGTTTGTTGTCGATGGGTGTATAGAGTGAAAGTTTGTCTAGACGGCACGGTTGACCGGCTTAAGGCTCGCCTCGTCGCTAAAGGCTATACTCAGATCTTCGGATTGGATTATCGGGACACTTTTTCTCCTGTTGTCAAGATGTCTTCTGTGCACCTTTTTCTGTCCATTGCTGCGATTCGACATTGACTTCTTTAGGACATCAAAAATGCATTCTTACATGGTGACATGCTCGAGGAGGTCTACATGGAGCAATCTTCGTGTTTTGTTGATCAAGGGGAGTCTTTTGGTCTTGTATGTCGCTTGCATAAATCTTTATATGGCCTCAAGCAGTCACTCAGAGCATGGTTCGGTAGATTTAGTGCTGTAATTCAACAATTTGACATAACTCAGGGCGAGACTGACCATTTTGTTTTTTATTGTCACTCATCTACTGGTTGCATCTACTTAGTGGTTTCTGTTGATGATATCGTCATTGTTAGGACCCTTGGCGACCGGCTAGAGGGGGGTGAATAACTCCTGCACAAAACAAACAAAAATACCTTCCTCGGCTTATAACTTAAATAAAATGAACACTTGCATAAAAGAACAATAAAGAAACTGAAAAGAAAGAGGCACAACAAATTACTTGGTTACAACCGGAGAGGTTGTTAATCTAAGGCGAAAAAGCGCACTAAAAAATCTCCTTCAGACAGAGAAGCCTCTTAAATCAATGAACGCACAGAAAAGAAGCTAAACAAAAAACTAGGAGCGCACAAGTGTTATTTCTTTGTATTTCTTGTTGTTGTTTAGCTTTGGGAGCAAGATTGCTTATATAGCCTTGCTCGGGGCGCCTGGAAGGGTTCAGGCGCCTGAAGGGTGATAAAATTTTACCCCCTTCGTAACGGATCGCGGTCAAACGCGATCCAGATAAAATTTGATTCCGAGCGCCCGGACCAGGAAAGTCAACCAAGTTGACTTTTTTAGTCCGGTCCTTCCGCTCCGGTTTCGCTCGTCTCGGTCCGGGTCTTCCGTTCTGGTTCCTCTTGCTTGGGTGATCTCGACCATTCGGAATAGGGCTCACCCGAACCCAACTTCCGGCCTTCTCGAGCAAGCTTCCACTTCTGGCTTCTCGTCCCTCGTCCACCCGCGTACTCTTCCGCAGCACTTTGTCTCTCAGACGCACCGAGCCCGTCGGCTCTCTCCCGTGCCGTTCTTCTCACTAGCTATGTCTTTTGCTCGATATCCTGTGCTTCTAAGTTCCTGCACACTTAGACACAAGATTAAACACAACATAACCTAACCTAACTTATTTGATCACATCAAAACAATCCTGGGGTACCAACAATCTCCCCTTTTTTGATGTAAACAACCCAAGTTAAGTTAGAGTAAACTAACATAAAGTAAAAGCAATAAATTTGCAATTACAGTGTAAAAATTAAGAAAGTTAAAACTACCTCCCCCTAGATTTAATCTTTCCTTCTTCTCCTTTGATCACATAAAAAAATGGGATATCAAAAGAAATCTAAGGATCAATTTTTCAAAATATAGGAAAGTTTTTAGTTTAAAAAAAATGATTTTCAATATTTTTAAAAACTTATCAAGTTTTTGAAAATTTTGAAAACAATTTTGATAGCAATTTAAAAAAAAATTGCAATAACTTTAAAAAAATTCTAAGTAAAAAATATTTTTGATATCACCAAAAAAAATTGTAACATCAATAATTTCCTAAGTTAAACAAATTTGCAAAAATTAATTTTGTAAAAATAATTTTGGTAAAGTAAAATTGATACTTCCAAAAAAACTTTAATTTTTTTGTAAGTTAAAAATACCAAAAAGAAAATATTTTGAGTAACTTTTGCGAGGCACTAGGCCTTCTTGGTTATTGGAGCAACAACCACTTTATAGACAAAGCCTCTTAAGGAAATTCAAACATTTAATTTTCTTGCTGAAAGCCCTAAGTCTAATTATAGTTCAATTTAGACAAGACTTTGGAACCCAATATAGATTCCGGTTAATTAAAAATCTTCTACGAATATATTTCTGAGAAATTGTCTTAATTTGTCCCTTGTGGTAATTAAAATACCAGCTCAAATTATTATATTTCCTAATATTTTGATTTTTAACATTTAAGCATGTACGATGTTTCAAGTCTTCTACTTGTATTTTCAATTTATCATTTTTCAATTTTAATTTTTCAAAATCTTCTAATAGGCAAGATTTGGCTAAAATTAATTTTAATTCTTTATTTTTTTAAATTTGCAACAGTCTTTAGATAATAACTTAACAAATTTAAATAACTTATCAGGAGGAAGAGATCATACCTGACTTACCTTGTCGATCTCGTTGTCTGTAGCTCCCCCTAAACTGCTGCTTTCTTTCGATGTCGCTCCCCCTTCATCAATGCTCATTTCGAATGAGCTTGCTTCATTTTGGTCGTCTTGATGACTTGCCATTAACGTAAGTCCAGCAACAGCTTCAACTTCTGATTCGGACGATGTTTCATCAGACGTCGCCTTTAACATGTTGTATTTGTTAGATTGGACAGGCTTCTTGTTCTTTCCTTTGTCCTTGTCCTTGATCTTTAACATAGGGCAGTTGTCTTTAACGTGCCCTTCTTCATTGCAGTGGTAGCATCTGATTGTTCTTTTCTTTCTACCCTGCAGATGATTAGTTTTTTTATATTTAAATAATTTTTTAAATTGTCTTACCATCATTACCGTTTTTTCGTCATCAAGAGAGGATTCTGAATCTTGTTCGTCCATCCTTACCTTAAAGGCAACGTTGTGTTTCGACTCCTTCGGATCTGCACACCTAATTTCATGGACTTGAAATGTTGAAAACATTTCTTCTAAGATAACAGATTCTAAATCTTTAGATATATAGTAAGCATCTATTAATAATGCCCACTTTGTAGTTCTAGGAAATGCATTGAGTACGTACCTTAGCAATCTCGGTTGCTTACCTTTTCTCCGAGATTCATGAGTCAGGTGATGATTTCCTTCATTCTCGAGTGAAGATGTGCAACGGTTTCTTCTGCTTCCAATTTTATGTTACTTAACTAGTTCCTTAGCAAATCCCGTCTTACGAGCTTGACTTCGGACGTCCCTTTGTGTAGCTCAAGGAACTTCTCCCAAAGCTCCTTTGTTGAGTCATAGGCGCCAATCCAGTTGACTTCTTGTGGCAGAAGGACGCTCAGCAGATGGAACTTTGCTTTGCCGTTTGCCACGTAGTTGGCCTGCTCTTTCTTCGTTCACTGGTATTCTTCCTTTCCTTCGGGCGCTACAAAATCGAACTTCATTATTAAAAGCAATTCAAAATTGGTTTTGAAAAAAACCTACATTCTCTTTTTCCAGCTCACGAAGTCCCCCTTGAACTTCAGTGGGTATATGCTCGGTCCAGCCATCGATTCGGTGCTTCAATCGGTGGTTAGTCCTCCTGAAGCGTCCTCGCTCTGATACCACTTGTTAGGACCCTTGACGGCTGGCTAGAGGGGGGTGAATAGCCCCAGCACAAAACAAGCAAAAAAATACCTTCCTCAGCTTATAACTTACATAAAATGAACACTTGTATAAAAGAATAATAAAGAAACTGAAAAGAAAGAGGCACAACGAATTACTTGGTTACAATCGGAGAGGTTGTTAATCCAAGGCGAAAAAGCGCACTAAAAAATCTCCTTCAAGCGGAGAAACCTCTTACAGTAATGAACGCACAAAAAGGAAGCTAAACAAAAACTAGGAGCACACAAGTGTTGTTTCTTTATATTTCTCGTTGTTGTTTAGATTTGGGAGCAAGGGCGCCTGGACCAGGAAAGTTAACCAAGTTGATTTTTTTTAGTCCGGGCCTTCCGCTCTGGTTTCGCTTGTCTTGGTCTGGGTTTTCCGCTCCGGTTCCTCTTGCTTGGGTGATCTCGGCCATCTGGAATAGGGCTCACCCAAACCCAACTTCCAACCTTCTAGAGCAAGCTTCCACTCCTGGCTTCTCGTCCCTCGGAAACGTCGCGCGCCTCCTTCTCGTCCACCCACATACTCTTCTGCAGCACCTCGTCCCTCAGACGCACCGAGCCCGCCGGCTCTCTTCCGTGTTGTCCTTCTCACTAGCTGCGTCTTTTGCTCGATATCCTGTGCTCCTAAGTTCCTGCACACTTAGACACAGGATTAAACACAACATGACTTAACCTAACTTGTTTGATCACATCAAAATAACCCTGGGGTACCAACAGTCATCACAGGTAGTGATCATCTTGGGATTTCACAGGTAAAATAACATCTTTTCAAACATTTCCAGACGAAGGATCTCGGTAAACTCAAATATTTCTTGAGGATAGAAGTAGCACAATCTAAAGATGAGATCATCATATCCTAAAGGAAGTATGCAATAGATCTTCTAGAAGAAACAGGAATGTTAAACTCAAATACAGTCAACAACCCCATGGATCATAATGTCAAGTTCCTACCAAATCAGGGGGAGCCTCTTCCAGATCCTGAACGATACAAACGATTAGTAGGGAAACTAAGCTAGTTTACTGTCACTCATCCGGATATCTCGTTTGTAGTAAGTGTAGTAAGTCAGTTTCTCAACTCTCCATGCAAGGAACATTGGGATGTTGTGACTCGCATTATTCGGTATATCAGAGGCGCACCAGGAAAGGTTCTTTTGTATGAGGACAAAGGACATACTCGAGTTGTAGGATATTCTGATGCAAATTGGGCAGGATCTTCCACTGATAGAAGATTCACTTCTGGGTTTTGTATATTTGTCGGAGATAACCTTGTTTCTTGGAAAAGTAAAAAGCAGAATATTGTGGCAAGATTCAGTGCAAAGGCAAAGTATCGAGCTATGACCATAGCCAGTCAAGAGCTTATATGACTAAAACAGTTGCTTCAGGAACTAAGGTTTGGAGAGGTTACACAAATATCACTTATATGTGATAACCAGGCCGCCATGTATATCGCCTCAAGCCTAATTTTTTATGAGAAGACAAAGCATATTGAAGTTGACTGTCACTTTGTCAGAGAGAAAGTCATATCTGGGGAAATATCTACTAGTTTTGTCAATTCACATGATCAACTAGCAGATATATCCACTAAGTCACTTAGAGATCCCCGAATTGACTACATATGTAACAAGATTGGTGCATATGATCTATATTCTCCAGCTTGAGGGGGAGTACTAGAATATTGTAAATATAGCTAGGGGTAATTTTGTAATTATGCTATATATCCTCTTCCCTATAAAAGTCAATAACCCTGAAGTGTCCAAGAGGGAATTTTTCCTAACGCCTCTCATTTCTTTTTTCTACTTAAACAAAGATTTACTTCTTTACGATTGTATGCTTTTTAGTCTTTGATATAATGGGAAGGGAATCGCATCTTACACCGTCTCACCAATTTATGTGAAACTTATGTTGCCCTTGGCTGCAACTATTATTCCCTTATATGGTGAATCCTAAGCTATACTGTAGCACATTGGTTGCGATATAGATGCTTAAATCCTTGGACCTTGAACCAATGTACTTTTTTTAAGAACATAAAAACTGCTATTTTTTATTTCTGCACAATAGTAAACCTCAACTCTTGATATAGATTACCTTGATCTGTGCTTAAGTCCATTTTTAATTTGCATTTCTTGCACTTCTTATCATTTTGCCACTTTTGATGCCCACATTGTCCAACTAATTATCACATAAGACAATTTTTTAAAATACTTTCTTGTGATGTGTAATCATTTTTTCTTTCTTTAGTTAGTGGTATATTCCCCACTAGGAGAGAAAAGTTGACCTATTGATATTGAAAAACCAAAAAGCATTTTCTAATGTTTCATTTCAAGGTGTTGCTTCTGGCACCAATAGTAGGAAAATACATTAAATTCTCCCTAGTATGCGGATCTTATACTATTCTATTTTCATGGAAAGTGGACTTCAGTATAATTTATCAATATGTGGTGCAAGTTCCCCAATTTATCTTATATTGTTTGCATCAGACAGTTTTTATGCGTATGTTGTTTGTATAGAAATTATTAACATATGCATTACAACCATAACCAACCTCCTAAAATACATGGTCATTTCAAATTATAGACTTCTATCTGGAGATCATTTTTTGTCTTTCATCAACTGGAGATCATTTTCTGTCTTTCATCAATTGGTGCAAATAGTGATTGCAACCTTGTTAATTGGTGTTGTATGATTGCAACACCTTTTGTGGAAGCATTCATGTTAACTATAATTTCACTAATCTGTGTTGCAGACAACTGTTTCCTGATTCTTGTAAACTTTATTAACTGATTTGAATAATTTCACCTTAATGGTTATTTCTATACTTATGCACTCAAATTTTTGTTTTTTATATATTGCGCATATTCAATGTCTGTCTTTGTTTAAAATTATAACCAGCAAGCAAACTTAAAATGATGCCTGCAAGATAAAGAGTGCAATTTTGTTTTTTATGAACATACATCTTTTTTTCCTTACAGACTAAGGGTTCATCTAGTGGAGTAATGACTGCAAAAGCACCTTTAAGTCAGGTAACAGTAGATTTGATTAATGTGTCATTTATGAAATTGTATAACTCTATTTATGTTTATATCTTTGTTCTGTTATCGTATGCACCATTTGAATAAGTAAGGCCATCAATATATCCGTTAACTAGCTGTTTTGATTAGTATTTTAAACTTGATTTGGCAACACCAAATGGTTCTGACTTGCTTGTTTTAATCCTCTTATCTGTATTCTTGCTGCAGTCCATGTAGTGTGGTTCACTTTGGTCTAGATGGCCCACTCCATACTCTATTTGTAGTTGATTTGACACTCACAAATACCTAGCATAGCTTATGATGCTTCCAAGCAATTTGAATGCAAGTTTTTTTAAAGTTGAATATAAACACTTCAATCTATAATATTTGTGGCTAACATATACATGAGTACATGATGTTTTAGAACTATTTTGTCTACAAGATTAATGTAGAAGTCCTCATTGGAAAACTAATTAAGTCATTGTAGGTTGTTGTGAAATGGCATCAACAGTCCAATGTTAGGTCAATCTATTATACACCAATGACTAGATTATGAATTTGCAATTGATTATTGGTTATTACATAGATCATCTCATTTATCTCAAACTATGGTGCTGATATTTACATGAAGTCTGATTTAGCTGGATTCTTAGCAATTCGGTGATCTCTTGTGCATTTTACTTAATCTTTCTTAATTAAATTTAACTCATTTATGGTTAGTGTTGAACTATGATTGGTCACATTGGTTTGATAAAAATGCTGCAGGTGTTTCCACTAATTATGTCTTCTAATTGTGGTTACCTTGAAATGAATACTTCATTATTTTAGAATGTAAATATTCATGTTTTTCCTTTCGTAGGCTCCACCCACTAATGCAGCTGCCCCAGTCCATTCAGTTCCAGCATCTGTTCCATCTCAAACATCTGCATCAACATTATCAATGTAGGTTTCTTTTGACAATCCTGTTATAATTTTTATTCAATTTTCTATATCTATTGATTTTGATGACACTCTTTTTCTTTATTATGCAGAGCACCCATAGATACAGCAACCCCAACTGCCACTGCTACCGCAGCCTCAATAACTAGCAACCCGTGAGCCTCCTTTTCTTTATTCATGTAACTAATTCTATAACTCGCCAATGCTGGGTTTGTTTAGAAAATTTAATTCAATTTTAAAACAGATCAAATATATATTTTTTGATGGAATCAATATATAACCTAACAAATTCCTAAGAAACTTTATTTATCAGTGTAAAAATATTAATACTAAAAGCTAAACATGACTTAAAAAATAATGTTTGATATATTGGAGTAATCATACAATTTATTTTTTATCAAAGAAAGATAATTGTATACTATGCCTTCTTTTCTTTGAAAAAGGGGCTTCACTTACCAAATTTTGTATATAAATCTGACATTAATTGCCAGAAGTGTATTTTCTTTTGTTGAATGAAGTTATTTATAGCAAATTTAGAGATGAGAAAGGCAATTTCAAACTGCCTTAATTTGGGATCTGCTGAGTGGTGTATTAAAAAAAATTTTACTAATTAAAAAAAATACGAAACTGCCACATCAGCAGAGTAATGTTCCGTGAACAATGCTTAAATTGCATTAATTGTATTCCGTGAACAATGCTTAAACTGTATATTGCATGTGTATTTAAACTGTAAATTTAAGAACAGCAAAATCAAGGAAGAGAGTAATGTTTTCCTCTGTATTTTACTATATAGTAGTAGATTGTGCTACCCTTAGTACAAGTTTAGGCATCAAATTCTAAATATTGTAGACTCGGTGATGGAAATGTTTCTAGAAAAAACTCTGACTTCTTTGTGTTGTGTGCTTCTCTGCCTGTGATTTTACTTGGTTGCGTCACACTATTGCTAAATGACTTAAAATATGTTATCAGCAATCAAGTAAAGCGCAAAATAAAAAGGAAAGAAAAGGGCCAAAACTGATTTCATCATAAAAAATAATCTTGGTTTCTTTACTTTGTTTTATTATTTACATTATAATCTTTTAGGACCCATTTACGTATTAAAATAGTATTGAGTTCTTTCTCTTGGCACATTTCTTGGTGTTCTCTTAAACAGAAAATCCCCAATTTTTTTCATTAATTAACTTAATATATAACCATAACTATATGAAAAATGATTTTTTCTCTTTTAGGAAATATTCCTAAAGTAAGGAGAGTCTTGACACAATGATAAAATTTTCATGTGACCGAGAGGTTACAAGTTTGAGTCTTGAAAATAGTCTCTTGCAAGACAAGGTAAAACTATATACAATCCCACGGATAATGCTGCCATCATATCCCAAGTATATTCAAATTAAACATGAAATCAAATAGCAGCAGAAAGAAAATAGAAAAGTTGAAACATAACAAAAATAATGAAAACAAAATGTGCTAACATTAAAAAATAATGCATATGTAGAAATTTTAATAAAGTGATGTAACTCTACTTATCTGTTGGGCCAAAACCAAACTAAGGAAATCAATTTATAAAAATGTAAAAATTGTTTATTATCATATTATACTAGCGATATAGAAAAATAAATGTAGCTTTTGGAGTCTGAAAAGGGGAGGTTAATGGAGACTTATTGATTAGGGTTTGGAGAATATTCACCAAAAAACACGTTTGCAGAACCATGAGATTATGTGTTTGCTGCTTGCCTAATGCTGGAAGAGTGTAAGGCGAAGGAAGGTTTTTTTTTTTTTGCTAGCACTAGATATCCAACCCTTCAAGCCGACTAATCCTGGGATGACTGCCCAGTCTCACAAAAGTTTTCCACCGACTATCAGGTAAATCTGGAAGAACAGACATTCCAACAGCTCAACATCCCAGATTTGTTATCCCACAGGAGGAAAATGCCTTATAGTGCGCCATAGCTGGAAATCGAATCGTGGGTGCTTAGGAAACCGTTGGAAATTTAAAGTGAATGAAAAATTAAATCTAGATCGTTGGATCAAGATTGACAACTCTTGTTCATCCAACTTGAAAGGTTTAAGTGCCCTTTGGATGACTCAATCTCATCCATTGATTTTTAAAGGATGACATCTAATGAAAAGATAGTGTGTCTCTTAGGAAAGGATGTGATTTATATTCTCCAATTCAAAATGGATGGATGAGATATAATTGAATTAAGAGGTTCTTATACCCCTTCATTTAGTACAAATAAGATCTCTCACAACCTCATTCCAATCACTCAATTCCTTTCAAGCAAAGCAAGCATTACTTTCCATACTTGAATTGGAGAGTTTAAGAAGCTTCTTCAATTCGGAGGTCTTGCGATTTGTAGTGTTGCTATTGCAAAATATAGTCGTTGTATCTTGGGAGACGATTGTCGTGTTCTGTGAGTACCGTGTGCGGGGTAAATTCATCTTAAAGAGATAGAGTCTAACTCTAGTCTCGACTTCGCCAAAACGGTGGGATACCGTCATTTTGCCCGCGCTCAAATTGCACCACTATAACATATTCCAACAATTTTAAGACGTATTCTTATGTGCAATCTTAATGGATTCGATGGCTCCTGTTCCACCGGCATATGGTGAGAAGCCAGAGAAGTTTACAGGTACGGATTTTAAGAGGTGGTAGCAAAAGATGTTTTACCTAACCACGTTGAACCTTGCAAGGTTCTTATGTGAAGACGCTCCCTCTATATCTCAAGACGAGACTGATAAAGGAAAGAGGGCGGCATATGATGTCTGGGACATAGTGACTTCTTATGTTGAAACTATATCCTCAATGGCTTTGATAACACGTTATATGTGTATATTCCATTGATAACTGCAAAGGAGTTATGAGAATCTCTCGAAAAGAAGTACAAAACATAAGATGCCAAATTGAAGAAATTTATCGTCGGCAAATTCTTAAACTTCAAAATGATTGATTCCAAAACTGTGACAACTCAAGTCCAAGAGTTGCAGTTGATCCTACATAATTTGCATGCCAAGGGCATGACAATGAATGAGTCTTTTCAAGTTGTCGCGATAATCGAGAAACTTCCACCTTCGTGGAGGGAATTCAAAACTTATCTAAAGCACAAGCGAAAGGAGATGAGACTTGAGGATCTGATTGTAAGACTACGAATTGAAAAAACAATCGCAAGCAATCATAATCAATAAAAATGCCTATATTTGCAAAGGCAAATCTGCTGGAACCAGACACTGACAAAAAAAGAAAGTATCTCGACAAAGGGCAAAGCCAAGGGAGGGCCAAGAAGTTCCAAGGAACATTCCACAACTGTGGCAAACCGAATCATAATGTCAAAGACAACCGACATCCAAAGAAAGTCACTCAAGTACACATGACTGAAGATAAGTCAGTGCCAATAGATATGTTAGAATTTGACCTAACTACCATTGTATTTGAAGCCAACTTGGTGGGCAGTCCAAGGCAGTGGTGAGTCGATATTGGTGTCACACGGCACATTTGCTCTAACAAGGTTCATTTTTCAACTTATACCCCTATTAATGGGAGAAAACTAATTATTGGCAATTCTGCAACTTCCAACATTATTGGTCTTGGCAAGATAGTACTAAAGATTACATCAGGCAAAGAAGTGACACTAATTGATGTGCTTCATGTTCCTAACATTTGGAAGAATTTAGCATCAGGGTCGGCTCTTGTCAAAGCTGGATTCAAGCTAGTGTTTGAGTCGAATAAATATGTTTTGACAAAAAATGGTCAATTCATAGGCAGAGGATTCATGGAGAACGATCTATTTAAAATGAATGTAACGGTTGTACACCGTGAATTCAATGATAATAAAATGATAAATTCTGCTTATTTTGTCGAGTGTTCCAATTTATGGCATGTTAGACTTAGACATATAAATTATAACACTTTATGACGACTTATGAATTTAAATTTATTACCAACATTTAATGTTGATCCAACACATAAATGTGAAATATGTGTTGAAGTTAAAATGACAAAATTATCTTTCCATTCAGTGGAAAGAAGCACAACCCCTCTAGAATTAATTCATAGTGACATATGTGACTTAAAATTTGTGTAAACTAGAGGAGGCAAAAAGTACTTTGTTACTTTCATTGATAATTGCACTAGATACTATTATGTGTATCTATTGAAAGGCAAAGATGAAGCCTTAGAAGCATTAAAAAATTATAAGAATGAAGTTGAGAATCAAATTGGTCGACAAATTAAAAGAATTCGAACTGATCGAGGAGGAGAATATGATGGTCTATTTGATGAATTTTGTGCAAAATCTGACATTATTCATCAAACGACAGCTCGTTACTTTCCTCAATCAAATGGGATTGACGAGCATAAGAACCGAACTCTTAAAGAAATGATGAGTGCTATGTTGATAAGTTGGAGCTTACCCCAGAATTTGTGGGGGGGGAGCTATTTTATCGGCAAACTGTATTCTCAATAAAATCCCTCACAAAAGGAAAGATAAAACTCCTTATAAGTTATGGAAGGGTCATAAGTTTTCTTATAAATATCTAAAAGTATGGGGTGTTTGGCTAAGGTAAAAGTGCTTAAGGCAAAGCAAACAAAAATAGGACCAAAGACGATTGATTGCATTTTTATTGGATATATCAATAATAGTAGTGCATATCGATTTTTGGTGCACAAATCAGCAGTTCTTGATGTACATGTTGGAACAACAATTGATTCAAGGAATGCTATAATTTTTTAATATATTTCTCCTTGCAAAGATAGGAAAGAGGAAAGTTCAAATAAAAGAATTTATGAAACTGCGAGTAATCTTGGAAATAATGAAGAACCAGGACGCAGCAAGAGGGTTAGAATAGTAAATTCATTTGGTCCTAATTTCATGACTCATGTTGGAAAATGAACCAAGGACAATTAGTGAAGTCTTATCAAGTCTTGAGACTCCCTTTTGGAAAGAAGCCATTATAGTGAAATAAATTCCATCATGCAAAACTATACTTGGGATGGAATCAAGCCTTTAGGATGTAAATAGATCCTAAAGAAGAAATATAAGGTTGATGGAACTATTGAAAAATACAAGGCAAGACTAGTGGCAAAGGGATCAAACAAAAAGAAGACTTTGAAGACCTTGACTTCTTTGATACATATTCACCAGTAACAATGATCACATCCGTTCGAGTACTCATTGCTATTGCTGCAATACATAACCTTGAGATACATTAAATGAATGTGAAAACAACCTTTCTAAATGGTGAATTAGAAGAAGAAATATATATGGAGCAACCTGAAGGGTTTGTGATTCCAGACAAGAAAATAAGGTGTGTAGACTCGTGAAGTCACTGTATTGGCTAAAACGAGCACCGAAACAGTGGCATGAGAAATTTGACAAAACTATGATGTCAAATGGATTTAAAATAAACGAGTGCAATAACTACATATATATCAAAGGCACACCTAACTCGTTTGTCATTATCTATCTATATGTAGACGATATGCTCATCATAGGTAGTAATCATGATATAATCATGACCACTAAGAAGATGTTGACCAAAACTTTTGATATGAAAGATATGGATATAGCAGACGTTATACTCAGGATTAAGATCAATAAGACATTAGATGGAACTATTCTTTTACAACCTTATTATATTGAGACAGTACTAAGGAAATTTAATGTATATGATCTTTCCCTTGTAAAAATACCGATAGACTTAAGCTTGTACTTAGCTAAGAACCATGGTGAACCTGTATCCCAATTGGAATATTCGAGGATAATTAGCAACTTGATGTATATCACTAATTGCACACGTCCAGATATTGTCTATGCGGTTAACAAATTAAGTATATTTACGAATAATCCAAATAATGACCATTGGAAGGCATTAGGCTTCTTAAATATTTAAGACATACCTTAAAGTATGGATTACATTATACGAGATATCTAGCGACACTAGAAGGCTATTGTGATGCAAATTGGATATCTGATACAAAAGACTCTAAATCCACCAGTGGATATATATTTACCATTGGTAGTGGAGCAGTGTCATGGAAATTCACGAAACAAACCTGCATAGCTCGATCAACTATGGAATCTGAGTTTATAGCCTTAGATAAAGCCGCAGAAGAAGCAAAATGGCTTCGTAACCTCTTAGAAGATATCCAATGTTGGGAAAAACCAGTGCCTGAAGTGATGATATATTATGATAATCAATCGGCAATTGCAAGGGCACAAAATAGTTCGTATAATGGTAAGTCACAACATATTCGTCGACGACACAATATCATTAGGTAGCTGATCTCTAACAAAGTTATCTCTATCGATTATGTCAAATCAAAAGATAACTTAGCGGATCCTTTTACAAAATGATTAAATAGAGATCAAATATATTGCACATCAAGAGGAATGAGAATAAAAATCTACAAACAAGAACATTCATAGTGGTAACCCAACCTTATTTATTGGAGATCCTAAGATCTTGATTCAATGGGACAACGAAATTATGAAAGTTCACGTGAGCACTTGGACTAGTTCCCCTCTCATTCCTAGGATGAAAAAGTGCTACCTATGATATGTAGTGAGGTTAAGTTATAAACTTTTAATGACTCCTATACTTGAAAAAGTAGAGTACGACAGGATACTCTTTATAGAAGGTCATCTATATAAGTATGAAGTTGGCCGCTTCAATAAAATATTTATGAATCCAAGATGTTGTCCACAGACAAAACAGTGAGAACTATAAAGAAGTGAGAGAAGTTATTGTGTAGGTACCATTGTCTTGGTTTACACGAACGGCTAAGTAGTTTAAGACATCATGTTCACTAAGCGGCCTAGTAAATTTGATGGTACTCCACTACGGAAGGTTCAAAGTCACAAGTTACCTCTCCTGATCCAATAATTTCTCGATTGAACTCTCCTTAGGTGATAATATGCATGCATTAATTTTCATTCATGTGGGAGATTGTTGGAAATTTAAAGTGAATGAGAAATTAAATCTAGATCGTTGGATCAAGATTGACAAATCTTGTTCATCCAACTTGAAAGGTTTTGGATGGTTCAATCTCATCCATTGATTTCTAAAGGATGACATCTAATAAAGAGGTAGTGTTTCTTAGGAAATGATGTGATCTATATCATCTAATTTAAAATGGATGGATGAGATCTAATTGAACCAAGAGGTTTTTATACCCCTTCATTTAGTACAAATAAGATCCCTCACAATCTCATTTCAATCACTCAATTCCTTTGAAGCATAGCAAGCATTGCATTCTATACTGGCATTGGAGAGTTCAAGAAGCTTCTTCGGTTTGAAGGTCTTGCGATTTGTAGTGTTGTTATCGCAAAATACAATCGTTGTATCTTGGGAGGCGATTGTCGTGTTCCGTAAGCACCGTGTGCGGGGCAAATTCGTCTTAAAGAGATAGAGTCTAACTCTAGCCTTGATTTTGCCAAAACGGTGGGATACCGTCATTCTGCCTGCGCTCAGATTGCACCACTACAAGAGATCCCAACAGAGACTGCATTCGTACTGCACCATAGCCGGCGGGGCAAGGCAAAGGAAGTTTATGACTTGATGACAGGAGAACAATGGTGCCAAAATGTCACGTTCCTACCATTGCCAATGCCAAAATGTTGTTCGGGTATTGTCATGAGAGGCTTGTGGAAAGATACATAATTATTTGAAAGAAGACCGAGCCTGAATCAGCCCATTAGTTGCATACTGCAATTTGTTTCTTCTGGAAAATTTTTCTTCTAAAAACGTTTTCATGAAACAACTCTTAGTTGCCATATTTCTATCTCTGGATAGCTGACTTGCAATTAGGTCATATGTGCAAACCTTTCCCTTAATTATTTATTACTTAATTATCTTTTTTTTATATAATAATTGCATTAGTCTATCAGTTCAGTTTAATATCATAAAATAATATGCCTTCATGTTCTCCAATTCTGATCCTTTATTTGTGTATATGATTAAACAGCACTGAAGATGATCCTTACAGTCAAGTTGCATCAAATCTTGTTGCTGGTAGCAACTTGGAACAAACCATCAAACAAATTCTTGCCATGGGTGGGGGGGCTTGGGAAAGGGGCACTGTTATTCGTGCCTTGCATGCTGCATATAATAATCCTGAGCGTGCAGTCGAATATCTATACTCTGTAAGATCCACTTATGCATTGTGCTTGTCTCTCTTGTTAAAAAACATGTTGAATGCCTTTTCGTCCAAATAGTTATTGTTCTTGTTTGTGTACGATTTCACTTCACATTCTCCAGCAACGTCATCATCATTAACGCTATCATCAAGCCATGTTTGTCCTAACTATCTGAGGTCAGACTGCATGAATCTCATTCTCCATGGAGCTTTATCACATCGTACAATAACATTGAGTACAACTTATATTTGGCAATAAGACCAACTTTTCTCAATTGTTTCCCCCCTTGCAGATTTCTAGACATGATTGTCCCATAATCTTTTTTTTTGTTATGCAAATTTTGCTTTATAAGATCCGAACATATGTCAGGGTATTCCTGAGAATGCCGAAGCCCAAACCGTTGCACAGGTACCTCCTAGCGGGCAAACTCTCAGTTCTACAGTCGAAGCTCTGCCATCAGTTCAGTCTTCGGTTCCTTCTAGTGGTCCTAATTCTAGCCCTTTGGACCTCTTTCCCCAGGTAACCACGGCATATATGCTTCAGTCCATTCTACTATTTATAAGTACAATAAGTGGACATCACTATTATCCACAATTTATAGGGCCTTCCCAATTTTGGATCAAATGCTGGTGGGGGCAGCCTTGATTTTTTGAGGGATAATCCACAGGTGCCTGTAGTTTGTCTTATGCAACAAATTAAAACATTTGAACTGGAATTCTAACTTATTGTCTTATTTTACAGTTCCAAGCTTTGCAGGCTTTGATCCAGGCAAATCCACAAATCTTACAGGTTCTTTCATTGCTTCCATTTAGCATGTCTTTTTTTTTCGTGTTTTTTGCTCTATCAAATAATATCTTGTTTTCAGCCCATGCTGCAAGAGTTGGGGAAACAAAATCCTCAGTTTATGAGGATCTTTCAGGAACATCAAGGAGAGTTCCTTCGATTATTAAACCAACCTGCTGAGGGTACTGAGGCTGAGGGGTAAGGAAAATTAATTTCATTTAGTTCACCTCGTTTCACGTATGCATATCAAATTTTCTTACTTCTATTAATCAATGGAAATAGAAATCTTCTCGGTCAATTGGATGCTGCAATGCCAGAAGCCCTTGTTCTCGTCACTGATGAGGAGCGCATAGCCATTGAACGTGTAAGTTGGTCTTCTTTATATTTGACAGATTTTTTTTTCCTGTTTTTTTTTCCCTATTATGTACCTGCTCCTTAGTAAATTTTTTTAGTCATCCTGAAACATTGCTGTGCCAGTTCCATGTTTCGTTTTTTTTTTTTTTGACGTCATGAAGCATATGCCCCCACCCCTGCTCATTGGCAAAGAAGGATAATTGTCATTTAGATGTTACAATTCTAACAAAAGCTTCATCCTCATTTTATATCAGTTCAGTCTTTATAAGAGACAATACAAGGTTGAGCTCTGTATTAGCATTCCACAAACAGGAGAGAAGTGTTGGTATGAATAGTTGTCTACACAACAGCTTAAATGAAATATTTCTCAGTTTCTAAGAAAAAATATAGTTTCCAAATCTTTTAAAAAATATAGATCCGCTACATTAACGACCCCAGTGCCGGCCCCACGGATATGGAGGGAGGTATATGCAGGTACACAGGCGTCAAGTGCATGGTGGGATAAATCTCAGGTCGTCAGTTCATGAGAATCGACCCCTGGCCATTACGCCATAGAGTGGATGGTCAGTGGTGTTCAAACAACTTGGTCAACCTATAAGAAATCCATTATTTTATGATGATTGATACTTTGTGTGCGCAATATTTCCTTATTTGTGACTATGGATTAAAATATCATACCGAGTTGGTCGAAACAAGCGGAATATTTTATTCTGCTCGCCGACTGGCACCGGCACGATCCATCACCAACTCCAACAATAGCCGCGGAGGTATCACGTGACCCAATGACATCAGAGGGGTCACACTAGCGGGAGGATTTATTTAATTAAAATTGAGAACTTTGTTGATTATCAATCAACTCCTACCTATGATAGGGATAATCCAAAAAGGCTTAATTAAACTCTAATAAAATTATCTAATTAATTATATATATTTTTTATTTTAATTCTTAAAATATATAATAATTTATTATTATTTATTCATCTCCATATTTTTTTCCTTTTTTAAAAAAGTTTTATTTTTTTTAATTATTATATTTTGTATTTTTAAAATATCATGGAGGAATTGCGCAACTTCTGCGGCCATGAAGGGGTCGCATGAGCGAACTAGGGGTTTTAATTAAATATTTAAATTGATTATCTTAATCAACTCCTATATAGGATAGGGATACTTCTAATTAACTATATATTTTATTTATTTTAATTCTAAAAGTATAATTAATTAAATCACTAGAGGGGTCGCGTGAGCTAGATTGCCTCCGGTGTCTTAATTTTTAATTAAAACTTAGTTTAATAATTTCAATTAACTCTCAACTATATATATATATATATATATTATTTATTTTAATTCTAAAAATATATAATAAAATTTATTTATTTATAATACAATTTAAAAAAAAATCATATTTTTTTAAATAATTGAAGGGGAGCCTTGGCGCAACGGTGACATTGTTGCTATGTGACCAAAAGGTCACGGGTTCGAATCCTAGAAACAGCCTCTTGCAAAAAGCAGAGTAAGGCTGCGTACAATGGATCCTTCTCAGGACCCCGCATGACGGGAATTTCGTGCATCCCTTTATATATATATATATATATAATAATTAAGTTAAATTTCTTATTTTTATTAATATATTTTATATTTAAAAAAAACTAAACGATATCAACATGACATGATACGGTATCAAAATCGTATCACTCCTGTCAAACACTAAAAATCCGATACGGTTCGAAATTTCAAACCATGTTTGTAACATATTTAGATTCAATATTACGTTGAAGGGTTGTGAATCTTACACATTCACATGACTTTTAGTTGGAACCCATTTTGTTATTCTTCAATCTATCAATTATCGTTACTGGAAAAAATGAGAGAAGCTAGAGAAACTCTCTCCAGTGTCCATGCTTTCAAGCGCCAATCAGCGTGAATCGGCACTGTTAAGATCTTATTGCTTCGGCTGGCTGCCAATATCAATGCTTTGTTGGCCTGAATTAGTACCACTATGTCGCCCTTGGCTTATACAGTTTTGCTCGTACTGACTGGGATAGGTACCAAGATCAATCGCACAATCTAAATAGGAAGATTATCTTCCTTTAATTTATCCTTCAGTTGTATTTGTCTGTCACCGGAAGATGAAACAGTATAAAAACAGAGGGTAGGAAAAGAGAGAGAGCGCCTACCAAAGCACTAACAATAACAAATAGTAATGATGCAGGTTTAGAGAAATCAAGATATATTCATATCCTCTATACTTGTGATTATTCTAGTTCCAATTGTAGTTTAGTTCATGTACAACTCTCAGTGGTTACTAGGATTTATTAATGGATATATGGAGAAACTAGATCCAGTACCATATCTCCTACGAGTATTATTTGATACTAGAACCAGTACCATATCCCGTGTTTTCCATTTCCATAACCTATCTTACTAACTTCATCCATCCTCAGTGGCGGATTTAAAGGGGGGCTTGGGGGGGCCACGGCCCCCCCAAGTCTCCATGTAAATCCTCCCTATATATGGATATATATACATGGTTATATTCTATATACTAGGATATATATATATATATAGTATACAGATATAATTAGAATGGTGAAGGAGTACAAGATGATTAAATTAATTTTCCTTTTTAATATATTTTAATATAATGATGATATACTTATTAAATATGCTATATAATTTTAGAGAAAAATATTTTTCTTGGGTGTTTTTTAATTTACCTGATAGGAATTATGTTGGAAAAAAATAAAATTTAACAAAAGGAAACTAATTTACCTGGTAGGAATTATGTTGGAAAAAAAATAAAATTTAACAAAAGGAAACTACTGATAATTAATTATATACAAATATTATTAGTAATAATATTATTAGTTTATTACTATATAGAAATCTTTTCTAATTTATGATATAGACATTTTCTCTCCTATGGCTAGACATCTCGATCTTTTCCAATTCACACCAAAATCATTATTGTTGCTTTCATTATCAATTGTAGCATCATCGATCGCCAGAATTCAAAATTGATTACATATTTAGAAAGTTCGCAACCTAAATTTTCTATTGGTAGTTTAATATCAAAATCTTGAAGTAATATCGCAACTTGAGAAGGGTCGTTGGCCCTTGTTTCGTGTCGGAGCTACATTTGAACTTGTTCGTTATTGTTGTCTTGTCAACCACGATAACCTAGGACAGTGATTTCTAGGTAAATTTTGACCTCGATTTCAGTGATAAATTGAGAATTCGGAGGTTGTTTAAGGGTGTACAAATTTTTGACGATAATTATTTTTGTCACTTAGCATACGGCCCCCCTAAATTTAAAATTCTGGATCCGCCCCTGTCCATCCTTATTTTCTCAGCTCGAGTCATTGGGCTTCAGTCGCGCTGCTGTGTTGCAGGCGTTCTTTGCTTGCGACAAGAACGAGGAGCTCGCCGCCAACTATCTTCTGGATCATATGCACGAGTTTGAGGAATAATCCGGTAAGTTGATCTATTTTGTGTTCAGCTCAGCTGCGAGTTTCCGAGATGATAGTAGGCCTGTGTAGTATTCATTTGTGCTGCTTAAAGCTGTTTTTTAGATTCTTGAAAGCCTTAATTTCGCACAAAGATAGTTCCAGTTCCATCTTTCTTCTTTTTCTTTTCGTCGAGTGATAATTAGCAGGGAAAAACGAAATGAATGGCTTACTTTTGCCATGTTCTTCCTTTCTCTTGTTTCTATATTTCAAGTAGGCAAAACAAAGAAAAAAAATTTCTCTTTTCATCACTTTTTTTTCTTTCCCCCTTTTGCATTATTTATTTATTAAAATGCGCTTGTTTATTTATTATTATTGTTTTGAAGAAAAAAGGGCAAATTTCTTCATCTACCCACTAGAGTGGACCAATACTGTGACCCAAAATTATATACCTACTGCTACGACGTGACCCGTGCTACCTGCTTTTTCTGCTTGGCATCTCTTTGAGCATCTGCCACGAGCCACCATCCTCACTACAATTTAAAGAATGGCCGTATCATAAAATCACGGGATGGAATTCAGCTCAAGATCATCATCATATTTATTTCTCGTATACCTACCACATGCTTCCTTTGCCATTGCACTTTGACATAATAGCCCTTACAGTGTTTATGTAGTATATATAAGCTTATCGCATTGTCAAAATTAACATATTGATCACACATTTAAAGCTCGTTACAATATTTTAAATTATAATCTTAAACCCATACTCGTTTTTTTTCCTTTCTATAATTAATCTTAATAAATTTAACATCGCAATCTAAGCATTATGATGGTTACTGAAAGTCTTAAATATTGTAGTAGATACAAATATATATATAACTTAATAAACTATATAATAGAATTTAATCACTACATTACAGCTAGTTGTGGCCTATTTAGCTCCTCTTCTTCTTCTTTTTTTTTTTTTTTGGTCCTTTTGCCTTTTCTTCTCTCAGTTTATGAGGCAATTCTTGCGAATCCAGTCAAATTCCAAAAAATTCTCAAAATGAAAATATTTGTTCAATAATGGGTATAAGTATTGCACGTGCTCGAGCACAACATTGAAAGGAAAACAAATTAAAAGGTTGACTAAAAATAAAATTAAGAGATCTATTTCTTAAGCATAATCTAATTAATTACAGTGTTGTAGCGTTCCATTCACTCATAACACACCTCAAGAAACAACAGGACTGAAGTGCTCCACGCACTAAAACAAAACATGAGAAGGAAAAAAAAAATACAAAATTATATAATTACAAACATAATCAAGGGAGTGCCATTTCTCATAATAATTAGCTAATTACAACTAACAACTATTAATCTATATCTACTGAAAAGAACATAAATGCTGACACGTCTTTTTTTTTGTTTTTTTTTTTGAACTTGTGCTAAAATCACAGGGCCCTACTAAACTATATTTCAGATCACCCCCGTAATACATATATGAATACGTCTACTTTCAAATTTTGCAGGAGCTTGGAAGACGAATCACACCATGATTTCCTGTGGCGTTGCAAGAAATCTTGTTCTTTTCTGCAACAAATAGAGAAAAGGGTCAGAAAATCTTTCATTCTTTCTTTCTACTGGAAACACAAATAGCAATAAATAACTAAATCAAAATTCATTTTAAAAACATTGTTCTCTGAATTGTATCAAGTTACGCTCGCCAGTTCAACTAGTTAAAAACATTCAACGCCCAATCCAAGTTCAAAACATCTAAACATTCACCCAAGATAATTAAGAGTATGTTTGGTTTGTCCCATTTTCATTTTCTGAAAAATATATGTTTTTCATTTTTAAGAAAATGATTTTTCTGTATTTTTCGTTTTCTTTGAAAGCGCTCTCTCATTTCTTTAAAAATGAACGTGGAAAATGCAAACCAAACGTGTTTTCCATTTTCTCGGAAAATGAAAACAGAAAACAGCGTGAAAAATGCAAATCAAACGCCCCTTAAGCTTCTAAAGGAAAAAGAGTACCAACCATCCTCTTCTTCCTCGCCAATACAAATTGCAAGAAAATGCTAATCCTCTTTATAATAGAGTTCCACCCACATCTTCTCGCTTTGTTTAACATATGGAGCCTCGAGACTAGTAGTTAGAAATGAGATTTACTAAAAGAAAGTAGAGAAAACTCAAATATATCGGTCAATAAACTAGCATAATTAAGAAAGTTCTCCGGAATATATTATGAATCTCCAACTTTGGAAGCATCTACCTACTCCTACAATAAAAACACGCTCACTGTTTGATTAAGATTGCAAAAGTGTTTTGTTTTTTCATGTAGTACTCACTATTCCTCGAGTGGTACTTAATTTCTAAATGAAACTAGTAGACCTAAATTAGGAGCACTAAATTCGATCGTCTGATGGTTCAATCAATCAAGCCAAGATTCGATCTAAGCATATAGGAGAGAGATCAATCCTTGTTGACACAACCATGCAACTTAAACTGGCCCCCATGCCCATGATTCTGATCTTGCAACAAACACACGATATGCTCACATGGTGTGCTCCTTAATTTGACCCACACAATTATTAACAAGACCCCTAAAGCAACTTCCACATGGTGGCTCAATGCCATTGATTAGGCCCCCACGGGTTGGATCAGTTGGTTAAGTGCCTGCAGCTTGCCACTGAAGTTGTGGGGTCGAAGGTCGTCAGTTGCACTCGGAGATAAAATCCTGATCTGTGCGTCAAAAATTCCTTCGGCCCCCAGTCACCTATCCTGCCCAGCATTAATCGTGATTTATTCCCTCTGAAATCTTGTGGGGTCGGGGCCAGGGACCGCTAGGGTGGCGGTTCCACCTTTTACCACTCAATGCCATTGATTAGGACATCGAGTAATTTTTGACCTAGCTACCTTCAGTAAATACCCGCTCAAGTGTCAAACTCGATCTCCTCTACGTATCGTCTAACTAGTTTAATTTAATGTAGTAGAATAATAAAAGAAAAAAAAGTTTTAATGTGGGATTTTTAGATTGTTTTAAAGGCATCGATGTTGATTTATTAAGATGGATTGTTGCATGAAAATGATAATTATTTTTTTTTTTTATTTATTTATAAAGGTAATGCGGACGCACCTCCTTCCGACTGGCCGACAGAGAAGACGGCGCCGCAGGCGGCGGCGCCGACAAAAGAGTAGGACGGCTAGTGGCGCCGTCCTTGTCTTCCACCGCGCAAAGCTGCATGATCCTTTGCGCCACCTCCACGGCGTCGCCGGCAGTCTCCTCCATGAGCTTCTCTACCTGCGCCTTGGGCAGCCTCATCTTGATCCGCAAAGTGCCGTCGTCCTTGGCCCCCGTCACCGTGGCGGGCGCGCAGGCGATTCCGGAGCGGCTCGACACGTCGGACGCGGACCGCCGGGAGAGGCGGAGGCTCTCGAGACGCTCCCTGGCGCCCGACTGGCCGAGCTCCCCTGACCAGGCCCTGCGGCTGCCTCCCGAGCCGACCCGGTGGCGCGGGGGGCGGAGCTCGACTAGGAAGTAGAGCCTACCGGGCTTGAGCGGGGCGTCGGGGTCTAGAGGGCGAGCGCGGAGGCCGAGGCGGTGGACTTTTTGGGCGTCCAGCAAGGCGTGGGCGGGGTAGTCCCTGAGCACGCCGGCGGCCTGCGCCGGAGGCTTCACCTTGAAGGTGCTGCCGTCCACCTTCATCACCTTCGCCATTTTCTTCCTTCCTCCCAAACTATTCCCCATCTCCCTCCCTCTCCCTCTCTCACTCTCTCGGTTGCGTTTGGTTGGGAGGAAGGACAGAAGAGAACAGAGAAATTAAAATCACCGATTTCTTCATGAAAAGGCCCTCAGATTAATATAATTTTTAATAAGACCTTTATATTAATTTTAGTATTATATATGAACTAAATATTGATAGAAGGATGGTATAAAATATTCATCAATAAGGTAAATAAAAAAAAATCTTAAAATGAATGAGCATATCTCCGCTAATCAATTAAATAAATTTAAAAATATAAATATTTCAAATAACCATTTCTAACTTAGTTAATTTCATGAAAAATTGGGAGATGCAGTGGGAAATTTTGAACATTACGAAGGAGCAAAGTGAAACTTTTCCCCATTAATGTTCTTGTCGTCAACTTGTGAGGCGTAACCGCCGTCGCATTAATGGGAAATCCCCAGCGACGTAACAGTGACGGAAGCACGACGTCACCACCCGCCGAAATAACGGCCGTAAGTGCCGTAACGTGACTTCATTGTCACAGTTAAGCCCATGGGCCTAAACAAGGCCCGCCAAAACACGCGCACGAGTATCGTATGAGAAATTTGAGACAAGTTTGCGAACTAGATTCTCTTTCGTTGTGAGATCCTTGGGCAGTTGACCATTTTCAGTGAGGTTGAGGAATGTCATTGCAAGCTCGCTGATTGACTCGAACTGTAACTGCAGACGGATGGATACAGGAACACTGTTGAGTTATTTTCTTATGACATCAATCATCACTGACGACAGCAACGAGGGCAATTGAAGCAAACAGCTCAGTGATTTTGTTGAGTTTTCTCCATCTTAACTCGAGCACTCTTTCTAAAAAGTCAAATATGACAGACAAAACGTCAACACCGCCGAATCCAGTCGGTCAACTACACTGCATAGTCAACCATGCCATCACCACCACCAACTCATCGCGCCCCCGCTTTCTCTTCGGCAGCCGTCACCGGCGGCGGCTTCACCTTAGGCTGGTTGGCCCTCCCTAAATCTCTTAACCCCACCAGCCCCTGACTCCGCGCTCGCCGCCTCCGGCCGCATGCACGTAACCGACTATCGCCGGAGCGAAATCGCCATTAAAAGCGACTGGAAGGATATCGAGTTGGGCTCAAATGGACCAACTGGGTCAGACCTTTTAAACCCATGGACCGGGCCGGCTCATAAGGTAACCTGGACCGTCGATTTGGGCATTTTGGTAATTTTGACTCCCGAACTGCATTAATGAAAAATGTAGTGGGAAAATTTCATTTTACCCCGACAATTTAGTTATTTTCTTTAAATCATCATAATATAAAGCATAATATAGTAATCTTTCACTTGAGAGTTATGCATACACATTTGAAGATCCTGTTTGGACCGATTCTCAAGTTAGGCTAAAGGGAAGTTAGAGGACCAAACTAGCATCGATCTCTTAGAGATTTACGTTTCGTGGACTCTTTTGAACTCGTGCTCTAAATCATTTTGTATTTGAGGATGGAGTTAACTTTTCGAAGTTTGTGGGGTTGCGAGACTCATTTCTAGAACTCATCACATGCTTCCATCACGATCTTTCTTCTCCTTTTGTGGTCGTGCATTTTAATTGAGAATTAAAGGTGACTTCCTATCGCTCTAAAGATATCTATAGGTCTCTCTTTCCCTTTAAAGGCATGTGACTTAATTATTATTGATGGGGAGTGAGACCACAAGCAATGTTTCAAAATGGGTGGGGAATTAAAATTAACCGTATTTATTTATTTTTTTATTTGTTACATGTGATTTATGAGGCTTTTTTCATTTTCTTTATAATTTTTCATTAAAATAAATGTAGCTTAATAATATATTTCGATACTAAAATTTCCTAAATATTTTTGTTTGCAAAATTTAATTTGCCAATCACCCCATGATCTGGTGATACTCCATGTTTTAACCATCGGATCAACATGCAGGTGGTCAAGGCATGATGAAAATATGTGCTGACGTTTCGAATTCAAGATTTCATATGGTAATGTCCCATGTTTTAACCATCGTCATGTCCCGAGATAGACTCTCCATATGATTAATCAGGATGGGTAACGTCGAACCTAGGGTGATCGACACGACCCCACAAAAATTTTCCATCGACCATCAAAAAAAAAAAATCCGAGGGAGACTCTTCATGGTGGCAAAAGATGAATACGCTCGCCCCCAGTGCCCCCGCCAACTCGTCCCAGGATTAACACGGAGGAAATAAATCACGGGCGGCTACTAATCTTTGGAATAATGATCGAGGGAGACTCTCCATGCACTATCAAGTGATAATTTATTTTTATTATTATTTCTCTCTTATTATTTTTAGTCTAATTCGACATATTATAGCCACTACAGAATTACAGTAACCACAATTTTGTTGCTGTTAAAATATGAGAAAATATTTAAAATTAAAATTGTTTGAAGCATCTTAAAATAATTTAAACGCCATATTTTGAGTTTGAAACCTAGCTATTAGGAGTTCCACCATGTAACTAATTATATATTATATATTTCGTGATTTCACCCGAATAAAAAATTATGAACTTTTGAAATTTAAAATTTAGGGTTTAAGGTGTACTAGATATGAACAATTATATAGTAATTATGATTTTTTAGCTACTATGATATATCTGATTTAAATGAGAGATATATAAAAGATAATAATAAGAATAATATTAGAAAATAATTATATCATCTTACAACGATAAGATACTTTTTTATAAAGAAAAAAAATATATCTCCTTTAACGATTTAGTTAAAACAGACGTCCTTCTCACTTTTGTCTTTCTTTGTTTTATATTTATTTGACAATAACGTGAAAGAGAAAAATTATTTTTATGAAGAACAATAAGGTAGGTTCTCCTTTTCCTTTCTCATAAAATTTGTATAATTTCATTCTTTTTTTTTAAATATATATTTTTAATATATTTATTTATTTAAACGGTAAATTTTAAATTTATAATTCATGTAATAATCTTAATCCGTAATTTTTTAAAATGAATTTTAGTTATTTTGTGAGTATTTAAGCATTTTTATTTTACTCAAAAATAATAAAGTTTTTCAAGGATAAAAAATATACTCGTCGCTACACCAAATCTATCGACAGCTATTTCGCCGCGAAGTGACGCTGAGGTCCCAAGCGGACCTCCACCATTGGATGCGGCGGTAGACCCCACTCGTCGAGAATTCTCGCACGTGGTGGCACCGCCCGTGGCCCCCGCCGGTTCCTCGTCCCCTATATCTTCTCCTCCCTTCTCTCCCAAAGAAACAGAGCTCGATCGAATCCGGAAGAGTCGAAGAAGAGCAATAAATGCACAGAGAAGAGAAGAATCTCGGTGAAGAGAGAGGAGGAGGAGGAGGAGGAGGAAAAAGGGCTTCCTTTTGATCGAATCGAGCAAAATGAAGAGGGATTTCTTAGGAATTCACTCCAAAATTCTCCATCCTGATGCAGCCGAAGGAGACGCCCGTGGAATCCGCCAAGATGCAGGTGCTCTTCCCTAAAGCTTCGATTTTGGAGCGTTTTCCTTTTTCTTTCGAGTCGTTCTCCCAATTGATTGGTTTGTTCCTGTTTTCTTTCTCCCCTTCAAATCGAAGCTATTTTAGCAGGTCCATCTCTGCAGTGGCCTTTCCCAAACAAGGCGTCAGCCATGCAGCAGTTCATGCTCTTCAAGGCTTCGCAAGAGGAGAGGCCAAGAAACCACGCTTTGCCCAAGCACCCTTCTTTGAGATCTCACCCTCTGCTAAGGGCTCCCCACCACCCTGCTTTAGCTCCTCAGGTTTGTTTGCAATTCCTCTTTCATCAAAATGGATCAGTGATCTTTTGTATCTGTTTCTTCATATTTCCATTTGTCTCAGAATCCTTACTTCAAGGCTCCGAATCCTCACAATTTTGCTGCTAGTTCATCATCACAAGTATTCCCCTTTGTTGGATCCTTCGGTCACAGGTAAACACTTCGTTCAGAAAGTTCAGATATCAGTAAGACAGCCAGTAACTGTTATTCCTTCACTTCAGGAACAAGGCCAAGAAAAACCAAAGGACTGCTCAGTTGACGGTGTTCTACGGCGGCTGTGTGAATGTTTTTGATGATGTTCCATCAGACAAGGTATGTATTCTTTCATCTTCTTCGCATAGATATGGTTAATTAGTAGTGTTTAATTTCTCAGGAATACCTTTTTTTTTCCAGGCTCAATCAATAATGTCATCTTTGGCAAATCGTGGGGCAAACGAAGCATCTGTTCTTAAACCGGTCGCTCCAAGAGGTGATCATCAACTTCTAATAACTGAATCCTTTAAGCTCTAATTCCATCTTTCAACTAACCTTGGCAATCGATTTCCGGCAGCCATTCCTCAAGCTCGGAAGGCGTCCTTAGCACGGTTCTTGGAAAAGAGAAAAGAGAGGTGAGTTGGTGATGTTCATGTGAAGCTTTTCGATTACAAGTGTTACGTTGTTTAGTGTCTTCTTGTTCCTTTTGCAGGCTGACCGGTGCCATGCCGTACTCCTCCACCAAAATATCATCGGGGAATGACAGTGGAGGATGCAATGCGTCGAGCACCTCCCATTCATCTTTCGCCGGACACCTCAAGAACAGCATCGAGTCCATCAGCACTGAGCTAACGATATAGTCTAGCGTTGAGCCATTCATGGTGCTCATTTTAGTGCCAGAAATATGCCGAAATTATACTGCTGTGTTATAGTGGTTTAGTCGTCATCAATTGAGAATATCTCTGTTTGTGGCACTCAAACCTCTTCCTTCTTACGTTATAGTGATTATGGCTGATTAGAAGAAGAAAATTGAAAAGAAGATGAGAAAAGGAATCTCAAGAAAAAAACTTTTTATTAAAACTAGAAGGAATTATAGCACGATTTATTCAAATAATGAAAAAAAAATTAAGATGTTAATTTTAATCTTACAAAATAAGGAAATATATTTTTATCTAAAAAAATAATTAAATTAATCATCTTAACTTAAATCAAAATACGGATCAAAATACGGATCAAGACAATTTTTTTAAAAAATATATCAAAAATATAAAAATTATTTTAAATACTTAAAAATTATTTAAAATAATAAAAAGACCCTCAATAGTAAAAAGACTCTCAAAAAAGATTTTAACGATGAAATTTAGGATTGAAAATTTGATAGTTATGATTTTTATCGGTAATAAATATATGTTTTTGAATTCTATACAACGATAGATTTCAAATTAAAAGTTATATTCGTTTAAAGTTTAAAATCTTATATTGAATTTCAACCGTCTGAATCAAATTAATTCTAATTATGTTTATCTTAAACGTCTCACTCGTAATGTGTCCTTGATTATGTAAAGGAAGATAGCATATGGATCATGTGTTGGAATTAGAGAGATACTGAGCCATTAAAGATTTAGTGTGCCACTGTAAAGAAGAAAGGACATTATGTGAGTGAGACTGCGAGAGTGATGCTTAATTTGATTTCGTTTTTTTTTTTTTAATTTTCTTTATTTTCTATTTATTTTTTTAATCCAGATCTAACTCGATCAATCGATGTGTTAATAAATTCGGAGTATAACTTATAACTTGTACCCACTCAAAAACTATCTTTAAAATCATCCTCAAATCTCTTATTTGCTCTCTCCTGCACCCGACTCGTGAGCGCTTGTGGGGGTGTGGATAAACTAAACTCGACTCGTGAGGGCTTGCAGGGGGTGTGGATAAACTAAACTTCCTAGTGAAAAAGACAACTAGTAAAAACTACAAACAATAAAGTAAATTTAAATTGAGTGTAAGATCAAACTCTTAGAGAGGTGAATAGCATTATAAATGGATAGATAGTAATTAAAACCGTTAAATTAATCAGAGTAGTCCATCAAAAATAAACTAAATTTAAACTGATTCAATCAAATAACACATAACAATACATAACAATAAAAACATGTAATATATTTAGCTAATAGTTTACACATGAAAGTTGGTCAATCAACCTAGAAGTATAGACACACGGTAGTTATAAAATATTATTCTTATTTTTTTAATTTCTCTTGGATGGAGAAACATTACCGAAAAAGAATTTAAAAATTAAGCATAATAACAAAATTAAGCAACACAACAAAAATAAAAATATTACTTTAGATGTTGTCGATTAAAATAAAGTGAAGTGTCACTCACAATCTTGTCGCAACACAGAAGGCAAAAAAGCACTTAGAGCATGAGAACAAGAGTGAATTATGTATAAATAAGTGACTTTCAAGATATGCCTCAAAACTCCTTATATAGGAATCCTCAGGTCACTTAGAGCCTTCTCAATTGCCTATAGAGGTGTTGATGTGGTTAAAACTTTTATCCATTTGATAACGTTAACGAAGCTCTTCAGTCGCCTGGAGAAGGGTCAAATCTCATCTTGATCCGACTCCCTCAGTTTGCTGATAACGACATCTCCCGGTCGCCTCGAAGCTACTCCGGTCGCCTGTATCCTTGGTCACCTAGACCCTCCGAAATCCTTTCGTCGAAAGTTATCATCAGTTAGTCACCCCTGGATTCCATCTAATTATCTGGAATCGTCAAACATGGTTCCCTACATGTAACATAATGAGTATGATATCAAATGTAAAGTTACTTGCACTTATGCTGAGTCTGGATGTTCAACCTCCAACTGACTCATCTAGTCTAAGGTGTCAAGCCACAACTTCTAGTTGCTTCTTCCTATAGGACCTTTGTCGGCTGGCTAGACAAGGGTAAATAGCCCTGCAAAGGAAAACGAACCTTCTTCGAACTTTATAGCACTAACACTTGTATAAAATAAATATAACACTGAAAAAGAAGAGGCATGAAAGGGTTTACTTATTTATAACCGGGGAGGTTGTTAATCAAAAGAAGTTGAAAGCTCACTAAACTCTCATTCAGGCAGAGAAGCTTCTTTACAACAATTAAAACACTTGATTACAGAACAAAAATAAAGAAAAATCAATCATAAGTGTTGTTCTGAACCGGACCAGGGCTATATTTATAGCCTTGGTCAGGGCGTGTGGAAGGGTTTCAAATGCCTCTAGGGGGATAAAATTCTATCCCCGTCGTAACGGATCTCGTCAAACTTGATCCGGATAAAATTCATGGTCCGGGCACTCGGACCTAAGTTAACTCTGTGTTAACTGTTTGGTTCGGGTTCTTGCTCCGGCTCCGCTTGCTTGGCTCTGGGTCTTCTGATCTGGCTCCAGCTATGCTTACTTAGATGATTTCGGACCTCTAGAATAAGGTTCACCGAAACCCATTTTTTTGGCCTTCGAGCAATCTTCTGCTTCGGCTTCTCGTCTCTCGGAAACGCCTCACACCTCCTTCTCGTCCGGCCGCGTACTCTTCCATAGCACCTCATCCTTCGGACGCACCAAGCCTGCTGGCTCTCTCTCGTGCTGTCCTCACTAGCTGCGTCTTTCGCTTGACTTCTTGTGCTCCTAAGTTCCTGTACACTTAGATATTGGAGTTAAATACCAACAGGACTATCTTGGGGGTACTTACAATCTCCTCATTTTTGATGTGAGCAACCCAAGTTAAGTTAGGGTAAACAAACATAAAAAAGAAATAACAAGGTAATAAATTTACAACTCAATAATGTGCAAAAAAAAATATTAAATTATCCTCCCCTTAGACTTAATCTTCCCTTCTTCCCCTTTGATCACATTAAATATGGTACTTTAAAATGACTTTGGAAAATCTAAATTTAAATTCTAAGGGAAAACAAAAAAAAAAAAATGAAAGGTTAAGCTTCAAAAACTCTGATTTTATTAACAAATTTTGAAAAAAAACTCTTTTAATTATTGAAAATCTTAACAAGATTTGAGCATGCAAAAAATTTCATAAAAAGTTGAATTTTAAATAAAAATTAAAAAAAATACATTTTGATAGTTAATTCATAGAAAATTTTCTAACCGAAAAAGTTTTAGAAAATTGTTTAGATAATATTTCACAGAAAAAATAAATTTACTAAAATAACTCTAACAAATATGATTTTTATTAAATAAATTTTAACGATCAGAATTTTTCTAACAGAAATTTTGAAAAATAATTTAAAGTATTAGTTAAGTGTTTCACAGTAAGTCAATTAAACATTTATTTCAATAATTGGTTTCCAAGTTATGGCGAGGCACTAGGTCTTCTTGGTTATTGGAATAACAACCACTTTCTAGACAAAGACTTTTAAAGAAATTAAATATTCAATTTTCTCTATGAAAGCCCTAAGTCCAAAAAAATCAATTTAAATATGATTTTGGAATCCAAAATAGATTCCTTCCTACATGATTAATCAAGAATTTTTTAGGAATATATTTCTATGATATTTTCCTAATTTGACCCTTATGATATTTGAGATACCAATTAAGTCTTGAATAATTTCTAAAATTAAAAGGAATAAAAGTTAAGCATGTATGACTTTTTAAATTTTAAATTTTCTTTTTCAATTTTCCATTTTCTATTTTAGTTTGTCGAAATCTTCTAATCGACAAGAATCAGCTAAGGTTGATTTTAACTCTTTATTTTCTTTTTCTAACTTGCAGTAATTTTTTGATAATATTTTTACAAACTTAAATAACTTGTTAGGAGGAAGAGACCGTACCTAACTTACCTTATCGATCCTGTAATTTGAAGCTCCTCCTGAAGTATTGCTTCCTTCCGATGTCGCTCCCCCTTCATCGATGCTTTTGATGCTCATTTCAGATGAGCTTGCTTCATCTTCATCTTCTTGGTGACTTGCCACTAGCGCAAGTCCGACGAGAGCTTCTATCTCTGATTCAGACGACATGTCATCCCATGTCGCTTTTAGATTATACTTGGTCTGGGATGACTTCTTGTTCTTTTTCTTGTCCTTGTCCCTTTTCTTCAATTTTGGGTAGCTGTCTTTCACGTGTTCTTCTTCATTATAGTGGTAGCATCTTACTTTTCTTTTTCTTCTTGTACCCTGCACTTGATTAAATTTTTTAGTTTTAAATAACTTTTTAAATTTTCTTACCATGAGTGTTGTTTCGTCATCGTCGAGAGAAGATTCAGAGTCTTATTTGTCCATCTTTACCTTTAAGGCAATGTTGTGTTTTGACTCCTTCTTCAAATTTGCACATCTCATTTCATGGACTTCAAAAGTTGAAAATATTTCTTCTAAAGTACTTAATTCTAGATCCTTAGATATATAATAAGCATCTACTAATGATGCTCATTCAGTAGTCTTAGGAAATGCGTTAAGCGCGTACCTTAATGAATCTTAGTTGCTTACCTTTTTCTCGAGATTCGTAAGTTCAATGATGAGCTCCTTTATTTTTGAGTGAAGTGTGCAACAGTTTCGCCTTTTCCTAACTTGATGTTGCTGATCTGGTTCCTGAGCATATCCCGTATCGTGAGTTTTGCCTCCGAGGTCCCTTTGTGTAGTTCCAGAAATTTCTCCCAAAGCTCCGTGGTTGACTCGTAGGTTTTGATCCAGTTGACTTCTTGTGGCAGTAAGATGCTCAGCAGATGGAACTCTGCTTTACCGTTTGCCATGAAATTGGTTTATTCCTTCTTCGTCCATTGGTATTCTTCTTTGTCCTCAGGTGCTACAAAACCAAATTTTATTATTAAAAGTAACTTGAAATCTGTCTTAAATAATACCTCTATCTTTTTCTTCCAGCTCGTGAACTCCCCCTCAAACTTCAGTGGGCAGATGCTCGGTCCGACCATCTCATGTGCTTCATTCGACGGTTAGTCCTCCTGAAGCGACCTGACTCTAATACCACTTGTAGGACCCTTGTCGACCGACTAGAGGGGGGCGAATAGCCCTGCAAAGAAAAATAAACTTTCCTCGAACTTTATAGTACTAACACTCACATAAAATAAATACGAGACTGAAAAAGAAGAGGCATGAAAAGGTTTACTTGGTTACAACTGGGGAGGTTGTTAATCCAAGAAAGTTGAAAACTCATTAAACTCTCCTTCAGGCGGAGAAGCCTCTTTATATCAATTAAAGCACTCAATTACAGAACAAAACTAAAGAAGAATCAATCACTAGTGTTGTTCTGAACTATTGGGACCAAGTTTATATTTATAGTCCCGGTCGGGGCACCTAGAAGGGTTCCAGACGCCTCTAGGGGATAAAACTTTATCTCCATCGCAACAGATCTCATCAAACTTGATCTAGATAAAATTCATGGTCCAAGCGCCTAGGCTCAGTCCAGGCATCCATACCTAAGTTAACTTTGTGTTAACTGTTTGGTCCGGGTTCTTGCTTTGGCTCCACTCGCTTAGGTCCAGGTCTTCCGCTCCGGCTCTAGTTTTGCTTGCTTGGGTGATTTCGGCCATCCGAAATAGGGCTTACCCAAACCCAGTTTTCAGCCTTCGAGCAATCTTCCACTCCAACTTCTCGTCCCTCGGAAACGCCGCACGCCTCCTTCTCGTCCGCCCACATACTCTTCCGCAGCACTTAGTCCCTCGGACGCATTGAGCTCGTCGGCTCTCTCCTGTGTCGTCCTTCTCGCTAGTTGCGTCTTTCTCTCGACATTCCTGTGCTCCTAAGTTCCTATACACTTAGACATAGGGGTTAAATATCAACAGGACCTAACCTAACTTGGTTGATTACATCAAAAACTACCTTGGGGTACTTACACTTCCTGGACTTGTTTGTCAAGCCTATAGCTCTTAGCTAACTCTACTTGGACTTGATTAACCTAGCCCCCAGCTAGGAATTTGTCTGTCAAACCTTAATCACTTGGACTTGATTCACCTAGCTTAGCTTATAGCTAAAAAGTTATTGTTTGATCTCCAATCAAGACTTAACTCATGCATGATTCCCAATCAGAAATTTAGATGTCTAGATCTATTAGGACTTAGTCACTGTCTGGTTCACAACTATAACTTTAACACTTGTCAAGTATCTTGCACCTAAAACTTAACACAATTGGTTAGATAACAACTAACCTAATTTTAACCTTAGTCATATATCAAAATTCTAAATTAAATATTGTGCACCCAACACTAACTGGATAATATATAAATGAATAAGCTCAAGACAATATTAAATCAAGCTTATAAAAATGGAATCAAACTAAGCTTGAATAACTATTTCAACCAAGGATTTAGTTCATTTTTGTTATAAATACAATTAAAGTCTCACATTGATAATGTTGGAATCATAGTGCAGCGGAATACATATACTAAAATCAGATATTTTTTCTCCTTAAATCATGGATCTCTTCGTGGTACATATAGTTTTAAATAAAATAACTCAAAATAAAATATACCTTGTAGTCCTTGATAGAGTGAATAATATCACAAACAAATGATAGTCCCACGTGTGACTCCTCTAGTAGTATCCACATGCACTAGATCACGAATTTGATACGATTCGTCAAGTGTTAGCCTCTTAGATCGACAAAACCTTGGAAGCACTATCGATCTTTTTTGATGGAAGAAAGTGAAGAAGAAGTCTTCGAGGGATAAGTGGAGAGAGAGTTCATAATTCAAACCTTTCCAAGGGTGGCTATTTATAGCCTCCAAGGAAGATGAACAATTAATCTCTCCATTAATTCTTCATTTAAGTAGAATTATGTCCTCCATTAATTAGGAAGATGAAGAGTTATGACCTCCATTAATTCTTCATTTAAGTAGAATTATACCTCCATTAATTCTTCAAGGAAGATGAAGAGTTATGACTCTTCAAATTTTCCAAGGATCACCATTATTATGTCTATCCAAATTCTCTACTTCCTCTTCTTTGAATCAAATAAAACTATATTTGATTTTGACCTGTATTAGCTTCCAATGTTTTATAATTTATTAATAACTCAATTAATTCTTATTCTGAAATAATAAATTGGTTAATTTTAGTATCAACAAAAATAATCAATTATAAATAATGTTCATGTCTACGTACTATGTATGCGACCCTCTAGGTTTTATACATGAGGGCAGTGTAAATCCATATACAGACTAAGGTAACCATCTAGCAACAGTTTTTAGCCACCCAATATGATAAAATTAATATTAGTTATAAACTATAAACTACTATAAGCCGATTACTATGTAATTTAATCTCTTCATCTAGCCTACATCCCAATTAATTCGGTACATTATGCATCATCAGCAGATTAATTATTTTACTTGATTTCCAAAATATAATAGATTCCTTTTGAATGATAAATCATTCCTCCCATGGACATGGATTTCGAGTTACTAATATTTCCAAGAGAACAATGAATCCTCTAATGACTCAACATTATTCTCTCTATGCTTTGTTATGTATCCAACAACCATATTAATCATAATCTGATTAAAGACTACTTTTAACGCCGTTAGAGTATATAACTCCACGCATAGAATAAATTGTTGGAGGATCGGTGGCCGCTAGAGGGGGGGTGAATAGCGTCTCACCCAAATCGATGGCTTCCTATGTATTCGTTAGTGCGCAAGCGGAATAATACAATACAAATTATGAATACGAAAGCTAAAGATAAAGAAAAGAACAAGCAAACCAATGCACGTCGATGTAACGTGGTTCGGAGATGATGCTCCTACTCCACGGCTGTCCGTAAGGTGGACGATCCCTCAATCCGTCGGTGGATTAGTCCCCGGAAACTCCGGCTAGCTCAAACCGCTCCTTGTGGGTGGAGAAACCTCACCACAACTTCAACCAAGAACACTTGGACACAAGAGATCCTTGAGCACTTTAGTGACTACTAATTAGGCTTTAACCAAGTCTAATTTCGTCACCTTGGCCGGCCATCCCAAGCTCCTTCTTATAGAGCTTAGAACAAATCAGTAAGCTTATTTGCCCGTTACCAGTCGACTGGTCCTTGCACCAGTCGACTGGTGCCATCCCAACGGCTCTCTCAACGGCTCTCTACAGTGCACCAGTCGACTGCTACAGTCATCAGTCGACTGCTACAGTATTGCTACAGTAACACTACAGTACTGCTACAGTAAACCCTAATTTTAGGATTTTACCTCGAGTACATTCACTCAGCACTCGTTCTCGCCCGACCAACCTAGACCTAGCCTATAGCCTCCTCCATCAGCCTTGCGTCCCTCGGATGCCTCCCCATCCTTCACGTCTTACCTTCTGGAGCTTCCATCGGCCTTGTCCATATTGTCGGGTCTTTCTTTGCCAAGAGGCTCCTCACCTCCGGGACTTCATCCATTGCCAAGTCACACTTGGACTTACGTTGCCAAGACTACATGCTTGGACTTACACCGCCAAGACTCATTATTGGACTTTCCTCCTTTGCCAAGATCACACTTGGACTTTCCTTGTTGTACTTGTATCCTGCACACTCACAATGTATATCAAATACAGCAATAAACCTAACTTAAACCTTTGCCCAAACATCAAAACCTAGGGCACCTAGATTGCTTCAACATAAATGAAAGTCTCAAGTCAAAAGATCAGTTACACTCGTTCATAAGAGGAATAACCAAATGATGCTTAATATGTGGTATCCTCTTAAGCAGATCATGCCTAGTGTACCTCTAAGATCAAGACACCCCCAAGTATAACTTGAATATCCATCCCTCGTTTATCTCGACCTAGTCATACTCAACGTTGATCTAAATATTCATGTTCCCTCTAGATATCTATCCGATCAAGAACTATTTTTATATTAATATATTTATTAATCCGTGGAACTTTATCATTAATCATATATGTACAAAAAAATAAATAATTAATGATATATACTTGCTTTTATGAAATAATTATCCACAAAATACATAAGGAGTGTCTTGGCACATAAGTACATACACTAACAAGTAATATATAGAAAAGATTATGAGTTCATAAGATGAAAGATATCTCCATTAGTTTAGGCCTTTTGGCTTAAACTCAAAATAAATCCATAAGGACTTAGACCCAAAGTAGATAATATCATATTATTATAGAAATATGTGAATTCTTTTGGTTCTATCAAGTGGTATTAGAGTCATGGTCCAGATCTAGCCATATGGATGGAATAATGATCTTGAACGAAGGAGGTGGGGATCCTAAAGGAGTGAACTCTGAGATAGAAGTTCAAGCAGGTCAATATGCTTGACAGAAATCTTTTGGGAGTGAACCCTGCCCAAGCAGGTCAATATGCTTAGTGGAAATCCTAGGGGAGTAAACCCCTTCCAAACAAGTCAAGGGTGACCAGGGAGTAAACCCTAGGTGGTGAAAAGTCCAAGCAGGTCAAGGGTGACCGAATGCTTAGCAAAATTCCTGGGGGAGTGAACCGAGGAGTGATCTCGATTGACCGGATGCCTGAGGACTTAAACCCAAAGTGAATAATATCATATCATTGTAGAGATATGTGAATTTTTCTGGTCATATCAATTGGTATCAGAGTCATAGTTCAGATTGAGTCATGTGGGTGGAATACTGACATTGAACAAAGGAGGTGGGAAATCCCAGATGAGTGAACTCTAAGCAAAAAGTCCAAGCATGTCAAGGGTGATTGAATGCTTGGCGAAAATCCTGGGGAATGCACCCTAGGTGATTAAAAAGTCTTAGAGGAAAGAAGTGACCTCAATTGACTGGATGCTTAAGGGGAGGTTCGGAGCAAGTCAATAGTGATCGGATGCTTGAGAGGAGTGTTGGGACCGAAAAGTAGCTAGAGGGGGGGGGGGGGGTGAATAGCTCGTCGCGTGCTTCGTGGTTGGCGTTGCTTGTTTCTTCAAAGATGTGCAGCGGAAATGTACAAGAAACAAAATACAATGCTAACAAAAAGATTTTACTTGGTATCCACCTCACAAGAGGTGACTAATCCAAGGATCCACACACTCACGCACCCTCCACTATGAAACACACTCCTCTACGGTAACTACCGAAGGCGGAGAAGCCTTTACAAACTCTCAATACAAGAAGAAAGGAAAGGATATGAAATACAAGCAAAAGCTTACAATAAACCCTAACCCTAACTTCTCTTCTTGCTTTTGATCCGCCTCTTGACTTGGAAAAACCTCCAAGAATCTTCAAGAACTCGCGATCTGAACTTGAGAGAGAGTTGTGGAGTCGCTGGTGAAGATCAGAGATGAATCGTGTAAGCTCTACCGAAGAAGACGCAATGACCTTTATCTACGCCAATGGTCGGATCCCGATAGATTGGATTGCTCTCAATCGATCGGGGAGGCTTTGGATCGATCCACAGATCGATCCAGAGCGCCTCTGTGCTCTGGAAATTCGCCTGGATCGATTGGTCGATCGATCCAAGGCTTATCGCGACATACAACACCTTCCCAATCGATCCACTGATCGATTGGGACCTCTGGATCGATCCACTGATCGATCCAGAAGGCTACTGTGTTCTCGCGACTGCCTCCCAATCGATCCACTGATCGATTGGGACGAAGGCTTGTCGCAGGGACACACCAATCGATCGGTCGATCGATTGGGCTCCAGCCAATCGATCGGCTGATCAATCCGGCTACTAGTTTTTGCCCAAAACTAAGTCCCAAACCTCCCAAACCAACATCTGGTTAAACTTGACCTGTTGGTTCATCATGCCTAGCATCCGGTCACCCTTGACCTGCTAGGACTCCCTCACCAAGTGTCCGGTCAACCTCTTAGACCCACTTAAACTTTTCTTCATCATGCCAAGCATCCGGTCACTCCTTTGACCTTCTTGGACTTTCACCAAATGTCTGGTCAACCTTGACCCATCTGGATTTCTCCGTGCCAAGTATCCAGTCAATCCTTTGACCTACTTGGACTTTTCACCAGATGTCTGATCAACCTTGACCCATCTGGATTTCTCCGTGCCTGGCTTCACTCACCAGAACTTTCACCTAGCTTCACTCACCAGGACTTCCATTCTGCCTAGCTTCACTCACTAGGACTTTCACCTAGCTTCACTCACTAGGATTTTCATTCTGCCTAGCTTCACTCACTAGGACTTTCACCTAACTTCACTCACAAGGATTTCCATTCTGCCTAGCTTCACTCACTAGGATTTCCATTCTGCCTAGCTTCACTCACTAGGACTTTCACCTAGCTTCACTCACTAGGATTTTCACCTTCTGCCTAACATCCCAGTTAGGACTTCCCGGTCAAGTATCCGGTCAACCTTGACCTACTTGACTCTTCTTCAGTCAACCTGATCAGACCCTGATCAGAGGGGAATTGCACCATACAATCTCCCCAAATGAACAACTGCACCGGCACTTGTCCATATCATCGAAGTCTCGTATTGTCAAACATTGAAACCCAAACCAAGACTCAAGCTTGGTCAACCAGGTCAACCTTGACCTGAGGGATGTTGCACCAACAAGGAGGCCCAGAGCACATCAAGGGTGACAAGATGCTTAAAGGGAGGTTTAGACCATAAGAATAGTGGTGGTTCTTTGTTTGAGTGAAGGGTTATTGGGAATACAATCAAAATCCTATTGCGGGCTCGATGAATGCGCACATTGAACACGTTTCACAAATGCACAATGGAAGACAATAATAATAATAAATTAATTATTACAACACACATCATATGCATATAGGATACAACATGTCAAACATAATTGTAATATAAAATTTTATAATAATAAATTATACCTGTCGGATGACGTGGAGTGAAAATGACATCAACCAATGATGCTATGAAGCCTTACCTCTATTTGTATCTATGTCGAGCAATCATCAAGATGACTTTGCCAAATCTGAGTCGAGTCTCCATCTTCGATACTAGTCGATGATCCGAGGCGAAGTGATCCGAGAGGGAATCACGATTCAATTAGTATCCGATGGTAGGGATTAAAACTGAACTATATTGAACAAAATTTTTTTTGAACTAACTTAACCGACCAAATTTTTTGATAAAACCAAACCAAATTGATAAAATATGGGTTTAACCAAATTTTTCTAAGTCGGGTCTAGAAATTCAATAAATTCAATTTTGGTCTAAAAACATATAGTCTAAAATTTTGATTTGGTAGAAAAATTTAGTTTATTCAGTCTATTTGGTTTAACTGAATAAGAAATTTTAAAATTGAAATCATACCGAAATAACCAATTTTCTAAAAAAATGAATTTTTGAAAAAAAAAATTGAACCAAATTTTTTAAATTCAGTCGGTTTATTCTGTTGGAGCAGCAGGGCTGATAAGAGGAGGGTGAATTGCCTGAAATAGAAAAATAAAACCTTTCCTCGATGTTCAACTCAGATTAGTAGCACACTTATATAAATGACATTAAGAAACTAATAAATAAAGAAATACACAAAGGAATTACTTGGTTACAATCTACGTAGTTATTAATCCAAGACAAAGAAAAGCCCTAAAAGATCTCCTTCGTGTAGGTGGAGAAGCCTATTACACTTTTCAAAAACTCAGGAATATGCTAGGAAATGAGAACTAGAGTTGATACATATTTCCTAGATCCAGGGGTCTTTTTATAATCTCTAGAAAATTTTATCTATAGCTTGAGTCTGTAGCTTGAGGGAACCTCTAAAGGGCTTGGAGGGTGCCTCCAGCGAGGCGCAGTGGATAAAGCTTTATCCACTGCGAACAACTACTTTGACTAGCCGAAGGCGCCTTCCATACTCATGGAGGGCGCCTTCCATGCTTATGGAGGGCGCCTTCCGCTTGAAGGTGGCGGAGGCGCGGACGCACCTCGGAGGCGCCTTCAACCCTTGTTGAGGGCGCCTCCGGCAATCTTCATCAGCTTCTTTCGCTCTTCCGCTGCTCCGATCGCCTGAGTGATTGTGGCCAATTGAAATAGGGTTTACACGAACCTAATTTTTGACCTTCTTCTCGAGCAGGCTTCCGCTATAGTTTCTCGTCCCTCGAACGTCGCATACGTTCTTCTCGTCCACCGATGTACTCTTTCGTAGCACTTTGTCTCTCGGATGCACCAAGCCCGTCGGCTCCTTTCCCATGTCATCCTTCTCGCTAGCTACGTCTTCCGCTCGACTTCCTGTGCTCCTAAGCTCCTGCACACATAAACACAGAGATCAAAACAAAACCGGACCTAACTTTAACTTGGTTGATCACACTAAAACAACCACGGGGATCAACAATCTCTACATTTTTTATGTGCATCAACCTAAGTTCAAGTTAGGGTTAAAAACGAATAAGTTGCAATAAAAGAAATTGTAAAACAAACATTTTAAGCATAAGTTTGCAATCAAAGAAATTGCAAAAACATAATTCAAATTCAAATTGATAGAGTTAGCATAATTCAAATTTGAAAGAAAAAAATCTTAAGCTCTTAACGCCCCTTGAAGTTGTACCTTTTCCTCCCCCTTTGATCACATAAAAAAAAATTGGGGTACTTAAAGAATTTTAGTAAGGTTAATAATAAGTTTGAGTTTAAGAAAACAAGTTAAAAGTTTATAATTTTGCTAAATTAATTGAAATGATTGACAAATATTGAAAGCATAAATTTGACATGTTTATCAGTTTGTCAATTAAATATTCAATTCAGTAATTAAATTCCAGGTTGTGGTGAGGTAGTAGGCTTTCTTGGTTATTGGATCATCAACCACTTTCTAGACAAAGTCTTTTAAAGAATTAAACATTTAATTTCCTTTTCTGAAAACCCAAAGAAAAATTCAGTTCAAACATAATTTTGGAATCCAATACAGGTTCCTTCCTATTGGATTAATAAAAAATTTGGGAGGTACATGATTTTTTAGAATTTTCCTAATTTGTCCCTGTGTTTCCTTATGTACCAATTGATTTTACTATAATTTCTAAATTTTGATTTTTGAAAGTTAGTTAATTTCAAACACGCATGTTCTTTTAAACTTTCAATTTGACTTTTCAATTTATCATTTTCTAATTTTAAATTGTTAAATAAGTCTAAGAGACATGCTTTTGATAAGTTTAATTTTAACTCAGCATTTTCTTTTTCTAATTTAACTAAATCTTTAGAAAGAATCTTAATAAACTGAAAATACTGCTTGGGAGATAGAGCATGTACTTCACTTACCTCATATTCTAATGTTTCCCCTTCATCGCAGCTTTCTTCTTCTGATTCTCCCCCTTCATCGATGCTCATCTCTGAGCTGGTTTCATCTTCTACTTGGTGGTTGGCCAGTAAAGCTAGTCCGGAGAAAGCTTCGACCTCAGAATCGGAGGATGATGATTCATCTCATGTGACCTTCATATTCTTATGTTTAGAAGATGTTGGTCTTTTAGACTTTATCTTTTTCCTTGTCCCTCTTCTTCAATTTTGGGCAGTCATCCATGATGTGCCCTTCTTCGTTGCAGTTGTAGCATCAGACCTTCCTTTTGTTTCAGTAATCCCTCTTTGTCTGTGATTTAAATTTATTAGATTGAATAAATTTATTGAACTTCCTTACCATTAGGGCTGCTTCACTTTCATCAAGGCTACGTTTGGTAGGGTGTAATCTGCCTTGTAATGTAATCAGAATTACATTACAAGGTTGATTATTTTGTTTGGTTTAATTTTAAATTTGTAATGTAATGTAATCTAGATTACAAAAGGTAATGAAGTTTTATAATCTGAATTACAAAGCAAATACTATGTAATCCGATTACATTACGAGGTCACCGTTTAATCAAAATTTAAATACCGAATATACCCCTGGTCCACCTTGGCCGCCGCCCACCGCCGCTTGCTGTCGCCGCCACCGTTGCCGGTGGTGATCGGGAGTTGTTGGCGGCGGCGGCCGACGGAGGAGGCCAACTGTGGTGGGCGCTGGTTGTTGCAAGCTCCGGCAGAGGTGCGACGACCGTCGGTAGAGGTCGCAGGATATTTTTGTCATTTTATAATAATACGAATTACATTCCTTATATAAAATAATGAACACCAAACAAAAAAATATAATCACCTTTGTAATCAAAGATTACATACATTACATTACCAAATGTAGTAATGTAATCAAGATTACATTACAAGCTAGATTACATTACACCCAACTAAACGTAGCTCAATTGATTCTTCGAAGTCTGAATCGTTTGTTCTTGCCTTTAGGGTAACATTCTGATTTGATCCTTTTCTTTGTCTTGCACACCGAGATTCGTGTAATTCGAAAGTAGAGAAAAGACTTTCTAAAGTACTTACCTCGAGATCCTTTGATATATAGTAGGAGTCTACTATAGATGTCCATTCAAGTGTTCTTGGGAACACATTTAATGCATATCTTTGTGCATCCCAGTTCGTTACCTTTTCTCCGAGGTTTGATAATTCGGTGATTAGATCCTTGAGTCTTCCATGTAGTTGTGCTACTGACTCTCCTTCTTCCATCCAGATGTTCGTCAGTCGATTCTGGAGCATGTCCCATCTCGTAAGCTTTGTTTCGGAAGTTCCTTCATGCAGTTCCAGGAACTTCTCCCAAAGTTCCTTTACTGAGTTGTAATCTCTGATTCAATTTACTTCCTGGGTGGAAGTACGCTGAATAGGTGGAACTCGGCTCGTCCGTTTGCTATGAAGTCTGCTTACTCCTTCTTGGTCCACTGATATTCTTCTTTTTCTTCTCCTGGGAGGGGGGGGGGGGTTTAGAGCTACAAGACCGTATTTAATTATTAGCAATATTTCAAAGTCAGTTTTGAAGAATACCTCCATTCGTTTCTTCCAAGACACAAATTCTCCCTTGAATTTTGGTGGATAGATTGTCGGTCCAGCCATCGTCTTTGATCTTAATGCTTCAGTCGGCAGTTAATTCTTTTGAGGTGGTTGGGCTCTGATACCACTTGTTAGGGCAGTGGGGCGGGCAAGAAGGGGGTGAATTGCCTGAAATAGAAAAATAAAACCCTTCATCGATCTTCAACTTAGATTAGTAGCACACTTATATAAATGACGTTAAGTAACTAATAAATAAAGAAAGACACAAATGAATTACTTGGTTAGAACCTACGTGGTTGTTAATCAAAGACAAAGGAAAACGCTAAAAGATCTCTTTCGTGTAGGCGGAGAAGTCTATTACACTTTTCAAAAGCTCAGGAATGTGGTAGGAAATGAGAACTAGAGTTGATACATATTTCCTTGGTCCATGGGTCTTTTTATAGTCCTTGGAAAATCTTATCTATAGCTTGAGGGCGCCTCCAGTGAGATGCAATGGATAAAGCTTTATCCATTGAGAACGACTATTTTGACTGGCCGAAGGAGCCTTCTATTAGAGTGTATACTAAAAGCCTAGCTTTTGTAAACATTTATTTTTGAAATAAAAAAATCACATTGGTCAAATGTCTACATTTATTTGTTAAGTGTAGTTGTTCAATTAATTTATATTGTAGATAACATGGTGTGTGGTGTCACACACAGAAGATCATGTTATCAGTTCTTTATAAATTATAAACAGTTGCTCACGATTAAGATGGAAAGGAACAAACCATTGGAATAGTAGTAGTATAATTAGGTATTAGTTTATCTTGACTAATAAATTACACTAATACACTCTAAGTATATTGAGTATGACCATTTAAGGTAAGTTCTTTTTATACTGACTTAATAAAAGAACAAGACCTTAGTTATTATGAAAGTGTGTGCTCTTAATCCTAATATAATAACAAACACATATATTTAGTATTTATTTCTTTGACTTATCAAAAGGTGAGATTTAACTTGATAAATCAATAGGCTCGATAAGTTGGGAAATGATATTACTTATAGTTTGTATTATTGATTATAGAAGGAAACTGTGTCCTAGTCATCTAGGTTGAGAATGCCCCCAAGAGGAGCTCATAAGGATTGTCATGTTAAACCCTGTTGGTGGACTTAATCCGACATGATAATGAGGTTGAGTGGTACTACTCTTGGACTAAGACATTAATTAAAATGAGTTGCCAATAACTCAATTAATTAGTGGACATTCGATATCTTAAACACAGGGAGACTAACACACTCATGATGAGAAGGAGCCCATAATGTAATTTGGGATTGGTGTGGTAGTACGATAATAACTCTCTAGTGGAATGAGTTATTATCGATGAACTTGAGTTGTGTGTTCGGGGCGAACACGGGATACTCAAGCCCGTCGGGAGGCCAAAACCAATTTCTCCTCTAGGTCCCTATCGTAGCCTCATTAAAGCCTCAAGTTCATACAAATAAAAGTCCATCTTGGTGTCCAAGAAGGGAGCCGACCCAAGGCTTGGTGACCAAGCCAAGGGCCGACCACCATCTCCTCAAGAGGGTCGGCCCTATGCTTAGTGCCCAAGCAAAGGAGATATTTCAAATTAGGAGGGGTGTTTTAAATTTTTAAAATCTTCTCTTTGTAGATAGCTACAAGTTTAAAAGAGAGATTTTAAAATTTAAAACTTTCCTTATTTGAATTATGCCACATGGTTTAAAAGAGAGTTTTAAAAGTTTTAAAACTTTCCTTATTTAACCATCCTCATGGTTTTTTAAAAGAGAGTTTTAAATTTAAAACTTTCCTTTTTTGTAACCATGTTAAAAAAGGAAATTTTAGAAGAGAAGTTTTAAATTTTAAGACTTGGTTTTAATTTTTTAAAACTTTCCTTTTTTAACATCCACATAAGGAAAGAGAGCTTGTAAAATTTTATAAGAGGATTTCTTCTTTTATAAAATTTTATAAAAAATTATTTCTCTTGATGATGATGTGGCCGGCCACCCTTGCTTGGTGTCCAAGCAAGGGGTCGACCATTAAAAGCATCCAATCATCCATGATTCAATCAATTGAATCAATGATTGATGATTGAATCAATCAAGAGGAAAGAAAAGGAAAAATAAAAGGAGAAAAGGAAAAACAAGAGGAAGATTTTAATTTTTATAAAAGTCTTTCCTTATTTGCCTTGGGAAAGTAATATAAAAGAAGGGGAGAGGAGACCTCATGCATTATCAATTCTTATTCTCAAGTTGGTGCTCCCTCTTGTGGTCGGCCCTTTCCCTCTTCTTTTCCCCTTGCTCTCTTTTGTTCTCTTGTGGTGGTGGTCAGATTTTAGAGAAGGAGAAAGAAGGCTTTTGGGTGGTGTTCATCTTGGAGGATCGTCACTCACATGACGTCCAAGGCGAGGTGAGGAATACGACAGAAGATCTCAAGGTTATCAGCATACAAAGAAAAGGTATAACTAGTAATTATTTTCCGCATCATGCTAGTTATTTTTCTTTGTATGAATTCCAAACACAAGAGGCATTAGATTCTAATTTTTCGAATTTGTAATTCGAGTTGTGTTTTTTTTTTTTTCAAATTTGTGATTCGATTATTCTTTTCGGTTAAACCTAATGTTATTTTAGGAAATTAAATATTGAATTTATATTAAAGGCTTTGCCGAGGCAGTGGTGGATGATCTCATACCCAAGAAGGACTAGTGCCTCGCCATGTTTGACCTGGGAGCCGATTTTAGAAATAAATATTTAATTAACTTTATAACATAGGTTGATTTGGATCAATAGTGTTAAGTTTCGCTTGCGACCCAAATCTAAACCATTAAGAACAGATAAGTTAAATTTGAAATCAATAATGTTAAGTTCCGTTTGTGATTCCTAATTTAACTTCTAAAGAACACAATAGGTTATTTAGGAAAGGTTCGACACTTGTACAAATTTTTTGTACAGTGAAACCGGTACGATCTTCCTAGGACCAACCAACACCTTCCATACTCATGGAGGGCGCCTTCCATGCTTATGGAGGGTGCCCTTCATGCTTATGGAGGGCGCCTTCTGCCTGAAGGTGGCAGAGGTGCAGACGCGCCTCGGAGGCGCCTTTAACCCTTGTTGAGGGCGCCTCCGGCATGTTAGAATGTATCATAAAAGCCTAGCTTTTGTATAAACATTTATTTTGAAATGAGAATCACATTGATCAAATGTTTGCATTTAGTTAAATGCAGTTGTGCATTTAATTTATATTGTAGATAACATGGTGTGTGGTGTCACACAGAAGATCATGGTATCAGTTCCTTATAAATTATAAATAGAAGCTCACAACCAAGATGGATTGGGACAAACCATTGGAATGGTTGTAGTGTAATTTGGTACTAATTTATCTTGACTATAAAATTACACTAGTACACTATGTGTGTATAGAGCAGGACCATTTGAGGTTGTTCCTTTATACTAACTGCATAAAAGAACAGAACCTCTGTTATTATGGATGTGTGTACTCTTAATCCCGATATAATAACAAGCACATGTACTTAGTATTTATTTCTTTAATTTATCAAAGGGTGAGATTTATTTGTTAAATCAATAGGTCCGATAAGTTGAGAAATAATATTATTTATATAGTGTGTTGTTGATTATAGAAGGAAACTGTATCCTATTTATTAGGATGATGATGCCCCCTTGAGGAGCTCATAAGGATTGTCATGTAAACCCTGTAGGTGGACTTAGTTCCGACTTGACAATGAAGTTGAGTGGTACTATTCTTGGAGCTAGATGTTAATTAAGTGAGTTATTAGTAACTCATTTAATTAATGGGCATTCGATATCTTAAACACAGGAAGATTAACGCACTCATGATAAGAAGGAACCCATAATGTAATATGGGATTGGTGCGGTAGTTCAATAATAACTCTTTAGTGGTATGAGTTATTATTGATGAACTTGAGTTGGGTGTTCGGGTCGAACATAAGAAGCTCAAGCTCATCAGGAGGCCAAAATCAATTTCTCCTCTAGGTTCCTATTGTATCCTCTATGTATAAAACCTCGCATCCACTAAAGTTATCCTTATGGGTTGCCACATCCTTGCTTGGTGCCCAAGCAAGGGGTCGACCACCCCTTGCTTAGTGCTCAAGCAAGGGGACGACCAAGATAGGTTTAAAAGTGAGTTTTTAATTTTTTAAATCTTTCCTTTTGTAGTCATCTACAATATTTTAAAAGAGAGATTTTTAATTTTAAAAACTTTCCTTTTTTGAAGTCATCCGTATGATTTTAAAAGAGAGTTTTAAATTTAAAAAATCTTTCCTTTTATAGTCATCTACAATGGTTTAAAAGCGAGATTTTTTTTTTATTAAAACTTTCCTTTTTTGTAATCATGATTTAAAAGAGAGGTTTTAATTTTAAAAATCTTTCTTTTTTGTAACCATCTACAATGTTTAAGAGAGAAATTTTTAATTTTAAAACTTTCCTTTTGTAGCCATCCAAAATAGGAAATTTAAAAGAGAGATTTTAATTGTTGTTAAAATCTTTTCTTTTTAGCCATTACCAAGGATTATAAAAGAGGATAGATGGTGCCTTAGAGGTAATAATCATCTACACAATTTCTATTCCTTTTTTATTCTCCTTGTGGGCGGCCCCCTTATATTCTTATTCTCCCCTTACTTTCTCACCTAAGGTCGGCGACATCAAGAGGCTTCAACCATCTTGTGGCCATCAGGTTGCAAGGAAGAAAGAAGAGCAAGAGGTGGTGTTCCTAGCTTTGATCCCTTGGTGGCCGAAAGTCTTGGAAGAAAGAAGGACTTGGGTGGTTTTGCTTCTTGGTAGATCGTCGCTCACACGACGTCCAAGAGGAGGAGAGGAATACAGCAGAAGATCAAGAGGTCTTTAAGATACAAAGAAAGGTATAACTAGTTAATTGTTTCCGCTGTGTACTAGTTTATTTTTCCTTTGTATGGATCATGAAGTACCAACACAAGAGGCTAGCGATCTTGTGCTTTGATTGAGGTCTTTGTAGTTTAACCTAGGGTTTACTGTAAGGAGTTTAAATATTTATTTTTTTTGAAAGGCTTTGACTAGAAAGTGGTGGATGATCCCATACCCAAGAAGGTCGAGTACCTTGCCAACGACCTGGAAGTCAATCCTTGAAATAGATATTTAATCAACTTCTGTAATATGGCTTAACTTCTGATGAACACATGGGTTGAACTTGGATTAATAATGTTAAGTTTCGTTTGCAATCCAAGTTTAACTTCTGAAAAGCAAATGGGTTGCTAGGAAAAGTTCAGTGCTTGTACAAATTTTTGTACAGGGGAAACAGAACGAAATTCCGAGTAGCGCCAACAATTGGTATCAGAGCTAGTTTTCTGTCTCTGTGTGTTTGGTTTTCAGTTAAATTATGCACTTTTCATACATAAATTTAGGCAGGATAATAGTAGGATGTGCAAATAGATTAACTCTGTGGTTGCAGGCATCCTAGATCCAACTATTATGACCCTATTATGTTTGTGTGTGATTTCGACCCTCGGGCATGTCGAGGGCATTTTATGTGTGTGCATGATTGTAATTATTAAATACAGCAGGAGCTGTATTAGTTTTAGGATTTTACATTCTGTTTGATCTAGATTACATGTACATTACCTTGTGGAATATATGATCGATAAATGTAAAATTTTATTTTTGTCGCGGATCATATCCTTGTGAGGCGTGGTGTTATTTGAGGACCAGAGGCGCAGCAGAAAAGGAAGCAAGATAGATGTGACGACATGACCCGTTGGTGGCGGCTAGGGTTGGTGGCACACGAAGGATAACTATGGATGAGGTCATAATAGTTGAAAAATTATTTTTCATATTTGTTGTCTTTTATGCTGTTTATATGTGTTGTGTGTGTGTGCATGTTAAAATTTCTCATTTTAAATAACTAAGTGGGAGAGGAATTATTTAAATTTCACGGTCTCCATTACTAGTTTGTAAGTAATGCATTCAAACTTGCGCGTTGGCTTTGAGTGTCTTCCTCCACATCGGATGAGTTTGTTTGCGGATCACTAGATCAAACTTCCTTTATGGATGATTATAGGAAATTATTTAGGTTTGTGTGATCTTCTCCATCTGAAGGGGTGCAATCCTATTTAATGGACTATGTATCAAGTAATGGTATACACTTAGGCGCATTTAATAGTATCCTCCCCATCAGAGTCACTGCTATTATTTGTGTGACGAAAGAAAAATCAACTATTAATTTTATTTGTCTTAAAGTTAGGTTGACAAGATAATAAAATTAATGGGTAAACCCCCCTCTTACAAATGTTTGAATTTGTATACGTCCACACTATCTTGACATACAAAATTCACGGTGTCTTGAGGTGTTGGTGAATTTAAATGATATTGTTTGAGCAATCAATATTATTTTAAATTCTAAAGTTTTGACCAAATATTTTGTGATTCTTAGGATTTCAAATGACTTTCAATCCTCTTGCTGTTATATTAAAAGAAAACAAACTTACTGGTCCCAATTACATTGATTGGAAACGAAACTTGGACATTGTCTTAACTGCTGAAGGTTACAAGTTCATACTTTTTGAGATCTGTCCAAGCCTGCCTAATAGCGATTCTAGTGAAGAGGAGATTGAGTATCATAAGAAATGGGTCAGGGCAGATGAGATGACGCGGTGTTACATTTTGGCTTCTATGTCAAATGTGTTGCAACATCAACATCAGGTCATGCCTACCGCTTATGACATGATGCGCAATCTCAAGGAACTCTTCAGACACCAGAATCGGGCTACTAGGCAGGAGGCTATGAGAAACTTGATGACGACCACCATGACTGAGGGGATACCTGTAAGGGATCATATTCTCAAAATGATGGCTCTTTTGAATGAGATGGAAGTCCTTGGAGCAGAAATCGTTGGGGAAACCCAGGTCAATATCATTCTCCAAACGCTGCCTAAAAGTTTTGAGCAGTTCCGCCTGAACTATAACATGAACAAAAGGTTTTATTCGTTGACGGAACTTCTGACATAACTTCAAGCAGCAAAAAGGCTATTTCGTCAAAGTTCTCAAATTCACATTGCTGAAAATGTTTCTACTTCTAATCCGGAAGGCAGAAAGAAGAAAAAATAAGTTGGTTCAGCAAAGAAAGTGAATCGATCTCTAGGGACTGGGTCGCATGCAGGTGTGAAGAAGCCGAAGGGCAAGTGCTTCACATGCAAGCAGTCTGGACATTGGAAAGTGTGTTGTCCTCATATAAAGGAGAACAATAAAGGTATATCTTATTCTCTAGTGGTTGAAACATGTTTAGTGGTGTTATCTACAGGTACTTGGTATGTAGATACGAGAGCCACTGATCATGTTTGTAATTCATTGCAGGAGTTCGAGGAAACTCAACGACTACATAAAGGGGAGATTACCGTTTACATGGGTAATGCTACAAAAGTAGTGGCTGTTACAATGGGAGATGTTTATTTATCTTTTGAAAGAAATAAAACATTGATTTTGAGAAATTATCTTTATGTACCATGTTTTAGAAAGAACTTGATTTCAGTTTCTAAACTATTTATGGATGGATATTCTGTTTCTTTTGATGACAAAGTAGTTGTCAAGAAAAATATGGTAGATATCTGTTCTGGTACGTTGGTTGACAATTTGTATTCTCTAAATCCTATAACTCCCATGATACAACAAATAGAAATTAATAACACATCTTCTAATTCTAATAAGAGAAAGCAACCTTCAGAAATAAACCAAACATATCTTTGACATCTAAGGCTTGATCATATTAACTTGAATAGGATTCAAATGCTAATAGCCGATAGACCTTTGGGTTGATTAGTGGTGGAAAATTTTTCCAACCTGCGAATCTTGATTGGAAAGAAAAATGACCAAAAAAACATTTTAAGGTCAAGGGGTATAGAGCCAAAGATGTGTTAGAATTAGTTCATTCTGATTTGTGTGGACCTATGACTATCCAGGCAAGAGGTGGTTTCGAATATTTTGTCTCTTTTATAGATGAGTATTCGAGATATGGTACATTTACTTTATGCGCTGCAAGTCTAAGTGCTTTGATAAGTTCAAAGAATATAAGGCTGATGTGGAGAAATGTCATGGTAAAAGTATCAAGACACTACGGTCTGATCGTGGTGGTGAGTACCTCTTAGAAAATAAGAGAAGACACGTCTACTTTAGTACCAACTGTACAAGATGAGATACCACAAGAAACTACAACACGTATCACAAATGATGCACAATTACAAGTAGTGCCTCGCCGTAGTGGGAGGGTTGTTAGGCAACCTGATAGATTCATGTTTTTGGAAGAATCTTCGGACTTGATCCCTGGTGAACATGAACCTGATCCCTGGACATATGATGAAGCACTCCAAGATAAAGATGCAACATCTTGGCAAAGTGCAATGAACTCTGAAATATAATCTATGTACTCTAATCAGGTCTGGGAGCTTGTAGAATCGCCAAATGGTGTAAAAGTCATTGGATGTAAATGGGTCTACAAAAGAAAAAGAGGGACAGACGAGAAGGTGAAAACCTTCAAAGCAAGGCTTGTTGCAAAAGGGTATACTAAAAAAGAGGGAATCGATTATGAGAAAATCTTTTCGCCGGTAGCCATGCTTAAGTCTATCCGAATTCTTTTATCTATTGCCGCTCATATGGATTATGAGATTTGGCAAATGGATGTCAAGATAGCTTTCCTTAATGGAAGTCTTGAAGAAAATATTCATATGAAGCAACCAGAGATATTTATTGCGAAGGGTAAAGAGCATCTTGTATGTAAGCTCAATCGGTCTATCTATGGACTGAAACAAGCTTCGAGATCTTGGAACATCCGGTTTAATAAAGTGATCCAGTCTTATGGATTTATTCAATATCCTGATGAGTCTTGTGTATACAAGAAGAGTGATGAAAACGTGATGGTATTTCTTGTACTATACGTAGATGACATTTTTTACTCATTGGCAACAATGTCAAAGTGTTGTCAGACGTAAGAGTATGGTTGTCCAAGCAATTTGATATGAAGGATTTGGGAGAATGTGGACATATTCTTGGGATCAAAGTAATAAGAGATCACAAGAAAAGAATGTTGTGCTTATCCCAAGCTTCATATATCGATACTATTCTAGCTCGTTTTAGCATGCAAAACTCCAAGAAAGGTTTTCTACCTTTTAGGCATGGAGTACCTTTATCTAAAGAGATGTTTCCTTAAACATCAAAGGAAATAGAGGATATGAAGACAGTTCCTTATGCTTCGGCTGTAGAAAGCCTAATGTATGTGATGTTATATACGAGACCGGATATCTGTTTTGCCGTGGGCATGGTTAGCATATATCAAAGTAACCCAGGACAAGGACATTGGACTATCGTAAAGTATATATTGAAGTACCTGAAAATGACTAGAGATTATATGCTAGTTTACCAGGCAGATGATTTGCTCCCTGTGAGTTACACGGATTCGTACTTCCAATCAGATAAGGACAATAACAAGTTGACCTCAGGGTATGTGTTTACTTTGAGAGGTGGAGGCATAGCATGGAGGAGTGTTAAGAAGAAATGTGTTTCGGACTCCACCATGGAAGCTGAGTATGTGGCAGTCTCTGAGACAGCCAAAGAAGCTGTATGACTCAGAAACTTCTTGATGGACTTAGATGTGATTTCTAGTTTGCCCAAATTATCACAATTTATTGTGATAATAGTGACGCAGTAGCAAACTCGAAGGAACCATGAGCCCATAAGGCAAGTAAACACATTGAGCGCAAGTACCTCCTGATACGAGTCATCGTAAAGCAAAGAGAAGTTGTTGTCGCCAAGATTGCATTAGAAGATAACTTGGCAGATCCTTTCACTAAGGCCCTTCCGGCGAGAGCTTTTGATGGGCATGTTGAGAGGATGAGGATCAGATGTATGACAACATATATAACAGCATAGTCTTTTAGTATAAGTGGGAGATTGTTAGAATATATACTAAAAGCCTAACTTTTTGTATAAACATTTATTTTGAAATGAGAATCACATTGGTCAAATGTTTATATTTAGTTAAATGCAGTTGCCCATTTAATTTATATTGTAGATAACATGGTGTGTGGTATCACACAGAAGATCATGTTATCAGTTATTTATAAATTATAAATAGAAGCTCACAACCAAGATGGATTGGGACAAACCATTGGAATGGTTGTAGTGTAATTTGGTACTAATTTATCTTGACTATAAAATTACACTAGTACACTATGTGTGTATAGAGCAGGACCATTTGAGGTTGTTCCTTTTATATTGACTACATAAAAGAACAGAACCTCTGTTATTATGGATGTGCGTACTCTTAATCCTGATATAATAACAAGCACATGCGCTTAGTATTTATTTCTTTAATTTATCGAAGGGTGAGATTTATTCGTTAAATCAATAGGTCCGATAAGTTGAAAAATAATATTATTTATATGGTGTGTTATTGATTATAGAATGAAACTGTATCCTATTCATTAGGATGATGATACCCCCTTGAGGAGCTCATAAGGATTGTCATGTAAACCCTGCAGGTGGACTTAGTTCCAACATGACAATGAAGTTGAGTTGTACTACTCTTGGAGCTAGATGTTAATTAAGTGAGTTGTCAGTAACTCATTTAATTAATGGACATTCGATATTTTAAACATAGGGAGATTAACACACTCATGATAAGAAGGAGCTCATAATGTAATATGGGATTGATGCGGTAGTTCAATAATAACTCTTTAGTGGTATGAGTTATTATTGATGAACTTGAGTTGGGTGTTTGGGTCGAACACAGGAAGCTCAAGCTCATCAGGAGGCCAAAACCAATTCCTCCTTTAGGTCCCTGTTGTAGCCTCTATGTATAAAGTCTTGCATCCACCCAAGTCATCCTTATGGCCGACCACATCCTTGCTTGGTGCCCAAGCAAAGGGCCGACCACCCCTTGCTTAGTGCCCAAGCAAGGGGCCGACCAAGATGAGTTTAAAAGTGGATTTTTAATTTTTTAAATCTTTCTTTTTTTAGTCATCTACAATATTTTAAAAGAGAGATTTTTAATTTTAAAAACTTTCCCTTTTTGAAGTCATCCACATAATTTTAAAAGAGAGTTTTAAATTTAAAAAATCTTTTCTTTTATAGCCATCTTCAAAGGTTTAAAAGAGAGATTTTATTTTTGTTAAAACTTTCCTTTTTTGTAACCATGATTTAAAAAAGAGGTTTTAATTTTAAAAATCTTTCTTTTTTATAGCCATCTACAATGTTTAAAAGAGAAATTTTTAATTTTAAAACTTTCCTTTTATTGCCATCCATAATAGGAAATTTAAAAGAGAGATTTTAATTGTTGTTAAAATATTTCCTTTTTAGCCATTACCAAGGATTATAAAAGAGGATAGATGGTGCCTTAGAGGTAATAATCATCTACACAATTTCTATTCCTCTTCTATTCTCCTTATGGCCGACCCTCTCATATTCTTATTCTCCCCTTGCTTTCTCACCTAAGGTCGGCGCCATCAAGAGGCTTCAACCATCTTGTGGCCAGCGGGTTGCAAGGAAGAAAGAAAAACAAGAGGTGGTGTTCCTAGCTTTGATCCCTTGGTGGCCGAAAGTCTTGGAAGAAAGAAGGACTTGGGTGATTTTTGCATCTTGGTAGATCGTCGCCCACACGACGTCCAAGAGGAGGAGAGGAATACAACAGAAGATCAAGATGTCTTTAAGATATAAAGAAAGGTATAACTAGTTAATTGTTTCCGCTGTGTACTAGTTTATTTTTCCTTTGTATGAATCTTGAAATACCAACACAAGAGGCTAGCGATCTTGTGCTTTGATTGAGGTCTCTATAGTTTAACCTAGGGTTTACTGTAAGGAGTTTAAATATTCAATTTCTTTGAAAGCTTTGACTAGGAAGTGGTGGATGATCTCATATCCAAGAAGGCCGAGTGTCTCGCCAACGACCTGGAAGTCAATCCTTGAAATAGATATTTAATCAACTTCTGTAATACGGTTTAACTTCTGATGAACACATGGATTGAAGTTGGATTAATAATGTTAAGTTTCATTTGTAATCCAAGTTTAACTTCTGAAAAGCACATGGGTTGCTAGGAAAAGTTTTGTGCTTGTACAAATTTTTTTACAGGGGAAACAGAACGGAATTCCGAGTAGCGCCAACAAGGCAATCTTCATCAGCTTCTTTTGCTCTTTCGCTACTCCGATCTCCTGGGTGATTGTGGCCAACCGAAATAGGGTTCACCCGAACTTAATTTTCGACCTTCTTCTTGAGCAGGCTTCCGCTATGGTTTCTCGTCCTTCGAACGTCGCGTATGTTCTTCTTGTCCACCAGTGTACTCTTCCACAGCACTTCGTCCCTCGGATGTACCAAGTCCGTTGGCTCCTTTCCCGTGTCATCCTTCTCGCTAGCTGTGTCTTCCGCTTGACTTCTTGTGCTCCTAAGGTCTTGCACACTTTGACACAGGGATCAAAATAAAATAGGACCTAACTTTAACTTGGTTGATCACACCAAAATAACCACGAGAACCAACATATTCCATTTAACCGAACTTTTCCTCACCCCTATCCGACATCACAAGTCAACCTGGTGGTACAAATCAACAAACAACAACAACAGCTTGCTGCCCTTATTCGAGGTGGCTAATCACCGCTGTCAGCTATGTGGCCAGTAATAAGGACTCTGGTAGTCGAAGTGGGACCAGTAGAGGCAGGAGTAGCCGGACTCCGACGGCGAGGCCTTGCGACAATGCAAGGAGCTCTGGCGGCTACTTGGATCTGGCGGCGGTAATAATAGCAACACCTTCTTGTTGTCCATGCATGAACGGAGGGCGGACGACGGTCGTCAAACGTCCGTTAGCAGGGAGTAACACTAGGAAGGCCGACAACAACAGGTGATGCCAGCTGTTGAAGCTTCGGCTGTGCAAGGTGAATGACGATTATGCTAGGTCGTCGGCGGTAAGGAGAGGAGAAGAGAGAGGAGAGAACAAAGCCTAATCTTCAAGATTTGATTCAATTTGCTAATCTTTTTCTCTTAAATCTATATCAATATATGGATCTCCTATTGGGCTTGAAGAGTGAATCTAAACCCATTACTATTAACTCATAATCCAAATCAATAGCCTAAGTTTGGTTCAAGACCAAACTATATTGGTTCAAAACCAAACCACTTGTTCAATAACCAACCTCTTTTAATTAAAATTAAATAAATTTGGTTTATAATTAAACCAAAGAGGGTCCAATTCATCTTCAAAAGACGTGGTCCATTTGCACTTCTATTGTGATAAAATATTTTCCATATTTACCCTTCATCTAGTTCAAGTAGACTCAATCTCTCTCGATCTGAGAATCTAATTCTCAAACATGTTTTAAGTCTTTCGAATAAACTCATAGTGCGTGTGACCCAATAGGTTCTTGGTTATGTTGATCATTAGTAATTAACTATTAATTATGAATAGATAATGAGTGACATCTAATATATTATAACCCCTAATTGACAGGAAAATTAACGGTTGATCTCAAAATCACTTCTGAACCCTTCAGCAGCTATAGTGATTTGTATCTCATTTTTTTCACTCGTCTTATACCCACTTAGTTGATCAAGACATAGTCTATATGTTAGCCCCTACTAAGTTGACTATATTACACCTAGCCAAAGTCATACATCCTTGTCTTGTGCATTCAAATTACTCAAACATGTGTCCAAGAGTACCATACTCTTGACACGTAATACTTTGGCCAAAGACTTCGAGTAATAATTCTGATAAGCGATCATAGGGTATACATCTCCTTTTGCAAGGAGCGGTGAATCTTTTATGGGCTATTCAAATACCTTTAAGAACTTTGACTTATACCTAATCATCATTGTTGTGAGATTGTTGGTGCAATTATCCCTGAGTCAAGGTTGACAAATTTAACTAAGTTTGAGTGGGGTCGAGCTTGAGTTTTGATGTTTGGACAATATGTTATGGACAATATGTTTGGTCAATATGTGAGAAAGGTCAAGTAGGTCAAAGATGATCGATACTTGACTTGATTGGTAAAGTTCTAACCAAAGGTTAGGCAAAGGAAAGTCTAAGTAGGTCAAGTAGAATCGCACGTTGGCAAGGGAAAGACCAACGAGATGGTTGACAGAAGAAGAAAAACTAAGTGGATCAATGTTGACTGGACACTTGGTGTGAAAAGTCTCGGTGAGTGAAGCCGTGCAGTGAGGAAAGGCTTGGTGAGTGAAGTTAGACATATGGAAAACCCTAGTAAGTGAAACTAGGTAATTGGAAAGTCATGATGAGTAAAGTCAGGCAATTGGAAAGTCTTAGTAAGTAAATCTAGGCAGTAAGGAAATCCTGGTGAGTGAAGTCAGGTGGGAAAAGTCCTAGTGAGTGAAGCTAGGTATTGAAAAATCCAAGTGGGTCAATATTTGATCGGACACTTAGAGTTTAGAAGTCTAAGTAGATCATGGAGGACCAGACACTTGGCACAAGGAGAGAAGTCCAAGTGAGTCATGGAGAATCGGACACTTAGCCTGAGGAGAAAAGTCCAAGTGGGTAATGTAGAACCGAACACTTGGCACGAGGAGAAAAGTTCAAGTAGGTCAAAGGATTGACCGAACACTTCATGGAGAAGTCCTAATAGAAGACGGTTAATCAGAGGTTGAGCAAGAGAATCCTAGACTCAATTAAGTGAGTTAGGGTTAGAGCAATTGATTGGGTAATCGATTGGCACAAGTATATCGATTAGGAGTGATATCGCGAAGAGAGGTGGTGAATCGATCAAGTAATCGATTCAACCGAAACCCAATCGATCAGGTGATCGATTGGGATATTGTTGCAAGCAAACAAAAGGTTTTCCAATCAATCAAGTGATCGATTGGAATGCGCCAATCGATTAAATGATCGATTGGGAGGAAAAATTGTAACAAACATGAGCTTCTTGGTCAATTGGGTAATCAATCTAGAAGCATGTAATCAATCAAGTGATCGATTGGGAGAAAGGAAAAAGAGTCGTTGCGAGGTTTGAATGGATGTATATACTCAGATCTAACATGACAATTAATTGGGGGTAAGGTCAATCGATTGGGACCCCTAGATTACAAGGTATAAAGGCGTTTGTGAAGATTCAAACTGTAGCTCTTCTCTCCACACTCTCTGCCGGGTCTTGGAAGATTCAAGGTGAAGTGTTGTTGCATTTTCGAGTCTAAAGAGACAATTCTAAGCAACAAGAAAGCATAAAAAGAAAGATTCAAGTAACGTTGTGTATTCATTGTATTTGCTTTTATTTCTTGTTGTATTTGTGTGTTCTTATGAGAACAAGTGTACGAGGCTTCTCTGCCTCTGAATTGTTTATGAGAAAGAGTGATTTCATAGTGAATGAGATCGTGAGGAGAATAGACCCTTAAATTAGTCACCTCAAGGAGGTGGATACCAAGTAAATCCAAAGGTATATATTAGCATTGTGGAGTCTTTTCTTCGATTATCCATTGCAAATCATCATCAAGAAGCGAGTGGAACTAATCACCTCCCTCTAGTTCGCATGGGTCCTAACAATCATAGGTCTATATCTACAAGGAGATGTTTGTGTTGGTTAGTCCTAGGAAAACGTACCGGTTCCACTGTACAAAAATTTTTATACAAGTGTCGAACATTTCCTTAAATAACCTATTGTGTTCTTTAGAAGTTAAATTAGGAATCGCAGACGGAACTTAACATCATTGATTTCAAAGTTAACTTATCTGTTCTTAATGTTTTAGATTTGAATCGCAAGCGGAACTTAACACTATTGATTCAAATCCACCTATGTTATTAATTCCATTAAATATTAATTTTCAAAATTGGCTTCCAGGACTGCATGGCGAGGCACATGACCTTCTTGGATATTGGAGTAACCACCACCGCCTAGACAAAGCCTTTTAAGGAAAGCTAATATTTAATTTCCTTAAATAACTCTAGGTTAACCAAAAAGAACAATCGAATCACAAATTTGAAAAAGAAGAAAACAAAAACTCGAAAAATAAATTCGATAAACTAGATCTAATTGCCTCTTGTATTTAGAATTCTTACAAAGAAAATAACTAGTATGATGCGGAAGAAAACTACTAGTTATACCTTCTCTTTATAAGCTAACGACCTCAAGATCTTCTGTCGTATTCCTTGCCTTGCCTGGGACGTCGTGTGGGCGACGATCCTTCAAGATGAACACCACCCAAAAGTTTCTTCCTCTTCTTCTAAAATCCGGCCACCACCACCACCAAGGAGAAGAGAGCAAAAGGGAAAAAAGAAGGGAGAGGGAGGGACGACCACTTGAGGTTCTCCAATCAAGAGAATAAGAATTGTGTCTCATGAAGCCTCCTCACCCCTTATTTTATATTAGTTGCCCAAGGCAAATAAGGGAAGAATTTTTACAAAAATTAAAATCTTCCTTTAGCTTTTCTTTTTCCCTTTTAATTTTCCTTTTCTTTCCTCTTGATTGAATCAATCACCAAAAATAAATTTGATGATTTTATAATTTTAAACATGGCCGACCACCTTGCTTGGGCACCAAGCAAGGGTGGGCGGCCCCCATAAGAGGAAAAGAATATTTATTTTTATAAAATTTTACAAGAAGAAAAACTCTTATAAAATTTTACAAGCTCTCTTTCCTAAAGTAAGAGTTAAAAAAGGAAAGTTCTAAAAATTAAAACCATATTTTAAAATTTAAACTTCTCTTATAAAATTTCCTTTTTTAACATGGTGATAGAAAATTTAAATTTTAAAACTTCTCTTCCTTTTTTTTTAACCATGAAGATGGTTAAAAAGGGAAAGTTTTAAAAACTTTTAAATTCTCTTTTAAAACATGTGACCTAATTCAAATAAGGAAAGTTTTTAAATTTAAAATCTCTATTTTAAAACTTGTAGTTTTCTTCAAAGAGAAGATTTTAAAAATTCAAAATACCTCTCATATTTGAATTAATCTTGGCCAGCCCCTACATGCTTGGTTACCAAGCAATAGGGCATGCCCCTATAAAGAGGATGTGGTCGACCCTTGCTTGGTCACCAAGCATTGGGCCGACCCCCTTCTTGGACACCAAGATGGGCCTTTCTTTGGATGGACTTGAGGCTTTAATGAGGCTACGAAAAGGACCTAGAGGAGAAATTAGTTTTGTCCTTCTGATGAGCTTGAGTATCCCGTGTTCGCCCCGAACACACAACTCAAGTTCATCGATAATAACTTATTTCACTAGAGAGTTATTATCGTACTACCACACCAATCCCAAATTACATTATGGGCTCATTCTTATCATGAGTGTGTTAGTCTCCCTGTATTTAAGATAACAAATGTCCACTAATTAAGTAAGTTACTGACAACTCACTTAATTAATATCTAGCTCCAAGAGTAGTGCCACTCAACTTCATTGTCATGTCGAACTAAGTCCACTTGCAGGGTTTAATATGACAATCCTTATGAGCTCCTCTTGGGGACATTTTCAACCTAGATAACTAGGACACAGATTCCTTTTATAATCAACAACACACACTATAAGTAATATCATTTCCCAACTTATCGGGCATATTGATTTATCGAGCTAAACCTCACCCTTTGATAAGTCAAAGAAATAAATATTAAATATATGTGCTTGTTATTATATTAGGATTAAGAGCACACATTTCCATAATAACTAAGGTTTAGTTCTTTTATTAAGTCAGTACAAAAAGAACTTACCTAAATGGTCCTACTCAATACACTTAGAGTGTACCAGTGTAATTTATTAATCAAAATAAACTAATACTTAATTACACTACGACTATTCCGATGATTTATTCCTTTCCATCTTAGTCGTGAGCAACTGTTTATAATTTATAAATAACCGTCAACATGATCTTCTGTGTGTGACACCACACACCATGTTGTCTACTATATAAATTAATTGAACAATTATATTTAACAAATAAATATAGATATTGACCAATGTGATTCTTTTATTTCAAAAATAAATATTTACAAAAGCTAGACTTTTAGTATACACTCCAACAGTTTGTTTAAGATGTCAAAGTATAAGTCTCCAAAATCAAGATGACTTAAATATCTCAAGTCGAATAAAATTTACACTCGAGCTATAATGAGATTTTTATTGACATATCCATATGTATAGAACCATATGAAGCCTTATAGTAGATCACTCCAATGAACTAGTTACCTATAATTAACATCTACATTTAGCTCTCGACATTACAATGCCTCCAGCTAGTGAAGAGCAGTTGATTGATTAAACCAAGGAGTATACCACATACTAGTATATCAAAGTCGATGATGTTTGAACTCATCAATTCATCGAATAGAGAATATTTCAATATATTCATAATTATACATGTAGAAATACTTATTAGTTGTGATGCAATCACAAGTTCTATCATGCTATGAATTATATTGTCAATATTTAGTAAATGAGTTTAAGATTCAATCTTATATATAAAGAATGTATAATCAAATAGTGAATCTTTATTTATTCAATAAATAGTAAAATCTTTAAGGCGATTACCGTAGACCATCTCTCAAATATAATAAGTCGCACATTAAAAATATAATATAAAGAAAAGATTATGAAATTTAAAAGATAGAAGATTTCTCTATTGGAATGAAGTCTTTAAGATAGAGCCTAAAAATAAATTGATTAGGGTTTAGACTCAAAGTAGATAATATCATACTATTATAGAAATATATGAATTTTTTTATCTTATTAATTTTAATCATGATTTAATTATCTTATCAAAAAAATTTGAATACTATAAACCTTGAGTTGGCTTACACGTTTATAAACTTGATTTTGTATCATCTTTTTCTAGTTGATATTAAGTATTGAGTTTATGCCAATTATTCTTGGAATGGTCAATTTGACTTCACTGAAGTTTTTATAGTTTGACGTTGCTTCATCAGTTTTCTTACCGTTGGCCATTGAATAATCATGTGGCAAAGATTGGAGAGGGGTGCCCCGATGAGAAAGGCATCCCTTTAATTGCCCACATGTGGTGGGACAAACCGAAGGAAATTCTTCTTCTCTGAAAACCAAACGCTGAAAGCGATCTCTCCCCACCCACCTTCCACCATTTTTTTCATGGTCTCCTCTTTTGCAAGCACACTTTGAATCGTGAGGCAATCGAAGGCCCCAAAAGGGTTTTTTTTGTCATTCAAGTTCGTGCAAGTTGGTACTCATTTCATGATTTCAATCATGTATAAATAAATAAATTAATTAATTAATAATGGCGCAAAAGTATTATTATATTAGTGCAAAAAGTAAATGTGCTTTTTGGTTATAGTGTTGTGTTTATTTGGATGAAAATATGATATAAATGAAATAAAATAAAACCTTTTTTTAACGGTTGCAAGAAAATAGAAAAAAAAAACGGTTGCAAGAAAATAGGGAAAAAAAACAGGTGTAAATAGAAGTTTAAACTTGGACTTCACTTCCCGAAGCCCATGAGTCTAGCCAAACTATTGATAGAGCCCATGATTTACCAATAATATTTTAAATAGATTATTTAAAAACATTGCAGGCAGTGGACTTTGTATTTGAGTCAACCGGCACACAATTGTTGACTCTCTTTGAGTCAAAGTCCGTAAGGCTTTAATGTCAAAGTCGTCGAGTTCTTGGCTGAAAACTTTACGCGCTCGATAGTAGGCAAACTATTTTCAAAGAGACGAAGTGGATAAATGAGTGGAGATACGGGGTATCGGAGGTCTCCACACGGATTAGGAAGGTTCGTCCCGTTGAGGAGAAGTAATGGACCAATTTAATCGGACTATTCGAGACTAGAGATGTGGCCAATTGAACAATCAACTCCACTTAGTCCTCTTGATTCGACGCCTTGTACGTCTTCATTTGGTATATCCAACTACAGTAAAGATGATATACCAACATTAAGAATAATCTTCAAAAATACATCCAACTCTTAGATTCAACTCCCCCAATTCAATGTTTCGCTCAGTCAGATCAATTCACCTGACTCCTTTCAGTTGGTCCATCCAACTCCGGGAATTCAACTCCCCCGACTTCGGATAAGATTAGTCGATATTAAGAATGACCTTCAAAAATACATCCGACTCCAAGGGCTTAGCTTTTTTGACTCAATGCTCCACTCGGTTAGATCAGCTAGTCCACTTGTCTAGTCGATCCATCCGACTCCAAAAGTTCAGCTCCCGATGACTCCCCAAGATGAGCAGACATTAACAATGACTTTCAAAGGTACATCCAATTCCAGGAGTTCAATTCCCTTGACTCAATGCTCTGCTTGATTAGATAGCCCCTTCTCCATATCCCTCCAGTCGATTCACCCCGACTATAATAGTTCAACTCTCTCGACATCCTGCTCAACTTTCCCGAGCTAACATGCCAGTGCTATTCGATTCTCCCTACCGATTCAATCCTCCTTCACTTAATGAGTCATGTCCTTTAGTCCAGTTAATTATATGAGCTTCTGCTAGTACCGGGATTGACGCATCATGTGGGATGACACAAGAAGTGTCAGCGGACGTAAAGTACTATGATTATACAAGATACGAGATATGAGAGGCATGACTATATGATATAATAGGATACAATAATGTGACATTTTTTTTTATTATAATATAACATTCAATTAATGAAAAAATAGTATTATTTCTTCAGTAACGCTATAAAAGATGTTCGCTCCCGCGGATAAAGGTACGCAATTTGCATAGATACACATACTCTTCCTGTATTATTCATCTTCTTCATATTTCCCCTGTTGGAGATTGACTTGAGTATCAGAGTGGCTGAGCTATAATACTCCTAACCTCTATTCTAACACTCTTCTTCTTTTTCTTACAGACTGAGACTATTCTAGAGATTGCCCCCCACCCCCCTCCAAAAAAAAATGTTTTAGTAAAAACAGTCCAATTAATTAGATGGCTTAGCCAACGACAGAGCCATGTTAACGTCTGCTTGGACTATAGCCTGGGGCCCAACGGCGTTGAGAAAGAGACAAGGTCAGATTTACCATGAGAGAAAGGAAAAACGTAAGAGAAAGCGAAAGGTAGTCTAGGGTGACAACGTCGACATTCGTGATCCACAGGCCACAACCCGGGATCAGACCAGGTAGATCACCCGGGCTAGCTCTGCCATTGGGCTTAGCTTGCTTAATCTCATTTAACAATAGTTAGTTATTGGTAATCTGCGTACTCTTGCTCAAACAAACATGAGACATCAAGCTCCTTCAATTCATCTGAAGGATCTAAAGATGAAGAACAAGAAGAAGACGACAATGATGCCGCCGACGACGATGAAGATGAGTTGTGAAACAAGAACATCATGATCTCATGCGGCTCGATCATCGGCACCTCGTCGATACAAAACTCTGCATCCATCAGCACATCAATATTTGCTGTCGAAGGGACAACAGCTTCCTTGCTCATCTTGTCGAGCTTCTTCTTGAGGTGAGTGTTCCAGATGTTCTTGATCTCATTGTCTGTTCTTCCAGGCAGACGCGACGCAATCTTAGACCATCTGCAACCACAAGCCATGAACTCAGTGATCAGTAGTTCTCCAAAGTGAGTACATACGATTAATTAAGCAGCTCTGCTCGCTACCTGTTTCCGAGCTTGGAATGGAGATGGATAACTATTCTCTCCTCGTCTTCTGACAATAGACCCCTTTTGAGGTCAGGCCTCAGATAGTTCGTCCATCTCAGCCTGCAGCTCTTCCCACACCTCAGCAAACCTGCATCGAATCAAAACCCCCAGAAAAAAAAAAAATAATCTTAATTATCAATCATATTTCCTTATCATTGATTCTGAATTAAACCAGACCTGCAAGCTTAGGCACAGCTCTCCAGCAGCAACCTGAGGCTTGATGAGAGAGCATGAAGTCGCTCAGCTTCTTGTCCTCCTCTTCTGTCCATGATCCTCTCCTCAACCCTACTTTGTCACAGCATGGCTTCCTCCCCATCTCAATTCTCAAGAACTAACTCATAACTCTGTCTCCGGTTATATATGTATATAAAGGCTCCACTTACCAACTTCTAGCACTCGTGAGCTTGACTTTAGCTCATTTGAATGGTCTAAATTCAAATAAATCTACTATGACTAGAGAGATTGTGATGCCCCGCTTTCATTTAGATTTTTCCTCTAAGAGATAGCCCGGTGCATAAATCTCCTATTTGTGTAGGGTTCCGAAGAAGAGTGAGACCATATTAGGTCTACTCGAACCCGTGACCAGAGACATATCTAAGCTACAACTCGAAAAAAAAACTTACATAGGTATAGTATAGCTTACAACTTGACAACAAGGAGAATTGATGTGTTGTTTTTTCTTTCTTTTTCTTTTTGTTGATTTTGTTTGGGTGCTTAGCCTACCCCTTCCACAGCTCAATCCATCTCCAATTCATGAATTCGTCCCTGTCCGTCACCTCAAGGTCATATATTGTGTTTAGGCTCTCCTTTCTTTAGTGAATTGGAAAAGTTATTCATTGCACAAGTAGGAGTCTCTCGAACCTAGCTAAGACATTCCCAACAATGACTACGATAGGAGTTTTTTGGTTAAGGGTAGGAGAATATATCTAGTGTTGGCTCATGCAACTTGATCAACTTGAGGATGAGTGTTTAGTGGTCTCAGTCAATGAGTTTTTGGAATACTTGGACCGGATTAACACGAACACATATCACGATATGGACAGATATATGTAGTTTATCGTATTCATCTATCATTGATTCATTTCTTCCGCAAGGTGTCCAATGAGAAAGCCCCGAAATTCTGAATTGGCCAAACAATATATATAATATTCTCCGAAAGATTTTTGGATAGAAGGAAGTTAGAGAAACAAATAGTCAGTTCAAAGATTAATAATGATTTGGAGATATAATTCAAGCAGTTGACTCTGAACAGCTGTTCAGAAGAAACACAGCTTAGAATGCTTATAGTGATGATGATACATTTATGTATATATAGAATATTTAATTTGTCTGGCACATGTGACAGATTTTGGCTCCATTGGCCATCAGAATTGACTGCATCTGTGAAGTGAATCTATATTTTCCTCCTGAGGACCCACCACCTCAATCTAGAAGATGAGGAATAACTGAGGCTTTTAAGTTCACCTTGTGATTTCAACTTGTTTTCATAAAAACTATCTAAAATTTGACCAAATTAGATATCATTCATATAGAAACATACCTAGTTGATGACAATAGGCTTCATCAAGTGAATATCCAACCTTGGACGCACCATGTCTTCATGTGTATTCATCTAATACTTGCCTGCTTTATACACAAATCCCCTGCAAAAGTAACCAACCTTAAATTTTTTACCAAACATCAAAACTAAAAGTTAAGCCACTGAAGCATGATTACATCAACACTAGTGATTTTACAGCAATCTAAAACACCATTGTTTTACATGCAAGATTAAGCTGTACATCAGGAAGCTCATTATTTCTTAACCGATAACAATGGCTTGCACTACATATCAAAACTCGACAGGAAAGCTGAAAGCACAACTCATGATGGATATATATACAAGCAGGACTTAGTAGATGCTATATCCTCACACATCGAAGTCAGAGCTAAAGAGCATATATCTTCTTCTCATGATCGGAGAAGGCATCTGGATCAGAAAAACCAGAAGGAAGGGACCAGGAGAAGGATTTGCTGCCGCTGGGCCTCCTAATACGCCTTTGAGAGTCTTCGCCGAATCGAAAACGCTGTCGCAGTACAAAATAACTCATCGTCAACAGCGTGCCTGCCATGATAGGACCTCCAATTGCTGTTATCGTGGTTGCCATCCAGATGGCTTGCTTCCCCACGACCACATAAGCTAGAGAGAGGAATGCTGCACAAGTGCTGAGACAGGCAGTCCACATGAGCTTGTTTACGACGGAAACAACCTGCTTCTGAGCACCTGTTTCCCATGCAACCAAAGTGATCTGAACCACGACAACAGCAAGCGAAATGAACAGTGCGGCAGCATTTAAGAGGCAAAACAAACGAAAGCCCATATCGTTGGCTATATGAGCCTTGCCCACTTCACTTCCATCTTGGAAATACTGACCAGGCAAATTGAATATGGCCATGAATGCAATGGATCCGATTAGAACCGCTACCATTGTCACCGAATTGATGGTATTCTGAACAGCTTCGTGATGTAATTTCCTAAGCTCCTGTGCGATGCCTGTCACGCGCCTATTTGTTTTAGCATTCTGGAGGAATTGGGTATGGACATCATGCTTTATATCACTGACTGTTCTTCGCAGCTGATCATCAATCTTGCCAACATTCCTTGCATGCTTGGCACCAGCTTCTGAAAGGCTTTCCATAATATCCATCTGAGATTCACCATAAGGGATCTTTTCAGCCAAGTCCATTGCAGTTTCATTCTGACCATTGATTGCATTCACCTCGATAGCCTCATAGCACAAAAGAAGTCTAACCATCTGCAGCGAACAGTATATGAAAAATCATTCATCCAATATGTTGCCCAAGCCAAGTCCAACAGGAATACTTTTCTCTACTTGTCCTACAAACTATAACACTAAAAGGACATAACATCCGAGAAGTTTTCGAACATAACAGGACTAGGCATCAATGTCAATTTCAACATCTAAAATAAACTCATGATTCACACATAAATTCAGAAATTAGAATACCAGTGAGATTTGGGAGACCTGAAATACCCTAGGCACTAGGCACTAGGAGATGGTACTATAATCTCACTTTGTTCTTTACCGTAACCATACATATATTTTTTACTAATCCCTCCAAGAGGATATCTATATCTATACATCTAGATTAGTAGTTGTATGCTCTATACTATTAACGAAAATGTATCCCAGTCCATCTTAAAAATTTATCATAGATAATTTGTCACTCCATTAATGCAAGACACTTGTTATGAAAAATGTTGGATATATTAACAGACGTGAAACTGCAAAGGGGCCTGACTACTGTTACCAATACCTGTGGGCGCCATTTCCTGGTGGTTATATGCAAAGCGGTGTTCCCCTTCTTGTCACACATGTTGAGAATAGAAATATCAGCTTGCAGTAGCTCCTCGACAACATCTAGACTGCGACCTTTTACAGCCATATGTAATGCAGTCTGTCCCTTTTTATCCTTTATAGAAACTACTCCTGGATCTCTCAGAAGAAGTGCTCTCACAATTTGATGATAACCAACTCTAGCAGCAGTGTGCAGTGCCGTTTTCCCATTCTTCCTCACAATTCTAACTGAGTTCTCATCCACATCTAGTATGGAATTCACCACCTCCAAATGATCCATGACTGCAGCTGAATAAAGGGCAGTAGTATTGGATGAATCACATTGTTTGCAGACATCAGGCCAGTTGCTCAGCAGTTCTTTAACAATTCCTGCAGTAGAAATTAGAGAATCTCAGACACTAAATAGTATACCAAGTGAAGACAAAAATGATGACAGCCGGCCATGAAAATAAAATTGACAAACTAATTATCCCCAAATAAAATAACTATGAGGCCTCCTACTAGAATATTGGCTTTATTAATGTAATAGAGATGGATAGAGTCCATGAGATACATCAGACTATCACTTCTCAGTATTTTGGAGAGGAATTAGATGGCATCAGTTGGAAGTGGTCTTCTAGGGTGCTTAACTACCAAACCATTATGGTTTAGAATTTCTATTGGATTTATTCCAGTCATCTTAGAACGGCAACCATTTCTATTGAGAAGAATTTCAAACCCAGCAACAAGTATACTATCTGTGTCTTCTGAATTTAAAAAATAATGAAGATATTGGACACATTCTACAAAGTTATACAATTCTGAAGCAAGGTCCACTCCATTCTGAACCAATTTGGCTGTAATTGTTTCTTGGTGAGTGTTAAGATATGAACACAAAACTATAGCAACGTTTTTTCTCATAATCTCCATCACATGGCATATGAAGAATCAATATGATTAAGGATTATCCTGATACTAGTATGCTCTGTTAGTAAGTCTTAAAAGGTTGCAGTCACAATTTTCCTCGTGTTCTCTCCTTTTGGTCTTTCTTGGTAAGCCTCTTTCTATACTTTCCTTTTGTCTCTCCCTTGTCCATGTGTAATCTCTCTAAAAGATACAAGGAAGCTTCCCTCAGAAAAGAAATTTGTAAGAAGAATCTTCTTACTTCTTAGACCATGCAAACTATATGAATTGGCTCCATTTAGTATGGAAAATTGACTTTATACTGGTCATGAAGGATTGGGTCAATTATTGACTAAGAACTCGAACTGATATCCAAAGAGAAGAAATTTCATAAGATTACGACTAAATCTTCCTGCTACTGATCCTAGATATTGAGTAGCATAAAAGAGTGAAGCAGAAAACTTCCATTCGATCGACTTTTTTCAAAGAAAATAGTCTATCTTCCAGATGTATCAGTTGAACCCTTCTCTATTTTGATTTACAAAGCATCAAACTGCAAAAGAAACGGATTCATAACAGACCGGCAGGAAAGCACAAGGAAAAGGGAGATTCACCCGTGTGCCCGAGCTTGGCGGCGACATGGAAAGCGTCGAGATCGACGCGAGAGCGGATGACGGCGGCATCGAAGTCATAGAAGCGGAGCAGGTATCGGAAGAGCTCCACGGAGTTTCCCTCCGATGAAACGTACAGCGCAGTCTCACCGGCTTCCGTCTGCGCGGTCGCTAGGGCGGCGCCCGCGGAGGCGTCATCGAGGCCCTCGACGGCGCGCCGGACGGCGTCGACGTCCCCCGCCCGGACGGACTCGAAGAAGGGCTGCAGCAGCGGGCGTAACCGCAGATCCATGGCGACCGATCGAAGTCCACGCTCCCAAACGTTCGATCGAATTAAAAGCCAAGAGCGGTGGCTGTCGCGGGCACGACAGGGAGAAGAACAGTAGAGTAGTGGTGTCAGGAATCTTTAATTTATCTCGCATTTATTATTCATGCAAAATTTTATATTGTTTTTATATTTTTTATTTGTGCTTTATTTTAATTTTTTTATTGCAATTTTATCTTCCATTACGACTTCTATTAACAGTAGAGAAATCACAGTCAACTCTGTAAAACACCAATCCTAGTTCACTCAATGTCAACCTCTGGCTCGCTTCTACTTGGAACAAGCTCTTCCAGTCTATCCAACGCTTCCCTCATCCATGAATGCTTGCAAACTTGCCTTGCTTCTGCCACTGTCACCTGCGACATTGAGTCAACGCAAAAGATTCAGAGATTTTTGAAGTTTCTCCTGTTTTTTTTTTCACCGTCGACTTTGCTTCAGATTGCAGGATGATGATGAAGGTTCCACTCACCCATTTGCGTTCTCTCCTGTCCATCTCCGGCCATTGCTGCAGCATCTCCGTGGCTCTCATGGCGAACATGTAGTGAATCTTATCTTGCTCCTTGCTGAGCCACTTCCCCAGCAGCTCGCCCTGTTCAGTTACTCCGATCGGTGAGGCGTTCTTTCACTGTATCAATTAGGGTTCGGCTTGAATCATGATTCCGAAGCTCACCTCAAAGTTTCCTCTCACGCCCGCTTCCTCAAATGCTTCCCTTGCGGCCGCGGCTGGCAAAGTTTCATCAAGCTCCCAACCGCCCTATCGAAGTTACGATCGTTTGTAAGATCGAAACAAGAAATCAAAAACAAAAAAACGAAATGAATCGATTTGATATAGAAATAGTTAGTAACCTTTGGGAACATGAGTTCAGGCCCTTTCTGAGAACTTATGACGAGCACCTCGATCGTTCGGTCGATGCTTTCTGAACACGGCTTGTCGATCTTGAACTTGTAAGGAATGCATCTGCTCAAACAAGAATAGCAAGCATCGTCAGATCGGAGCATTCTCGATAAGCTAAAACCAAAGAAAAAGAAGCATTTTCGATCGCCCCCAATTTTTTTCGCCAGAATCGAATAGGGTTTCGTTTCCAAAAGCATCAAGACTACATGTTTCAAACCCAAGCTCCTCGAATCGATCCTATAAAGCGAGAAAACCTCGAGAATGCCTTTCGAAGATCGGAAAACTCACCCGACGACGAGGCGGCGGCCGGCCCTGTACCTCTGTAGCATCCTTCCGTGGCGAGAGACCAAAGCGACCATCGTTGTGCGCTGTCGAAGGAATCCCCGATCAGTGGAATGGAACGAGGAGATGAAGCAGCGGATTGGGATTCAAATCGGGGAAAGGCGGCGAGAAGAAAAGGATTGAGCCAGGGAAGGCGATTGGATCCGGTGGGATTGTCATCGGACATGGATTGATTTATAGAGGAGAAGATTCACGGCATCGCATGTAGTTTCAGCGTCGCGGATTGTTCTTGGCTGTTTCTTTCTGCAAATTTTAAACTTTTTGTTTGACGATACGAAATAAAATATTATTAATAATAATAATAATAAACAAATAAAATAAAAAAGCAAAGCGCGTAGAAAATATAATTACACATAAAAATTACAGTTCGGATCCTCTGTCCCTATTTCTCTCTATCTCATGTCCCACTATCGATTGGACGAATCAGATTATATCTCAATACATCATGGCATCTTTAAGATGTGTGTAGTATCCTCGTGATTTGCAAAGCATCCTTGAGATGTAATCTGACCCGTCCGATCGACAGTGAGACATAGGGACAGAGAAAAATGAGGACAGAGGATCCGAACTATAAAAATTAATCTTGACATTTTGTGGTGTTTAACCATGAGGTCTAAACTTAAATCTTAGCTAGTAATGAGGGGTTTATTCTCTCTATATATATTATTTAACTGTTCAAAATTAATAGTTATACGTATAAGTATGACCTTTGTGATTGCAAAGTTAATAACCAAATTTCCATTTTTTAAAAATTTATTTATTTTTTAAATGAGTATTTTAAAAATTAAATTAAATAATATTAGAGTATATTTTATTCCGGTACTAATATTACTTTATAATTACACAATAAAGTTAAGGATGACAATTTAAATCCAACACATCCAATAATTTTGGTAGCTCCTTTACGCTTCAACAGTTGAACACATCTAGAAATTTTTTTTGAATTTATTAAGATTTTTATTATATTATTATATTTTATTTATTTAATATTCTAAAAATGGTATTTGTATATTTAGAATTAAACTTGAAGAGGGTGGGAAATGAAGAATAAAGAGCAAAGATGTAATAACTGATCATTAAATTATATTACATAGATTTAATATTAAATTTATAATATAAAAATTTAAATGGGACGTTAAACGTTAGAAATTTTTTAGGATCTTAAATTACTTTTAAAATTTAAAAGGAAATATACAGTGACTATCAGATCAGTTATATTATATGATCTTAAAGATTAAGAATATTAAAGAAAAAACTTGAATGGTGTTTATTAAAAACATAAATATATATATATATATATATATATAATTCTCAGTGTTGCACAGTGTGGGATATATATATATATATAATTCTCAGTGTTGCACAGTGTGGGACCCTGCATGCATAGGATATCATAACTTAAAAATTAATATGATGATAATTATATATATATAATTCTCAGTGTTGCACAGTGTGGGACCCTGCATGCATAGGATATCATAACTTAAAAATTAATATGATGATAATTAATCATTAATTTGACCAATCAAACTCATATTAATTTGTATCATATAGAATAATCAGTTGGCTGGTAATTTTAATCCGTGTGAATATACAAGTATGGGGAAGAAAATTTGTGTGAATTATTTATTTGGTGCATTAATTCAAAGTTGATAAAGAAGACATTCACATTCCCCAATCTCAAAGTGAACATAAATATGCATACATATTATATAAATTATTTTTTTTTTGTCTTTTTTATATTTGACTTTCTATGAACTCATTAAATTCAGTTCTCATTTAAAAAATGTTAAGTATCAATACTGACTTTATTAAAATATAGTTATTATTTTATGAAAGTAAAAAAAACAGAGTGATGCAATTTGTGGCTTAAAAAGTAATTAATTCATCCATTTTATCAATCACGAATTATGTTTTATTGGAAAAGAATGAATATATAAACAGATAAAGAGAGAAAAACACACCAAAAAAAAAAAATCTTTGAATTGTATCAAAATGCATTTGAGCCCCAATAATAGTATATATGCAATTTATCGTAAATTTAAGGGTAAGAGCGTCATATCAACTCGATCAAATCCTTAATATGTGCGCCATCGACACCCTTGAGAACGTCGACAGTGAAGAGATCATGAGATTTACAAAATGTTTGAGACAGTGCATGAGGGAGGGTCCCAGCAATACTTTGAAGGTAGTGCGCAAGGGAACGTGGAGGCCAAGGATCAAGAAAACGTGGAGGTCAAGGATCAAGGGAGGTGACGGCCTGGGCCTTCAAGTCCTAATCATCATGACTCAGTCCCTTCACCTCGCCTGAGCCTAGCTCCCAGTTAACTCTTGGTTGTCTATTCACCGAGCGGGTCATTGGAGCTAATTATAAGTTTCTGTCTATTCACACATAGAAGATCATGTTATCAGTTCCTTATAAATTATAAACAGTAGCTCACGACTGAGATGGAAAGGAGCAAACCATCAGAACAGTCGTAGTGTAATTAGGTATTAGTTTATCTTAACTATATAATTACACTAGTACACTTAGAGTGTATTGAGTAGGACTATTAAGGTAAGTTCTTTTTGTACTGACTTAATAAAAGAACAAGACCTTAGTTATTATGGAAGTGTGTGCTCTTAATCCTAATATAATAACAAGCACATATATTTAGTATTTATTTCTTTGACTTATCAAAGAGTGAGATTTAGTTTGATAAATCAAAAGGCTCGATAAGTTGGAAAATGATATTACTAATAGTGTGTGTTGTTGATTATAGAAGAAACTGTGTCTTAGTAATCTACGTTGATAATGTCCCCAAGAGGAGCTCCTAAGAATTGTCATGTTAAACCCTGCAGGTGGAGTTAGTCTGACATGACGATAAGGTTGAGTGGTACTACTCTTGGACTAAGATATTAATTAAAGAGAGTTGTCAGTAACTCATTTAATTAGTGAACATTCGACATCTTTAACACAGAGAGAATAACACACTCATGATAAGAAGGAGCCCATAATGTAATTTGGGATTGGTGCGGTAGTGCAATAATAACTCTCTAGTGGAATGAGTTATTATTGATGAACTTGAGTTGTGTGTTCGGGGTGAACACGGGATACTCGAGCTCGTCAGGAGGTCAAAACCAATTTCTCCTCTAGGTCCCTGTCATAGCCTCTATAAAGCCTCAAATCCACTTATAAAAGTCCATCTTAGTGTCCAAGAAGGGGGCCAGCCATGGCTTGGTGACCAAGCCATAGGGCCGGCCACTTCCACCTCAAAGGGGCTGGCCCTTTGCTTGGTGCCCAAGCAAGAAGGGGTCGGCCACCATAATTCAAACTATTAGGGGTGTTTTGAATTTTTAAAATCTTCTCTTTGTAGATAACTACAAGTTTTAAAAGAGAGATTTTAAATTTATAAAAACTTTCCTTATTTGAATTAGGCCACATGGGTTAAAAGAAAGTTTTAAAACTTTCTTTTTTTAACCATCCACATGGATTTTAAAAAGAGAGTTTTAGTTTTAAAACTTTCCTTTTTTGTAACCATGTTAAAAAAGAAAATTTTAAATGAGAAGTTTTAAATCTTAAAACTTGGTTTAAAATTTTCCTTTTTTTAAAATCCACATTAGGAATTTAAAAGAGAGCTTGTAAAATTTTATAAGAGCTTTCCTTCTTTGCTTATAAAATTTTTACAAGATTATTTTTTCTTCTTTTAAGGGCCGACCACCCTTGCTTGGTGCCCAAGCAAGGGGTCGGCCAATCAACCATTCAATCAAGAGGAGAAAAAAGGAATTAAAAAGGAGGAAAGGAAAAAATAAGAGGAAGATTTTAATTTTTGTAAAAATCATTCCTTATTTACCTTGGGCAAGTATTATAAAAGAAGGGGAGGAGAGGTCTCATGAGAGATCAATTCTTATTCTCTTGTTTGTGCTCCCTCTTGTGGCCGGCCCTCTCCCTTTTCCTTTCCTCTTGCTCTCTTTTATTTCTTTGTGGTGGTGGTGGCCGGATTTTAGAGGAAGAAGGAGCTTTTGGGTGGTGTTCATCTTAGAGGATCGTCGCCCACACGACGTCCAAGAGGAGGCGAGGAATATGGCAGAAGATCTCGAGGTTATTAGCATACAAAGAAAAGGTATAACTAGTAATTGTTTTTCGCATCATGCTTGTTTTTCTTTGTATGAATTCCAAACACAATAGACATATGATTCTAGAGTTTCAAATTTGTGATTCAAGTTTGTGTTTTTTTATTTTTCAAATTTGTGATTCAATTGTTCTTTTTGGTTAAACCTAGAGTTATATAAGGAAATTAAATATTAGCTTTTCTTAAAAGGCTTTGTCTAGACGGTGGTGGATGATTTCATACCCAAGAAGGACTAGTGCCTCGCCATGCAGTCTTGGAAGCCAATTTTGGAAATTAATATTTAATTAAATTTATAACATATGTGGATTTGGATCAATAATGTTAAGCATCGTTTGCGATCCAAATCTAAACAATTAAGAACAGATAAATTAAATTTGGAATCAATAATGTTAAGTTTCGTTTGCGATTCCTAATTTAATTTCTAAAGAACACAATAGGTTGTTTAGGAAAGGTTCGACACTTGTACAAAAATTTTATACAGTGGAGCCGGTATGATCTTCCTAGGACCAACCAATAGTAGTCGACTGGGAGAGAACATAATGCTTCTGTTCGCTCGACCAGTGTGGAGCATCGACTAGTACTTTTACCAGTCGACTGGTATTGAGCCATTGGGATGTAACTGTTGGTACGGGAAGCATTCGACGATCGAACCAGTGTTTTGATAATGACAAAGGATTCAAAGTTAAGGTTATGTTGTGATCTAACAGTCTGAATGAGCTTGCAGGAAAGACCTAAGTGTACTTAGGCAAAAGTCCTAACTGAGGTTAAGCAGGTGGAAAATCCTAGGGGTGGTAACCCTAGGTCATAGGGGGTGGTAACCCTATGCGGAAAGTCTTGGTGGGTCGAGAGCTTCAAGCAAAAGTCTTAGGGGGTGGTAACCCTAGGTGGAAAGTCCTAGTGTCACGAACCAGGTGGAAGACTGAACGGGTCGGGGAGCGGGCGTCCAGCAGAAAGTCCGGAAGCATCGAGCACTGAGCAAAAGTCCAGTCGATCCAGAGGATCGCACTGGCAACAGGTAACTCTCCTGAGAGGAGTAGGTGAGGACGTGTTCCCCATAGAGGAAACAGTAGGCTTCGGGTCGACCTAGGGTTTCCGGTTGGAAATCCGAAGTCAGACTCAGGATAGTCCGGAGACTATCAATATTTAATTTACTATGTCTATTGTATGCTAACTTTGTTTTGTAGGGTATGTATTTGAGACTAACACATTTTACAGGAACAAAGGAGCAACTTTCACCTCGGATGAACAATGTTCTAGGCGCCTCCATGGAGCTTGGAGGCGCCTTGGGTGCAAACCGAAGCCAACTGTCCAAAGGAGCTGGAGGCGCCTTCATGGGGACTGAAGGCGCCTTGGATCACTGCTCGAAGGCGTCTTGGAGCGGCATTGAAGGTGCCTTCAGGTGGATAATGAGCAGCGGTCAAAGCCTGATCGACAACGATCGAAGCGAGATAAAACTTAGGGTCTAAGGCGCCTTGGAGCTTGATAGAGGCACCTTGAACACCCTTTATAAGGGAGTCTCGACTAGCAGCTCAAAATTTCAACTTCTGAGCAATCCTTACGCTACAAGCTACTAACGAGACGATCCCGAAGTGCTGCAACATCATCCCGACAACCCCGAGCTTCAGATTTGATATTCTTGTTGTTGGTACTACTTTTTCTTTATAGTTCAAATTGTAATAAGTTTGTAATAACTTTTCAAACTTATAGTTGTTGCCCACCGGAAGCGATCAACGATCGCGGGCCTTGGAGTAAGAGTCGCCACAGGCTCCGAACCAAGTAACTCCTCATGTCTTTGTGTGTGATTGTTATTTTAATTTCCGCTGCGTTTATTACTCGAGTCTTGTGATTCCGAAACGAGTGAAAGCCACGAGCGCTATTCACCCCTCCTCTAGCGCTTCTCAATCCAACAGTAACGGTCGAATCTCCACAGAGGGCAGTCGACTGATGATTTTGGCAATCGACTGGTAGGCGGGATTTTCTAACCCGTGACTTATATAACCAAAGCTTGGAAGCTTGGTTAGGACTGACGAAATTAGTGGTGGTAAAGTATTCTATTAGTGCTCAAGGTTTCCTTGTGTCTGTTGGAACCCCAAGGTTGTTTTGGTGTGATCAACAAGTTAAGTTAGGTCCTGTGTGTTTTAACATTGTGTCTAAGTGTGCAGGAGCTTAGGAGCACATATACTCGAGCGGAAGACGCAGCTAGCGAGAAGGACGGCACGCGGTGCGTCCGAGGGACGAGGTGCTGCGGAAGAGTACTCCGGTGGATGAGAAGGAAGCGTGCGGTGGTTCCGAGGGACGAAAGCTGGAGCGGAAGATTGCTCGGGGAGCAAGAGACGCAGCTAGCGAGAAGGTCGGCACGGGGTGCGACCGAGGGACGAAGACTGCGGATGAGTACGCTGGTGGACGAGAAGGAAACACGCGTCGATTCTGAGGGACGAGAAGCCAGAGCGGAAGGCTGCTCGAGAAGACTGGAACTTGGGTTCGGGTGAGCCCTCTTCCGGATGGCAGAGATCACCCAAGCGAGCGGATCTGGAGTAGAAGACCCGGACTGAGCCGAACCGAACCAGAGCAATGGTCCCTGATGAAAAAGTCAACACATGTTGACTTTACTAGTCCGGGGCGCCCGGAATAGTCCGGGGCGCCCAGACCAGCCCGGGGCACTCGGAACCCTTCCGGGCGGCCGGACCAGCCTTTTGACCAGCATCGAGCTTTAACTCGATCTAATCGTTGGGGGATAAAGTTTATCCCCTCCAAGGCGCCCGGAACCCTTCAGGGCGCCCCAACCAAGGCTATAAATATAGCCTTGGTCAAGAAGCTTTTCAACGAACTCTAGTAATTCATTTCCAACACTTGTGTTCTTTAGAGTTGTATTTAAGCTTCTGTTTTCTGCGCTTCAACGTTGTAAGAGGCTTCTCCGCCTGAAGGAGTATTCTAATGCGCTTAACCTTCCTTGGATTAACAACCACATCGGTTGTAACCAAGTAAATCTTGTGTCTTGTCTTTTTAATATTTTATTTATCTGCTTTGTTTATTTTATAAGTGTTAGCTTAAAGAGTTTGAGGAAGGGTTGTTCGTTTTTGATTTTATAGGATATCCAACAACCCCCCTTCCAGCCGGCTGCAACGGTCCTACAGTGTCCAAGTGATCCTTAGTGAGTGTTGTGGTGAGGTTTCTCCACCCACAAGGAGGTTTGAACTAGCTGAAGCTTCCGGGGACTAATCCACCGACGGATTGAGGGATCATCCACCTTACGGATAGTCGTAGAATAGGAGCAAATTACCTCCGAACCACGTAAACGAGCTTCTTAGCAGTTTGTGCTTTTTTATTGTCTTTACTTTGTATTTGCTTGTGTTCCGTTGTATAAGCTAACAAGTGTAGGAAGAGCTATTGATTTGGGGGCACTGTCCATTCAACCACCCCCTTCTAGTCGGCCACAAGATCCCCTACAGATCCCTCTTCTTCGCTCATGGCTAGTAACTTCTGAAGGAGAGGCTTGTACTCAAGGAATTGTTTTGAGGAGCTTGGCGTGGATACTGTAGGATCGAAAAGAATTTAGATATCTCCACAATGACATGATATTGTCCACTTTGGGCTTAAGCCCTCATGGTTTTGCTCTTGGGCTCTACCCAAAAGGCCTCATGCCAATGGAGATATCTTTCTCTTATAAACCCATGATTTTTTCCATGTGTTTTCAATATGGGACTATGTTTGCAATCTTGCAACCCCAACAATCCCCCCCTCAAACAAAGGACCATGGGCTTCCCACGTCCGATTCTCGACCCACCAGGTCTTCCTGCCCCTCGGTCTACCCGACCTACTAGGACTTCCTTGCCTAGCCGCAACTAGGACTTCCTGCCCCTCGGTCCACCCGACCTACTAGGACTTCCTGCCTGGTGTCTGGTCCTCTTGATCCGAATATAGGAGCCTCCACTTTCTTTGTTCGAGGTCAATATTGTACTCACATGGTTCAATCAGACCATAGCTCTTGTGCACAGTCGGCGGTTAAACCTTCTGGCAGTCCGGGCTCTGATACCACTTGTAGGATCGAAAAGAATTTAGATATCTCCACAATGACATGATATTGTCCACTTTGGGCTTAAGCCCTCATGGTTTTGCTCTTGGGCTCTACCCAAAAGGCCTCATGCCAATGGAGATATCTTTCTCTTATAAACCCATGATCTTTTCCATGTGTTTTCAATATGGGACTATGTTTGCAATCTTGCAACCCCAACAGATACGAATAGAGGTGAGGTTCGACAATGTCTCTATGGTTGATGCCCTTCTCATTGCAGGTCATCCGCGTTGGACCGCTAGGGTCGGCTAGAAGGGGGGTTGAATAGCCTGCAAAAATAAAAGTACAACCCTTCTCGAACTCTCAATAGAACAACACTTGTATAAAATAGAAAAGCAATAAATTAAAACAGAAAGTAGAGGCTCACAAAGATTTGACTTGATTACAATCGGGGAGGTTGTTAATCAAAGGAAAGTGTCGCACTAACTATCTCCTTCAGGTGGAGAAGCCTCTTACAGCAATGAAGCGTAAAACAGAGAAGCTAATCTAGAAATAAAGCATACAAGTGTTGGAAATGAATTGCTTGGTATGAATTAAAGCTTCTGAACCAAGCCTGTATTTATAGCCTTGGTCGGGGCGCCCCGAAGTGTTCCGGGCGCCCTGGGGGGATAAAGCTTTATCCCCAACGCACAGATCTCAGTTTGACCGAGATCTGGATATACTTTCGGTCAGGGCGCCCGGAGGGGTTCTAGCGCCTCGGACTATTCGGGGCACCCCGGACTGTTCTGGGCGCCCCGGACTGTTCCGGGCACCCCGGATGGGGAAAGTCAACATCGTTGAATTTTTCAGCCCGGGTCTTCTGCTTCGGCTCTGTTCGCCTTAGTCCGAGTCTTTCGCTCGCTTGGGAGATCTTGGTCATTCGGAATTGGGCTCACCCGAACCCAACTTTCGGTCTTTTCGAGCAACCTTCCGCTACAGCTTCTCGTCCCTCGGAATCGTCGCATGCTTCCTTCTTATCCGCCAGCGTACTCATCTGCAGTCTTTCTCCCTCGGTCGCACCCCGCGTCCGTTCCGACCTTCTCATTAGCTGCGTCTCTTGCTCCCCGAGTAGTCTTCCGCTCCGGTTTCTCGTCCCTCAGAACCACCGCACACTTCCTTCTCGTCCCCCGGTGTACTCTTCCGCAACGCCTCGTCCCTCGGAAGCATCACGTGTCGTTCTTCTCGCTAGCTACATCTTCCGCTCAACTACCTGTGCTCCTAAGCTCATGCACACTTAGACACAAGGTTAAAATCACACCAAAACAACCTTAGGGTTCCAACAATCCGTAAGGTACACCAAGCATAAATTTACTTTCCGTAAAAATTTAATTATGCGATCATTTTTGACATGTTGTATCCTTGTATGCGTGTGGTGCATGTGATGTAATAATTTAGGAATTACTATTATTTTATTTTCCGCTACGTATGTTTACGAAACGTGTTTTAGCACACACCGCATCAGGCATATCCCAACAGTGGTATCAAAGTCTGATCGTGTTTCGAGATGATCGTAAAATTATTTTACAGTTCGTAATTTATATTGTAATTAATTTTAAAATTTTTCTGGAATTATTAATATTTTTCTATTTTTGGAAAATTTTCTAAATTGTTAGGAAATTCCATTTTGGAAAGTTTTTGATATAATTTCATAAAATTAAATTTAGAAATATTCTGTTAATTTATAAATTATCATTTCTGGAGTTTTCAGGAATTTTAAAAAATATTCTATTTTTGAAAATTTTCCTAATTTGTTATGTAATACCAAATATAGAAAGATTCTGAAATTTTTTTAAAAAAATTCAGATCTAAGATATTCTAAATTAAATTATAGAATTAATCTTTTCTAAATTTTTTGGATGTATTATAATATTCTATTTTTGAAAAGTTTCTAAGTTGTTGGGAAATACCAAATTTGGAAATATTTAAAAAATGATAAAAAAAATACAGATTTGAGATATTCTAAATTAAATTATAGAATTAATATTTTCTAAAATTTTTAAATTTATTAAAAAAAAATTATTTTTGGAAAGTTTCCTAAATTATTAGGAAATATGAAATTTGGAAAGATTTGAAAAATCACAAAACATCCAGATTTGAATAATTCTGCAATAAATTAAGAAATATTAATTATTTATTTCTTAAATGATTAGGAAATTAATTTGGAAATTTATTTTTAAAATAATTAAAGATTCTTGATTGATAGAAAGATTCTAGATTAGATATGTTAATTAAATTTGGGAATTGGTTTCCTAATTTGATTGGATAAATCTTGATTTATTAAAATCAAATTTATAATATATTTTTATTTCCAAAATAGAATTATAACATATATAAATTTATGTCATAAACATACCATATTGTATGCCATGTAGATGCATTAATTGTGACATGATTAGATTTTGTCATGCGTGTGATGTGATTAGATCTTACTATATGTATGATGTGTCATGTTATGTCATGCGTGTAATGTGTCATATCATCATTTATGTCATACGTGCGATGTGTCATGTCATCATTTATACCATGCGTGTAATATCATGTAGATAGAATTTTGCATGATGTAGATGAGACCTAAATCCCTTACTCTATAATTAAACCTACACCTTCTGTTAATATGATAAGAACCAGAGTTTAAGTTCTTGTTTGAGTTATTGGCCAAAGTCAAGCTCAACTTGAAATTAAACATGTTCAAACCATAGAGATTCAATCTCATGATTAACGAGTTGGTTTTAAACTTGAAGCGTTGATTTGTTGTGCCAAAGTCATGATCAATGTGGATAGAGGTGAAGTTGGGTGATGTGCATTTGATGTATACTTGTTAATGTGTTAACAACCTGATGTTTATATGAAGATCAATTAGTTACTATTATAATATGATAGTTGCATAAAAGTGATATGTAATTGGTAAATATGTTATCTACCGCTATAGCTAAGAATGACTTGTTGGCCAAAGTTAAGGTTATTCTTATCTATGGTGGATATCAACCCACTTGGAGAAAACCTACCATCTCCCAAATTTAAAATAAGGGTATTTGAATTTGATAAATAAGCAAAATTTTATGTAAATTATTTACATAAATAAAATCATGTGTCTTATGCATTCTCATTTTTATATTTCTAGGTTAATCATTTAATTATGACTTCTGTTAATCTGCATTCGATTTTGGACTCGAAAAATTGACTGGGCCAAACTTCTTGGACTGGTTTCGAAATTTGAGAATTGTTCTCAAAGTTGAGAAGCTAGCTTATGTCCTTGATCAGCCTCTTCCCACTAGTCTTAATGCCGATGCAACTGCGAACAAACTGCTGGCCCTTCAGAAATATTAGGATGATTATGTACTTTCTAGTTGCATTATGCTAGCCTCTATGACTCCTGAATTATAGAAACAACACGAGCATTTGGATGTTTATGATGTTGTCTATCATCTTCGTGAGCTATTTGATGAGCAAGCTAGATCTGAAAGGCTCGAGGTCTCCAAGCTTCTCTTTTGCTCAAAGATGCAGGAGAGTTCGTTTGCAGTACAATACGTATTAAAGATGAACGGCTACATAGAGCGTTTAGCATCACTCAATTTTATGATGGATCATGAGTTAAGTATTGACTTAATTCTACATAGTTTATCGAAAAGTCATTCACAATTTGTAATGAACTATTAGATGAATAATTTGGAATCGACCATCCCCGAGATGGTAAATATGCTCAAGACTGTGGAGCCTTCTGTTAAGGGTGAACAGAAAACTGTTATGCTAATAGACTCCTCCAAGAAAGGTTCTAAGAGGAAGCCAAAGCATCAGTCTAAAGGGAAGAGCAATATGGCCAAGACAGTAGAACCGACACAAAAGGGTCCATGCCATCATTGTGGCAAGATGGGACACTAGCAAAGAAACTGCAAGATCTATCTTGAGTCCGCAAAGAATAATAAGACATCCGATGCCCCATCCTCTCCAAGTATTTTCATTATTTATTTTCATGCTATTTCCTCAGACACTTGGAGATTGGATACTGGGTGTGGATCATGTATATGTAATGACATACAGGGGCTAAGGAATAACAGAAGACTCGTCAAGGGAGAAACAAGTCTGTGAGTTGGGAATGGAGAAAAGGTTGTTGCAGTCGCCATCAGAACATACTTGTTAAAGCTTCCTAGTGGACTTGTCTTAGAACTAGATAATTGTTAATTTGTTCCAGCATTAATAAAGAATATTATTTCTATTTCTTACTTAAATAGAAAAGGTTTCCATTTAACTTTTAGTAACAATTGTTGTTATATAACCTTAAATGGCGTTCTTTATGGCATTGGAATATTATACAATGGCATCTACACGTTGGATATAATTAGTGGCATACTCAATATCGAAAAAAGTAATAAAAGCACTCGAATGGATAATCAATTAACCTCTTACTCGTGACATTGTCGCCTTGGCCATATAAACAAGAAACGCATGCCCGAATTACAAAAGATTGCAGTTCTTGAATCATTTGAATTAGATACATTTGATACATGTGATTCATGTTCAAAAGGCAAGATGACAAAGTTACCTTTTTCTCGAAAGGGTGAACAAGTTGATGAGTTACTTGGGCTCGTACATATCGATGTATATGGATTAATGACAACTCATGCCTTAAGGGGTTATAGCTACTTCATTACTTTCATTGAAGATCACTCTCATTATGGGTATGTGTATCTAATGAAATACAAGTAAGAAGCCTCTGAAAAGTTAAGAGAATTCAAAAGTGAAGTAGAGAAATAACTTGGTAAAAATATTAAGATAGTTCGATCCGATCGAGGTGGTGAATATTTAAGCCAAGAGTTTCTAAAATATTTAAGGGATAATGGTATATTATTTCAATAGACTCCGCCTTATATGCCACAACATAATGGTGTATCAGAAAGGTGTAATCGAACCTTATTTGACATGGTTAGATCAATGATGGATCGTGCAGATCTTTCGAAGACCTTTTTAGGTTATGCACTCATGAAAGTTGTTTAGTTGCTAAACAGAGCCCCGACGAAGGCTACTCCATATGAGGTATAGACTAGTAAGAAACCCCTCATATCTTATTTGAAGATATGAGGATGTCCTGTTTATGTGAAGATGACTATATCAGACAAGTTTGATGCCAAGTCTGATAAGTGTTTATTTATTAGATACTCTAAGGAAACTAAGGGTTACTAATTCTATCACCCCTTGGAACAAAAAGTGTTTATTTCAATGCATGCTACCTTCCTAGAGAAAGAATTTCTCTTACAGGAAGCAAGTGGGAGTATAGTTGAATTTGATGAAGTTCAAGAGACTCTAATAAACACTAATGAGATGCCTAGTCAAGAACCACAACCGATTATAATACACCCTCCTCGTAGATCAGGTAAGACACGCAATATTCCTAAGAGATATAGATCTCTTGTAAGAAAATTGAATGATGTGTCACTCATTGAGGATGAGGAACCTATTGATTATGAAGAGGCTTTGAATAATTCAGAAAACGACAAGTGGTTTACAGTCATGAAGTCAGAAATGGATTTCATGTACGAAAACCACGTTTGGATCTTGGTGGACCCACCTGAAGGCATTACGCCTATAGGGTGCAAATGATTTTTAAGAAGAAAACTGACATGGATGGTAATATTATTACCTACAAAGCAAGGTTGGTGGTGAAAGGCTATCGTCGAAGGCAAGTCATTGACTATGATAAAACTTTCTCACCTGTGGTCATGCTTCAATCCATTCGGATACTCCTGACCATATCAGCTCATCATAATTCTAAGATATGACAGATGAATGTGAAAACAACTTTCCGTAATAGAAATCCGCTCGAGGATGTATATATGACACATCCCGAAGGTTCCATATCTATCAACAAGAATAAAGTATACAAGTTTCAATGATCCATTGATAGACTAAAGCAAGTATTATATTCAGGAGTTGGAATATCCATTTTAATGAGGCGATCAAATAGTTTGATTTCTCACAAAATTCAGACAAACCTTATGTGTATTAAAAGGTTAGTGGGAGTGTAGTTGTATTCCTAATATTATATATTGATGACATATTTCTTATAGAAAACGATGTGTCAGTTCTACAGTCAGTTAAAGTTTGGTTGTCTAATACATTCTCCATGAAAGACATGGGAGAAGTAACTTACATCCTCGGGGTGAAAATCTATATATATAGATTGAGAAGGTTGATTGGTCTTTCACAGTCGACATATATAGACAGAGTGCTACAACGGTTTAGCATGTCTGAATCCAAGAAAAGTTTCATACCTATGAGGCATGAAATTCACCTTTCAAAGTCTATGTGTCCACGTATAGAAGATGAGAGGATTTGCATGAATAAAATACCTTATGCATCTGTAATAGGATCTATCATGTATGTTATGTTATGTACAAGACCTAATGTATTATATGCTCTGAGTGTTACGAGCATATACCAATTTGATCCAAGAATAGATCATTGGGTGGCTGTCAAGATGATCTTAAGTGTTAGAGTGTATACTAAAAGTCTAGCTTTTGTAAACATTTATTTTTGAAATAAAAGAATCACATTGGTCAAATGTCTATATTTATTTATTAAATATAGTTGTTCAATTAATTTATAAAGTAGATAACATGGTGTGTGGTGTCATACACAGAAGATCATGTTATCAGCTCTTTATAAATTATAAACAGTTGCTCACGACTAAGATGGAAAGGAACAAACCATTGGTATAGTCATAGTGTAATTAAGTATTAGTTTATCTTAACTAATAAATTATACTAGTACACTCTAAGTGTATTGAATAGGACCATTTTAGGTAAGTTCTTTTTATACTGACTTAATAAAAGAACTAGACCTTAGTTATTATGGAAGTGTGTACTCTTAATCCTAATATAATAACAAGCATATATATTTAGTATCTATTTCTTTAACTTATCAAAGGGTGAGATTTAGCTTGATAAATCAATAGGCCGATAAGTTGGGAAATGATATTACTTATAGTGTGTGTTATTGATTATAGAAGGAAACTGTGTCCTAGTTATCTAGGTTGAGAATGCCCCCAAGAGGAGCTCATAAGGATTGACATGTTAAACCCTGCAGGTGGACTTAGTCCGACATGACAATGAGGTTGAGTGGTACTACTTTTGGACTTAGATATTAATTAAGTGAGTTGTTAGTAACTTACTTAATTAGTGGACATTCGTTATCTTAAACACAGAGAGACTAACACACTCATGATAAGAAGGAGCCCATAATGTAATTTGGGATTGGTGCGGTAGTGCAACAATAACTCTCTAGTGGAATGAGTTATTGTTGATGAACTTGAGTTGTGTGTTCGGGGCGAACACGGGATACTCAAGCTCATCGGAAGGTCAAAACCAATTTCTCCTCTAGGTCCCTGTCGTAGCCTCATTAGTGCCTTATAAACCACTCATTAAAAGCTCATCTTGGTGTCCAAGAAAGGGTCGGCCCGAGGCTTGGTGACCAAGCCAAGGGCCGACCACCATATCCTCTTAAGGGGTCGACCCCTTGCTTGGTGCCCAAGCAAGAGGGGGTCGACCACATTAATTCAAACAAGGATGAGCATTTTGAATTTTTAAAATCTTCCCTTTGTAGAAAACTATAAGTTTTAAAAGAGATATTTTAATTTTAAAAAACTTTCCTTATTTGAATTAGGCCACATGGTTTAATAGAGAGTTTTAAAAGTTTTAAAACTTTCTTTTTTTAACCATCCTCATGGTTTTAGAAAAAAGGAAGAGAAGTTTTAAAAATTAAAATTTTCTATTCATGTTAAAAAAGGAAATTTTTGAAGAGAAGTTTTAAATTTTAAAACATGGTTTTAATTTTTTAAAACTTTCCTTTTTGACATCCACTTTAGGAAAGAAAGCTTGTAAAATTTTATAAGAGAATTTCTTCTTGTAAAATTTTATTAAAAAAAACATTTCCTTCCTCTTTAAGGGGGCCGGCCACCCTTGCTTGGTGCCCAAGCAAGGGGGTCGGCCAAATAAAAATAAAAATAAAATCATCATCCAATGATTTGGTGATTGATTCAATCAAGAGGAAAGAAAAGGGAAAATAAAAAGGAAAAAGGAAAAAACAAGAGGAAGATTTTAATTTTTGTAAAAATTCTTCCCTTATTTGCCTTGGGCAAGTAATATAAAAGAAGGGGTGAGGAGGCCTCATAAGATACAACTCTTATTCTCTTGCTTGGTGGTTCTCTTAGTGTGGCCGGCCCTCTCTCTTCTCCCTTTCCCTTTGCTCTCTTTTCTTTTGTGGTGGTGGTGGCCGAAATTTAGAAGAAGGAGAAGAGGCTTTGGGTGGTGTTCATCTTGGAGAATCGTCGCCCACACGACGTCCAAGGCGAGGCGAGGCGAGGAATATGGCAGAAGATCTCGAGGTTATTAGCTTGCAAAGAAAAGGTATAATTAGCAATTGTTTTCTGCATCATGCTAGTTATTTTTCTTTGTATAAATTCCAAACACAAGAGACATTAGATCTAGTTTTTCGAATTAGTAATTCGTGTTTATATTTTTCTTTGTTTTTCGAATTTATGATTCGATTGTTCTTTTTGGTTAAACCTAGAGTTATATAAGGAAATTAAATATTAGCTTTCCTTAAAAGGCTTTGTCTAGGAAGTGGTGGTTGCTCCCATATCCAAGAAGGCCTAGTGCCTCGCCATGTTTAACCTGGAAGCCAATTTTAGAAATTAATATTTAATTGAATTTATAACGTAGGTGGATTTGGATCAATAGTGTTAAGTTCCGCTTACGATCCGAGTCTAAACCATTAAGAACAGATAAGTTAAATTTGGAATCAATAATGTTAAGTTCCGTTTGTGATTCCTAATTTAACTTCTAAAGAACACAATAGGTTATTTAGGAAAGGTTCCACACTTGTACAAAAATTTTGTACAGTGGAATCAATACAATCTTCCTAGGACCAACCAACATTAAGTACTTAAGAAGAACTAAGGATATGTTCTTAGTTTATGGAGATGGTGATATGACCATACGCGGATATACAGATGACAGTTTCCAGACTGATAAGGATGACTCCAAGTCCTAGTCTAGATTCATATTCATATTAAATGGAGGTGTAATTAGTTGGAAAAATTCCAAGCAAGACACTGTTGCAAATTCTACCTGTGAGGCGGAATACATTGCAGCTTCAGAAGCAGCAAAGGAAGCGATTTGGATCAAGAAGTTCGTTACTGAATTTAGAGTGGTTCTATCCATTGTTAAAGCATTGCCTATTTACTATGACAACACTGGAGCCGTTTCACAAGCAAAGGAACTGAGGTCTCATCAACGATCAAAACATGTGCTTCGCTGTTATCATCTGATCAGGGAGATTGTTAGTAGAAAAGAAATACAACTCAAGAAAATTTTCAATGAAAGGAATTTAGCGGATCCTTTGACAAAGGCTCTACCACAAAGAAAGTTTGAGAGCCATGTATGTACTTACGGTTTAGGATACCATGGCGATTGGCTTTAGGTCAAGTAGGAGTGTTAGATTTTGGGGGATGTCCTAAGGCAATCGCCTTACGATTTTTTCTATTTATTTGATAAGTATAGATTCACTATAAGAGTGAATATTATATGTTTGATTGTCTTAAACTCATTTACTGAATGTCCGTACTATAATTCATAATATGAGAGAATTTATGATTGGATTGCAATTAGTGATTATCTCTACATGTGCAATTATGAATATATTAAAATTTTTCTAGTCGTCAAATTGATGTATTCAGACATCATTAATTCTATAAGACTAGCACGAGTTATACTCCTTGGTTCAGTCAAGCAGTTGTTTTCTCACTGGCTGGAGATATGGAATGTTGAGAGTTAAACATAGATGCTGGTTATGGTAACTAGTTTATTGGAGTGACTCGATGTAAGACTTTATATGATTCTCTACATATATATAGATATATCTGTGAAGTTCTTACTGCAGCACGAGTACAAGTTTCCTTAGACTTGAGGTATACAAGTCATCTTGGTCATGGAGACTTTTACTTTAACATCTTAAGCAAGCATCTCATTAAGATGTGTACCTGGGATAATTGGGTATAAGTTGAAGTGTCCAAATGTGTTTAGATAGCCCACAGAGGATTCACCGCTCCTTGCGAGGAGACGTATACCCTATGACAACTCGTTAGGATTATTACTCAAAGTCTTTGGCCAAAGCATCACATGTTAAGAGTGTGAAACTCTTGTATACATGTATGAGTAATTTGAATCCGCGAAACGAGGAAGTATTACTTGGGCTAGGTGTGACGTAATCAGCCTAGTGGGGACAAGACACATATACTATGTCCTGAACCAAGTGGGTATAAGACGAGTGAAAGGAACGAGGCACAACTCACTATAGCTGCTGAGGGGTTTAGAATTAATTCTAAGATCAACTATAATTTTTTAACTAATTGGGATTATAATGTACTACTAGGTGTCACTTATGATCATTCTATAATTAAGTAGTTAATTATGGATGACCAAGATAAACTGGGAACCTATTGGGTCACACGCACTAACGAGTCTCTAAAAGATGTAAAAAAAGTTAAAGAATAGGATTCTTAGATCAAGAGATAAATATTTGGTTGGACCATACATGCGACAAATATGGAAATATTTGTCACAATGGAAGCGTGGATGGGCCACATCTCTTACGGAAGAGTTGGCCCATATTTGGTTTAATCATGAACTAACTTAGTTTAGTTGTGAACCAAACCAAGGGGCTATTGGGATAATTTTTTGTTAAGGCATAATGAGTTGGATTTGGGCTTTCTAATCTAATTCATTAATGAAGACTATATATTGATATGATTGAGAGAAAATTATACACATGAGATCATTAATTGGCTTGCAAGATTTTTGGAAAACCTTAACCCAATTTCTCTTCTCCTCTCCCTCTCCCCTCTCTCTTTGCTACCGCCAACAAGGGGAAGCGCTTCCCCTTGTTGTCGTGACCGCCACAAGGAAGAAATCTCTTCCTCGTGTGCTTCTCTTCCTTTTCCTCTTGACCCCTCTGTTGGATCGAAAAGCGCTAGAGGGGGTGAATAGCGCTCGTGGCTTTCAATTTTGTTTCGAAAAACTTAACGAGTAAACACAGTGGAATAATAACACAAACGCACAGAAAAGACACCAAGGGTTTTTTACTTGTTTCGGAGCCTGGGGCGACTCCACTCCAAGGCCCACGCTTGTTGAGTATTTACTTTAGGCAATCACTATAAGCTTGCAAAGTATTACAAAGAGGATACAATAATTCAAGTGCAGTAAGAAAATACATCTTTAAGAACAGTAAATTTGAAGTTTCAGGTCGTCGGTGTCTTGCTACAGCTTTATCGGATGGTATTTTGAGTAGTGCATGGAAGATGGATCACGTTTTCATTGTTCTTCCTTGCTGTTGCTCGAGACCTTCTTATAAAGCTTGTGGAGGACGCCTCCAACATCATGGAGGGCGCCCTCACCCGCGCCGAATCTGCAGCGTGGATAAGCTATGAAGAAGTCGCCTCTTATCCGCCTGAGGGCGCCCTCAACCTCCATGAGGGCGCCCTTGCGCCAAGGTCCAGGGTGCCCTCAAGCTCCATGAGGGCGCCCTCGTGCCAATGTCCAGGGTGCCCTCAAGCTCCATGGGGGTGCCATCTACTCAACCTCCAGGATGCCCTCAAGCTCCATGAGGACGCCCTCACGCTTTGCTGCGAGAGGGTCTCTTCCTGCAAAATATGTTAGTCCAACAAACCAACATACCCTGCAAAATAAAGTTAGCATATAGATATGTAATATTAAAGTATTTGACAGTCTTCGGACTGTCCGGTTCTGACTTCGGATTCCCAACTGGAAATCCTAAGTAGAGTCGACGTCTATTGTTCCCTCACCGAGGAACACGTCTTCACCTACTCCACTCAGGAGAGTTTACCTGTTGCCAGTTGATCCTCCAGACCAACTGGACTTTTGCTCAGCGCCCGAGGCTCCAAAACTTTCTGCTGGGCATCCGCTCCACGACCCTCCCAGTCTATCACCTGGTTCGCGACACCAAGACTTTCCACCTAAAGTCCTCGACTCTAGGACTTTTGGCCGAAGCCCTCGACCCGCCAAGACTTCCTGCCTAGGGTTACTACCCCCTAGGACCTAGGGTTACCACCCCCTAGGGTTTTTCATTTGCCTAACCGCAGCTAGGACTTTTCCTCACGTAGGGTTACTACCCCCTAGGACCTAGGGTTACCATCCCCTAGGGATTTCCATCTGCCTAACCGCAGCTAAGACTTTTGCCTTGGTACACTTAGGACTTTCCTGCAATCTCATTTAACTTGTTAGATAACAAAACAACTTAACTTTGGACCCTTTGACATAATTAAAATACAAGTTCAACTGTCGAATGCTTCCCGCACCGTACGAGATATACAAGAAGAACGAATTTCACCTATGGAGGATGCAAATGGAAAACTTCATCTTGATGAACGACTTTGATGGCGGCATGGAATTCAGACGATCATCTTAGAACTCGGAGGCAAATCAAAAGGTAATAAAGTTAATTTCAGATTTATCACCTAACAAAATTACATGTAGGATAGGAAAAGTCAAAGATGCACATGACTTTTAGACCCGCCTGACTAAGTTTCATTAAGAGCCATTGAAGCTAGAGGAACAAGTCAAAAGCAAATCCAGACTCGAGTCCAACTCAACGAAAAATCCTACTGAATTAGGAGATGCACTTAAGGTTAGTATAATTTACCAAAATACTCCTATTAGTAGTAATTTAAATAATCTACAAGATAATTTAGATAATTATGAAATTATCCTTAGTATGGTGCATAACAATGTAGATTTTGATCAAGTCAATCAGACTTTGATCAAACTATCATCAATTGTGACTTGGTCAAATAGAACATTGACCAAATCAATTTAGATAAATTACTTAATCTAGAAAAATTAAAATTAAATAAAAATTCAGAAATAATTAATTCAAACATTAAAATAAATTTAAATTTAAAAATGAGAAAATAGATTTAGATAAAATAAATAAATATCTTAATAAATTATTTAATAATCTAGATAATATCAATCTAAAAAATTTTGTCCAAAACCAAGATAATTTAATTAATAAAAAAATTAAATCTTGAAAATAATACTAATCCAACTAATAATATAAATTCAAGAGACAAAGAAAATATAAGGATAAAATTAAACACTTTGATAAAATCAAAATTAAATTTAACAAATTTAAAATCAAATATTAAAGACAACATCTTAAATAAACAAAGATAATTTAGAAAAATTCAAAATTAACAATTAATAAAAATTTAAACGTTAAAGATAAATCTTTAAAGAATATAATACAAATAATTTAACCAATTTGAAATTAAAAATTAATAAAAACTTAAACATTAAAAATAATCTCTTAAAGAAAGGCAATTCAATTAACTTAATAAAATTAAAATTAAATGAAAATATTAAATATACTCTTTAAAGAAGTACAATTTAACCAACTTAATTAATTCAAAATTAAAAACTTAAATTTAAAATATAATAAAAATTAAAATATTAATTAAACCTTAATACAAACTTAATTAAGCTTAATTAAACTTAATAAATCTAAAAGTTCGTTAATTCAGGAGAAGGCTCCAAATTATGTTGGCACCTCTAAAAAGAGTTTACCCAGTTGGGTAATTCGGACTAGTTTAAGAAGGAACAACAGTTTAACTTGACCAGCGGTATGTTGGTTAGTCTAGGAAGATCGTACCAATTCCATTGTACAAAAATTTTGTACAAGTGTCGAACCTATCCTAATAACCTATTGTGTTCTTTAGAAATTAAATTCGGAATCACAAACGGAACTTAACATTATTGATTCCAAATTTAACTTATCTGTTCTTAATGGTTTAGACTTGGATTGCAAACGATGCTTAACATTATTGATCCAAATCCATCTATGTTATAAATTCAATTAAATATTAATTTTAGAAATCGGCTTCCAGGTTAAGCATGACGAGGCACTAGGCCTTCTTGGATATGGGAGCAACCACCACTTCCTAGACAAAGCCTTTCAATAAAATCTAATATTTAATTTCCTTACATAATCCTAGGTTTAACCAAAAGGAACAATCGAATTACAAATTCAAAAAAAAAAAACATAAACTCGAATCACAAATTTGAAACCTAGAATTATATGCCTCTTGTATTTGGAATTCATACAAAGAAAAAACTAGTATGATGCGGAAAACAATTACTAGTTATACCTTTCTTTGTAAGCAACAACCTCTTGATCTTCTACCATATTCCTCTTCTTATCTCGGACGTTGTGTGGGCAATGATCTACCGAGATGAGAACCACCCGAACCCTTCTTCTTCCTCCTTACAAGTTTCGGCCAAGCACTCCTCCTTGAGATGAAGAGTTTCGGCCACCACCACCAAGCTCCAAGGGATGCTAGAAACAAAGCCTCATTTCTCTCCTTCTCCAAGCTAGAACTGACCACCAACAAGAGCTCCAAGAGAGGGATGAAGCCGGCCACTAAAGAAGAAGAGAAGAGCAGATAGAGTTGTTACCCATGAAGGCACCCCTAACCTCTCTTTTATAATCCTTGGTCTTGGCAAATAAGGAAAATTCAAATAAAAACTTCCTTATTTTCTTTGCCATGAAAAGGAAAATTTAATTAATTAAAATCAATTTCCTTTTCTTAAATCCACATGGCCGACCACCTCATAGCTCTAAGCAAGGAAAGTTTTAACATAAGAATTAAAACTTCCTAATTTGTTTCCAGAAATTTTTAATAAAAATTTCTCTAATAAATTTTCCCTTCATGGTTGGTTATAAAAGGAAATTTTATAAATTAAAATCTCTCTATTAAAACATGTGGATGATTTCCAAAAAGGAAAGTTTTCTCTAAAATTAAAATCATCCTTTCAATTTACAAATAAGGAAAGATATCAAATCTTTTCTTAATCTTTATAGAAACTTATAAAAGGAAATATTTAATTTTAAAACTCTCTTTTAAATCATGAACATGGTTACAAAAAGGAAAGTTTTATCAAAAATTAAAATCTTCCTTTTAACTACAAATAAGGAAGGATATCAAATCTTTCACTTAATCTTTTGTAGAAAGCTATAAAAGAAAAGATTTAAATTTTAAACTCTCTCTTTTAAAACCATGATATCTACATAAGAAAATATTTTAAATAAAATCCCTTTTATTTTCTAGTGGTCGTCCACCTAAGCTTGGGATCCAAGCTTTAGCCGGCCACCTTAAATTGGCTCCACTCTTGGCTTTGGCCGGCTCTAGCTTGGGCTCCAAGCTAGCTTGGTCGGCCACCTAAGGGTGGGTAAGAAGTGGGTATGCGGTGGGCATAATTCTCTATATACAAGAGGTTACGATAGGGACCGAGAGGAGGAATTGGTTTTAGTCTCCCGATGAAATTAAGCTTCCCGTGTTCGCCCCGAACACCTAACTTAATTTCATCAATAATAATTCATACCACTAAAGAATTATTATTGAACTACCGCATCAATCCCAAATTACATTTTGGGCTCCTTATTATGAGTGTGTTAGTCTCCCTGTGTTTAAGATGTTGAATGTCCACTAATTAAATGAGTTACTAACAAATCTCTTTAATTAATATCTTAGTCCAAGAGTAGTACCACTCAACCTTATCGTCATGTCGGACTAAGTCCACCTGCAGGGTTTAACATGACAATCTTTATGAGCTCTTCTTGGGGACATTATCAACCTAGATTCCTAGGACATAGTTTCCTTCTATAATCAACAACACACACTATAAGTAATATTATTTCCCAACTTATCAGACCTATTGATTTATCAAGCTAAATCTCACCCTTTGATAAGCTAAAGAAATGAATACTAAATATATGTGCTTGTTATTATATTAGGATTAAGAGCACACACTTCCATAATAACTAAGATCTTGTTCTTTTATTAAGTTAGCACAAAAAGAACTTACCTTAAATGGTCCTGCTCAATACACTCAAAGTGTACTAGTGTAATTTTATAGTCAAGATAAACTAATACCAAATTACACTACGACTATTCCAATGGTTTGTTCCTATCCATCTTAGTCATGAGTTACTATTTATAATCTATAAAGAACCGATAACATGATCTTCTGTGTGTGACACCACACACCATGTTATCTACAATATAAATTAATTGAACAAATACACTTATCATATAAATGTAGACATTTTTTACCAATGTGATTCTTTATTTCAAAATAAATGTTTACAAAAGGTAGGATTTTAGTATACACTCTAACATGGTACTAGTGAAGTTTTGGATGATAGTAAGTTAGGGATGCTGGGTTTTTCGGGCCGCAAAAACCGCTTTTTGCGTTGCGGAAACCCCGAAACTCATGCCATGGATCCGTGCAAACTTTATAAAATTTCAAAAAACTTCATGTATGAGTTTCTAACCTAGATCTACAGTAGATCTACAAGGAATAAAAGAAATTTACCCTTGATGCGAAGCCCTTCGCGTATCCCGCTCGTCCAAGGTTCGCTGGATCTCGAGAGTATCAAAATAGGCACTCCTCTATGTGTATCCACACGAACGTAAGATGGAGAAAACAACTAAAAGGTGTGCTAGCACCCTTAGAAGTTTCAGCCAAGGAGGTGGAGGAGAGGGAGAAGAAGATGAGAGCTTGAGAGGAGGAAGAAGATGAGAGTTACTTACCAAGCACACAAATGCACTAACTCCCTCATCTAAAGTGACCGGCCACTTTAAGAGAGATTGTAACCTCGATGGGATGCCAAGAGTCACAACTCTTGGTAACTCCCATGAGGTGGCATCTCACTTAAGCAACCATGATGATGTGGAGCATCATCATTGGTCCACTTCTTGCCAACTCACCAATGAGGTGGCAAATGGTCAAGTCAAACTTGACTCTTCATCTTCCTCTCAAGTCAAGTCAAACTTGACCACTTCTCTCCCATGGTTGATCAAATCTAAGCATTGGTTCAAGTCAATTTTAATTTAATGAATCCCTATTCATTGAATTAAATTGATTCAATGAATCTAAGTCTAAATTAAACTCATTTAATACATGAACTAAATTGAGTCCAACTCAATCAGCCTAATTTGGATTACTCTTAATCCAATTTGGTTCATCACATGAACCTAATCCTTTAGGTTCATCAAATGAACCTAATCTCCATCTAATTGTCCTTTGTGTGTGACCCTATAGGTTCTTGTAACGTTGGTAATGCTCCTAAACCCATTTAGAAGCATAAGTAATGAGCGGTATCTAGCAACACATCATTACTACCCAAGTTACAAGAATGTTGAGATCCAACATCACCTTGTGACTACTAATTGTGACTCCTCACAATATATAACAAGTGTCCTTCTATCCTTGACATCTAGATTGATCAATGTGAGGCATAGACCGTGTCATCCTCTAATCAATCTAAATCTTGAACTCCAAGTAGACTCACTCAATCAAATGAGCTCAATATCTCATATTGACTCACTTGGGCATGTCCATGCACTTAGTGGTCTCACTCTATCAAGAATATCGATGTCACTCCCGTCATATAGGAGGGATAGATCTCATCTACATCACTCACATCCCTCCGCATAATTTGTTACATACCCAGTAATCGCCTTTATAGTCCACCCAATTACGGGTGACGTTTGACGAAGTCAAAGTACGTAACTCCTTATGTAGGGAACCATGGTGACTTCAGGTCCAAGGACTAGTAGTCATACTAATAGTCACATGAGAAAGTATATGACACTCATATAACGATCCATGATACTTTCTCATGGCGGGTCATTCAGTATACATTCTCCAATGCATACCCATGTGTCAACTTGATATCTCTATATCCATGACTTGCGAGATCAAGTCATCGAGTTGACCTACATGCTAGTCTCGTCACATTAACATTGTCCCTGAATGTTAATACTCGACTAGGAATGATTAAGAGTAGTGTTCCCTATATCATCTCACTATCGATTCAACCAATCGATTGATATAGGTAAGAACCTTCTACTCAAGGACGCTATTATACTTAGTTATTTGACACCAATACAAATAAGTATAATAACCAAAAACAAATGCCTTTATTTATATACAAGAATATGATACAATGAGTCCATACAACAATCATCAAATGATTGGCTCTATGACTCTAACTAACAATCTTCCACTAGCACTAGTGCCAATCAGTGTAGGCTCTAAGGCCTAATGACCTAGTGTGACCATCATGCTTTCTCTATGCCAAAGTCATGGTCAAGAGATCTGCGATGTTAGCCTCTGTGGGTACTCTGCAAATCTTCACATCTCCTCTATCGATAATCTCTCGAATGAGATGGAAGCGCCGTAGTATGTGTTTGGTCCGCTGGTGTGAGCGAGGTTCCTTAGCCTGTGCTATTGCTCCATTGTTGTCACAATAGAGCTCAATGGGGTCAGCGATGCTAGGAACCACCCCAAGTTTAGTGATGAACTTGCGGATCCAAACTGCCTCCTTTGTTACTTTTGATGCAGCAATATACTCGGCCTTTGTTGTAGAATCAGCGACTGTGTCCTGCTTCGAACTCTTCCAGCTCACAGCACCACCATTTATGCAAAACACGAATCCTGACTATGATCGATAATTATCCTGGTTGGTCTGGAAGTTGGCATCACTGTAACCCTTTACAGCTAGCTCGTCATCGCCTCCATATATCAAGAAATATTCTTTAGTCCTTCTTAAGTACTTAAGAATATTCTTGACCGCTATCCAGTGACTTTCACCTGGATCTGACTGGTATCTGCTCATCATGCTCAAAGCATACGAGACATCAGGACGAGTACATAGCATGGCGTACATGATAGATCCTATGGCTGAGGCATAAGGGATCTGATCCATGTGGTCTCTCTCCTCTCTAGAAGAGGGACCTTGAGTCTTCGAAAGACTCACACCATGTGACATCGATAGAAATCCCTTCTTGGAGTTCTGCATGGCAAACCGAAGGAGTACCTTGTCAATATATGTACTCTGACTTAGGCCAAGCAATCTCTTAGATCTATTTCTATAGATCTGTATGCCTAGAATGCGGGATGCTTCACCTAAGTCATTCATTAAGAAACAAGTCCCTAGTCAAGTCTTGACAGACTGCAGCAAAGGGATGTCTTTCCCAATGAGTAGTATGTCATCCACATACAATATAAGGAAGACAACTGTGTTTCCTATAACCTTCTTGTAGACACAAGGCTCATCTTTATTCTTGATGAAACCAAACTGTTTGATTGCATAATCGAATTGAAGATTCCAGCTTCGAGAAGCTTGCTTTAGTCCATAAATGGACCTATGCAGCTTGTATACTCGCTGCATACTCTGCCAGTATGTTGTGGATCTATAAAACCCTCAGGTTGTGTCATGTACACATCCTCGAGCAGGTTTCCATTCAGAAACGCGGTTTTGACATCCATCTGCCATATCTCATAGTCATGGTATGCTGCAATAGCAAGCATGATCCGAATGGACTTAAACATCGCTACTGGAGAAAAGGTTTCATCATAGTCAATACCATGAATTTGCTTGAAACCTTTAGCTACCAAGCGACACTTATAAATAAGTTCATTCATGTCAGTCTTTCTTTTAAAGATCCACTTACACCCAATGGGTTTGACCCCTTCAGGTGGATCAACCAAAGTCCATACTTGGTTAGTGTACATGGATTCCATCTCGGATCTCATGGCCTCTAGTCATTTCTCGGAATAGCTTCCTGATAGGAGGTAGGCTCATCCTCAATGAGCACAACGTCATCATGGTCAGACAAGAGAAATGAGTATCTCTCAGGCTGACGACGTACCCTATCAGACCTGCGAAGAGGTAGGTCTACTTGAACTGGTTGTTGTTCCTCAACTCCTTGTGGAATAACATCATCCACAACACTTTGTGGTTCCAGTTCACCTTCCATCAAGGCTTCAGTGCTATTGTTCATATCTTGAACTTCTTCAAGATCAAACGTACTCCCACTAGTCTTTCTAGAAACAAAGTCCCTTTCTAGAAATACCCCAGTCTTAGCCACAACTACCTTGTATTGACTGGGAATGTAGAAGTAATATCCCTTCGTTTCCTTGGGATATCCAATGAAATAGCACTTGTCGGATTTGGGTCCCAATTTGTCCGAGACTTGACGTCTTACGTAAGCCTCACAACCCCAAATCCTCATAAAAGACACCTGGGCATCTCTCCCAGTCCATATCCTATATAGTATCTTTATTACAGCCTTAGATGGAACTCGGTTGAGAATGAAGATTGATGTGTCTAGAGCATAGCCCCAAAGATACATGGGAAGATCTGTGTGACTCATCATAGACCATACCATATCTAATAAGGTACATCATTCCACTGTGGTGTTCAAGGAGGAGTGAGTTGGGATAGAATCCCACACTCAGCTAGATAGTCACGAAACTCATGGCTAAGGTATTCTCCACCTCCATCTGATCGAAGTATCTTAATACTCTTGCCAAGCTGGTTTTGTACTTCATTCTTGAATTCTTTAAACTTTTCAAAGGATTCAGACTTATGTGTCATCAAGTACACATAACCATATCTACTGAAGTCATCAGTAAATGTAATGAAGTACCTTTAACCACCTCTAGCAGCGACATTGAAAGGGCCACATACTGTTGGAGTGTATACTGAAAGCATAAGCTTTTGTAAACATTTATTTTGAATAAAGAATCACATTTGGTCAAATTATCTACATTTGTTTGTAGTTGTTCAATTAATTTATATTGTAGATAACATAGTATGTGGTGTCACATATAGAAGATGATGTTATCAGTATCTTATAAATTATAAACAGTGGCTCACGACCAAAATGGAAAGGAATAAACCATTAGAAGGTCGTAGTGTAATTAAGTATCAGTTTATCTTGATTGTATAATTACACTAGTACACTCAGAGTGTATTGAGTAGGACCATTTGAGGTCGTTTCTTTTATACTGACTTTATAAAGAAACAAAGACCTCAATTATTATGGAAGTGTGTGCTCTTAATCCTAATGTAATAACAAGCACATATATTTGATATTTATTTCTTTAATTTATCAATGGGTGAGATTTAGTTCGTTGAATCAATAAACCCGATAAGTTGGGAAATGGTATCACTTATAGTGTGTGTTGTTGATTATAGAAGGAAACTATGTCCTAGAGATACTAGGTTGATAATGTCCTCAAGAGGAGCTCATAAAGATTGTCATGTTAAACCCTGCTGGTAGACTTAGTCCGACATGATAATAAGGTTGAGTGGTACTACTCTTGGACTTAGATATTAATTAAATGAGTTGTCAGTAACTCACTTAATTAGTGGGCATTCGATATCTTAAACACAGGGAGACTAACACACTCATAATAAGAAGGAGCCCAAAAATGTAATTTGGGATTGGTGCGGTAGTTCAATGATAGTTCTCTAGTGGAATGAATTATCATTGATAAAATTAAGTTGTGTGTTCGGGGCGAACACGGGATGCTTAATTTTATCGGGAGACCAAAACCAATTCCTCCTCTCGGTCTCTATCGTAGTCTCTTATTTGTAGAGTTCTATACCCACCTATACCCACCTTCTATACCCACCCAATAGGGGTCGGCCAAGCTAGCTTGGGAAACAAGCTAGGGCCGGCCTAGGTATAAGATTGGGTGGCCGGCCCTAGCTTGAACCCAAGCTAGTGGGGCCGGCCAAAATAAATTAAAAAGAATTTTAATTTTTATTTTTATTATGTGGAAGAAATAATTTTTTAAAGAGAATTAAAATTAAATTATCTCTCTTATAGAATTTACAAAAGATTAAAGGAAGAGATTAGATCTCTTTCCTTATTTGTAGATTGGTGAGATATTTTATTTTCTCTTTAAAAATTATTCACATGTTGATAAAATTAAAATTATAGAAATTTCTTTTATTAATCATGTAGAGATTTTTAAAGAGAAATTTTAATTTTTAAAATTTCTGGAAATAAATTAGGAAGTTTTAATTGTTGATTGAAACTTGTCCAATTTGTTCTCCAATGATGTGGCCGACCAATGTAGATTTAATTGGGAAATTTTATTTTATTTTTCTCAATTAAATCATGTCAAGGAAATTAAGGAAATTTTATTGTAATTAAATTTCCTAATTTGCCTAGGCCAAGGAATATAAAAGAAGGGGTGAGGGTGTCTTCATGAGATACAACCTCTATTATTTTCTCTCCCTCTTTTGTTCCTTGGTGTGGCCGGCCATCATCTCCTTCTCTTTCTCTTGTGGTGGCCGAATCTCCCTCTTCTATTGGAGTTCTTGTAGCGGCCGGATACTACTCGGAGAAGAAGAAGAAGAAGGAGAGAAAGCTAGTATCTCTTGGAGCTTGGTTAGTGTTTTGATTTTCTTCCTTGGTGAAGCTTTTCCTTTGTGGCCGAACCTAGCAAGGAGGAGAAGGTGGTTGGTGGTTTCTCATCTCGGAAGATCATTGCCCACACAACGTTCGAGGTTAGAAGAGGAATACGGTAGAAGATCAAGAGGTTTTTCTACAAGGTATAACTAGTAATTTATCTTTCCGCATCATACTAGTTATTTATGGAAATAATACCAAATACAAGAGGCTTACGTTCTAGAATTTCGAATATGTTTTTCGATGTTGTGTTCTTTTGTTTTTTCCTTTTCCTTGTGATTTGATTGTTCTCTTCGGTTAACCTAAAGTTATTTTAGGAAATTAAATATTAGATTTCTATAAAAGGTTTTGTCTAGTCGGTGGTGGTTGCTCCCATATCCAAGAAGGTCATGTGCCTCGCCATGTCAGTACTGGGAACCAATTATGGAAATTAATATTTAATGGAATTAATAAGTTAAGGAGACTTGGGTCGAACGTGTTAAGTTTCGCAGGAGATCCAAGTCAAAACCTAAAAGAACAAATAGATTAAGTTTTGGATCAAACGTGTTAAGTTCCGCAGGCGATCCAAAATTTAATTTAAAAGAACACATGGTAGCTAGGAAAAGGTTCAGACCTTTGTACAAAATTTTTGTACAGTGGAACCTATAGGTTTTCCGAGTAGCAGCCAACACATACATCACTATGTATAAGACCTAACAAGTCAGTCGCTCTCTCACTGTGTCCACTAAAGGGAGTCTTGGTCATCTTGCCTAGTAGGCATGACTCGCATGTCTCATATGATTCAAAATCAAATGAGTCCAGCAAACCATCTTTATGGAGCTGGGATAAGCGCTTGTCATTTATATGACCTAAGCGACAGTGCTAGAGAAAGGTTTGGTTCATGTCATTTGACTTGAACCTCTTGGTACTTATGTTATAGATAGGGCTCTCAAGGTCTAGAATATAGAGTTCATTCATCAGAGGTGCACTACAATAGAACATATCATTTAAATAAACTGAACAATATTTGTTCTTTATTATAAATGAAAATCCTTTCTTGTCCAAACAAGAAACTGAAATTATGTTCTTAGTTAAAGCAGGCACATAACAACATTAATCTAATTCTAGTACAAGCCCAGAGGGTAGAGATAGAAAGTAAGTCCCTACAGCAACAGCAGCAACCCGTGCTCCATTGCCAACTCGTAGGTCTATCTCGCCCTTCATCAATGCTCTGCTATTTCTCAGCGCTTGTACATTAGTACAAATGTGAGAAGCACACCCGGTATCTAACACCCACGATGAAGAAATAGAGAGGTTGACTTCTATAACATGTATACCTGAAGTAGAAATCTTATTTCTCTTCTTCTTAAGATCTTCCAGGTATCCTGTGCAGTTCCTCTTCCAGTGCCCTGCTTGTCCTTGATACAGTTGACGAAGATGTTCAACCATATCATAAGCATCCATCAACTCGTGTTGCTTCTGAAGTTCAGAGTTCATGGTTGCGAGCATGAGACATGACACATCTAATGCGTCATCTTGATGCTTCTTGTAAGCATCTCGGTCAGCTCGCGTGGCAGTGGCAGGAGGTGCCTCCGAAATGGGCTGCTCCAGAGCGTACAGTTTACATTCTTGTGTGAGAACAATTCTCAGATTCCCATACCAGTCCAGGAAATTAGCTCCGTTGAGCTTGTCCTTCTTAAGGACAGAATGCAAGGAGAAAGAGTTCGTATTTGACGTTATGGCAATCTACAACAGAAATTGTAGAAAATAAATATCATATTCTATTAATCATTTAATTAGGCCTTTAATTAAATGATGCTCCCACTGAATTATAGAACCTTTTGTAGAATCAAGTCAATGATGTGGTCAAACCACATCTACTAGATTCTAACAAACTATCTATAATTCATGTGGGACAAGATCCACATCATACTACATCTTGAGTTAGCTTTGACTAAATCACCCAAGACTTAGTATGATCGGTAGGTAACTAATTACCAATTACATCTCTATGCAACTCTTGTTTATAGGATCAAGATCCGCATTTATATTAAAACTCGAGTTAGCTTTGGCTAATACGCCCAAGAGTTAATATAAACGTGATTTTGACCTATCTACCAACCATTGGAAAATGCCTATAGTTAAACTCGATCCAATTGAGTTAACTAGTTACTCAATCTAATTGAGTTGTACTCACCCATGCGTTGATAGGCGGGACCAAGATTGTCCCTCCGTACCCTACCAAGATAATATGTGTTGCTCTGCTTTGGCAGATTCAACAACAACATGCGATCGAGGTAGTGATAGGTATCACGGCATGGTAGGCATTACGAGTTGACGCGATTGAGATCTAATCTAATCAACGAGGTGTATCATATACGTAATTTAGATCTAATCTAATCGTTAGGGTGCATCATGTACGCGATTTAGATCTAATCTAATCGTTAAGGCGCTAATTAATTACTATTCTAGCATGTATCACATATACACACACAAGCAATTAATTAAATATTTTGTGATTAGTCATGGCCCTACTACGATCTTCTCAAGCCAATGAGAAGATCGGATGGTCAACCTAATGGCAACAGCTTCTCAAACTCCTTCCTTTGACCACCTTGTGTTGCTCGCGCCCTCCTCGTAACTCCGTCTCGAGTGGACCTTCCACCGCTCCATTTTTGTACATTACAATGGTGAAACTTGAGTTACATTCAAGTCTAAACTAATTTACAATAGGAATAAATAAATAAAAAGGCACGACGCGCAGGTCGCGTATCAAATATACAACACGCACAATCACACGATGGCACGCGGGTCGTATTATGAATTACAACACAATTTCCAATCTAATTGGGTCTTTTGGGCCATGACTATCACAAAATAATACATAATTCTAAATTATGTAATTTTTATAAATTTCTGTAAATTTTCCATAATTTTTACAATTTTTTATGAGTAAAAATTCTCAGCGGTCCCGTTTAGCGATTTTCGGGCGCAATCGCGGAACGAAGCCCCTTGCAGGGTCAGGAGCAGCACCCCTACCCGTGATATAACCATCGCGAGTGTTCCTTAGCGATCCTACAGCACCTTAGTCCGCTGTCCCAAAATGATTTGGGGCGAAACCTTGCCGTTTCGGAAAGATCTTCTCAGTAGTCGAAGCCTACAAGTGTCTAAACACTTGTGCTTCGCTTCTACGAGAAAAATACCCATAAAATCTATAAAAATAAAAAATATACAGAAACTTATAGATCTGAATTTTTGTCATAAAAATAAAAACAAAACTCGTACACGCTTTGCACGTGGCTCTGATACCACTGTTGGGTTTTTCGGGCCGCAAAAACCGCTTTTTGCGTTGCGGAAACCCCGAAACCCATGCCACAGATCCGTACAAACTTTATAAAATTTTGAAAAACTTCATGTACGAGTTTCTAACCTAGATCTACAGTAGATCTACAAGGAAGAAAAGAAATTTACCCTTGATGCGAAGCCCTTCGCGTATCCCGCTCGTCCAAGGTTCGCTGGATCTCGAGAGTATCAAAATAGACACTCCTCTATGTGTATCCACACGAACGTAAGATGGAGAAAACAACTAAAAGGTGTGCTAGCACCCTTAGAAGTTTCAGCCAAGGAGGTGGAGGAGAGGGAGAAGAAGATGAGAGCTTGAGAGGAGGAAGAAGATGAGAGTTACTTACCAAGCACACAAATGCACTAACTCCCTCATCTAAAGTGGTCGGCCACTTTAAGAGAGATTGTAACCTCGATGGGATGCCAAGAGTCACAACTCTTGGTAACTCCCATGAGGTGGCATCTCACTTAAGCAACCATGATGATGTGGAGCATCATCATTGGTCCACTTCTTGCCAACTCACCAATGAGGTGGCAAATGGTCAAGTCAAACTTGACTCTTCATCTTCCTCTCAAGTCAAGTCAAACTTGACCACTTCTCTCCCATGGTTGATCAAATCTAAGCATTGGTTCAAGTCAATTTTAATTTAATGAATCCCTATTCATTGAATTAAATTGATTCAATGAATCTAAGTCTAAATTAAACTCATTTAATACATGAACTAAATTGAGTCCAACTCAATTAGCCTAATTTGGATTACTCTTAATCCAATTTGGTTCATCACATGAACCTAATCCTTTAGGTTCATCAAATGAACCTAATCTTCATCTAATTGTCCTTTGTGTGTGACCCTATAGGTTCTTGTAACGTTGGTAATGCTCCTAAACCCATTTAGAAGCATAAATAATGAGCGGTATCTAGCAACACATCATTACTACCCAAGTTACAAGAATATTGAGATCCAACATCACCTTGTGACTACTAATTGTGACTCCTCACAATATATAACAAGTGTCCTTCTATCCTTGACATCTAGATTGATCAATGTGAGGCATAGACCGTGTCATCCTCTAATCAATCTAAATCTTGAACTCCAAGTAGACTCACTCAATCAAATGAGCTCAATATCTCATATTGACTCACTTGGGCATGACCATGCACTTAGTGGTCTCACTCTATCAAGAATATCGATGTCACTCCCGTCATATAGGAGGGATAGATCTCATCTACATCACTCACATCCCTCCGCATAATTTGTTACATACCCAGTAATTGCCTTTATAGTCCACCCAATTACGGGTGACGTTTGACGAAGTCAAAGTACGTAACTCCTTATGTAGGGAACCATGGTGACTTCAGGTCCAAGGACTAGTAGTCATACTAATAGTCACATGAGAAAGTATATGACACTCATATAACGATCCATGATACTTTCTCATGGCGGGTCATTCAATATACATTCTCCAATGCATACCCATGTGTCAACTTGATATCTCTATATCCATGACTTGCGAGATCAAGTCATCGAGTTGACCTACATGCTAGTCTCGTCACATTAACATTGTCCCTGAATGTTAATACTCGACTATGAATAATTAAGAGTAGCGTTCCCTATATCATCTCACTATCGATTCAACCAATCGTTTGATATAGGTAAGAACTTTCTACTCAAGGACGCTATTATACTTAGTTATTTGACACCAATACAAATAAGTATAATAACCAAAAACAAATGCCTTTATTTATATACAAGAATATGATACAATGAGTCCATACAACAATCATCAAATGATTGGCTCTTGGGCTCTAACTAACAAGGGAAACTCTGTCTATGCATGTCTAGGAAGATATGGCTTCGATCTGGTGCATTTGGCTTAGTAGAACTAACTGAAGCTACCCCGTACGAATCCTAATCAGGTAGACCAAAGTTTTGTACTAAGTTTAATGGATAGGACTATTTGGAAAACCTCGACGGTATAATTACTCTAATGATGTCCAGGTGACTCACTATAGCCCAGAAGTTTATCCAAAGAATGTTTATTTGTTAGGCCTAAAGATAAACTTTAATCTAACACAAAGTTAAACACAACCCTAAAATATTTAACTTAACTCATCTTACAAAATTATAGGATTCCCTGATTGAAAACATAGATTGGGTGAGATGACTAAGATTTTAACTTCAAAATTAAATTAAATTAAACTAAATTAAATTAAAATTAGAATTAGAATTAAATTAAATTAAATTAAATTAAAATTAAACTTTAAAAACTAAAATTAAATTAAACTTAAAAACTAATACAAAATTTAAAGTGTTTTAATGAAATAAATATAAAATTACTAAATTAAGTAAATCAATAAACTTGTGATAATGATTAATTATTACTAAGTTAGTAATACATTATTTCATTTAACTAAAATCTTAATTTTAACCTAATAAATTTAAATCTAAGGTTAATTAGTTTAGAATAATTGATTAATAATTAATCAAACTTGAGTGTACAATCATAATAAAATATAAATAATATATTGATGAACATAAGTATTACGAATAATAAATTCCCTAAACATTAAGGTAGAAATCCGTATTGCTAATAAAGATAATCAGAATGTGCTAGGTTAAGGGGAGTAAGGGCTTTGAAAATGTATTGCACAATTTAACATTTCCAAACTTTAGTACAATTTAAGGGGGGAGTGTTAACTGAAGGGGAGAAAAGGTTCAACTATTTTGAAAATATTTTGAAACATTAAAAAAAATTCTTTTACAATTTACGTTCAACACATCTTGAAAAAATTATTTATTTCGAGAAAGTTTTTGAAAAATCAAATTACTTTCAACTTGAAAATTTGTCTTACCTAAATTTTTTTAAAGCGCTTTTTAAAAAAAAAAAAAGCTTCTCTTCTACTTTGAAAATATTTCTAAAAACTTTTCTATAAAATTATTTCAAAATTTCTTTTCAAAGTTACATTGAAAATCTTTCTTAGAATTTTTTTTTAATTTACTTTAAAAAATATTTATTCTTTGCAGATATTTACTTTGAATTTTTTTTAAGGTTCATTTAGAAATTTATGAAATAGTTTATTTAGAAACTTTTGAAAAAGGTTATTCCGATACTTTTGAAAAAATTCACTTACGATGTTTTTCTCCTATTTTGAAAAATTAACTTAGAAATTTCTTTTAAAAAGAGATTCCTCAACAATTATGAAGAAATTTCCTTGAAAGTTTTTTTATAGTCTTATGTGGAAAACAATTTTACAAAAATTTTACTTAGCAAATGCTTTTAAAAATTATCTATTCAAACATGTTTTCTTTTACACTTTTTGGAAACCTCCTTGAAAATATCTCAACAATCCCCTTCAAAAATATTCAGATTTCCTTCATTCTTTGAACATTATTTGAAAATATTTTACTTATAAAATTGACTTGAAATGCTTTCAAGTTACCAACCGTGTGAAATTATTTCTAAGAACTTCTTTTGAAACTATTTCTAAGTTAAGAATTTTTAAAATATCTCTTAATTCTAACATTAATAAAAACTTATATTAAAAATTGTTTACGTAAGAATGTTACTTCCAAATTCTGAAGTTTTTTTTTCGGAATATATGCTTTGAAAAATAAACTACAAATGCCTTGGAAAATGTTTTAAACATACTTTGCAAATTCTTTAAAACTGTGTTAGAAAATAATCTTATCTATATTTCTAAAATTAACTTACTTAGAAAAATCTTTTAAAATAATGCATTGCAAATCTAATTTTTCAAGTTTGTGTTTGAAAAAGTTAAAAATTTGTTAACTCTTTCCCAGTAATCCTGAAAAAAAAATTTTTTGTCAAAACTTTATTACTTTCACTGATTGCTTTACGTAGTCCATTTTTCATTTTCCTCATTTATCTACTATTTTTTTTTTTGATGAATGACAAAGGAAGAGAGTTAGGGGTTAAGTTAGAAAATAAAAGAAAATAAGAATAATTTAACCCTAAAATGATCAAGAGAACAAAACCAATTGTCTCAAATTCTTGTTTATCTTAAAAACATTTTTTTTATGCTTGCTTTGCATGTTTTGTCCTAACTTAACCCAGGTTGTCATTACATCAAAAAGGGAGAGATTGTTAGTATAATTTACACTAATGGTCTACCTCATATTTTGATGAATGACAAGCGAGTTAAGTTAGGTATAATTGTGATCTAACCACATAACCAAGTGTACAGGAAATCTAGCTAGGTCAATGGGCCAACCAGATAATTAGTACGAAGTCCAGATAGGTCGACAGGTTGATCGGATATCTGGTGAGAAGTCCAGCTAGGTCGACGAGCCGATCGGATAGCTGACATGAAGTCCAGATAGGTTGACGGGCTAACCGGATGTCTAGCAAGTTGGTAAGTTAAAGTAAGTCACTGGAGGAGAGTGACCTTGTGAGAACGTGCCCTCGTTGAGGGATAGTAAGTGTCGATCTAGTTTAGATCCATTTGGGATCCCTAAACTGAAACTTTGACTAGTTCCTGATCCTGGGAGGACAGGAACTAATTACTACTCTTTAATTATAATTATGTTAACACTTGTCTTGCAAGTTTATTAGACAAACATTGTTTTGTAGGACAAAAGGGGGAAACTGCCTTCGGGTGAACAGTGCCCAAAGGTGCCTTCCATGGCTGTGGAAGGTGCCTTCCATAGGATAAAAATTGACCTCTTCGGTGATAAGCTCCAGAAAAACTTGAGGTTAAATTTGACCCATTGGAGGCGCCTTCAACAGCCATGGAAGGTGCCTTCCATGCTCTATTTAAGGTTGCTCGCCGAAAGCTTCTTCAACAACTCATGTACAAGCTTCTGTGCATCCGATTGAGGTTCCAACTACTCTGGCCTACTACTGTGACTCTGCTACCACGCTGTTGCGCTCGACTACTGCCGAGGAATCGATTGACACCAAGCCAAAGCTAGCAATCTTTAAAGGTGTTGGGTAACGAGCTGTAATTAATTTTTGATTATTTGCAATAGGACAAGTGCAGGGTGTTGCACTTGTTCCGTCTTTTTGTGTATTCGATTTCCTCTTTTGGGGTACCAGAAGAGGCTTATAGTGAATTATCCATCGATAGGTCCTCGGAACCTAGGTTTTGGAGTATGAGTCGCTGAAGGCTCTGAACCAAGTAAACTGCTGGTGTTTTCTTGTGTTCTCACTCTGATTTAATTTTCCACTGCGTACTTAATTTTTGAAAAGACTGTTAGTTTTAAAACCACATGATTCACCCCCCTCTGACGTACAATCGATCCAACACAGGGCTCTCACAACCAACTACCTCTCGGTCCAGTTTCTAAACTCTCTCCCTAGTGTGAGTTATAAGCGAACAAAGCTCTCGCAACCAACAACCTCTTGGTCGGGTTTTCAGACTCTCACCCCAGTGCGAGTTATAAGCGAGCAGAGCTCTTGTGACCAACGACCTCTCGGTAAAGTTTTCAGACTATCGCCTTAGTGCAAGTTATAAGCGAGCAGGGCTCTCGCGACCAATAACTTCTCGGTTCGATTCCTGGACTCTCGCACTAGTACTAGTTATAAGAGAGCAGGGCTCTCGCGCGCAACGACTAGTCGGTTGGGTTTTCCTCCTCGGTCGGGTGCTCATCTCACTCGCTGCTATGCCCAACACTCGTCGCACGGTCGACACTCGTCTCACTCATCGTTATGCTCAACACTCGCCACCTGATCGATACTTGCCTCACTCGTTACTTCATCGGTGTTCGTCCCATTCCTTACTCCTTCAGTATTGTTTCTCGCTGCTCCCTTAGCATCGATATCAACATTCAATGGGCACCGCTACCGTTACTTGCTCAACACCACTTCTGCCACTCAATCAGCATCAACACAGCTACAGCTTCAGTGGTATATGGTGATGTTAATTATTTTAAATGCATGGATATGAATTAAAATGATAAACAGTAAATGCTTACATCGATCTCCCGTAGTTCTACAATCGGCATCGGCAAGACTCGCTGTCGGAAGAGCGATCACAGGATCGGAAAGCTCTCCGTAATTCCACGAACCAAATCCCACCGCCTCAGATATTCTCCTTCCTCTCTCTATGTTGCACCCCTTGATGATCCTTGGACGTACTATTTATAAAGGAAAATGACCTAGGGGTATGATGGTCTTTTCCATCAAGAGTAGTGGGGAACGTGGGCATGTTCCCACGTCCCCACTTTCTCTATTTCCTACATCTCCCACTCGTCCAAGGTAAGTCACTAAGACTAGTTCATTCAGGTAAGTCACATAGACTATTTGAGAGTTTGTCACATAGACCATATTAGAACATCCAATCCATACTTAGAGAAAATGGTTCGTGCAACAGCAAGCACACTGAGCGATAGTTGCTAAGAAGATTGTTACACCTTTACTTAGCCGCTCTTTGAGTAATCAATGCTAATAAAGTTGTTACACTTTACTTAGCTGCTCAAATAAATTAGAGACATACTCTTCATGGCACATAGCTTTTTTCCTGGTGGCACATAGCCTTTATCCAGGATCCATCCAATCTTCAAGTGGCACACAGCTATTATTTTGGAGATATCCATGTCTTGTTATTTACCCAAATTAAATAATTTTCATTTACATCAATATGAATATCTCTAATCCCTTATAATGACCATTATGCTAAGAGCATGTTCCATATCCAATATTCACATTTATTTCTATACATAACAGAAATAGGTCGACCAGTGAATAACATCAAAAGATGTAAATATATTTAATCTTCCTTTTTAGCTAGAATCTATTCATTTTAATCAATCGCTTTCCTAGTTATGCTCTATAGATCGAATCATCCATAACCATAGGATACACACTAAAGTAGCAGACACTGATTAAAACTTCAAGTAAACAGCTAAATAGTCACTAAGATAAAAACTGAGATTAACTTATAATCTCAAAGGTCTCACATAGTAGAGAAACATGGATCCATTCTCCTACTACCTTTATTGTCGCAGTAGCACACGTGGTATGAATCACATGTTACGATGTTATTCTCTTTACTAAAAAGAGTGCATGTTGTCTTCAAATTTAACATCGTACAGATTTTGATCTAGACATACCTAATGTATAATCTTGAATTCAACAAATGAATTCTAATATGGCCTTCAATAGGTTCAGTAAATGGTGGGTTCATTTACTTCGATCATTCTAATCTCATCTTGACACAATTATCAAGGCGACCTCAACTTATGAATTTGTCTCTAATTTCAGCTACATAAGTTATTCCATAAGCAACGGTCTTACCCCTATTTGTACTTAACAAACAGAGATGATTGTCCATGTGAGTGGACCAATCTCCACCTGCTAACATGCTCACTGAGATCTTATATGAATGTAACAAATACAACATATACACTGAATAGATTATGACAAATGACACAATCAAATCACAAAGTCTGATCGTTATTATAATATTGTTACATTCTACGAAGTCCCAAAGACTTTACATGTTCTTTAAATGACTCTTTATTCATTGGCTTAGTAAAAGGATCTGCAAGCATAACACGTGTAGGGGCATACTCAAGAATTACTTTTCTTTTAGCCACAATATCCCTCACAAAATTATATTTAATTTTATATGCTTGCCTTTGCTATGTTATTTGGATCCTTGGAAAAAGCTATTGCAGCTTGACTGTCACAGTAGACAGTTACTGGACTCCCACTATACTCAGCAATTTTCAGATGCTTCAGGAACCTTCTCGACCAGACTACTTCTTGCATAGTCGTTGAACATGTCACATATTCAGCTTCCATAGTTGACAAAGCTACATAAGCTTGTTTCTTATTGTTCCAGAAGATGGCGCCACCATTCAGCAAGAATGCATAGCCTGACGTGAATTTTCTATCATCCAGGTCCCCAACCCAATCTACATCTGAATAACCTTTCAGACTCATATCTGATCCTTGAAAATAGAGACAATAATCTGTTGTCACCTTCAGATATCTGAATATCCTTTTTACCACCTTCTAGTGTCTCGGTCTTGGGTTTGACTGGAAGCGACTGACCAAGCCCACAATATAGCTGATATCGAGACGTGTACACAACATAGTGTACATCAAACTACCAATAGCACTGGCATATGATTTTTTATTCATCTCAGCTATTTCCTCTGGAGTTTTAGGACACATACTCTTGTTCAAAATAGTACATTTCACAATAGGTGTATGTTCTACGTTGTAATTTAACATGCTGAAATGATGTAACATCTTATTTATATTAGACTCTTGTGACAAACTCAAAAGTCTTTTAGGACGATCTCTTATGATCTTCGCTCCTAAGATGTATTCAGCTTCTCCCATATTTATTGTATCAAATTGTGATGACAGCCACTTCTTGACTTCATTCACATATCCTATGTAATTTCCAGCTATCAGCATATCATCAACATATAATAATAAAATGATATACTTTCCTTTTCCCCTTTTCAGGAAAACACAATGATCATCATCGATCAACTCGAAACCATAAGATAAAATGACTTCATTAAATCTTATGTTTCATTGTCTTGACGCTTGCTTTACCCCATATATAGACTTTCTAAGTCTACATACTTTCTGCTCTTGGCCTTCAGCAATTAAACCTTCTCGCTGAACCATATAGATTTCTTCGTCAAGATCACCGTTAAGGAAAGCGGTTTTTACATCCATTTGATGTAATTCCAAGTCATAATGTGCCACAAAGGCCAAAATAACTCGTATTGACACAAATTTCACTACGGGAGAAAATGTCTCTTCAAAGTCAATACCCTCCATTTGGGTATATCCTTTTGCAACTAAACGAGCTTTGTATCTGTTAATCGATCCATTGCTTTCCTCTTTATCTTGAGAATCCACTTGTTCCCAATAGCCCTTGGGCCCGGAGGAAGATCAACTAAGTCCCAAACATGATTCTGAATCATGGACTCCATCTCTTCAACCATTGCAGCTTTCCATTTTTCTCTAACTCTACATCCCAATGCTTCCTCAATGGATTGAGGTTCGTCGTCGTCAATTAGAAGTGTAATCAATGCCTCATTCTCAATATCAAACCTCTTCTTAGGTTTGATCTTACGAACACTTCTTCGTAAGTTGGGCTGTTGAGAAGTCAACTCATGACTCGACATATCACTCTCACTCGGTTGACTAGACTCAGGTATCCCTTTTGACACCTCCCTTGTTGATAATATCTCATCCTCTTCAAATAGAGGAACATTTTTATCAACATCACCTCTGATTGGGAACTCTGTTTCGAGAAAAGTCGCATCTCTCGAATTTATTTCTGAGATGGTTCCATCTAGTTGCTCACCTCTGAAAACATAACCTTTGGAGGTCTCATGATATCTTATAAAGATACATTTCTTACCTCTAGGTCCCAGTTTTCCATACTTGTGAGAACTATCATGAACATAAGCAGCTGGCCCCCAGGGTCTCAGATTACTTAAATATAATTTTCTGCCTGTCCAACGTTCATATGAGGTAGATGGAACTGACTTTAAAAGTACTTTGTTAAGTATATATGTTGCAGTTAATAATGCATCTCCCCAATAGGAGATTAGCAAATTAGCCTGTGCCATCATAGACCTAACCATTTCAAGAAGAGTCTTATTTCTTCTTTCAACTATCCCATTTTATTGTGGAGTTCCAGGGATTATCAGTTGTCTTATAATCCCTCTATCATTACATATTATCTTGAACATATCAGACAAATATTCCCCTCCACGGTCAGTGCGTAAAGTCTTAACTTTACGTTCTGTTTGATTCTCAACTTCATTCATATAACGAACGAAGCAATCCAATGCTTCAGATTTGTGAGAAATCAAATACACATAACCGAACCTAGAGAAATCATTAATAAATGTAATGAAATAGGAAACTCCATGTCTAGCCTTCACATTCATCGGACCACAAATATCCGAATGAATTAACTACAATTTTGATTAAGATCTAATAGCCTTACCAAATGGTTTCCTATAGTTGCTTTTCCAGTAAGATAATGCTCACATATAGACAATTGAATCTTAGCCCAAGTGTCTAATAGACCCTCTCTAGCCAACCGATTCATACGTTCTTGTCCTATGTGTCCTAATCTAGCATGCCAAACCTCATCAGTTATACCTGCATCACTAGTTAGTGCAATGTTTGAAAAACAACCATCAATAGCATAATTGACATCTGGTTCTACATCAAGAATCATAAAATCATTTGTTAAAAAATCATGTCCGATTAACATTGAGTCAATCTTAAGTTTAACACATCGACTGTAAAAAGTAATACAATACCCTAAATCATGAAGACATGTAACGGAAACAAGATTCCGTCGAATTTCAGGAGCATACAGGACATCATATAGAAAAAAACTCTACCACTACGAAGGTTGAGTTTGCAAGTGTCAACTCCTTTGACTTCAACTCTTGTATTGTTTCCCACATAGATCCACTTGTTGCCAGCTGGTACCCGACGGTACTTCACAAATATAACTCGATCTCGAGCTACATGATTGGTTGCTCCCGAATCTATAATTCACAAAGGATAAGAATCAGCTAACAACACTAAGCTAGCAACAAAATGCTCAGAAAAAGAAGACATGCTGGAATTTACCTTTTTCGGCTCAATGCACTCCCGAGCGAAGTGACCCTTCTTGCCGCAGTTAAAACAAGTCGACTTATTTTTAGGTTTCTTTCCAGTCTTCTTTACTATCTTCTTGATTGGGCCCTGTCCCACAGCAGCAGCTTCCCTCTTCTTTCCCTTCCCTTTCTTGAACCATTTCTTTTTCATGGATCCAGATGATCCAACAGAACCTACAGCCACATAAGCTTGTCCAGAAATCCTTGCGGATTCAACTCTCTCCTCCTCCAATTCTACATGGCGTGAGACATCAGTGAAAGTCTTGATACTCTCACTATGAGTTAGGGTCTGGTTTATGGTTTCCCAAGAATCTGGAAGTAAACGAATAACTGCTTGAACCTGTTGCTCATCGGTCAACTCATGACCAGTAGTTTTAAGCTCCCGAATCATGTTCGACATCTCCCTGAGGTGTTGAACCATTGATACATTTGGACGCTTTTTGTAGCTGTCAAACTTGATTGTCAGTTGTCGAAGCTTGCTCAGACTTACTCCACTGTATTTTTCTTTAAGGGCTACCCAGACTGCATGAGCCGAAAGATACAACTCATACTCAAAAGGTAGGTCATCTACCATTGAACTAATCAATATGCCCTTCGCATTGGAGTCCTTTTTCTTCCATGCCTTAAAGGCATCAATATCTCGTCTGTGTTGTGCAGTGGAACCATCTACAGGTTCTACCATAACCTAATTTACAACCTCCAGAACTTCTTATTCCTTAAGTACATATTGTATCCTGAGGTGCCAAATCTTATAGTTATCCCCATTAAATTTTTCACCCTTATTGAGTTTAGCTATAATATTTTTGGTTGTCATAATCTATCATAAATAAACATATTATTTAGTATTCAGTATAATTCATATGTATATAATTTATGATTGACTCAATATTAATTTGAGTTGGTTTACAAAATCGAGTGACAACAATATTTTCACTCATCATTCGTATGACCAATCAAATCAATATTGATCAATTCTATGACATACATTCCAACCAATGAACTAATCATTTATAAAATCATAATTTCTTTAATTAAATGAACGAATCATTTGATAAATCATGATTACTTTAATTAAATAAACTGTTCATTTAATAAAAATGAACTAATCATGCATCATGTCAAGTAAACATCATAAATAAATGAACATATCATTAATATATAAAATTATGCTATATATTGTTAACATATAACCGACTGACATGAACGAAATGGACTAAAATTGTTCACACACAATGAAAAAATAAGAATAACAGAAATCTAGTAAACTATATAGGTTACTACCACTCCCACTAGGACAGACACTAGTGCAGTAGCTAATATTGTCCCTTTCAACCTGGACTCATTTGGGGTAATCTCAAGCAGAATAGCTTCAAGATTCTCTATCAGATCCTCAATTGGATCCTCTTTTAGATCCTCCTCGATCACTTTCGGGTCCTCTTCGAACTCTTACGGATCCTCTTCAGCCATATGATGAAGCAATTCCTTACATAATACTGAATATGTGATGCGTCCTTGATGACACCCCCAAATATAGTCTGCTATCATCCTAGGATTTTCTGGCAATGAACGCATCAAACCCCAGATCCTATAACTGTCCAGGACTGGAAACTCTTCTCGCTCAAGTTTCCAAAATAGATCATCAAGTCGTCCAATGTATCCGTCGACTCCATAAATAGAGTTATACTCTATCTCCTGAATATCCTCCCTGAGTTGATTTCGTCGCACTTCGCAACGAGTCAATATGATAATCGTCCATACCATTTGAAAAATTGAAATTAAATAAGTCAGTAGAAAACCGACTAACCAGTACAAAATCGACTTAATTCAATTTATACAGGCATAGTACCAACATAATAAATCAAGAAAAATAAATCTTCTCAATTTTTAGGAGTCTAAGTCGACAATTAGAACTAATCTAATTGGTTAGACTCATTGGATCGATTGATTAGGGATCGAGATCCTAAGCTCGGTCCATTGTCCTTAATTAGAACTAATCTAATTAGACAGAGATTTTTGTACCTATGTTCTATTACTGTTTGATCTAAGTCCATTTCTATCAATTTCAGACTCATTGATAAAACTCAGGTGCGTTTGATCAAACCAATATTCATTGGTTTAAGTCTGATCGATTAGAACAAATCTAATCATTTGATCAAATTTGACCCATTAGAACGAACCTGGTCATTTGATCATATTTGATCCAAATCCAATTAACCAACCTAAATTGATTCAGGTTTGGATCAAATTGGTTCGGTTAAACCAACTAATGATTTAATCTAAACGGGATCTAATTGAACCATTCAGGTTAAATTCACATAATTAATTAAAATTGGACTAATAATCCTAATTTTAATTAATTCTAACATGCATATAAATATTTTTTTTAAACACATAAGCTTAAAAAAATTGCATGAAAAGCAATTCGAAATCAAAATTTTAGTTTTTATTTATTTATTTATTTATTTGATTTTTTTTTTAAAATCAAACATTTCCTCGTGAAGCACTGTGCTTCGTGTTTCTTCGTCGTTTTTTTCGCATCGCGTTTTCTCCGTCGCACGGCTGCTCATCTTCGCACGCCGCACACGCCGCGCATGTCGCCACGCGACTGCTGCGAACTCGGTCACTGGCCATGCCAGCCTTCTGTGCCGACGATAGCCGATCCTTTCCGACACCTAAATCCAGTCGTCTTTAAGCCCGACAAGATCGCCGACATCTGCTGTGCATGTCCCAGCCACCAGCACATCGCCGCCCACAGAATGCCATCACCGGCAAATCCCCACAGCCTGAGCCCTGCTCTCATGGAAATTGCTATACTGTTTCAATTGGCACAGTGCGTCGCCGAGCAGCCACGCTAACGCCGGCGGTGACTCTTACCAGCGACCATGCCGCCGGTAAGCAACGGCTACCAGCGACCCTATCGTCGATCTCCTTGCCATTATGCAGTCGTCGTCGCTTGTTTGCTACGACACATTAGTCGTGCAAAACAACGACGAGAAATGGCAAAGCGATATAGAAAAATATCTGAATAGTGATTTCATAATTCGTATCAAACATTTAGAAATAATTTATGCTCTGATACCATTGTTGATTATTATAAATGCATGGATACGAATTAAAATGATAAACAATAAATGTTTACATCGATCTCCACAAGATCTGCAATCGGCGTCGGTAAGATTCGCTGTCGGAAGAGCGATCACAAGATCGGAAAACTCTCCGCAATTCCATGAACCAAATCTCACTGTCTCAGATATTATCTTTCCTCTCTCTATGTTGCAATTCTGATGATCCTTGGACATATTATTTATAAAGGAAAATGACGTAGAGATATGATGATCTTTTCTAACCAGAGTAGTGGGAAATCCAACAGTCTGACGTTGTACTTAGGTGTGATTCTACCTCTGCAATCGACCTGCTCAGCAATTATCCTAGCCAGGTCGCCAGTCGGAAATACACACATATTAGGAGAATGGACAAAATATAATAAACCAGCACATAAGGGCTTATCTCATGAGCAAACCACATCCAGAGGAAACCCCCCTTGGTTTCTCTACTACGGTTCTTTCATAGAAACCCCAGCGAGCAAACAGTTCCTCACGTAGAAGTAGGAAGGCATTGGCAAAGAGCAACATTAATGGAAGCAAGGGAAGGTGCAAAGACAATTCAGCGCAGGGCCTCTCTCGTTTCTCGCCCGATTGAACAACGAAGACATAAGAAGACTAAGGTCTAGTTAGTTGGATTTTACCCTCTTTCGATTAGATTTGGAGGAAAAGCTTGTGATACGATGCATGAGGGAGGGTTCCAGCAATGCTTTGAAGGTAGTGGTCAAGAGAAATGTGAAGGTCAAGGGTCAAGAAGACGTGGAAGTCAACGATCAAGGGAGGACGACCAAGCCCTTTCAAGTCCTGACCAGGTTCAAAAGGTTGAACTCCTGTCGAATATACGTTGAGTGGGTCATCAGGACTCAATCCCTTCACCTCGCATAGGCCTAGCTCCCAGTTAACTCCTGGCCGGCTATACACCGAGTGGGTCATCAGGGTCCGATCGCTTCATCTTTCTTGGGCATCAATCTTTGTCTACCCTTGGTCGGACCAGGGCTAGGTGGCTAACAATAAAAGGCAACTGATCCTGTTCGAGATCAAGAAGCTGGAAAGTTGGGGATGACGTGGCTCACTAATTGGTAGAAGACCTTGCTCCTCACTCATCGCTCCTCGCTCCTCGTTCCTCGCTCCTCGCTCTCTACAAAACAAAACTAAACCAAGGAAAGGGTCTCTAACGTTGACCTTCCAATGCTCAAGTTAGAAAACAAGAGTGGGAAGAGAGGAAAAAGTGCAGAATGATAACAATCTTCTCCCTTTAGATATGAAACTTCTCTTGCTTTTATACCTTTCCTTGCGACCTTCCGTCTTCCTCTGGTTAATGACATTAATTACCTGACAGAGAGCATATTTGTTTTGACTTCTTTGCATTCTTTGATGGAGTGTTTTTTTTTGCCTTGGCTTAATTTAATGACGAAGTGTTCTATTTGATTTCCTCTTCCCCTTATTTTGTTCCAGGCCATACGTCGTGTCAATCGGCCTTCTCCGAGCCGAGCGGGTGTTATGGTCGGCCTTCTCCGAGCTGAGCGGATGTTCTAGTCCCAGGCTATACGCCGTGTCGGTCGGCCTTCTCCGGGTCGAGCAGATGTTCTGGTCAGTCAATATATCCAAGCAGTTGTGTATATCCAAGCAGTCGATTAGTCAGCATTCACTCGGGTTCTGCGGATAAGCCCTTCATCCTAGTGTTGACCGCCTTGACTTTGACCTACACCGTGACAATTGACCTGTGCCATGTGGGGGTCACATGGGCCCCTCCATATCACCGCATCAACAACATTGTCAGAGAATCATAAATGCTTATATTATTAGAAAATAATAGTCATGAGTCAGGGAATATTCCGATGTTCTGTTACGCACTTTAGCAGAACCTTCCTCTACCCAATAGGAATATGTCGTACATTTCCACCACTAGACATACCGTGACATCTAACATTCTTTGACACTACACAAGGCCAAAAGTTACGCAAAACAATATAAAAGGGAGGTCCTTCCTGTTGGCCAGGTACGTACGTGCATTTACGCACGGATCTATTAGGGTTCTTTTTCTTTCTTTCTTCGGACACATTGCTTCATTTCGTAAGGACCTGACTTAAGCATCCGAGGACTTGCACTAGGGACCTTTTCCTTGATTCTTGGGCTCTAATGCTCCTGGGTGCTTGGTCTGCGTGTGCGCATGTTGTTAGTACCATCGACTCCACTGCTACCCTCCCTCTGCTGCACATGAGAGTCCCCGATTCTAATGTATCTATATGTGGTACTTCTAAGTCTTCTCTTGGTCAATGCTACCGCCACCCTCGAAGGCATGCAATCTCTATCTGATTCAACTTCCGGACGAGATCAATCCTTCTTGCTTTCTTTCTCGGACCAGCAGTCGAAGACAAACGCAGTGAAGCTGGAGGAGGACGAGTGGTCGCTAAAATCAGAGGGATCAAAGGGGAGGCGGCTAAGGCAGGTTGCGGGCGGCGCGTCGTCGGAGCAGAGTAGGAGGCCATGGGCGAGGAGGAGCGATTTGAGGGCGACGACCCAGGAGTGGGTGGCGGGAGAGCGACCACATCAAGGTGCCGAGGAAGGACGGCGGGGAGTCGAAGACGAGCTCTGTGCTCCTGTAGTCCGTCGAGCGGTCATCGTGGCTAGTTGCGCGGATGATCGCCGCCTCATGGGACCCCGTGGAGGCGGCGGTTGCCGGTGGCGATCCTCGTCAAGCAGATGTTGTGGGCATCTTTAGCAATCCCCGACACGTGACGCCACCATGCCTTGGGCGGCGCCATTGGCGCCGGGGTCCTCGCGTAGACCGAAAGGTGGGATTTTTGCACCAAAGTTGGAGCTTTTATGCATTCGAGAACTGTAGCAATTATAGCAATTAACTGATGCTTAATTGCTAAGCTCGCATCACCGGAGCAAAGTTTGCGATGGCGATCACCGCCCCTCCGATTGGCCCAGCACGACGCCTCCGGCCACGATGCTGAGCAAGAAGTTGTTGAGCGAGGGGGTCAGCCCCGGCTGCGCTGCCTCCGCTACTTTCGGCATCGCCAACACGAAGGGGAGAGGATGCGCGGGAAGAAGGAGAGGCGAGGAGCATCGCGAGCGCCGCGGTAGATGGTGGAGTCAGTGGATGCAGGGTAAGAGGAAAGGATTCGAATGGATAACTGAATGCCAGGTCAGCGAATTGGGCCTGACGTGGCGGTTTCATTTTGCCAAATTTGGGCTTGGCTTATCGATTTCGATGTGTGGATTTAAGAGCATTTCCAATAGTTCGAAGGTTTTTTAGTTTTTTAGGTGGCCTCTAAAAAAGGACTAAAGAGATTAAAAAGCTGAGTTTGAAATTTCAAATCCAACTTCTTAAGAGCATCCACATTGCTTTTATTAATGGGATGTTATGGCACCCTTTTAGTCTTAACATCATTGTAAAAGGTGTTATAATAGCCTTTCACCTTGAACACAATTTAAGATGGGCCCATGAGTGTATTATTATTATTTTTTTAAAATTTTAATTATTTAAAAAACATCTATTTTATTTAATAGACATATTAAAATTTTAATATTATTTTTTTAAAATAGTAAAATTATTTTTTAAAAGTAAAATTATTATTAAAAATAATAATAATAATTAAAATATATTTATTTAATATGATATAATTCTAAGATTGTTGAGTGGACTGTGGGACTTATAAATAATGAGTGTTAATGTTAAAAGTAATGTGGGTGAAAGAAATCTGATGTTATAATGAGTTGTGGCAGTGGACCTTATACTTTTTGATGAGGTGGTAAGTGTTAATATGAGTGGGTTACGGATGTCCTAATATTTGGTGACACGTAAGAAAGAGAAAATAAAAAAGTTGAGAAAAAAAATTCATTATGGATGCCTATAGGATATCTATAGTCGTAAACCTCTTATACTCCACCACAGCACTACCATGTCAAAAGTTAAAAACATCACTCCTTTTAAAAACCTCTCTCAACTATCATAAATCTTTTCACCATCTTTTTTTAATGACCTCATTGCCAATTTATTTATTTTTATTTATATTTTTAACTTTTCTTTATTTCTAACTTCATTTACTATATATAATATTAATTAATATTTTAATTTAATATTTATAATTATATTAGTATTTTAAATTTTATACATTTATTTGTGTAAAAATAATAATTCCATCAAAATAAATAAATATTTAATAAAAATATAAATAAATAAAAATATTAAATAGGACAATGGACCTTTTTTGTATTTTTTTTTTAAAAATATAAATCCGATCTCAAGATTTTGATATCGATTTATAGAAAAAATTATAAACTCCATCCATTTAGTGAGGTGTGGAGTTTATAATGGGGGATTTATAATGTAAATCCCATGCTATAAACCCTCATTACAAATGCCCTAAAAGTCAAGACATTTTATATATATATATATATATATATATATATATATATATATATATATATATATATATATATATATATTATTGCGTGTCTCAGTCGTGCATTTATATATATATATATATATATATATATATTATTGCGTACCTCAGCGTGCACGATTGAGACACACAATTGATTATCACATTGGTGATGTCTCAGTCACGGATGCTGCGATGGGCAACCGAACATTCCGAATTAGACCTTAGTAACATGAACTTAGATATACCAGAATATTTACTTACTTTCACATATTTGCTTCACTTGATAAATACTTAGACTTGAACTCTCAAATCTCTCAATTAAAAAAAATAGAAATCATAGGTTAAAACCTATGAAATACTGGAAATGAGATTAGGTCTACTGCAGATTAGCAATCATAAATCTAGATCCTACCATCAAAGCCCAAGACATAAGGTATAATAGTTGGGAAATAGAAAAATGCACCATGCAAATCAACAATTACTTGCCCTTAGGGCAGTCCAAAGATCTAGTTCTAAGCATAGAAACCTAGCCTTTATTGTAAACAAAGCCCAAGACATAAGGTATAATAGTTGGGAAATATGCAAATCAACAATTACTTGCCCTTAGGGCTGTCCAAAGATCTAGTTCTAAGCATAGAAGCCTAGCCTTTATTGTAAACAAAGGATCGAAACAAAACCTAAATAACGATGCCAAAAGGGTGGACATAAAATATCAAATAAAGACCAACTTCTAAACAAGTCAAAACTTAAAATAGTACTCAAAATTCGATATAAAATTAGGATTTTGACAAGTAAAAATGTATAATTCTATAGAATGAATTGTTTTCTCATGTATAGAAAGATACTTTGAATGACTAATTATATCATTTGGACTTAAAGTACTACCTCAAATCTTTCAGAGAAAAATTGATGATATATTTAGAGATGTCTTTTTATTGTGTGTATATTGGTGACATCATAGTTTTCTCAAATATAAAAGATGAATACTATGCTCAACTTTGCATAATATTCAATTTATTTGAAAAACATGATCTTATAGTCTCTCATAAAAGGATGAAACTAGCCATTGAACACAGAATTTCAAGGAACAAAAACCAGACAAGAAAAAATTTCACTTCAACCCCATATTAATTCCAAAATTATTACTTTCCCTTACAAAATGGATGACACAAAAACTCTTCAAGTATTTTTTGGAATCCCAAATTATACCCAACGTTACCTTAAAAATATAGGAAAAATCAGTGAACCATTATATAACAAAACATCAAACACAGGACAAAAATATTTTAACCAGTAGGATATTGAATTAGTAAAACAATTAAAGCAATGGTTAAAAAGATTCCAGTCCTAACTTGTCCACTAGATACTAATTGCATAGTAATTGAAACGGGTGGGTGTGTATTAGGATGGGGAGGAGCGTTATTCAGAAAGATTTCAAAATATGATCCCAAAGTCTCTGAAGCCCTATATAAGTATTGATTCTATCTGAAAGCTGGGAAGATGGCTAGCTGGACACTTCGCTCTGGTGTTGATTGGATGAAGACTTTTTACTATCTTGTGTGTCATAAAAAATGTTAGTGTCAGGTTAGGAAAGGGGTCTCGGCATTGGCCCTCTAACACTCAAGTCAATGATCGACTTTTTAAGAGGAATAGTGAAAATAATATAGTAAAGTGCATGTATTGCATACCTTCGCTTGTAAGTAAAGACTACATTTTATAATGTCAATGTTGTTTCTATACATGAATCATGAGGCACTTCCAAAAAAGGCAAGCCATAAAGTGACCCTAATACCTTTTCTAAAATGAACCCGCAAATCTCTATGATTGGGCAGGCTAAAAGCTTCTAAAACATGATTTGCCTGCAGAATATCCTCTGCCCTTTATAGCACAAAAGGCCAAAAAAACGTATTAATTTATTAGGTTGTGGAACCTGCCACAGGTTACTTTAACCAGCTAATCACATCATCGATATAGTCCAACTGGTTGTTGTTGGTGCAACATCCCTCAGGTCAAGGTTGACCTGGTTAACCAAGCTGAGTCTTGGTTTGGGTTTAGATGTTTGACAATAAGATATTGATCGAAGAAGAGTCAAGTAGGTCAAGGTTGACCGGATACTTGACTGGGAAGTCCTAACTGGCAAGTTAGGCAGAAGGAAGTCCTAGTGAGTGAAGCTAGGCAGAAGGAAATCCTGGTGAGTGAAGCCAGGTGAAAGTCCTAGTGAGTGAAGCTAGGCAGAAGGAAATCCTGGTGAGTGAAGCCAGGTGAAAGTCCTAGTGAGTGAAGCTAGGCAGATGGAAAGTCCTGGTGAGTGAAGCCAGACAAAGAAAATCCAGATGGATCAAGGATGATCGGACATCTGGTGTTGGGAAGTCCGAGTAGGTCAAAGGATTGACTGGATACTTGGCAAGGAAGGAAATCCAGATGGGTCAAGGTTGACCAGACATCTGGTGGAAGTCCAAGTAGGTCAAAGGATTGGCTGGATACTTGGCAAGGAAGGAAATCCAGATGGATCAAGGATGATCGGACATCTGGTGTTGGGAAGTCCAAGTAGGTCAAGGGAGTGACCGGATACTTGGCACGACGAGTAAAAGTCCAAGTGGGTCAAAGGGATTGACCGGACACTTGGTGGGGAGTCCTGGCAGGTCAAGGGAGTGACCAGATGCTAGGCATGATGTACCAACAGGTCAAGGTTGACCGGATGTTGGTTAGGGAGGTTTGGGACTTGGTTTTGGGCAAAATCCAGTCGGATCGATCCACGGATCGATCCAGCTCGGATCGATCGGTGGATCGATCCGATTCTTCCAAACAGAGAGCTTGGATCGATCGCTGGATTGATCCAGAGGTCCCGATCGATCAGCCGATCGACGCGGCTGCTTCGCGCGATAAGCGCCGGATCGATCCGTGGATCGATCCAGCGCGCTTCGAGTACGAGGCGCCTCGATCGATCCGGATCGATCAAGCCTCCCGATCGATTCGGAACATTTGAATCGATCGGATCCGACCGTTGGCGTCGTTTATAGCTGCAGGCGTGCGATGGCTGCGAGTAGAACTTCACCGATTCATTCCAGCTCTTCACCAGCTTCTCCACAGCTCTCTACAAGCACGTGATCGCCAGTTCTTGAAGGTTCTTGGAGGCTTTCCAAGTCAAGAGGCGGATCCATTGCAAGAGGAAGAAGTTAGGGTTAGGGTTTTCACTGCATTTCTTGTAAGCTTTTACTTAATCTTTACTACCCTTTCTTCTTCTTGTACTGAGAGTCTTGTAGGGCTTCTCCGCCCTCGGTAGTTACCGAAAAGGAGTGTTTCATAGTGGAGGGTGCGTGCGTGGTGTGGATCCTTGGATTAGTCACCTCCTTTGGAGGTGGATACCAAGTAAAATCCTAGTGTTAGCGTGGTTGTATTTGTTTCTGTATTTTCCGCTGCATATCCTTGAAGAAACAAGCAACGCCAAGCGACGAGCACGCGACGAGCTATTCACCCCCCCTCTAGCTACTTTTGGTCCTAACAAGTGGTATCAGAGCAAGGCCGCTCTTCACCGGAATCATCGCCGGAAGGGTCAAGCATATCAAGAAAAGCTAGAGGGTGAAGAAGTTGGAGCAAATTCTTCAAGTTCAAGACTTTATCAAGCTCAACTTCAAGATGCAATTCCAAGATGGGCTTGGATTTGACACAAGGGTGGCTCCACCATACACTTCCACGAGTTTCGATTCTTGGAAATCAAGAATCGAAAACTTTCTTATGATGGAGATAGAGCAATGGTTTGCTCTAATGGAAGGCTTCAAAGCTCCAACGAACTCCAAGGGCAAGCTTCTAAAGAAAAGCAGATGGAGCTCGGAGCAAATTCAAAGGGGCGAGGCAAATGACAAAGTGACCAAGCTTTTGGTCAACGTATTGCCTAGCCACATCTTGGCTCAAATTGGAGAATTCGAAGATGCCAAGGAGCTTTGGAGCAAATTGGCCAAGCTTCATGAAGAGATCCCCTCCACTGTACGAGATCAAGAAGAATCCAGAGAGGGTGACTCTTTGGAGCAAGACCAAGAGGAGGACTCCGAGGTTGAGAGATGCTCAACCTCCGAAGAAGAGGAAAACCAAGAAGCTTCATCCTCAAAGGAATGCAACGAAGGGAACAAGGAGGAAGCATACTCCTTGTTTCATATTCAAGATGATGAAGCCTCCACCTCTAGGATTGAGGGGGAGCAATCCTCGGTGACACCGGATCAAGAAGAAGGAGAAGCTTCTACATCCGGGACAAGAGAAGAAGAGGAGGAAGAAGCTTCTACCTCCACAAGTCAAGAAAAATCGAATGGAGGAGGATCAAGGGTTGATCAAGAGGAAGCTTCCACCTCCGAATCCAAAGAAAAAGATGCCACCCCTACAAGCAAAGGTATAAATATTTCAGTTAATAATAAAAATCATATCATATGCTTTGAATGTAGGGAACATGGGCACTACAAGAGCAAGTGCCCTAAATTGGCCAAGAAGAAGGGCTAAGTGGCACATAAGGACAAGGTGAAGCCCAAGGAGACCATCCCCAATACAAAGAAGAGCAAGGAGCATATTATATGCTTCTCTTGCAATCAAAAGGGGCATTACCGGAGTCAATGCCCCAAGGGGAAGAAGGTGGTCAAGGCTCAAGGAGGCACTAGTCAAGGGGGAGCCTCCAAGGTAAAAAGGAAGGTAACTTTTATTGAGCCTATTCCCTTGCATTATGGTAAAAAGCATGATAGCTCTAATTTTTATCATTTTAATGCTATTTACCATAAAAATAGAGAGCATGGTAAAATTAAGGAAAATCATGTGGCTCTCCATGCTAAGACTACCACACCTAAGGTTAGGGAGGTAGATAGAAATCTAGGCAATCACACTAAGGGTTGTAGTTATAAGCCTAGAAACAAAAATGCTCATGGGTGTAATGAAAAATCAAAATTTAATGATTTAATGATAGAAAATCAAGTCTTGAGGTCAAGGCTTGATAACATGGAAAAGACCCTAAAAAGGATGGAAAATATCCTAAAAGGGCAAAATGAGCATAGCCTAGGTCTAGGAGCACATAGGTCATCTAATGGCCATAGAAGTTTGGGATACAAACCCAAGGCTAAGAAGGATGTGCCCTCTTACCATAGGGTTCCATATAGTTATGGAACAAACCCTAGGTCTAGTGGTCAAGTCAAAAAATATTAGAGAAGTCATCCCTAAGAGTATTTTTGCAACAAATGTGACTAAGACTTCTAAGAAGTCAAAGAAGGTCACAAAGAAGGTCACAAGGGAAGAAATCCCTAGGGTTGACCTAGAAAATGTGACCAAGGCTTCTAAGAAGCTCAACAAGGTCACTAGGAAGGTATCTAGGGAAGTTATCCCTAGTGAGTACCTAGAGCATCCAAGGAGCACCAATAGGTGTTGGGTTCCTAGGAGCATCTTCTCTATCCCATAAATGGGTTAGAGAGTGTCAACTCCAATTAGAAGGGTAGTTAACCCAACTTTGAGGAAATTGACACTCAAGGAGCATTTTCAAGGTTTTTGTTAACCTTTGAAAATGAAATGGAACGATTATTTACTCCTTGAAAGAGTAAAATGTGCCTAGTGGTGAAAATTTGATTTTAATCTTAAAAGGCACATATTGGGAAATTCATAAGAGCTACCAAGTTGGGATTTTGGTATGTTCTTAGAAAATTAAAGGAAATTGAAGCCTTATATTGAAGTGCTATTCTTGTGGAAAAATGAAATATGCCAACATTTGAGGATATGCTTAATTTCGACTGGCATAAATTAATCAAGGGAATTAGAAATGCCAATTTAGGCTTTGACATTTTCTTGAAGCACTTTAGGGCAATCTAGGTTTAAGTTGTAAGTTTAGCTAAGGTTTTAAGGATACTTAGATAGTTAATCTAGGTATATTTTATTTATGCTAAATCTTGCCATGATTGTTTGCCCATCATATGTCATGACATCATGTCTATTTTTGCGTTCATGTTTTATTATGAAAAATCCAAAAATACCATGTCATGACATTCATACATCATGTAATTATAGGATATTTTCTTTTGAAAATTATTTCTTTTTGATGTATGTCATAACATTATCATGCATTAAGTTTAATTCCTTGTAATTAAGGACAAAAGGCATTTAACAACACTTATTAACAAGTGACATCCTAGGTGGGTGTCTAATATCTCCAAAATGCCTAGATAGATATGCATGATCCCTAGATTAGGGCAAAACCAAAATCTACATCTCACAAAGACCTATAAGATGACTTGTATGTGTTTTAGTGCACATTAGATACAAGTGAGATGTTAGGATGATGAACAAAACTCAAGATGTTAATTTAGTGCATTCTTTTGAGTTTTAGTTTCATCAAAACACATAGATATGTGTTTTCCCATCGTTGGGAAAGCTAATGTACAAGTCATGTGCATTAAGCCCAAGGAATATGGTGGGATATTGGTTTTGAAAAAGTTTTCAAAATGATTTTGGAAAACCTTGGTGAAGGCTATCTTTTGATAGTAATCACCATTGAATAGTTAGACACAAACTTGAAGAAAACACTAAAGTTTTTGCAAGTTTTCAAGTTTGTGTCAATCTTTGAAAAGATGATGTATTTTCATAGAAAACTATTTTTCCTTGATAATATATGCCCTAAACAATGTCTACACGAAATTTCATAATTTTTGGATTTTTGTAGAATTTTCTAGGGGTTTCTGAAGTTGACTGAAATGGAATTTCAGCAACTATCAGAGCTCCGATCGATCCATGGATCGATTGGAGTGCCTGAATCGATCCATGGATCGATTCAGAAGGCAAATCTCGCGAGAAGTAGCTCGCTGGATCGATCAGCCGATCGATCCAGGTAGTCTGAATCGATCAGTGGATCGATTCAGAAAGGTTCAATCGATTGGAACCCAACTCCAATCGATCCAAGTTGCTGATTTTGGCTGGGAAGGCCTGATTTCAGCATCTTTGAACCGATTTTAGTCTAGGTAACCATTCCAAACCCAAAAAAAAAATACATTTGTATACATAAAAAGGGTGTTTTCATGTGAAAACAAGGATGGATTGGTTAAGGAAGGCTAAGTTGAAGTTTAGGTTGAGGTTTGTTTCAAATTTTGAACATTTGAACCTCAAAACTTCTAAATCTGGGTTTCCTAAAGGTTTAGGGATTCCACGTCATTGTTGGTGCAATGACAGAAGTTACCACCATGTCTTTAGGGGGAGGGACTCTTTAAAGACATGAAAATTATTTTTCATGAACCTTGGAAGGTGGTTAACCTTCTGTTTGAAAATGCTCAAGGTTGAGCGATTGAACTTTAATGGGGAGTGGATATCCTCATTGTTCAAGTGTTTTCAAAGGATAATGCTCAAGGATGGGCATTTACCTACATTGGGGGAGAATGTAGGGTGAGGATAATGAAGGGTATGGGACCTTCAGTATCGTGTTGATCACAATAAGTGATGTTGTGAACAACGATGAGCAACTCTTCAGGGGGAGAGTTTTTCAACAATGGATTTGTTGAAGTGTGCCCAAAATTGGAGCATCGGTTGATGTGTGTCCAAAGATGGGTTGATGTGTTTTATTAGTAAGGGGTTGATGTGTGCCAATAGGGGGAGAATGAAAGGGCTTGTGAAAGGGAGTAAGTTAGGCTTTCATTACCTAGAGGGAGTTTGCCCTCTTAGGGGAGAATGAAGAGCTTAACTTATGCTTTCATTACCTAGTGGCATGAAGAATGAGGCTATGGGATTAGCCTAACTTACATGTGGTATTGTAAGTGTGATTGTAGTATTGTCAAACATCAAAAAGGGGGAGATTGTTGGTGCAACATCCCTCAGGTCAAGGTTGACCTGGTTAACCAAGCTGAGTCTTGGTTTGGGTTTAGATGTTTGACAATAAGATATTGATCGAAGAAGAGTCAAGTAGGTCAAGGTTGACCGGATACTTGACTGGGAAGTCCTAACTGGCATGTTAGGCAGAAGGAAGTCCTAGTGAGTGAAGCTAGGCAGAAGGAAATCCTGGTGAGTGAAGCCAGGTGAAAGTCCTAGTGAGTGAAGCTAGGCAGAAGGAAATCCTGGTGAGTGAAGCCAGGTGAAAGTCCTAGTGAGTGAAGCTAGGCAGATGGAAAGTCCTGGTGAGTGAAGCCAGACAAAGGAAATCCAGATGGATCAAGGATGATCGGACATCTGGTGTTGGGAAGTCCGAGTAGGTCAAAGGATTGACTGGATACTTGGCAAGGAAGGAAATCCAGATGGGTCAAGGTTGACCAGACATCTGGTGGAAGTCCAAGTAGGTCAAAGGATTGGCTGGATACTTGGCAAGGAAGGAAATCCAGATGGATCAAGGATGATCGGACATCTGGTGTTGGGAAGTCCAAGTAGGTCAAGGGAGTGACCGGATACTTGGCACGACGAGTAAAAGTCCAAGTGGGTCAAAGGGATTGACCGGACACTTGGTGGGGAGTCCTGGCAGGTCAAGGGAGTGACCAGATGCTAGGCATGATGTACCAACAGTCAAGGTTGACCGGATGTTGGTTAGGAGGTTTGGGACTTGGTTTTGGGCAAAACCATCGATCGATCCACGGATCGATCCAGCTCTGATCGATCGGATCGATCCGATTCTTCCCAACGAGAGCTTCGGATCGATCGGTGGATTGATCCAGAGGTCCCGATCGATCAGCCGATCGACGCTGCTTCGCGCGATAAGCGCCGGATCGATCCGTGGATCGATCCAGCGCTTCGCGTATCAGAGGCTCGGATCGATCCGTGGATCGATCCAGCCTCCCGATCGATCTGGATTGAATCGGGATCCGACCGTTAGCGTCGTTTATAGCCGCAGGCGATCGTCAGCGTAACTTCACCGATTCATTCCAGCTCTTCACCAGCTTCTCCACAGCTCTCTACAAGCACGTGATCGCCAGTTCTTGAAGGTTCTTGGAGGCTTTCCAAGTCAAGAGGCGGATCCATTGCAAGAGGAAGAAGTTAGGGTTAGGGTTTTTCACTGCATTTCTTGTAAGCTTTTACTTAATCTTTACTACCCTTTCTTCTTCTTGTACTGAGAGTCTTGTAGGGCTTCTCCACCCTCGGTAGTTACCGAAAAGGAGTGTTTCATAGTGGAGGGTGCGTGCGTGGTGTGGATCCTTGGATTAGTCACCTCCTTTGGAGGTGGATACCAAGTAAAATCCTAGTGTTAGCGTGGTTGTATTTGTTTCTGTATTTTCCGCTGCATATCCTTGAAGAAACAAGCAACGCCAAGCGACGAGCACGCGACGAGCTATTCACCCCCCTCTAGCTACTTTTGGTCCTAACAGTTGTGACTCCTGAGGAGTGCTCAGTCTATGTTTATGTGTGTGGTCGGTGACTTGGCTTTCACTCGACTTCTTTACTCTGACTGTACTTGACCAGGTGTCCTGTACATTCGATTGGACTCTACATCTGATCGATTGGGGCACTCGGTCAAGATAATGGATGCTTGACTGCACACTTCCTCATACTTCATCGTTGATCATGAAATCCAATTTTGAGGTCATCTCGACCAAAGGGTCCGATTGGGCATGTCCTTGGTTTAAGATTCATAGTCTGCTCGGCATGAAGGTCCAGTCAAGCTTTCTCTTATTCTAAATGATATTGACCACCCTTTGTCCTTGAATTTGACTTCCATGTCAGCCAACCTTCTGGATTTTATCCCCCTCACAAGGGCCCGCCTTAAATACCGTATCACAAACCTCCCCTTCAAGTCTAGTCGAAGGAGGTTGCAAGTCTGACTGACAAGACTCTGATGTCTGTCTGAGCCTCTTATCCTCTGATCGGGAGTTTTTGTGTTGTGTCATTGATTGGCTAAAAAAAAATATTATACTTAACCATTCTTACCTACGATATTCTTGATGTATGGTTAGTTAGTCCAGCGTCGCCGAGTGACTTAGTATGACGAGATACCCCCGATTGGACATTCACTTACAAAATCTGCTCGGATTGAGCTGACATCTGTTGGGACCATTGGCCGGCTAGAAGGGGGGTTGAATAGCCCTGCAAAAATAAAGACAAACCCTTCTCAGACTTAAAAGAACACTTGTATAAAGATAGAATAGAAAATGAACTAAAAAGAAAGAGACACCTGAATTTACTTGGTTATAACCGGAGAGGTTGTTAATCCAAGGAAGTGAAATGCACTAACTCTCTTTTAGGCGGAGAAGCCTCTTTACAGCAGTGTAAGCACAAAAAATTAGAAGCTAAATGAAAACTAGAGTGTGTATAAGTGTTGCTGCAAGAATGTTTATAACCTTGGTCAGGGTGCTTGGAAGGGTTTCAAGCGCCTAAAGGGGGATAAAACTTTATCTCCTCCGTAATGGATAGCGATCAAATGCGATCTGGATAGAATCGGGTTCCGGGCGCCCGGACCCTTAAAGTCAACATGGTTGACTTTTTCGATCTGGGTCCTCTGCTCTAGTGTTTCTTGCCTCAGTCCGGGTCTTTCGCTCCGGCTTCGCTCGCTTGGGTGATTTCGGCCAACCGAAATAAGGCTCACCCGAACTCAATTTCAGCCTTCTCATCGAGCAGGCTTCCGCTCCAGCTTCTCGTCCCTCGAACGTCACGCACGTTCTTCTCGTCCACCGGTGTACTCTTCAACAGCGCCTCATCCCTCAAACGTACCGAGCCCGTCAGCTCTCTCTCATACCGTCCTTCTCGCTAACCGCGTCTTCCGCTCGACTTCCTGTGCTCCTAAGTTCCTGCACACTTAGACACAGGGATCAAAAACCAACAGAACTTAACTTAACTTGTTTGATCACATCAAAACAACCTTCGGGTTCCAACAACATCATCTTGACTCTTTGAAAATCGAGTAAATCACCTACCATTAATGTAAAGCATGTCAAGCACAACTTTTCATCATAAGCTTGCTTATTGCCTCCCATCCCTCATTAATGCGACTTGTATTGTACTAACATGTGTTGCACGCCTGCATAGAAGAATATCCAATGCGACAGTAGACTGTTGTGATTTGATGTGATAGCTACTTTTTAAAATTTTAACGGTCCAAATTAAATCTTCCCTTTTTAATCTCTTGATAGGGCGACTGCCAATAACTAACACTAGGGTTTTTAAAAGCTCCTCTCTTCGATGCATTGTAACACCTCTCCTCCTCTTCATTTTCTTCTCCTTCGTCTTTTGCTTGTCGCCAATGATTAACATCGAGTAAGTCTCCCTTTTTCTCCTTTTCTTCAATCTTCGATATTCTCCCTCGATGGCTTTCTCGCCTGCTCCTCCTCCTCCTTCCATTCCCAGATTATGGTATACCTCTACTTCATCCTTCTTCAATGGAGATGAAGTAGATCAAATGAAGCTCACGTACTGCATTCCTTCTAATTATCAAATTGTTATTCCTTCCGCCTACGATCGTCCTCATACCCCTCCAAATGACTTCATAACTTTCTTCAAAGATCAGCTTTATACCAGCATTTTCTTTCCTCTGCATCTCTTTTTTTCTACCATTTATGCCTACTTCCACATCTCCCTACAGCAACTAGTGCCTAACTCCTTTACTGTGTGGGAATGTGGGATAGTAATACTATTCCACTTGTAATGATTCCCCTACATCCTCGCATTTTAAACTACTTTTACTATCTAAAAAAATCTTAGCTGGACGTTTTTCTTTTTCAAGCCCGAGTGGGCGGCGTATGTTTCGAAAAAATGTCCTCTTTTAATAAGGGTTGAAAATTCTACTATTTTTACATTCGACTCCCTGACCCGATGGTCTTCTTAACTAGTTGGCAAATAGAGTTGTCTAACCCTCCTGAGTTAGGTAAATATCACTGGGAGTCAGTCTACCTAGAAGTCATTGCTCAGCTAATCGACTTAAAGTTTCATATTCACAAGTTGTTGCTTGAGGGTGTATTATATATGTTTAGGATGAGTACTGTTCTCACTTCACTGCCCAACTCTTTTGGTGAGAAATCCCTCGATCTGTTATTTTTTATTCTAACATATTATATTTTTTTTATGTAGCTAAATTAATGTGGAAGGCTTTGCTGAGTGAGTCCACCAAATTAACTGATGAAGAACTTGACGTTTGTGGAGCTGCTAAGCTAGAGAGCCACAAGCCTTGCCGATCGGACCATCTGAAGGGCTAACCAGTGAAGAAGGTGCGAGCAAACTAGTGAGGAGTGATGCAGCCGCTAATACTGAGGAGTTGCCTCCTGAGTGCCCTTCCTTGATGCCCATCGTAGTTTCTTCAAAGTCCACCACTTCGATTGAACCCTTCATCCACTACTAACGTCGCAAAAAACGTCGTGCAGAGACTCTTGTCCGATCGATGACCTTTGTTTCACAAGCGTCCGTTGCCACATAAACTGTGTGACCACCCTCCAAGCAGGGAGAGAGATCTACCCCCGTGATTCTTGAAGTGGCGGCCAGTCAAATCTCCACTACTTCCTCCTATCGAACTCTCTCACTGTCTGAGTTGCCAACCGACCCCCTTCTCGATCAACCCATAGTGTATCTGATGCCACCACCAACTGAATCAGCGCGACCACTATCAATAGTACACTCATCTCCTCTCTCTAATTCCAAAGGTAAGTCCAAATCCACTTTGACAAAATCCAATGGAACAAGCCAACAGAAGAAAATATGGGTCATCCTTAGGCTGCCTACTCAGGACTTGCTGTCTACACATTTTGTCGAGTCTCTGACTCCGGAGCACCAGATTAGGATCCAAGGACCCTTGTGTAGGATTGAAAGCGCTAGGGAGGGGGGAGGGTGAATAACGCTCATGACTATTCATGTTTTCAGAAAACACTCGCATGAAGAGTAAGTACAACTGAAATCAGAGAGATCAAAGGGGAGGTAGATGAGACGAGCTACGGGCGACGCATTATCGGAGTAGAGTAGGAAGCCGTGGGTGAGGAGGAGCGATTTGAGGGTAATGACCCAGGAGTGGGTGTGGGAGGCGCAATGGAAGAGCGACCACATCAAAGTGTTGAGGAAGGACGGTAGGGAGGCAAAGACTAGCTCTACGCTCTTGTAGACCATCGAGCAGTCATCATGGCTAGTTACGCAGATGATTGCCGCCTCCACCTTGGGACCCCTGGAGGCTGCAGTTGTCGGTCGTGATGCTCATCAATCAGATGCTATGCACATTGATATGACGAGTAAGGTGGGACCCCTGAAATTTGTCTCGATGTCAAGAAAGTTTGTAGATGTGGCGGTCAAAGTCTAGTAGGGATCAACTCTCGGTTTGTATCGGTGTCATGCCAAAATAAGTCAAGTGTCACATCAGAGTGTAAGATAAATCCCCAACATAAAGTCCGACCAGACATATTGTTTAAACTGATGTCGAATCCCCAACATAAATATAGACAGACTTAGAGCCGGTTAGACCCACGAGATTAACTCCGCACTTCGCAGTGGCAGGGCTTCCGAGGCAAGATCTCCTTGACCACTTTTTGTGGTCCAGGGGATGTGTCACTCGCATTTGTAGTCAGATCATAGTCGTGATCCGGCCGCAAATGATTGTGATCCCTTCCTGGGTTCACTGTCCCCACCAGATTATAGTTTTTGTTCGGAGCGGGCGGCCAGAAGCCGCCCGAAGGACACCTTCGCTCAGTGCCCAGTAACCTGGCCACTTATCCACCACCGGAGGACTTCGGGTGACCTCTGGTCGCCCGCTCCGAACAAAAACTATAACCTAGTGGGGATGATGAATCCAGGAAAGGATCGCAACCATTTACGACCAGATCGCGGTCGTGATCCAGCCGCAAATACGAGTGACACATTCCCTGGACCATAAAAAATGGTTCAAGAGATCTGTGCTCAAGGCTTCTAGTCTACAGTCAGTCAGCCCCAGCACTGGTTGGACCTATGGGGTCCAGCGCCCCACTTCTCTAAATGTAAGGCTCCCAACTTACATCGCCCGGTCCAAGAGATGGTCGAACCTCCAGGGTTCAACTCCTTACTCATGGGCATGACCCTCAACTAACATCCGTCCGGCCACAGAGCCAGTTAAACATCCAAGATCCAGTTCCCCACACATGAGCATGACTTCTAGTTTACATTCGATCAGCCTAGAGCCGGACAAACTCTCTCTAGGAAATAATATGTTGGATCGAGACCGCGCTAGAGGGGGGTGAATAGCGCTCGTGGCTATTTCGTTCGATTCGTAAAACTATCGGAGTAAAATACGCAGCGGAAAATGTAAATAAACACAAACACAGAGACACGGTCGTTTACTTCGTTCGGAGCCTAAGGCGACTCCTACTCGAAGGCCCGCGATCCTTGATCGCTTCCGGTGGGCAACAACTATAAGCTCGATAAAAGATTACAAGTTGAAGTACAATGAACGACAGTAAATAATTATACCAACGACAAAGAAATGAAGATTCGGAGCTCCTGGTCGTCGGGCACAAGTAGCAGCACTTCGGAACGTTGTTTGGAGCAGCACGTAGCACTTGAATCACTTAAGACTTGATATACTGAAGTGCTGGTCGAAACCCCCTTATAAAGGGTGTTCAAGGCGCCTCCATGCTGCCGATTCTTCCGCACGGATCAAACTTGATCTGGTCTAACTTCATCTGCTTAAGGCGCCTCAAACCCTGCTCAAGGCGCCTTCCAAGGCGCCTTAAACCCCCTTCAAGGCGCCTCCATTGAAGCTTCACAGCCAGGTCAGCTTTTGCACCCGAGGCGCCTCCAAGCTCCATGGATTAACCTTTGCACTTTGGTCCCTGCAAGATACATTAATCCCAAATATACCCTGCAACACAAAGTTAGCACATAACGATAATAGAAGTGATATTGATAGTCTCCGGACTATCCGAGCGACTTCGGGTTTCCTACCGGAAACCCTAGGTCGACCCGACGCCTACTGTTCCCTCTACGGGAACGCGTCCTCACCTACTCCACTCGGAGATTTACGCCAGTGCGATCCTCCAGATCGACCGGACTTTTGCTCAACACTCGATGCTTCCGGACTTCTGCTGGACATCCGCTTCCGGCTAGTCCAGACTTTCACCGGTTCGCGACACTGGACTTTCCACCTAGGGTTACCACCCCAGGACTTTTACCGCACGACCCGCCAAGACTTTCCGCATGGGGTTACCACCCCTTATGACCTAGGGTTACCACCCCCTAGGGTTTTCCCTTTTGCCTAACCGCAGCTAGGACTTTCCTGACATTCTCAAGTAGACTTGTTAGATTACAAAACATCTTAATTTTGAATTCTTTGCCGTTATCAAAACACGAGTTCGATCGTCGGATGCTTCCCGCACCAACAATTTCCCCCTTTTTGATTATGGCAACACAAATTCGAAGTTAAGTAAACAAGCGAATAGATAGTCATTTTTAACACAGGCAAAATTTGCTAAGTATAGATGAATAAGGTAACTAAAGTAAATTTTGCCCTATATACTCCCCCTTAACTTTGGCTCCCCCTTAACTTTTGCTCCCCCTTAATTTTTAACTTGAATTTTATGTTTGCATTTTTGCTACTCTCCCCCTTTGCCATAACTCAAAAAAATGGGCAATGCATAAAGAGTTGTACATGATTAAAGTTAGCAATATTCAACAAAGTTTGGAAGTTAAGGTCAATTGGAATTTAAGTTTTTAGGACAAGATTATTCATTTAAGTTCAGTTGGTCCTTAAGTCCAAGCACAAGTCATGTTTATATATTAGGTATCAGAGCCATAGAGAACAAAACATTCTTGGAAAAAGAAATCGAGTATCTTTTGCCAACTGTCTAACCTTTAGTTACATGCTGATTGTCTATAGGACAATAGCTTTTACTAGGTTAGTCAAGTTAAGTTATTTAGGTCCAGATAGACTTGACTAGAGCTGGAGAACTTTAACTTGATTAATGTTTATTGCATATTTAACGCCCAGACTCATATTGATGCACAGATATAAGCATTCTTGAGTCCAGGCTATACCCTATGCATCTCACGCCATTCTATGTTTTTCAATCACAATCAAGGTGAACCTAGGTGCTTTGTGAGATGCTCTGGTTTAATTCTAGGGGAACATGATATCTAGGGGGAAGTCCTAGACTAAACCCAACTTTTGAAAGTCTAGCAAAATTGGAGTTTTGAAAAAAAAATTTCCTAGAATTTGAAAACAAAATAATAATAGTAAGATATCTATTCTACCCAACACATTCCTATTTGCCTTCTAAGTCCACTGAACTCAAGTTCAGGTAAGGGTTTTGTAAAAATGTCAGCTAGGTTTGATTTGGACTCAACGTGGTTGAGTGCAATATCACCTTTAGCTACATGATCCCTTACAAAGTGGTGTTTTACCTCTATGTGTTTGGTCCTAGAGTGGTGTATAGGATTTTTGGTCAGATTAATTGAGTTGATATTATCAATAAAAATTTTAGTATTTTTATAGTCTAGTTGATAGTCTTTTAGTGTATGCATCATCCATAACAATTGAGATGCACATTCTCCTAGAGCTATGTATTCAGCTTCTGTAGTGGATAGAGCAACACAATGTTGCTTTCTGCTTGACCAACTTACTAGGCACTGACCTAGAATCTGGCAGCCACCACTTGTACTTTTTCTGTCTAGCTTGCACCCGGCATAGTCTGAATCAGAATATCCATAAAGGTCAAAAGTGCAAGTTCTTGGATACCAAAGTCCTACATTAAGAGTTCCTTTAATATACCTAAGTATTCTTTTGACATAAGATAGGTGTGACTCTTTTGCGCATGATTGGTATCTAGCGCACATACCTACTGCAAACAATATGTCAGGTCGACTTGCAGTTAGATAGAGTAAGCTACCTATGGCGCTTCTATAGTATTTTGAGTCAACTGGTTTTCCTTCAGGGTCAGAGTCAATGTTTATGTTGGTTGCCATTGGAGTATTTATTATTTTTGAATTTTCCATATAGAATTTTTTAATCAACTCTTTAGCATATTTAGTTTGATAAATGTAGATTCCATCTTTAGTTTGTTTAATTTGTAAGCCTAGGAAGAAATTAAGTTCTCCAACCATACTCATTTCAAATTCACTTTCCATTAATTTGACAAATTCTTTTAAGAATTTTGAATTGGTTGAACCAAAGATTATGTCGTCAACATAAATTTGGGCTATAAAGATGTCTTTTCCTATAGTTTTTACGAACAAAGTAGGATCGATTTGTCCTTGGTTAAATTCTTTGGATATTAAGTAATTAGATCATCTTTCATACCATGCTCTAGGGGCTTGTTTTAGTCCATATAGTGCCTTTTTTAATTTAAATACGTGATTAGGGTAGTCTATGTCTTCAAACCCTGGAGGTTGGCTTACGTAGACCTCTTCCTTGATAAAACCATTTAAAAAGGCTGACTTAACGTCCATTTGGTACAATTTGAATCCTTTATTGGCTGCATAGGCTAATAACATCCTAATGGACTCGAGTCTAGCTACTGGAGCATAAGTTTCATCATAGTCTAAGCCTTCGACTTGACTAAACCCTTTGGCTACTAACCTTGCTTTGTTTCTTACTATATCACCGTGATCATCCAACTTGTTCCTAAAAACCCATTTAGTGTCTATTATTGATTTATCTATGGGTTTAGGTACAAGGTCCCAGACCTGGTTTCTCTCAAATTGGGCTAATTCTTCCTGCATCGCAATGATCCAGTCTGGATCAGGCAGGGCTTCTTCTATAGTTTTAGGTTCAATTTTAGAAATTAGAGCAATCTGACTAAGGTTTCTATAGGACGATCTAGTTCTGACTCCTAGGTTTGGATTACCCAAAATTTGGTCAGGTGGGTGAGAGGAGCTTATTCTAGTTGGTCTTATTTGTGAGTCAGAAACTGGTTCTTCTGACTCATTAAGATTAGGTTGGATTTCATCATCGTCTGCTGCTCTAGGATTAGTGTCAATATTTTCATTTATATTAGGTAAATTGTTTTCTTCATCAAATATTACATTAGTTGTTTCTTCAACTTTCAAGGTATTTTGATTAAATACTCTAAAGGCTCTACTGGTTGAGGAGTATCCTAAGAATATTCCTTGGTTAGATTTGGGTGTAAATTTTCCTAAGTAATCTTTAGTATTTAAAATGTGAACTTTACATCCAAATACTTTTAGATAGTTTAGATTGGGAATTTTATTATAGTAAAGTTCATATGCTGTTTTATTATGAAATTTATTAATTAAAATTCTGTTTTGAATGTAATTTGTAGTATTTATTGCTTCAGCCCAAAATTGATGATTTAAGTGATATTCATTTAACATAGTTCTAGCTGCTTCTTGTAAAGTTCTATTTTTACGTTCCACTAGGCCATTTTGTTGGGGGGTTCTAGGACATGAAAATTCATGTTGGTATCCATTTATTTTACAAAATTGGGTGAACTTATGATTTTCAAATTCCCCTCCGTGATCACTTCATATTCTTTTAATTTTAGTATCTTTTTCATTTTCCGTTAAGTTGCAAAAATTACTAAATATTTCATAGGTTTCATCTTTTATTTTTAGAAATTTCACCCAAGTGTACCTAGAGTAGTCATCAATTATTACTAAGCAATATTGGTTCTTGTTTAGTGATTTGGCTCCATGTGAATCAAATAGATCAAGGTGAAGAAGCTCAAGTATGGTGTTGGATCTTTCTAGGTTAGTTGACTTGTGGGTTGACTTGGTTTGTTTTCCTTTTTGACATGCATCACAGATTGAATTTTCAATAAATTTTAATTTGGGCAAACCTCTAACTAGACCATTTTGACTCATTTTTGAAATAAGTCTTGTGTGTGTGTGACCCAGCCTTCTGTGCCACAGTTGGGTTTCCTCTTGCTGTGTCAGGAGATACTTTATTGAGGAAATTGATAAATCAATTGTGTAGATGTTATTTTTTCTAAGTCCCTTAAGTTTAATTTTTGGATGTTCAATATTTTTAACTAGACATCCAGATTTATCGAAATTAACTAGGTATCCGCTGTCACACAATTGACTTATACTTAGTAAATTAAAGTTAAAATTTTCAACCAATAAAACATTTCGAATAATGAAATCGGAACTAAGTTCAATATTACCTTTTCCGATTACTTTAAGTTTACCGTTGTTGTCGAATGCAACTGATCCTAGACTCTTGTACTTGAGTTTGGTAAACTTCAACTTATCTCCAGTCATATGTCTGGAGCATCCACTATCCAACATCCATTGATCCAATTCCTACACATGAAGTAGTTGAATTGGTTTCTTTTTAATGGAGATAGCGTGATTGAAGCAAACACTGTGTTTATTGAGTTTGAGATTTCAAATAATTTTGAATTTTAAGTTTTTCAAATAATTTTAACTTTTAAAAGATTTTTAAATAATTTTGAAATTAATTTTGAAAAGTTTTTAAAGTAATTTTGAAATTAATTTTGAAAAGGATTTTTAAAGTAAATTTGAAATTAATTTTGAAAAGATTTTTAAAGTCACTTTGAAATTAATTTTAAAAAGATTTTAAAAGATTTTAAAGATTTTGAAATTAATTTTGAAAAGATTTTTAAATAATTTTGAAATTAATTTTGAAAAGATTTTAAAAGATTTTGAAATTAACTTTGTATAGATTTTTAAAAGATTTTTAAATTAATTTTGAAAAGATTTTTAAATAATTTTGAAATTAATTTTGAAAAGATTTTAAAAGATTTTGAAATTAATTTTGAAAAGATTAAATAATTTTGAAATTAATTTTGAAAAGATTTTGAATAATTTTGAAAAGATTTTTAAATAATTTTGAATTTAATTTTGAAAAGATTTTGAAATTAATTTTGAAAAGATTTTTAAATAATTTTGAAATTAATTTTTAAAAGATTTTAAAATAATTTTGAAATTAATCTTGAAAAGGATTTTTAAAGTAATTTTGAAAATAATTTTGAAAAGGATTTTAAAGTAATTTTGAAATTAATTTTGAAAAGTTTTTAAAGTAATTTTGAAATTAATTTTTGAAAAGTAATTTTGAAATTAATTTTGAAAATATTTTAAAGTAATTTTGAAATTAATTTTGAAAAGATTTTTAAAGTAATTTTGAAAATAATTTTGAAAAGATTTTAAAAGATTTTGAAAAGATTTTTAAATAATTTTATTTCTTAGTCATCTCACCTGATCTAAATTGTCAATCAGGGAATCCTATAATTGATGTGAGATGATTTATTTTTGAGTTCAAGGGTCTGGTTTTAACTTTGTGTTAGATTCAGGTTTAGCTTTGGGTTCAACAAGTAAGCATTCTTTGGATAAACTTCTGGGCTATGGTGAGTCACAAGGAGCTCATTAAAGTAACCATGTCTTCGAGGTTTTCCAAATAGTCCTACCCATTGAACTTAATACTAAAACTTGGTCTAACTAGTTAGGATCCATTTAAGGGTAGCTTCGGTCAGTTCCACTTGGCCAAATGCACCAGGTCGAAGCCATATCTTCCTTGACATGCGATGCCCAAGCTTCCCTAACGTACTATCATCCAAAAACTTCACCAGTACTGTGGTTCAAGTTAAACTTATCCCATTTTTAATCTAATCTTAATTGCCCTGCCGGGTAATCTATTCTTGTTTTACCCATTCCGGGTAAGTTAGGTTCAGTTACCCTGTCGGGTAGTTCAGTTGGAGGTGCCAGCTAGTTTGAATCCTCCATCTACTTTTTATAATTTCAACTTGTTGAATTTTGAATCTGATTTTTAATTTTAATTTAATTTCAAATTTTGAATTTAATTTTAGATTTTTAATTTAATTTCGAATTTTAATTTAATTTCAAATAAGTTTTGAATCTGATAATTTTAGATTTTTAATTTAATTTCGAATTTTAATTTAATTTCGAATTTTAATTTAATTTCTAATAAGTTTTGAATCTGATAATTTTAGATTTTTAATTTAATTTCGAATTTTGAATTTTGAATTTGATTTTGAATTTTAGATTTTTAATTTAATTTCGAATTTTAATTTAATTTCGAATAAGTTTTGAATCTGATTTAATTTTAGATTTTTAATTTAATTTCGAATTTTGAATTTTGATCGTTTTCATTTTAGCTTTCCCTGGATCACGGCCTCGATATGATCTGTCGAGGTAGTATATTTGATCCTTCGAAATCCAGTATTGGCCAAGTCCAATTTGATTGATCAATTTGGACTTGGGGACCCATGCTTGGACTGATTTACTACTTTGTTTGTTTATTAAGGATAAATAGGATTTATATTTCTTTTTACTTTTATATCCTAGTCCAGTTCTATTGTAGACGGCTCTTTGTGTTCCAAGAATTAGATCCAAATTCTTGGATCTCAGAGAGAACTTTTCTAAAGTAATTTTTAAATCATTTAACTGATTTTTCAGATTTGAATTTTCTTTCTCAAGTTGTTGTACTTGAGTTGAATCTTCAATTAAAGATTTTGAGTTAGTTACTCCTTTAAGAATGGTTATTTCTTTTAAAAGTGACTTAATTTTCAAATTTGACTTGGCTAATTTGCGAAGTAAATAATTGACTAAATTATTAAGCCTAGGAATACTTACAGCGGAGTCTGGCCCTTCGGAAACGGATGCGGATCCGTGGCTTTGCTCGGAGTCGGCTTCTGACTTGCTCTCGGATTCGCTGATCTGGTCCCGGGCCATCAATGCGAGTAGACTCGTTTGGTCGAGTTCGTCGTCTTCGTCCTCCGAAGAGGATTCGTCCCAGGTTGCCTTTAGGACTTTCCTTCTTCTTTGCTTCTTGGCTTCCTTTTGATTTGGGCAGTTGGCTTTTATATGCCCCTTTTGGTTGCACCCGTAGCAAGTGACTTCGAACTTTGTCTTTGAGTTCTGTTGAGCCTCCTTGGATTGAACTGCCTTCTTCAGATCTTTCTTGTTGAAGCCCTTCTTCTTCTTGTAGAGTTTCTTTACAAGATTCACAAATTCGCTGGCCAGTTCATCTTCTGAATCTTCTGAATCGGGTTCGTCTTCTGATTCCGATTCAACTTTTCGCCGTCCTCTTGATTCCCGTGTTCGACTCGTTCTTGCAACCAAAGCAATCCCTTTCTCGGATGGCTGTGCATTAGTTTGTTCATGGAGTTCAAACTCACTAAATAATTCGTCTAATTTTAAGGAGGACAAATCCTTAGAGACTTTATAGGCATCTACCATTGATGCCCATAGTGTACTCCTAGGGAATGAGTTAAGGGCATACCTTATTTTGTCTCTGTTTTCTACCTTCTGCCCGATTCCATGTAGAGAATTCAGGATATCTTGAATTCGGGCGTGCAAAGAACTTGCCGTCTCGCCTTCCTGCATTTTCAAATTGTACAGTTTATTTAGTAACAAATCACGCTTACTTACCTTGGTTTCCAAGGTGCCTTCGTGAAGTTCGATCAGTTTCTCCCATAGTTCCTTTGCGGAGGAGAATGGACCGACTCTGTTGAGCTCTTCTTTGGTAAGACCGCATTGGATGGTGCAGGTGGCTTTGGCGTCGGCTTCCACCTTTTTGATAAATGCTGGCTTCCAATTTTCACAGGATGTAGGCTTACCGTCGGTACCAGTTGACGATCATCCAGGTGTCGAACTGGATCTTCAGATATATCTCCATTCGCCCCTTCCAATATCCGAAGTCCTCTCCGGAAAATAGTGGGGGACGAACGGTGTTATATCCTTCTTGTTGGGCCATTTAGATCTACGAAAACAGAAACAACAAGATCTATTCCAAGACTAAGTCTTGGATTAGTAGTGCGGGAGGAAGGAAAAAAGAATAACAGGCTCAAGTGGTATTGACCAACTTTGAGCAGAAAATCGATTCGTGAAAAGAAATTAGAATATAGCTATGAGGCTAAATTCTAATCGACTCCGAACAAAACCACAAAAAAATTGTCTCGAATAGTGGTTGCACTGATTCAAGACGACCCCGCTCTGATACCAATTGTTGGATCGAGACCGCGCTAGAGGGGGGGTGAATAGCGCTCGTGGCTATTTCGTTCAATTCGTAAAACTATCGGAGTAAAATACGCAGCGGAAAATGTAAATAAACACAAACACAGAGACACGGTCGTTTACTTCGTTCGGAGCCTAAGGCGACTCCTACTCGAAGGCCCGCGATCCTTGATCGTTTCCGGTGGGCAACAACTATAAGCTCGATAAAAGATTGTAAGTTGAAGTACAATGAACGACAGTAAATAATTATACCAACGACAAAGAAATGAAGATTCGGAGCTCCTGGTCGTCGGGCACAAGTAGCAGCACTTCGGAACGTCGTTTGGAGCAGCACGTAGCACTTGAATCACTTAAGACTTGATATTCTGAAGTGCTGGTCGAAACCCCCTTATAAAGGGTGTTCAAGGCGCCTTGAAGGCTGTTCAAGGCGCCTCCATGCTGCCGATTCTTCCACACGGATCAAACTTGATCTGGTCGAACTTCATCTGCTTAAGGCGCCTCAAACCCTGCTCAAGGCGCCTTCCAAGGCGCCTTAAACCCCTTCAGGCGCCTTCGATGAGCTTTCGCTTTGCACCCGAGGCGCCTCCAAGCTCCATGGAGGCCCCTCGGACACTGTTCATCCGAGGTTAACCTTTGCACTTTGGTCCCTGCAAGATACATTAATCCCAAATATACCCTGCAACACAAAGTTAGCACATAACGCATAATAGAAGTGATATTGATAGTCTCCGGACTATCCGAGCCTGACTTCGGGTTTCCTACTGGAAACCCTAGGTCGACCCGACGCCTACTGTTCCCTCTACAGGGAACGCATCCTCACCTACTCCACTCAGGAGATTTACCTGTTGCCAGTGCGATCCTCCAGATCGACTGGACTTTTGCTCAGCACTCGATGCTTCCGGACTTTCTGCTGGACATCCGCTTCCCGGCTAGTCCAGACTTTCACCTGGTTCGCGACACCGGGACTTTCCACCTAGGGTTACCACCCCCTAGGACTTTTGCCTGAAGCCAACGACCTACCAAGACTTTCCGCATAGGGTTACCACCCCCTATGACCTAGGGTTACCACCCCCTAGGGTTTTCCCTTTTGCCTAACCGCAGCTAGGACTTTCCTGACATTCTCAAGTAGACTTGTTAGATTACAAAACATCTTAACTTTGAATTCTTTGCCATTATCAAAACACGAGTTCGATCGTCGGATGCTTCCCGCACCAACATAATATTGTTCGAGAATCATAATAACCTATCAAGGAATATCTCATTACTCTGACATATACATGTAATGAAGCCTTCCTCCGCCTATAGGAAGGATGTCATACATACTCCATTACCCGACATATTCTGACACCATACATTGTTTGTTGTCTCATAAATGGCGGAGGTTATGAGGGGTGGTATTAAAATGGGTCCTCTCCATTGGCCGGGTATGCCTAGGTATGAGAGGTCTCACTATCATAGTTTATCATTTGTTACTATTGTTCATCTTCTTCTCCATTCCATTCGGCTATTGTTCTGAATTGAGCGTCAGAGTATCTGTACCAAGGACCCCCTCCTTGGTTCTCGCTCTAACATTCCTGTTGGTTCTGTTTATGATGTGCGTAGATCCGCAACTCCTAGCTCCAGGATCACTTAGCGTTATCTTCTTCCAGCTCAGACTCTTCGTACGGTGGACATCCAAGCCACCTCGACGCCACCTAGCCAGTGCATTATCTCTCCTAATTTTAGACAGGATGATATTCTTTATCACCTCATTAATGGAAGAGGTTATGAGGGATGGTATAAAAAGTGGGGGTCCTCTTTATTGGCCAAGTATGCTCAGGTACACGAGTTCTTGCTACCACAATTCATCATTTATTACTACTGTTCATCTTCTTCTCCATTCCACTCGACTATTATTCTAACTTTAGAGTCAGAGTGCTTGCGCTAGGGACCCCCCTCATTGAACGTCGCTCTAATATTTCCATTGGCTCTGTCTGTGGTGTGAGTAGGTCTGCAACCCCTAGCTCTAAGATCACTTAGTATCATCTTCTTCCAGCTCAGACTCTTTGCATGGTTAACATCCAAGACACCTCGATGTCACCTAGCCAGCACATCATCTCTCCCATTTTGAACTTTGCCTGAATCTAAAATGCAGAGATGGAAGAGTCAGGATGACTCGCTACCATTTCTTTGTCACAGGAGGATAGTTTCCCGAGCTTAGTACAACATCAACAAGTAGCAGATGGGTGACATATGCAGAACAACTCAACTATGTCAAGGATAGGCCCTCACACCGAATGAGGTGTTAGTGTAGATTGCACTAATAATCAAGTTTTGATGTATGACAAATAGGTTAAAGTTAGATGTGTTGTTTATCTAACCTTTTACTAAGTGTGCAGGACTTGATGGGTCTAGAGGACAAAAACACTAGACTGAAGTCCAACTAGGTTGATAACTGACACGAAGTCCAAATTGATTGAGATATGGAAGAACGAATTCCAATTGTGCTGACAACTAGCTAAAGTCCAGATTGGTTGAGATCTAGTAGGAAGTCCTGGTGGATCAAGGGACCTGACATCAAAGAAGTTTGTGATTAATAAGAAGAGATAAGAAACTAGAGGAGAGATCTAGTGAGGACACATTCCCACGTTGAGGAATTATAGGCGTTAGTCCGACCAAGAGTTTCACCGAAACTCAAAGTCAGGACTGGATAGTTTAAAGGTTGTCAAGATATTATTTTTGCTTCATATATTATTATCTGGACTAATTCTATTTTATAAAAAGAAGAATCTGGAAAAAGTTGATCTAGGCGCTCGGAGTTGCTCCAGGCGCCTAGGCAAGCTTTGTAGAGGGAGCACCCCCGGGACGATGTCTGGCCAGGCATCTGGTTCGAGGGCCCGGAGTTGCTCTAGGCGCCCGAACAAGGGAAATTTCATCTTCATGTTGAGTTGGAAAGCAACTATTAGTTGACCCACGTCAGCGGTCCAAGTGCCAAGAGGAGATCCGGGCAGTCAAAGGTGGATAAACTTTGAGAATGAAGTTTCGATGAGAGCTACCCATATCAGTATAGTCCAGGCGTCCAGGAGGGGATCCAGGCCCCTGGATGGGGCTATAAAAGGAGCCTTCAACTATCAGCTTTAACACATCAAGTACTCCGATTTTTGTTCTTGCGCACTACTCCGAAAAAGCTCCTATGAAGCTGTAACGCTCCTCCAACAATCGATAATCAAGTTTTGCTTATTAGTGGATTTCTCAACAAAAGCATTCAACGAGTACAGACCTTAGAGTAGGAGTCATCGAAACCTCTGAACCAAGTAAAAAAATTACTTGTATTAGCGCTTGTCTCTTTCTTTCCCCCTTCCTTCTCCTTAACTTTATCTCCGCCGCAAACTTGGTGTTTTAAAAGAAAAGAATGATTTTAAAATCACGTAATTCATCCCACTCTCACGTGCTCATGATCCAACAAATTGTATCAGAGCAAGATTATGCTTTGAATTGGTGCAACCACCAATCGAGCAAGGGAAGGTCTCTTGTTTTCTTTCTTTTTTAAATCTCTTTTAGTTTTAAGATTTTCGACCTAGTTTAAATTGGTCCAATTACCTCTTTTGGATAATTTTTTTTTGTTGTAAAATACTTTGAATTGGTGCAACACTAATCAAGTTTCTTTTTGTGCTCATCTCTCCCACACTACTAATCGAAGACCTAGTCTTGAGATTTTTTTGTTAGTTTATTTTTGTGTGTGCAAGGTTCAATCGTTAATGGCCCAAAGCAAAGGTTAAAACATTGCTCGCCCTCCACTCTTCAGTGGGGATGACTTCCCTACTAGAAGAGAAGAATGAAGGTATACCTGAAGACTATTATCGATCAATGGTTCACCATCCAACGAGGAAACAAGGTACTAGTAGACAAAGTAACTAAAACACCTCTTGACCCATAAAATACCTCTCGACCCAGATGGAATCGAAAAGACAAGAAGAAGTCCCAGATTGACTCAAAGGAACTGAATACATTTTAGTGTGGTTTAACGAAAGAAGAACTAAATCGCGTCGGTCCGCATGAGAATGTGAAGGACTTATATGACAAGCTGGTCGAATTACACGAGGGCACAACTGATTCAAACGTAACCAAGAGAGACTTACTTTTGAACAGTTTATTTAATATTAAAATATAGAATGGTGAAACTGCAAGTCAGCTCCATGCCAGAATAAAGAACATCTTGAATGATTTTTACCTAATCGGGCATCAACTTGAGAACCGTGATATGATAAGGTACACTCTCAACTCCTTTCCTCAAAATGCACTGTGGGCATTTATAGTAGATACCTATAAAGTTTCGAAGAATCTCATCCTTCGGTTGGCTTCATGTGAGCGCCCGTGCAACAGATCAGCTTGTCTCTTGTCGCTTGTCGCTTGTTGGTACGTTTATATACATGTAGAAATAACAACTCATATAACCCTAGAGGAACTAATAGAACTAGAAAACTTTGACAAATAATAATAAAAACTTGACCCTAACTAGGAATTATACTTTGACAAAAAAAAATAATAATTGTTAAAAATAATCCAATGAGATTAATCTTATGAATCCAATAGAATCTACCACGACCTTTGCTACCTCTAGACCATCAATAATCTAGTATCGAGAAAGTTCTATGAGAACTATATATTATGGACATGGCCATCCATCAAGGACAGAAATAACTTCATATACAAATTTAACAATTCTTTACTTTGAACTATAGGGAAAAGAAGGTCACCCAAAATTACTTATTTAAAAAAAAAACTCAGTCCTACTAAACATAGCTGAGTGTGAAGAGCCTCAGATGTATGATACTTATTTAGAATAATAGATTGTCTCAGTTCGAAGATATTATCAAGATAATCATAAACTTGACATAGAAACTAGCGAAGCTATGATGCGTATAGGAGAAAATTACATACGTGATGTAGCTAGAGCTACATGGAAAGCCTATAAGCTAAAATTTTTAGAAGAAATAGCTCGTATAGCAACCCGGGGAAATAATATTCTAAACTTCTACTATAACATACATAAACTTCTAATAGCCAGAGATGTCAATATAGGATTAGATCTAAGATAGAAAGAAGCTATGAGAGATTTAGAACAACTTCAACTATTTAGTTGAAACTGGATTAAATCTTTTTGTAATGATTTCCTACCACTTACTACAGTCTCAGGAAACTATTGTAATACTAAATTAGGTGAAAGACTATTCAATAACTGTTGGGGAGCTCAATGCAAGTATGTGCTAAAATACATTTTGTAAATATGCGCATCGAAAGACAAAAATAGTATAATAATTATAAATTATTACAGCACACACATTACACACCTTATGCATCCATGCTAGACATAATTGTATAATAAAATTTAATAGAAATACATTAACTCTATTTATACCTGACAGATTATGTGAAGATGAAATGATATCAACCAACTGACGCTCTGAAGCCTCGCTTCTATTCATATCCACACTGAGCGATCATCGAGATGACTTCGAAAGTCATGAGTTTTTTCTCACTAAAAGTACTAGCCTTGTGTACGAAGATAGAGTTTGGCGTTCGGCGATATATGCAACCATAGCCTTGTGTGCGAAGATGGAGTGTGGCGTTCGGCGACATATGCAACTAGTCGACACTAAACGAGAGATGGACCCTAAAGAACGGGTTGCTATTCATCCGAAAAAGGGTGTTTTCTGGCCCTTTTCCCTTGTTGTCAAGGGTCTGTAAGGTCGTTGTCGATGAGGTATGAAGTACCCCAAAGTGTTAGGGTTCCAGTAGCAACATTTTATTATCAAAACGGAGGTCAGAGATGGCCAGGGAAGAGCAAACTGCTAGCGGCCAGAATATGTCCTCATTCAGCAATGGTTGGCCAGGGCTATTGCTTCGGGGCGCCTACTAGCCAGCAAGGAGGTGCTGGATGGAGGGGAGGAGTGGTTGGAGGTGAGGGGACTAACGTGTTGGTTGATACTCAGAATATCGTACTGGTTTTCCTATATAAAAATTTTGCACAAGTCCTGAACCATTCCTAACAACCTATTGTGTTCTTTAGAAATTAAATTAGGAATCGCAAGCGGAACTTAACATTATTGATTCCAAATTTAAATTATTTGTTCTTAGAGGTTTAGATTTAGATCGCAAATGATGCTTAACATTATTAATCCAAGTCAACCCATGTTACAAAGTTGATTAAATATTTATTTCTAAAATTGACTTCCAGGTTAAACATGGCGAGGCACTAGGCCTTCTTGGTTATGGAATCATCCACCACTTCCTTGACAAAGCCTTTTAAAGAAATTCAATATTTAATCTCCTTATAGTAACCCTAGGTTTAACCAATAAGAACAATCGAATCACAAGATCGAAAAAGAAAAGAAAATAACACAAACTCGAATCACAAACTCGAAACCTAGAATCATATGTCTCTTGTGTTTAGTATTTCAAAATCTATACAAAGAAAACTAGTATGATGCGGAATAGAATTACTAGTTATACCTTTCTTTGTAAGCAACAACCTCTTGATCTTCTATCGTATTCCTCTTCTTATCTCGGACGTCGTGTGGGTGATGATCTACCGAGACGAGAATCCACCCAAGCTACCTTCCTCTCCAAGCAAGATTCGGCCACCTCAATAGCTCCAAGAAAGGATGAGGTTCGGCCACCACCACCAAGCTCCAAGGGATGCTAGAAACAATGCCTCCTTTCTCTCCTTCTCCAAGCAAAATCCGGCCACCACAAGAGCTCCAAGAGATGATGTGGTTCGACCACAAGAAGAAGAAAGGAGAAGAGGAATAGGGTCGGCCACACCAAGGAAGAAAAGAGAGGAATAATAGAGGATATGTTATAAGGTGAGACACCTCTACCCTCTCTTTTATAATCCTTGGTCTTGGCAAATAAAGATACTTTTTATAAATAAAAACTTCCTTATATTCCTTACCATTGTTTAAGAAGAAAAATTTAATTAAAATATCCTTATTAAACCTCTAATGGCCGACCACCTTAATCCCTCCAAACAAGGAAAGTTTTAAACACAAAATTAAAACTTCCTAATTTGTTTCCAAAAATTTTTAAATAAAAATTTCTCTTTTGAAAATTCCCTTCATAGTTGGTCATAAAAGGAAACTTTTATAAATTAAAATCTCTCTATTAAAACATGTGGATGATTTTCAAAAGGAAAGTTTTCTCTAAAATTAAAATCTTCCTCTCAATCAACAAATAAGGAAAGATATCAAATCTTTTCTTAATCTTTTATAGAAACTATAATAGGAAAGATTTAATTTTAAAACTCTCTTTTAAATCATGAAGATGGTTACAAAAAAGGAAAGTTTTATCAAAAATTAAAATCTTCCTTTTAACTACAAATAAGGAAAGATATCAAACCTTTCTCTTAATCTTTTGTAGAAAGCTATAAAAGGAAAGATTTAAATTTTAAACTCTCTTTTAAAACCATGGCTTCCACATAAGAAAAATTTTAAAAAATAAAATCCCTTTTATTTTATCTTGGCCGGCCACCTAAGCTTGAGTTCAAGCTAGGGTCGGTCACCCAATGGAACCAATTCACCTTAGTTTGGCCAACCCTAGCTTGGGCTCCAAGCTAGGCTTGGCCGACCACCTTAAGGTGGGTAAGAAGGTGGGTATAAGTGGGTATAATACTTTATAAATAAGAGACTATGATAGGGACCGAGAGGAGGAATTGATTTTGGTCTCCCGATGAAATTAAGTTTCCCGTGTTCGCCCCGAACACCCAACTTAATTTCATCAATAATAATTCATACCACTAAAGAATTATTATTGAACTACCACACTAATTCCAAATTACATTTTGGGCTCCTTCTTATCATGAGTGTGTTAGTCTCCCTGTGTTGAAGATATCGAATGTCCACTAATTAAATGAGTTACTGACAACTCACTTAATTAATATCTAGCTCCAAGAGTAGTACCACTCAACCTTATTGTCATGTCGGACTAAGTCCACCTGCATGATTTACATGACAATCCTTATGAGCTCCTCTTGGGGACATTATCAATCTAGATTCCTAGGACACAGTTTCCTTCTATAATCAACAACACACACTATAAATAATATCATTTCCTAACTTATAGGGCCTCTTGATTTATCGAGCTAAATCTCACCCTTTGATAAGTTAAAGAAATAAATACTAAGTATGCGTGCTTGTTACTATATCGGGATTAAGAGCACACACTTCCATAATAACAAAGGTCTAGTTCTTTTATTAAGTCAGTATAAAAAGAACTTATCTTAAATGGTCCGGCTCAATACACTCGGAGTGTACTAGTGTAATTTTATAGTCAAGATAAACTAATACCAAATTACACTACGACTATTCCAATGGTTTGTTCCTATCCATCTTAGTCGTGAGCAACTGTTTATAATTTATAAAGAACTGATAACATGATCTTCTGTGTGTGACACCACACACCACGTTATCTACAATATAAATTAATTGAACAAATACACTTAGCATATAAATGTAGACATTTGACCAATGTGATTCTTTATTTCTAAATAAATATTTATATAAAAGCTAGACTTTTAGTATATATTCCAACATAACGGACCAAGGAGAACAATTATCCTTGGTGCTTGGTGGTTGGCAGCACAAAGAGGAGAGGGAGAGAAGAGGAAAGGATTTTAAAAACCTAAAATCCAAATCTTATTCTTTCTCCCAACTCTATATCAATATATAGAATTCCTAGATGGGTTTAATGAGCAAGCCCAAACCCAACCCAATAAGGTTTAACCAAAATACAACCCATTAAGCTCTTGGTTCGATTTAAAACCATGACTCTTTTAATTAAAATCAAACTAATTTGGTTTATAATTAAACCAAAGAGGGACTAACTTGTCTTTAAAAGATATGGTGTTCCAACTCTGATGTTTCCATATTTGCCCTTCATCTAGTCCAAATAGACTCAGTCTCTCTCGATCTAAGAATTCAATTCTCAAACTCATTTTAAATCTTTCGAATAAATTCGTAGTACATGTGACCCAATATATTCACGGTTATGTTGGTCGTTCATAATTAACTATTAATTATGAATCAATCATAAGCGACACTTAGTAGTACATCATGACTACCGATTGATTGAAAAATCAACGGTTAATCCTAGAACTTCTTCTAAAACCTTTAAGCAGCTACGATGAGTTATGCCTCGTTCCTTTCACTCATCTTATAACCACTAATTATTTTATAATATGGTCTATGTGTCTGTCCTCACTAAGCTGACTATGTCATACCTAGCCCAAGTAATACTTTCTCATCCTGTAGATTTAAATTACTCGTACATGTGTCCAAGAGTACAATACTCTTAACATGTGATGCTTTAGCTAAAGATTTTAAGTAACAATCCTGACAAGTGGTCATAGGGTATACATATCCTCATAAGAAACGATGAATTCTCTGTGGGCTATCTAAACACTTTCGGGTACTTTGACTTATACCCAATCATCCCGAGGCTACACCTCTAAGGAGATGCTTACTTAAGATGTCAAAGTATAAGTCTCCATGACAAAGGTGACTTGAATACTTTAAGTCGAAGGAACTTGCAATTGAGCGATAGTAAGAGCTTCATTGGCATATTCATATACGTAGAGAATCGTATGAAGTCTTACAGCATCTCACTTCAATGAACTAGTTACTATAACTAGCATACATGTTTAACTCTCGATATTTTAATGTCTCCAACCAATGAGGAATAGTTGTTTGATTAAACTAAGGAGTATAACCCTTGCTAGTCTCATAGAATCAATGGTGTCTGAATACATCAATTCGTTGAGTAGGGCAATATATTCAGAAGTACACATGTAGAGATGCTCACTAGTTGTGATTCAATCACAAGTCCTCTTATATTATGGATCGTATAGCAGACATTCAGTAAGTGAGTTTAAGACCTAATAATATACATTAAATATATACATTCAAATAGTAAATTTTTATTTATCCAATACATAGGACAACTATAAGATGATTATCTTAGGAAATCTCTCAAATATAACAATAAATTACCAGGAGACCAAAATTCATAAAGCTTGAACAAATATAAAAGTAGCACCCCAATACGACAATATAGGGATACGAATACAACATATCATCTCAGTACTTAAGGGAAAATGTACTTATATCCAAATACAAAAATAACTTAAAACTAATAATATAGTTTCTATAGTCAAGTATATATTTTTCAACAATATGGATCAAACCAACATAGGCACAAACAACAAAGAAATTTGGCTCACTTAGCTATCCAGCCCAAACCAAAAACTAGGCCTAGAAAGGCTTACTACTTAAGAAAAAGTAAGGAAAAGAAGCCTTATTTAGCATAGATAAACATGTCAGAAGATTTAAACCAAAAAAATATATATGTCACACTATAATGTATTTTGCCTATAATGAACTAGGATATTTATTCTCAGCATGTCCAAACAAGAAAAATTTATATACAAGAGAGACACAATTAGTCTCTGTACTAATTTAGACTTAATAGAAATACAAAAGGATGTATCTGACACTTCCTCTATCTACTCTATTATTTTAATAGAAGATACAGAAGAAATACCGACCTCCTCAAATTATAAACTTATTAGCTCATTCCTAGATACCCCACATCCCTGTAGGATCGTAGATGTGCTAGGGGGGAGTGAATAGCACGCGTTGCTTTTTCACTCATTTCGGAGAACACACAGAATACACAGTGGAATAAAGAATGAAAAGACAAGCAATGCTAACAAGTTTTCTTTTACTTGGTTTGGAGCCTGTGGCAACTCCTACTCCAAGGCCCGCGATCGTTGATCACTTTTGTTAGGCAATCACTATAGATTCAGAAATTGAGTACAAGTACAAATATGCAGCTTACAAATATTGTTCAAAATTAAACTTGTTACCAACTACTTGGAGAAATAGAACTTCTAGCTTGATCATCGTCGGAGCAGTGTTTAGACGTTTTCAGAGTGCGCGCAAGAGCTCAAGTTGTTCTTCAAGAATTGTTGTTGAAGCACCTGGTCGAGCCCTCCTTTTATACCCGGGCTTGATCTAATCCAAATCCCCTGATCTCAGGATCAGGTTTAACTTGTCGTAGATCGGTCGACCGATCCTCCTAATCGGTTGACAGATCCCGCCTGAATCGGTCCACCTTCCGGTTCTTCTACTCTGATATACTTTCTTCTTTCCATCGACCGATCCCCCATGTGGTCGACTGATCCCCAATACATATGGTCCGATCAACATGGCTCGGCCATGTCACCGCTTATCCCCAGTTCGGTCGATCGATCCCGAGGTTTGGTCAACCGATCCCTCGGTCAAACCCGGTCCACTCGCTGGAACTCTGCTATGTTTGCTTAGAGGTTCGGTCGATCGATCCCCAGGTTTGGTTGACCGATCTAGGTCGAACATCAACCTGCATAATCATTAGTCTTCCTGTAAAATAGAGTTAACATATAGCAAATAATATGTAAATAAATAACTTTGACAACCTTTAGACTGTCCGGTTCTGACTTCGGATTTTCTCCGGAAACCCTACATCAAACCGACCCCTACTGTTCACTCATAGAGGAACGCATCCCCACCTACTCCTCTCAGGAGAAATTATCTGTTGCCAGACCGGCCCTCCATACCGACTGGACTTTTGCTCAGCGTCCGATGCTTCCGGTCTTCATGCTAGACGTCGGCTTCACGACCCGCCCAAACTTTCACCCGGTCCGGGACCACCAGGATTTCAACCTAGAGTCCCCAACTCTAGGATTTTACCTAAAGCGCTCGACCCGTCAATATTTTTCACCTAGGGCTATCACCCCCCAGGATCTAGGATTATCACCCCCTAGGGTTTTCCACCTGCCTAACTACAACTAGGACTTTTACTCACTTAGGGTTACCACCCCTAGGTCCTAGGGTTACCACCCTCTAGGGTTTTCTACTTACCTAGAATTCACTAGAACTTTTGCCTAAGAACACTTAAGACTTTTCTTGCAAGCTCAATCAACCTTGTTAGATAACAAGACAACTTAACTTTTGACCCTTTGACAATCAAAACCCAGGTTCGATCGTCAGATGCTTCCCGCACCAACAATCCCTTGCCAGAAAATTATGGAATCTCTAATAACCCTTTCCAACTAGAACTAGATGACTTAACAGAACAATGGGAAGACTTAGATGACTTGAATCTTATGTTCACACAGTTTATACCACAAACTATATCAATAAGACACAAAGTACCAGAATGTCCCCATGACGACATTAAAAATAAGAACATATATTGTTCCTTGTTTTCTATACGAATTCTATCTAATCATAGACAAAAGAGGAACTTGTAAGCTCTGTAGAAAATAAATTTGCATTCTACGCTTACAATAAACTTTTAATATTCTTATACCTATTACTCCATAAGTATATGGCAGTGTAAGAAATGTACTTAAAATCTGAGTCTCTGTTTTAGAAACCAGACTTAATTTGATAGAAACTAAGTTTTCTACTCTCAAGCAAAGCTTTGCCCCTATACCTAATAATAGAGGCACAGGACTTGCGATAAATAAACCTACTTCTGATACTGACTTGATTTTCATAAAACCCCCAGTATCTGCAATACTAAATGAACTATTCATATCAGAGTTTGTTGTTTAGTCAATATCTATGAACATGAATTTACACTTCATGCTTTCCTTGATAGTAGGGCCACTAATTCGATAATTGATGAAACTAATATATTATCAATAGTCCCTCCTGAACTCATCAAAACTGCCACTCAACCATTGGTTAGTATCTAGTTTGATGAACAACAACTATCCTGTCATAAGTTTGTAAGGAATACTCACTTACAATTTTATACCAACTGTGATGACTTTGGATCTTCTCTTTCCCCGCCTAAGCTTTAGATAAAATCTCTCATACATCCCAATATTTACTTAATTTCAAGACTTAGTTTTCTCATTGCTTAAGTAGAGCCTTATTACTTATATATAGGAATTAGTTATGTTGGGTGCCAATGTTACGCACCCAGCGTCCGAAACTATGAGGGATGCCCACTGTGCGTTCTTGAGGACAGCGGGCAGCGTGGCAGTGTTGACTGATGCCTGCCACGTGGGAAACTACCCTCAAGCGTGCACGCGGGTGCTTGCAGCGTATTATCATGTGTGTGTGTGTGTGTGTGTGTGTGTGAGAGAGAGAGAGAGAGATGGTGCAACCCCTATATTAGTTGCACTGTTCGTGATCCTCATAGGTTGCGCCGCTTGGAAGTGATCTGAGTGCCACGCCCCCTCAGTCGTGGACAATGCTGCTAATATAAGGGGTTGCACTATATCAACCCCCTATATATATGGTGGTGATAGTCGGTATCACGTGGTATGATCAAGTCAAAAGTCAAGTTGAGTTGGATGTCAAATCAAGACCGAGCTTGGGTCAAGTTAGCCCCTGTTAGAAGACCTGATCAAATTAAATCCAACTAAGTCGCATCTGAGTTTGATTCGCCATAATTTGGAATTAGGATTCGGTGAGTCAGTATTAAAGCACCAATCATCAAGCGGTGTATCTTATCGTTCAAGAGGGAAGAAGTATGTCCTTTGGAAACCAAGGTCATCCTTTCACTCTACTTAAAGGTAATCGGTTGCAACATCAAGGCAAGCAATTCAATTATCATTTTCTCCGTCTTTTCTCTGAAGTATGACTTGAGCGTCGAATGAGCCTTGCCAAGGTTCGCCTTGTCCCCCTTCTAACATCTTCCTTGAGTCTTTCTAGACATCTATCCAAAGATTCCTTTGGTGCTCGATAGTTGGAAGAATCATATATATATATATATATATAAAAATTCACTTCCTTTAATTTAATTCCTAAATCTTAAAAAAAAATATTTAACACTAGGTATTCATAGGTTTCCCATAAATAGATATGCAGGATAACAAAACAATATATATATATACACTCTACATAACCATGGGCACTTGCTGAGATGATCTCCTGCACATCACTAATCAAAACGTGTCTAATGATGATCAATAATTAGGATTACGTCATATCATTTAGGATGCATTTGGTTCAAGTCATCATATATATTTGGTTCAATGCTAAATAATGTAATAAAAACTTGTTTGGTTGGAGGTTTTAGTGTATTAACCTAGTTTAACATTTACTTTATTACTCCTAATGAAACATTTTCACAACTAAATTAATTTGATATTTGATTAATTTTTTAAAATAAAATAAAATAAAATATTATTATTAATGTTAAATTATTATTATTATTATTTATTGTTTATTGTTTATTATTTATTATTTATTATTTTAGACTTAACTTTACTAGGTCACAAAGGAATTTAATTCCATATTTACCATATTTTTTCTCAAAAAAAAATATTATTCATGTAATAATATTATTCGCATAAAATCATCATTAATATGCAATCTTAGAAGCTAGCGGCTAACTAAGAGATTAAATCCTAATGGTCTGTTAAGGTTTGCAAGCACAGATAATTGATTGATTGCTACGATAATTTTTTGTAATATCCTGGATACAACAAAATCATATCTCAACCATATCTCAACACTAGGAAAAATGGAAAATACGTGTGATATTAAAATGAATTGAATTAATTCAATAAGTAATTTCCCAAATCCTACCATCCTTTCAGAGATCATGACATGCAGTCATTCCAAATGTGACTTGGATATAATGAACACTCAAGCAAGTCTCAGCAAAGAATTTGGTGCTTAATTGAACCAAAAGTTGCTAGTAACAAAAGATAGAAGATCAATTTTGCAAAAAAGGAAATCTTCTTTATAGATATATAGAAGATTGTGTGACTTTCTCAAATCCAAAATCTTAATTGCATATTTCAAACCAAAATACATGCAAATTTGACAAGCCTAGGTGCTACAACTTCTCTTGTAGTATACATATTCAAATAGAAAGCTAACATATTAGTGACTGAATCTCTACTCAAATTAATCTGATAAAAAAAGGGGGGAATAGCATGTCTTATCAGCCAGTTAATTAGGTTTGCAATCTGACAATCTTTCTTTATCATCCAATTGGTGAGCTTCTTCTTTAACCAAGGTTCCTCACACCCACTGACTTTTGAATTGTATCTTATCATCAGTTTTCGAGCGTCAGGTGATACCGCAGTGGAGGTGTCTTTGTTGGTTGAGATTGCAGTGGCTAGACCTACTGCCAGGAGGCAGAGTCCTTTTTCTGAAGGAGCTGCATAGCACTGGTGACATTAATTTCCATGAGCTTCACAACTTCCTGCTCGAAGGCTATGCTGTCATCTAAACCTGAGATGTCTGCACCACCTTGCCCTTCAGAGGATGATAGGAGAAGACTGCTGGAGCCCTATGGAATTTATTAAAAAAAAGTTGAACAAAAACAAGAATTATACAATGAAGCTGATCTGAGGAGATCAATGTAACAAAATGACCAGATGTACGTAGTTGCTTAGTACTAAATATACACATTTCAAATTGAATGTCTCTCATGTGTTTGTGTCTGTATTTTTTTTTTTTTGTTCTTGCCCATGATGTGCCTTCACACTACATTGGATTTGAGATTTTTCCCAATCAAATAATGATAACAAAGCAAGGTATCAGCACAGAATTGTGCTTACTATGTATCTATCGTTTGATTCACAGAGACGAATTGATAAAACAATTATTTTATGGGAATGAAATAAAAATATGCATTTAATATTTCATAGACTGGTTATTCCAAGTTTATTCTTTAATCAAACATAAGAAAACTTATTCCATTATAATTCATCTAAATGCAATAAATGGTTGTGATAGCACTACTGTAAACAACAAGACAAGGTTCGCTAGTGTAACAAAAGGATAAGAAAAACTGAGAATAGGTTTGAAGCGTGTTGATATTCATTCTTCAAAATGTTAAGTAAAAGTGTGGAAACTTCCACAAAGACAATATGGACTATGATTGAAATATTGAAAAATAAATGATAGAGCGCCTCAGTTTAAAATGATGACTTGGTTCAGATATTAAATAAGTTGGCTAAAATACAGAATCAAATAATTTCCTAATCTAGACCAACAATGTTGGTCTACATCAAAGCCTTAGAATTCATCCTTCATTAAATAATTGTTGGCAAAATTAGTTTAAGTGAAAGTGAATAATTACCATAATATAAGAGTGCTCTATGTGTTTTATACAGTAAATTAACAAACATGGCAGAAGTAGAATAGGATAACACAAGAAAAGATCCCCAGTAAAGTAAGGAGCACACAAAGTAAGGAGTAAGGAGGAATTAGACATTTAAAAATAAAATAACGGCATCCACACACGCCAGAAAAGTAAGTTGCAATCACACAAATTCTATCCAAAATTAGAAATCATCCAACAAGTTTAATCCAAAATGGCATTCATCCAATAAGTTTGTCTTAAATAATATCTTAATTGTTCAAAAGTAAATCAAAATATAAGATTCAATGACCTAATTCAAATATCTAATTGATTTTCTAATTGGTCACCTATGGATTGATCTCGGAGAGCTTCTTCATCACATAATCTCTCCTAAATGTCTTTAGCAATGCAAAGAAGTTGTCAACCTTATGTTCATCCTTGAGAATGTACTCCCCAACATCCATAATTTCTTATTGAGAAAAATCAGAAAGCTCCATTAACTAATCATATATCCTCATTTTTCTATCACCGATCTCAGTTTGTTTCTTGAAGTAGGTAGAAATTCCCTTAATCTCCTCATTCGCCTCTGTAGTAACAGTGACATACTTGCTAATCTCTCCTACCAAGTCACCTAGAACATCATCAAACTTCCTTTTTTCTTTATAGTGGTTGCCTTCTTGCTTGATGGATAAACTGATAAATCCTGAGTCTCCATCTCAAATTTCTTTTTTTCCTCTCTGACATATTCTTCATCTTTGTAAAATTCAGCATGCATGTTCATTTATTTCACACTCAAATTTGTCAATTTCTTCATCGCATAAATTTATCTCTTCGACTGCATCAGTTGGGGTTTCTGCTCAAGCTCCTGTGGCATGATCTTCCCCCACACAAACATTACATCATCAAGGTGGGGGGAACTCTTTGTTCCTTAAATCAATAGTAGTCGGATGACTCTAAATTAAAAATATATTATTAGCAGAAAAAACCCACAATCATCAAAGAAACGAAAAACCTTATGAAATTATGGAAAAAGTTATCTTAACCCAATCATCAAACACATCCTTTGATGCAATGATACATTTCTCAACATCGTTCCACCCAAATCCACTGTTATGATTTATCATCTCGTTGATAGCGTGGAACTATCTCTTCAGTAGCTTGTACCTTGACTCGAAATGAGGGGTAGCCTTCAGATTGCTTGATGGCACTTTAGTAGCCATGAGTTTCTCTAAATGCAACAAGCACCCAGTTCTAAAACCATTCTCACTCTTTCAAGCTGAATCTTTGCTCAACTCAACTAGGCAATCAACTAATGCAGCATTCTCTTGTTTTATCCACAAGTATTTGGTGCTATGAGTTTTTCTTTTAACCTTCATTGACATTGAACTTTCTACAAGTTCAGTTGGGCTTGATAGAGTTGGCTGTGAAGTTGGTACGTCCTTGGTTGTTGCTACACCTTTTAGCATCTTTTGGTTCTTTCCTTCCATTGGAAACTGAAATTAAATAACCCAAATACAACATTGTGCATATGAAAAATATAATCTAATTGTTTAAATTGATAATATATAAAACCCAGATACAATCAAGTGTTTTAACATAAACAAAATGTTCAAATATAAACAAAATGTTCAAACATAATTAAATTGTTTAAATTTTTTCAAATGGATAATAAACCCAAATACAACACAATCAAATAGTTCAAATACATGGAATTGAAACTCAAATTTCAAGAAATAACATTATATTTAATTAACTAATGACTGCGAGCTCGTGAACATATCATCTGTAAGCTTGTCTCTCCATTCCGTCCAAGCAACACTAGTCTCACAATGCCTGATCAAATTATTATCATCGTAATCATCATCATTATCATCATCATCGTGACTTTCATTTTGACTCAAGGACACCAACCTCAGTCTCTATTGGATCAGTTGTCATTTCAGATCTTATAAAATCATGGAGAATACAACAAGCAGATATAATCCTACATTGAGTTTTAGATGAATAAAAAGACTTATCTCTCAATATAGCCCATCTAGCTTTTAAAATACCAAAACATCTCTCAATGCAATTTCTTGCTTGAGAGTGTTTCATATTAAAGTACTCTTTGATTGTAGTTAGTCGGTAACCTTGCCTCCATTCAGCTAAGTGGTACCTTTGACCTCTATATGGTGCCAAAAATCCTTCCCCATTTGTGTATCTAGCATCACACAAATAATAAGCACCTATAAATATTACAATATATATATATATATATATATCCCTTAAGACTCTACCATCTGTCGTAGATCCTTCACAACCCAGTAAGACATAGCTGAATTGTATATTCGGTGTACATACATCCAAGACATTGGTTGCAATTTCATATTTTCTAATTCGATACCTAGGTTTATCATCTACTAGGACATTGATAGTAATATAAGTCTCATCTAATGCTCCCAAACAACCCTACACTCAAAAAAGTATCATAAAATTAAATTAATCTTATTGTGTACATTAAAATATTTTTAAAAATAAATTTATGAAAATTATATACTTGTACCTTAAACCATTTCCATCTCTCATCTGTCTGATTTTCTGGTATTGGTTTTGGTTTCTCAAGTAAAATGTTGTGTAACCTTAGAGTGGAGTTCAAAACTAAATGAAATTGTATATTAACTGTCTTGCCGGATCTAGATGTTTGTCGTTTTAGGACCCTATTCTTCACATTATATGCAATAATGTGAATAAAAGATATTATAAGTTCACTAATTGACATATTTCTATTTCCTTGCAATTGTCCATGAGTCGTTAGCAAATAACAAAGTTTGACTAAAGTCCTTCTATCCATCCTACAATTATTCACGCATTGTCAATCACTACGAAAAACCATCCCATTTAAGTTTATAGACCTAATATTGTATCTACACAATGCTTGATTAGCATATGATATCCTCCTCTTGAACCTAGCACTTCTTCTCTTTACAGCTAAGACAATTGTCAATAATAAAAGCAAAAAGTATCTTGTTTTCCATCATCTTCATGTGCATAATGAATACAGAACTCATTTTCATCTCTTGCCTTACTGCCAACCGAGTCATATCAACCTATCATATAAAAAGGACAATGAACCAAATAGGAAATCAACAAGGTGGAAAATCCCAATAACTGATAAGAGAAAAATAAATACAAACATAGTGTATTGACAAAGATGTATTAGGCATATATTACAAAACTGAATGGGATGAGCAAGAAAATTAAAGGTGGGTGATGGAGATTTGAAATGGTCATAGACGGAGAAGTTGGAGTCCAACTGAGACGGAGAAGCTTTAAAATTGATTTTTTTTACCCGAAATGTGAGATCCTCTTGAAGTTGGAAACCGAGACGGAGAAGCTTGCTACCAATGATTCCAAGGACCCAAGGTGGAGAAGCTTGTTGTCGCCGCCGATTTGAAGAAGACGAAGCAGGAGAAGTCTATCACCATCGATTGAAGAAACGAAGCAAGAGAAGTCCTGTCGTCGCCGTCGATTCGAAGAAGACAGAGGGAGAAATCTGTCGCCGCCAGTTCGAATAAGACAAAGTGGAAGAAGACAAGCAAAGATGGAGAAGTTCGCCGTCGCTACTGGTTCGAAGAGAAGTCTCGCTGCCCTAAGTTTGCGAAAAAAAATTGGAAGAAATTGTTAACGTGGCAAGAATCAAATATAACTTTAGAATCATCCATCACCCTGAACCAAACAGGTTGAAATAATATAACCTTGGTTGGATAACTAAGATTAAAGAGAATAATCCTGAATCAAATAGGCCCTAAGAGCATCCATTTGGGAGCTCCTATTATGGATGTGACAGGAGGGAAAGAGTTCCCTCTCATGGTAGAAGGGAGTTCCCTCGTTTTTGGGAAGAAGAAGCTCCTAGTCCTTCCTTTTTATTTTTTTATTTTTAATTAAAATAATTATTTTAATTTTAATTTAAAAAGTTAATAAATTTTTTATTTTAGATCTTTTATTTCAAATAATATAATTTATTTTTTAATTATTAATAATATTTAATGATAATTTATGAATTAAAAAGTGTATGACCCATAAAAAAAAGTTAGTTCGAGGTGTTATTTTTTATAATAGAGAGATACGTGAGTTTTTAAATTTTTGACGTTGCACAAATATGATAACAAAGGAGTTCATGATTCCACGACTGTGGATACCCTAAAGGCAATGTTTTTTTTCTTTTTTTCTTTTTGCCTTTTTACTTTTTTTAATACTTGATCTAATGTAAATTTATGTTTGGTAGATCTTTTTAACAAAATGATTTTTGCATAAGATATTTTTTGCACACCAACTCAAACAAGGTGCAGGAAAACAGATGAGCTATGCAAAAGTTACAGTTAAATTGAAATAAATAAAAGAAAATTCAGCAAAAAAATTAATTAATTAAAGAGAGATGCCAAAGGAAATACTGGAAATGCTGTAATCATTAAATATTATTCCACAAGAATCTCCTTAATTAATTGTATTGGAGCAATTCCTGACTGAGAAAAGCAAATTGACAAGAAATTTTAAGAAGGATTATTAATTTTCTGTTTCTTATTCTTCAGTAACAGCGGCCAGGGCAGACTGCCACCACCCTCCGCCGGCGAGGTTGCGGGCTGCAGAGAAGCATCAGCAGCAAAACGACGACGACGATGACGAGGAACCCCATCATGTCGATGCTGAGACCGCCGCCGCCGTCGTCGTCGTCGTCGGAAGCGCAGCAGGCAAATTTCCCCATGGCCGAGAAACGCAGACAGGGAGAGAGAGAGAGGAAGGGATTGAGGAGGAAGCACGGAGCTTCTAATTATTAATAATAAATCCCTTCATATTAGTTTAATCGAATTAAATGAATACACAAAATGGGATTGAAGTAAACTTTTGACTTATTCGCTGTCAAGGTAGACTTTGGGCTGTATGATAAAGCATCACGATAAAATAGTCCCTATTGCAATTGATAGAATTGTTAATTGTACTATTCGGTGAGTTTAGATGTGATTATTGCCATTAAAGAAATATGGCAATAACGCAAACGGGTTGTGCTGCGGCGTGATGTGCTGTGCTAGTTAGGTAGCTAAAATAAAACTTAGTAACACATACAAATACATAAAAACAATAATATATATATATATATATATATTTTGTCAGTACTTTGTTTGCTCTGATTTTACATTTATCGATATGAAAATTAAATTATACATTATAATTCATGATTTTTCTTACTAAATTATCAAACTTTATGACTAGCTTTTTTTCTTGAACAGTGCTATTTTTTTCTGCTCCAATATTAATATATCTTTGTTTATATGAGAATGTGTTCTGAAAATTGAAATAATAAGAAAATTTTAAGTTAATAAAATCCTATAGAAACAATGCAAGATGTATAATTTGAAAATTTTCGTATATATTCAAGTACATGTTTAACTTAGCTGATGTTCTGTTAGGACAAGATATATGTGTGCCCAACATCCAAAAATAGCAATTGGTATCTACTAAATTTTAAAATAAGAAAAGACTCTTCGGATCTATCATCTGATTTCATATAAGAAATGGAAAACATGAATAGAAGATGAAAAAATTCTATTGTTTTATCCCAACTCTAAGCTAACTCATGCAGCGATTTGCATGGATGTTGTTTCTGAGGTGAAAAATTGCAATTCATCACAACTGACTGTTTGTAAGATTCTGAAGTATATAATTGACTTTTTTTTCTTCGCGTGATGCATAGTTCAAATTGGATATTTAGGATTGCTAATGTGAACTTCAAGTTCATGCCGGTTATTGTTAATCATGTGACCTAGGTTTTTTTATGGATTGAAAATTTCATTTGAATTCTTAATTTAATTAGAAAATAAATAGTGAGGATAGGTATATTATATTAGTCTTATGAGTCGTGCTTAATGTATCTATATCATGTATATGACTTGATGTTGTATCTATTTTATGGAGAGACATAGAAGAGGAGAGTAAAGTATCATTTTTTGTCCCCTCCTGTCTCTGATAGTCTGATTGCATCATATTCCTATTGAAACTTTCTATAAAAAAATATAAATTAACAATCAAACATGCACTAGGAATTCAGATGGCAACATTATATGCAGGACTTGTGGATATGTTGTTGAATGTGGTGTTTACATTCGTTGCATATATTGTCTCTAAGAAAACATGTTTCTTGGACTTCTATGGAAATAATAGTTAGAGTGATTATTGGAAGGCTTGCTAGTGTGAAATCATTGTTATGTTTCTTAATTTTGTGTCATTTTCATTTACTTTAAGTATTCCTTCCGTAGAATGTTGTATTTTTTTAAAATCTAAGTAATGAAAATTTGATTGTTAGATTGTTATTTCATGGCATCATCAAGTTATAGCAGCATCGACAATACAATATTTCAAGTTGTAACATGTAGGGACTGCGGACAAAGAACAATGGTTTGTATTTCTAGATCAACCAAGAATCCTAGAAGATAGTATTACTGATGTGGTCAACATAGATAGCAAAAGTAGGTGATGCCGATACTAGTTCATCTGGCAATATTGAAAGTGAACACAATACTTCTCATGGACATAATCTGGGAATAATTCATGTACCAATATTCATTTGGATATCAGTGATGGTGAACTTGATTCTCTTAGCTGTAATCTTGATTATGTTGTTAGTTCATCTTGTTAGTTAGTGTTAAGTAATGTTGGTGTTGTAATATAACGGGCTAAATGTTTTTAATTCTGGATACAAAATTGATTTGTTAGTTGGTGTTGGAAACGTTAATCACTGTTGAATAATGTTTGTGTTGTAATTGTGGTATGATAATGATGTTGTTTGTGTTAAAGATAAAATTTATCTGAGTTGAAACATCTTGATTATTGTTATGCTATTTAGTCAAATTCTTATTTGTAGTCAATTATCATGGAGTTGGCTAATTTTGTTTTGGTATTGAAGGAAATGAAATTGTTGGTATTTAAGTGAATCCTATAACATTTGAGATCTTTTTTTCCACTGTGTATTATGCAATTCATGGTTTGAGATCTATTAAATTTACAACAACACCAAGCACAACCATTTTATTGTGAACCCTACGTAGCTCCTCCCGCACGTAGGGCCTGATATATCAAGCCCTATGTAGGGGTGCATACGCAGGGCCTGATATTTTAGGCCCCACATAGGGACTGATATTTCAAGCCCTACGCAGGGAAGAGCTACGCAGGATTCGGTTCGTGTTTTTTTTTCCACCTAGGAATGAGATGACTCACTCCTTGAACTTTTCGTGCTTTTCATTACCGCATCATATCATTTCTCGGCTGGAGTAATCTTTTCAACTAACAAGAGCTATCACAAAAGGTAAATACAGATGGTGTATTGAATCCATTCGACAAATCTGCTGCAAGTAATAAAGAACAAGTGTGTGATTGATTTGCTAGTAATAAAGAACAAGTCAGACATGCCAACATTGTACATCTTTCTTACACCAAGTAAAATATAATTATGCCTTAAATAAGAACAAAATCAGTATCTCATTACAACATAGTTGAAAACGTCTCCAGATTTCACATCACTAATAAGATCAATTGTTGACCCATCTTTCAGTGACTTCAGAAACACTAGCACCCAAGTCTAGTAGTAAATGCACGGTCTCTGCTTGCCCATTTAGTGTTGCCATATGTAGAGTTGTGATGCCAACTTAGCTGATTTGATAATATCTCCTGTTTTTATTTGGGGTAATATTTCTTTGCCCCTGACTGTATATCTGCAAAATGAAAATGGTAGAATAATTTCAGAAATTTTCAATCGTTAAAGACCAAGTAAATCTGATTCTGATGGGTGCACACTGCATCATGTAAAAGTTATTCCTAAATATTTATTAGTCGAAGAATTAAGAATTACCCAAAATATGAAAATTGGCCTTCATCGAAAGACAACCCTCCTAAGCCAGACTACAAAAGGAGGATTAGCACTTGGCAATTGAAGTTAGATGAACGAAATAGACCAGAAAGCACTAAACCAAATAACAAACACCTCAATACAAGAAATGCACTAAACCAATCAAACATACAAATAAAGAAAATAGATGAATACTGATCCGGTGATAAGGGCCCACCCCTCAGGGGGTCATGGTCACGGTGGAAGTCAAAGTCTAAGCGGTCAACATCCATGTATCGGTGGTTGGTCGGACAACTTACTCGCTCGACCAAAACAAAGAAGTACCGATCAGATATCACCACAGCTCGGCTAGGCACCAAGCTTCCGACGCTCAAAGCAAGACATACGCCGAGCGGCTGGCTCACTCGGACTTACATCGAACCTCGAGAGCCGGTGAAAAGGGATCACAGCACAACGGAACGCTGACAGTGAAATGTTGGCCAAGCTACCAATCCACTCAGTCGAAAGGCTAGACCACCCGAACAGCCAAGGGTTGGCCGAGAGGCCATCCCGCTCGACCTATACTAACAGACAAAAGGAGAATCAGCTGATATCCTTGTGGAAACTCGCGGCGCCAACAAACGCCATGGTTGGTGGCATGGGCAGGCAAAGGATCGTACGGCGGAAGCTTCCACTGTCATGTTAGAGATATGCCAGGGTCTTTGAGGTATGGTGTTAGGAACGCTTTCCTGACATGTCTCTTTAGGGGAAGTTTTGAGAAGCGTGCATGCCTCGAGAAGCGTGCACGTGCTTCCCTGGAGCTCTATATAAAGGGCTCCAAGCTTTGACGGAGGTATGCACACTTTACTGTAGCTACTGTTACTCTGCTTCTTTGTTTTCTTGCTTATACATCGTCGGAGACTGACTTGAGTGTCAGAGGGTCATCGTCAGGAATCCCTCCCTGGCTCGACACTAACGCTGCTGTGGTTGCAGGTTCCTTCAAGTCGGAGTCCGTCAACAGTCAACAGGAGCTCCACATCCCCCAGCGTCCATTGCCTCGACTCTCGGACAGGATCAAATACCATCCATAGATAATTATAACATCCTAGCGCATGATGTTATTCCAATCACCTGCTCCAATTTTTAACTAGAAGATTAACTAGTAAACAACTGCAACCAATAATCAAGAACAATTTCTAAGGTAAACAACTGCAACCAAGAATCAGGAACAAGTGTCAAAAACAACTTGTTGGCACTATAACCCTAATTTTCATATCGATGAACACAAATCAAAGCAAACAAAGTACCAACAACCGATCAAGAAGGGAAGGGCGCGCCTGTGAGGCTTCGTGGCGGTCAGGAACCGAGGCGCGAGGAGAGAAAAGGAGGGGAACTGAGCTGTGGGATGAGAGAAGGAAGTCGCGGCGTTCATACGCGAGAAAGGGAGGTGCAGCTGTCTGATCGCGACTAGAGGGAGGCGACTGAGAGGAACTGAGCGGCAGCGAGGAACTGCGGTGAAAGAGGCGATGAGAGAAGGAGATGCGACTGGCTAATCGCGGTTAGGGATTTTCGGGAGAGCGATGCTAAGGTTGGCATAGAGGCATATATAGATATATAACCCAATATGATGGTCATAACAGAAATTAAAATATTTATATGGAGTTTTAATTAATATGTATACAATTTTATAGTGTTAAAAAATAATTCATATATAATTTTCTGATTTTCCATCGTATTGGTCAACGGCGTCGTCTCTTGTACGAGTGAGTATTGGGGCAACTCAACGGTGGCTTTACTTGTACACAACCTCTCCTTCCCTCTCGATCCGATTCATCCCCGAATCTTTGTCGTAATTCGTGGATGCGAAAACTATCTCGATCCCGCGAAGGTATTACTCATCTCAGATCTTCCTCTTTTCTAGCTGATCTCAATTTTAGAGTGTGGTGTGCTGATTGCTCTGCGGAATATTTATGTATATATTTTTGGGATCGCTTTTCTGATAGGTTATGGATCGGTCACGCTTTCTGGCGTTGTTGATTTTGATGTTCGTTTTACCTTCTTGTCGAGGAAGAGGTAATCCCTTTTTTTCGACCTAGTTGACACAATTAGGGTTTTGCAAAGGAATGGGTTTTGTGATTTTCTTACTTTCAGGATGTTATGGCAGATTAATGATCTTGAGTAGGAAAAAGGTTCCATTTTCTTGGGCCCCTAATTGAACTATTCAATTCAATGTCATGCTGTTGAAGGAAAGGGAAGAGAGGAAGCAAATTATGTTGGTGAAACTGAGCTGACAAACTGTTAGCTGCGATATTCTTTGGCTTTATTTTGTGATATTTTTACCTTTGATTCATCCATCCAATTGACATGAATGACCATCTGTGCATGCTTTTCGCATGAAGTTTCTATGGGTCCTGGTTTTGTAAAGGATTTTTTGGAATAAAAAAGTGAATTGTAAACTGTTGCTGCACACTAATGTGTCTGTCATTAATTTTTTATCTTGTGCTTTTCATCCCCTCCCCTCTTCCTACTCATCCATCCAAGTAGCAAGACAGTAATTGGCTGTGTTCAGTTTTAATCAAGCTTTCAGTTGAAGTTTATAATAGGTCCTTGTTTTATAAATGACTTTTTTTTAAAAGAAAAAACAAAGAGAAGAAATTATACACTGTTGCTGTGTATTTATGTGTTTTTTTCATAGCTTGTGTTTTTTGTATATTTGTTCTTGGTTGTCAAATTTTGTGTTTTGGACTTTACAGAATTTAGGATTGGTCAACATGACAACAGCGATGTATATAACCATACTCTTGCCACAATACTTGTTGAATATGCTTCTGCTGTAAGTTTGTTTTCCAATTTCTTTCTACTAGTAATTATGAAATCAATAAGCATCTTTATTTTTAGAGTGATTCATGGAGGTTCTATGCAGTACTACATTGCATTACAAATTGCACTTGCATTGTAATTCTAGAATTTAGCTTTATATGGATATGCAATGATATGATGACTTCATAGTGCATATGTAGTCAAATCTTCAATTAGTTTCTAGATCATACCAATGTGATGGATTGAAATCATTGAAGCAAGATATGACCCTAACAAATTGACTACAGGAGGTTTGTATATGATATCTTTCAGATTCAATTCTGTGCAGTTATATTGTTTGCATTCAATTTAATACACTCATAATTATCAAGAAAATGACAAGGGATGCCCTTGGCCTAAAATTTGTGATAATTGCAAAAAAAAATGACTATTGTCTTATTGATGATTTAAAAAAATACGGGTCCCTGTGAGATCAACCTTGATGTTGCATTTTCGTATAAACATTTTGGGAGCTAATGCGCTCTCTGCAATAAGGTGGTGCCCCAAATTCACTTGTTAAGGGTAGCAAAATTAATATACGACAACATAGTTACATAGTTTGACTGGAGTGTGGAAGTCAGTGATTGCTATGAGAGACAATGAAGATTGTGTCAACAATGAAGCTAAAAGATACTATTAACTCTTCACATCAATTTCTACAGAAGTACATATTTACTTCATTAGGCACGATGTAGTAATTAGATTGCATTCACCAGCATACACTCTTTAAATTCTTGGGCAACTCTAATTATCCTCATGTGTTAAAATTGACTATTAATTTTTGAAGGGTTCAGAACATAGTTTGTAGAATCGCGATCCTACGCAGGATCGATTTAGGGTCAGGATCGGATCGGTCAGGATCGGATCGTAGAATCGTACGATCCTACCAAAAACCCTTAAAATCTTATCATACATGATTAATAATTAGAAAAAATATCTAAAAAACTCATTTACATATAAATAAATAACTAATTTTGTATATATATGCAATCATTTACACTCAACACCTCAAATTACATTACTACATGTACAAATTTAAATTAATTTGTAATTCAACTATCATTCTCTTATAGTAATAATATTTATATTTTCATATCATAAAATAAAAAAATATAAAAGTTCTATTAATACAATAATAATAACACATTCAATGTAATAAATATTTCCTTGGTTTATAAGATAATTCAATTTACAGGCCAACAAAGCACCTAAGAAGCTATTGAATCCTTTATTCAAATATGAACGTTGGAAATAATCTTCTAAAGACTAGTTGATGTCACACAATACTACATAATAGGTATCCAAAAACTCATTATTTTGGGAAAAAGAAATGACAGAATATTATTGATAAAAAACTAACTCAAAAATAATTAAACATATGTTTAAATAATTTAAAACCCTAATAAGATGAAAAAAAGATAAAATCTCCTAGACATCTGAAAAGGATTTAAATGATATTTTTTGGATTTGAAATAAGGTGGTTAAGGATAAACCTTGAAATTTATTAAAGATATCTGAACGAGCTTTAATTTGATATATTATAGGCCCCATGGTTCAATCCGAATCAAAAGTTATGACCTCTTAAAGCTTCCACCGATCCTGCTCCGATTCTGCTCCGATCCTACTGATTCTGTTCCGATCCTACCGATCCTGTTGCGATCCTACTGCAAAACTCGATTCTGCACGATCCTGGATCGATTTTGGGTTTCCGGATCGTAGAATCGTACAATCCTACGATCCGGATCGCGATTTTGCAAACTATGGTTCAGAACATTTAGTTTCTTACTTTGTTAATAAACTTTTCATTTAACTTCTATTGATTGATGCTTATCAGTGAACCACAAATTTTCAGATATGCCTACCCACCTTATCGTTTATTGCATTGTTAAAAAGGAATAACACCTGCAGGTGCAATTGTCAGATTCAAATGCATTAATTACATGGACTTGCTCCAGATGTAAAGATTTGACTGAGGTTTGTAGTTTTTTTTTTTTTTTTGATAATTTTAATTTTGTTTATTTGATAGTATTTGGGAACCATGAATAGCTTAGATCTGCAGTTATTAGAGTTTTCTAAAAGTTTTTTTTTTACCACAAATAACTGGTGAAACTAACAAGAAATCTATAACAGGGTTTTCAGGTTATAGAACTGATTGTTGATATTCAGAATTGTCTGCAGGTGTGTTCTTTCTACATTACTCTGATTGATAACTAATTTCATCCCTTTCATTCCATGCATGAACTTACCATATTGATGACTATGAACAGTCATTTGTTGGTATTGATCACGGTCTCAATGCTATTATAATTGCATTCAGAGGAACTCAAAAGCTCAGGTATTTAGGAAATTATTGTTTTTTAAATTACTTACAAATCAGTTATAGGTGAACTTGGTCCAGAAAATGGATATCTTTCTTTTTCCTGCTTGAGAAACTTGTTAATTATGTATGCCATCGTATTAAAATGATGCTATTAGGATGATGCACAAAAAGTTTATTACTTAACTATCACTTTAAGCTGAAATGCTAGATCCCTAGAAGATTTCTGACTTTGGGATTTTTCTTTCTACTTATCTGTAATGTGGATTTAGTTTAGCTTGAACATTCATCTTAATTGACTGAAGCAGGTTATGAACCAAAATTATCTTCTGTAATTACTGAATCTGTGATTTGACTGTAATGAGAGAGCAGTTTGAGTTGTTCACTGCTCCAGATTTTTTGTTTTTGTCTTTTGTTAGCCGACCTTTTTTCTTACTATGTTTCCATTAACTTAGTCATGATTTTTTTATTTTTTTTGGCTTTCTTGAAGAGACTCGAGTTCTACCTTCTGAGATTCTTATTTTTTTTCTTGCATAGTCAAGCTGTTTGTCATATCAAGTGTATTTTACTTCTGAATTCCCTTGTAATTTGACGGAATTTTATTACTATGCTAGCATTCGCAACTGGATTGAAGACCTCCTGTGGAAACAGCTAGATCTTAATTATCCAGACATGCCTGATGCTATGGTATTCTAAGATAATTTAGATTTTGTGTCAAAGAATAAGGAAGACTTGTAAAGTTTCTACTTGTAAATGTCTTCTAATAATTTCTAATTGTATAATTTTTGTGTAACTAAAGGTGCACCATGGTTTTTATGCTGCTTACCATAACACAACCCTTCGTCCTGGCATTGTTAGCGCAGTTCAAAGGGCTAAGGAATTATATGGAGATATTCCTGTCATCGCTACTGGGCATTCAATGGGAGGGGCTATTGCTTCATTCTGTGCGCTTGATCTGGCTGTAAGTTCCTACATTTCTTGTATGGTTTTATGCATTTATTATTCTATACTGTACTACTGTTGCATTTAGTTCACTCTCCTATTAAATATTACATTCAGCATTTCACCAAAAACCACCCTTCATAGTTAGTATTTAACAAAACACACCCTTACCAAAAAGCACCATAGATTTATTTTTTTTCTCCATAATAGTTGCAAACTGATTTGCACTATAAAAATAATAAAATTTTCAGGTGTAAACTAGTTTAAGACATCCATTTTGTACTGTCAGGTGTAAAAAGACATTTTTGGTCATAAATCTTGCTGCAAGTTAATTTGCAATGAAATGTCTTCTATGCCATTTTTCATAGCACAAATTGCGTTACAAATTAGCTTGCCTGGTGAAAATCACATATCTATCCCATGTGTAGCTTTGAGACAACCCAAGTTGAGTATTTCAAGTTTTAAATATTACCACAAGATGATATGCAAATCAACTTATGACCATTGGAGTTGTGATGGGAGACACAGCGCAGAATTGAGGAGAAGGGTAAGCATCTTGGAGTTGTGATGGAAGACACAGTGCATAATTAAGAAGGGCGAGCATCACTCTTAGTTTTTTAAGCCTCCACTAGACTTCTATTTGCAAGATGATTGGTAGAGAGGGCTTTGTGTGCTAGGGTTCTAGCCCTTTGTTTTGGGCTCTTTATTTTGGTGCATGATACATTGTTTCAATGAGGTAAATTGTAAGCCACCTCTTCTTCCTCTTGTATTTCTTCTTTTTATCCTCCTCAATTCCAGTCTCATGTCTTTTCATCCTCATTGGTGCCACAGGCAACACGTGTTGGAACACTAACTCTACACCAGTACTATTTAATTTCAGTTAGACTGAAACTCCATCTTGGAACAAAATTTTAAACCTTGAAGGAGTGTATGAAATTGTAAACATTGAAGAGGTGTACTGAATTTTAGATGTAAGACTATGAAATTTTAAGCCTTGAAGGAGTGTAAGAATTTTAAAATCTTTCGAGTGTATGAAATTTTAAACCTTGAAGCAATGTTTTTCTTTCACATTTTCTGGCACTGTTAAAATATTTTTTTGGTAGTTTGATTTCTATTTCATTATATATATACAGATGTCTTTTAAATGGTTTTGTTCTAAGAAGAGGTATCTTTCTCATAGATTAATTTTGGAATACACAATGTTCAACTTATGACATTCGGACAACCTCGGGTTGGCAATGCTGCTTTTGCTTCATATTTCAGCAAACATGTATACCACACAATTCGCGTTACCAATGGGCATGATATTGTGCCACATTTACCTCCATTCTATTCTTACTTTCCCCATAAGACATACCATCACTTTCCAAGAGAGGTAAGCAGTTCAAATGAGTAGTTCTTCATTTCCTTTCCAATGTTGATACGAGAAATGTGTTATGACTAACAACATACTTTGACCTACATTTCAATTCATGTTTTGTGAATTTTTATCAGGTATGGATCCATAACAGCAGAGTGAGTAGTACTTTTGTTTCTATGGTTGAGAAGATTTGTGATGAATCTGGCGAAGATCCTTCCTGCAGCAGGTATGCAATACTACTATTTTGATATTGCCATCTTGGTTCAATTTGATTTCTTGGCTGATGCATGCTCCATTCATCTTTCCCATCGAAGGTCTGTAACTGGGAACAGCATCACGGATCACCTCGGGTACATGGGGGTCGACATGCGGGCAGACAGTTCAGACTCCTGTGGAATTGTGTTCTACAAGGATGAAAAGTTACATTGCTATGAAGATCTTGCAGGAAACTTTGTCGTATCAAAGCGACCGATAGTATCATCAGTTGTGCAAACAACTACAGATGTAGATGTGTCTGCTGACATTGAGGAGCATTGCAGCAGATGATAGAAAACTATAAACCTATGAGAACAAATGCTTGTAAAAAGTTATTATTCAATTTCAGCGACATTTGTATCTATGCATGTTCTACTCTAGGCTTCAAAGAGAACCTAGAAAAGAAAAGAAAATTCATCTTGAGAATTGGTGAGATCTTGCAGTTGATACTTTTCAGATGATATATATCACTGTTGTTGTCTTTGCATATTAGCAGCCAGTATTTGTTTCATGTCAGGTCAACTTGGGCTTCAGCAAAGTGATGATACTGCTGCCACCATGATTTTAAAACCCTAGTGCCGGGTTGACATACAGACCAATGGTATTTATTAGCAACTGCAACATCATAGAAAGCGAGTGATTCAGGATTCATCCGAAATGACAGTGAGCATAGTGACATAATTTAGTAACTGGATCACTGAAAGAAATGTTTCAATGTACAAGTCTGGAACAAATACACAAATAATCTTTATAAATGGCCTCTCTCTCTCTCCTTGAAGATTATAATCTTTCCAATGATAACGGTGTTGATGCAGCAAGTTGAGAGCCTGCAAAAGTAAACATAGATATTTTTCTTTCACCCTTTCTTCGATAAAAATTGAAGCAGGGCACCATCAAGGTAGTTCAATAGATAGCCATCAATGGAGGTTAGTCTATCATCCGTCGTAATATTTGAAGCCCGAGAACAAACACAAAGTTGTCTTGAACTATATAATGCATTTGGGATTTCTGCAAGTAAAAATGCATCTAGTTAGTTATGTTAAGGTACACATCAAACAGAGATCAAAGAGGATGTTGATGTTGTCAATGCATTGAAATTTGGTGGTTGAAACTATTTGTAGGTCCTGCTCCACTGAGACTGAAACTTGGGTTGTTCAAATGAATAATTATTCTACTAATTCTTATGAGAAACATTTCCATGTTTGATTGAAAAAACTAATTTAAACTACTACCTCATAAAATTGTGATCCCTATTCATATAGTTATTCCTTCATTTGCATGAGTCAAGCTATCTGGCATTACCAATTGGGAGGATAGTCGGTGGGCTAGATGAACTAAGTTGGGAGGTTCGGATTAAGCGAGCTAACTAGGTCAAACTAGCTAGTCAAGTTCGTTGAACAAAACAGGTCAAGTAAGTTGATTTGGCAGGCTAGTCCGAATGGGTTAAAAAAGCTAATTGGGTTAGTCGAGCTGAATAGGTTAACTAGGTTGGTTGAGCCAGTTAATCGAACAAGAAAGTCATGCCAAAGGAGTAGCCGAGCCAAATAAGCCAAAAGGGGTAATCAAGCCAAATAGTCTGAAGGGATATTTTAACCAAATAGGTCAAAAGGGATAGTCATTGAATGGGGTAGCCAAGCCAAATCGACCGAAAGGGGTAGTCAAGCCAAACAGGTTGAAAGGGGTAGTTGAGCTAAACTGGCTGAAAGGACCAGCTAGATGAGTTGTGTTAGATGGGTCAAGCTATCCAAGTCAATCAATTGGATTGAGTGATTGGTCAAATCAGTCAGATGAACTTGGAATATTCAAGACAAGTGTGGGTCAGGCGAGTCACTAGACTTAATCTTGCATGATCAATTTTTCATTCATCCTTGAAACTGACATTACAGTGTTATCATTTTGAAGTCGAGATGAGAAACAATGATAACAATGTAATGTCAGTCTCGAGAATGAATGAAAAATTGAACATGTAGTAGATTAATTCTAGTAACTAGACAAGAATCCCACAAGCATAAGCATGAATCTTAAGCTATTTGTTTAAGACTAAGGATTTTTCATATTATCTTAGGTCTATGCAACCACAGAAGGATGCTTTTTTCTTATGAGATCGAACAAGGCACTTGTAATATAGAAAAACTTCCATAAAAAAGATTGAAATTCAAATATTGTGATCATTAGGAGTAATGTAACTGTGTCATGCTTACAAGAAACATAATAGATAAGAGAAAAGGATTTTTTTTTAAAAAAAAAAAAAAGCAGTGTAAAATAAAGTTTAATAATATATACCAATTTTCATCCTTCTTTGCATCATCTTCTCCATGAAGATTTCCGTTGGCATAAGGTTCTAAGCTCCCCTGTGACGGCAGGCTAGTAAAACCAAATCCAATTGATCTCCACAATCTTGTGGGAAGCAAGGGTGGGAGGCTTACAGCATCCACATCAGATGTTAGATCACAGATGCCAGCTGAAACTGGGTTTAGATTTGAGAACCTTACAGCCCCAAGAATTTGCTCCGGAAGTTCCTCTTCAGTCTGGCTCTCGATAAGAAATGCTAAGTCCACTGTCAAAGTTGTTACATAACTAAATGCCAAATGCACAATTGCATTTGCAATAATTGAAGATCCAATATCCACATCTACCTCCATGTAATTCAACCCTGATGTGTACTTGCAGGAAAGAGCTCTCCCTAGAATACATATAGCCTGCTCGCCAACAGCTGTTCTCACTATCCATGGACCCTGAACAATATTAGCTATCAGTTTAAGCCTAGAATTACGGAAGCTGTCATCGCCTTTCAAAAACTTATCCATAAGAGTTCCATCTTGGATAGGTTCAAGGGCTACAAAGTACATAACTGCGCTATAATTATCCTTGGTTGGAAGTTGTAGATTAAAGGCCCAAACAAAAGGTCTATTACCTCTTTCAATTTCATCATCAACAGCTCTCCTGACACGGTGATTTGCATTTCTAAGTATTTCACTAACTTTTGCAGGACCTTTTATCCAATCAAATCCAAGAGGCTCTAGTAAGTAATCACCACCGCGTATTTTTATCTTGTCTGAGAGATAATTGGGACCTCTAACCATGAAATTATCACTTGTAGGAGTCGCCCAACCATTTGAACAATTTTCTGGTTCAAGATATGGAACTGCACCTCCAGATCTCACTTTCTCTATCCACGAATAATCCTTCTCACCGTCATAACCAGCCATGTGCAGGAAATGCAATTTTAGACTCCTACAAAGAATAGTAAAGATCTCAAACATCAGGAACAGGATCTGTGTAAGCTATGCATGTTAGGGAAGTAGATTCATCTTAGGGGCCTAAGTAATAATGTTAACCCATCAGGAAAAAAAATGGTGGTGAAACATTAGCAATTATTTTCTGGAAGAAGGATCATAGGCAAGAAATGAATAATCTCCTCAAGGAATGTTGTGAGATAAAATCTTAGGTATACAAGCTTATAACAGTGCCATCTTTTTTCCCTGGATTTTTTTCCCTTTCTCATATTTCCACTGGAATTTGACTAATAAGCTAATGTATGATACAAACTATAGTAAAATTAGTATACACATACAGAATTCTCATTTGCTCATACTGACTTTGGATGGATATGGATAGGGTTTGAGTTTTGAACACAAGGATATGTTCTTGGCATTAAGCTTAGTTTATCATAAAATTGACTAGGAAACTAAGATCAAGAAATCGATGAATACTGTTTTATCGTTCACAACTTCTGAGTCCCTAAATCCTCAAGCCATCCCTACATCGCATCGAATAACCAAGAGTTCCGCACGGCATAGCATCTCTAAAAATTCCTTCCTAAGTCCCGAAAATCGATAATTACAAAACTTAAAAAGTTCAGCAACTCGCGACGAAAAAAAAGGCAACTTCCATCAGATCACAACCAAAATCATACTAAAAAAAAAGAAAATTCAAGACTATGGAAGGGTCTAACAGAAGACGATTACTCGAATGGAGAGAAACTTTAGCCTTTTTTCTGATCGCTCCGTTCGTCGAATCAGGAGGAGGGCCGGGAGGCGAAAATCGCAGAGAAGAAGGGTGACGAATGACTCGATTGCGCAGATTTCCGTGATGAAACGGCAGGCGAATTCAAGACTGGTAGTTGGAGACGCTTTGACGGGAGCAAAGGCCAAAGAACGGACTTTGCGTGCGCCGCCCAGTCGCATCTCCTGTCCGCACGCAACGAAGAGACAACCACCGCGATTCGTTCCACGCGGAGTGGAAGTTGACTCTGCACTCTTTTAATAGACTATAAGCCTAGTGGAAAGTTAATGGGCCGATAAGGCCCAAAATAGACAAAAACATTAATTTGACCATTCAAAAGCATTTGATCGTATATTTTAATAACACTAATTGTATTCATCTTTTGTAGTATAATAAATATCTTTATTTAGTGGTAGTAGGTGATTATAGTGTGCATTTTTTATTTAATTAAAACAAACATGTTTTTATTTTAGTAAAAACAAAAATAACACATTCAACATATTTTTTTTACTATGTCATTCTCATTCGCATCATACTTAAATTTTTTTAATTTTTCTCTCATCTTCATATAAATTCTCTTCTATCTCTTCCATATAATTGTGCTCATTTTTAATTCTCTTTTCTCTCCTATATATACTAATTTCTACATATCAGCATCAACATTTGCACACTCTTATATAGAGCTGTAAACGAGCCGAGCCGAGCCGAGCTTTGGGATATTCAAACTTGTTTGATAAGATAACCGAGCCGAGCCGAGCCGAATTTAAAATGAACTAAGCTTTTGAAATAAGTGTTCAAGCTTGGCTTGGTTAATTTTTTATAAGCTTGAGCTTGTTTGAAGCTTGGCTTGAGCTTGATTCATTTAGATGTTATCAAGCTCTCAATTCAAGCTTGGCTTGAACTTGGCTTGGGCTTGGTTCGAGCTTGGTTTGAGCTTGGTTCGTTTAGATATTATCAAGCTCTCAATTCAAGCTTGTTTGATTGTTTGAAATTTTTAATTGTTTGATTAGTTATTAAGATTGATAATTTAAATTTATTTATTTTATTTTATTATTTATTTAGTATATTGAAAGAGTTTTATTAATAAATATGGTTCGTGAACATTGTTCACGAACATTGTTCATGAACGTTAACGAGTTGAACACATATGTGTTCAAGCTTGTTTGTTTAGCTTAACGAGTTGTTCAAGCTTGTTTGTTTAATTAATCTTATGTATATTGAACGAACATAAACAAGCTCTTACCAAGCCGAACACCAAGCTTGTTCACGAACGCTTGGTTCATTTACAGCTCTACTCTTACGTGAGCGACGGTGGATAAACATCCAATATGAATAATTTGATACGGTCAAAACTCATTTTTTATTTCTCTCTCATCCGCACGCAAACACTTTTTTTCTCTTCTGCATACACGCAATTTTTTTTCTCTCCTGCATGAAAGAATAAAGATGATATTGATTTGTACAAATTAACACCAACATTAGTGTTGGTTTTTAAAGTCCAACGCCATATTAGTGTTGGTCTTTAAAGACCATCACTACGTTAGTACTGGCTTGTGCTTGATTCAAACTGCATTGGTGTTGGTCTTTAAATACTAACACCACGTTGGTGTTGGTTGATACTGATTTCAAACCAGCATTGGTACTGGTCTTTAAAGACCAACACCAGCCGATGTGGTGTTGGTTTCAAACCAGCACCACATTGGACCGGCATCATGTTGGTGCTGGTCTTTAAAGACCAACACCATGTTGTTGCTAGCAGGTGTTAGCTTCAAATCAATGCTAGTCTTTAAAGATCAGCACTAACTAATATGGTGTTGGTTTGAATCCAGCATCAACTACTGTTGAAATCACCACCAACGATGGTGTTGGTCTTTAAATACCAATACCAATGTGGTGGTAGTCTTTAAAGACCACCACCAACACTGGTGTTGTTTGTACAAACTAGTACCATCTTGCATGCTAGAGAAAGAAAAGAGTTGCTTGCATATAGGAGAGAGAAAAGCATTGCATATAGATAAAAGAAAATTTAAAAAAAATAGCTATGTTAGATCATCCACATTAGATGTCGCTCCACTCTCGCTCAGGTAAGAATGTGCATAGTATAATTGTTAAGAGTGTGCATAGTATAATTGTTATGGGTGTGTGGCAACCAATTTGGGTAATCAAGATGGACCACCCTCACAGTCAAAATACTTAGGGCATCCGGACCAGGTCCGAAGACCCTAAGCTATAAGGGTCGTCCATCCTGGGCAGAGTTGTCAGACAAGCCAACTCATGGCAGGGCGAGTCGGCTCATGGTAGGTCAGCCATTTAGCGGGGCGGGTCAACCCATCATCTTGGCGGATTGAGAAATTCCCAATCCAACCCAATCCAAAGACGATTGCGGGTTAGACGAGTCAACCCGCGGGCCTATAAATTTTTTTTTAAAAATATGCCTACTGTAGGAGATCTCTCCGTTAATTTAGTCTCTACGATTTTAATCACTTAATTTGAGTGATAGACGACTTCTTCTCCGACCCCAACTTGCTGACGAAGGTGACGTTGTTCGCTCTAGTTCAGGCTCTCATCTATCTCATCCTCTCCAAGTCCTCTACCATCTTCTCCGATGACAGGGTGAGGAGAAGCCTCGGCCAACGCGCTCCATCAACGTCCGCCGCTGGCTGGCCTTGCTTTCCAACATGCCTGTTGGAGGCAATGTCTTGTTGTCCGTGCCGAGGTCTCACCATCAGCGCCAAGGCCCCCTCGATGAGAGGAATCATTGTCGTCATCATCTGACGGCCAAAGGGAACATTGATATGAAATTAATAAATCTCTCCTTCGTGCATGTATAATGTATTTGATTTGTTGTTAAAATTTTGTTTATAGAAAAATTTCTCCTTAATAATTTGTTTAGATCCACAATTAAATTTCTATTAAATATATTTATTTAATTTAATGATTTACTCAAATAATATAATAATCAAATATGATCATGGTATAAAATGTACTCATGTTCATGCTACATTTGCCCTATCAAAAAATAAAGTACATGTCTTTTTCAATTCGTAGGTTAACCAAGCCTATTATAGGTCGATCCACATGGATCACGGGCCTAGGCAGATCAATCCGTAACAGTTTTGGATTGATAAAAATTTAATTCAATCCATTTAAATTATTTAACAGATATCAATTTGATGAACTCAATCTAAATTAACTGCTCTAATTTTGGACGCCCAAATTTGTGGTCTAGGATATCTATTTGCTAACACACGAACATATTTTTTCCAGCATAATTATCTTTCACAAAATTGAAGAGATAATAAGCAAATATGAGAGCAAATGAATATAAATATATATAAAATCAAATTTGATTACAAATGTTTTTACTCGACAGCAAACGGCCAAAATTTGTCGGCGGTTTTGCAGACAAATTAACAAATAAAAATTTCACCAAAAAAATAACAAATAAAAATAATGTCCAATGAATAATAATTTTTAAAAAATATTTTGAATGAATTAGTGAATGTTGTTTCCCTTATTATGAGAAATGACGTCAAGAGCTCCACCTCGTGCTGTTTTTATAGCGGTGATCCTTCAGAAGCTCCAAAGGAAAGCATTGGGTGCTCCTCTGCCGGCGGCACCGCCGCCGAGAACCATAGACCGAGTGCGAAGTCCTCCATGGACGCCGCAAAATCCGGGAGATGAACGCCGGCGTGCGGCGGCTCAATGAACGACCAGTCTACGTGTTCATCAGAGTTGGGCGCCTCCGAGTGCGATAGGGACGTGGTGGACGACGTGGATCGCCAGCTGTCCACTCCGAGTCCCAGGAGATGATCGCGCGCGAGTCCAGATCCTCTGCGCCCGTCGCTACGCGACAAAAAACCCACGCGCTAAGCACGTGTGTTTCTCCGCTCCAGTAATAAAACCTAACTCCAACGCACACATATCGTTTCCTGCTGATCGGTCTGTTGACCGATCAGCAAGAATGCTGAATGCTGATCAGTCTTGCTGACCGATCAGCATTCCAGCAGGAAGATACTAATGTTGCTTTATTAACTTTTTTTTAATTTTTTTTCTTTTTTTTTTTAAAAAAAAATAAAATAATAAATAAAAACGTTTCTAATACATATAATAATTATACCAGTCCAATATACTTCGATCCATATTAATCCTAATAAAAAATAGTAAATACTAATGTTATATTTTTGTAATATTAGGAATGTTATATTTTTGTAATATTAGGATAATTAGTAGACATTAACGATCAGTCTGCTGATCGGTCTGTGGACCGATCAGCCTTCTGTGGATCGGTCCACAGACCGATCCCCCTATCCTTCCGTTGCCTCCGTTGCCTGCTGTGGATCGGTCCACAGACCGATCAGTAACTTCTCGGTGGTTATTGATCGGTTACTGATCGGTCTGTAGACCGATCAGTAATTCTCGGTGGTTACTGATCGGTTACTGATCGGTCTGGTGACCGATCAGATAACCACCTGGCTTTGAGTTCACAATATGTTTCTGAACTAAACTTTCAATATGATGGGTGACGTGATGAGGAACTAAAGTGTGAGCCTGTTGAACAGATGTCATAATGTTTTGTGGATAGTTTTAACAAAACATAATAGTTCAAGTTAACAGTTTTCTTGTGCTCAATATAAGATTCATGCGCATCATTCCACAAAATTTAGGAAACATGGGCTGTGGTAGAATTGATCGAAGATAGAGGTCAATTCGAATCACTGAAAGTGTTACATCATTTTCAAAATAAATCTTATGTCAAACACAGTAATATTTTTGCCATTAAATCTTGGAAACTGAACAAAGCTGAAGGAGAAAAGCAAGAGCATAGCGTACAACAAATTATGCACCTTTAGTAAGTAGTTTACACAGCACATAATAGATGATACAAAGTCGCGAAGTTCCTCATAGCAAGCAGTCACAGTTCAGCAACCACCACCTGTGACACCGGGGGTTGCCTCTTCAAAGGAATCAAGTTTCTTGGCCGTGCCCTTTTCCAGCAAGTAGTGTCTCTCGATTTCTGGCATTGCCAACATGATGGCACGCATCCGGATATTCATTTCATCTACCTTTTCAATCAAAGCATCGTTGGTGAACATGCCACTCAAGACACATGTAATTGTCCTCCAGCTTTCCAGTATTGGCAAGACTATGATTAAGGCGGAGGCAATAGAACCCCAGGCGACGGCAATGATTGCCCAAAATGTGAAGTAACCCAAGCTGAACTTTCCTACACAAGATAGAAATAATATTGAACAGACAATATACTTACATCAAATAGATTTTTAACACGAATGACAAGTAATTTGTGTTCATTGTAAAGGATCGTCAATAATATTAATGAAACTCAAAACACAAAACTGTATGACTTGAATCAAGGAACTAGCCATTACTAAACATCACCAAAAGGAATTGTATAATAAGAACTAATATTTTCAACAAAAAAAATCCAATTGAATTGAGAAATTTGTTTATATATGGAAGGAAACAATCTGTGCAGTTTAGCATATACCTACATAATACATGTAGCATTTCTAACTAAGGCAGTTAATTTGAGGTGTACCAAATTCCTGCTACATAAGCAATCTTACACTGTAACAAAAGATCGAGAGGTACCTACAAAAGAAGAGGTACCATGTTTTTCCTATTTGTTCAAGAGGTACCATGTTTTTCCTTTCGATGCCCGTGCTGTCCGCTTGTATTCAGAATATGCCCACATGTAAACATCATGTCACCTATAAACTTGATATGTGAATATTGGTAATAAAAAATGAGACTCACCGTGGTGTGGAGCTGATGTACCAGGATACTCAAAGAGTGGATATCCAGAAGGTGGATAACCAACTGGGGGATATCCCGAAGGTGGATAACCAACTGGAGGATATCCGAAAGGTGGATATCCAGATGCGGGATATCCTGACGGTGGATATCCAGTAGGTGGATGTCCTGGAGGAAAAAATCTGGCAGGCGGTATCCAACAGGTGGTATCCAGCGAGTGGTATCCAGTAGGTGGATATCTTCGCTGCAAAAGGGGAGGGGGGGAATATAACTATGTGAGAAGTAGAGAGTAGGCAAAGCAATAATAAGCAGATTAGGCAAGACAATAATACTCATGATGTATTGTAATAAACACATAATGTAAATGTCAAACTATCATAATAAAATATGATAGCAAGTGGTATTCATCTTACTTGTTCTTCGTTTAATCTGTTGTCCAAAGCTGAGATAGCAGTCTGAAATTTTGAAGTTGAGGAAGTCACCTGATAATAATCACTAACAAAGTTAGCCTGAGATAGTTGCCTGAATTTATTAATAAATATTTAATTTTGGAATGTTAAAAAATAAGTAAACCTGAGATAGTTGTGTTGGCAAAAGTGGTGGAAATTGATCTTCTATATTGGGATCTTCTATACCCTATTAAAAAAATAAAATTATTTAATTCTATATGCTTTTTAAATGTAACATCAAACAAAAAAAATCTAATATTAGTAAGAATGAAACCTGAACAATTGTTGGAGTTTGGTTAGTTTTGCTTGCCCCTTTCTTTTTTCTAGAAATTTGTTCTATGCCTCTTTTCAACCTCTTGCCTGAAACTGTTTTCTTCTTAGCTTTAATTCCTTTGACTGTAAGATCGTTTCCTTCGCCAATTTGATACTCTGTTTCATTCAAATTTCTTGTTGTGTCATCTAGAGATTGAACCAACTGACTAGCTTCTTGGCTAAGATTTGATTGATGCACAATTGATTCATTAACTTGTAATTTTTCATCAACCATCTTACATAAGCTCAACATAGCATTTTTAACAACCATGTGGGTGTCATCCCTTTCTGCTGCTTTGGTAACCAATTGAACAGATAACCCACACAAATCTCTATATCGCATATTGTGAAGAATTTTTGGATCCAAACTATCTTTGTTCACAATTGTATCATTACCTTCAAAGTATCCACCTTTTGCATTTCTTGTCCATCTTTTCAAAATATACTCATTTGGGATCTTCATAATATTTTTCATAGAAAATATTCTCAAAATATGAGAACATAAAATCCCAGCAAATTCATATTTTCTACAGCTACAACTGCACTGAATTTTTTCAGAAGATGAATAGAGTGTAACTATATGATGGTGCTTCTTTTTGTGCGAAGTAACTTTGTATGTTGCATGTGATCCAACAATCTCACAAATTTCTACAATAGAATCATGAGATTTATACCATTCTTTTTCAAAACACTTGAATGCCTCAGGAGTATAAGTATAACTAGCATGTTTTAATATTTCAACCGGATACAATAAACATGGAACACTTGAATTGGATCTAAAATCTGCTTTTAACTCTTCATATCGACGATCCTGAAGCAATCTTTCGAAGTGATTGAAAAACTCTAAAAACTTATGCTGATAAGTGACATACCTTTTCAAAATGCTATTCATGCTCTCACTTCTTTGGGTTGTAGTCATATCCGCACAAAATATTTGTCTTCCATATACTAAAGCCCATTTTTCCTTTATGCTAAACAAACGTCTCAACCAATCATTATCTTCAAATGCATACTTAGTCAACATCAAGTTCCAAGTAGAAAGAAAGTCTTCCTCTTCATCAAAATCATATATACAAGAGGTAAAATCTTTAGCAAACTCTTTGAATTGAGAAAAAACTCCACTCAAATGTATTGCGGCATTTTGATAAATGTGCCAAATGCATAAACGATGATGTGTTTCAGGCCATCTGGAAGCTAAAGCCTTTGCCATTGCAGCATCTTGATCTGTAAGAATAGTTGTTGGTTTTTTCTCAGACATAGCTTTAGTGAAGGTATCAAACAACCATTCAAATGACAAAGTAGTTTCATCATATAATAAAGCTGCACCAAAAATTATGGATTGCTTATGATGATTAACACCCACGAACAATGCAATTGGACGACCTTCATTGTTCTTCCTATAGGTTGTGTCAAAACAAACAACATCTCCAAAATTGCCATAATCATCTCTCATCTTAGCATCAGACCAAAAAATGTTTGTGATCAAATCATCTTCATCAACTTGAATAGCATTAAAAAAATTTGGATCATCACATTGCATTTTCTACAAATATTCTAGAACACCTCCTGTATCCCCCACTCTCATATTTCTTGTTCTTTTAGATCGCAAGTAGTTCTTATAGTCTTCAGGAATAAACCCTAAATTCTCCCTCCCACCTGCTTGTCTCATCATAAGATCATGAAATGCTTTTGGGGGGATTCCCACCTCACTTGCCATCTCAATTTGTATCGCTGCAGAAGAAGATATGTTCCTATGACATCTGTAGAGATGTGTTTTGTTTGGGCTTGAAAGATAATGATTATGCTCTTTAATGAAGTTCACCACATAAAACTTGTCATTATTTCGACAACTAATCCTCAGTTTAGCATCACAACCAAACCTTGTCTCAGCACGACTTTGCTTCACATAAATATCTTGTTTGTCCTTTCCCCTTTTTCCTTGTGCACTACAACAAAACGTCCTGTCAATTAATCTGCCCGAATTATCATTATGGGTTCTTGTCCTTCGTATGCCAAATCCAACTTGTTTAGCATATTTCAAATAAAAGTCATACGCTTCCTCTTCTGTTTGAAATTTCATACCAATTTTTGGCACCAATTCATCTGTGCTTAATGGGGGGAAAATCTCTGTATCATCTTCATTGCCTTTAAAATTAATCAATTAATGCAAACAAATCAATTAACAATGCACATAGATAATCAAATTATGTAAAAAATGAAGTATATAAAGTTCAATATAACGCACTATGAATCTTATTACCTTCATCAGCCCTTTCTTCTATATTAACTTCATAATCACCACAGCCTTGGTTTGCTTCAGAATACTCTTCAATTGACTCATCAAAATTCAACCTACGACAACTCGTAGATTCGCCCTCCATGACTTAACAAGAACACCTTTCAGAGGATACTTCTGATCTGTTCTACAATCAGTATTAAGTAATATCAGTTTTATTATTAACAAATAGCAATGAACAACTTTCTAGGAAACTTAACATGTGAAAAAATGTCACAGAAAAATCCTGAAAATGTGCAAGCACTTCAAGCTGATCCAGAACAATGGACCATATACTGTAAAGTGCTGTGCTTTCAGTAATCACAATAGGTTTCATTCACAGAGCGCGAGGCTGCGGCCAATTAGCAAAAAAATTTAAGATTTGAAGCAGTAATTTACCATTAGTTCAACTTAAAATTTTAGGTTCCAGTTTGCATGAGCAAGTAAGATAAATAGAGAAATAATGAGGTTTCCAACTCCAACATAAGGATCAAGCATGTCCTTAGATACAAAACCAATATCTAGGATTTTAGTAACATGGTTGAGCACAGGATTTTTCTGTGACATTTACAAAATTAGAAATGATAAGGAAGTTATTGAAACATCAATGTAGCCACCCAAATATCAAGGCCAACTAAAATTCATAATTCGTTATGATGCAATCTTTGTTACCTCCGGGCGAAGAGGGCACACGGGGCAGCGGGCGCAGAGGGAGTAGAGGGAATCGTCTGAGAGCTAGGGTTCGCGAGGTTCTGCGGTCGTAGGGAGCTCCGTCTTCGGCTGGAGAAGCGAAGAGAGCTCCGTCGTCGGCTGGAGAAGAAGCGGAGAGGAGAAGCGGGCTTTTTCGGCGGGCTTTTTCAGCAGACTGATCGTTAATGCCTACTAATTATCCTAATATTACAAAAATATAACATTAGTATTTACTATTTTTTATTAGGATTAATATGGATCGAAGTATATTGGACTTGTATAATTATTATATGTATTAGAAACGTTTTTATTTATTATTTTATTTTTTAAAAAAAAAAGAAAAAAAATTTAAAAAAAAGTTAATAAAGCAAACATTAGTATCTTCCTGCTGGAATGCTGATCGGTCAGCATGACCGATCAGCATTCCTGTTGATCGGTCTGCTGATTGCTGATCGGTCAACAGACCGATCAGCAGGAAGCGATATGTGTGCGTTGGAGCTGGGTTTTATTATTGGAGCGGAGAAACGCACATGCTTAGCGCGTGAGTTTTTTGTCGCGTAGCGACGGGCGCAGAGGGCGAACGGGAGGCGGGCGCAGAGGATCTGGACTCATCGCGCGCGGGGAGCGGCTCGAATGTGGACCAATCTATATCCTCCGCGTGGCTGGTTAAGTGGGCTCCGCCCGACAGCGGCGGTGACGTGGATCGCGAGCTGTCCACGCAGAATCCGGGGAAATGATCGTCTATATCGTCCACTTGGCTCTCGGACCGAGGCCCATCTGAGGGCGACGCGGAGGCGGCGTGGCGGGCTGCGGCGGCCTGGATCTGGAGGACGGTGAGAGGCCGGGCCCGGAGGCCGGCGGAGCTGGTGCATCGTCGGAGGAAGTTGAGGCGCGCGCGGCGGTCGCGGAGGCAGGCGGAGGCGGCGTCGAACGCCCGTGCCGCCTTCTCGGGGGTGTCGTAGGACCCCAGCCAGATGCGCGTGCGGCTGTTGGGCCGGCGGATCTCTGACACCCACCGCCCCCACTTCCGCCGCCGCACCCCCCCCCCCTGTACCGCCGCCGCTCCATCAACAAAAAAATAAATCGCTCATCTCACACAGCACTGCGACCCCTTTTATACCGGACAGGCGTGAGTCAGGCGGGACCCGCACGCCTACACTAGTCCCTGAGTCTCACTCACATTGAGCAACGATGTGCTCGTGCGAAACCAAGCGAGCTGCGCATAAAGGACTCCTTTCATCGGCCCATCATGAAACGCAACTGCCTTCTTATCTAATCGTGAAACCGGTAGATGTTTGAGTACTTCTACTGATGGCGTGGGAGATTGGTCTTGTTGCTTCATATGGACTTCTTTATAGACGCATGCTTTATTTGCTTTGCTTGTTTGTTTTAAAAAAAATATTTTTAATAAAATGGATTATCCATATAAAGTGGAGTACTTCGATCATGCTTATTGATATATGAATTCAAGCAATAAACTCTAAATGTTATGGCTTCATTTCAATATGCCCCTCTCATTTTTTTGAATTTTATACATCATTTGTATTCCTTTGTCGAACAATTATTGCAAGTGATGTTAAAATTAGGGTGGGTGGATCATAGAAAGGTGTAGAATTTAGAGCTAAATAGCACATATTAAAAGTACAAATATAAGTTCATGGAGGCACATTTCAATTGAGGCAAAGAATGTCAAAGGATGGCAATAGTGGCATTAACTATTAAGAGTCCTTCACGCAATGCTATGGATAGGCATTTTAGAACTTCATTTTTAATGAGTGTAATTATTAATAAAATTGAAAAAAAAAATAATTGAATCTTTGCATGAATAGTATTTTAGGAGAGTAAAATTAAAAAAAGATATTTAAAAAAAAAAAACTAACTCTCTCCTTTCCTCTCTTTATTCCATCAAAGAAAATGAAAACAAAATTATTTTACTTTATTTTTTCTCTTTCTTTATTTTTTTTTTAAATTGTCATGCTGAATCATCCTGTAAATAAATATTCTTTACGAAGTCTCGTCTTTTCAAACGATGCATGAATCACATGTTTTACAAAAAAAAAAAAAAACATAAAAGCAATCATATTAGAATCCAATCAAATAAATCAAATTTATCGAGTTATCAACTTATTTTGGTATAAAAATAAAGGAGATTCCGACTTTGCTTTGGTTTCAAATCGTGTAAAACGACAAAATTGATTGTATATGTAATGTATAAAGCTACGTATTTATATATTTATTAAAGAGGGAAATTTTTTACCATATTATAATTCTTCTTAAAAATTTAAAAATATATATATGTTACATTTTTATTTTATTAGTGGTACTGGAAATGTACACGCCAATACATTTGCAACAATATCGATTCATCACCATGGCACTCTTTCCCAAGAAAATCGACTGTGAGAGCGCCGTTGAGTGACCTTGCTATCAAGAAAATCCCAATCTTGCCCTCTGACTTTGAGTTCTCACGATCAGCTTCTTCCTTTGCCTAGATCGGCATGCATGACTCATTCTCTAATTCCTGCCACAGCTCATACTCAGTCATACTTTCCTCAGGCTTGCTAGGTCATGAACATCCTCGTCAATATAATTCAGTGGAAATGTTCTCTCCAAGCCAGAGCAGCGGTTGACGACCATGATGCTTATAGTGTGTTCTTTTATTATTTAAAAAAATAATAAATAAATAAATAAATAAATATTAATTTTTGAGAATTACAGAAACAGCTATATGAAGTGTAAACAATTAGAATAGTATTGTTTACATAATACTGCAGTATAAACTCAATTCCACTGGGCATTATTATACATACATCACTGGGCGTTTCATTGCGGAGCAGAGGGAAGCTGTTGGATAGCAGCCAGCGGGTTCACCTGGACAGAGAACGCCAGTCGCCAGGCATCAAGCAGAGCCCCTTTAACAACTGAAGCTTGTCTAGCGACCAATCTGTGTGGTTCGCAAGGCGAGGGGTCAGTGATGGCACACTAACGAACTTGTTGAACCAATTACGTAGCCTATTAGACAAAAATTCACTAGCAATTGATGTGAAGAAATGAGTAACCTTACCGCTTCAGCATAGTAGTTCTGCGACGGAGAATGTAGGAGGCTAGAATGATCAAGAAGCCAAAGAGCCAATTTTTCCCACGAGGAAGAACCAGCTGAATGTTGCCAACTTTGATACGGACTGTATCAAACCACCAGAATATTTGATCCGCGATTTTCTTGCTTGGATGAGAAGTTTTTAAAGAACTCGCTATCGATCTGCTCTCGTCGGATTGCAGCTCTTGTATTCTTGCTTTAGGGTAGGTTTCATTTCCAATTTGCATGGATCCATTGGCAGAAGACGAGTGCGCATGGTCTAGCCTTTGAGCATTTAGCAAAGAGTGTAACCTCCTATGCAAGACCTGCAAAGGATGAATGATGAAAACTTTAATGGATTTTCTAAAGAAACTTTAATGCATGATCCTTTCGCTGGTGGTGAAAGTATACGTTAGTGGTCGGGCGTATAAAACTAAAAAGCCTGCTATCTATAAATAGGACCATAATTTGCATAAAATTAACGACTTCTATGATATGATTTGGGTTTTAACTTTTAAGATCAACTAGATTACAGAATTTACTGAATTGCATGCATCAACATGCAGAAAGCCGATATGACTTGAGATGGAAATCTTACCTGACGGCTCTCTTCAAGCAACTCTGCTTCCTCTGTCCAGGATATTGCAAGGTTAAGATTATGAAAGACTTGCCCAAGAACTGTTATGGTATAAACTTCAGCAACCGCCAAGTACTTTTCAGGACTCATTACAAGCTGCTTTGGGCTTCCTTTATTAGAACATTGAGGTTCTGCATCTGTCAAAATGTACATTTTGTCATCCACAAGCTTCCATTTGCTGAGGAATTCCTCAAAGATTGACCCAAGGTTGGATGTATATCCTTCAGAAATTTGCAGGCACGCCCTACAAATCATTGCTATATTGCTTTATGAAAAATACAAAATAGATATATTTACAAGGGAACTTGTCTAATGAAGTTACCGTATATCAAAAGGTTTATAGTATTGAGAAAACAAGCTCAGCCAAGTTCAAATATGCACAAATCAGATATTTACAACAATCAAGAGAGGCAACAGATTAAAGACAAAGCCAACATAAGTTTTGCAAAGTATGAATGGTGCAACAAAGAACTTTACCCTGTCAGAAACACTTGAACAGGTATAGCCGCAACTGAGCCAAACAATGTTCTAAGCTCAACAATTATTTCTTCTATCCTGCAGAATTATGGGAACAGGATGCACAAGAATCAGTCGATGTATGAAGAAGGGTTGAATAATTTGGAAAACATATCATCCTTGAGGGGAAAAGGAACAGCATAGTAATGTGGCAGCTGCAGAGTACTATGGTTAGACCAGACTTATGGTGGAATGCGCTTACCTATAAAATGAAGTAGGAAACATGTCTCTCTTGTATTTTATCATATAACATGCATCCAGACTTGAATACTTGTATGGATGCTGAAACTCCAACAATGCTGCTCCAAATTCTTATTTTTGGATTCTTATTGTCCTTTAAAAAGAGCAAATCAGTTGGCCTCTCTTATTGAAGATATATATATATACAATTTATTTTGCTCATCTTATCCTTGGACATGATAATTTCAAATGAGCATACAACTACAAGCCAGGTGTCACCCAAGAATGTGAAATCTTCTGAAGGATCTTATCCCATCATTTACTTATAAAAGGTCATAAGTCAGGGTCATCTTTTGTCATCAAGTAAATTTTATAGCTTTGTTCCTTCGAATACAAATTGATCCACTGTAACTATGGATTTTTATTGGTCATTGAACACATCCATCTCTCCAAATTGTTGTCCATATCGTTGAACATCTAAACCTGTTCTTATTCTGTCAATTCTGGTTCGCTATTGCTAAAATCACACAACATATAACGATTAATCATTCTTAGTTCCAATTAACCTAAAGTTTTGCACTTCTAAGGTATGGTTTACTAAGTCCACATGACATTGTACTGAAAGAACATGTGGAAGTAGAAAATGAAAATTACCTAAATTGGTATAGGAAAAGATTAATCTTAGAAATGGGTTGTCAATTTCATTCTGCAATTTGTGATTGTTTGACAATTGAATATCTTGGGATTATTATATTTATTTATAACTAAAATGAAATACAAGTCTGCAACAACATTTCTTAGGTAACAATTACAAACCTTTTCAATTGTTTCATTGACTGGATAAAAACCATACTGGCTGATACCAAAATTTCATCTGACTGAACATCATCTATTGCATCTTCAAAGGGAGTACATAATACACGATGAAGAATTGAAGCAGCAAAGGTTGTTGCCTCCTCAAACATGCAACAAACGAGATAACTAGCCCACGGAATAAACAATGATAAGCACAGTTTAACAATATCATAATCAGGCTATGTTGATAAACAAATAATAGCATAAAAAGTTTGGCAAAGAAGTAACATGGAACCAAGCATTGAGTTTCAATGCTGATGACCTCAAAAATAGGGATTACTAGTAAGGGCAGTATGCTATCAGATATTTTATCAGAAAACAGACTTGAATAATCTTTTTTGAGAATAACATCGCTGATAAATAACTCATGTAAAACTTTGCAGATAAATTAACAAACAAACTGTAAAGGAAGAAGAGAACAATAGACATCTTGAAGAACAATTTAACATATTATACTCAGAGATTAATGATCTATAAACATATCCATTCTAATTTAAGAAATTCAAGACTTTGGTGATTTTATATACCTAAAACTATTGCAGAATAGTCTTGATATGTTCAGTTACTAATCTCCTAGTAGTTCTGATATGGTATCCAAGGAATCCACAGAATTAAGGACTTCAGTTAAAGGATATAGATTATAAGTAAAATCTAAAGTGTGGAACTTTCTACTCAAATTCCACATAGATCACACAGGATACAGTTAGCACAGACATTTAGAGATAGGCACATAAATGAAATTACAAAGTACGCAAAGCTTTTATGCTCACTAAGGTCACCGTACATCTATGTATGCATGTACACATGTATGCGTGTGTATAGTAATACATATAAATAACTTTACATTTCCTCCCATATTGAGGATAAACTCAAAACCCCTATTATATAATAAAAACAGTATATAAGCTGGAAAGAATATATCCTAAGATAGCTTTACCTCTCAGAGATGTCAATTTCGTCCCATATTGCAGAGACAGAAAGAAGAGCCATCACTTTCCTGTGTCCTCGCTAATCCTATGTCTCCCAACTGAGATCACCCGTCAAGCGAGATAAGATTGTTTGTGGAAGTGTACATTTGAAATGAAAAAAGATGAAAGAGAAAAGAATAAAATGTCAAATATTTGTCAGTGTGTACTTTTACAATTAATTCAATGACCCTAGGTATGCAGACATTGATATTTCTATATATATTCACCCCAAAGTGTTCTGCCATGCATGAGGAAGTACTCCTTTGGAAAGTCACTAAAATAACCTAATAGCATGTATCAATGAAAGTGAAGCGAATAACAGAACAAAATATGCACTTTATTTGGCCTCTAAGATTTGAATATATTTTCACCTTAACAAGAGCATCTACAAGATGTTCCACATGACAGATAAACATGAGAAAAAATAAGCATTCATTTCATCCAAAAATTTAACCCACAGATTAATTCAATTTTGAACCCCTTTTTTGTGATTTAACATAGTCTATTCAATACATTTTCAAGTGTTTATAGCAGCATATATAATGTTTTAACACATTTAATTCATGCACAAGATCATACACGAGAGACCATTTTCAATAATTTATAAGAGCATATATAATATTTTACACATTTAATTCATGCATAATGATTTATAAGAGAGATTCAGAATAGATTTACCCACTTAAAAAGTCTGCATAATCGACATTAGTATAGTTTTAAAAAATCAAATACAGCTAATATGTAATAGAACTATCAATCTTGAACTCCACCTATTCGAGCATCTAGTCCCCTAATAAATCTCAATCTTTAAGGAGTAAAAGTTACTAACATCATTATTCGAATCCCCAAAATACAAGTGTTCTAATAGTACCGAACACTCAGACCACTTTAATCTAAACGAGTATTAATCCAGAATAGATGATCATTCCACAACACAAACAAGAATCAATCTACCCTAAACAACTAATATTAGTCAAGGTGATCATTCCACAGCACAAACAAAATCCTTACCCAAACCAGTCGTAGTCGCAGCCAAGCACTGAACTTGGGAACGGAGATAGCGGAGGAGGAAGCGTGGCCAGCAGCAGCAAATGGCGGCTGTCACCGGCTGGATGCTACCGGGAAGAGAACGGTAACGAAGAGAGAGGGAACGACGCAAAGCCGGAAGCGAAGGGAGAAATCTAGGACTGCGGACCTACGGTCCGTTTGGTGAGTAAATTAGACCATACGAATTATATAGACGATACCGTGTAATCGGAATTTGAAAAGTTGTTTCCTTTGTTAGAAAAATAAAACAAGACAAAATCTTTTTTTTTTATGTTTATTTTTTGGTCATTCCTTCTCAATTTATGTGAGTTAAGCCCTTCGGATTGGATCAGTCGGGATTAATTCAGCTATCATTCTTGTAACATAATATTTAATAATATTTATATTTTAATATCATAAAATCATTAACATAATAATAATAATACTAATAATAATAATAAACTTCAAAAACATCTCTTAATTTATAAAATAATCTAATTTAGAGGTCAACAAAACTGTAACAGAAACTATTAAACTCTTTGATTCAAATATCAACGTCTAAATTAATTTTCTAAAACTTATTGATTATATAGAAGAATAATAGACACTTGGTATCAAAAATTAATCATTTTGAAAAAAAAAATGATAAAATAAAAACTAACTCACTCTGCAAAAGCTAATAAAAAAAAGACAAACAAACTTCGATATGATATATTCTAAAATCGATTTGTGCTTCGAAATAATAAGATCGTATGATCACGCAAATCATAAGATCATATATCACGATTTTACAAACTATAATTAAAACCGAATGAATACTATTAAGATTAATTGAGTTATTTTATTACATCAAAAATGTTAAAAACAGAATTAAAAGTAATTACACATGTAAATGAATAAGTAATTAATCAAGAGAATTAAACTTTACGTGGTCCAACCAGAAACTTGTTCCCATAGCAAAATATATACTCGTGCACGCACAAGCATGAGTAGATTTTTTAAGTTATAGTGAAAAATACGACACTTGGTTCACTATTCATTCAAGAAAGCAACAGTCGAATAATCATCAGGATTTCTATTTTTGGCATTAAAACCTTCCAGAAATCAATTTTCAATTTCCACAACAAAACATCATCTGGCGTTGCCCGGGCAACTAGTTTTTTCGCAAGGATTACAACGTTTAAATTCTCATAGACTCATATTCGAGCGAAGACGACAAAGTTTGCAACTCCAGCTTGCTCTCAGTTTCGCTTTTTCTGTGTTGCTCTTTCGGTTCCTTAGTTAATCTTAGGTTTCGGCCTCCTTGGTCTTAGCACGAACCAGAGGATTACAAAAACAACAATGAAGGCGGGGATTGTAGTAAGGTCGAACTCGATGCCAACTTTTCTTTCACGAGTGCAATGAATCGGATGCAGCGCAGCGATCGTTGAATTGACATAGTCTGTGAACCTGCAACAAATAATGGTTCAACTCAACAGAATCTGAAACGATTAGAAAAGTGAAAGGGATAGCTTTCCTAACATTAATGGAATAACATCCAATATAAATCAATTGTAGTCGAATTAGAAGGGTATGTAGTTGAGGATTATAGTACTAGATCTTCTCGACTAGAGAAATCAAATAACTCGCCGTCATTTCGATAATTTTGTGGCGTTACTTGGAACAAAGTCACAAAATAGAAATAAATTAAGTTCGTTCTTGTGTTGATCACTAATTTATACCAATGTTTAAAGGCAAATCGAACAGAGAATTTATTGACATTTTAACAGGGCAAAACATCAAAAAGTGGAGGATATTGTGGATTGTGATGAAAAAGAAATTAACATGAAAATGTACCCTGAAGATGCATCCTCGAGCAATGATAAAAGCTTCACAGCATCATGATACCGAAGCCCACCAGATATTGTGGAAATCTAAAGTAAATAAGAATGTTAGATGGGAAGGAAAAAAGCATTAATATTTGCTGGATACTAGAAGATTATAGTCTCACTCTTCTCCACAATCCGACAATCGAGTTATATTTGTCCACCAAGTTCCGTTCCCTAGTCTTGAATAACTTAAAACTCTGTGCAGCTAAGTTTCTGTTAAGGTCACATGAAATATACCTTCTGATGAAAAGAAGATAATCGTAAGCCATAAGGGAATTCTGATATGAGGATACAGGATTAATTGGTGAACGATGATGAAATAATTATCAAAGTTTCACAGGTAAAATATTGGAATAAAAAGAATACATCCAAAACTGATGCCTGTATTTTCCCCATCAAAAACATGACATTTGGTCAAAAAAAGAAATGGTTAAAGAGAGGATACTTGTTCGCTCCATAATCAAGCGATATATGGCCGCATTAACGGCTTGTATAGATTCTTCAAGGGCAGTGACGATATAGCTCCTAGCAATCACATCAGATTGAAACATAGAAAGATGCCAACCTTGGGAAGTGATGGACAGTGGATTACAACCAACAGACCATGTCCAGTCCTATTAGATTTCAAAACAATTAAAAAGAATAAGTTGATTAAGAAAAACAATTCGCAAGAATGTAAAACATAAAAAAGAAAAAAAGGCACTTCTATGTAATAGGAAGAAACTAACATAAAAAAAAAAAAGTTTTAGTATCATACTGAATGTAGGAGGATTCAACAACATATGCAAAAACCTAATAAAAAAACAACATTGTACAAATGATGAGAGAGCCAAAAGTAGAAACAAGCCAAGAAAAACAATAATCACTAGGCAACATATTGATAATTTTAAGTGGCAAACCTTGAAAAAGAAAAACAATATAAAGTTTCTATTTCTCATATAAATTGCTCAAGTCTTTAGCTCAGTATGAGGACCATAATCTTTTCACCAGGATAATATGGAACAATTGGCAAGGAAGTTTTCCTATTGAAATTACACCCTCATTTCAGTGAAAAACTCTCAAATACAAAAAAAAATGAAACATGAAAATGAATGCCATCATGAAACAATCTTTCATATTATCATTGAAAAGCAAATTGGTCGGTTCAAATAGCTGGATACATGGATCAACAACAACAATAACCAAGCTTTATCTCACTAGGTGGGGTCGGCTGGATACCTAGATTATCAAAAAAAAAGAATTGAAAAGCAGTTTGCACAGATTGTTCACCAATTATATTTTGTTAGCAACTACTCCAAATTCAGGATAGAACTAAATGGAATTGGTAAGATTAATTAATGGTCTTCCACCAATCAACTAATAATACAGTTAGTTAACAACGTGGTCAGCCAGCTTAATCAATGCAAGGAGAAACAAATGGCAGAAAAGTTCAGATGGAAAAAAGAAAAATCCTAAAAACTATCATAATTTCAAAGATGAATAAATTGCTCTACAAGAAAAGTGGTTTATTGAGTAAACCATAGCAAATCCAAAAAAAGATAGAACCCAAGCACATTCATTAATGTTGTTCACAGATATTCCATATGCATAAATTTAGAAATACTTGTTACTTGCTACACCATGAAAAAAAAAAAGGAAAAGGGACAAACCTCAATTGCAGCTTCATGAGCCTGACTGTAAACCAGATGAAGAGGAAGCAAACCAGCCAGGTGTTCAGCAGTAGCAGCAATAGCAGCTTTTGTGGGCCACCTTCATTAAAAGAGAAACATACATACATGGGCAACTACAAAAATAGGTTGCAGTATTCACTACATTTAATCAAGCTATCAGAGAAGATAACCAAAATCTTCATCAAAGTTGCCATTCACAGTTCATATAACCAAAATATGCATTTAATACTTTTAACTTCAATGGGTGCAAATAGTGTGTATACATGCTACAGATTGTGATTTATATAGAATAATTGGTAAATTAAAGGCTGACTGTTATCCTAAAAGCTCAAGTTACAAGGAAAGGTGTGATTTTATATACTTATGATTCATGATATAGGATCATAATCTAGGCTAACACCATTTTCCCCACAAGCTGATTAAATTTGGACTAAATTGAGGGAGTAGAGACCAAATCAAGATCACAGATTCAGCAAAGAGAAAATTTTTAAAAGACCAGGCGAAATGGTACATGTAGTTCTTGAACTCATGACGTTAGCTTTGATACAATGTTAGCATTTCATTGGGTGACAACCTTTTAAAATATTGAGAAACTAATGAAGTGCCCAACTTATAATTTTTTTACAGGATAAGCAAAGATGATCTAACAATAAACACGACTGACCTCAAGTCCCATACCAGTGACCGACCATTACACTGCAAGTAGCTTTCCCATGATGCTGCCTCAGATTGCACAACAATGATCATGTCAGACAAGGCTTTTGCTTGATAGTGCTTGTCCAACAACAATGGATCACTGTGTATGAACCAAAATATTGGAACTTCCAAGGTTGACCTAATATTTGAATAAGTACCTGCACATGCAATTAGACAGAATCAACAAAAAAAAAAAGTCATAGGTTCTGACTTTTGCTGATTGGTGAAGACTATCACTGTAAACTCGAGTTGTTTCAGTTACTACCTCCAAACAAATTATAGGAAATGGGCAAATAATTAGAATTCTCTTAACTAGCTTCAGCAAAATGATCTGGCTTTGATACTGAAATACTAGCATTGTACAAAAAGAGGAAATATTCATGTGCAACTACAAGAACCAAATCAAACAGTGCTTTCATTGATACTTCACAAAAAAGATTGAACCTAAAACATTAGTGTTGGTTTTTAAAGTCCAACGCCACGTTAGTGTTGGTCTTTAAAGACCATCACTACGTTAGTACTGGCTTGTGCTTGATTCAAACCGCACTGGTGTTGGTCTTTAAATACTAACACCACGTTGGTGCTGGTTGATACTGATTTCAAACCAGCATTGGTGCTGGTCTTTAAAGACCAACACCAGCTAATGTGGTGTTGGTTTCAAACCAGCACCACATTAGACCGGCATCATGTTGGTGTTGGTCTTTAAAGACCAGCACTACGTTATTGCTAGCAGGTGTTAGCTTCAAATCAATGCTAGTCTTTAAAGATCAGCACTAACTAATATGGTGTTGGTTTGAAATCAGCATCAACTACTGTTGAAATCACCACCAACGATGGTGTTGGTATTTAAATACCAATACCAATATGGTGCTGGTCTTTAAAGACCACCACCAACACTGGTGTTGTTTGTACAAACTAGTACCATCTTGCATGCTAGAGAAAGAAAAGAGTTGCTTGCATATAGGAGAGAGAAAAACATTACATATAGATAAGAGAAATTTTTTTTAAAAAAAATGGCTATGTTAGATCATCCACATTAGATGTCGCCCCACCCTCGCTCAGGTAAGAGTGTGCATAGTATAATTGTTATGTGTGTGTAGCAACTAGAGCTGTTGGGTTAGGAAATTTCCAACCCAACTCAATCCAAGGCGGGTTGCGGGTTTAGCGGGCCAACCCGCGAGCCCATTAAATTTTTTTAAAAAATTAAAAAAATGTTTCATATCTTCAAAATTTTACTTTGGAAAAGTTTCATCAATCAAATGTATCCATAAACATGTATTTTAAATATAAATTGATATAAATGAGTAATTTTGTTGATGAAAAATATTATTTTTATTTCAAAATTATAACAAAAAAAGATAATAAATTTACATAAAACCTCATTTACATGTGTTTCTCAACCCACGGGTCAACCCAAGCCCATCGCGGGCGGACCCGCGCGGGTCGTGGACCTAGGCGGGTTGACCCGCCGCGGGTTTGGGTTGATAAAGTTCCAACCCAACCCACTTAAATTATTTAGTGGGGCGGGCCAAACCAACGGGCCCAACCCAAATTGACGGCTCTAGTGGTAACCAATTTGGGTAATCAAGATGGACCACCCTCACAGTCAAAATACTCAGGGCATCCGGACCAGGTCCGAAGACCCTAAGCTATAAGGGTCGTCCATCCTGGGCAGAGTTGTCAGACAAGCCAACCCATGACAGGGCGGGCCGGCTCATGGTAGGCCAGTCATTTAGTGGGGTGGGCCGACCCATTATCTTAGCGGATTGAGAAATCCTCGATCCAACCCAATCCAAAGACGATTGCGGGTTACACGAGCCAACCCGCAGGCCTATAAATTTTTTTAAAAAAATATGCCTACTGTAGGAGATCTCTCCGTTAATTTAGTCTCTACGATTTTAATCACTTAATTTGAGTGATGGATGACTTCTTCTCCGATCCCAACTTGCTGATGACGAAGGTGGCGTTGTTCGCTCTAGTTCAGGCTCTCATCTATCTCATCCTCTCCAAGTCCTCTACCATCTTCTTCGATGACAGGGTGAGGATAAGCCTCAGCCAACGCGCTCCATCAACGTCCACCGTTGGCTGACCTTGCTTTCCAACATGCTTGTTGGAGGTAAGGTCTTGTCGTTAGTGTCGAGGTCTTACCATCAGCGCCGAGGCCCCCCGATGAGAGGAATCATTGTCGTCGTCATCTGACGACCAAAGGGAACATTGATATGAAATTAATAAATCTCTCCTGTGCATGTATAATGTATTTGATTTGTTGTTAAAATTTTGTTTGTAGAAAAATTTCTTCTTAATAATTTGTTTAGATCCACAATTAAATTTCTATTAAATATATTTATTTAATTTAATGATTTACTCAAATAATATAATAATCGAATATCATCATCTCTTATGGTATAAAATGTATTCATGTTCATGCTACATTTGCCCTATCAAAAAATAAAGTACATGTCTTTTTCAATTCGTAGGTTAACCAAACCTATCATAGTCGATCCACATGGATCACGGGCCTAGGTAGATCAATCTGTAACGATTTTGGATTGATAAAAATTCAACTCAATCCATTTAAATTATTTGACGTGTCGGATAAATTTGATGGACTCAATCCAAATTAACTGCTCTAGTTTTGAACGCCCAAATTTGTGGCCTAGGATATCTATTTGCTAACACACGAACATATTTTTTCCAACATAATTATCTTTCACAAAATTGAAGAGATAATAAGCAAATATGAGAGCAAATGAATATAAATATATATAAAATCAAATTTGATTACAAATGTTTTTACTCGACAGCAAACGGCCAAAATTTGTCGGTGGTTGTGCAGACAAATTAACAAATAAAAATTTCACCAAAAAAATAACAAATAAAAATAATGTCCAATGAATAATAATTTTTAAAAAATATTTTGAATGAATTAGTGAATGTTGTTTCCCTTATTATGAGAAATGACGTCAAGAGCTCCACCTCGTGCTGTTTTTACAGCGGTGATCCTTCAGAAGCTCCAAAGGAAAGCATTGGGCTCGAAGTCAACGCTGTGTTGCTCCTCCGCCGGCGGCGCCGTCGCCGAGAACCATAGGCCGAGTGAGAAGTCCTCCATGGACGCCGCAAAATCCGGGAGATGAACGCCGGCGTGCGGCGGCTCAATGAATGACCAGTCTACGTGTTCATCAGAGTTGGGCGCCTCCGAGTGCGATAGGGACGTGGTGGACGACGTGGATCGCCAGCTGTCCACTCCAGTCCCAGGAGATCATCGCGCGCGGAGTCCAGATCCTCTGCGCCCGCCTCCCGTGCGCCCTCTACGCCCGTCGCTACGCGACAAAAAACCCACGCGCTAAGCACGTGCGTTTCTCCGCTCCAGTAATAAAACCCAGCTCCAACGCACACATATCGCTTCCTGCTGATCGGTCTGTTAACCGATCAGCAAGAATGCTGATCGATCAGCAGACCGATCAGCAGGAATGCTGATCGGTCTTGCTGACCGATCAGCATTCCAGCAGGAAGATACTAATGTTTGCTTTATTAACTTTTTTTAATTTTTTTTTCTTTTTTTTTTAAAAAATAAAATAATAAATAAAAACGTTTCTAATACATATAATAATTATACAAGTCCAATATACTTCGATCCATATTAATCCTAATAAAAAATAGTAAATACTAATGTTATATTTTTGTAATATTAGGAATGTTATATTTTTGTAATATTAGGATAATTTGTAGGTATTAACGATCAGTCTGCTGATCGGTCTGTGGACCGATCAACCTTCTGTGGATCGGTCCACAGACCGATCCCCCTATCCTTCCGTTGCCTCCGTTGCCTGCTGTGGATCGGTCCACAGACCGATCAGTAACTTCTCGGTGGTTACTGATCGGTTACTGATCGGTCTGTAGACCGATCAGTAATTCTCGGTGGTTACTGATCGGTTACTGATCGGTCTGGTGATCGATCAGATAACCACCTGGCTTTGAGTTCACAATATGTTTCTGAACTAAACTTTCAATATGATGGGTGACATGATGAGGAACTAAAGTGTGAGCCTGTTGAACAGATGCCATAATGTTTTGTGGATAGTTTTAACAAAACATAATAGTTCAAGTTAACAGTTTTCTTATGCTCAATATAAGATTCATGGGCATCATTCCACAAAATTTAGGAAACATGGGTTGTGGTAGAATTGATCGAAGATAGGGGTCAATTCGAATCACTGAAAGTGTTACACCATTTTCAAAATAAATCTTATGTCAAACACAGTAATATTTTTGCCATTAAAATCTTGGAAACTGAGCAAAGCTGAAGGAGAAAAGCAAGAGCATAGCGTACAACAAATTATGCACCTTTAGTAAGTAGTTTACACAGCACATAATAGATGATACAAAGTCGCGAAGTTCCTCATAGCAAGCAGCCACAGTTCAGCAACCACCACCTGGGACACCGGTGTTTGCCTCTTCAAATGAATCAAGTTTCTTTGCCGTGCCCTTTTCCAGCAAGTAGTGTCTCTCAATTTCGGGCATTGCCAACATGATGGCACGCATCCGGATATTCATTTCATCAACCTTTTCAATCAAAGCATCGTTGGTGAACATGCCACTCAAGACACATGTAATTGTCCTCCAGCTTTCCAGTATTGGCAAGACTATGATTAAGGCGGAGGCAATAGAACCCCAGGCGACGGCAATGATTGCCCAAAATGTGAAGTAACCCAAGCTGAACTTTCCTACACAAGATAGAAATAATATTGAACAGACAATATACTTACATCAAATAGATTTTTAACACGAATGACAAGTACTTTGTGTTCATTGTAAAGGATCGTCAATAATATTAATGAAACTCAAAACACAAAACTGTATGACTTGAATCAAGGAACTAGCCATTACTAAACATCACCAAAAGGAATTGTATAATAAGAACTAATATTTTCAACAAAAAAAATCCAATTGAATTGAGAAATTTGTTTATATATGGAAGGAAACAATCTGTGCAGTTTAGCATATACCTACATAATACATGTAGCATTTCTAACTAAGGCAGTTAATTTGAGGTGTACCAAATTCCTGCTACATAAGCAATCTTACACTGTAACAAAAGATCGAGAGGTACCTACAGAAGAAGAGGTACCATGTTTTTCCTATTTGTTCAAGAGGTACCATGTTTTTCCTTTCGATGCCCGTGCTGTCCGCCTGTATTCAGAATATGCCCACATGTAAACATCATGTCACCTATAAACTTGATATGTGAATATTGGTAATAAAAAATGAGACTCACCGTGGTGTGGAGCTGATGTACCAGGATACTCAAAGAGTGGATATCCAGAAGGTGGATAACAACTGGGGGATATCCCGAAGGTGGATAACCAACTGGAGGATTTCCGAAAGGTGGATATCCAGATGCGGGATATCCTGACGGTGGATATCCAGTAGGTGGATGTCCTGGAGGAAAAAATCTGGCAGGCGGTATCCAACAGGTGGTATCCAGCGAGTGGTATCCAGTAGGTGGATATCTTCGCTGCAAAAGGGGAGGGGGGGAATATAACTATGTGAGAAGTAGAGAGTAGGCAAAACAATAATAAGCAGATTAGGTAAGACAATAATACTCATGATAAAATATGATAGCAGGTGGTATTCATCTTACTTGTTCTTCGTTTAATCTGTTGTCCAAAGCTGAGATAGCAGTCTGAAATTTTGAAGTTGAGGAAGTCACCTGATAATAATCACTAACAAAGTTAGCCTGAGATAGTTGCCTGAATTTATTAATAAATATTTAATTTTGGAATGTTAAAAAATAAGTAAACCTGAAATAGTTGTGTTGGCAAAAGTGGTGGAAATTGATCTTCTATATTGGGATCTTCTATACCCTATTAAAAAAATAAAATTATTTAATTCTATATGCTTTTTAAATGTAACATCATACAAAAAAAATCTAATATTAGTAAGAATGAAACCTGAACAATTGTTGGAGTTTGGTTAGTTTTGCTTGCCCCTTTCTTTTTTCTAGAAATTTGTTCTATGCCTCTTTTCAACCTCTTGCCTGAAACTGTTTTCTTCTTAGGTTTAATTCCTTTGACTGTAAGATCGTTTCCTTCGCCAATTTGATACTCTGTTTCATTCAAATTTCTTGTTGTGTCATCTAGAGATTGAACCAACTCACTAGCTTCTTGGCTAAGATTTGATTGATGCACAATTGATTCATTAACTTGTAATTTTTCATCAACCATCTTACATAAGCTCAACATAGCATTTTTAACAACCATGTGGGTGTCATCCCTTTCTGCTGCTTTGGTAACCAATTGAACAGATAACCCACACAAATCTCTATATCGCATATTGTGAAGAATTTTTGGATCCAAACTATCTTTGTTCACAATTGTATCATTACCTTCAAAGTATCCACCTTTTGCATTTCTTGTCCATCTTTCCAAAATATACTCATTTGGGATCTTCATAATATTTTTCATAGAAAATATTCTCAAAATATGAGAACATAAAATCCCAGCAAATTCATATTTTCTACAGCTATAACTACACTGAATTTTTTCAGAAGATTAATAGAGTGTAACTATATGATGGTGCTTCTTTTTGTGCGAAGTAACTTTGTATGTTGCATGTGATCCAACAATCTCACAAATTTCTACAATAGAATCATGAGATTTATACCATTCTTTTTCAAAACACTTGAATGCCTCAGGAGTATAAGTATAACTAGCATGTTTTAATATTTCAACCGGATACAATAAACATGGAACACTTGAATTGGATCTAAAATATGCTTTTAACTCTTCATATCGACGATCCTGAAGCAATCTTTCGAAGTGATTGAAAAACTCTAAAAACTTATGCTGATAAGTGACATACCTTTTCAAAATGCTATTCATGCTCTCACTTCTTTGGGTTGTAGTCATATCCGCACAAAATATTTGTCTTCCATATACTAACGCCCATTTTTCCTTTATGCTAAACAAATGTCTCAACCAATCATTATCTTCAAGTGCATACTTAGTCAACATCAAGTTCCAAGTAGAAAGAAAGTCTTCCTCTTCATCAAAATCATATATACAAGAGGCAAAATCTTTAGCAAACTCTTTGAATTGAGAAAAAACTCCACTCAAATGTATTGCGGCATTTTGATAAATGTGTCAAATGCATAAACGATGATGTGTTTCAGGCCATCTGGAAGCTAAAGCCTTTGCCATTGCAGCATCTTGATCTGTAAGAATAGTTGTTGGTTTTTTCTCAGACATAGCTTTAGTGAAGGTATCAAACAACCATTCAAATGACAAAGTAGTTTCATCATATAATAAAGCTGCACCAAAAATTATGGATTGCTTATGATGATTAACATCCACGAACAATGCAATTGGACGACTTTCATTGTTCTTCCTATAGGTTGTGTCAAAACAAACAACATCTCCAAAATTGCCATAATCAGCTCTCATCTTAGCATCAGACCAAAAAATGTTTGTGATCAAATCATCTTCATCAACTTGAATAGCATTAAAAAAATTTGGATCATCACATTGCATTTTCTGCAAATATTCTAGAACACCTCCTGTATCCCCCACTCTCATATTTCTAGTTCTTTTAGATCGCAAGTAGTTCTTATAGTCTTCAGGAATAAACCCTAAATTCTCCCTCCCACCTGCTTGTCTCATCATAAGATCATGAGATGCTTTTGGGGGGATTCCCACCTCACTTGCCATCTTAATTTGTATCGCTGCAGAAGAAGATATGTTCCTATGACATCTGTAGAGATGTGTTTTGTTTGGGCTTGAAAGATAATGATTATGCTCTTTAATGAAGTTCACCACACAAAACTTGTCATTATTTCGACAACTAATCCTCAGTTTAGCATCACAACCAAATCTTGTCTCAGCACAACTTTGCTTCACATAAATATCTCGTTTGTCCTTTCCCCTTTTTCCTTGTGCACTACAACAAAACGTCCTGACAATTAATCTGCCCGAATTATCATTATGGGTTCTTGTCCTTCGTATGCTAAATCCAACTTGTTTAGCATATTTCAAATAAAAGTCATACGCTTCCTCTTCTGTTTGAAATTTCATACCAATTTTTGGCACCAATTCATCTGTGCTTAATGGGGGGAAAATCTCTGTGTCATCTTCATTGCCTTTAAAATTAATCAATTAATGCAAACAAATCAATTAACAATGCACATAGATAATCAAATTATGTAAAAAAACGAAGTATATAAAGTTCAATATAACGCACTATGAATCTTATTACCTTCATCAGCCCTTTCTTCTATATTAACTTCATAATCACCACAGCCTTGGTTTGCTTCAGAATACTCTTCAATTGACTCATCAAAATTCAACCTACGACAACTCATAGATTCGCCCTCCATGACTTAACAAGAACACCTTTCAGAGGATACTTCTGATCTGTTCTACAATCAGTATTAAGTAATATCAGTTTTATTATTAACAAATAGCAATGAACAACTTTCTAGGAAACTTAACATGTGAAAAAATGTCACAGAAAAATCCTGAAAATGTGCAAGCACTTCAAGCTGATCCAGAACAATGGACAATATACTGTAAAGTGCTGTGCTTTCAGTAATCACAACAGGTTTCATTCACAGAGCGCGAGGCTGCGGCCAATTAGCAAAAAAATTCAAGATTTGAAGCAGTAATTTACCATTAGTTCAACTTAAAATTTTAGGTTCCAGTTTGCATGAGCAAGTAAGATAAACAGAGAAATAATGAGGTTTCCTACTCCAACATAAGGATCAAGCATGTCCTTAGATACAAAACCAATATCTAGGATTTTAGTAACATGGTTGAGCACAGGATTTTTCTGTGACATTTACAAAATTAGAAATGATAAGGAAGTTATTGAAACATCAATGTAGCCACCCAAATATCAAGGCCAACTAAAATTCATAATTCGTTATGATGCAATCTTTGTTACCTCCGGGCGAAGAGGGCACACGGGGCAGCGGGCGCAGAGGGCGTAGAGGGAATCGGCGGAGAGCTAGGGTTCGCGAGGTCCTGCGGTCGTAGGGAGCTCCGTCTTCGGCTGGAGAAGCGAAGAGAGCTCCGTCGTCGGCTGGAGAAGCGAAGAGAGCTCCGTCGTCGGCTGGAGAAGAAGCGGAGAGGAGAAGCGGGCTTTTTCGACGGGCTTTTTCAGCAGACTGATCGTTAATGCCTACTAATTATCCTAATATTACAAAAATATAACATTAGTATTTACTATTTTTTATTAGGATTAATATGGATCGAAGTATATTGGACTTGTATAATTATTATATGTATTAGAAACGTTTTTATTTATTATTTTATTTTTTAAAAAAAAAGAAAAAAAATTAAAAAAAGTTAATAAAGTTTCCTGCTAGAATGCTGATCGGTCAGCAAGACCGATCAGCATTCCTGCTGATCGGTCTGCTGACCGATCAGCATTCTTGCTGATCGGTCAACAGACCGATCAGCAGGAAACGATATGTGTGCGTTGGAGCTGGGTTTTATTACTGGAGCGGAGAAACGCACGTGCTTAGCGCGTGGGTTTTTTGTCGCGTAGCGACGGGCGCAGAGGGCGCACGGGAGACGGGCGCATAGGATCTGGACTGGTCGCGCGCGGGGAGCGGCTCGAATGTGGACCAATCTAAATCCTCCGCGTGGCTGGTTAAGTGGGCTCCGCCCGAGAGCGGCAGTGACGTGGATCGCGAGCTGTCCACGCAGAATCCGGGGATGATCATCTGTATCGTCCACTAGGCCCATCTGAGGGCGGCGTGGCGGCCTGCTGCGGCCTGGATCTGGAGGACGGTGAGAGGCCGGGGCAGGAGGCCTGCGGAGCTGGTGCGTCGTCGAGGAAGTTGAGGCACGCGCGGCGGCCGCGGAGGCAGGCGGAGCCGGCGTCGAACGCCCGTGCCGCCTTCTCGGGGGCGTCATAGGACTCCAGCCAAATGCGCGCGCGGCTGTTGGGCCGGCGGATCTCTGACACCCACCGCCCCCACTTCCGCCGCCGCACCCTCCTGTACCGCCGCCGCTCCACCGCCGATCCGCTTTCCTCGCGGCCGCGCTGCTCCATCAACAAAAAGATAAATCGCTCATCTCACACAGCACTGCGACCCCTTTTTTACCGGACAGGCATGAGTCAGGCGGGACCCGCACACCTACAGTAGTCCCCGAGTCTCACTCACATTGAGCAACAATGTGCTCGTGCGAAACCAAGCGAGCTACGCATAAAGGACTCCTTTCATCGGTCCATCACGGAACGCTGCCTTCTTATCTAATCGTGAAACCGGTAGATATTTGAGTACTTCTACTGATGGCGTGGGAGATTGGTCTTGTTGCTTCATATGGACCTCTTTATAGACACATGCTTTACTTGCTTTGCTTGTTTGTTTTAAAAAAATGTTTTTAATAAAATGGGTTATCCATATAAAGTGTTTATCCGAATAAAGATATGGAGTACTTCGATCAGGCTTATTGATATATGAATTCAAACAATAAACTCTAAATGTTATGGCTTCATTTCATTATGCCCCTCTCATTTTTTTTGAATTTTATACATCATTTGTATTCCTTTGTCGAACAATTATTGCAAGTGATGTTAAAATTAGGGTGGGTGGATCATAGAAAGGTGTAGAATTTAGAGCTAAATAGCACATGTTAAAAGTGCAAATTTAATTAGTTCATGGAGGCACATTTCAATTGAGGCAAAAGAATGTCAAAGGATGGCAATAGTGGCCTTAACTATAACAGTCCTTCACGCAATGGATAGGTATTCTAGAACTTCATTTTTAATGAGTGTAATTGTTAATAAAATTGAAAAAAAATAATTGAATCTTTGCATGAATAGTAATTTTTAGGAGAGTAAAATTAAAGAATGATTTTTTTTTAAAAAAAAAACAAAACTAACTTTCTCCTTTCCTCTCTTTATTCCATCAAAGAAAATGAAAATAAAATTATTTTACCTTAATTTTTCTCTTTCTTTATTTTTTTAAATTACCATCATCCTGTAAATAATATTCTTTATGAGGTCTCGTCTTTTCAAACGATGCATGAATCACATGTTTTAGAAAAAACATAAAAGAAAGCATATTAGAATCCAATCAAATAAAACAAATTTGTCGAGTTATTAACTTATTTTGGTATTAAAAATAAAGGAGATTCCGACTTTGCTTTGGTTTCAAATCGTGTAAAACGACAAAATTGATTCTATATGTAATGTATAAAGCTATGTATTTATATATTTATTAAAGAGGGAAATTTTTTACCATATTATAATTTTTGTTAAAAATTTGAAAATATATATATGTTACATTTTTATTTTATTAGTGGTACTGGTCTACTGGAGATGTACACGCCAATACATTTGCAACAATATCGATTCATCACCATGGCACTCTTTCTCAAGAAAGAGTGTAATGGTCATTGATCATCGGCTGTGAGAGCGCCAGAGTGACCTTGCTACCAAGAAAATCCCATCTTGCTCTCTGACTTTGAGTTCTCACGATCAGCTTCTTCCTTTGCCTAGATCGGCATGCATGACTCATTCTCTAGTTGCTGCCGCAGCTCATACTCAGTCATACATTCCTCCGGCTTGTGTCGGTCATGAACATCCTCATCAATATAATTCAGAGGAAATGTTCTCTCCAAGCCAGAGCAGCGGTTGACAACCATGATGCTTATAGTGTGTTCTTTTATTATTTTAAAAAATAATAAATAAATAAATAAATATTAATTTTTGAGAATTACAGAAACAGCTATATGAAGTGTAAACAATTAGAATATTGTTTACATAATAGTACAGCATAAACTCAATTCCACTGGGCATTATTCTACATACATCACTGGGCGTTTCATTGCGGAGCAGAGGGAAGCTGTTGGATAGCAGCCAGCGGGTTCACTTGGACAGAGAACGCCAGTCGCCAGGCATCAAGCAGAGCCCCTTTAACAACTGAAGCTTGTCTAGCGACCAATCTGTGTGGTTCGCAAGGCGAGGGGTCAGTGATGGCACACTAACGAACTTGTTGAACCCATTACGTAGCCTATTAGACTAAAATTCACTAGCAATTGATGTGAAGAAAATAGTAACCTTACCGCTTCAGCGTAGTAGTTCTGCGACGGAGAATGTAGGAGGCTAGAATGATCAAGAAGCCAAAGAGCAAATTTTTCCCACGAGGAAGAACCAGCTGAATGTTGCCAACTTTGATACCGACTGTATCAAACCACCAGAATATTTGATCCGCGATTTTCTTGCTTGGATGAGCAGTTTTTAAAGAATTCGCTATCGGTTTGCTCTCGTCGAATTGCAGCTCTTGTATTCTTGCTTTAGGGTAGGTTTCATTTCCAATTTGCATGGATCCATTGGCAGAAGACGAGTGTGCATGGTCTAGCCTTTGAGCACTTAGCAAAGAGTGTAACCTCCTATGCAAGACCTGCAAAGGATGAATGATGAAAACTTTAATGGATTTTCTAAAGAAAATTAAAGATGACACTGCGAAAATTATCTAATACTTTTCGCAGAGGCATCTCTTGCCTTCCTATGCCGTAATTCAATTTTAATGAGTCAGGAAAGGGCCTTCCAAGTATGAATCTAGGAAAACATACGAAAAAAATCTCAGGATAACAATTAGTACAATCAATACACCCAAAAGGACCGGTGGTGAAAGTATACGTTAGCCGTTGGGCCTTCCCAGTATGAATCTAGGAAAACATACAAAAAGATCTCATGAGAACAATTAGTAGAATCAATATACCTAAAATCCTTTCGCCGGTGGTGAAAGAATACGTTAGTGGTTGGGCGTATAAAACTAAAAAGCCTGCTATCTATAAATAGGACCATAATTTGCATAAAATTAACGACTTCTATGATATCATTTGGGTTTTAACTTTTAAGATCAACTAGATTACAGAATTTACTGAATTGCATGCATCAACATGCAGAAAGCCGATATGACTTGAGATGGAAATCTTACCTGACGGCTCTCTTCAGGCAACTCTGCTTCCTCTGTCCAGGATATTGCAAGGTTAAGATTATGAAAGACTCGCCCAAGAACTGTTATGGTATAAACTTCAGCAACCGCCAAGTACTTTTCAGGACTCATTACAAGCTGCTTTGGGCTTCCTTTATCAGAACATTGAGGTTCTGCATCTGTCAAAATGTACATTTTGTCATCCACAAGCTTCCATTTGCTGAGGAATTCCTCAAAGATTGACCCAAGGTTGGATGTATATCCTTCAGAAATTTGCATGCACGCCCTACAAATCATTGCTATATTGCTTTATGAAAATACAAAATAGATATATTTACAAGGGAACTTGTCTAATGAAGTTACCGTATATCAAAAGGTTTATAGTATTGAGAAAACAAGCTCAGCCAAGTTCAAATATGCACAAATCAGATATTTACAACAATCAAGAGAAGCAACAGATTAAAGACAAAGCCAACATAAGTTTTGCAAAGTATGAATGGTGCAACAAAGAACTTTACCCTGTCAGAAACACTTGAACAGGTATAGCTGCAACTGAGCCAAACAATGTTCTAAGCTCAACAATTATTTCTTCTGTCCTGCAGAATTACGAGAACAGGATGCACAAGAATCAGTCGATGTATGAAGAAGGGTTGAATAATTTGGAAAACATATCATCCTTGAGGGGAAAAGGAACAGCATAGTAATGTGGCAGCTGCAGAGTACTATGGTTAGACCAGACTTATGGTGGAATGCGCTTACCTATAAAATGAAGTAGGAAACATGTCTCTCTTGTATTTTATCATATAACATGCATCCAGACTTGAATACTTGTATGGATGCTGAAACTCCAACAATGCTGCTCCGAATTCTTATTTTTGGATCCTTATTGTCCTTTAACAAGAGCCAATCAGTTGGCCTCTCTTATTGAAGATATATATATATACAATTTATTTTGCACATCTTATCCTTGAACATGATAATTTCAAATGAGCATACAACTACAAGCCAGGTGTCACCCAAGAATGTGAAATCTTCTCTTATCCCATCATTTACTTATAAAAGGTCATAAGTCAGGGTCATCTTTTGTCATTAAGTAAATTTTATAGCTTTGTTCCTTTAAATACAAATTGATCCACTGTAACTATGGATTTTATTGGTCATTGAGCACATCCATCTCTCCAAATTGTTGTCCATATCGTTGAACATCAAAACCTGTTCTTATTCTGTCAATTCTGGTTCGCTATTGCTAAAATCACACAACAGATAATGATTAATCATTCTTAGTTCAAATTAACCTAAATTTTTGCACTTTTAAGGTATGGTTTACTAAGTCCAAATGGCATTGTACTGAAAGAACATGTGGAAGTAGAAAATGAAAATTACCTAAATTGGTCTAGGAAAAGAAAATCTTAGAAATGGGTTGTCAATTTCATTCCGCAATTTGTGATTGTTTGACAATGGAATATCTTGGGATTATTATATTTATTTATAACTAAAATGAAATACAAGTCTGCAACAACATTTCTTAGCATAACAATTACAAACCTTTTCAATTGTTTCATTGACTGGATAAAAACCATACTGGCTGATACCAAAATTTCATCTGACTGAACATCATCTATTGCATCTTCAAAGGGAGTACATAATACACGATGAAGAATTGAAGCAGCAAGGGTTGTTGCCTCCTCAAACATGCAACAAACAAGATAGCTAGCCCACGGAATAAACAATGATAAGCACAGTTTAACAATATCATAATCAGGTTATGTTGATAAACAAATAATAGCATAAAAAGTTTGGCAAAGAAGCAACATTGAACCAAGCATTGAGTTTCAATGCTGATGACCTCAAAAATAGGGATTACTAGTAAGGGCAGTATGCTATCAGATATTTTATCAGCAAACAGACTTGAATAATCTTTTTTGAGAATAACATCGCTGATAAATAACTCATGTAAAACTTTGCAGATAAATTAACAAACAAACTGTAAAGGAAGAAGAGAACAATAGACATCTTAAAGAACAACTTAACATATTATACTCAGAGATTAATGATCTATAAACATATCCATTCTAATTTAAGAAATTCAAGACTTTGGTGATTTTATATACCTAAAACTATTGCAGAATAGTCTTGATATGTTCAGTTACTAATCTCCTAGTAGTTCTGATCTGGTATCCAAGGAATCCACAGAATTAAGGACTTTAGTTAAAGGATATAGATTACAAGTAAAATCTAAAGTGTGGAACTTTCTACTCAAATTCCACATAGATCACACAGGATACAGTTAGCACAGGCATTTAGAGATAGGCACATAAATGAAATTACAAAGTACGCAAAGCTTTTATGCTCACTAAGGTCACCATACATCTATGTATGCATGTACACATGTATGTGTGTGTATAGTAATACATATAAATAACTTTACATTTCCTCCCATATTGAGGATAAACTCAAAACCCCTATTATATAATAAAAACAGTATATAAGCTAGAAAGAATATATCCTAAGATAGCTTTACCTCTCAGAGATGTCAATTTCGTCCCATATTGCAGAGACAGAAAGAAGAGCCATCACTTTCTTGTGTCCTCGCTAATCCTATGTCTCCCAACTGAGATCACCCGTCAAGCGAGATAAGATTGTTTGTGGAAGTGTACATTTGAAACGAAAAAAGATGAAAGAGAAAAGAATAAAATGTCAAATATTTGTCAGTGTGTACTTTTACAATTAATTCAATGACCCGAGGTATGCAGACATTGATATTTCTATATATATTCACCCCAAAGTATTCTGCCATGCATGAGGAAGTACTCCTTTGGAAAGTCACTAAAATAACCTAATAGCGTGTATCAATGAAAGTGAAGCGAATAACAGAACAAAATATGTACTTTATTTGGCCTCTAAGATTTGAATATATTTTCACCTTAACAAGAGCATCTACAAGATGTCCCACATGACAGATAAACATGAGAGAAAATAAGCATTCATTTCATCCAAAAATTTAACCCACAGATTAATTCAATTTTGAACCCCTTTTTTGTGATTTAACATAGTCTTTTCAATAAATTTTCAAGTGTTTATAGCAGCATATATAATGTTTTAACACATTTAATTCATGCACAAGGTCATACACGAGAGACCATTTTCAATAATTTATAGGAGCATATTAATGTTTTACACATTTAATTCATGCACAATGATTTATAAGAGAGATTCAGAATAGATTTACCCACTTAAAAAGTCTGCATAATCGACATTAGTATAGCTTTAAAAAATCAAATACAGCTAATATGTAATAGAAGTATCAATCTTGAACTCCACCTATTCGAGCATCTAGTCCCCTAATAAATCCCAATCTTTAAGGAGTAAAGGTTACTAACATCATTATTCAAATCCCCAAAATACAAGTGTTCTGATAATACCGAACACTCAGACCACTTTAATCTAAACGAGTATTAATCCAGAATAGATGATCATTCCACAACACAAACAAGAATCAATCTACCCTAAACAACTAATATTAGTCAAGGCGATCATTCCACAACACAAACAAAATCCTTACCCAAACAAGTCGTAGTCGCAGCCAAGCACCGAACTTGGGAACGGAGATAGCGGAGGAGGAAGCGTCAGCAGCAGCAAATGGCGGTTGTCACCGGCTGGATGCTACCGGGAAGAGAACGGTAACAAAGAGAAAGGGAACGACGCAAAACCGGAAGCGAAGGGAGAAATCTAGGGCTGCGGACCTACGGTCCGTTTGGTGAGTAAATTAGACCATACGAATTATATATACAATACCGTGTAATCGAAGTTTGAAAAGTTGTTAGATGTCAATGTAATTTCTTCTTCCTTTTCCCTTTGTTAGAAAAATAAAACAAGACAAAATCTTTTTTTATATATATATTTTTTTGTCTTTCCTTCTCAATTTATGTGAGTTAAGCCCTCGGGATTGGATGTCGCGATCAGTAATTCAGCTATCATTCTTGTAAAATGATATTTAATAATATTTATATTTTAATATCATAAAATTATTAACATAATAATAATAATAATAATAAACTTCAAAAATATCTCTTACTTTATAAAATAATCTAATTTAGAGGTCAACAAAACAAAATAACCTAAGTAATAGAAACTATTAAATCGTTTGATTTGGACGTTGAAATTAATTTTCTAAAACTTATTAATTGCACAGAATAATAGACACTTGGTATCAAAAACAAATCATTTTGGGAAAAAATTTGATAAAACATTATTGATAAAAACTAACTTACTCTGCAAAAGCTAATAAAAAAAAAAAAGACAAACTTCGATATGATATATTCCAGAATGATTTGTGCTTCCAAATCATAAGATCGTATAATCATGATTTTACAAACTATAGTTAAAACCGAATGAATACTATTAAGATTAATTGAATTATTTCATTACATCAAAAATGTTTAAAACAGAATTAAAAGTAATTACACATGTAAATGAATAAGTAATTAATCAAGAGAATTCAACTTTACGCGGTCCAACCAGAAACTTGTTCCCATAGCAAAATATATACTCGTGCACGCCCAAGCATGAGTAGATTTTTCAAGTTATAGTGAAAAATACGACACTTGGTTCACTATTCATTCAAGAAAGCAACAGTCGAATAATCATCAGGATTTCTATTTTTGGCATTAAAACCTTCCAGAAATCAATTTTCAATTTCCACAACAAAACATCATCTGGCGGTTGCCCGGGCATCTAGTTTTTTCGCAAGGATTACAACGTTTAAATTCTCATAGACTCATATTCGAGCGAAGACGACAAAGTTTGCAACTCCAACTTGCTCTCAGTTTCGCTTTTTCTGTGTTGCTCTTTCGGTTCCTTAGTTAATCTTAGGTTTCGGCCTCCTTGGTCTTAGCACGAACCAGAGGATTACAAAAACAACAATGAAGGCGGGGATTGTAGTAAGGTCAAACTCGATGCCAACTTTTCTTTCACGAGTGCAATGAATCGGATGCAGTGCAGCGATCGTTGAATTGACATAGTCTGTGAACCTGCAACAAATAATGGTTCAACTCAACAAAATCTGAAACGATTAGAAAAGTGAAAGGGATAGCTTTCCTAACATTAATGGAATAACATCCAATATAAATCAATTGTAGTCGAATTAGAAGGGTATGTAGTTGAGGATTATAGTACTAGATCTTCTCAACTAGAGAAATCAAATAACTCGCCGTCATTTCGATAATTTTGTGGCGTTACTTGGAACAAAGTCACAAAATAGAAATAAATTAAGTTCGTTCTTGTGTTGATCACTAATTTAAACCAATGTTTAAAGGCAAATCGAACAGAGAATTTATTGACATTTTAACAGGCAAAACATCAAAAAGTGGAGGATATTCTGGATTGTGATGAAAAAGAAATTAACATGAAAATGTACCCTGAAGATGCATCCTCGAGCAAGGATAAAAGCTTCACAGCATCATGATACCGAAGCCCACCAGATATTGTGGAAATCTAAAGTAAATAAGAATGTTAGATGGGAAGGAAAAAAGCATTAATATTTGCTGGATACTAGAAGATTATAGTCTCACTCTTCTCCACAATCCGACAATTGAGTTATATTTGTCCACCAAGTTCCGTTCCCTAGTCTTGAATAACTTAAAACTCTGTGCAGCTAAGTTTCTGTTAAGGTCACATGAAATATACCTTCTGATGAAAAGAAGATAACCGTAAGCCGTAAGGGAATTCTGATATGAGGATACAGGATTAATTGGTGAACGATGATGAAATAATTATCAAAGTTTCACAGGTAAAATATTGGAATAAAAAGAATACATCCAAAACTGATGCCTGTATTTTCCCCATCAAAAACATGGCATTTGGTCAAAAAAAGAAATGGTTAAAGAGAGGATACTTGTTCGCTCCATAATCAAGCAATATATGGCCGCATTAACGGCTTGTATAGATTCTTCAAGGGCAGTGACGATATAGCTCCTGGCAATCACATCAGATTGAAACATAGAAAGATGCCAACCTTGGGAAGTGATGGACAGTGGATTACAACCAACAGACCATGTCCAGTCCTATTAGATTTCAAAACAATTAAAAAGAATAAGTTGATTAAGAAAAACAATTCGCAAGAATGTAAAACATAAAAAAGAAAAAAAGGCACTTCTACGTAATAGGAAGAAACTAACATAAAAAAAAAAAAGTTTTAGTATCATACTGAATGTAGGAGGATTCAACAACATATGCAAAAACCTAATAAAAAAACAACATTGTACAAATGATGAGAGAGCCAAAAGTAGAAACAAGCCAAGAAAAACAATAATCACTAGGCAACGTATTGATAATTTTAAGTGGCAAACCTTGAAAAAGAAAAACAATATAAAGTTTCTATTTCTCATATAAATTGCTCAAGTCTGAGGACCATAATCTTTTCACCAGGATAATATGGAACAATCGGCAAGGAAGTTTTCCTATTGAAATTACACCCTCATTTCAGTGAAAAACTCTCAAATACAAAAAAAATGAAACATGAAAATGATTGTCATCATGAAACAATCTTTCATATTATCATTGTAAAGCAAATTGGTCGGTTCAAATAGCTGGATACATGGATCAACAACAACAATAACCAAGCCTTATCTCACTAGGTGGGGTCGGCTGGATACATGGATTATCAAAAAAAAAGAATTGAAAAGCAGTTTGCACAGATTGTTCACCAACTATATTTTGTTAGCAACTACTCCAAATTCAGGATAGAACTAAATGGAATTGGTAAGATTAATTAATGGTCTTCCATCAATCAACTAATAATACAGTTAGTTAACAACATGGTCAGCCAGCTTAATCAATGCAAGGAGAAACAAATGGCAGAAAAGTTCAGATGGAAAAAAGAAAAATCCTAAAAACTATCATAATTTCAAAGATAAAAGTGGTTTATTGAGTAAACCATAGCAAATCCAAAAAAAGATAGAACCCAAGCACATTCATTAATGTTGTTCACAGATATTACATATGCATAATTTTAGAAATACTTGTTACTTGCTACACCATGAAAAAAAAAAGGAAAAGGGACAAACCTCAATTGCAGCTTCATGAGCCTGACTGTAAACCAGATGAAGAGGAAGCAAACCAGCCAGGTGTTCAGCAGTAGCAGCAATAGCAGCTTTTGTGGGCCACCTTCATTAAAAGAGAAACATACATATATGGACAACTACAAAAATAGGTTACAATATTCACTACATTTAATCAAGCTATCAGAGAAGATAACCAAAATCATCATCAAAGTTGCCATTCACAGTTCATATAACCAAAATCTACATTTAATACTTTTAGCTTCAATGGGTGCAAATAGTGTGTATACATGCTACAGATTGTGATTTATATAGAATAATTGGTAAATTAAAGGCTGACTGTTATCCTAAAAGCTCAAGTTACAAGGAAAGGTGTGATTTTATATACTTATGATTCATGATATAGGATCATAATCTAAGCTAACACCATTTTCCCCACAAGCTGATTAAATTTGGACTAAATTGAGGGAGTAGAGACCAAATCAAGATCACAGATTCAGCAAAGAGAAAATTTTTAAAAGACCAGGCGAAATGGTACATGTAGTTCTTGAATTCATGACGTTAGCTTTGATACAATGTTAGCATTTCATTGGGTGACAACCTTTTAAAAATATTGAGAAACTAATGAAGTGCCCAACTTATAATTTTTTTACAGGATAAGCAAAGATGATCTAACAATAAACACGACTGACCTCAAGTCCCATACCAGTGACCGACCATTACACTGCAAGTAGCTTTCCCATGATGCTGCCTCAGATTGCACAACAATGATCATGTCAGACAAGGCTTTTGCTTGATAGTGCTTGTCCAACAACAATGGATCACTGTGTATGAACCAAAATATTGGAACTTCCAAGGTTGACCTAATATTTGAATAAGTACCTGCACATGCAATTACACAGAATCAACAAAAAAAAAAGTCATAGGTTCTGACTTTTGCTGATTGGTGAAGAGTATCACTGTAAACTAGAGTTGTTTCAGTTACTACCTCCAAACAAATTATAGGAAACGGGCAAATAATTAGAATTCTCTTAACTAGCTTCAGCAAAATGATCTGGCTTTGATACTGAAATACTAGCATTGTACAAAACCGTTTCACGAGGAAATATTCATGTGCAACTACAAGAACCAAATCAAACAGTGCTTTCATTGATACTTCACAAAAAAGATTGAACCTAAACAAATAATTTGTTTGTAAACGAAAAAAAACCTAGACACAGTAACCTTTTTTGAAAGAATTTGTCAACTGACCCAATGTTAGAAAGGAAGCCTTGAGATGTCAGCATACCCTTAAGTGAACCATGGTCACTCAATCTCTGCAGCTGATGCTGAAGAATGGACGAATCAAGATAGGAGCGAATAGTTGACCTATAAGTTCCATTGACAAGCAAAACTGGGACCACTGCTGCACGTCGGGCTACAGAGAAGGCCATTACCAGGGAAGGATCATCTGACAGTGATAACCTACAGACCATAATAGTTAATACAACTGCAAAATCCAAATCTTGCTTGTCACTCAGAAGTGTATCTAGACTGAATGAACAGGAAAGAACTTGTATGAGCTCTGTTAATACTTACAGGTGTTCACTAAACATGGCACTTTGAGATGCCACAAGAAGCGAAGAAAGTCCTTCCCTCAAAGTCTTAAGGTTCACAGGCAACTGTTTAATGCTCCTGAGTTTCTGTAAAACAATAACATTGGAAAGGCAGACTACAGAAAGGCAACCAAAAACCTAAAATTAATCAACTACCTCTTGTGAAATGAAATACAACTGAAATGATATTTTCTGATAGTAGTGATATGCCCTGTCTGCAATAGAGGGAGCCATTATATGCCTCATAGAACCCGATAGTGTAGCACCAAGATGAGCAAGAAATGAATCACGAGCAACACTATAATTGTGATTTTCCTGCTCAAGAAAATTGCAAGGTTCAATTGCAAATGAAGAATGTTCATGAAAATAATCCATTTGTGTGATGGAAAATAAATTCAATAGATGCTATGAATCTCAACTATTTGCGGTCACATACATATATCTTATCCCAATTAGGGAAATAAATACAAAGGTTCTAATAACTGCTAAGAAGATTTGCAATGTTACTGTGTTAACCTCATTTATCTGGCTGAACAAGTTCCAATTTTCCATTCTCTTTAATGCATCAAGAGCTTTTTTATTGTGGGTCTCATCAAATTCTTCACTATTATAGCCTTCCAGCTCATGTTTTAGATCACGCATCCTCTCGTCAAGCTCTGTTAGTTGAATCAAAATTAAATAGTTAATGGTGCAACAAATCATTCTCAGCAGTTGAAAAAGCAAAATAATCTGTCATGAGAAATCTGCAATTTAATGATTAATTACAAGTGAAATAAGGTTCAATATCAAATTACAGAGTTCAGAAGTACAGCTAAAGGATTCATGTTTAGGCAAATCACAAATAATAAAAACGCAAGGACAAAAGAAAAAAAATATCAAAATGCATAGAAACGTCAACCCAAATAAATTTAGAGAATGAAGAATCACCAATAAGACACCACAAAAAAAAATTGGGTTTGCTATCTAGAAATAATTCACGCAAAAACATCTTCAGGAGTAAATAGGAGAGGAATATGGATACAAACCTTCACAAAGGGCAAGTTTGACCCTTCTTCCCTTGCAGTGCTTGAAGGCAAAAACTTCATATATATCGATTTCTGCTAAAAGAATGTCGATAGCTTGGTGATCCTGCAGCACAGTTTTGACGTCATCAAACTAATATCAGTTATCCAAATGATTCAGGATAATATAAAGAATTGCAGACCCACAGCATGCAAAGACAGGAAAAACACCTAAAAACTAAATGAGTGAACATGTATGATGGTGAGTGAAGTGACTTAAAATCAAATATGAGAAAAGAAAGGCAAAATTGAATGCGATTGTATTCATCAATGGGCAAAAAATTACATCACCAAACGATGAAAATCTTTCCCTGATTGCATCTTGCAACTTATCTTCAGCTTCATCTTCTTTAATTTCTGCAGTGGACAAAATAATAGGTTAATCTAACATAATTTTAAATAGAAAACATATGAACTTGATCTTTCCTTATTATTTCTATCTATAAAACAGATTGCATCCTAAAATGATTTTTGCATTATTTGTATCAAACTACCTGAATATCAAATTGATCCAGTGAACATTCACAAAAAAAAAAAAATTCATGCATCATTAACATGTGAAACCAGCACAAGTGATTTATTGTAAAGTTCATTCTCAGTTGTATTAGATCTCGAGAAACTAAATATGACAATTGAGAAGAAAATATTGCACAAGCCATGCAATTAGTATAAACTGCCTCAACTGAAAATGGCACAGCAAAGAAAAGCTCAGAAAACTAGAACTTCAGAAGACATGCCTGCTACAGCACCAATAGTCTTCTCTACGTTTGGTAAACTAAGTTCCGTACGAACACCTTCCCCGCCAACAGCTGGACCCCAGGAAAATGGCCCTGAACTCAAGTCAATGAATGCCCATCTGGAAAAAAGATACGTGCAGCAGATTAACCACCAATGATCAAATTTGTGGGCAAAAGTTAAAGGGAAATACCAACCTATCCTGGCCAATCCATGTATCCGTAAGACATTCAGAATTAAGACCCATCAAGTCGCCCAATTTTAATTCTTTCTCAAAGATGAAATTCACATCATTCTTTGTCTCATGCAACATCTAATAAGTGACATGAAAAATAATAAACATGTCATGCAATATCAAATGGAACTATTCTCGACAACTGCAGATCTTCAATACCTGAACTGCTTTGTTCTGCAAAATCTCAATGTCATCCTTTCCTTCATTAATTTTTTCAACATTTGTCAAGGCATCAATCCATTTCTTTGACCATTCTATCTATATCCGACACATAAGAAATAATCAAGTGTCAGTCTCACAATTTAAACCTATATAGAACCAGCTCGTCATTGAAAACCTATCAGCAACCAAAAGAGAAGTCACTAAACATAAAGTTGCTAGGAAGGCAGAAACATGTTTAAGTCAACATTGACTAGGATTTACTTTTCTCTCCATTTACCTTTGCACCTTCCACTCTAATAGAAGTGGCTATTCTAATTATAGAATCTATTGAGCTCCACACATCTATCAGAGCATCTCATCTCTGCTATCAACTTTTCGCTTATGTTTCTCAACATGTTCCATAAAGTATAGAGGACCATCACCATACCACAGGCTATAAAATTTTCCTTTTAGCCCCAAAAGTGCATGATGATCACACAAGATTTTAGAAGCTTATCTCCATTCTAATCATCCATTGGCACCTAATCAAACTAAACCTGATTTATGCTTTCACATTATAGAAGTAAAAAACAAAGTTGTACTTATCTCTCAAAGTAGAATAATCCCTGTATAAATGCAATTTATGTAGAAAAGAACAAGAATCTGCTCAGATCTGAATATGTAATGGAAACATCATACTAATGAGAACTTACAGTATCTGTATCTTGAGTTGCAGTCCAAGCAAAAGTTGAAGTTGGATGACTAGAATACAGTGGCTTTTTAGCCTTGTCAATTTCTGCAGAGCCAAAAGGATTTTTCTGAGAAAACTTGTTATAATGAAAAGGTTAAGAGCTCATTTACTGCTCTCTAGATATGCCACAAAAAGAAACAATTCTTTATCTAAAGTACAGTCGAGAAAGGCAACTAAACAAATTTAATCAAGGTATAAATTTTCAGGACAGTTAATCATATAGATGTGGAGTAAATATCAATGAATGAGAAATCACATGCCAAGATAACATATATAAGTGTGTCTATAAGCATATACAGGAATAATGTTTTTACCAAAAAAACATAAAATGGCAAACATGTCAACACTTGTTAAATGCTAAACAGGAGAATTTCACAGTTTCCAGAAAATGCACCAGCAAAAGCAACATCTTCTAGCAACAGGTATAAAAGTTACTAGCATATAGGAAAAAAAAGATGTAGTCATAGTTGAACCCGTTAAATTTTTCCTAGGTACAGTTATCTTTTAATCCAGATGCAGCATTTACAATCATTAATCAACTAAACGATATTTAAACTGCTTTTAGATTGATTGACTCTAATCAAACCAGCAGCAATGACAGATAATTTGATAAAGTGTGTAACAGCTTCTTCATGTTCACCTTGGTTTCTGTTATCAAGTATTAAACTAATGTGAGCTTATGTATGACATTGGACTCAAATCAATTTTCATAGCAGTAAAGTTTTCTTAGATCTTCTCCTTTTATACCTCCCCTTTAACCATTTAATCTAACCAACTTGCCTTTGTAATCATATTACCTATAAATCTCCTTTAAAAACTTTCCACCAATATACCACCTTTAATAATTCTCTATCATTATTATTTGATCAATAGAAACAATTCCTGTCATATATATTAAATGAACCCATGCCATATTTTTTTGCCATGGTCAAATCCAACCACATCAATGTTACTAATAATCCCATCCATTAATAGTCGCTAACTACCTTAACTTTATAGTTATCACCAAAAGGCACATTTCAATCAAATTGACTAATAAGGAGCTCCTCTTCACTTTAACCATGCTTCTTTTACTAACAATGCCTTCATGAATTATCCTTCCCATCATACCAAAATCACCTCCTGCCTGAGAAAGGTGGATGCAGCTGCAAACTGGCTAGCTAAATACAATAATTTTCATTTCACTAGTCCTAGTAATTTCATGTCATTCATCCTCATGGATAAGAGCGTTGAATTTTCAATGGACAACCATTGTAAATAAAGCTTTAACTAAGAAAAGGTTTGAAAAAGATCTCCAATTTAACAAAGAAACAAAATTCATCCATCTTATCACATGACGCCAACTTAAGATGATGCCAACTTACCAAATTAAATATAGATTATGGTCATGGAATTGAAATACATTTTGAAAATCCACAGCAGCAAAGATAATTCCATTAACTAATAATTAAATGTCCAATTTTTTAGGTATGTATAATGTTCCTCAAATTTTTAACTGTAAAAGAAAGTTTGAATTTAAATCAATATTAAATGTGCAAAAAAGCGCAAGTCAGAGGTTATATAAAGGTGATGTAAAAATATTGTATAGTGCCTTCTCTATATGCAAAAACTTTCTTCCCACTTTGCTTGCAGGGTAAGATTGGATATTGACCATTCCAATGACTAGCCTTATTCAATGAACCCTATTGAACATAGCAAGTCACATATGAGTTATGGCTCGCTAGAAGGAAGGAATGAATATATTAAGGTGTTAAGTTGTGTATGGTTTGTTGTGTCGAAGTATGTATGGAGGAAAATATAAGAGAAAAAAAAACAATGCTTAAACATTAGCTTTATAAGGTTCAAAGACTGCTCTTACTCCACACCCTATGACATATTCAGTGTTACCCTCAAACCTCCAACTTCATCATTATGGACCTCTAGGTAATCGAGTATAATCCATCCAAACAACTTGACTCCGTCGAGTCAACTAAGCTCTGTGTTCTCCATATACACTCTGCCATGTCTTTGCACACTTGATGCACACATCAAAAATAAACATAGATTAAACCTAACTTGAACTCTTTGTCAAACACATCAAAACCACATGGTCGAATCTAACCATTTAGAAGCATCATTGCACTGACAATTATAACTTAGCTCTAAACTTTTAGCAACAGCCAATAGCAACAGAAATTTCAGTTTAACTAGATGGAAGTTCAAAATTGAAAAAAAATGACATCCATTATATTAGATAATCTGCTTCTCTCACTTCATGTAAACTTAGCGCGTCATATTCAGGAATTGTATATATTTTAAAGCGCGATGAACTTTTCAGTTACTATGAAACTAATAATATGTTTTTCTAGAGTTTTCAGTTCAACAATCAATGATGAAGCAATTGGCAACAGGGAGAACAAAATAATACACTTGCAAAGCATGCAATCCAGCATACAAAAGCCAATCATACATATGCAGACGCTCATGGACACAGCTGACATCTAAAACAAAGTCACAAAGAAAGGCATATCAATTTGACATGTGAAATACTACAAATGCATATTTCCACATCAGCATGGCACTAACAGTTCAAGAGGAACATATATCTAGCTATCTACATGAAATATTCATGAAAAACAGTAAAATCTAAAAAAAATACCAAGGGAAATTTTAGAAACTTTATTTGATTTGAGTATTTGGTCTTGTAGTGTCTTATTCTGCAACAAAAAAAAAGGAAAACTGGAGTCAAATGCTTGGTGAGAAGAATCATTGAGCACAATGGAAGAAAAAAGGAAGAAAACAGCATACTGCATAGATTTAGAATAATGTACTTAAAATTAGAAGTCAAAGAGATGAAAGAACAAAAGAATAGCATAGAACTATGTCAACAAGAATGCAACCTATTCTAAAATATAGGTCATTTCAAAACGAGTATGTGAATAACCTAACGATGGATTGAAATTTCATACTATACCATGCAAAGGGTTCATTACTTTAAGGTATGAAATATTACAGACCGGCCTATAAAGATCCAAATCTAAATCCAACACTTCTAGATCCAAGATGCCAAAAAAAAGACTTATCGTTTGTTGAAAATCTAAGGTAAAAAATATATATATAGATTAAATAATTATTAAAGCTGTATTCGTGAAATTTTCCAGTATGATAATGAGATTATATAGATGTATAAAACTATAAATATACAATAACATATAAATAAATAGAATATATACTATATGTTTTCTTTTAAATATAGCAGGTAGGTTTGATGGATTAATTTAGCATCCAGAACAAACACATGATATAACTTTTAATGAAAACCCAGTAAACTCACTGTACCTCTTTGAGAAACTTGATCTCTGGCTCAGATAAGCCTCTCCTGCAAAAGACAAAATGGTTCTAGTCAAACAAGAGGTATTTTTGAAGCACACAAACAAATGTCGTAGCTAAGGATCAAGAGAAAATAACCAACAATTGAATGATTATTATGTAGATTTCAGAAATAGTATTTATTATTATTTGAGGGCAATTAGGTAGCTTAACAGATAATAACATGAGATAAAATAATTAGGGGTAGTATGAAGGATGAATGATTCAGTGGATTTTTTTTTTTAGTGATGTAACATTGTATAGAGTTCAATTGGATAAATTTTATCTAGCTGATTCAAAATAGTCAAAACAAACATAATTTGATGTAGGATGATAATGATTGTGTATATTTTCAATGCAAAAAAAAAAAAACTGACTACCCTACAATTAGTCCAAAACAAAAGCTAAAAGTGAATTCCCAGCAGCTTCCTGCAAAAGAGATGCCATGAAATCTAAATTGGAGATTAAACATGATCCAAAATTAAAAGCAGCAGATATCAGATCTATGCATATGAGAAATTCTATCCATGCATCAAGTAGAACGAAAAATGAATAATATTAATCCATACAACTCTTTGGTTTTGCAGATATAGAACCCTTCTAGCATTTAGCTATAATCTGGCCAGCAGCCTTCGATTACAAAAGGATCGTGTTGTTTGCTTGGAATTTCCTTGTAAGTCTAATTTGTAAGTTAACTTTCCTAATAAACTTATTAATTTTAAAGGTGTTGTGCCTGGTGGACCTCATAGAACAATTTTATAGGGGAATGAGTAGTTTCCTATGTTGTTGACAAGACCAAATCAGCACACGTCCTTTATTAGCCCAGCTTGATGCTTTGAAAGATTCAAGATTTGTGGATATAAAATCTTAGGTTTAGAAGAGTTTTCTATTTCCTTAAGCTTCACAGATAGAAAACATATTAAAACAACTCCATAAGCATGGTGCATAATATAATTGATCGAGTCAATTTCCCTGCCAAAAGAAAAAGTAGAATTATCTGCAAAGAAAATAAAGACACACATAGCTCTACTGTATCAGCATTCGAAGAACATAAAATGTTTGCCAACTCAGACAACAATCTAAAAAACCTAGAAGAGATGCTGAATTGGCAGATCTCTAATGCTATAAAGGAAGTTTTGAAAATAAACCTTTGTGAGAAATCTTCACTGGGATCATGCACAAAACACATTCTTTACTGAAGAGGAAGTAATTGTCTCCAACTTCAAACTATGTTTTTAAATTGTTCCAAAATCATCTTTTGCAAAAAAAAGTTTTTTATCAATCACGCAGAAATCTTTTTTGCAAAATAAAAACATTGAAAGAAGCAAAACCTAAACATCACAAGTGAACATGGAGGTTAACTGTAATTCTAAGTTTGGTCCAATTCCAAATGCCACAAAAAAGCACAAGGCCTAACGCTCAAAATCAAATACAACAAATATTTCATTAGTACACAATGATAGTTATCCAGGTAGAAATTAGGAGCTTAAAGATTACTCACCTATAACCATACTGAAGTTTTCTATTCTTCTTAGGGTTCAGAATGAAGATATTATATGCATGATCAATCTGAAGATACTCAACGAGAGTTGAGAAGACGTACTCCATTCTATCCATATCCACTTGCCAAACAACATCTTTGTCCTCCCTGAGAAGATTGCAAACACACTAAAAAGAGCTCCGAGTACATAGAAAAATACCATCATTTTCAAACTGAATTATAAGCACTTATTTCAGTAAAGATGTTTAACTACTCAAATTTTTTAGCATAGAAGTCAATAGAAGAGTTTAGATAACTCTCAGATTCTTTATTGGAACACTGAACTATAGGACCATTACTGAGACACTAAAGTGGCAGCAACCAAATTTATTTTAGGTTCCTTCAATATCCAGGTTAAAGATCTAATGAAGTTACAAAGAAGAATTAATAAGAGAAATCATTCTGGGAAATAAGGAACTTCAAGTTCTTTTAATTAATTGTGTTTAACTAAAAAAATAAGAAACGCTAAGAAATTCATTAAAATATTAATAGTGATATTGTAATCGCTACGTGATGAGTTTGTGAAGTTTCTTGTGAAGGGAATATTTAAAAATCTGTTTCACCTGGAGTAACATAATTTATAAAACTTCAAAACCCATGTTTGCTATAAATTGATAAAAAGGATATGACTGTACATCATGGTTGCAGATTTCGGCCTAGGCGGCCCCTAGCCGAACCGAAAACCCTCTAATCAGACAAAGTAGGTGTCACTATTTATGTGTGGTCCTAGGCACTAAATAAGCGGCATGTTCGGTCTAGGCGCTCAGGCAATTTTTATTTTTTTAGTTTTGGACCAAAACGGCATCGTTTCAGTCCAGTTTAATTTTTTTTTATAAATATTGATGACCTAAAACGACACTGTTTTGGGCCGTAAACAAGTTTTACAATGAAATTAATGTCTTCAAGGGAACTTTTCAAGTGGATTTGAACTTCTTTTTGTCTTCCAACCTAAAAAAAGTTTAAAAAAAACATAAATATTAGTATTGAAAAACTAAATATTGCTTCAAAATAATTTATAATTATAAATAATACCAATATTATTAATGCTGAAATTAATATATATATAGATATATATATAATTTAAAAGTACTAGGCACCAGTCGAGCGCCTGATTGGCGCCTAGCACTTTTTGCAACATTGCTGTACATTGATTTCCCATGGCAACTACATTTGATTCTTCTTTCATTATCATCAAGTCATGTTTGTTTGTCTTTAATATGCACCAAACAAAACCTAAGTATATTTTATTTTTCAATTACATTTTATTTTCTCTCATGTGAGAACAATCTCAATATATTAAGGCAAACATACACCATAAAGATTATATTCTAATAAAAAACTTATTATTTTTAATTAATTTTATACTCCAATAAAAAAAATCAAGAATATTATTAACTTGGGCATCTGAAAAAAAAAAAGTGGCATTTAGATTACCTTACGTCCAAGGGAGTCTCCTTACGTGAAAGAGTCTTTACAGCATACTCAAAGACAGAAGTAACTTGCTCTCCCATATGTATGGCATGCACGGTGAAACTGCATCCACATAAAAGTATCGTGATCAAAATAAGAAATTATGCTTGTAACATGCAAATCATCAATTTGTACAAATCATGAAAGAGTTGCATTTCACTTGTAGTTTATGTGGCTGACAAGCGGTAGATGATGGCGTTGAACTTTATCAATGTTGATCTTATAAAATGGAGTAAGAACTTCACCAATAGGTGGCACCCGTGTATGCTCAAAAATGTGGTCAATATTAGTAAACCATCGCTCTAATTCTTCAGAGCCAAGCTTAAACTCTGTAGTAGTACAACCATGATATTATCCAGAGACTAAAATAAGATGTAGTTCAAACTAATAAAATATATAACTAAAAAACATACCATGGTTTCCTTTTCCATCAAATCCTATGAAAATAAAGTTTACTGGGACAGGGAGGTATATTGAATCAACCTCTGAGAGTTTTAAGAAATTTGCAATATTACCTGAAAATATCACATAAAAAAGAAAATTTTGATACAGAATCTTCAGATAACTGCAATTACCAAGAAACTAATCAAATAAATGTGATCACCAATAGACCAACAGATATGAAGTTAGATATACAAGTCACATAAAATGGTTGAAGAACAAATGCACAATAACAATATTCCCATAGTTAAATGCATTTCCACCTTATTGTTAGATTACTTTATGTTTACAATTAGTTCGCTCTTTTTGAAGCATATATCAATAGCACATCAAGATTACATAATAAAAACTGAAAAATAAGCATGGATATTTTAGCAAACTCTATGATTGTAGAATAAATAAGAAAATGTGCCAAGCTTTCCCTCAAGTCAAGTATCAAGGGGTAATAAGGATTTTTTGATAAAAGGTATATGCTTTGCACATATATATTTCAATGCGTGCTCAAAAGTATGGATATAAATTTTCAATATATGTACTCTGCCTGTACATGCAAAAGGAATTTGACTTTGAGTACTTTTAAAGCATGAAAGCATTCAGTTGGAAATCAAATTCTATGACCTATATTCAGTCGTGGGCACCAATTATGCTTTATCCAAACATCAATCTGATTATTCTAACTGTAACTGAACTCGAAGTAGTCATTCCAACAATGTAAAAGCATATCTGTTAGGCAAGCCAAGTGCTAAAATATGGAATAGGTTGATGGCTAGCACATTAGAAATATAGATTATCATCATTGATGTCTTTAACCTCAAGTGAAATTGTGTAAGACATGCAGATGCATGAGTGTTAGTTTATACTGCATTTTACATAAGTTTTATGAGCAAGCGAAGTATTTACAAACTGCTTATTTTTGTTCACAAACAACTTGGAAAATGATTCTATATGATACTCCCTTGGAACATAGGCAATGAATTGAAAATTTTAATAGTCCAACATTTATAGTGGTTGCCTGTAAAAAAAGGTAGCTAATATTTCTCTTTTGTTTTTTCATGTTAATTGTTCTTTTCAATATCTACCATAAAATAAAAATAACCAAAGCATAAAGGAGAGAAGAAGTAATTACCTGAATTTGTGTAATTTGACACTGCCAATTTACCAGATTCAGTAGATACTGAACTTTCCAAATCATCAAAATCTGAAATCGCAAAGTCACATCATCAAACAGAAAATATAGATGATGACTGAACTTAGGGGACAACACACTCGTCATTAAAGAAAACATGCATTTATCCCGACCATCATGATCAGGGTACTACTACAAATCCAGTTTTATTCATATATTCGAAGATTATAGGAGTGACGGCTTTAATTCCTTACCACCACGAATCACAGATTCGCTCCAGAATTTACTCTTTCCTTTGAGATTGAACAAGGAGAAAACTGAAAACTTTCCGTTTCTTCTCGATTCCCAAGGCGCCGCTCCCACGTCGACTAGTAACAGCTAAAAATGCACCCAGCACAAAGTATGAGAACAGTTAATAGCTTCTAATATTCTGGTAAAAACAAGTTAATTATAGATCAGAGAGACAGTGGCAGAACCTAGAATTAACACCCACGATCAAAGTTCAGCAGAATAGTAGAAAATGCGTAAACCATGACCAAAACTAACCACTTTATGACTGTTCCAGGATCTAACTGGAAAAAAAAGTAAGGATCGAAATTCGATAAGTGGGCAGAAATCTTAGTCTACCGGAGCCTCACCAGTAGGATCAGGATAAAAATCGGCGAACAAACGGAGAGGCGAAGATGGCTCGAAGTTCGCGGTTTGGAGGAGAGATCCATCGGCAGGATCAGCCGGTGGCTAGCGCCGTATCGATCGCTCACGAGGGAGGTGGCTTCGCCTCGTCGTCCTAGGTCTAATTACGAAACGAGGTTATTTTTCACTTTGCCTCTCATTGTTTAGTTTTTAATAATTTGGCAACTAGGCTTTTGGCAAGTATTCCACTTCGCTCGTCAATATTTTGACGCAAATGTTGTATTTCCTATGGCCATGGGAGAAGTTTTTTCCCTACACTAGGGTGGGGGTTTAGTTAGGATAATGTAGGAAAAAAACTCCTCCGTATTTCTTGATTTAACTCTTGATTATGGGGCCGACTGTGTGTAGGACTGTTAGATGATTAATTTTATTTTTTATTATTATAATTTAATTATGGGGTTGATTGTGTGTAGGACTGTTAGATGGTTAATTTTATCTTTTACTATTATAATTAGGGATATGTAATAAAATTTATAATATAATGTAATTAATATTATATTATTATATGTAGTAAAAGAGTTGTATATAATATATATATATATAACCTTTGATTATAATTGTGATTACACTTTTTGTTTGGTGTATTATTTCTTATACAATAATAACAAAAGTCTTTTCTTAGTAGGTGGGGTCGGTTGTATGAATCTTTTTACGTCATTGAGTTCTATCTCCTATTATATCATCATCTATATTTAAATAAATTTTATTTTATTTTATTGTTGCTAACCAAGTCTTTTTTTATCTTCCCCTTCCTCGTTTGATATGCATGTTTATCATAGTTTCATATCGCATAACTGGAACATTTATTAATCGTCTAAGTACATGTCTGTATCATCTTAAACATGTCTCTCGGAGTTTTTCCTCAATAGATGTAACCCCGACTTTCTCTCCAATCCTCTCATTTCTTATTTTGTCCATCCTTGTATGTCCACACATCCACCTTAACATCCTCGTCTCTGCAACTCTTATCTTTTGCTCATGTGCTCGAGTCATATTCCAACATTCAGCTCCATATAACATAGCAGGTCTAATTATGATTTTATAGAACTTATCTTTAAATTTAAGAGATACATTACGGTCACATAAAACACTCGACGCTCCCTTCCATTTCACTCATCCTACTAGTATTCTATGTAAGACATCTCTCTCAATCTCTTTATTGTTTTGCAAAAATGATCCTAAATATTTAAATCTCTTGGTTCTGGGCAACTCGTCCTCTCCTATCGTAACAATTGTTTTATTACTTCTAATATTGCTAAACATAAATTCCATATATTCTGTCTTAAATCTACTAAATTTAAAACTTTTCCCTTCTAGTGTTTCCCTCCAAGATTCTAGTTTAGCATTTACTTTTTCACGTGTTTCATCTAACAAAATAATATCATCTGCAAACAACATGCACCATGGTACAGTATCGTGAATGTGCATAGTGAGTTCGTCCATAATTAACGTAAAAAGATAGGGACTTATAGTTGATCTTTGATGTAACCCTATCTTTATTAAAAATGCTTTAGTTACTTCGCCTGAAGTCTTTACTTTGGTTGTTACATTCTCATACATATTTTTAATTAATTAATATATGTTACGCTAGCGCCTCTCTTTTCTAAAATTGTCCATATAATTTCTCTTGGGACTCTATCATAAGCTTTTTCTAAGTCAATGAATACCAAGTGTAGATCTTGTTTTTGCTCCCGATATTTTTCAATTAATTGTCTAAGAAGATGTATAGCTTCTATTGTCGACCTTTCAAACATGAACCCAAATTGATTTTTTTGTCACTGTGATCTCCTTCCTTAATCCTTTTTCTATTATTTCTTCTCAAAGTTTTATAGTATGACTCATTAGTTTAATACCCCTATAGTTTGTACAATTTTGTACGTCTCCCTTGTTCTTATATAAAGGAACTATAATACTTATTCTCCATTGATCAGATATTTTTTTTCATTTTCAATATCATGTTAAATAATTTTGTAAGTCATTCAATACCTTATTTCCCTAAGCACTTCCATACCTCTATCGGAATAGCATCTGGTCCAACGACTTTTCCATTATTCATCTCATTTAAAGTTTGTTTTACTTATAAAGTTTGAATTCTACGATAAAAAATAAAATTTCTATACTCATTTGACCTACTTAAATTACCTAAGTTAAGTTGGTCATCTAAACCTTCATTAAAAAGTTGATGAAAATATCTCTTCCACCGCTCTTCTATTTCTCCATCGTTTACTAATACTCTATTACATTCATCTTTAATATATTTTATTTGGCTAAGATCTCTTGTTTTCTTTTCTTTCACTTTAGCTATTCTATAAATATTTTTTTCCTCTTCTTTTGTATCCAATTTTTGATATAATCGTTCAAAATTTTCATTTTTTTCTTCACTCACTACTTTAGAGCTTTTTTCTTGGCTATTGTATATTTTTTTAAGTTTTCCTCGTTCTTACAAATATATAATTTCTTATAAGTTATTCGTTTTTTCCCTCACTTTTTCTTGTACTTTCTCATTCCACCACCAATATTCTTTACTTAGTGGTGCATGTCTGTTTGACTCACCAAACACACTGTTAGCTACTATTTTTAACTTTGATATCATCTTATCTCATGTTATATTAGAGTCATCGTATATTTCACCTAATGTTTGTACTTCTACCTTCTCCTTAAATACAAACTCCGCTCATGACGATCGGTCATGGTCAGTCCCGAGTCCGGATAAAGGAGGAGGGTTGCGTTAGGTTGCCAGCCAATGTCAAAACTATGCAAATATTCAATGAATGAATCCATTAAACTATTATTTATTTCTTATAAGAAATATAATTCATATATAGGTATATTTAGCATTTAAATTTTAGTTAAGCATTGAGCGACTATGTGTTGTTGGTCTTGTAATCTACATTAATTATAGCTTTAAAATTGTACTAATCAATATTATAATGTGAGGAAAAATTCACTACAGTGTAGCTGAGACTCAAACCTTAGATCTCTTGTTTATTTATTAGAGAGCATCACCATTGTACTATTATCCTGGAACGATAAGAGGTGATATAGTTGTTGGAGTGTATACTAAAAGTTTAGCTTTTGTATAAACATTTATAAGAATCACATTTAAGGCACATTACACTATGTGATGTTGATGTTAGATCATCCGTAAGATTTATTTATACTGCTTAATCTATCTTGATGATTAATGACAAACTTCTATGAATGGCCTATGAAATACTTTTGTTGAATCCATCATCCAAATACTTTTGTTGAACTTGAACCGGGGAAATACATTATTATGTCCTTATTGTTTCTGAGTTTTCCCATTAATATCCCTAAAATGTTTTCGTTCCCATTTATATAACACCTTAGTTATTATGGAAGTGTGTGCTCTTAATCCTAATATAATAACAAGCATGCACATGTTAGAGATAACATGTTTAAAAGAAATATTTTAATTTATAAAATTTCCTTTTTACTAACCAATCATGAAGGATTAAAATTATTGAAATTTTTTATAAATTTCTAGAAATAAATTAGGAAGTTTTAATTCTTGTTTTAATTAAAACTTTCCTTGTTTTGGGGAGAAAGTGGTCGGCCAAGAAATTTGGAAAAAGAAAATTGATTTTTAATTAATTAATTTTTTCTTTTTCATGGCAAAAGAATTAAGGAAGTTTTTATTAAAATTTTCTTATTTGCCAAGACTAAGGATTATAAAAGAGGGGGTAGAGGTGCAAACTAGATACCAGTTGGCCATCCCCTGGAGAAATAAAACTGCATGGACTACAGGTGACACAAATCTTTCTTGTGAATTTTATACAATCAATAACTACAGTGATGATTCGATGATGGTGCAGGTTCGATATGGAGAAAGCATGCCTTTCATGTTGAGAGGGCTGACTTACTTCTCATTGGTGGCCGAATCTAGCTTGGAGAAGAAGGAGCTTGGTGGTTCTCGTCTCGGAAGATCGTTGCCCACACAACGTCCGAGATAAGAAGAGGAATACGGTAAAAGGAATGTATAATTAGTAATTAATTTCCGCATCATACTAGTTGTATTTCTTTTGTATGAATTCCAAATACAATAGGCATTAGATCTAATTTTTTGAATTAGTTTTTCGAGTTTGTGTTTTCTTCTTTTTCGAATTTGTGATTCGATTGTTCTTTTTGGTTAACCTAGAGTTATTTAAGGAAATTAAATATTAGCTTTCCTTAAAAGGCTTTGTCTAGGTGGTGGTGGTTGCTCCCATATCCAAGAAAGTCATGTGCCTCGCCATGTAGTTCTGGAAACCAATTTTAAGAATTAATATTTAATGAAATTAATAACATAGGTGGATTTGAATCAATAGTGTTAAGTTCCGCTTGCGATTCAAATATAAACCATTAAGAACAGATAAGTTAAATTTGGAATCAATAATGTTAAGTTCCGTCTGCGATTCCTAATTTAACTTCTAAATAACACAATAGGTTATTTAAGGAAATGTTTGACACTTGTAAAAAAAAATTTGTACAGTGGAACCGGTACATTTTCCTAGGACTAACCAACAATAGTGAGATAGCAAACGGTAGGACGATTTCGTAAAGAACAAGTGTTCAAATCTCATTTAAGGCACATTACACTATGTGATCTTGATGTTAGATCATCCGTAAGATTTATTTATACTTCTTAATTTTTCTTGATGATTAATGACAAACTTCTATGAATGGCCTATGAAATACTTTTGTCGAATCCATCATCCAAATAATGTATTTCCCCAACTTCCATCACCTTCTTAATTTACCAAATCATGAAACCTTGATTAAAAAAAAGGGGAAAACAACAGTAAAAAGCTTATCATTCATAAAATAATTATAAAAACCCAAATTTATATATTTTATAAATTTATTTGATTTTAGATGTCCATGTTGATGATAAATAATTCTAAAACTCTACATAATGAGCAATATAAAAATTTAAATTTAAATTTTAAATAGAATAAATATCCTAAAATTTGACTTTTAAATGTGCATAAATTATATTTCAAATTTACTTCATAGACAGATCAAATAAAAAATCGTCGAGTGTCTGAATCATCAAAAGAAGAAAAAAAAAACAATCTTACGCACGAAACGTAAAAAAAATAAAGTTAAATCAAATATCAATGATCTCAATACTTCTTTGGATTTCATATGACAAAACCTACAATCTGAAAGATTTTGTTTTCCAAAACTTATGGAGCAGCTTGTTCTACACAGATGAGATGGAAAACAGAGGAATTTGTTCATCCAATCAACCACTGGCACAGGATCACCTTGTGCATAAGGGACTAGAGACTTCAAATCAATTCTCATATTGCAATCCCTCCTATCTGAAACATTTTGTTTGGAAAAGCTTATGAGCACCTTATCGTACATTCAATCCGTCGGGAAACCGAGGAACTTGTTCATCAAGTCAACCACCAGCTTTGGAGTGCCTGGAACATATGGGACCAAAGTCTCCAAATCCATGGTTTCGATAGTCTGCTGCAGCATCTGGGGCCGAGCGTAAAAGAGGTGCTTCCTCTCTGCAAGTTCCTCTGCCAGCTCGCTTTGGTGGTTGTCCATCAGGTCCTCATTTACAACAACAATCAAGGATTTACCCAATTGCAACGTCTCAAATATGCTCCCGGAACCTGCAATTGTTACGCTATATTACATAAAATGGCTCGACATGATAAAAAAAAAAAATAACATAACATAAATATAGAGGATGAAAACTTAGTATGCCCTATTCATGCAAAGAAATAGTCATTGACATAAACTAAATGTACCATCATGTCACTAGAAAACTACTAGCTTGTATCTCCCAAAGTGTCTTTGTTCTCTTGTCATTTTTAGTGTGTTTGTGCAAACAAACACAATGTTAAAAATCCAAATGATATTCTTTTATAGAATTCTAGTAAGGAATAAGTATATGAATCTCTTTAGATTGAATAAGTTATTCTTCTATTGGTTATATAAACTTTACCTGCATGACTGATGATAAGGGATGCTGATTTGAGGTAGTCAGCAATGCTTGGTGAGAAAGCAAAGTAATCCACTGTAAGAGGCCCATCTTCTTCTGAAACCTATAAATTTGGGTCAAACAAGAAGGATCTTCTATATTCATAAGCAAAGAAGTAAAGAAATATTAGATTGTATCAAGCAGAATAGAATGCATAGTAGCAATACCAATGCATTCGGCTGTGAAGAAAAGTTCAGTTAAAAACACCATCCGAGTTTCACATCGGTGAGGTTAAAGCTAGTTACTATCTTTATATCTTGATTTGTTCTGCATTAAGGATTCTGTAGAAGCCTCTTGTTAGCTTTTACTGTGGTTCATAAACAAATACTGCAACATTGACACATCACAACTCAATGAACTTCAATATAATTTCTTCTGAACCAATGAATTTAATCTAGTTCTATAGTCATCATAAATAATTGCTCAAACAAATTCATTTTTTTCCAATAATCTAGAAGTTTGAATTGGACCAGTTGTGGAAACTTAATAAAGGTCTAACTTTGTTTGTGAATCTAGAAATATATGGCAAGATATTTTAAATTAGTCATTGGTTAGAGCCAAAAACCTATGGTTGTAATCAGATAATAAAAAAGCACATCATCTTACGTATTAAGTGTATTTATAACAATCAAATTTTTTTAACTTCTCTTTATTCCCTATAAGTTCACTTCCTATCCCCAGCAGCAACACCTAGGTGCTGCCAAAGAAATCTGCTGAATTATCAGCAGACAAGCTAGCCAGCATCTTCTCTTTCCAAGCAATAGTTGTCGTGGATTTGAACAATCACTGGTGACCATAGCAGAAGCCCTTACAATTGCCTCATCCACCAAGTAGAAAAGCCCAGAATCTGTGAAGAAGATGACTTCTATTCATCGATGCCAATTGCAACTCCATAACTTCTTGATGTGTTTCTTAAAAGAGATCTTTATTATTGAATTTTACTTTGCTCCATTACTATGTAAGAAGTGACATACCATTCCATCAGATCACTAAGTTCATAATACAAATATTTGAGAGACAACTTTATTATGACAATTCCTTGTTAGCTTTCCATGGGGGCGTACTAAGCAGGAATTACAACTAATTTGTATTCAGAATGTCTTAATGAAACCCCTTCGATTCAAGAATATGAAATTTTAGAGTTCTTAAAATTATTAGGACTGAAACTAGTATGCTATAGATTCAGACTACTATTTTTCACCAGACCAACAATGCTATGAACTACACAAAGTATATGCATCCAAACATGTTATCAACCAACTGTAATGCACAAGATTAATGCACGTGGCACATGATACACTCAATTTCTCATAAATACCAGGACAACTAACTTCATCATCCAGGTCCAAAGACAAGAAATATTGAAATAATTCAAAGACGTATAAGATAACAACTACTGTGCCGTACACTTTAGTTTTTAGTATTTTAGTTCTTTTTCCTTGAGCTAAGTGTACATTCAAATACAAACTAGAAGTATTGGGAAGAAATTAGCATCTTATTACTATATTGGCATGCAGCATGTGCTATGTCAAAGAACATAAACATGGTTATCAAGAGAGTTCGAAATTTTGTTGACACATTGCATCATGAAGATATACAAAATAAGTAAAGCAAATGAACAATTTAATGAGATGGGAACCTTGGATGGGGCATATGACCCTCTCCCCATTTGGATCATAAGGTCGGTGTAACCTCTTTTTGACAATGCTTCTTTAATTTGTCTAGAATCAACAGCTTTAACAAGAGCATCAAAGCACGTTGTTCCCACTGTTACAAACACCATTTTTCTTATTCTGCCACCATTTCCTGCTCCATCCATTTGCAGGAAGTTAACACAACCTCGAGCAAACAATTTAATATTCTTCAGATGACCAATCTGTCCAGGATAGAAATTCACACATTTTAATAGTTTCAAGTTAAGTGCTCAATGAAGATACAAATACTCGATACATCAAAAATCTTGGTATGATTATACAAAATTAAATATCCAAGATTACCTTAAAACTCGGGTGTTTTCTTTTTTATTAAAATTTGTTGATGGAAACAAACAATTAACTGGCAAATAAATTGTAAGTTTCCTAAATCTGTTTATTTAGAGGTTGGGATTGAAGAAGAAAAAGAATAAGTAGAAAAGAATCCTCGGAGTAAAGAAAAGAAATCATTTCCGTAATACTAAATTATTTATTATCCAAAATACCCTGTTCCAAAGAAAACTGAATCTGTCTACAACAAGATATTGAGGACTGAGGTTGATGGCTGTAGCGGCTGCGGTTGGAGGCCCACTGTGCAGCGCTAGAAGCGGGGCCGTGCAGCGTGGAGGCGCGGCTGTGCAGTGGAGAAAGAGGAGGCGCGGCTGTGCAACGTGGATGGAAAATGAGGAGAAAAAAGAGAGAGGATCGGCGAAAGAGAAGATAAAACCTAGTAACAGGACAGTCCGGATCGTCTCCTCCTATTCCTAGGATGCCCTTTTTTATATTTAATTCATCAATTTATCCCAAAAAAATAAAAAATAAAAATCTAAAATGCTTCTATCTAAAAATAAAAGTGAAAATCTAAAAGTTAAGAAAAGATATCATTAAATATATTTATAAGGTAAAAAAAATAAAAATCCTCATTTTTTTTAATGAATTCATTGAAAAGTAGCATCTATTCACTAGGAAGAGGATCAGAAATTTTGAACTAGAGATCCGAACTAGTGGATGGTAATTTTATTATGATAAAAAAATATTTATATAATTATGTTCTTCTTGTTTTTAATTTCAGACTTCCCATCCAATTCAGACCTGAAATTTTCTTTAAAATCATTCACGAAAGGATGATCCTTTATTTTCATGTAGTTCCTTTGAATTAGACACGCAATTAAAGAATATTATCTGTTTACTGTGAACGCTTCCCGATTTATCCTAGTGCCTGATGAAAAAATTTCGTAAAATCAGATCGATCACCTAAGCTCGACGTTACTAGTTTGATTAATCATTTTTTTTTCATTTTCATGTAATTTAAGTTTTATATTGTCTAAATTATATAAGTAATTTTGAAAATATTCATATCTCATACCCGATATTATAATGTAGAGTAATTTCCTAATGTAGAGTAATTTTTGGCTTGCATGAAGAGTAATTAATCTGTTGCTATAATGTAATGATGGATTAAAAAATTAATAAAAGTTTTTAAAAAATGTTTATGATAATAAATTTATTATTTTCAATACGATACATCAATTAATTTTAAGAATATATATAATTAAAAGAATTAGACAAATATATAAGATTTGATTTCATATCATTTTAAATTTTTTAAATCTATTAGCTAGTTGATTATTATATTATAACAATCGATTTGACGAGCAAACGAGTATGAGCATCGATACAAAATAAGCATCAAGTATGCGAATTGAGTATTTTAAAAAAAAATGCGTCAGTAAATAAAGTAAAACTTTCCACGGATAAAAATATTCCTTAATTTTATTTTCCATCCTTTTAATTAAACAAAGGGTTAATCCATTAAGCAGGGTTGTAATTGAGCTGTGTAAAGCTCGAGCTGAGTCGAGCTCAAAGCTGATCCTAGCTTGAGCTCGAGTTGATCCTAATTCGAGTTTGAGCTCAAAAATAAAAATAAAAAGGCTTAGCTCGAGCTTGAGCTCGAGTTTAATTAAGCTTACAAATTTGAGCTCAAACTCGGCTCAATCATCTAGTCATAAGTTTGAGTTCAGTTTGAAAAAATTGAATTAAAATCAAACTTTCAAACCCAAACTCGAGCTCGAGCTCGAGCTCGAGACAAAACCAACATAGAAGTAAGTTTACAATAAATCAAACAATAATAATGGGGTGATGCTTGTGAAAGTAAACTGTCAAATTTTAAGATTTTAACTATAATAATTACCATTAATTAAATTGTTCAATATTTACAATAAAAAAAATAAAAAATATAGATTATATATAACATAACTTGATAGGACTCGACAAGCCTTCGAATTTGTATTTAATAGTTTCGAGATTGGACGAGTCGACATAAGTTTAACTTTGACCAAGTCATTCAAAGACAATTCAGGAACGACTTGACTCATTCTATCACCAAGTAAAATACGTCGCTCCTTTTACCTTCCCCTTCTGTTCTCACCTCACCTCAAAGTAAACCAGACTTAAAATCTTCCCCCTCCATCTAGATGCTCTCCTCCCGAAGTCTTCCAGTCGCCCGCCATCTTCCTCTACGTTGGCCGAAACCTAGACGGAGGATGCCGATGCCGATGCCGATGCCGATGCTGATGCCGATGCCGACGCTGGTCGTCGCAACGATTGAGATACTACAAAGACTCCAGTTCCAGATTCAAGGTTCGGGTATAGGTTCCGGGCTTAACTTATTAACGGCTAAAGTGATTTTAAAGTTAGCTCGTCTCCTAAATCAGTTTAGACCCTCATTTTATCTAAATCATTAAAAAAAGACATTTTTATCGAAAGGGGACTCATTTTTCTACAAATTATCCCAATTCCACCCTTTTGTTCTTGAAATTGCTCGTTTTCTATTAATATCTATAAATTGTATGGTGATTCGAAATCTTTGAATCACGGCCTCTCTCTTTTTTTATATTGTTTAAAATTTGATGCCATAAATACTATATTGCCAAATTTAATATAAAGTGATAAAGGAAACAAATATTTAAACTAAATATAGAAAAAAAGTAGTCCCTAAAATGAAGGAGGGGAGGGAAGAGCGGTAGGTAAGTAAGTTCGAACACTATAAAATTTTCTTCCTCTATACTATAAAATTCTAACATCGCATCCATTAAGCAAGAAAAAAAAGAGACAAAATACTCTTCTTTGAATAAGATGTATAACAACAAGCACTCGACTCAAGTCGACAAAGACGTTGGATCTTCATTGGTCGCGGTAGCCATCAACAAGAATAAGGGAAGCCAATACGCTCTCAAATGGACGATCGACAACCTTCTCACCCGGGGCCAGACCATCATTCTCATCCACGTCAAGATCACTAACACCCCGAGTGAGTATTTCAAATCGTACACGAGATCATTCAAAGATATCGAAAGCCTCTTTATCTTGCATTGTTCTTTAAATCTCATGTAACTCTAGACGAAGAAGGTAGCTACAAAGAGCCAATGGATCAACAAATGAAGGAAATTTTCCTTCCATTTCGTTGCTTTTGTACTCGGAAAGATGTAATCTCATAACTCACTTTCTAACCCCTCATTTTTTCATTATTTTTTATTCGGGGATGAAAATATCCCTAAGAAATAATTTAACGTTTTAATTGATAGATAACATGCAAAGATATATTGCTCGAAGACTGTGACGTGGCCAAGGCTATAACGGAGTTTGTAGCACAAGTGGCAATAGAGAAATTGGTGCTTGGCGCTCCGGCGAAGAGTGGATTTATGAGGTAATACACTTGGCTTAACTTTAATTTTGAAAGAAATGTCGTGCTAAATTATAAAATTTAGTCATTTTGCTATGTGAATTATGTGTTTGATTTTGCGATATGTTAGAAGATTCAAAAGTCCCGATTTGTCAACCCACATCACCAAGGGCGCACCTGACTTTTGCACGGTGGTCATTATATCGAAGGGGAAAGTGTTAGGCATGCGGAACGCGGTTCGGTCGGCTCCGACCACCTCTCCCTTGCGGGCTCAAATTCAAAACTCGATGAGCCTGAAGCCCCCTCTCAATGTCGATAGCATGACCCCTCGCCGGAGTTTGCTAACTCCCAAAGGTTAGCCTTCTATTTTTGGAATTTTTTGTTTGTTTATTTATTTATTTATTTCACACGCTTACATAAAACAATTTCACTCTTGTAGCACAAAGTGAGCCCGGGAAAGAGAGTTACAATTTGCGTCACAACGATTCGATACGGTAAATAATAGAATTAGAAGGGAGATAATTGCATATTTGTAAAAAAATAATTTTAAAATTTAATTTAATTTAATTTAATTTCTTGGAATATCGATAAAATAGGTCACCGTTCACAAGAGGGTTGCGAGGATACACGGCGAAGTCGTACGCCGAGATTTCGACGTCGTCGGACACCGACATATCCTTCGTGAGCTCCGGCGGGCGGGTGAGCTTCGAACAGGCCTTGCCTCCGAGGTTATCAAATGGATCCGACGGCCTAGATCGCAGCTTCGAGTCGGTCCCGACGCCGCTCAAGTCGGTGGATTACTCCACCGGAAATGAGTTCTCCTACGCCTCGCAGGCCAGCACCGCAACCTCATCGTCGTCGCAAATGGTAAGCGTTCGTTTTTCGGGGGTTTGTAGGAAAGATTAAGCTGAATGAATCGGATGAGGAAAAGGGGATCTGTTCGATTGGTTTGCAGGAAGAAGTGGAAGAAGAGATGAAGAGATTAAGGCTGGAGCTGAAGCATACAATGGATATGTACAACAACGCCTGCAAGGAAGCAAACACGGCCAATCAAAAGGTGATTTTTAGGGCAAAATGAACTTTCCCCCCCTTTTGTTCAGAAGATTGATTCAAGCTTCGTGATTTGGGCGAAATGAATAGGCGAGGGAGCTGCAGAAGTGGAAGATAGAGGAGGAGAAGAAGGTTCACGAAGTCAATGTGGCAGAGGAAGCGGCCGAGAGGGAGAAAACGAGGTACAAAGCCATGGAGGAGGCGGGGCAGGCGGAGAACCGCATCGCGGAGCTGGAAGCGAGGAAGAGAGTGACTGCAGAGATGAAAGCGATCAAGGAGTCGTCGGAGAGGGACTCGATCGGACCGATGCGCCATGATTTGCGGTATCGGAAGTACACGATCAATGAGATCGAGGTGGCGACGGAGTACTTCACCGACCGGCGCAAGATCGGGGAGGGCGGCTACGGGCCTGTGTACAAGTGTCACCTGGACCACACGGCAGTGGCGGTGAAAGTTCTCCGGCCGGACGCGGCCCAGGGGCGGTCGCAGTTCCACCAGGAGATCGAAGTGCTGAGCTGCATCCGCCACCCGCACATGGTGCTGCTGCTGGGCGCCTGTCCGGAGTACGGCTGCATCGTGTACGAGTACATGGCCAACGGCAGCCTCGAGGACCGCCTCTTCCGGCGCGGCAACACGCCGGCGATCCCCTGGCAGTACCGCTTCCGCATAGCCGCTGAGATCGCCACCGCGCTACTTTTCCTCCACCGCATGAAGCCCGAGCCGCTCGTTCACAGGGATCTCAAGCCGGCCAACATCCTTCTCGACCGGAACTACGTCAGCAAGATCGGCGACGTCGGGCTCGCCCGTCTCGTGCCGCCCTCCGTCGCCGACAGCGTGACGCAGTACCGCGTCACCTCCACCGCCGGCACCTTCTGCTACATCGACCCGGAGTACCAGCAGACGGGGATGCTCGGAGTGAAGTCCGACATCTACTCCCTCGGCGTCATGCTGCTGCAGATCATCACCGCCAAGCCGCCGATGGGGCTCACCCACCACGTCAGCCGCGCGATCGAGCGCGGGGAGCTCGAATCCATGCTCGACCCGGAGGTGGCCGATTGGCCCGTCCACGAGGCGCAGCGCTACGCCGAGATAGCACTCAAGTGCACGGAGCTCAGGCGGAAGGACCGGCCGGATCTGGAGAAGGTAGTTCTGCCGGAATTGAACCGGCTGAGGGCGCTAGGAGATTGCAACTTCGTCTTCTTCCCCATCAGGACTCCGATGGATGGCTCTCCTGGCTGTCAAATTTCTCATCAGGTGAACCATTTCATCGCATCAAAACAAACAAGAATGTGAATTTACTAGAGTTCTGAATCTTCTGATTGATCATCGTTGAGAATTTCTTGTAGGATGCGATGAGTGATCCGCTGATGGGCCAAGAAAGACACGGTTTTAACGGGTACGCGAACATGTCATCGTAAGATGGTAAGAACTGCTGAGTCTGGTCCTATAACAAGAGTCCCTATGGCAACTATTAGTGTACTTCATCCAGCATGGGTTTCTATGCGGGAGATGAACGTAGTCGCCAAACATATAATATTCTTTAACGAAATTGTGTGTATCAGTTCATTGACTAAGTTTTATTGATTCTCTATTACAAACTTTATCTATCTAAATACAACGACTGGCTTCCCTGTAAGGATTGGTTTTTACAATGGATATGTAAGAACATGTGGACTACAGAATTTGAAAGTGAAACTCACCGAATAATTTACAAAGAATCGCATCAAATGGCTCGAACTCTACAGGGTCGAAGAAGCGGCTTATGATTGCTTCAGTGCAGTCTAGTACAAAAGAAACTGAGCACCGAGTTGGCAAGTGCATAGAATGGTTTCGCGCCTTCAGTCGATTGTTGTATCCGCATAGAGCAAACGAATCAACCTTCTTTCCACCTCGCTTCGTTGCAAATTTATCTCCTCCACGAGCATTGCCTCCGCAGCTTTGCAAGCTTCCTCATCGTTAAATGCTAGTGTCCATCGTCCATCGATCAAATTTTTTGTTTTCCCTTTGTTGAAAGAATCAGATCTTGCAGGATCCAAAAATGGCAAAGTGGAAGGTCGGATGCGCAAATGCAACCACTTTGGATGTTTTTCGTCGATTTTTGGCTGAAGTTAAAAGATAAAATACTAATTCAAATTCATCTAGGCTAATAAGTCAGTTATGGACAATAATTCTACTAAATGAAACTTTCTATCATGTGGTAAACAGTAAACACTACTACTGCTGAAATGAAGCTAAGATGATTTCTAACGTTCTTGCCCACAGGAAATAGAATTATGTTCTCAAACTCAAACAAAACTGCAAATGATTCGAGATATGTTTTATGTGGGCCTTTTTATATCTTCAAGGAAAGTAAATCACCAACATGGAAATAATTTCAATAGCATATGATACTTCCGAGTTAAGAATACATACATCAGAACTGGACAACGGTGCTGCGACACGAACAATGCCACCTTGCTGCCTGATAGGTGATTCTTGGGCAAGAAGAATCCACCCAGATGTTCCTCTAGATATCGCTAAGAGGCAGAAGTGACGCTCTTTGCCTCTCTCAAATGCTATTCTGCAAGGTATTGCATCAACTGGAAAAACCAACAACATAAATGAACACAGACCATGAAATTTATGGAAGAGAAAACTATGTAACAGCATACCTAGGCAAATTTCAGAACCAGGGTTTGGTACTACAGCATCTAAACCTGAAGTTTTGGCTCTGGATATTTCTAGAGAAACGAGTGAAGATTGTATATTGGGTAGATCAGATAAGGTTCCACCTAGCGAGAAAACAAGAAGTTGGCGTAGAAGAACAAAAACCTGAAAATTCACATTATGGACCAATTAGGACAAATATCTGGCCTTAAAGACTTCATGTACAACATCAGTAACAAATCCTAACATCTGAAACCGAAATATGTAGAAATTATATATAACTTCAGCTCACATATAACCTAAATTTATAAACAAGATATCAATAATATTTTTATTTGTAGCTAAGTCCTTGTTCATCTAATCATATTGTCCTCCTCATCTTAAATCCTTTTATCAAACAAGTGACAATAGACAAATAGCCAGAATAAATCAACCATTTCCAAAACAGAACAAATAGGGGGTTTCTTTAAAAAATAACCATAAATTATTTGATCAAAACCTGTATCATGGCAAATTACCTGCAAATGACAGTGTATGAATCTACTAGAACAGAAACAAAGAGATATTAGCAACACCAAAATTTATAGAATGACTTCAGAAAATAACAACCTTGACCATCTTGCACATTCTTTCAGCAGCACCAAGAGAGGATTCACCTGAAATGCTATTACATGAATAAACATATATGCAAAGCCTTTATATAAAAATACAAATTAACCACTCTCTCAGGAATTAATTCATGTACCTACGGATCAGAATTAAAACAAGTGAAATTTAAATCTAATCTCCAGAAGAACATCCTTGTGATGGCGAGAGTATGAATTTGGAGTCTTTTGAGGGAGAGGAAGCTTCAAGTACTGATTAGTAAGATGAGGAAATAAATCATGAATCCAATATATGCCAGCAAATGACAATCGAGCAATTTATGGTAGGGCAGACAATTACCTCGTTTGCATATTTTCCATGTGTCTTGAAGGACAAATATGAGTGCATCGCACCAAGCTCCCTTAACTTCCTCAAAAAGATTGCTTGTATACAACTTGTGTGAATCCTATATGCAGGACTTACATTCCATAAACTAAGGAAAAGGAACAATTCAACAACTGAATGTGCAGTGACTCCAAAGTAAAAGGGTGGTCTGTGTTCTATTATATTTAGGTTCAATTCATGCTGCTATTATGGTCAACCATAGAGGTTTGCCAGGATAGGGTAAAGCAGAAAATGAAATAATGAATGATTTATGATCCAGTCAAAAATTTAAGTTGAAAATTTGTAAATATCTCAAAAAGAAAATGATTTAGAAAAACATTAAAAAAAACAGGTTACATAATGCAAACAAGTCTGTGCAAATGATTAGAACTTTTTGTAGGAACTTGAAAAGGAAAGTAGTAAAAAATCATGCCATCTTATTTCTAACATTTGAACACTATGAAAAGATGAAAATCATCATCAATGCAGATGCCTCACAAAAGGATGAATTAGCAGGAAGTAATGGCTACAATGTCATATCAAAGCCGCAATTAACTAGATAATTCCTCCTAACAACTAAATAAATTTATGAAAGTACCTACTAGTTTGCAAACAATAACTGGACATCTCACATAAAGAAAAAAAATCCTAGCATATCTAAAAATCAGATAGATTATGCAACAAGTGCATCACTGATATCAAGAACCATGAAGAATTCATAAGAAAACTAGAACTACCTTGAGTCGGCTAAGATGAGGAGAAGCAAATTCTCCCTCGCCATGAGGAATAAGCTGCCTTAAGAGCCAACCACCAAGCCATAGTATCTCTGCAGATATATTGGACCGGAAGAAAAGACTTACTAATGCATCAAGTACCTACAAATGGAAAACCGCCACATAAACTGCTAGTTATTTTAAAAGACTTAGTTATGTTTCAATGTAAAGTTATACTACATTTTAGAAAAAGGATATTTATCGGGTTTCGTAGCCTACCACAGATTAATGAATAGACATAAGGCACCACCTTGTATGTGGAAAAATTATTGCACAGATATTTGAACTTTTGCCTAATCCAAATATTACTAAAAAATTCAGGGAAAGTCCTATACAACAAGAAAGCATTCCATCTAATTCAAAATAGCTTTACAGCCTATCAGAGGTTTGGATACACATAAGGCACCTCTTGAATGTGGCAAAATTTTGTCATATGGAAAAATGAACTTTTGTCATTCAAAAATTATTGGGCAATTCAGAGCTAGGAAACAGTTGGCATTGCCCTTATAACAATAGGGTAGCTAGCCAATATATTAGTTCAACATTGCAAGTTTTCCTAACCACATTTGGTATTCAACCTCTAAATTCAAGGAAATTAAAGTGGTATATTCATATAGAAAATCATTCAATGAATAAGGAAGAAAGAATCAGTAAAAAGCAATGGTTTTACCTGATATCTATGCATTTTGGGGTTTACGTTGCATTTGGCATGATACCCATACTCATCCTGTGAAAACAAATAAAACGACATCAACCATTCTAGTAGAATAGGGTAGCAGTAAATAGCAAGTTAAAAGAACTTTCTTAGTTAGTCTTCTAATATATAGTTTGTAAACAGGTTTTATTTCAAGTCACCAAAGTTTATATGATAAAAACTACATTAATTTAATAGATGACCTAACCACATGGTTCTGCTCATGTCTGTTAAGATGTCCAAACTTGGTTGGATTAGTAGTTAATATTCATCAATCTGAATATCTTTAACAATATTATATAATATGACCTATAGCTAACTGGATCCTTTCACAAGGATGTATTCACTTCACTCTATGTATTGTGTTGGCTAGCATTACGTGTGACAACTCATAAGTTACGGGTTGTTCTAACTAGTATGAGTACTGTAGTCTATTAGTACTTCAAAAATTCTTTTGGCCAAAAATCAAAAGGGCGTCCATCATCTGCAAAATCGTCAGATGGGCGCCCCATTTTCACTTAAAGTTAAATGGGTGCCTAACTCAAAATACCATTACATTTTCTGATCATTCGGCTGTGTAGAAGCTAGCAACTAGCTTTTACAATTTCTAGTTGCTAGCTTCTACAACAATATTTTATATATTTTGATTTTGCTTCTTTAAGTGATCACATGGTTAAAACAATATTTCAACTAGCAAACAAACGATGGGGACTCCATGACACTCGCTACATTTTCAAATGAACATTTTTTGATCACGATCAACTGTGTAGAAGCTAACATGTAGCTTCTACAAGGTACAACGTAGAAGCTAGTTGCAACGGTGACTTTATATCATTTTGATTTTGCTTCTCTGAATGATAACTTGGTTAAAATAATATTTCAACGAGCAAAACAAACATGTAGACTCCGTGACATTTGTTACATTTCAAATGAATATATTCTAATCATGATTGAGAGTGTAGAAGCTAGCATGTAGCTTTTACAATGTGTAGCAGCTACCAGTTAACTTCTACACAGCTACTCGGTAGCTTCTACAACAACGCTAAATCCAGAAATATTTTCGGGATAAAATCATGGGAAGGGCATTGAATTGATTTTTTTGGAAAAGGGGAAAAAGGGGCGCTAATATGGTGTTTCTCTTAATTTGGGGTGCCCTTTCGATTTTTGCCCAATCTTTTCATATCAATGTATAAAGTCTCTCTAAAAAAACTATAGTTTATTCTAATTAGCACTTGGTTTATGAGTAGTAGGGTACTAGGATGTAAAGTCCTAATGCTTCAGTTGTGCTTTTGTATTTCAATTTTTTTTTAAAAATCCAAATTATTATTTTTTATGATTTCTAGCTATCCAAGAATAACTATAAGTATCTAGTAAAAAAATGTATACATCATACAGCTGGATCCGAACAATCTGTCCTTGTGATTTGGAGTATTGAATGCATGTCGGTTATTAGATTCCATACTGGAAAATAGCACTATTACTCCAAACCAAAATGTATTATGAATAAATGGGTAGATAGATCAAAATAAAGAATTGACATGCCTATATTGTAATTCATTACATACATGACAACAGATGGCTGACATGCTATGCTTCAGCATCATAAACTTTGTGTTCTTACTATGCTGAGGGCAGGCTACCACAGTATGCCACGCCATTGCTAATGAAGATAACCAGAAAAAATTACAAAGCAGAGAAAAATTAGAAGAGATACCTGTGGGATATTTGACTGTTTAAAGCAATTTCATGAAAAATAGTTTGTTATTCAGGTATCTATCCATTTTGGTCCAAATAATTTACAAAGCCGTTAAAAACCTCAAGCCCATTTCACAATGAAAGATCACTCTGGAAAGTGTCACAGAGCATAAGAACAGAGAATAGAGATAAAGCTTATGACACCAAACCACCAAGTTCATCCAAAATGTTGCCAATCTAGTAGCCTAATTTTTCTTGGAAAAAATAATCATATTGTATAAAGATAACATATAACATAAGTGAGAATGTTAAAGTAGAAGTGTGGGGTTATCAAAAAAGATAAGTTTTTTTTTTAAAAAAAAAAATACTAATTCCAAAAGCAATTAGGTGTAGCTTGAATATATGACAAAATGAGAGAAAATAGGTTGAGAAAATATTTAAATATTCAAAGACGACTAGCAAATTCTGTGATTAAAAGGGTTGAAATATATTCGACTTGAAGGTGTTTAAATTTTTGTGTTAATATTGATATACAATAGAGTTCAATGGAGGGTAAGATTCAAGCAGTCGACTCTAAAGAGGGGAGGTGAGGGGAAGGGGAAGGGGGAAAAACAATAATGGTGGCTATTTTGGTCCCAACTCAAAATAATCAATAAAAGATTAATCTTAGCAAGAGTTGTCTAATATGTCCAAATGCTGGAAGACAAGTCAAAAAAAAAACCTCAAGTTTTAGCAGGAAACTCTCAAGTTCAGTGCTCCTATTATCTTTTGGCATGCAGGTTGAAGAAAACAATTGCTCCTCCCCATTGTCTTCACCAACCAAAGCTTGCTGCAGGACATAATACATATCGTTACCTTTTAGCTATAGTATAATTGAGATTTTTTTATCATATGTTGTCGCTGTAGATAATAACATTTCACATCAAGTTTACAGTTTCCTTTAGTAAAAGAGATGGTATTTGGTAGATTCCAACTAGTGGCTAAATAGTTAACATTTTTCCTTCAGGAATCTCAAACATTTTTGCTCTTTCGGAGCTTGAATAGCTAAGTAATCAGTGGCTTAAAACAGCTAAGCTGCTATATAATATTTAGCCACGATAGGAAAATAAAACAAATGAGAATCAAGATGATAAAACTGCAATCGAAGTGTCAATACTTACAAGCAGCAGCTTCTTGTGTTGCTTTCTTTGAGGAAGAATTCCAAGCCCATCCAGCACTGATTCATCTAATTCTATCATAATGGCAATATTAACTTGATTAAAACCCATGATGATACCAAATGAAAGAAAAAAACAATTTGGTACCAATATAACCTTTTGTCTGCAGCAAGGTAGCCAGAAGACATAATGAGCCCAAAACTTGCAACTCATCCCCATGAATTATATATGATAGCAATAGCTCCCTGCAATGCCAAAATGTGATTATAAAAGTAAAGAATTACTACCAATCAAAAAACATAGGATAGGTAATGAGGAGGTAGTATAAGATTTATTTTTATAAAAAAAATCATTATTAGAAGATCTCTTTGACACATGCATGCTAGGACACAAATTCAATGATTCAAAATGTCAAAACAGTTAGGGTTGTAAATGAACCAAGCATTCGTGAACAAGCTTAGTGTTCGACTTAATAAGCGCTCATTTATGTTCGTTCAATATGCATAAAGTCACTTAAATAAACAAGCTTGAACAGCTCGATAAGATAAATGAACAAGTTGGAACACATATGCGTTCGGCTTGTTAATGTTCATGAACAATGTTTGTGAACAATGTTCATGGTTAGAATCATATATGAGCTTGTTTATGGGATCGTTTATGAGTTTGTTTATACTCGCTTGTTTATAGGCTCATATTTTAAAACACTTTTTGGACTCAAATATTTTGATATTCAAGTTAGGATATTTTGTAGCTCAAATTCTCAATTTTTTTTTTTGAATGCAGTAGATAATTTGTAAATTAGTTTATATTTTAAAATTGACACAATGATTACATTCTAATTTATTAAATAATTTTGACCAATTTTTTTATTAAAATTAACTCTTTAAATACAAGGATAAAATTTCTATTTAGAATGTTTCACAACTTATAATGGTCTTGAAGGAATAATTGATTAAAAATCATCTTAAAATTTGATTTGTGATCCAAATGATTTTTCTAGATTTGATTGATTAATTCTGTTTAAGGTATATAAGTATTAATAATGGTCAATTTCAATATAATTATTCAAATTTTTACATGAATTTTTATGTATAAATCGATTTATTAATCAATATAGCTTAAAAATTATTAATTCTCATCATTCTGAGTTTTTAAAATATTTAAGTGTCCAACTTAATTATCTTATTTTTAATATATTAATATATTAAACTAATTTCATTCTAAATTTAATAATAATTTAAACTCAGAGTTTACTAAAAAAAATAATTATATTATTTTTTATTTATTTGATTTATATAAAAAATTTATTATAAAATATAATAGTCACACATGATTGAGATCATAAAAAAAAAATGAAATGAGTATCATAAAATGCAATATCTCAATTCTACAATCCCTGGGCACGGTGCAACGTCGAGCACACTAGGAATGACAATGGGTCGAATATTCAGATTCCATATTCTCCATCCTCGTCCCCGTTTATTATATTCACTCCATCGAGTATTCAACTTTCATTCTCATCCCCATAGTTGTTAGAGTATTGAATATCCATACCCTACCCAAATATCCTATTACCGACTACAAATTGTCAATTTCGATGAAGCTATGGATATTTATCAAATTTTTAAGAAAAAATATTATATGTATTATAATTTAATAGGGTATTCGGGTCGGATATGGATAGGATTTTACCAAACCAGCCTCTATACCCAAATCCAAAAATCTCCATACTCGATTACCAAATTATTTAATCGGATCAAAAAAAAAATCCCTCCATATACCCCTCTTCCATTCTAGTCAAGTATCGAATCCTCTATTGATTCCTTGCAATCCCTAAAACACACAGTGGGTCATACCGAGCACCGAGGGTTTAAATCTCAGGGATTGCAAGGAATTCACCTCCCACGTTCTAACTATTAGACTATCAGGCTGTTGTGTGACTGCAGCTTGCGAATCAAAGGAAGAGCGTTCACCTTCAGGATTAATTGGACTGAAGGCTCAGATACTTGGATTATAAAAAAAATTATAAATTTAATAATTCACCTTGATAACACGTTTGTTTTTTTGTTTAATTTATAGCAAAAGCAAGATAAAAGTGACTTTGATTTTATTTATAAAAGAGTATATAAGTTAAATTTCATGTTAATTTAATTAATTTAAAATAATACATGAATAATTAATTAAATATATATATAGTTGGATTAACCAAATAATAGTAATAAAATTTAACTATCAACAAACACATTATTATTTTTTAATAAATTATAATAATTATTATCCTAATAATTATTAATTTATTTATTTTGAACACAAATACTCAATTTAAATTTTAAAATATATCATATTAATTTTAAATAAGATTATTAATTTAATATTAAATGGTGGAGAGATATTTAATTTATAGTATTAAATATATTTTTCTCGATTGTTTTTAAATGGCAGAGAAATCTCCTTCCCAAGGTGGCAATCTCAATGTCAATGTGCAGTTTTACAACGTTCTATTCCCGACTTCCGTCTCTTCAACTTCTAGCAAAAAAAACCTAATCCTATTCTTAGGTTACTTTCCACTTCTTCATTTTTTTATTTATTTTTCTTCTTGTTTCTACTTCTTTCTTCCTCTTCTCCTCACAACTCGCTTTCATACTGTTCTTCTCTGTCTTCCTAGTCTGCCAAATCATCGTCACCAACCAAGATCTTGCACTTCCAAACTCATTTTCCTGGCCACACTCAATGCCGCATGCTCTTCACCCTAACCTTCCATTAGCGCTTCACCATGCTCCTTCCATATGTGCTTTGTCTTGTTCCACAAAAGGCTAGTAATTTTTATTTTTTTCTCCTTTTTTCAGTGGTTAGTCCATTGTTTTGTTTAATTAAGTTTGATATGTTTTGTTAACTCTATATGATATGTTATCAGTTCACTTTTGTTATAATTAGTGACAAATTTTTAATATCATTTGTTTGGTTTTGCTTAAGGTGAAGGGGAGCCCTGGCGAAAACGATAAAGTTGTTATTTTGTGACCTAAAGGTCATCTTGGAAATAGTCCCTTACAAAAAGCAGGATAAGGCTACGTACAATGGATCCTTCCCTAGGATCCCGCATGGCGAGAGCTTCGTGCACCGAGCTATCCTTTTTTGTTTTTTTTTTTGTTTTACTCAAGGATTTTGTTATCTTCAGTCATCAATGGAGGAGACAAATGTTTCTATTATTGAGGAAAATATTGATAAAGTTGATGAAAGTAAAAAACAGTCCATTTGATAAAAAGAAAAAAGACTTCAAATGTTTGGGAAGACTTTAGTGAAGTTAGTCTTGCTAATGGCACAAGAAAGCCCAAATGCAACCATTGTTGCCAATTATTTTCAAAGAATAAAGATGGCGCCACAACACAATGGTTTAGATATCTTAAAAAGTTGTGCAAAGTGACAAATTTTATTGAAAAACTTCACATTGCTCAAATCGCAACTTCAATGAGTACGAGTGAATTAACTAACTTTGGATATGATCAAGGGAGAATTAGAGAAGTTATGTCTCACATGATTATGGTGCATGAATTACCATTTAATTTTGTTGAGTACGATTTGTTCAATGTCTTAATGAGAATGGCTACTCCAAATTATCAAAATATTTCAAGTGCAATAGCTAAAGGTGATTGTATAACTAGCTATAAGATGGAGAAAAAAAGGAATAAGTTGTTGAAAGATACAAATAGAGTTAGCATCATAATAGATTTATGGAGATCAGGGCAGAAACTCAAATACATGGTTTTAATATGTCATTTCATAGATTCTGATTGGAAATTGCAAAAGAGGTCCTTAAATTTTTGTAAAGTTCCACCTCCTCATACTGGAGTTCAGTGTTCTATATGGCAACCGAGGTAGCCGCCTAGGCGAGAGGCGGGCATCAACCGCAACGCCTTTGCCTAAGGCAGTACTTTAGACTATAACTCACCTCCTTCCGCCACCGTCGCCGTCGCTGTTTCACCACCGCGATGCGTCCGGAAGTGTCGCCTAGGCCCGGGCCCGACGACGAGTCTGGACGCATCATCCCAGCACGTTGTTCAGGCGACGCGTCCAGAATCGTCGCGCGATCCCTACGACGAGTCTTGCTCATCACCTTGCCGAAACAAGTACGCATGTAAGTTGTAAGTTAGGATTAATTAAATATCTTTAGGTTAATAATTTTAATCAATTCCTAGTTATGATTGAAAAAATTTATATAGACTTAATTAAAGCCTAATAAAAATATCTATTATATATATATATATATATATAATTTTATTTTTAAATATTTACATTAAATTTTTAATTAATATATTTTATTAAAAGTAAATATTATAAAGAATAATGATTATTTATAATATATATATATATAAAATAGTAAAAAAAAATCAATAGCCTAGGAGATGTGCGGTCATTGACTGCCCCACCACGGCCTATCGCCTATCGCCATTTACAACTGTCTTACATGATGCTTTATATAAATGTTTGCAAGAATAGGGGTATAAAAAGTAAAGTGTGGACAATCATAGTTGATAATGCCTCTAACAATGATTCTATTGTAAGAATCTTACGAGAAAATCTTTTGTTCCAAAAGAAGCTTCCTTTAAATAGACAACTATTTCATGTCAGAGTATAATTGAAAATGTTCGAGAAAGTATTAAGTACATTTTAGTTTCTGAGGCACGCCTTCACAATTTTTCTAACATAACTAAACAATTGAGATTATCGTCAAAAAGGTTGATTTTGGAGTGTTGCACTCAATGGAATGCTACTCTAGGAATGAAATGTCGTGTCGTGCAGCCCGGCAAGGAAGGTTTTTACCATTCCGCTGCACGGGCGAAATCGGCACGCCGCATGGGATGATTTCGACGTGCATCACGCGCATCTGCAACAACACGCGTGATAGAAGAGCGGCGAGGAATGATTTTCCCCTATTCACAAACAACCCAGCGTCCCCATCTCGGATGCATCGCAGGCGGTGCTGGAGAAGTGGTGGGACGCCTCCTGTGTCACCCCCCCCCCCCTCCGATCCCCTCCCCCCACGTGATCCGCCGAGCCCCTCAGCAATATTGCTTTTAAAATTAAATTTTTATTTAATTAATTTAAACAATTCCCAAGTACGTACGATATTTCGAACAAACTTTTATAAACTCTAATTAAATTATCCCAATAAAATATATAAAAATATATTTAAAATTAAATTTTTTAAATAAATTTTATTAATTAATATTCTAAAAAATTATTTTTTAAAAAAATTATAATAAAATTCTAAAAAATATAATAACTCTGTTTTATATTATAATATTTTTTATTATTTTAAAATTCATTTAAAAAATCAAAAAAATTATAGTAATTCTAATTTATATTCTTATATTTTTTTTATTATTTTAAATTTCATTTAAAATTCTAAAAAAATTATAATAACTTTGGTTTATATTTTAATATTTTTTATTATTTTAAATTTCATTTAAAAATTCTAAAAAACTTATAATAATTCAGGTTTATATTCTAATATTCTAAAACAATCTTAAAAAATTCAAAAAAAATCTAATAAATTCAAAAAAATCTAATAAATTCAAAAAAAATCTAATAAATTAAATTTATATTATATTTAATTGATATTTTTTACTATTTAAAATTTATATTATTTAAATTAATTAAATGAATAAATAATTAATTTATATAATTATTATATATAAAGTAACATCTATTTGAATTTATATATTTATTATAGATAATATTTTTTTATCTTAGAATTAATTTAAAATTTGGATCCATAAATATTAACATATTTAGCTGTTTTACTGTTAAGATTCTTACTTCTTGAACATATGAGATATATATATTTTTATCTTAGAATGTCTCTATTTGATCTGTCTAAGAAATATTACTTGTCCTTTATTTTAGAAGTTTTGATAAAGGTAAGCTATCAAGTTTATAATTCCTAATAAAATATTTATAATCTTGTGCAATTATGATCATTCTAAATTGAGAAAGTTAAATTAATATTCTTAGGAGATTGCTTTAAATTTACTTTATAAAAATACTGAAATCATATCGACACAACACGATACGATATCAAAACCGTATTGTTTCGGTTTGGGATCGAAACTTCGACATGGGTCAAGATTTTAAACCTTGATGCTACTTATGCCATGCTTGCCTTAGCTTTGGAGTTCAAAGATGTATTTCCTTGTTATCAACAAAGAGATCCTGATTATCAATATTTACCAAGCGAAGAGGATTGAATTCGTGTTCAAGAAGTTTGCTCATTTTTGGAACTTTTAATGAACTCACAAAAATCATCTCAATTATCAATTTCGATTAGTTTAATATTTATTTTACATTATCTTTAGTTAATTCAGTGATAAATATTTAAATGAACACGCTGAATAGTTCAATAGTGCAAGTGTTTTTATCTAGTTGTATGTCTCAACTTATCATCTCTTTGTCATATGAATTTAGAGTACTATTATTGTTTTAGACAACTTTGTCTTGATAATTTTTTGATAGGAAGTAAATATTTGTTTGTTTGTTGGAGAGACTCTATGCATGAATTTTGAATGCGCTCTTGAAGTAGCAGATTTTGTTGACTAGCTATTGACATAAACTGGATTTTTTAAAAAAATAATGTAATTGATTTGTGTTCAAGAAGTTTGTTCATTTTGGGAACTTTTTAATGAATTCATGTGAGTTTTTTATTTAGTTATTCTCTCAGCTTATTTGCATCCCTAAATCATTCCACTTATTTATTTGATACGAAACCTTTTTCCAATTTCATATTACAGGCCGTGAATATCCTACCGCAAATCTATTTCTTCCTAAACTTTGGCAAGTGAAAGAGATACTAGATCAACAAATTTAAATTGGGAGTTCATTCATGAAAGCAATGTCTATAAAGATGAAAACTAAATTTAATAAGTACTGGGGTCAATGCAATTTGGTAATCTCTATAGTTGTTGTTTTAGATCCTAGGAACAAAATAAAGCTTATTGAGTTTGCTTTTCCTATAATTTACCTCGAGTATGAAGTTAGTGTCCATCAAATTGTTTTAGTGAAGAATAGTTTGCATGAGTTATACAATGAATGTCACTGCACATGCAGAAGAAAAAACCCACAAAAATCTCAATGGTGATTCAAATGGTGATGGTTTTGTCACCACTTCAAATGCAAATAATGAGAAAGGAAAAGCTATTGTGACGGGACAGTCTAAGTTTGATAATTTTATTAGAAATATTGAACTGTTCAACATGCCACATCTGAATTAGGCATCTATTTGGATGATGGTGTTTATATATGTCAAAATGATGAAACTCTGATGCATTAGTGGTGGAAAATAAACAACCTCAAATTTCGAATTTTATCAAAGATGGCTTGCGACATATTATCTATTCCCATTACTACTCAGAATCAGCTTTTAGTGTTGGTGGTAGGGTGATCGATAATTATCATTTATAGTATCAAAAAGAAAAAGAAAAAGGTAATCCATTATTTGTTTTTATGATTTTTGTTCATAATTTAGTATTTAACTTATGATATTTTTATTTTGAATAGGATTGCAAGGAAGATGTGAAGGAGTACAATTTATCTTAGCCATTTTCATATAATAAAGCAACGGTTCTAGATGGTATGTTTTTATTAAATTATTGATCCTTTAATATTTTTTGTTGTGGTTGACTTGACTTCCTGTAAATGATGATTTTTTTTTTAGTATGCTAATATAAGTTATGAACAAAATTCTATTTAACTCCTTTTGATGGTGCATATAGTAAAAAAAATTTTAAAAAAATGATTCTTTTTTATTGGCTAAATTGTTCTTTTCCTCTCACTACAGTATAAATTGACACTTGTAATATATTGCAATCTGTTTTTTTCTTTTTCTTTTTAGGATGAGAAAGGGTAAGGTGAGTCTTGGAGATGAGGAAGTTACATTCTATTAAATACTTATGAGTTTCATAAACATTACAATTTAGTAATATTTTTGCAATGAAGTATGAATTATTATTTTAAAGTTAAATTAGAAATTGGATACTCTATATTAATATAATTGTTTTGTCATTTTGGTACAAAGTTATATTCTTGTGTGATTTATTTATTTTAGTTATGAATTACTCTACTATTTGATGTAGTTTTTAAAGTTTTTATAAATAATATTTCTTTATCATGATTCAAAATACAAAATATGATTATTATGATCATTAAAATATATTTATCCTAAAGGTTTTGAGTAATCAAGCTATGACAAGACTTATTAAGCTTTAAATAAACAAACAAGCTCTTATCAAACAAGTACTTATAAATAATTTTTAAAATAAACAAACAAGTTTAAACAAGCTAATTTAATCAATTAAATAAAATTTAAAATATTAAAGTTTCAAACATACAAACAAGCTCGACTTAAGAGCTTGGTAATGTCTAAACAAGTCAAGCTTGATAATGTCTAAACAAGCCAAGCTTGATTCGAGTTCGAACCAAGCTTGATATCAATTAAACGAGCCAAGCTCGATTCAAGCTCGAACCAAGCTCGATCTCAAAAAATAAAAAAATAAAATAACCAAGCCAAACTTGAACAAACATTTCAAAAGCTGGGTTAATTTTAGGCTTGACTCGACTCAGTTTAGTTACCTTATCAAACAAATACGGTAAAGCTTGGCTTAGCTTGGTTCATTTACGGCCCTAAAAACAGTCATCATCAAGCAGCCACTATATTTAACTGAAAGTCATTCTTTATTTAAAAATCACTGCAGCAGTACATATATACACTTATGCACAAGATTAAAATTATTAGGAGGATAAACTTAACATAAACCAAGGTAATATTGGTATTCAAATTTTGGATTCCCAAGCCACAAATTAAAGTTAATTCATAAAGAATGTGTTATTCAATACTAGTTTTTAACCCATGCAATGCCAAGGTATTTTTATAAATTAATACCTAATATCTATATAACAATTATTTTTCGTGATTATATTTTTAATATTTTACAATCACTTATTAATATTGAAAAAAACTAAAATATTCATATTATACAAAATTTACTTTAAAAAAACTCAATTATTCTAAAACATATTCAATTGCATCATTTTAATATTGAAATTTAGTTATATTAACTTAATATAAAACACTTAAAATTAATCTATGTTCAACTTGATGCACATTTAATATCTGACAGATAAACCAGTCAATACCTCACTAACATATTGAACCATGGTTTGATCAACAAAGAATATTTAAACAATTATTTTTGTTTGCAAAAGAAAAAAACTTAAGTATGAATTACCTCAATGTAAAATATGAACCAGAATTTTCGATTGCTGAAGAAGATTGACTTGAATTAGGAGAAGGAGATTCTGAATTTTCTATATCCACTTGAGCAGCCCAATGACAAGCACCAAGCTCTTGTGAATCCTGACGAACATATTGATCAGTATCACTGCCATTTATTGTGGCTTCAGATATTGTGACAAAAGCCTCTATAGGACAGAAAAAAGCTGCAGCAATAGTACTGGCCAGATCCTTGGTCTTAAAAATGTGTAATATACTGCAAAGTAGATGTAAGGAGGTTGCAATGCGAATTCTTGTGCCCTAGACCAGCAAATGATGAATTAGCAAAACAAAAACTACAAAAATTTACAAACACTTGTTGATGGTTACTAATGAAGATACTTACAGAATTTTGCTTTCTTAAAGAGGGCAGAAGAAAAGGAAAAACTAAAAGCTGCAATATATTATCAGTAAGCAATCTTCCAAGATCAGGAACTCCTGAAGATATAACATCACTAAAATAATAAAGATCGTCTTCAATATCATCTACAGCATTGAGAATTGAAGAACTTGAATCAGATGCATCTAACTTCCTGCCCACAAGTTAGAGGAACATGATGTTAACATAATGAAAGCCGTGAAGAAAATAACAAAATATATAAACAAGTTTCTTTCATTCACCATGAATATTTGGGTAGAAAGAACCTATACTATTAAAGAGCAACCAAAACAATCTAGGATGCCATAACTTAAATGGGCACAACTATGTTAAAAATTGAAATAGAAGGGGTAGACATACTACAAAAGGAATAAAGTAGTAGTCTCACCTAGAAGCTTGAACTATAATCTCATCCAAGTTAATACATCGCTTTAAAAAGTGTCTCACAATACTGGAAAAATAATCAGATTGTGGGCTGCGTACTACGAATTTATTCACATATTCATCTCCAACTGAGAAGATAGAAGAGGAACAATGAGAACAACATTTTAAAGCAGCAACAGCAAAAGAGGGGAAAAAACGGTAACAGGATATGAGGCCTTACCAACTTACCATGATAGACATTCAGTGTTAAAGCATGAACAGCAATTCGAATCATATTTTCATCATGGAAGGCGAACCGTATGGCCTCGACATAAAGTGGAAACGAAACAATTTCTTCCTATTGAAAAGGAAATGACAGGCAAATTAAAGAAAACATATGTGCTAAATTGAGTACTTGTAAGTACAATACAACCCCATACTATTAAATTTACTTGAATTGTTCCCATGTAAAGATGTTGAAGGAAGCAAAATAAGTTATAGCATAATGAGATATGTATAAATATAAAAGTTGAATTAAGTTTACAACCTTTAAGCCTGTGTTTTTCCAAGGAAAATTATGAAAATAAAAGTAAATGAGACATGTTTGTGAGTATCCTTTTAACTTCCTATATGATAAAAAAAAATTACAGAAAGAAGGATTGGTCTTCCTGATAAATGAGATATGATTGCTTATCTTTTATTTTGATTGCATTTATTTTCATGTAAAGTTTAAAAATTCTTTTCTTTGAAAAATAAAATTGAAAAAAAAAATTATCCCAAAACAAATGCAGAACCTTGCTATAACATATCACTCAACCTTTCTTCTTGTCATACGTACCTAGAGCATTATTCCAAGGTTATTACTTGTACCGATCTCAAATCTATTATACTACTTGACCAAAAACCAATATAGGATTAAGAAAGAAACTGTTACATTTTTAATCTTCACAAGCAATGAGATTGCACTCCTGTTCAACTTCCCACTGATTGCCCTTCAAAGTTAAAATCCATGTAATTGAGCAATGTACCAGACAAAATAGAATAGGAGGTAGACAAGTATTAAGATAAAATATGCATTCACACAGACAAAATAAAGAAACAAACCTTATGAAGGATATGTAGTAAGACAATAGTTCATCATTTTGAAAGTCAAAGGAATATGTGATGAGGTAACTAATGAGTTCGTTACTGAAAATGTAATCTGCAAGGGAAGTGAAAATCATGATAAAGACCAAAAGGTGATAATTAGTAATGCTCTGACGTGTTGACGACATGTTATAAATGAACTTACAGATTGAAGGTTCACTTTCTAAATTCTGTATCATAATGCTGATAGTCTGTAACAACTGAATTGCAACCTTTGCCATCTTGCTAATCCGCAATATTCGTGCAAATTCACCCAAAATCTGCTTCTCCATGAAGAACCTAATAGACAAACAAGGATATAGCTTTAATACCAATAGATAAAAGGGACTGAAGCAACCTAAGAAGTAAGAACTCACTCAAATATTGATGGATCATGTTGATCACCATAAGTTACCAGTTCAGCAATAGATCTCAACACTTCGATAACAGAATCCTTCATGAAGAACATTACATATGAACATTAACAAGAGAAGCTTGGATGTATAAAACAAATCAAGCAAATAATTACCTTGTTAGCATCATTCACATATTGAACCCTTTGCAACTGATCTGTTAGATATCTGTACCAAATGGTGCAGAATTATATATATTAAATAGCAGAAATTATACTGTGCATTGACTCAGAAACAAGAATAATTTGAAGAAATACAATTGTGTCAGAGACATGGCCAAGCATGTTCATAATGAGAGAAAAATATCAATTTTCAAGGAGGCTTTTGGTAACTTCAAAACAATTTGGATCAAGAACATCAAATTAATAACTGAATCTAAATTAATCAGAAAAACACCAGTTTGTAAAGTTTAAAGATAATGAAAGTGCCCCAGGGCAATGGTGCAGCGGCAGGACGCCTTCTCAGGCATCTACGATGAATTTTTCTTAATTGGTGGTTGACCTAAGAACGTTGGGCTAATGGGCCGCCTAACCCTGATGACTTAGTGTCCAGTGGAAAACTTCTGTGGAGCCGGGCCGGTCACCTAGGATTAGTCGGCGTAAGTTGGATTCTGGTGCCAACTAAAAAAAAGACAATGAAAGTATCGTAGACAATTAGTTATTTTCTTAACAAGGACCAAAATCAAAGTTAATTACTTAATCATACACTGAACATCCTAGTCCCCTTTATGTATCTCTGGCTTTGTGAATATAATGCCTTCAAGGACTATTTGACATTCATAAAAGTACATGTAACTGAGAGTCTGTACAATCAAACCATCTCTTATGCAGAGTTACTATGGTTTAAATCCAAAACAATTTGAGAGGATAAACTCAGAACTTCGAACAGCTAATCTTCACTAGTTCAGAAACATCAGCAAAATATTTAAAAGCTCGATATACATAATACTACCATCAGTATCATTATTGAGGAGACTGGTAGATCAAGCTCATGAGGAAGCCAATTTACTCAACTAGGAAAGTACAGCAGATCAGTGGACAAGATATTTGAGCCACAAGTTGGCTTCCTCAAAGTTGTGAGAGACCAAAGAAGGTGAATAGTGGAGCTCAGTCTTCATCGTCAGGGAAGATAATATCTGAAACAGGATGGATGTCAAAGATCAAGAGTCAAGACTACTAAAATTGGGCCAACCTATGCTGGATTTGATCCCATCTGATATTGTAACTAAGTCCTGTTGGACAGAGAAACACCCATGAGAGGAGGTAATTATAGGGTAATGGCCCTTAAGCCACATGTCCAGCACCTGTACATGCCCGACGATGTGGTAGATTAATTCTAATCCTAAGAATTTTTGGTCCATGATCAAAAGAAGTCATGTGTTATGTGTTAAATGGAGAAGTCAATGCAATATTTACTGCTTGATCTTCATTGATTGAATAACCACATAACCTTGTTGATGATTTGATCATCTCAGTATAATATATTGCATGATGTGTGTAAATGGGTAAAATTTATGAATTCTTGACTATTTAAAGAGCTAAGCATTGAGTTTGTAGGGATTCACACTTGAAGTCTCTCGGCAGATTTTTCTAGCCACTGAGAGTTGACAAATGATTTTCCTATAGTTATAGGTTTGCATCAAGGATCACTAAATCCCTATTTCTCTTGATGAAGTAACCAATTATATCCAAGGGAAACCCCTTTTGAGCAAGTTATTCATTTGCATATTGTATTAATTGTTTATAATGTTAACAGATTGAATTTGAAGCTTGAGTTTTGAAGAAAAACTTTGGAAACTAGTGGTTTAATGAAAATTAGAATGAAATCTGAATATATGAGATGTAGTTTCAGACATAAAAAAAATTGATGGAATAAATAGATAGATGGATATGGTGACTATATGTAATATATTTAGATATCTTGGAACAATATAAGGGGCATTTAATAGGATGATATATTATTGTCCAGTGCCGCTTAGGCTAGAATAAAATTTTTATAAGATTATGATAAACTACACAGCGCTTTATGGTTTTAAGAATTTTTGGATGTTGAGAAGTAACTGATACAAAAAGTTAATATTCAATAAATAAGAATGACATGTGGACTTAAGAAAAAAGAATCAAATGAACAAATAATAGTATCCAAGAGCAATGAGGTGTAGGAAAAAAAAATAGATTGTGATGGTATATTGACACTGAAGGTGAGATATTATAGATAGAATAATTGAGTTTATTGTAAAACAAGATTGAGAAAATCATTAATTAAATAAAAAATGATTTGATTGATTTGAATATTTACTAGTCATACACCCTTTCATATTATTCGAGGGAAAAGATTCATGTAGCCAACCAAAAATAGTTAGGATAAACACAGTATGATAATGATGATGGTGATTCTCAAGAGACTTCTTGTGAGAAGATGAGAAGGGCTTGGGTTTAATCCCAAAAATATGTAATGTACATTTAATTGGTTGATCCAGATTGAAGCCAAACAAGGAGTGCCAATCATTTAATTCTAATCTGTTATATTCATCTATCTTATTTATTTAAAGAGGGAAAAATCTGCTATAGTACATAGGCCTTCATAAGGTATAACCACGTTAATGATTTCTGGGCTAATTATCAATAATGTGATCGAGGATTTGAGATCTTATTCTCAAGATGTGAAATCTTCAATGATGTGTTGAAGTATATTGTGCGATAGCTGCAACTCCCTTTTGATATTGACCAAAGCACTTGAAAAAAAAATGATGTGCATTCTAACTTAGGTGAGTCAACATTGTCAAAGGACGCTTGACGTCTGTAAATGGAGTAGTTCATGTGTGTGATCTGCAGAGTGGGCCTACACGGGCCACCACTTGGACTGGGTTACATTTAGTTATATAATGTCAGTATGTTACGTCCAGCTCTAACTGCCCTTTGTATTATACTTGTCAATGTGAATTTCTAGGGATAATTCATTAAAATGTCCCTAATGTTTCAATCTAGTCCTGATTATGTCCCTATAGTTTGTTCTGAGCCATTTATATCCCTCATGTTTTACCAATTATCCCAAATATATCCCCACCGTCAACTCCTTTGTTAACTGATACAGAATCATTCATGTGGTAGCCACATGACTAACCTGTGACAGGATTCTTAAAGAAAAAACAGAGAAGATTGGCTTCGCTTCATCTTATTTCTTGATCCCCCCTACCCTAAACCCTAATTCTCGTGGGATCGTTGGCGGTGAAGTCATCGGGCAGTGAAGACGTCTAACTCCAGCGGTGAAGACGTCTATCTCCAGGATCCCCCTAATCCCTCTTGTATCAACCCTTCGGCGCCATGTTATTCCCCCCATGATAGCCTACTAATTCGCCATGGGATCCACGGTGGTGAAGACGTTTAACACCTTCGTTTAATACATCACACTTTGGTTGCCGACTTTACAGGCAACGTTTAACAACGTTGGGAGCACAAATTGGTAAGTCCTACAAGAAAACTATGTTTTGTGATCAATCTTACAAGTTAGAAAACTTTAGGATCTACAACTAATAATTTGATTCTATTGAACAGTGAAGATACATTTATTGGGTTTTGATGGCTAGACGAAGTAAACGCTTGTTGCAATTCACCCCGGACTATGGTATTTTCTATTCTTTTTTCATAATTTTAATTATATATTTGTTGTTTAATTACTTGTTAGATGACACTTATAAAACTTGTTTTTGTGTATTTATTTTTTATTTACAGATAATGTTGGAGAACCAAATGAGATTGGAATTGAATCAAATGTTGATGGAAGTGGATCAGATGATGAGGACGATGAAGATTTTCATGACAGTGGGTATGAGTTTGATGAAGATGATAGGATTTTTTATAGTCACGTTGATCATGATGCCGAAATATTGGACAATAGAGCGGCTATTGATAATGGAGTAATTCGGAATGAGGTTTTATTTAACATGCAAGTTGGTTTTTTGCGCATCTTGTTTAAGGATTGTTTGCACATATTATCAATATTTATAAGTTTTTTATTCTTAATGATTACTAAGTATATCAATATTTTAGCACAATGTATAAGGCGATGTTAATTGTGTTGATATTAATGAATTGGTTAGTAATGTGGGTTATTATGATGATGATTATGAAGCCCAAACAATTCCTTTGTTCAACCCCATTAAGGATGCAGAGAACCCTGACTTGCAGGTTGGTATGATTTTTAGCTCAAGAGATGAAGCTAAGTTTGTCATTGAAAGTCATTGCATCAGATGGGGACGGTTTGTTAGGTTCGTTAAAGTTGATAAGAAGAGGTTGCAGGGAAAGTGCAGAAATGAAAGTTGTGATTGGGTGATTCATGTGTTGCCAATGGGCCATGATAGTTGTTGGCAGATTAAGAGTTTTCAATCCAAACACAACAATTGTTTTTGGGATAATGCTAATAGAACTGCAAGCTCAACTTGGCTAGGAAAGACTTTTGTCAACAAGTTTAAATCGAACTCAAATTTGGGGACTATAGCTTTCAAAGATGAGATTTTCGATAGCTTAAGATTGAGTGTTTCGAGGAAAAGAGCTTACTTGGCTAAGAGGAAAGCTCTTGAAATGCTTTAGGAGTCTGTTAGCCAACAATTTAGTAGGATCCGAAATTATTGTGCAGAGTTGATGAGGGTAGATCCAAGTGCCAGAGTCATTTTAAAATTAACTGAGGATGAAGATGGTCCAAGGTTTCAACGTATGTACGTTTGTTTTTCTGCATGCAAAGAAGGATTTAAGAAAGCATGTAGACCTCTTGTTGGTGTTGATGGATGCTTTCTTAAAAGTAAGAATGGTGGACAATTGTTGGCAACAGTTGGGCTAGATCCCAACAATTATATCTTCTCTATTTGCTATGCCTTGGTTGAAAGAGAAACAAAAGACAGGTGGATGTGGTTTCTGCAGTTGTTGGACACTGAAATAGCCATTGGAGATGGACATGGATGGACATTCATGTCAGACAAACAAAAGGGGCTGATTTCGACATTCGAAAGTTTGTTTCCTGCTACTGAGAATTGTTTTTGTGCTAGGCATTTGCATACTAACATGAAAAGGGAAGGGTTTCCAGGTATGTCTATTAGAAATTCACTTTGGGCAGCCAAAGCAACAACAATTGTAGAATTTCGTCATAGGATGGAAGAGATGAAATAAATTGATGTGAAAGCGTACGAGTGGTTGGCTAAGAAACTCGAGGAACATTGGTCCAAGTCACATTTTACCAAAAACCCCCAAATGTGATGCACTTTTGAATAATATGTGCGAGTGCTTCAACAGTTTTATCTTGGAGGCCAGAGAGAAGCCAATTATTCTGATGTTTGAAGGTATAAGAAATTTGCTCATGGTTCGATTTCAACTTAACAGAGAAAAGGCTGAGATATGGGACAACAAGATTTGTCCAAAAATTATAAAGGTTTTGGCACAAAATTGCAATGACGCGACACAACATAGTTTGATACAAGCTGATCATATGCATTTCCAAATCAATGGACCATCTAGTCAGCACATAGTCAACTTTGGTGCAAATTCGTGCAATTGCATATGGGACTTGACTGGCATCCCATGCCAAAATGTGGTGTGTGCAATTTGGTACAAGTATCAAGATCCACTTGATTACGTGCATTCCTATTATGGGGTTGAGACATATCAGAAATGCTACGAGAAATCTATTTTGCCAATTACTAGTTCTGATTTATGGCCTGAATAGGAATGTTCATTGTCATCTCCACTACCTCTGATATTTAAAGAGAAAGTGGGTAGACTTGCTAAATTGCAAAGGAGGGAAAGAGATGAACCTCCTAGTTCTAGTAAAACACACTACATGGAGCAAGAAGAAATAATAAATACAAAACATGTGGAGAATTTGGCCATAACAAAGGACATGCAAAGAACCCAGGGAACCAAGAAACTATGCAAGAACATTCGACACAACAAAGCCAAACAACGCCTATTGTTGATTCAAGCCAAATTAAAAGGAAAAAATTACAAGTTTGGATATTCGAATTTTATTCTTGGTTTCAATTTTTAATCCATATTATTTAAGTTGTTGTTATGCTTTGATGCTATTATGCTTTATGTTGCTTGCTTTTAATATTCTACTTTGAAAGTGGGCAGACCTGCTGCTATTTAAGTTGTTGTTAATATTCTGCTATTAAGTTGCTTGTTGTTAATATCCGAATTTCTAGTTTTGTTGTACAATCTGCTGTTAAGTTGTTAATTAATAAGATTCCTTATTATGCTTTACACAGGTGAGAAGGTCAGTTTGTGGTGGGAAAAATGGAGCAAGAGGGAGATCGAGATCAATTGGAGCCGGAGCATCGTTAGCTGATCAGAGCATCGTGAAGGGGGGAAAAACTTTGTGACTCTTTCTGGACTCAGGTCATCGTTAGCTAATCAAAGAAAGAAGAGCCATGAAAATGCTAGGCTTGTTTCGAAGACTAAATCAACTACATGTGCTTTAGAATCTTCGATTGTGAATCTTCAGAATCAGTAGATGTAATGCAGTGGTGTTTTGGAATAATTTTTTGTAGATGCATTTCAATAGATGTAATGCAGTGGTGTATTGGGATAATTTTTTATAGATGCATTTCAGATGTAATGCATTTCAATAAATGTAATGTAGTAGATGCATTGTAGAAACTATCTTAGTCTATTTTTTTGTGAACTTGGCAGTTCCCTTATTTGGTCACAAAACTTGTCTGAGTACTGTGTTTGATCACAACGAACTTGTCTCTGAGTATTATTTGCCACGTCTATATGCAAATCATTTTTCTGCACAAATCTATCAGAAAAATAGGAGGTTTTAATGAGCAACCAATGAGACAATCATCTTTTTTTATCAAGATAATAGTTCTTGAAGTTATAGATGCATGTACCAAGAATTAGATTTGATCCAAATGATCTTGGCTAGATCATTGCTCAATGACAAGCCTTTTACAATTTAGCCAATGATTTCCATTCTATTTCCTAGATGATCTCTTAAATGATAACCATAACATTTCAATGAAGTGAAAAAGAAACTTGATGTTTATCTCAATACATCAATCAACCTTCATTACACCATAAAAAAAAACTATTTGGCATCATCTCTAACACAGAGAGATTTCAAACCTTCATTACACCATAAAAAAAAACTACTTGGCATCATCTCTAACACAGAGAGATTTCAATTATTGTTCTATTTCCTCAAACATCCCTACAACCTTTAAACAATGGTTACGATGCTCATTTGCTAACTCTAACTGTGCATCCATAAGTTTAGCTAGCATCTCAGATTGGTCAGGTTTACTAGAACTTGAAGCAGCTGTTGAGCTTGATCTGGAAGTTGAGGTCGAAGGTTTCTTTTCAGCACGAGTAAAGGTAGTAGATTGTTTCTCTTTGTTTGCAGTAAATGCTGCTATTGCTTCCTCACTAGTTTTATAGGACTTGTGTACAACTCCGCTAAATTTGTTAACTTGCATATGTGTTTCCTCCCAAGTGCTATAAACACCAGGACTCCGTCCAACAAACACAACATATGTCTTTGTCTTTCTCTATAATTGCAACAAAATTTTCCAAAGTACAATAAAATGGCTCACCATTTCCAAACTTATTTACTCTTCTTCCTTCTCTTGCTCGGTTTTGATGATCACGATTTGTTTTCCAGTCCGCTTGTTAGCCCATCAGATCTGGTCTCCTCAACTCCAAGATCCCCTCAACTCCTCTAAATCAAGATGCAAAGTCACATTTTGCCCGCCATTTGAATGAATCAAATGTTAAAGCACATTCATAGACAACTTACCGATGTGTTCATGGTACCATCGTCATTCGTGAGTTAGACGTCTTCACAGCCAGAGTTAGACGTCTTCACCGCCCGGCGACTTCACCGTCAGTGATCCTGTGAGAATTAGGGTTTAGGGTAGGGGGATTGGGAAATAAGGGTTTAGGGTAGGGGGATTGGGAAATAAGACGAAGCGAAGCCGAGTTTCTCCGTTTTTTCTTTAAGAATCCCGTCACAGGTTAGTCACGTGGCTATCACGTGACTGATTCAGTATTCGTTAACAGAGGAGTTGACGGTGGGGATATATTTGGGATAACTTGTAAAACATGAGGGATATAAATGGCTCAGAACAAACTATAGGGACATAATCAGGACTAGATTGAAACATTAGGGACATTTTAATGAATTATCCCGAATTTCTACAAAGTTACTTCTTGCATATTGAACAAGGAATCCTTTTTGCTTGAAAATGAGTTTAAAGAAGATTTCCATTACGTATGGTTCAGGGTTTTTACCCCTAGCAATCATTTGCCTCATGGATCAGCTCGCAACACTTCATAATATGGAATAACAAATATTAACAGCCATCATCATTAAGTCCTTTTCAACTCCGCCCATCAAACATTGCATCGAGATCATTCTTAACAATCATCAAGATCATTCTTAGCATTTAATAGCCAACATCACATCCAAGTTGGCTTCCAGACCGAATGTTGAGAAATCAAAATTCTAGATGTTTGATGCTGAAGAACAAATAATCAAGGCATATGCACTTGGTTAGAAGATAGTTAAACTATAAAGACTGTTCTCAGTTAAATGCTCGTCGCCTCTTGCTTGTTATTACTAAGCCTGCTGTTTTCGATTAGAAAGTGGAACCATTAGGTTCAAAATGCTGACACTGCAAACGAAAAATTTCTATTCAGGAACGTGAGTACCTTCAAGCTCATGTCAACTAGTAAGTATCCGTTCTTTGATAACCAGGAGAATTAAACAAAGAGGTTTCTCAATTTCAGTTCGTAATCTTTAAAAATGGATAAACTTGAACAGCAGAGAAATAATAACAAGGCAACTTACGCAACCCAAATTTTCAATAAGCTCAACGGCCCCAAGGAAAAATGCAAGCAACCCAAAAAAAAAAAAAATGAACTCATAAAAAAAGGATGGATTGACACACTGGAGCTCGTCTAGCGAGAAGCGGTTCCTGGATCTCCATAGGCCAAACCACGAGAACATGATGAGGGCGATCCGATCTCTAAGGGATCACCAGCCGGAAGCCCGAAGAAGGCAACCTGAGCCTCGTATCTCCGGCGTCTTCTTCTCTTGCTCGCCGTGCACCTCACTTCCCTCTCCTCGCCTCTGCTCTCAGCGTCGGGGACGAAGAGACTCTCTCAGATTACCCTTTGGCCTTTTCCGCTCGACAAAGAAAAAGAATCGAAATAAAATAAATTAAAAAAGGCGCCACCGTAGCCTCCATGTTGTAGGCAGCCGACGCGGCCGATACGTGGACGGTGATCTCAAGCTTCCGCAGTCGTACAACCGTGCGATGGAGACCCCACCCAGAAACGAGCGGTTCTGATCAATACCGCATATTATTTTTTTCAGCGTGTACGTGGGTTCTTGCTAAAGTCAATCGGCCAAATCAAATTTTTAAGGGCAATTGCCTAAGAAGATTTCCAGTTCCAACCAATGTTTTGAAAATCGGATTCATCACTGAACCGGTGAGGTGATCGGATCGAAATTTTTTAAATTTGATCGGTTGAACTGATGATTCAACCGTTATATATATATATATAACATGCATCAATAATTAAAAAAATTCACGCTTCCAAATAAAAAGAGGATACTAAACAATAACATAACTACTAAATAGTTTCATCCAATTAAAAAAAAAAGACAATAATTCATTACAAATACAATAATTCTTAACAGCAACATATAATTAAAAATAATCAATTCATCATGAATTTACAACTCTATTATCACATTCATATCCAATCATCTTTATCAACAAGAACACTTCTACTTTGAAATAAGTCCAAATTAACATCCTCGGGCTCAGCTTCATCTCCATCATCTGAAAATGAAAAAAGCAATCACATTTACTTCAAGAAAAATAGTTATATCTTTATACTTAATAATATAATATCATATCAAAACAACCTTCAAATTGTTGAAAATTCGAACTTTCCAGAGGTATTGGAAGTTCTTCAAGCTCCTCTTCCAACTCATCATAATCAAGCTCTCCTATTGGCGTTTCTTCACCATCCAAAAATCTGTCTTATCAATGAACTCTTAATCAACGGATCCTAACTTCTCTTTGGTTGTTCACTCCTACAACACATTTCATGAGTTATTAATATATTAATAATTTTTTTGATACAAAATAATGAAATTAATAAAAAAAAAGAATAATTTCAGATGTACCTATTTTGCAATCGCAAATTATAATGCACATATACAAAATCATTAAGTCTCTGATGCTCTAATCTATTCCTTTTTTTGTATGAATACGTTCAAAAACACTCCAATTTCGTTCACATCTAGAAGAAGAAGTTGTTTGACCCAAAATCCTAATTGCAAGCTTTTGTAAATTTTAAGCATCACAACCAAAGAGCTTCCACTAACTCTCTACCACAATCACAGTGAATATTAGAATATTAGATAAAGAAAACTAAATAATAAATACTTTTTTTTCAAAAGACTTAATATAATAAAAAATTATTACCTGGACGATTTTTTTGGCTGCTAAGAATAGCAGATTTTCGCCCAAAACTCCCTTGACGATCTCGAAACATACCAATCTCATATGTTAATACATCCAAACTACACCAATCTACCTTTGATTCTATGTAATCAAACAAACCATTTGTGATCTCTGGATGGATAGAAAATGTGGGATCATATTGAAAAGCAGGATTCAAATAATAAGCAGTAGCTTGAAGATTCTTTCTCAACATTCTATCCCATCTTTCATTGATTATGTCAGTATAAGGCTTGTAGGATCTCTCTTTGTTTTTAAAGAGCTTCTTGATGTCATTAATTGCTCTATACATGCCCTCATAGACATAACCCAAAGAAGGTCTTTCATCAGTGTCATAAACATGCAAAAGACGAATAAGTTGGCCCATAATCCTCATTGTAATCAAATAATTATTCCAAAACTTTTCATCCAAAACAATTTGCTTAACCTCTTTTCCTTTGTCTATTTTCAAGAACTTTTTGTAATCTCCACTGGTGATTAGAACTTGCAAACTATCTTTGTGATCATGCAAACTTTTTAATGCAATAAAAGTAGTTGCAAATCTAGTTTCTCCTGGACAAATAATCTCCTTCTACCCTTTTGTCTTTCTCAACCAATTTAAAGTGTACTTATGGCTATACATAAATACAGTCACAGTTGAAGCAAGTGATATTATGGCTTTCACATCATTCATTTGACCAATATCCTTTAAAATTAAATTGTTGCAATGTGCAGCACATGGAGACCAACAAATGGTTGGGTATTTTTCACTTAGTAGAGTTCCAGCAACCTTATAATTGCTAGCATTATTAGTAACCATATGCATCACATTTCTTAGACCAACGATTTCAACAATTTCAACAAATAAATTACACAAATTATGTGCATTTGTCTCAACATCAGATGTATCAACAAATTTGATGAAAGATATACCTTTAGGACAGTAAACCAAAAAATTAATCAATGGTCTTTGTCTACTGCCTTTCACCCATCACCCATTATAGTGCAACCAGTTTCAGTCCAAATACTTCGAAATGAATCAATAAGTAAAGCCAAATCTTTCTTAGCTTCTCTCAACAAAGGCACTTGCAGATCATAATAAGATGGAGCTTTATACCCATGACCCATTAATGTTATTTGATCAATAGCTTTTTGAAAAAATGGAGAGTTAACAGCATTTATAGGAATGCAAGCATCATAAAACCAACAGCCAATAGCCATATCACAGTTGTGTCATTTTTCTTTACTTTGCAAAATAGCCTTGATAGTGGGTTGTGAATTATCATTTCCACCTTTAAAGAAATTATGTATACCTGGGCCTAGTGTAGTGGCTTTTCGCTTTCCTTTATCAGATGGTGCACTTGCCTCATTGATTGTAATTCCTTTAGTGTGAATAATGGGAATTTCTTGGACTTCATCGCCATCAAATTCATCTACATATCAACCAAATGGATTTTTTACCCCAAATTCTCCTCTTTTTTTTTCTTTTTCCTTTTTTCTTCTCAAAAATATCTTTCAAGGTTACTCAAATAGCATGCCTAACTTGTGGTGGAACCTTTCCACAAGAAATAATGCTACCCCTTGCTCCCGCTAAGTGTTGCTTCATCCTAAATATACCCCCACCCGCAAATGTCTTGTGACAATAAATGCATGTCATAGTTTTTCTTCCTTGTGCATTTACACCTTCAGAAACATGAGCCCATGCTATATCCGCTTTCTGTCTATGACTTTGGCTTGCAGATTCTTCACTAGTAAATGGTCCCGCAGATGAATTTGCATTGCTACCAGTACCACTACTACCATCCATTATCTTGAAATATGAAAACGTAGGAATACAAAAAAATAATAACATTCTTATACACAAACTAAAAGACAAGTGTGCACATGATTAGGCTAAGCTAATGCATAAGCCAAACTGTTACAACAAAAGGCAAATAAAAAATGAAAACTTTCCCTTAGAATATCATAAAGAGCTATAATAAAAAATGAAAACTTTCCACTAGTTTATATTTTCAAGTGTATACTAATTTTGTTTTTTGTGAATATTTTTTGTTTTACTAGAGAAGATTTTTACTCTCCTTTCTTTTCCTTTATTTCTTTGCCCCTTTGAAAGGATTATCTTCTAGCATTTAGTAATCAGATGATCTGAAAGTAATGTGGTTGGATTTCCTAATAATCTCATTTTCCTTTAGTTTTAAGTATTACATTCGAAGAATTTAACAAAGGGTATGTTAATGAAAATATGAACCTTTACAGTTCATATGTTTACAAAGATAAGGAAACAAAAACACATAATTTGTTGGTCACTCATAGCGGGAAGATTGTCAGGCCAAACTGACAATGCAATAAAAAATTATTAGATCAATCATCTACTTAAGAAACTTAAGAAAGAAGAAATCAAGCTCAAATAACTAAATGCCTTTTGTAAATTACTTCCTAATGTTGACTTCTTTTTCCTTTTAGGCTTACAATGAGATGTATAATACTTACATTTTAAGCTTCGAATCAGCCATATAAAATAGATTAAGCTTGGAAAAAAAATAAATGAATGGAAGCTTAAAAAAATTTAAAAGTTAATGAAAATTAGAAAAAAAAAAAAAACTAATCTTAGGGATTTGAACAAGCTTTGAAGAAGTTGAAATCTAAAGCCTTTGAAAGTTGAGGTTGCAAGAAACTCGTTGGAGTGGAGTGGAGGCTGCAAGAAGCTCGTTGGAGAGTGGAGGCTGCAAGAAACTCGCTGGAGTGGAGGCTGCAAGAAGCTCGCTGGAGAGTGGAGGCTGCAAGAAGCTCGCTGGAGTGGAGTGGAGGCTACAAGAAGCTCGCGGGAGAGGAGGCTGTAGCTATGAGAGTTGTCGAGAAAAAAAACACAATAAAGCCGCCGCTAGGTTTCCAGACGAAAAAACCAAAAAGCAAGGGAAAAGAATCACCGGTTCACCATATCCCTGTTAAACCGCCGGTTCCCGGTTGTTGACCGATTTTGACCGGTCAATTTACTTTTTCGACTTTAATGGTTGACCTGACCGAATCGAGGGCCGGTTCGTGGTTCGATCGGTCGGATCGGCCGGTCCGGTCCGATTTTCTTAACATTGGTTCCAACTTTATTTTATTAATTAACAACCTAATTGTCTCTTTATTGAAAAAATACTTTAATATTATATACCAAATATGGAAAATACTATAAGTAATATATATATATATATATAAAAGATCTTAAAACGCTGTCCACCGCTGTATTTTTTTTTTTTAAAAAAAAAACCTTATGATTTAAATCGAAAAGCTTGGCCATTGCAGTTGGTCACTACAATTTAGAAGAAAATTAAAAAGGCGCCATTTATTATATTTTATCATATAAAGTATTGCACCTAACAATTGGAACAATAGTAAATATCTTTAAATTCCGAATCATAGCTCTAACTTCCTCTTCAATCCTGACTCAGACAAAATATGTCTGCACTCCCTGATAAAATCTCTTTTTACTTTTTCTACTCCCTAATCTGTTTCAATTTATCAAAATTTCATCCTCATTTTATTCTCCTCTGACTTATTTTATATTTCTTCGACTTCCAATTAACTCCCTCCTGGACTTCCACCCTAAATTGTAGATGACTATCCAAAATAATTTCTTTGATGGTGAACACAAAAATTGGAGAGGCGGCAAAATCCGTCTTTCACCTTAAACTTAAGGATCATTGACAAATGTCATGTCTGAAGAAGTAAGAAGGTAGTAATCAAAACAACTAAAGTACTACTAATATGAAGAAGTAGTTTGCGTTATATTATTGTGCCAAAAAGACGAAACGCTCGCCCCCAGCGCCTTCGTCGTACCCGATCTTGTTGGTTGCTACTCGGAAAGCCTAGAGGTTTCACTGTACAAAAATTTTGTACAAAGGTCTGAACCTTTTCCTAGCTACCATGTGTTCTTTTAAATTAAATTTTGGATCGCCTGCGGAACTTAACACGTTTGATCCAAAACTTAATCTATTTGTTCTTTTAGGTTTTGACTTGGATCTCCTGCGGAACTTAACACGTTCGATCCAAATCACCTTAAGTTATTAATTTCATTAAATATTAATTTCCATAATTGGTTCCCAGTACTGACGTGGCGAGGCACATGGCCTTCTTGGATATGGGAGCAACCACCACCGACTAGACAAAACCTTTTATGGAAAGCTAATATTTAATTTCCTAAAATAACTTTATGTCAACCAAAAAGAACAATCAAATCACAAGGAAAATAAAAACAAAAGAACACTATATCGAAAACAAATTCGAAACACTAAAATCGTATGCCTCTTGTATTTGGTATTATTTCCAAAAATAACTAGTATGATGCGGAAAGGAAAAATACTAGTTATACCTTTTAGAAAGCCCTCTTGATCTTCTATCGTATTCCTCTTCTAACCTCGGACGTTGTGTGGGCAACGATCTTCCGAGATGAGAACCACCAAGCACCTTCTTCTTCCTTGCAAGTTTCGGCCATCAAAACTTCTTCTAGGATGAAGAGGTTCGGCCACCACCACCATGCTCCAAGGGATGCTAGAAACAAAGCTTTCTTTCTCTCCTCCTTCTTCTTCTTCTCTAAACTTGATCCGGCCACCATATGAGTCTCCACAAGAAGGATGAGGTTCGGCCATCAAAGAGAAGAAAGGAGGAGAGGATGGCCGGCCACACCAAGGAAGAAAAAGAGAGAGGAAAAATAATAGAGTTGTTAGCCATGAAGGCACCTCTACCCTCTCTTTTATAATCCTTGGCCTTGGCAAATAAGGAAATTTAAATAAAAATTTCCTTAATTCTTTTGCCATTGATAAGGAAAATTTATTTAATTAAAAATAATTTTTTCTCATCAACAATGTGGCCGACCACTTTAAACCAAGCAAAGGAAATTTAATTCAATCAAGAATTAAAACTTTCCTAATTTGTTTCCGGAAATTTTATAAAAAATTTCTCTAATAATTTTTCCCTTCATGATGGTCAATAAAAAGGAAATTTTATAAATTAAAATATTTCTTTTAAACATGTGGATAAAAAGAAATTTATCTTTAAAAATTAAAATATCTTCCAATCTACAAATAAGGAAAGATATCTAATCTTTTCTTAATCTTTGTAGAAGCTTTATAAAAGAGATATTTAATTTTTAAACTCTCTTTTAAATCATGAACATGATTAAAAGGAAATTTTTTACCAAAATTAAAATCAACCTTTTAATCTACAAATAAGGAAAGAGATTTAACTCTTCTCTTAATCTTTTGTAGAATCTTATAAAAGGAAAGATTTAAAATTTTAAACTCTCTTTTAAATCATGTTATCCACATAAGAAAAATTTTAAAAATAAAATTCCTTTTTATTTTAATAGTGTCGGCCACCAAAGCTTGAGTTCAAGCTAGGGCCGGCCATATGAATTCACCCATGAACCAAAACATGGCCGACCCTAGCTTGGTATCCAAGCTAGCTTGGCCGGCCCCCTATAGGATGGGTAAGAAGGTGGGTATAGGTGGGTATAGTACTCTATAATTAAGAAGCTACGATAGGGACCGAGAGGAGGAATTGGTTTTGGTCTCCCGATAAAATTAAGCATCCCGTGTTCGCCCCGAACACACAACTTAATTTTATCAATAATAATTCATTCCACTAGAGAATTATTATTGAACTACCGCACCAATCCCAAATTACATTTTTGGGCTCCTTCTTATTATGAGTGTGTTAGTCTCCCTGTGTTTAAGATAACAAATGCCCACTAATTAAGTAAGTTACTGACAACTCACTTAATTAATATCTAGCTCCAAGAGTAGTACCACTCAACTTCATCGTCATGTCGGACTAAGTCCACCTGCAGGGTTTAACATGACAATCCTTTTGAGCTCCTCTTGGGGACATTCTCAACCTAGTATCTCTAGGACACAGTTTCCTTCTATAATCAACAACACACACTATAAGTGATATCATTTCCCAACTTATCGAGCTTATTGATTCATCGAACTAAATCTCACCCATTGATAAATTAAAGAAATAAATATCAAATATATGTGCTTGTTATTATATTAGGATTAAGAGCACACACTTCCATAATAATTGAGGTCTTTGTTCCTTTATAAAGTCAGTATAAAAGGAATGAACTCAAATGGTCCTACTCAATACACTCTAAGTGTACTAGTGTAATTATATAGTTAAGATAAACTAATACCTAATTACACTACGACGTTCCAATGGTTTGTTCCTTTCCATCTTGGTCGTGAGCTACTATTTATAATTTATAAGGAACCGATAGCATGATCTTCTGTGTATGACATCACACACCATGTTATCTTCAATATAAATTAATTGAGCAACTACATTTATCATAAATGTAGACATTTGACCAATGTGATTCTTATTTCTAGATAAATGTTTATACCAAAAGCTAGGCTTTTAGTATACATCCTAACAGACCCAAGGTCATCACGACGGAGGTTTGCGTTGTATTGTGAAGGTAGAAACAAACGTATTTGAGTAGAAGATAAGTTATGTTTTTGTGCATTAAATTTTGACTGATTTATTATTCCTATTAGTAGAATAAAATTAAGATTATTGTTTGTGTACATCTCTGTTAAATGATGTGAAAAATTGAAGCTTTAATTCATGAATATTGTCAATTTTGTTAGGTTGAATAAAATTAGGTTTTTTAGAATTATAATTTTATGAATGAGTTTGTATTGCATCTTTTTCAATTTAAGGAATGAATGAAATATGTGAGTTGTTTTATAGTGATTATCAATAAATTGAATAATGTACTCTATCTAAACACTTTAATGCCCCAAAATTTTTAGAATTTGTACTTTATGGTATGAATACATAAATTATTCTAATTTTTTACGGTGTCAATTCTGCCAGCTCGAATAAAATTAGTTTTAGTGATTAAATTATAATTTTATAACTGTGTTTGTGTTTTATCTTCTTTAATTGAAGAATTGAAAGATATATGATTATAAATACACAAGATCATTCATTAAATCCATATTGTTTCAATCATGTCTTAATTTTATCCCTAAACAATTCCAGATGTTGAATGCGTCTCTTATATTTTTAAATGTGTCTAAATATATCCTTCTCGTTAACTTTGTTGTTTATAATTAACGGAATGAACATGTGTTTCTAACGTGATTTTTTCCCCTATACAAGCGGACTGGAAAATACATCGTGATCATCAAAACCAAGTATGAGAAAAAGAAAGAGGAGTAAATAAGTTTGGATATGGTGAGTCATTTTATTTCAATTTCAGTTTTTGATTATTTATTATATTTTGGAAATAAGTTAGAAAAAATTTATTGCTATTATAAGGCAAAACATATGTTGTGTTTGTTAGACGAAAGCCTGACATTTATAACACTTGGGAAGAAACACAAATGCAAATTAACAAATTTTGCAGAGCTGTACACAAGTTCTATAAAACTGGTGAGGAAACAGTAATAACATTTATTGCATACAAAGAGAAACAAACAACCACCTTTACTCGTGCTTAAAGAAACCTTCGAGCTCAACATTTGTATCAAGCTCATCATCGCTTTAAGTTCTAATAAATCTGGCCAATCATAAATGAGTATCGTACCTAATCCTATCCGAAAGTCGATGAGATGGAAAGCCGGGAATGTGACGCTCCCACTGACCTCTTGTGGACTCCGCTCGGACCTACAACACAGATTACGTCAGTGTCGAGCCAGGGAAGGGGTCCCTGGCGTTAGCCCTCTGACGCTCAAATCAATTACCAACGATGAAGTAGAATGCAGAACAAAATGAACAATAGCGAGAACAATGTCTATCGCGTATTACATACCTCCGTCGATGCTTGGACCACCCTTTATATAGAGCTCCTGTGGTGCGTGTGCACGCTCCTCGTGGTGAGCATGCTTCCTAAAGTTTTCCTTGAAAAGACTTGTCAGTAAAGTGTCTCTGACACAGTACCTCAACAGGCCGAGCATATCTCTGAAGTGATAGTGGAAGTTTCCACCGTACGATCTTCTGGTTGTCCATGCTCAGTGTCGGCAGCACTAATTCCCAAAAGGATGTCGATGGATACTAGAGAGAGAGTATGCTGGTAGGCCGAGCGGGTTGGCCGCTCGATCATAACTTCGTTGTTCCAGTGTCCTGTCCACTCGGCCGGAACTCCACTGTGCTTGTGTCATGTCTGCTCGGCCGGAATTCCACTATGCCTGTGTCACATCCGCTCGGCAGACGTTCCACTCTGCAGTCGAGTCCTACTATCTGGCTAAGAGGGGTAGCCGCTCAGCCCGGCTTCTACACATCGTTTCTTCTTCCGTCCGGCGTTTAATACTCCATTAAGTGTCGGTCCTTTGACACCTCCCCGTGTCAAAGGTGAGGTCGAACCGGAACACTCTCCCCTAATCGGAGCATGGTAGCCCCTACTGATCGATGATATCTGAGCGTTGACCTGATCGTTCGACCGCCCGATGATATCTGAGCGTTGACCACCATGACTTGACCTCCACCGTGGTAGCTATCCTCCATGGGGTGGGCCCCCCTTATCATCGCATCACATGCCTCCCCCTCAAATCTAGTCAAAGGAGGCTGCAAGTCCGACTGACTAAACAAAATTGTCTATGAAGTATGCCACCCGATCGACTTCGACACTCCTTGGTTTTTGATCGGGATAACGTAGCATAACAGTTGGCTATGTGACCGCTCTCTGCCGATCGACCTGTTGAAACTTGTCGTTCTGTCGTAGGTCTGCTCCCTTAAGCCGCGACACAACGAACATCTGTACTTATGAAATCTTTTCTTGGGTTGTCTTGGACGAGCGTAATCCAGGCTTACGTCAGTCATATTTCTGGGAGACCGTGCAACTTCCGACTCATGATGGCTGAGCACTCTCCCATGCCTCTTAATTGCCCTCCTTAAATGTCAGCCTGTGGTGAGGCGCCAAGTGTCTCGCTTGCTACCGCTGCATGCTTGACGTGACAGGCAGATATCCGCTGGTAATGTGACGTTTGACCCTTCAAATTCAACGACCCGATCTCTGCCTGACCTAGATCGGTCGGCTCCGGTCGACTAACCCTGGGGCTTATAATCCCGTGCGCGTCATCGCTACCTCCTTCGCATCTTCATCTTCGAGCTCTTCGGTGCCAACTACTTTGTGCTCCGATGACACTTCTCCCTTCCAGTTTCTCCGGTGACCTTTCTCTGTAAGCTTCCTTCCATCGTCATCTTCCTTCTGGTTTTTCGTCGTTTCTTTGTGTTTCGGCGATATTCCGGTGACCTTCCTTCCTCTCACACATCCTTTGTGTTTTTTACGATGGTGAGTTCCTCACAGCCGCCTGTCGGTGACCCTGGGCTTTGGTACACATCTACTGAGTCCAGGTTTGACGCCGGCGATGCTGAGAGATTGACGGTCACCTTTGAGTTTTCTCGCGGCTACAAAGTTGTTCTTCCTTCTCCCTCTGATCGACCAAATTCTCCACCGCCCCACTGTCTTACCTTCTTTAGAGATCAGTTTACCACCAGTCTGCGGTTTCCCATTCATCCCTTTTTCCCCACTGTTTGTAAATATTTTCGCATCTCCCTTCATCAACTAGTGTCGAACTCCTTTCGGCTGCTGTGCGAAGTAGTTATTCTTTTCCACCTGTACGACATTTCTCTCACTTTCCGAATCTTCCAATATTTTTATTATCCAAAATTGTCTGAGCTGGGGGCTTTCCTTTTCTATGTCCGAGTGAGCTTGGTTTTCTTTGACAAGATGTCGACCTCCAACAAACACTGGAGGGAATACTTCTTTTTTGTATGCTTTCCCGAGCAGCCTTACTTCTCGACCCACTGGCAGCTCGAAGTGGAAAATCAGCCTCCCCTAAAATAGTACAAGAGCCGATCGGACTACCTCGACGCAACCTCAATGTTGGTCGGTCAGAAATACGACATCCATAAGGTGCTGCTAGAGGGTGCCCTCTATATCTTCGGCTTGAGTCCGATCCATACCCGGATTCCGCCCATCCTAGGTATGCAACTTCTTCACTCTTTCTTTTGATTCTAACTGATTTTTCTTCCTCTTTTCTAGCCGAAGTCATGCTACGTGCGTGTCTAGCCGACAAGGTTAAGCTTGCTGATGTCGCGATCAATGCGCCAGCTGCGGAGGAGTTGGAGAGTCGTAGCCTGCAGCCGGTCGTCTCCCAAGAAGACCCCCAAGATGAGAGCGAGGTGACTCCAGTCTTGGCGAGTGGTGGAGAGACTAGTGGATCCCATCCTCCCTCCGAACGGCAACCGGTCGTCCAGATCGAGGGGGTGTCAGGCTCGACCTCCTCAGGAGAGCCACTTATCAGGCATAAGAGGCATTGGGCGAAGCCTTCATCATGCTCCGCATCTTCGGTGGTGCGGTCTGCTAAGCGGGTTGAAACTTCAACCCCCACTCCTGCTCAAGAGATCACTGCTCCACATCGTCGGATCGGACACCATCACTGTCCGGCCTGCCGCAAGGTACCATCTGCGTGCCACCGGTGACCTTCATGCCATCACCTTCCAAAGTCAAAAAGTCCAATATATGTCTGGCATCCTCGTCCCGCCCGTCCGGACGAGCTACCTCTGCCCAGTCAGCCCCAAGCGACCAGCGTCGTATAACGGCAGTTCTTCACCTGTCGATTGAAGAATGGCGTGAGTCAGCGAGCACAGCATCCCGAAACCTCGAGCACCAAATAATTATCTAGGGGCCGCTCGCACAGATATGGGCAGACGCCCGAGCCCGTGTGGTGGTGATGCCTCCTGAGGCGCTTGCAAACAACCACACCCGATCTACTGGGATAAGTGTTGTATTTTCTTGTATTTTCTCAATCTATTCCCCAGTCGACTTCTTGATTATTCGTAGTATTGGATAGAGAGTCTGGCCATGTACCAAAGACTCGCCTTTTTGGAGGAGGAAGTTAAGAAAATAAAGGCGTCGATCGGCCAATCCTCCATCTCTCAGGAGCAGACGAACGCTGAGGTGGCTAAACTGTGGGCCAATCTGGAGAAGAGCACCAAGCTGCTCGAGACCGAACGGGGAAAGAGTGCAGAGCAGGTCACTCTACTGGCTTGACTCAATAAGCAGGTCACCACCTTCGTGTTAGGATGTATACTAAAAGCCTAGCTCTTGGAATAAACATTTATCTAGAAATAAGAATCACATTGGTCAAATGTCTACATTTATGATAAATGTAGATTGTTCAATTAATTTATATTGTAGATAACATGGTGTGTGGTGTCACACACAGAGGATCATGTTATCAGCACCTTATAAATTATAAACAGTAGCTCACGACCAAAAATAGAAAGGAACAAACCATTGGAAGGTTTTATAGTGTAATTAGGTATTAGTTTATCTTAACTATATAATTACACTAGTACACTTAGAGTGTATTGAGTAGGACCATTAGAGGTCGTTTCTTTTTATACTGACTTTATAAAAGAACAAAGACCTCAGTTATTATGGAAGTATGTGCTTTTAATCTTAATATAATAACAAGCACATATATTTGATATTTATTTATTTAATTTATCAATGGGTGAGATTTAGTTCGATAAATCAATAAGCCTGATAAGTTGGGAAATGATATCACTTATAATATGCGTTGTTGATTATAGAAGGAAATTGTGTCCTAGTGATCTAGGTTGATAATGTCCCCAAGAGGAGCTCATAAGGATTGTCATGTTAAACCCTGCAGGTGGACTTAGTCCGACATGACGATAAGGTTGAGTGGTACTACTCTTGGACTAAGATATTAATTAAGTGAGTTATCAGTAACTCATTTAATTAGTGGACATTTGACATCTTAAACACAGGGAGACTAACACACTCATAATAAGAAGGAGCCCAAAATGTAATTTGGGATTGGTGCGGTAGTTCAATAATAGTTCTTTAGTGGAATGAATTATTATTGATGGAATTAAGTTGTGTGTTCGGGGCGAACACGGGAAGCTTAATTTCATCGGGAGACCAAAACCAATTCCTCCTCTCGGTCCCTATCGTAGCCTCTTGTATATAGAGATTTATACCCACCACATACCCACCTTCTTACCCACTCTTTGGTGGCCGGCCAAGCTAGCTTGGAACCCAAGCTAGGGCCGGCCAAGACCCAAAGGTTGAGCCAAGTTAATTGGTCGGCCATAGCTTGGAGCCCAAGCTTGATTGGACGACCATATTAAAAGGAAATTTATTTTTAATTAAAATTATTTCTTATGTGGATATCATAGTTTTAAAAGAGAGTTTAAAATTTAAATCTTTCCTTTTATAGCTTTCTACAAAAGATTAAGAAAAGATTTAAAATCTTTCCTTATTTGTAGATTGAAAGGAAATTTTAATTTTGAGAAAACTTTCTTTTTTAAACCATGTTCATGATTTAAAAGAGAGTTTAAAAATTAAATATTCTCTTTTATAAGTTTCTACAAAAGATTAAGAAAAGATTTGATATCTTTCCTTATTTGAAGATTAAAAGATATTTTAATTTTTAGAGATAACTTTTTTTTTATCCACATGTTTAAAAGAAAGATTTTAATTTATAAAATTCCCTTTTTACTAACCAATCATGAAGGGATTAAAATTATTGGAGAAATTTTTATAAATTTCTGGAGACAAATTAGGAAGTTTTAATTAGTTAAAACTCTCCTTATTTTGAGGAAATAAGTGGTCGGCCATGTATATTGAGAAGAGAAAATTATTTTTAATTAAATAAATTTTCCTTTTCATGGCAAAAGAATTAAGGAAGTTTTTTATTTAAATTTTCTTATTTGCCAAGACCAAGAATTATAAAAGAAGGGGTAGAGGTGCCTTCATGAAGGACAACTCTATTATTCTTCTCCTCCCTTTTCCTCCTTGGTGGCCGGCCTTAGCTTCTCCCTCTTCTCTTCTTCTTGTGGCCAGCGACAACCCCTCTTGGAGTTCTTGATGGTGGCCGGTTCTAGCTAGGAGAAGAAGGAGAGAAAGGAGGTTTTGTTTCTTGCATCCCTTGGAGTTTGATGGTGGTGGCCGGACCTCTACTTCTCTTGGAGAATTGTGGTGGCCGAAACCTAGAAGGAAGAAGAAGGTGCTTGGTGGTTCTCGTCTCGAAGGATCGTTGCCCACACAACGTCCGAGGTTAGAAGAGGAATACGGTAGAAGATCAAGAGGTTATTTTTGCTTACAAAGAAAGGTATAACTAGTAATTATTTTCCGCATCATACTAGTTTTCTTTGTATAAGTTATTTTTGGAAATACCAAACACAAGAGGCATATGATTCTAGAGTTTTCGGATTTGTTTTGAAGTTGTGTTTCTTTTCTTTTATTTTTTTCGAATTTGTGATTCGATTATTCTTTTTGGTTAACCTAGAGTTATTTAAGGAAATAAATATTATCTTTCCTTAAAAGGCTTTGCCTAGGCGGTGGTGGTTGCTCCCATATCCAAGAAGGTCATGTGCCTCGCCATGCAATCTTGGAAGCCGATTTTGGAAATTAATATATATGAAATTAATAACTTAGGTAGATTTGAATCAATAGTGTTAAGTTCCGCTTGCGATTCAAATCTAAACCATTAAGAACAGATAAGTTAAATTTGGAATCAATGATGTTAAGTTTCGTCTGTGATTCCTAATTTAACTTCTAAAGAACACAATAGGTTATTTAAGGAAAGGTTCGACACTTGTACAAAAAAAATTTTGTACAGTGGAACCGGTACGATTTTCTTAGGACTAACCAACAATTGGTATCAGAGCTAGGGTTTGCCTCTGTGTGTTTGGTTTTCAAATTAGGTTATGCACATGTCATACATAATTTAGGCAGGATAATAGTAGGATGTGCCAACTTTGTGGTTGCAGGATCCAACTATTATGGCTTATAGATGTTGTGTGTGATTGGACCCTTGGACATGTCAAGGGCATTATTTTGTGTGTGCATGATTGTATGTAACTAATACAGCAGGAGCTGTATTAGCCCTAGGATTTTAGAATTTTATTTTCGATCTAGATTACATGTACATTCTCTCGTGGAATATAGGATCGATATATGTAAAATTCTAATTTTGTTGCGGATCGGATTCTTGAGGAGTGGTACTTTTGGAGCACCAGAGGCGCAGCGGAATAAGAAGCAAGATGGATGCGACAACTCGACCCAATGGCGGTGGCTAAAGATGACAGCAGCTAGGGTTGGAGCACATGGAGAACAGTAACAGGAAAAGGGCATAATAGTTGGAAAATAATTTCCATATTTATTGCTTTATTTACTGTGATATGTGTGTATGCATGTGATGTATGCTACGATTACTTAAAATTCCTCACTTTAAATAACTAAGTGGGAGAGGGATTTATTTTAATAAATTTCACGGTCTTCATTACTGGTTTGTAAGTGATGCAAACAAACTTGCGCGTTGGCTCTGAGTGCCTTCCTCCATATCGGATGAGTTTGTTTGCGGATCACTAGATCAAACTTCCATTTAGGATGACTATAGGAAATTAATTAAGAGCGTATGATCTTCCCCATCGGAAGGGGCATAATCTTATTAATGGACTTAGTGTCAAGTAATGGTATACACTTAGGCACGTCTAATAGTATCCTCTCCATCGGAGTCACTGCTATTATTTGTGTGACCGAAGAAAACCAACTATTAATTTGTCATAAAGATAGGCTGACAAGATAATAAAATTAAAACCCCCTCTTACAAATGTTGAGATTTTGTATACGCCCACACTATCGTGGCATACAAAAATTCATGATGTATGAGGTAATTTTATTTGTCAATTTGACAAGGAAATAAAATTAATGGGAAAACTCCTCTTACAAATGTTTGGTTTTGTAAACGTCCACACTATCGTGGCATACAAAATTCACGGTGTTTGAGGTAATTTTATTTGTCATAAAGACTTATTGACAAGATAATTAATGGGTAAAACCCTCCTCTTACAAATGTTTGAATTTGTATACGTCCACACTATCGTGGCATACAAAATTCACGGTGTTTGAGGTGTTGGTGAATTTAAATGATATTGTTTTAAGGAATCAATATTATTTTAAATTCAAAGTTAGTGACCAAAATATTTGATAGACCAACTATTAATTTTATTGGTCATAAAGTTAGGATGACGAGATAATAAAATTAATGAATAAAATCTCCTCTTTGTTTTTGTATACGTCCACACTATCGTGGCATACAAAATTCATGGGGATTTTAAGGTGTTGGTCTTGACCAAATATTTTTGTGATTCTTAGGTTTTAAAATGTTTGTTAATCCCCTAGTTGTTATACTATAGAATAGACTTAGTAGTCCTAATTGTAATGATTGAAAATAGGACTTGGACATTTAGGTAGACTGTCCTCTTAGAACTAAGAACAAAATAGGCGTATTTCATTCATTAGTTAATACATGATTAGTGGTGTTATCTACCGGTACCTGATGTGTAGATACGGGAGCCACTGATCATGTCTGCAATTCATTGCAGAGGTTCCAGGAAACCCGATAACTATATGAAGGGGAAGTCACCGTCTACATGGGCACTCTGCAAAAGTGGTAGCTGTTGCAGTGGGAGATGTTTATCCTCTGATAGGAATAAAATATGAATTTTAAGAAATTATCTTTACGTACCAAGTTTAGAAAGAATTTGATTTCGGTTTCTAAACTAATCAAAGAATAGATATTCTATCTATTTTGATAACAAGCTTGTTATCAAGAAAATAGGAAAGATATCTGTTCTGGTACGTTCAATAAATGGAAATTAATAACACATCTTCTAACTATTAAGAAAAAGCAACCTTCAGAAATAAACCAATTATATCTTTGGCATCAAAGGCTAGGTTATTTTAACTTAAATAGGATTCATTGGTAGCTGATGAACTTTTGGGTTCATTGGTAGTGGAAATCTTTCCAACCTAAGAGTCTTACTTGGAAAGAAAAATAACCGAAAAGCTTTTAAGTCTAAGGGATATGGAGCCAAAGATATAATGGAATTGGTTCATTCTGATTTGTGTGGTCCTATGACTATCCAGACAAGAGGTAGTTTCGAATATTCGAGACACAGATAAATTTACTTGATACACCGCAAGTCTAAGTGCTTTGATTAGTTCAAAGAATACGAGGCTGATGCGGAGAAATGTCAAAGTAAAAATATCGAGACACTACGGTGAGATCGTAGTAGCAAATACCTCTTGGGAGAATTTAGGAGTCACTTATCAGAAATAGGGATTCAATCTAAACTAACTGCACCTGGTACACCCCAAATGGTGCAGTAGAAAGAAGGTATAAGGCTCTTATGGAATAATTAGATCGATGATGAGTTATTCAGAAAATTACCAAATTCATTTTAAGGATATACACTGGAAACGGAAGTGAACATAGTACCTTCTAAGTCAGAATTCTCTATTCCTATAGAATTACAGAATAGGCGTAAGCCTAAACTAAAGCATATTCGGATTTGGGTGGTCTAGCACATGAGAGATACTGATAAGTTGGGCAGGAGTTCACTTGTTTGTGAGTTATCCTAGAGAAACGAAAGGAGATTTATAGTCCTCAAAATCGGAAGGTCATTGTTAGCACCAATGCCCGATTTTAGAAAAGGACTATACAATGAACCACAAGCCCATAAGTAAAATTGTTCTTAAAGAAATGACACGTCTAATCTAGTACCAACTGTACAAGATGAAATATCACAATAAACTGCAACATGTATCACAATTGATACACAAACAGTGCCTCGTCGTAGTGGGAGGGTTGTTAGACAACCTAAAAGATTCATGTTTTGGAAGAATCTTTAGACTTGATCCTTGGTAGACATGAACCCGATCCCTGGACATATGATGAAGCACTCCAAGATAAAGATGCAACATCTTTGCAAAGTATAAAGAATTAGAATATATGTATTCTAATCGAGTCTGGGAGCTTATAAAATCACCAAATGGTGTAAAAGTCATTGGGTGAAAATAAGTCTACAATAGGAAAAGAGGGATAGACAGCAAGGTAGAAGCTTTCAAAGCAAGACTTGTTGAAAAAGGAAACTTTTCACCGGTAGTCATGCTTAAGTCTATTCGGATTCTTTTAGCTATGAGATTTAGCAAGTGGATGTCAAGACAGCTTTTCTTAATGGAAGTCTTGAAGAAAACATCCATATATAGCAACCAGAAGGGTTCATTGCAAAGAGCAAAGAGCATCTTGTGTGTAAGCTCAATCAGTCTATGGACTGAAGTAAAGCTTCAAGGTCTTGGTACATCCAGTTTAATAAAGTAATCCAGACCTATGGATTTATTTTATAACCGAATGAGTTTTGTGTATACAAGAAGTGTGATGGAAATGAGTTATAAGATCGTCACCTGCTCGCTCATCGGGTCAAGGGTTTAAGGTCGTTGCTCAACCTTTGGGGAAGACGAGGGTTTAAGGTCGCCACTCGACCGTTAATGTAGACTAGGGTTTAAGGTCATCGCTTGACCGTTGATGTCGGCACATCTCAAGAGTGGCATTCTTCACTTTTATTCTTATTTTGCCCTGCATTCAGATAACATACAAAGATACATGTATTCACACACGCACCTCTCATCCGACCTTGTAGGGTTAGAGATGATTCGCGCTCCACGACCTCTCGAGTTGCCTTCCCCCCTCATCCTCCAAGTAGTAGGCGCCCGAACAGAGCTTTTGCACGATCTTGAAAGGGCCCACCCATAGAGCTTCGAGCTTGGTGACGTCGCCAACCGACTTCACTTTCTTCTATACGAGGTCACCGACTTGGAAGGACCTCGAGATTACCCTCCGATTGTAGTTCTGCTTCATCGATTATCGGTACATCGTTAGCCGAATAGTTGCTTTCGTCCGTGTTTTGTCCACCAAGTTGAGCTCCATGAGCCTCCGTTCGGCGTTTCCTTTATCATAGTACTGCACCCGATCGACTTCTACTCCGACCTCCACAGGGAAGACTGCTTCGCCGCCGTACACCAAGTGGAAGGGGGTTACGCCGGTCGCCTCCTTTGGGGTGTACGAAGGGCCAACAACACACTAGGGAGCTCGTTGACCCAGCTACCTCTGACGTAGTCGAGTCGCGCGCGTAGAACCCTGAGGATCTCCCGATTGGCGACTTCAGCTTGTTCATTGCCCTGAGGGTAGGTCGCAGAGGTGAAAACCTGTTAGATGTCATAACCCTCGCACAACTCTCTAAGCCCTTGACTGGCGAACTATCTTCCATTGTTTGACACAAGCCGACGTGGGATGCCAAACTGGCATATGATGTTCTGACAAACAAACTTAATGACCATATGTTTGGTTATTCTTGCCAGCGGCTCGACTTCCACCCACTTCGAAAAGTAATCGATCGTGACAAGCAAAAATTTCCATTGACCAGTCGCCATAGGGAATGACCCAATGATATTCATGCCACATTGGTCGAAAGGGCAAGATACCGTGGACGCCTTTATTTCCTCGGTCAGTCGGTGCGAAAGGTTGTGATACTTTTGGCAGGACAAATAGGTGGTCACCATCCGAACGACATCTTCTTGGAGGGTCGGCCAAAAATACCCGACGAGTAGTATCTTACGGGCTAACGTACGGCCGCTCGAATGACCTCCACAGGAACCTTGGTGCACCTCCCGCAGAATGTATTCAACATCTTCTAATCCAACGCATTTGAATCGGGGTCTGGAGAAAGCCCTCTTATAAAGTATGTCCCCGACCAAAATGAACCATTCAACCCTCTTCTTCAGCAAGCGAGCTTCTTCTTGATCGGCAGGTATTACTCTCAATCACAGAAACTCTGTCAGAGCTATCATCCAGTCGTTTGGGGAGGTCATTCCTTCCATTCAGTCAATATGTGTCACTAGCGAGACCTGTTCGATCAACTACCCTATAACAATTGGTGATAATGAACTGACTAATTTTGCCAACTCATCTACCGCCTGATTCTCCGATCGGGGGATTTTTTGTATAACAACCTCTTGAAAGTTGGTCTTCAGCTTCTCGAAGGCCTTCACATAGAGCTTGAGTCGGGCATTGCTTATCTCGAACATCCCGGATAGCTACTGAGCGACCAACTAAGAGCCCGAGTGGATGAGGACTTTAGCGGCTCCCACATGCCGAGATGCTTGTAGGTCGGCTATCAATGCTTCATATTCAGCTTCATTATCGGTGGTTCTGTAGTCCAACCAAATGAAAAGCTGCATCCGGTCTTCCCGTGGTGAGATGAGCAATATGTCAATTCCACTACCTTGCTGAGTGGACGAGCCATCAACATATATCTTCAATGTTGCCTTTGGTTAGTCATTCTGGACTTCTATGGCGAAATATGCCAACACCTAAGTCTTGATTACCGCTCGAGTTTGATATTGTATGTTGAATTCGCTCAGCTCGGTTGTCCATTTGATCAATGATTGAGTGTGTGAGGAAATATGGGCGAAGCCTCCGAACAGTGAGAATCAAGGCATGAGCTAATTTTTCCAGACGGATGTAGCGAGACTCTGCATCCTTCAATATATGGCTTAAAAAGTATATAGGCTATTACTCTTGGCAGTTCTGCCTAACTAGAGTCGACCCAACCGCATACTCGTTGGATGATAAGTAGATCTAGAGCGGCTCACCAATAATTAGCTTAGCTAATACAGGCAAGGAGTTAAGATATTCCTTAAGCTCTTCCAATGTCCGATCGCACTCGGCGCCCCCCTAGAATTTTGTATCTCGACGAAGCACTTTGAAGAATGGCAAGCTCCGATCGGACGACTGGGATATGAATCTGGACAACGCGCATGATCCAATCGGTCAACTGTTGAGCTTCCTTTAAGTTCCGAGGTGGCGACATGTCTTGCAACACTCTGACTTTGCTTGGATTTGCTTCTATGCTCTGTTCGGTGAAGATGTATTTCAGGAAGCGGCCACTCTTCATGTCGAACAAACACTTGCTCGGGTTTAGCTTTATTCTATAAGCCCTCAGTGTTTGGCAGGTTTTCTTGATATCTGCGTACATGTCAGTAGCTCAAAGGGATTTTATTAATATGTCGTCGACATATACCTCCATATTACAACCGATCTGCCGTTGGAACACCTTGTTCATCAGTCTTTAGTAAGTGGCTCCGACATTCTTGAGTCCGAACGACATGACGTTGTAGCAGTACGTTTCGTCGGCTGTAATGAAGCTGACCTTCTTCTGGTCTTTGTGGCCCATCGACACTTGGTGATACTACCCTTGGTATGCGTCGAGCATGCAGATCAGCTCGTAGCCCGCCGTTGCGTCCACCATCTAGTCTATCCTGGGTAACGGATAGAAGTCTTTTGGGTACGCCTTGTTCAAATCGTGGAAGTCGATGCAGACCCGTCATTTATTGCTTGGCTTGGAGACCAACACGACATTAGCTAGACAACTCGGGAACTGCACTTCCCTAATATGGTAGGGCTCCAGCAACTTCTCTATCTCCGCCCGGATGATCAAATTTTGCTCCGCGCTGAAGTCCCTCTTTCTTTGCTTCATCGGTCGGCGCCCGGTCGAACATGAAGTTCATGCTGAGCCACACTCAGGGAGATACCGGGAAGCTCGTGTGTCGACAAGGCGAATACATCATGATGTTGTCTAAGGCAGACGATCAACTCTGCCTCCTCCACCTCCAGGTCAATGACGATAAAAGTGGTTGCTTCCGGTCGGCTAGAGTGGATCTAAACCTCTTCCTTTTCTTCGTACACTAATGTGGGAGACTTTTCAGTGATTGCATTCACCTCTAAGTGCGGATTCTTCTAAGCGCTTCTCACTTCGGACTTGACCATCTCGACGTAGTATCATCAAGCGGCCAGCTGATCGCCTTTGATTTCGCCCACCCGGTCATCCACCAGGAACTTGATCTTTTGGCAATAGGTAGACACTACCACTCAGAATTCGTTGAGGGCTGGTCGACCCAAGATAACATTGTAGGCCGATTGTGCGCCCACTATGATGAAGTTCATAGTCCTGGTTCTCCTCAGTGGTTATTCCCCGAGCAAGATGACCAATCAGGCTTGTTTGAGCGGCAGTACCTCGTTGCCCATAAAGCCATAGAGTAGGGTCGTCATGGGCAACAACTCATTTCGCTCGATTTGTAATTAATCGAATGTCTTTTTGAAAATAATGTTCACTGAACTCCCTGTATAAACGAAAGTTTGATGAATAGTGTAATTAGCAATTACTGCTCGAATAATCAACGCGTCGTCGTGAGAGATCTCCACTCCCTCTAGATCGTTGGGGTCAAAGCTGATCTCGGGCCCTTCGGCTTTCTCCTTGCTGTATGTCACGGCATGGATCTCCAGTCGCCGAGCGTACGACTTCCTGGCTCTGTTGGAGTCGTCATCGGTCGGCCCACCGGCGGTCATGTCTATTTCTCCTCGGGCGGCGTTGCTTCTATTTTCTTCCTCTCGAGCGGAGAGTCTATTTCGCTCGGCCGGGACTCGGGCGGGCTTAGCGTTATCCCTCCCCTGGTGCCGATTGGGTCATTCAGGTGCTCTTCTTTCGTCCTCTCGTCACTCGGTCGATCGTTGTCTAAGTCGCCGATTGGGAGTTGGAGATCGGCGACGGTATCCTCTCGGCGCCAGTCGGCTATCAATCGGTGTCAAATCATAACAGTCGCACGTATTGTGCGTTGCCGACTGGTGGAAGGATTAGAACATTGGCGTCCATACCTTGCCACTTGTTGCCTTCTGCCGACTAGAGGCCACATGTTGCACGACATGTGTCCTAACCTCCTAGTGTGGTCGTGCTCCCTCCTCCCTTGGCCCTTTTGGCGGCTGATGGCTGCTCGACAATCATCGTTCGGGAGTCGACGTGGGCTCGGCCGGCGTTTCCTTCTTCCTTGCCGCTTGGTCTTCTTCCACATTTATGTATATTCATTGGCTTTCCTGAGCGGGTGGTCGAAGTCCCTGGGCGGCTTTCTGATGAATGATCGGAAGAATTCTCCTTTGACGAGCCCTTGAGTGAAGGCGTTCATCATTGTCTCGGATGCGACTGAGAGAATATCCATGGTTACTTGGTTAATGCGTCTAATGTACACTCGGAATGCTTCCTTGGGCCCCTGCTTTATGGCAAGTAGGCTGACGCTCGTCTTCTGATATCGTCGACTGCTGGTAAAATGGTGTTGGAATACAGCTCGGAAGTTTTTGAAGCTTCGTATTGAGCCGTCTGATAGTCTTCGGAACCAACTCTGTGCCGAATCGGAGAGCATAGTGAGAAATACTCGGCACTTCACCCCATTCGTGTACTGTTGCAGCATGACTGCATTATCAAACTTATCCAGATGATCATATGGATTGATCATTCTGTTGTATTCCCTGATCGCCAGTGGGGTATAGTGTAGGGGTAGAGGGTCACTCAAGATCGTTTGAGAGAACTGCATATTGATCCGCTTGGGCGATGCGTGATTTCTATGCGCCTTTCTTTTTCGCGCATCCCGAACGGGAGCGCCGTCCAAAGATGACCCCTCTCCTGGTTCGCTTGAGCTATTTCTGAGGGGGTTTAGAGCAAGGCGCGATGAAACGGAATGGCCGCGGGCGGCGCTTCCCATTGCATGCCGGTCGGACCTCTATTTTGCATATGGAAATGGGTTACAATCGGTCTTCCAGTCCCGCTGACCCTCTTGCTGCCAATGTCACCGGCTGTTGCACTAGCCGATTGGGTAGTGCATGTTGTTGCTGTTACTCAGTCTTGCACGAGCATGTCGAGTTCCTCTTTGGTGAGCGTCACGATGGTGAGTCGTCCAACGTCCTCCATCTTCTCAACTCGGATGCAGGTTAAGTTCCCACAGACAGCGCCAAATATGATCCTGTCTGAAAGTCGATGAGATGGAAAGCCAGGGATGTGGCGCTCCCGCTGACCTCCTGTGGACTCCGCTTGGATCTGCAACACAGATTACATCAGTGCTGAGCCAGGGAAGTGGGCCTCGGCGTTGCCCCTCCGACACTCAAGTCAATCACCAACGATGAAGTAGAAAGCGGAGCAAAATGAACAGTAGCGAGAACAGTGTCTATCGTGTATTGCATACCTCTGTCGATGCTTGGACCCCCCTTTATATAGAACTCCTGTAGTGTGCATGCACGCTCCCCGAGGTAATCACGCTTCCCAAAGTTTCCCCTAAAAAGATTTGTTAATAAAGTGTCTCTGACATAGAACCTCAACGGGTCGAACATATATCTGAAGTGATAGTGGAAACGTCCGCCGTACGATCTTCTAGTTGTCCATGCCCAGTGTCGGCGGCACTAATTCCCAAAAGGATGTCGATGGATACTAGAGAGAGAGAGTATGCTGCTAGGCTGAGCGGGGTTGGCCGCTTGGCCAGAACTTCGTTGTTCCTGTGTCCCGTCCGCTCGGCCGGAACTCCACTGTGCTTGTGTCACGTCCGCTCGGTTGGAATTCCACTGTGCCTGTGTCACGTCTGCTCGGCCGACGTTCCACTCTGCCTGTCGAGTCTTGTTGTTTGGCTGAGCGGGGTAGCTGCTCGGCCCGACTTCTGCACATCGTTTCTTCCTCCGTCCAGCGTTCAATACTCCATTAAGCATCGGTCCTTTGACACCTCCCTATATCAAAGGTGAGGTCAAATCAGAACACTCTCCCCCCGGTTGGAGCGTAGTAGCCCCGACCGACTGATGATATCTGAGTGTTGACTTGATCGTTCGACCGGTCGATCATATCTGAGCGTTGACCGCCTTGACTTTGACCTCCACCGTGACAGCTCTCCTCCGTGGGGGTGAGCCCCTCCTTATCACCTCATCAGTACCCATTGTTTAAAGGTTGCAAGGATGTTAGATAAGATACAACAATAATTGAAAGTTCTTGATGTTAGAAATGATACTAAGTAGTTTTTTTTTCTTTTGTAATGAAAGTTGATGGATGTATCGAGATAAACATATATGCTTATGTTATGTATTCTAAGCTTATGCTACTTATGTTATGAATAATCTTCAAGCATTCTCTGGATCTTCATTGTTTGTTTAGGGATATAATTGAGACATAATTGAAACATTAAGAATATTTTAATAACAAATTCAATTTAAGTGTTTTGATGCCCAATTTTCCATGGGTTGTACTTATATTGTATGAATTACAAATAAAATAATTTTGGCTAAATTGATCCTATTTTTTAGTATTGTTAATATTGTTAATTGGAATAAAATTGAGTTCTGGATTTCTATTTACAATTTTATAAATGTGTTTGTATTTTATCTTTTTTAATTGAATGATTGAAAGATAGTGATTATCAATAAATTGAATAATATATTCAATTTAAGTAATCTGATACCAAATTTTGTATATTTTAAATTTGATGGTATGACTTATAAATTAATTTATTTTTACTATATTGTTAATTTTTTTTTTTTTCCAGAAATGAAAAAAAACCTCTAAAATAAAGAAGGTTATAGGGAGCAAGAGCAAGAGAAGCAAGTAATCTGATTCTCGTTGTTTGCCGACATATTTAAGAGCAATATTGGATGAAGTGTTACAAAACTTGGCTATTAGATAAAAAGAGAAGATTAAAAATACTTCACTTGCTCCATAACTTGAGATGCCTAAAATACCTATTAGTAGTACCAGAATAGATTTAGTTTTAAAGAGATTCTAACAATTGCCTTCATTTTTTCTTATTTGGTGACAATATTATAATTCCGTTCACAACGACTGACCCATGTAAGACAATCAGTTGATCTGGATACGAGCATAGAGTCCAAATTTATTACTCAACTATTTGGAGGAAAAGTTGGCAACCTAAATAGGACCATAATTCATGATAATAAGTGTTTATTAGCTAGATCAAAGAAGGATTTTGAAGTAAATGATTTTTTAGGTTATTTATTTGTCTTCTATTTAACTGTATTATTTTTTCTATTAGTAATTATTCCACTCATCGATTTATTATTCCTATATTGTAACCTAACAAAGTTCTTTGATTACTAGTGGGAAGATGCAGCATATAGATTTTTATGCCACCAAATTATATTTTTTTACATAGCAGTAATGGCAAAAAAAAAAAAAAAAAGTTGGCAGTAAAATGTATATAAATAGTTGTATTATTGGCTTAATGGTGAATTTTAAATTTTTAAAATACATTTTTGATATGTTTCATATTATTATATTAATCTCTTTATGTATTCAGACATATGAAAGAATTCATTCATTTGGATATACATGTTCTTTATGTTGTTTCTCCCAATTGTTTATGTAGAAACAGAATAAGATTTCATTTAAATATGATGCTGCTAAGAGATTATTTGTCATAATTGATTACTATATTAAACTCCATTTGATGAGCATGGTTATAGATAATTTAGGATAGAAACCAATTTTAAAAATCAAAAGGACAAAGATATTAGGAGTTTAATTAAAACGGAGAGCGATGAAGTAAATTCTTATTCATTAAAAAGTTAAAACAAACAAAAGTTGTTAATAGGAAATAAAAACGTATTTTACTTGACCTTAAATTTGACTGACGACCTGAACTTAACGCCTGAGTATCTATATTTACCGTCGTATCCCTAATAGATCGATTCCAAAATAACATATCCAAATTATAAGGAATCCCATAAAAATAATTTGTACCCTAAAAATACTTGCAAATATAATCGAAATAATAAATATAGTTTACTTGAGGCTCCAATACGATCCCCATACTACATTAGCCCATAATGCTCCCCGCAAAGAATTCCTATGGTTAATATATCCATGTGATCACACTAGGGACCATTAAGTTAACAAATTTAATAATTTAATTAGTATAAACCAATTTAGAGTTTAACGAGGATTAAAAATAAATTTCAATAAGAATTACCCACCCGATTTAATCTAGATAACTCAAATTCAAAATATAATCTGGGCTGGAACAAAATCAAACCATAATAAATTTATATTTTTACCTCTTTTTATCAAACGAAATAAAATAGAATTTAGCTGGAAGAAATATTATGGACACTGCTTATTTTTCACTTATCTGTTCTATTAATCTTGTAAATAACATATGGAAAATCGTTAATTTTATATTTTATAAATAATTTAAATTCCCAAATGCCATCGACATTTGTTTTATCAAATTAAACTCTTAAGATCTATTACAATGCAAGGTCGCCTCTTTTTAGGAAACTTTCAGGATTAAGAACAGACATGGAAGAATTGAATCCATGATGATCCGCGGAGGTTCCAATCGATTGAAACTATCCACTGTTTCAATCGATAAGCCACAGAATCATAACTCTTCTTCTACTCTAAATTTTTTCTCATGAAAGTGCTCCCTTGGTTTAAACAATCCTTCTTTTAACATATCGCTTAGATAACTTTCAGATCAGATAATCTGCAACGAAAATTAACGATATTGGAAGCAAAATTAGTGTAAAGCTTCTTTTAAAAGTTTCAAATTTAAGTGGTAGAATTAACTAAAGGTATCTAGCGGTGCAAAACTCCTCCACAAAAATCCGGTCATATTTGAAAAAGGCGACAATTTTTATACATACAAATCTGCACTATCGACCAATTTTGTGGGAAATGAAGAATTTTTAAACTGAAAACTGCGCTCAAAAGAACTGGATCTCAAACGGTTAGGTAAAATCTCGACGAAAAGAAATCAACAAAGTACACCATAAAATTGACTGATTGTGCTCGTTGCTCAGCTAACCGCACAGGAACTAATTTCCCATCCCATTAAGCATTCCGAAAATGCCGTCGATAGAAAAATTAGATTCATCACCGCAACTTAATCATCCCGAAATCGAAAAACACTATAAAAAAAATTGAGCAATTAAAAAAGGGAGAGGAAGAATAGAAGGGCTCGCCATGATGTATAGGTGTGTCGGAAAGGCGTAGACGCCTTTACGACGAGCGAACCATTTTCTTCATCCTCCTCCGTCGCATTCTCTGATCCAAGCATCACCAGGAGCACTTGGAAACATAGAGAGGACGTGAGGAGAAGCGTCGCGGCTGGGGAAGACAACGAACTGTAAACCCTAAATTTATTTGGGCATATGGGAGGCTATTTATAGAGTGAAGAAGTAAGAAGGACGCTTGCTCAATTTCTCATACTTCTAAGGGTATTTTTGAAAATCTATATTAAATGAGGAAAGCATCAAATTTTACGAGCAAAAATGAATTAAACAATTAAAATGATTAACTCTAATTTAAATTTATTTTATTATTTAAATTTTTTATATTTTTAATTTATTTGATTGGTTAATGGGTTTGATATTATAAATTTATTTATTTTAAAATTTTATTTATTTATTTATAAATTTGATAAAATAGTTTATTGATGAATATATACATATTTTTGTTCATGAATATTAATAAATAAATAAAACATATATCGGCACCGAATCCGAATTCGACCCCTTTTCTCACCAACTTCCAATTCATGGTGTTCGAGATCCCGTCGGCTCGCATCCAGCAACTCCAAGAGGGTCTCCGGCGGGAGGCCGGCTTGTCGTTCAATGAACCGGCCGACTCATCGCCGCAACTTCCTTCCATACGCGACGCGGTTGCTGCACTCGATCCGGAACTCTCTCCCTCCCTCCGTTGCGAACGGTGCCGCGGCGGCCTCCTCCGTGGCCTGCAGTCCACGATCTGTATCTATTGCGGCCACGATCGGGGGAAGGAAGGCTCATCTCATTCGATCTCCTTCAATTCCACCGTTGGGTGCCGAAAGCTTCTCGACTTCCTCGGGCTGGATGGATCTGTGAGTAAATTTCTCTTCTTTGGGCTCAATCCTTTCTTGTTTTACTAATGAGCTACTTTCTGCGAGCCTATCGATGAATATTTGATGAAATTTGCTTTTTCTGAAGAAATTCTTGTTCTGCTTACTCGTTCAACTCGAAAGGATGAGCTATAGACTCGCAGGAAAGAGAAAAAAATCATGAAAAGAAAGGAAAAGTTCTACACCCAATTCTTATTTAAGATTGAGAGCATCAACAATTGTTTTTATTTATTTTTTTAATAAATGACTTTGTTTCTTATTGATTGGTCAATTAAGAAAATAGATGTATTTTCTTTCATATTTGCAACAAGTAGAAAAATACAGTGTTAACACAGAAATATCTTTCTTAATTAAAAATTTTCTGACCTGCATTGTAGCTCTCATATCTTCTGTAAATTTGTGATCTTTATCATGTGTTTCACGCTTACTCTAACCATGCATAATGGAAGAGACGACAAATTGAATATCTCAAAGTTTGCGTATGCATTAAGTCATTGGGTTCGTACTTACTTTTGTTTGGCATCCTAGATGAATATTATTCAAATGGTTAACTTTCACGTTGAAATGATGTAGGGTTGAACTGTGTGATCCAAGTTCTCGGATATCTGTCCTTTTGTGGTGAGAAGCATTGATTAACATGATGATTTTTGACAATGAATTAAGTGTATCTAGTAGTCTCTTTTGATGCTCTATGTTACCTTAGTATTTTTTGGCCTTATGATAGTGTAACAAAACTATGCTCCTTGTTAAGGACTCATTAGCTCATATATCATATTCCAAACTCGAAATTGTACTAATATCAATAATTATTTTATCTAATATTATGGTAGATCAAAAGTTACTCTTTACTATATTCAGATATACTTCTGGATGAATGGACCTCTGGCTCATTCATTATTGAATTGGTAATTGGCAACAATAGTGAAGGAACAGGGATTGAACATTGTTGATAACTGATCAACTAATGACAGTGATATCTATACTGCTAGCTTTGAACTTTCCAGGTAACACCTAAGCATATTTACTTGAGCCATTCTGCAGGAAGCTGTTTTACCGGACATGGAGACAAGTGGTTCAAAAAAGGGTCAGGACACACCCAAGAGTGAGTTAGTTTTGTCTGATCTCTTGGACCTTGTATTAAAATGGCCTTCAGATAAGGAGGATATTGATGACACGAGCGGATCACCTGCCCCCAATACAATTGCTTTAACCTTGACTGGAGTTGATCTTGATAATCTTTTTCCTGAAAGAAAGGGAGAGGCATCTTCTATTGCTCCGGATCTCAATGATGAGTTTATTCCAAGGCAGAATAGAGAGGCAAAAACTCATGTGTCTTCTGCTTTTGAAGCCTTTAATGTGTTTGGGAAACTTCAAACTTCAGAGATGAAAACAAGCACTTATAGCAGTAATGTTGATGGTTCATTCGGTGCCTGGAATGCTGAGTTTCATCCTGCTAGTGGCACTTCTGCTGTTAGTCCCAAATCACTTGAACTTTTTCAGGATTCTTCAGTTAGCAGTCTTCCTAATGCTGCAATAACTGAAGCTACTAAAGACCAACATGAGAAAATAGAAGCACTTGGAGGAATTCAAAGTCAGTCAGGTCCACCGACATCAGTCAACAAAGAACTTCAAAATGATTTTTGGCCCATCGTGAGTGCAAAAATAGAGCCTTCAAATTCACTCAAAGATGAAACTCACATTGATAAAGGGAATAGTGCCATAAAGAGTATCTCTGGATTTTCTGTTCAAGATGATCTATGGCCTCCAAGCAGCATCACAAAATCTGACACATCTACTCAAAATAATCTGACGGATGATTCCATTGAGGATTGGCAAGATTTTACCGGCTCAGCAAGGAGAACTTCATCAAGTATGCAAAATAGAACTGTAATGAACCTGTTTGGAGATTCTCCTACAACAAAGTCAGATTACCTCTTCCCTGAAAGCAGTGAAAATGCATTGCAAAGTAATAAAACAGTAGTTGGTAAAAGTGATTCTGTTGATGATTGGCAAGATTTTGCTAGCTTAGGACAGCAGGAAAGTTCTATAGCTCATAGGACACAATCAGACATTGCATTAAATAAGTCTGTCACTCCAATGCATATGAGCTCCAATACAAGATCTGATAGTTTGATAAACATGGATGTTGGTCATGATGATTCTTCTGATGTTTGGCAAGATTTTAGCAGTTCTGGTGCTGCAGTTGAAGATGCAATCTATCAAGAAGCACAAAATAGAATCCTCCAATTTAAGGATCCTTTAAAAACAGATGCAGTTAGTTCCTGGCCTACCAGCAGCACAAAGGATTTGGACAAGAGTAAGCCCTTTCATGGAGATGATGATTCCATTGATTGGCAAGATTTTGCTAGCTTTGCTGAAGTCCCAGCTAAATCATTGATTGTGGAATCTCAGTCTAATTCTACATTTCTTGATCTAACTTCAGAAACAAAGTCAATAGATACTTGGCCTTTGCAAGAAAAAGAATCCACAAATGGGCATGATGATGAGTTTGATGATTGGCAAGATTTTACCAGCTCTGTGGAGGTACGAGAAAGTTCATCTGATCATGGAGAACAATCTATTGTTCCTGTATTTGTGCATCCCTCAGAAACAAATTCAATTCACCATCAAGGTATGAAGACAGATGATGCGGTGGAAATACAAAAGCACCACTCTGATGCGAGTAACAGGCAACTGGATGTTTTGACATTTGATAGGTATACCTTTACCTGCTAGTAGTTTATTTTAAAGGAAAAAACTAAATTATAAAAAAATCACAATGAGGATAATTGAAAATAGCAAATGATTCATTATTGGTTTGGAAAATGCAGTCTTATGATTTTATTCATATTAAGAAGACTTTCATGCTGACAATATAAACTGCAGTAGTCATATCAAGTTCAAACATCTTTCAGATTATCATCTTATTATTGCTTCCAGACTCCTGTCCTTGTTTCTGTTCCATCCTTTTCCACACAAGCTATACAGTGTTTGATTTTACCTGTTAAGTTACTGTGTAAACTTTGATGGTTACCTGGAGTATCAGAACCGGATTAAAATGAATATGCAGAAAGGAAAAAGTGAAAACAGAAGAAAAGTGCAGTAAATGTTGCGCCTAAGGAAAGAGGAGGGTAGAATGGTTTGTAGTCAGCACTTTGATATATTTAATCATTTATCTCGACTTTTCACTTCTTCTTTTTCAGAGTTTTCAGTTGTACACTATATCTTTGCAGCTGAAAATTTTTGTTAAGAAAGATTTTTGCAGAATCTTAACGAAACAAAATTCGAGTAAAGAATCAGCATAATGATAAATGCTGAATCTGCCAACAAAAGTGTCGGGCAATCATTTAGCTTTTGACATTCTAGATGTGGTCTTTGACAGCTAATGATGGTGGGATGAAGAAAGAGAAATGATGGTAATCCACAAGTAGTATATGAGTTTGACAGATAATAATAATTTATTAACTGGCTTGAAGATTTTCACATGATTTCTATCCTTATATACCAGTAGCCAGCATTAATAGTAGCTTTAGTTCAAGATGAACTCCCTTCATATCCGTGGGGCCGGCAGTAGGAGGACCGCTAAGATAGCGGATTTATTTTTTTTTAGTTCAAGATGAAGATTGGAGGATCAGAATTGTTACTGTATTTACTAAGGTTATGAGATCAGGATCAGTACAATTAACCTGAAAACAGTGAGATGGAGGGTATGCTTGCAAAACAAATTGGAAGTTAAAAGGGAGTACAAGTGAAAGAGAAAAAAAAACGTTAGATCTCATAACTCTTCTAGTCTATTATTAATTACAAGTTTTTTAGTTTAGGAAAAAAGAGTTACACTTGTGGGGAAAATGGTAAAAAATAATTGTGCACTTGCTCTTTTGCATGGTTACCTGTTTGATTTTTCTAACTCATACCTTTTCCACCTTTCTTGAGTCTTCATACATTTCCTATTCCACTCTCTAAATTTCACTTTCCTTTCTCATGCTATCAGCAGTCTGGCAACTGAGCATTGTGGTGATTAATTAGTAGATATTGCTGGTCCCCAGTTTGTACCGTCGATCCTCTACCCTTTGCATTTGATTTTTCCTCTTTATCTTTCCAGATTTATTTGCTAAACATAATTCAAAGTTAGTTTGTATACTTGTCTTTGCTGAGATTGGACAACATATTGCTGAGTCTTCAATGCATGTGTACATTGCCTGTAAGTCATACTTGAAGCCTGCCGCATTTTTTTCAATTTATCTACTTTATTTCTAGAACCAATGAAGTGGACAAGAAGACTGCCTTGGATCCTCATTCTATTTTATGGAATGGAAATGAAAACATTGGAAGTTTAGATGCTAATTCAAATTCAGAGCATGCTAAATCCAATGCGGAGAAGTTGGTGTCACAGATGCATGATCTTTCGTTCATGCTTGCAGATGAGCTTTCAATCCCAGAGAAGCATAAAAAAAACTAAACTATTCTTCTGTGCCACACCAATTCTTTTATGCAGGTACAAGCACCCTATCCTTTTTCAGTCGGACGCATTTTATATCATTTTGTTCCATTTTTATATTACAGAAAACATCAGTTTGTAAATTTGAAGTTCAAATGTTTGCTTTTATGAACAATAGTCAATGCATGTTTTCACTGTCGATAATCATATGGTTGTTGGATTGGATATGTTTAGTTTTGAAGCCTTAAAATGCATGTCCTCAAGCAACATAACAAAAAATAATGAAATTGATCCAAACATTGCTGGTGTTATTATTTCTTGACTTGATTTATATGTGACATTATTTGCATTTATGTTGCTTCGTCTTATATTCTTTAATTTTGCAATAGAAAGTTGGAGTTTTATAACTGCATTTTCTTCCATTCAAACTGACACTTATTTTAGAAATATATTTGAATTAATTTTAATGGATAAGTGATATTTAATACTAATCTATCCAAAATGATTATCTTTGCGTATCTTAATTTTATGACACGTGAGATCCTTTTCCGAGTTGATCAACTCAGCTTGTGTGAGATGACAAATTTCTATATTGTTTTTTTTTATAATTCAGGTATTCAAACTTCACCCGATTTAATCATGCAGATAAAAGATTTTTGTTCGCCTACCAAGTAAATTCTAAGTTCAATTTATGCATATTCAGAAGTTGATTTTTAGGATTTTTGTTCTATTTGAAATCCTCTCTTAAGTATTTTACATCGCATCCATGTCGCTCGTGGTATTTGAAGAATGAGATAAAATTTTTAACTATATTCAAAAAATAATTGAAAAGCAAAATTTTATCTTTAGTAGAGATATTATTTAGTTATTAATTTTTTCTCATTCAATTTTTATATTTTTAATTATTTAAATTATTATATGATTTTTCTTGTATTACTTTCTACATTTGAGAAAATTGTTGCTCTAAGATTTCCTGGATTGTCATGGACTAAGAATTAATGATTGGAAGGATTGGTAGGGTTTAGTGGCAGGGCAGGGCAGGGCAGTTTCTCAAGGAAAATACTAGCGCTTTCTAATTGATAGAGCAATCCTCAGAATTAGTCGGTATAAATTGAATATTTAGTGCTAATTAAAAAAAATGATTAGAAGGATAACATGGTAAGAGTTTAAACATTTTAAAGAATATTTTAATTATTTAAAACTTGTAAGGATACTTTGGGATTAGGATCAATTTTTCAGTCGCATCTATCATTCCCAATATCAAAATTAATCGGTTTAAACATAATATTCGGTGTCAATTAAAAAAAGTTGATTGGAAGGATAACATGGTTAAGAGTTTAAACATTTTAAAAATATGTTAATGATTTAAAATTTATAAGGATACTTTGGGATTTAAATCAATTTTTCATTTAATATTAAGTCTTTATTTAGTTGGAAAAGTTTTTTTAAGATTTAGAGAGCCTTTAGTTTTTACTTTTTGTTTTCTATTTTTATTTTTTGAGAAAATAAAAAAAACATTTTCATTTTTAGAAAAAGAGTAAGTATTTTTTAAGATAATGAACAATATGAAAAAGTCATTTTCTAAAAATTTGGAAAATGTAATTTTTTAGAAAATGAGAATGAAAATACAAATAAACTAAACACTCCCTTAATTTAAAAATAAATAAATAAAATTTAAAAGCAGAAGCTAATCAAAACAAAAAAATCTAGAAAAAATAGTGGAGCATGAGCACATCTTAAAGGTCAAAGTCAAATACCAATATATAAATAACATATGGCACAAAAAGAATTTAAGTCAAATAATATTATTACTTCTATATATATATATGTTATAATTACAATATTTTAATAATATTGAATCTTAAAATTTATCTAGGGTAACTGGATAAGTATTATTATTAATGGGGGTTATAATGATTTTTATTTCCATTATGGTTGTACAATCATGGCAATTAAAAGTGAATTTAGATCTGCTCTCACGGCATGGTGCAACAATTAAGACGTAATAGGGATTCGAACCACAAAGCACACTATTGGGTGGACCAAGCGGGCTAAGTGATTCGGGCAGACCGAGTGAGCTACATATCTAAGCGAGCTAAATGGGTTCAACATTAAAGACAGTCGAACCAATCAAAGCGAGTGAATTGACCAGCCGGTTGAGTGAGTTGAAACATTTGATTGAGCCGCCGTGTGAGTCAATTGATTGAGCTCAACTAATATTTTCTCTATAAATTGAGGTTTAATTTGTTTGCCATACTCGCGTCTATGGAACTAACAAAGGTTATCGAGCCCGACAATATGCATATAAAAATACCCCTGCAATTCCAAAATTTGGACTTTCACACCCCCTTTTAAATTTTTTCATAATATTTCAAATTTAATAAGAGAATCTACTGTTTGATACCTAGATTTACACACATATATAGCACCTAAATCTCTCGGGGTGTGGCATTAAATGCTGTCCCTGATCACAAGTAGAAATCTAAAATCTCATATGAAATTCAGACCTGTTTTTGTTTTCGGTTCTTTGTGTTTCTGTTTTCTGTCTTCTGTGTTTTGTTTCTGTGTTTCTGTGTCCTGCAGCAAAGCTTTTAAAGCATGAAGTTGCAGTTGGGCTGGTCGGTGGCATTACTGGGCACAGCGCATGCATGGTGGTCACTAGCACCGAACAGGCTGTTTATCAGTTACTACTTACTGTCTGTGTTTTCGAGGATCCGATCGACAACTCTCGGTTCGATAGGCTCCCGCGTCACACTGTCAATTTATGCTTCTCGGTCCGGCCGGTCCCAGACACGCCTGATTGCCACTCCAAATAGGCAATTAAGTTACTCCTGTCGGTGAGTTCATCTGATCAACTTATGGCTCAACACATTCAATTCATGCCCATCCACCTCACGGCAGTTAACTGCAAGACTCGATATCAAATAGCATTGTTCTTAGACTTTGTGATTCACTCGATATCACTTATCTTTCACCACTTATGATCTAAAAGAAGTACCGAGGAAACTGAAGCAGAAATCATACAGAGACAAGTTTCTCATGGAAGGACAATGTCAGTGTTCAGAAAAAAAAAATAAGGGACAATGGAAATAAATAGCTGCAAAAATGAGTTGTGGATCAGTAGATTTGATGTTGATCATTAAATGTGGTTTGAATTTGTAGGTGAACTTCAGTAAATAGTTTCTGTGTGAGTAGGGTTAGGTTAGGTCGACCAAGTCGTTGTTACCTTACGGCTAATAAGGCCACCCCAGCTAACAAGTCGAACTAGCAAGGTCTAATTACTAGAAACACAAGTGCAAAATTGCAAAAATGTAATCATCCTTGAAGAGTCTTTTTCACGATCACGAATCCTTTGATCCGCAAATTGTGGATCAGAGGATGGTCTATCTTTTTAGATCATTGATTTGGATGAACCCTATCTATTTAAAAGTGAGGTTCATCTATATCAAAGGTCCTCATACAATGGATCATCTTTTGATCCGTAATTTATGGATCAGAGGATTTCTAGTGTTTTTTCACTAGTCAATTATTTCAGTATACGAGTTTTCTAATAATTAATTTTTTTATTTTATTTAATAATACAGGTATCTACACTTCTCCCAATTAATTCTTAACCTCCTTATCTCCACTTTATGGTTGTATAATATATGAAAAATTTATGATCGAATCTAAAATCATTGTAAATCAAATTCATGATTGACGGCTGACATATAGCTCAGATACTCAATTGTACTTATTTAATAATACAATTAAAAAATATAAATATTTCGATTCATATAAATCAAAATATTTCGATTAATATAATTTTTTATTTTTTTTATTGAGTCTTAATTTTGATAAATTGTCATATGAATTTTTTAATGGATAATCAACTTAAGAATGTTAGATTTATATGTTACGAGTGTTTTTTAATTTATCATAATAGTTAATGAAAATTATTATAGAATCACCTTCAAATTAATTGTCCTAAATCAAATCAAAATTTTTTTTAAAATTATAATTAAAAAATAAATTTTAAAAATCTTGTTAGGAGTATTTTTTTAAGTTATCCTTATAAAAATTCTTTTATAAAATTGATAAAATGACATAAGTTAAATATATGATATCAATTTAAAAAAAAACATTTTACCATATATATTTTGTTAAAAAAAATTGATGAAAATGTATTCCATCAGTGTATTAATTTCTCCACCATCAAATTTGGTGGAGGAATATTTAAAATGCAGTGTTCAAAATCTGATGGTCTCCGAATTATATATACAGACCTTTCATCACATTCCCTTCTCATCCATCATCATCATCTCCCCACACGCCATGGCAGCCGCCGGTTTGACCACCTCCTTCCTGGCTCCGGCGATCGCCGGCGTATTCCTCCTCCTCCTCACCCTGACCTCGCTTCCGACTCCTTCGGTGGCTGCCCGCGCCTTCTTCGTCTTCGGCGACTCCCTAGTCGACAACGGCAACAACAACTACCTCGCCACCACCGCGCGCGCCGACCAGCCCCCATACGGCATCGACACGCCGAGCCACCGCGCCACTGGCCGCTTCTCCAACGGCAAGAACGTCCCTGACATAGTCAGTTACGTGTAGATTGCCGACCGCTACCCGCTTTCTTCTGAAATTGTCGTTGCAAATTAATGTTTGTATCGGTCAATTCCTCAGGCGAGTACATTGGATCAGAGTCCACGCTGCCGTACTTGAGCCCTGAGCTCCAAGGTGAGCGGCTCTTGATCGGTGCAAACTTTGCGTCTGCCGGCGTTGGGATCCTCAACGACACCGGAATCCAATTTGTCAGCCTCCGTCTCAACTTCTTCTTCGTCTTCTTCTTCTACATGGAAAATCGAATTAACCGACAGAGTCGTCGTCGTCCTCTGTTTTTTCGTTTGCGTGCGCGCAGGCGAACATCATCAGGATCACGAAGCAGCTGCATTACTTCGAGCAGTACCAGCAGCGGCTGAGCTCGGTGGTGGGGCCGGATGCGGCGGGGCAGCTGGTGAACGAGGCGCTGGTGCTGATCACCCTCGGCGGCAACGACTTCGTCAACAACTACTACCTCGTGCCCTTCTCCCTCCGCTCCCGCCAGTTCTCCCTCCCCGACTACGTCCGCTACCTCATCTCCGAGTACAAGAAGGTCCTCATGGTAGGCTCCTCGTTCCATTGGACGATGATCGGAGATTCTCCGTCGCTGATTAATGCTTGTGATCGAGCAGAGGCTGTATGAGCTGGGGTCGAGGCGGGTGATGGTGACGGGGGTGGGGCCGCTGGGGTGCGTGCCGGCGGAGCTGGCGCTGAGGAGCAGGAATGGCCAGTGCGACCCGGAGCTGGATCGAGTTGCGGACATGTACAACCCGCAGTTGATCGCAATGTTGGGGGACCTCAACGCGCAGGTCGGCGCCGACGTCTTCGTCGCCGTCAACGCCTACAAGATGAACATGGACTTCATAACCAACCCTCAGGCTTTTGGTATTTACAACCCTACCCTAATTCACCCGGACAATTTTTAAACTGGCCCCTAAAATTTAGCAGATTTTTTCAAAATACTTCAAGACTTTATTAATATTGAAATATTCTCCTTACTTAAGGTCTTTAGTATATATATGATGATAATACTGATGATAAGAGAGAGTTTTAGTAAAATCTGAGCGGCGTAAAATGAATTTTCTATGTACATATATGCGTGTGTAGGTCCTCTTAATATGATATATGAAGAAGCATATTTTTTTACCGTTTTCAACCTTCTATGGCAATTTTGTTTCTTAATTTTATAAAAATATCAAATATGTTTTGTTAAAAAATAACTCAAAGGGCTCTAATATATTTGTTTTTTTCTTTTAGGTTTCGTCACATCGAAGATAGCTTGTTGCGGCCAAGGACCCTACAATGGAATCGGACTTTGCACTCTCTTGTCAAACCTATGTCCGAACCGAGACATCTATGCCTTTTGGGATGCATTCCACCCGAGCGAACGAGCAAATCGCATCATTGTGAGCCAATTCATGACCGGAAGTGAGGAGTACATGAGCCCTATGAACTTGAGTTCCATCCTTGCTATGGACGCTCGCACTTGATTTGATCATCTCGATCGATAGGTCATGATCATGAGTTTCGATTTGGTTAGCTCGAGTAATTAGTAATAAGGTTGAATAATTAGCTACTTGTTTATGAGTATAGTTTTGGAGATTACAAGAGAGGATTAGTTGTGAGTGATGGACCTTAATGGAATTAGGTCAATTTGGATGTGCTTGTGGCAACTTGGTTATTGTGGTGTGTTGGTTTCAATGAGGAATATGGATGTCATTAATGGTTTATTTATCCTAAAGATGGATCAAAGTTTTTTCTATTTATTTAATATAGAATCAATTTGAAATTTATCTGATCCGGTGGTAAGGTGAGATTCTCCCGGTAGAAGGTCAAAGTGGTCAACGTCCTAGACAGACGTTTGAGCGGGCGAACTACCATCCCAATCAGCAGGAAGAGTAGCCGATCCGATACTTCGACAGCTCGATCAGACATCAAGCTTCCGACGCTCACAAAGCTCAAAGCAGGGAGGGACGAAGGTCAAGCGGTCTCCTCGCTCGGCTAAGCAGTGGACGCCGCCTTGACCCGACAGACAGGGCTCCCCCGCTCGGTAGAGCGGAGCAAAGTAGCAAGTCATCGGCCGAGCGGACGCTCGACCCAACTATTATATCACCCAAACCTTAAACTAGTCGAGCGGCTCTCCCGCTCGGCCTAGTAACAGACAAAAAGAGTAGTTGACGATATCTTCCTGGGGACCAGTGTTATCGACAGACGACACGGTCGGCGGCATGGTCAGATAGAGAATCGTACGGTAGAAGCTTCCACTGTCACGTCGGGGATATGCTTCAGGTTGTTAAGGTATGACATCAGACATGCTTTTCTGATACGTCCTTTCCAGGTATGTTTCAAGAAGCATGCACGCGCCTCCCGAAAGCCCTATATAAGGAATCCTAGGCTTCGACGGAGGTATGTTCACTACTGTAGCTACAGTACGCTGCTCCTTCTCTATTTCATTCTTCATTCGTTTGTCGGCGATTGACTTGAACGTCAGAGGGTCATTGCCGGGGAACCCCTCCTTGGCTCGGCACTAACGACTTGTGGTTGCAGACTCAGCTTGTTAGAGGTCCACGTCTTCATTCGACATCCAATTAGTGTGAACGCCACCCTCCCAACATTCGTCGACTCACTCTCGGACATGATCATTATCCATAAATCAATTTTGATGATTTTTTTTATATCACGAGCCAACAATGAGCTTGCAAGCGTGCAACAACTAAAACTAGTTTAGCTCATGGCTGTGAACTAGTTGCGAGTCAAAAGTGGGAGACAACCTCAGATGGATTGCACATTGCGATTGAGGTCTAGCCACAAGCTTGTGGTATGGACCAAGCCCACCGTGAGTCGGCAACGAGCCATGAGATTACGGTCACAATCAGTCGTAATCAGGCCCGAGCTCACTATCATGGCTAAATTGCCATGAGTTCCTCATCTTTTCCATTTTTTTGTTCCTCCCTTTTCCTAGAACGACATTATTTATGATCATTCAAGAATAAATAAATGAAAGCTCTCTTATCTAACAATAAGTTGAAAAGCAATTAAAAATATTAAGTTATATATTATTTCAATTTAGAACTCACAAAACATGCACGAAATATCTAGAGAGATAATTTTTTTTATACATATATCCAAAATTAAAAACACTAAAATGATGGTTAACCAATCACGGGCAGCGGGGCCCGTTACCGGGACCACCGAAGTAGAAGTGGGTCCCCCATCCATCGTGCGCGTCGTCGTCGTCGTCTCCGGCTCCCGCGAAACTCCTGATGTCGTAGCAGTTGGAGTTCTCGGCGAGCGTGGCGACGGCGCCGGCGGAGGCAAGGGTGTTGTCGGCGTCGACCACCTCGAGGTTTCGGAAGTAGCTGGCCCGGGCGAACCCCGCGGCAGCGAAGCCGCCGGAGCCCATCTGGGTGGCGGTGTGCGCACCGTCCGGCCTCAAGTTCACCACCTCGCCGCCCCACTCCACCATCGTCGCGTGCTCCGACAGGTGGCTGAACAGCTCCGCCGGCCAGTACCCCACCAGCGCCCCGTCACCCAACCCCATCCACCAGTTCCCCAACTTCGGGTCCTAATCCAAATACATACAAACTATTGGGTTAAAATGACAAAATCAAACAAACTATTTTATCAAAACACCCCTAACATTTATCGATTAGACACGACCCGTCTTCCGTCTTGAATATGAAATTTCTGACTCCGTTCATGATATAATCGACTGCAAACATGATTTGATGGCGATCAAACATATTATTCTTTAGGATTTACCTTCCAAATGAGGATTGTGATATCGTATTGACTGCCATTGAAGGAAGAAACAGGGGAAATCGAAGCTCCAATAGCAATCTTATTATTAGTCTGCACAAACCCTGAACAGAGGAGATTGTAGCACCCAGTGGCTTGATAAGCATCATTCTGTTTACACAATAAATTAAAAATAATAATTATTATTATTTTAAAATATAATAATAATAATAATAATAATAATATATATATATATATATATATATATATATATATATATTTTTAGGTCTCACTGTCCAGTAGGTGAAGAGCCTCGGCCGGCTGTCTCCATAGAGCTCGGGGCTGACCTGACTAAACCAAACATAAAGGTTCAGAAAAACCACAATTTTCGAATTTCTAGGAAATTAATTATTTAATTATTAAACATTTTATTTTTCTGGCATTTATTATCTGGGCATGGAAATATGTGTCGTGGAAATTAGTGAAGGTCTCCATTAATGCTCGTCCAATTTTGATAAAACAAATGAATAAATAAATAGCTAAATCAAATTAATTACCTGCCAACCGGCTTCAATGCTGTTGAGATCTGAGCCGTCGAATGACCCCGAGAGAATCCAGATCTGGGAGAGGCTGAACTCGTTGTTTCCTTGGACGGACGGATCCCAAACGTTGATGGTCGCCTTGGCCCCGTAGAACTCTCCATTTCCGTCCACTGTGTCCGTGTAAGCTATTGCGTGCTACAAAAAAGAAGCTTTCCTGCTTGTTTATTTGGACGGATGGATGGATGAATATATGTGAAAAAGGGTGAATAAATGCATGTGAGTCATGATAGCTTCTTCCTCCCTTGCTTCACTAACCCTAATGAATGTGTTCTATCGTTCATTCAGTGCATGCGTGCTTTTGAAGTATTGCTTTGAGTTCTCTTCATTCGTTGGAAAATTAACCAAATAAATAAATAAATATATAAAGAAATCATTGAGTTGTTACTTCTTCTTCATCTTCTCAAAAGAAACGAGATTGATTGAAGGAATCAGGCAGCAGAAGGCTCACCTCGTGGCCGTTGCCGCTGACCACATCAGGCGCATCGGCCCTCCGCGCGAGAGGCGGCGCCGCCGGCTTCTTCCCGAAGTGAAACAGCGATTTGGCTCTCAGAGCATCGTCGACGCGGCTCCGGCGTATCGGGACGGTCCCGCGCGGGCAGTGCCCGGCGTGGTGCCACGCCTGCCACGCCCTCCGCGACGCGGCGCTCCCGCCGGAGCTCGCTGCCTTCGGCCTCTCCGCCGCTCTCTGAAACAAAAGAAAGAATGAAAAAAAAAACAGAGGATAGATATGATGACATCGCGATCGGAAGCGGCACGTACCTGGATCTTGTGATCCTTCAGCAGCGGGTGATCCAGCGCCGGCTGCCGGTGCCGAGGAACGCAGTCGATGGTATCTCCATCAGGACTCTGCTCATCGCGCTAGCTCATCAAAAACTCCGACGCCAAGAACGCAGCTACTCGTTATATATATGCATACCTCGATGCTTCTAACTCCGGCTTTGTTGATCTTCTCCAAGTGACGTTGAATCCTAGCGAGCTTGAGCGAAGTCACAGCTGGCCTGGTCTGGTTGGACGGCGTCGCGAGAGCTAAGACATCCCTGCTGAAAAAGATAACGACAAGAAGAAGAAGACGAAGAAGAAGAAGAATGAGGTGAGCGTCCTTCACGGTCGTCATCGTCTTCATGGTCCTCGTTGTCGTGCGACGGGTGACGACGGTTTATAGATGAATGCGAAAGGTGGGCGCCACGGCGAGCTCCAGGGCGTCCATGGAGGAGGGAGGACTGGAGAAGAGGAAATGGTGGGATTGAAGACTCTTTGTAAAGGCTTGACCTACCGACTTAATGACAACTTCAATGGGCTAACTGCCACCTCACTAATCAACATAAATTTAGTAGTGTTTAATTTCAAAAAAAGTCAACAATCTACTCGAAGACGAACATCTACTAAAAGTCAACGGGAGTATAATTTTATAGTTTTTGTAATTTGTATATGTGAAGAAAAAAATTAGAAAGAAAAATATATGGCGCCAAGTTGTTCCCTGCCCGCATTCAGTTACCGCGTCATTATTTGAATAATTACGGCGGGGGCTGCTGTCGTGTACGGCACAGCAGACAGGCTTTTAATAGCATGAGCCCCAGCGATTATTATTATCATTTTTATCGCTGAATTAAGAATTAAGAATTAAGTCAGTCATTGATTCACAAGAAACATTAAATTTTGTCTGATACAGTACAACTATCAACAGACATACATCATTTACGTAGTTTTTGTAAGGGTAACAATAAACATATAATCACGTATCCTTTGGACTAAAGCCGATCGAAGATGATCCAATATATATTCCGGGACGAACGATGCGAATCGCAGAGTATGATCCACCTAGAGGAAAGACAAGAAAAGATCACATTGAAGAAATAAGAACGGTTTAGAACTTTGACCTTGGCTGATATCAAGTCTGTGAAAGCAACCACAATCTAAGTTCATCTTCAACCTGACTGCAAATTCAAAAACCCAGCTATCTGTTGTGATTTGACGATAAAAATTTGCTTATGGAACACAGTTCAGATGAAAATTTATCAGGAGACAGGTAACACAATGCCATTGTGGAGCACAATGCTGTTTAATACTGACAGATAAATCCATGCTTCCATCTACAGAATGACCACATGACAGAGAAGGCCACTCTTCCGGATAGAAGCAACTAAAAAGAGAATCAGAATAAATTAGTGAAAGAAATGATAGTAAGGAGAAAATATGATACAAACAGATTTATGCTTTCCTCGACAACATATTCCAACAGAAATCCACAAGTGAATCAGGATAAAGTTGGGAACAGAGAAACAATAGTATCTGCTAGGTTATCTTAACATGTAATTTAATTTTTGATGAAAATTTATCAGTAGAAAGGTAACACGTTGCCATTACAAGACAACATGCTGTTTAAAACTGAGTAATAAATTTATGCTCCTCTCTACAGAATGTCCCAGCAGAAATACCAGGCCACTCTTCCGGAATAGAAGCAACTGAAAAGAACAAAAAATTAGATTTCCAAGTAGCACATACAACAACAATCTCCTGGGAACAGAGACAGTATCTGCTAGGTTATCTTAACATGTAATTAAATTTTTGATGAAAATTTATCAGTAGACAGGTAACACGTTGTCATTATAAGACAACATGCTGTTTAAAACTGAGTAATAAATTTATGCTCCTCTCTACAGAATGTCCCAGTAGAAATACCAGGCCACTCTTCCGGAATAGAAGCAACTGAAAAGAACAAAAAATTAGATTTCTAAGTAGCACGTACAACAACAATCTCCTGGGAACAGAGAAACAGCAGCATCTGCTAGGTTATATTAACATGTAATTAAATTTTTGATAAAAATTTATCAGTAGACAGGTAACACGTTGCCATTATAAGACAACATGCTGTTTAAAACTGAGTAATAAATTTATGCTCCTCTCTACAGAATGTCCCAGTAGAAATACCAGGCCACTCTTCCGGAATAGAAGCAACTGAAAAGAACAAAAAATTAGATTTCCAAGTAGCACATACAACAACAATCTCCTGGGAACAGAGAAACAGTAGTATCTGCTAGGTTATCTTAACATGAATTAAATTTTTGATGAAATTTATCAGTAGACAGGTAACACGTTGCCATTATAAGAAACATGCTGTTTAAAACTGAGTAATAAATTTATGCCCCTCTCTACAGAATATCCCAGTAGAAATACCAGGCCACTCTTCCGGAATAGAAGCAACTGAAAAGAACAAAAGATTAGACTTCAAAGAAAACTTCACAGGAAAATTTGGAACCAATTAACAGAAACACGATGAGATTATAAATTATGATGAGGCTTAACACTGCCAAACAAATTCATGCCATTATAAAGTGAGAGCAGATCCTCTGTTCCACAAAGTGCAGTCTAGAGGATGGACCACTATATTGATTGGTTGATTTGAGTGGACCCTACTTATTTATCAGGTAGAGTCCATCCAAATCAACCAATCACTCTTTATGGTCCATCCTCTGGTCCGCAAAGTGCGGACCAAAGGATCCCGCCTGAAAGTAGGGCGCTGGTTTAGTTTTCTCATCAAGTACTAACTCCACATCAAAATTTATCAGGAATTGGTAAAACAATGTCTTTATGAAGCATCAAGCTGTTTAGCACTGGCAAATCTATGCTTCTCTGAACAGAATGGCGCATAAAAATACCAGGCTACACTTCTTGGAATATAAGCAGCCATGAAGAATCGAGTCCAAACCAAAATAAAAAATAAAAATCCAATTTTAATATTCAAAGCCTACACAAACGAACAAATAAAAAAAAACATTTGTTGATCAACAGTTTGTAAGCAGATGTATTGATTCATAATTCTGTAACTGGAATATGACATTCTGAAAGAGGATGTTAAATTTTTCAAGGACAAGCCACAAACACCCAAAGTTTTCTATGAAGCTTACTTAAGTCGAGAAGACTATTAAAAAACAAACAATGTTCCACAAATAAAAAAACTTTACAGTTTTAACTCTGCCCATGACGAATTACCTTGTCAAGGCCGGTCCCCAGCCTGGATAAAAGGAGGATTGAGTTAGGTTGCAAGATAGCATTAAACTAGGGCAAATGTTTGATGAATAGATCCATATAGTGAAATGATCAGAAATATGGAAATAAACACACTAAAAGGTAACACTGATCAGATTCTACCTATAACCTATTTATCAATAATGATATTTCCCTAGAGATAAGGTATTAAAAAATGCCAGTTTAGGGCATTTGCTTGAAAAATGAAATTTAAAAACAAAGTTAAATTGTTCAACATGTTATTTACCTTCACATGTAAAAGCTATCATTATGGTAACTGCCGAATTTAAGGCATTGAAGAAAGGAAATATTAGATAATTTTTAATTTACATTAGGAATAAATTACCAATGGAAAAAAGCTGGTATAATCTTCTTTACCCGTCTTGACTGTGACCACTACAGTGTCCCTAACCCAGAAGAAATGAATTATGTGCCAGCATTGTCCAAAACACTTTTGACTGTAGAGATCACTGGAAGATCCAGTGTCATGTGAAACTTGTTGCCAGCTGTTCCTCTACTTCATATACATCCAAGTAGAAGATGCAAAACAACCCTAACGTATCAATCAAGCAAAGACTTCTCTTTTATTTGCAGCCGTAACTTCGTCACTAACCATGATACCATTTTTTACATAAGATTCATCTTTTCGAACAAAAATGGAAAACAAAAACCGAAGTTACAGTAAAAGTGAAAACTTTAAAAGGGCGTACCAACCAAGCATACACCACGGCACGAGAGCCTACGTCAGATATCAAACGAAAAACTTAAAATTTTCTGTCAGCAGGACAACCAGTGGACAAACATAATCAGGGATCCCGAACCCTCAGAGACATCGAACACGGATCTTCAAGTAAGTAAATCGATGAAGACTCAAAACTCGCAAAGATAACTCAAACGATGATAACATATACAAACAAGAGCATACCGCAAACTTTGCCGAGAAAGCGTCCAACTTACCCACCATAAGCGTTGTCAGTGCCATGAATCTGTGACGGCTGGGAAGTTCGGTGAACAGAGTAGGATCGCGTATTTACAGAGGGAAACTAGGGTTTCAGTGGGTAGTGGGTTGCCAAAATTACCGTAACACCCTTCATCGAAACCCAGGCCCGTTGGGCGGCTCTAGTTTGGGCTTTGGCGATGGTCTAGAGGCTCGAATAATTATAGTACCGTCAATCTCTGATGCAGTAGCGTCTATATGCTAAAATATCCATGAACCTCTCTCTCTCGTCTCAAATAGTGGATGTAATCAAAGAATACTGAGTTTCTAAGTGGATCATCATATATACTTTCTGATTTATTTTAATGATCGGTGAAATTTTTTTGGAGGATCGGACTGATCATCCCTAGAGATAGTCAATGAGGTCAACTGAGATTATTAATTTTTTCATATATAATCAATATGTTATCCTTCTTCATAAATCCGTGATAATAAGTGAACATCTAGATGCTCTTAATCTCTCTAGCACTTGTTTATAAAAAATATATTATCGATTTTTTAGAGAGTTTTATTTGTCTATAGTAGGAAGATGTCTCTATGCCAACCTTCATAGCGTAATTACAATCTATAATTTTTCACATGTTTTTATATTGTATTAATTTTTTATAAATGAAATAACACAAAAACAAATAAAATGGAAGAAGAAAAATATATTATATTTCCTTATTATAAGAAATACAAAATCGCAAAGCTTTGGTAATCGTCGCAAATGTTTCCATCTATATTATTTAACACACCAAATGCTAAATTTTGATGGAGTTATTGTTATTGAAGATCAAAGCAGTGGTAATCGGCGCAAATCGATCACAGAAGGCTAGCATTTGCAATGGTACACCGTAATGGTCGAAGGAGAGTGAATTTATTCGATTATTTTTTCCATCGGCACAAATCAGGCGGACAGTAATTTCTTCCCAATAATTATTTCAAAGTACTCGTAACCTGCCTAATAGAGTGGTAAAATATGAAATGTTCATTCTAGTATTCCTGTCAATTTGTCCTAGAAATAATACGGAGGAGATAAATTATGGTAATTAAAGAGGTAAGTGGATATGGGGTGAGTTACATTGGTAGTAAGGATTTACTTCTCATCAGCTTCAAGATTCGACCCCTCTACTTCAAGTGACAAACCTCCATCCACTTACCACCTCAATTATTCTTGTGGGAGCTCGTGATCACTACGGCAATGTTGAGCGGTAATCTTGAGTGGCGGCTCTATGTGAGGGCCGCTGACTACGACCCAATGTGAGACGACTTGGCATGGCTTATGGTAGCAGCCACGCGAGGGCTAGACTGCAACCTTGTACAAGGCAATCTCATGTAGCCCCAGACGGTGACCTAACAACGGGCTCACGTAAGGGCCACCAACCATGGTCCTGTGTAAGGTGACCTCACGCGGCCTCAGATGACGACCTTTGGAAGAGGACCCATGTCAATCGACCTCGTGTGTCCTGAAGTGGTGGGCCCACGTGTGGCGACCTCACGCGGCACCATGAGTAGTAGCCTCATGTGAGACGACCCTCACATGGCCTTACGCAGAGTCACCTTGTATAGTACTTGCGTGCATGACCGGCTCAAATTTATTTGAAATCTTAGGTAGAAAAAAAATAAGTCTTACAATTGTTTTTAAAAAAATCTTTGTTTTTTTTTCATTCAAATTTGGAATGACAATGGTTTATATTTTTTTAAATAAATTCAAATATTAATTTAAAAAATTATATAAAATTTAATTTTTTTAAACTTTTTATGTAAAAATATTAATTATTTTTTTTACATTCCAGTTTTGATAATAAATATATTTTAATTTATAAAATTGTTCAAATTATTTAGTCTTTGTTAGACGTAGTTGAACATAAATAAATGTATTTAAAATTATTTAAGAATACAGGAAGATATAAATATATTTAATTACTCAAATGAAAGACTTATAGAACAATCCTTATAAATAAAGAATAAAAAAAACAAAATGGGACAATAATCGAATAAATCATGCTCACGTCCTCAACTTACTTAAATACATCTAAATAAAAGATAAACATAATATTTATCAAGAAAGCGAAAAAATAGAGATATCTAACTCGCTATTATTCAAAACTAATAAAATCTTTGATTTTTATCGGACACAATACGAACGAATATCTCAACATTTTAATTAATCAAAAAGGAGTATAGTAATAGTAGTAACCGGATCAATATGACATCATTAGGTACAATTTCTCTTTCCCAATCTCAATGAGTAAGAGAAATACAGAAAAGAGGAGTTGGAAAATGAAAAGAAGGGGAACTCGAAAAAAAATGATATTTTTACTTTGCATTGTAAGAATAGAAAATTCTTAATTCATGTTCTTATCTATCACCAACAAAGAAGAAATATAATGAGAAAAGGCTAGATTAAAGTTGAGAGATATTGAAGAGTAATATATTATATTTATAAATTAATATATATAATTAAAAATAAATTTAAAATGCTAAAAAATGAGCTCCTTAGGGCTCTATAACAAGATCTTTAAGAAAAATGGAATTTTGACCAGATCATGTAAATCTTTTATTACATATGTCTATTATTTTCCATTCACTTATAAAAATATACATAAAAATATATTTAATATATTAAAAATAATATGACCCATTAAAAATTGAGAGTCTGGGCATAAACGTTAATGATTTATACCTAAAATCGGCCTGCCCGGGGTCATTAGGTGTGGTGGCCTCGCACAAGGTCACCTTCGGAAGTGGCACAGTGTGGTGCCCTTGCGCGATCACAATTGTATTTATTTTTTTTTCTTTATTTATTTTTGTTGTTTTGTCTTTTCTTTATGGATTTTTTTAAAACTTTAAATTCTTTTCCTTTCCCATTCCCTCTTTTAGAGTAAATAGGTTGTAAATGTGGCCGAGTAAGCGAAGTTGTGAAAAGTGAAAATTTATCTTAGCATCACTAAGTATATGTATTGATGAGTAGAAATATCTAGGAAACACACTCAATTTTAAGAAAAAAATATTAAAAGGCAAAATATTCATTTATGCATAATTCAAATAAACTCAATATATGACAATGACTAAATGGGAGATTCTATCTCATTTGATAAAATTTGAATTTAATTTAGTTGTGTAGCCATAATTTTATCGTCCAAACATTCTCTTATTTCATTTTCATGCATAATTGTCATTTTATTTCACTAACAATAGATCCATCAGTTAATTATGATAATTAGTTAGAATGTCAAGACTATATTATAATGCTTGTACTTCTCATTTTGTCTAATCGATGCGTGTCAATTTATGCGTGTCTAATTCGTGCCAATTGCAAAGAATAGCGATCAATGATATGGAATCTTAAGTTAAACTCAACAATAATAACATTGGGCAAAATCATAAGGGCGACCGTATTATACAAATGATAAAAAAAAGGTGCCCCTTTGAAAAAAAAAAAATCAAAAGGGTACCCCTCAAAATTTTTATCCCTAGAATATTTTCATATTCATCACCACTATTATAGTAGTAAACATCACACTAATAAATTAAATAAGCTAATATCACTCTCACTAGGATAAATACTAGTGTAGCGATCAACATTATCCCTATCAACCTGGACTCATTTGGGATAATCTTAGATGGGACAGCTTCAGGATTCTTCACCGGATCCATTTCTAGATTTTCCTCAAACATTTCCTGATCCTCTTCAAACTCTTCAGGATCTTCTTCACCCATATGGTGAAGTAGTTTCTTACACGATTCTAAATATGTGACATGTTCTTTATGACGCCTCCATACAGAGTCTGGTATCACCCTAGGATACTCTAGCAATGAATGCATCAAAGGTCATATCTGTCCAGGACTGGAAACTTTTTTTGCTCAAGTTTCCAAAATAGTCTATCAAGTCGTCTAACATGTTCGTCGACTCCATGAGTAGAGTTATATTCTATCTCTTGAATCTCCTCCCGAAGTTGGTTTCGCCGTACTTCGCAACAAGTCAATGTGATAATCGCTCGTGTCATCTGAAAAATTGAAATTAAATAAGTCAGTACAAAAATAGTTTAATTCAATTTATATAGACATAGAACCATAATTATAAATAAAGAAAAATAAATCTTTTCAATTTTTAGGAGTTTAAGTCAACTGACCCATTAGATCAGTCGATCAGGAATCTAGATCTTAATTAAGATTAGTTCATTGTCCTTATTAGAACTAATCTAATTTGGTCAGGGATTTTCTAACCTATGTTCTGTTATTGTTTAAACTCATCTAAGTCCATCTCAAATTTATTGATCAAACTTAGGTCCGTTTAATCAATCCAATACCCATTAGATTGATCTATTAGAACAAATCTAATCTTTTTGATCAAATCTAACACAATTGAACTAATCTTGTTATATTTGATCAGCCCAATTTATGTAATCAAACTCATCCAAATTAATTCAATAATAAACTGATCTAATTAAACTAACAAATATTTTAACTAGATCTAGATATTATTAAATCAAACTGATTAAATTAACTAATAGTTTGAACCAAACTTGATTTTGATTGAACCAAGTTGGTACAATTTAATTTTCAATTCGAATCATAAATTAATTAAGCATATATTTATTAATGGATAAATTATTTCTAGAATTAATTAATAAATACATTTACTTAAATTTCATCAAACGTTTTCATCGAAACACAGTTTGAATTTTTTTTTAAAAAAATAACTTGAAAAGGTTTCGATTTTCTGTTTTTTATTTGATGACATATGATCCGGCGGTAAGAATGGGGGACTCACTTCCTGAAGGGTCCCAGCCTGAGGACAGATGGAGGGCTGACTAAGTGGGTAATGGCCGCGCCGAGCAGTTGAGCAGGTCCGAGCGGAGCCAGAGATAACCCAGCCATGAGCTTGGGTTTCCGACGCCAAGGCGGGAAGACTGAATGGCCGAGCGGGTGTCTGCCCGGCTGAGATCGAAGGGCCGAGCGGGTGGTCCGTTCGGCCAGGATAAGGGCGAGGATACAAAGATTAGCCGAGCGGCCTATTCGTTCGGCTCGGGATAGGGGTTGTCAGCAAAGGCATGTCTGATGATTAGGCCGTACACAAGATTGCACGATGGAAGATCTCGCCGTCACATCATGGAGAGGTTGATACAGTAGCGGTATGGCCTTATGGATGTCCTTCTGACAAACCCATACCTGGGCATGGTCGAAAGCAGATGATTGCTTTGATTGGCGCGCCCAGGGTCCTTCGAGAGGTCTATATAAGGCCTCCATTTCTTCACCGGAGGTACGCTGGGTTTTTGCATCTCGGAAGCCACCTCTTTGTTATTCCTCGCCTGACTTGAGCGTCGGAGGGCCGTCGCCGGGACACCCCTCCTGGCTCGGTTTTGTTGCAGGTTCGCCGGAGCACTCGAGGATCCAGCAGGGAGCGACACGTCCCCAGCGTCCTTTGACTTCTGATTCGAACAAGATCAATTTGGCGCCGTCTGTGGGAACGCACCTGCATCCGAGCAGAAGCAATGGACGAGGCTGGAAGACTACATACCGTGGCACTCTCACAAGAAGAGTTGGACGTTATAGTCCACTACAAAAAAATTGCAATTTAGCGACAAATATTTGCGACAAAATATATTCGTCGCAGATTTGCGACAACTTTTGCGACAAAAAAACACTTGTCGCATATTAGCAACAAAGTTTGCGACAAAAAATATTTTATTGCCAATTAGCAACAAAATAATATTTGTCGCCAAGTTTATTGAAAATTAGCGACGAACAAAATAATTTGTTGCAGAAATTGCGACAAAATTAGTGAATCGTTGCAATTTTTGCAACGAACTTAGGTTTCGTCGCAATATTTGCGACGAACTCAGGATTCGATGCAAAAAATCATTTAATTCCCAAGCAGCATCAAAAATTCAAAATTTATATATTTAAAAAAACTGAAATCTGCGACGAATTTAAATATTCGTCGCAGAATCCGCAACGAATTTGAAATTCGTTGCTGCATCTGCGACGAATTACAAAATTTGTTGCTGAATCTGCGACGAATTTTAAAATTCGTCGCAGAATTGTATTTTTATTTTTATAGGTAAAATTAAACTTTGAGGTATATAGAGTTTTCAGAATGAGATGAAACCGGTTCCTATGGGTTTCTATAAATTCCCTGATTTTATAATTGTCCACAACCTCTAATTTGATGCTACCGGTGAATTTTTTTACATCAAAGAGGTCCGGAAAACGGTATTCACCTTCATAAGACCAAAAATATCAATTTAATATATCAAATTTATTTTTTGATGACATTTCCATGATCAAGGGATTTTTAGGAACCCATAGGATCTGATTTCATCACATTCCAAGTTCTCTAGGTACCTCAATCGGCCCCGGAAAGATTATTTTACATATAAAAAAAATTAAATTTTGCAACGAATTTTTAAATTCGTCGCAGAATCTGCAATGAATTCCAATATTCGTCGCAGAATTCGCAACAAATTTCAAAATTTGTCGCAGAATTGCATTTTTTTTTATATGCAATATTAAATTTTCCAGGGCCGATTGAGATACCTAGAGAGCTTGGAATGAGATGAAATCAGATCCTATGGGTTCCTAAAAATCCCCTGATCATGGGAGTATCATCAAAAAATAAATTTACCCATTATACTTTAGTTAAATTTTTTATACGAATTTGTAGATTTACAAGTCACATGTATTTTGAAATATCCGAAGACGGTTGAAGTATATAGAGATGTCAGAATGAGATGAAACCGGTTCCTATGGGTTTCTATAAATTCCCTGATTTTATAATTGTCCACAACCTCTAATTTTATACTACCGGTGAATTTTTTTACATCAAAGAGGTCCGGAAAACGGTATTCACCTTCATAAGATCGAAAATATCAATTTAATATATCAAATTTATTTTTTGATGACATTTCCATGATCAAGTGATTTTTAGGAACCCATAGGATCTGATTTCATCTTATTCCGAGCTCTCTAGGTATCTCAATTGGCCATGGAAAATTTATTTTACATAAAAAAAAAAATGCAAACTTGCGACGAATTTAAAAATTCGTCGCAGAAGCTGCAACGAATTCCAAAATTCGTCGCAGATTTAGCAACGAATTCCAAAATTCGTCGCTGAAACAGCGACGAATTTCACAATTCGTCGCAGAATTGTACTTTTTTTTTTATATGTAATAATAAATTTTTCGGGGCCGATTGAGGTACCTAGAAAGCTCGGAATGAGATGAAATCGGATCCTATGGGTTCCTTAAAATCCCTTGATCATGGGAGTATCATCAAAAAATAAATTTACCCATTATACTTATTCCTAATTTGCTTAATCAATTATGAGCATTTTTGAACTTAGTTAAATTTTTTATACGAATGTGTACATTTACAAGTCACACGTATTTTGAAATCTCCGAAGACGATTGATGTACATAGACATGCCAGAATGAGATGAAACCAGTTCCTATGGGTTTATATAAATTCCATAATTTTATAATTGTCCACAACCTCTAATTTTATGCTACCGATGATTTTTTTAAGTCGAAGATGTTCGAAAAATGGTATTCACCTTCATAAGACCAAAAATATCAATTTATTATGTCAAAAAAATTTTTTGATGGCATTTCCATGATCAAGGGATTTTTAGTAATCCATAGGATCAGATTTCATCTCATTCCGAGCTCTCTAAATATCTCAATCGGCCCCGGAAAATTTATTTTATATATAAAAAAATGAAATTTTGCGACGAATTTCAAATTTCGTTGCAGGATCTGCAACGAATATTAAAATTCGTCGCAGAATCCGCAACGAATTTCAAAATTCGTCGCCGAATCAGCAACGAAATTTGCAACGAGTTATCCTTTTGTCGCAAAAGACCTAACTTTAACCACTCCTTGACAGCCCGTTTGCCCTAACTTTGGTGGCGGTTCGATCCCTCCTTTTGCCCTAGCTTTGGTGGCGACGCAGAAGCTGCGATCCGAGGACGGAGGACGTCGGTTAGGGCGATTTCAGTCCAGGTAAACTTGTCTCCCTCTCTTCCAACTCCGGTGGCAGTTCACGCTGGGCGGTCGCAAGTGCTCGCGTCTGCCTCTGGTTGGCCGCGGGTGGTCGCGGCTGTCGCTGGCTGGCCGCGGGTGGTCGCGGCTGCCGCTGGCTGGCCGCGGGTGCTGTCCCGCTGCTGGGAGGCCGCGCCTGGCGCTGGCCGGCCTCAGGAGTGAGTTGCTGGCCCTGGCCGGACGCGTGGGGCAGCTCCTTGCCCTGGCCGGACACTCGAGCTAGATCATGGCCATGGTATGGCGGAAGAGGCCGAGGTTGGCCCTTGTCGGTCGCGCGAGTCAGTGGCTGGTCCTTGCCGGCCACGGGAGGCCGCAGTTGGCCATGCCTGGCTGCTACAGAGCTTGGCTGGCCTTGGCCTGGTCGACAACAGCTGGCCCTGGCCTGTCCGACAGTGGCTACCACTGTCCGGCAGCGGCTGGCCCGACCGCAGGTGGCCCTTGATGTCGTTGGCCAGCCCTTACCCGGCACTTGCTGCCCTTGCCATGGCCAAGACGGCCAAGACTTATTGGCTAAACCAACCATATAGTCTTGTTTATAGCGACCTTATTTGTGTTATTTGACCTATATAATTGACTGTGTACATTGTTTATGCAGGTGTATAGTAGATGTGTTTGAGAGGCACTCAACGTCTTTGTTGACCTCTGTTTGGTATACCTACACCCTTGACTTTAATTAATAATGATAGCATTAGTATACAATTTTATGTTATTTATTTTCATTTGTATGTGCGCTTGAAACATATTAGTGATTAGTGTATTTCTTGATATATATCTAATATCTCATTCTTAAACTTATATATGTTATTTGTTAATGCTCTGTATTTCTTGCTATATGTTATAGGTGAGTAGAGGTGATATCTATCGTCAAAGGAATCTCACACAATCTCTTTTAATAAATATGGTAAGTTTTTTTTATGTTATTTATTATGCATCATTATTTTTTTAACTTTATCCTATTTTTGAATTTTAGAACATCTTTAGACGGGGGGGGGGGACGTAAACGAAGTTCACATGGCCATGCAGCACCTAGCAGTGCACCTACGCCTATCCCTGATCAGCCTGTACGACTATTAAATTCACCTTCGCCAGTACAGCCAGGACCATCACATCTCTCTACGCCAGTTCAAGCAGGACCATCACATTCCCCTTCGCGAGTACATGTAGGACCTTCACATTCGCCGTCGCCAATACATGCAGGACCATCACATTCTCCTTCGCCAGTACCTTCACCGCAAAATTTGGCAGATCCGGTTCCTACCAGATACTCATTTTCTGAGACCCAAGATGTTCGAATATTTATTGTCCCCTCCGGAGATTCGTAAGTATAAAATTAATATCTTAATTTTTTATTCTATATTTTTTAAGTATGATTATAAAGTAGGATTAAAACTTAGTTTCATCACTTCAATTATCTTTTCTTTAGCAAGTTTATTTAAATGTAATATTTAAGCTCTGATATGCATTACTTCATTCTATTCCTTGCTCTAATAGTATAATTGATTTACTTTATTTTCAATCATATAATGAGATTACTTAAATTCTATCTTTAATCATCCTCTCATTATTTGATAAACTCTAAAAATTTTTTGATGTGCTATTTTATTTTCAATTACACATCCTTATTCTCAATAATGAAAAGTTCTAATAGTGGTTTGATGTGCAACCTTTTTTTTAATCAATTAGACCATTAGAATAGTGTATGATCATTGGTCATTCTTGCTTTTTTGAACAACTCTGAACAATGTTTAATTAGCAATGATACTCTTCATATATTTAATATATTAAATAATTAGACTATTTAACCGTTGGACTAGAATGGATTATGGTAGTTACAAGACAGTCAATTAACATTACTAGTTTAGGGATCTTAAAAATATGATTACTCCTATCTTATATTTTTAGACTTTTCTTATTACTATTATATTTAATATTCTTCATTAACTATAGGTTCGAAAATTCGGTACGTGTTGTTCACGAAATTAATCAAATCGTGAATAATCATTGGATGGGGGATTCTATGTCTTATTCAAGCACTCCATCATCAATGAAAGAGTTATGGTGGAGCGAGTTTAAGGTATAAATGATTCATTTTATATCTAAAAATTAAATCTATATACTCAATTATTTTATTTCCTATTCAGCGGATATATAATTGGGACCTTGCATATGAATTCGAAATTAAGAAGAACTTCAAGAAAAAATGTGGCGATCACATTCGTCATACTCTTAGTCATGCTAAACAAAGGGGTAAAAAGCCACTTTGTATCAGAGAGGATAATTGGACTAAGATCAACAATTTTTGGTCAACCAACGAAAGCAAACAACGAAGTCAACAGAATAAATTAAATCAATCTTATAATTCTGGAGACTTCTCTGCTACATATGCGGGAGGTTCAATTAATATCGATGAGCATCGACGCAGAATGGTAAATATTTAACTCTTCTACTAATTTTTAACTCTCTCAATTGTTTTTTAATCTGTCATTATTTTTTTATTTCTAATCCTTTTTTTTAGACCAAAGATATGGGGAAAGAACCTTCATTCATTGAAACTTTCACCAAAACTTTTACAAAAAAGGATAAGTCTTGGAGTGGGGCTAGAGCAAAAGCAATAAAGGTTTGGATTAATTAAAAATATGTGTTTCTAAATTATTGTTACAATAAATTTATTTTAATTTTATAATTATACAGGACAAATACGATGAGCTCGAGATAGCACATAGAAGTTCATGTGCTAGTGAGGAAACTGAGTCATCTGTTGGTAATAATTTGGATTTGTGGTTGGAGGCTAGTGGAGGACAAAAAGGAGGAAGGATATTGGGAATGAGTTCTTTAAGCAAAAATCATAGAGTTTCCCGTAAATCCTTTTCCACCCCAACAGCAGTCACGACTCAGATCAATTCCTTGACTGAAGAGGTTTCACATTTAAAGGGCATAATATTAGAAAGAGATGAAGAAAGAAGAGTTAGAGATGCAGAAATGAGAGCTCTCCGTCAACAACAAAATTTAATTATGAAACATCTTCAGTTAAGTTCCGCTCCTTCCGATTTTGGTGACGATGGCGACGATGGTGGCGATGGCGACGATGGTGGCGATGGATCTTCTTGTATGAATTTTATTTATCTCATAATTAGCATTTTGGAATGTTAGTTATTCTATTGTAGATGTTTATTTTTTTGTTAATAATACTAATTTTTTTGAAATAGGATTGGTCAGACACAATGAAAATCAATGTTGGAGTAACTAAAAAATTATTTTTTTGTTAATAATACTAATTTTTTTGAAACAGGATTGGTCAGACACAATGAAAATCAATGTTGGAGTAACTAAAAAATTATTTTTTTGTTCATATATAGTAATTTCTTTATTGTAATTATTGATATTGTTTATATTATGCAGGAAGAAGATGAAGAAGATAGAGAAGATTTAGTCATATTTCAGATTTTGTTGAAATATGGATGGTTTAGAACTTATGATGTTTGGATTGTATGGATATTAGATCTTTTGTGATGTTTATATTTTGATGTATTATATGTTTGGCTTGCAAGGATATTAGATCATGTTTGTATTTTGATGTATCATATGTTTGGATTGTAAGTATATTAGATGATGTTTGCATTTTAATTTATGGAATGCTTGGATTTTTTGTGATATTTGGATTTGATGTGATTTGGTTAATGTATAATTTTATTGTTAGATATAATGTCTATTTATTAGATGGATATTTGTGTATTAATCAGGTTAAATATAGAAATAATAAAATTTAGGATGGCGGTTGTTTAGTTTTGCGACAACCTTTGCGACGAAAATATTTTTGTTGCAAGCCTATCGTAATATATCGAAAAAAAAAACAGTACTAGATTCTGCAACAAATTTTCTGATTTGTTGCAGAATCTGCGACAAATTATTATATTCGTCGCAGAATCTGCGACGAATTATCAGATTCGTCGCAGATTCTGCGACGAATCTGAAAATTCGTCGCAGAATTCAAGATAGGTAGATGTTGCGAATTGTCACAGAATTCGTTGCAGAATTTGCGACGAATTCTGCGACAAAAAAACTTCACAACATGACTTAGATTCCGCGACGAATTTTCAGATTCGTCGCAGAATCTGCGATAAATTCCTATATTCGTCGCAAATATCTGCGACAAATCTGATAATTTGTCGCAAATTCTGCGACGATTTCTGTGACGAACGTGAAATCATTGCAAAATTCAAAATTCGTTGCAAATTTAATTGGTCTAAGGTTTATGATCTTCCAACTAACTTGCGACGAAAATATAATTCGTTACAAAATTTGCGACGAATTTTAGTTTTGTTGCAATTATCAGCAACGAAAATAATAATTCGTTGCAAAATCGGCGACAAAATATATTTTCGTCGCAAATTATTTGCGACGAATAGTGTGACGAATTTTATTTTCATTGCAGATTTTGCAACAAAATTTTTCTTTTTGTCGCAAAATATTTTACGACGAGATCTTTGCGACGAAATATATTCGTCGCTGATTTCGTCGCAAACAAAATTTGCGACGAATATTTTTTTAAATTCGTCGCCAAATTTGTTGCAAAAGGCAGTTTTTTTTTGTAGTGGTCGAGGCAAGGGCAGCCAAGATAGTGGCGCAGCAAAAGGAGAAAGCACAAGCTGAGCGAGCGCAACAGCAAACAACCTCGGCTTCAGCAGGCCGGGCGGCGCAGGCAGACCGCCCGGAGTATGTTTCAACAGGAGGGTTCCCTCGGGCTCTCTTCCGTACTCCCCCAGAAGCTCCCCGAGCGGACGTACCACCCGAGCAGGTCCCTTCAAAATCATCGAGAAGATCCGCTCGGGCACGTATTATTTGGAGGATGAGGAAGGTCGGCAGCTAGATAGGACGTGGAGCGCGAACCACCTCCAGCCTTACCGGGCAGGGTGAAAGGTGTGCCTATGTAAATCATCCTGTGTACTTTTTTCGACTGAATACTTGAAATGCAGAAATGAAAAATCAAGAGAACAAACAAGGCATCGCCAACAAAGAAACGAAGGCCAAGGCCGCTCGGCCTGGTAAGGAGTTAGCCTTGAAAGGCCGGCGAGCTCCGTCGTTAAAAATCGAGAGCCGCGCCGACCGGCTATAAACATCTGCGTCGACGAGCTCCGTTGTTAAAAATCGAGAGCCGCGCCGACCGGCTATAAATATCCGCGCCGTCGAGCTCCGACGTTAAAGATCAAGAGACGAGCCGGCGTCTATAAACGTCCGCGCCGACGAGCTCGTCGTTAAAAACGAGCCGCGTCGACCGGCTATAAATATCCGCGCCGAGCCCCGACGTTAAAGATCGAGACGAGCCGGCGTCTATAAACGTCCGAGCGGAAGGCCGACGAGCTCCGTCGTTAAAAATCGAGAGCCGCGCCGATCGGCTATAAACATCCGCGCCGACGAGCTCCGTCGTTAAAAATCGAGAGCCGCGCCGACCGGCTATAAACATCCGCGCCGACGAGCTCCGTCGTTAAAAATCGAGAGCCCCGCCGACCGGCTATAAACATCCGCGCCGACGAGCTCCGTCGTTAAAGATCGAGAGCCGCACCGATCGGCTATAAACATCCGCGCCGACGAGCTCCGTCGTTAAAAATCGAGAGCCGCGCCGACCGGCTATAAATATCCGCGCCGTCGAGCTCCGACGTTAAAGATCGAGAGACAAGCCGGCGTCTATAAACGTCCGAGCGGAAGGCCGACGAGCTCCGTCGTTAAAAATCGAGAGCCGCGCCGACCGACTATAAATATCCGCGCCGTCTAGCCCAGACGTTAAACCGTAGAGACGAGCCGGCGTCTATAAATGTCCGAGCGGAAGGCCAACGAGCTCCGTCGTTAAAAATCGAGAGCCGCGCCGACCGGCTATAAATATCCGCGCCGTCGAGCTCCGACGTTAAAGATCGAGCGACGAGCCGACATTTATAAACGTCTGAGCGGAAGGCCGACGAGCTCCGTCGTTAAAAATCGAGATCCGCGCTGACCGGCTATAAATATCCGCGCCGTCTAGCCCAGACGTTAAACCGTAGAGACGAGCCGGCGTCTATAAATGTCCGAGCGGAAGGCCGACGAGCTCCGTCGTTAAAAATCGAGAGCCGCGCCGACCGGCTATAAATATCCGCGCCGTCGAGCTCCGACGTTAAAGATCGAGAGACGAGCCGGCGTCTATAAACGTCCGAGCGGAAGGCCGACGAGCTCCGTCGTTAAAAATCGAGAGCCGCGCCGACCGGCTATAAATATCCGCGCCGTCGAGCTCCGACGTTAAAGATCGAGAGACGAGCCGGCGTCTATAAACGTCCGAGCGGAAGGCCGACGAGCTCCGTCGTTAAAAATCGAGAGCCGCGCCGACCGGCTATAAACATCCGCGCCGACGAGCTCCGTCGTTAAAAATCGAGAGCCGCGCCGACCGGCTATAAACATCCGCGCCGACGAGCTCCGTCGTTAAAAATCGAGAGCCGCGCCGACCGGCTATAAACATCCGCGCCGACGAGCTCCGTCGTTAAAGATCGAGAGCCGCGCCGATCGGCTATAAACATCCGCGCCGACGAGCTCCGTCGTTAAAAATCGAGAGCCGCGCCGACCGGCTATAAATATCCGCGCCGTCGAGCTCCGACGTTAAAGATCGAGAGACAAGCCGGCGTCTATAAACGTCCGAGCGGAAGGCCGACGAGCTCCGTCGTTAAAAATCGAGAGCCGCGCCGACCGACTATAAATATTCGCGCCGTCTAGCCCAGACGTTAAACCGTAGAGACGAGCCGACGTCTATAAATGTCCGAGCGGAAGGCCGACGAGCTCCGTCGTTAAAAATCGAGAGCCGCGCCGACCGGCTATAAATATCCGCGCCGTCGAGCTCCGACGTTAAAGATCGAGAGACGAGCCGACATTTATAAATGTCCGAGCGGAAGGCCGACGAGCTCCGTCGTTAAAAATCGAGAGCCGCGCTGACCGGCTATAAATATCCGCGCCGTCTAGCCCAGACGTTAAACCGTAGAGACGAGCCGGCGTCTATAAATGTCTGAGCGGAAGGCCGACGAGCTCCGTCGTTAAAAATCGAGAGCCGCGCCGACCGGCTATAAATATCCGCGCTGTCGAGCTCCGACGTTAAAGATCGAGAGACGAGCCGGCGTCTATAAACGTCCGAGCGGAAGGCCGACGAGCTCCGTCGTTAAAAATCGAGAGCCGCGCCGACCGGCTATAAATATCCGTGCCGTCGAGCTCCGACGTTAAAGATCGAGAGACGAGTCGGCGTCTATAAACGTCCGAGCGGAAGGCCGACGAGCTCCGTCGTTAAAAATCGAGAGCCGCGCTGATCGGTTATAAACATCCGCGCCGACGAGCTCCGTCGTTAAAGATCGAGAGCCGTGCCGATCGGCTATAAACATCCGCGCCGACGAGCTCCGTCGTTAAAGATCGAGAGCCGCGCCGATCGGCTATAAATATCCGCGCCGACGAGCTCCATCGTTAAAGATCGAGAGCCGCGCCGATCGGCTATAAACATCCGCGCCGACGAGCTCCGTCGTTAAAGATCGAGAGCCGCGCCGATCGGCTATAAATATCCGATCTGGGAGCTCGAGAGCGAAGGCCCCGACTGTGAACTTACAAGACGGAACTAAGGACGCCAAATAACGAGCGTTCGCAAGTACTAAATTGTTTAAGTCCGATCGGCCGTCGGTTTGCCAATACTTCGCATTCACTGAATGCAAACAGCATAGCCAAGCGCTAAACGATGTCGAGGAAAACGAGTCAATTGATTAACCTGATCGGTTGTCTAGTGGGAAACACGTATAGCTTAACTGACTCTACGAATGAGCACCAAACAGACAGAAGAGGGCAATGAAGGACAAACAAAAATAGCAGAGGAACGCAATTATGCCGAACAGCACGTACAAAATTTTTACATCCGCCGAGCGGATGAAGTACAAGAAGTACTTGGAAGAACTCGCCTCACTCCGGGTCCTCAAAATTAAAAAAGGCGTCCGGGATATCATCTATCATGGTCGCCAGGTCGGAGGCGGGAATGTGCATTCCCGCAGGAAGGTGGCCACCCTTTTTCAAGTACGCCATGGTGACCTTGACCGTCTCGGCGAAAGTTGAGGAGACGTTGCCGCCGAATTTTGCGCCGAACCGTTCCGAGCGGAGGTATGCTTGGCGCGCTGCTGCTAAGCGATTCGGCTCTCCCTCCTTATATTTTTTGAGCACCGCCCGGGAGGCGGTTAAGGAATCTTGGACTGCCTTCAAGTCCACCTCAGCCTTAGTGCGTTCTGCCGAACGGACCTCCCGCTCGGCGTTCAGCTGGGCCTCCAGATCCTTGGATCGCTGATCTAGCGCACGGACATCTACTTTCATTTTATCCAGATCAGCTACCGCTCGCTTCTTCCGGGCAGTAGCGCGTTTGGCCTCCGCTTCGCGCTTCTTGACTTGGCCCTCTAGCCGAGCCACCTCTGTAGCCAGGTCGACGGACTTCTTCTGTTCGGCCTCGAGGACTTGTTTCTCCCGCTCGGCCGACGGACCCCCCGACACTTGGAGTTTTTCCAGGAGATCCTCCAGCTCGGCTAGCCGATGGCTAGTGGCGATTTGCTCAGCCCAACGCTGTATGGGAAATAATAAAATCAGGAACCAAACAGTAGCATGGCACAGAAAAAAAAAAAATGAATTTACCTGAGTGGCCTGCTGCATGTTGTTATCGCCAAGCTGCTTAGGCGTCATGAGGGCCACCTGAATCTGCGCGTCCTCGAAAAGCTTGGCGAGCGGACCCGTCAGGGTTACTTCATGAACGAGGCTTGAGGGCCGATCGACGGACAATAAATATTCCTCCGAGGGGAATCGAAGGGTAGTCTTGATGGTCGGGTGGCCGGCCGGCACTTCCTCAGCCGCAGTCGCCTGGCCCGAGGACTCCTCTATGGTTGAAGTTTCGCCCAACCGTCGTAAGCGACGACGAGTCCGTGGAGGAGAGCCAGAGGGCTGTGCGGTGGGCGAGGCCACTAGGGTCCCGATCCGTGACGGCGTGCGATCTGGCGAAGCGACCCCGGTCGGCGCCTGTGGCTCGCCCTCTTGGGTCGGCGGAAGGCTGGAGTCTCTTCGACGTTTTCGCCGAACTTCCAGTGGTGGATCCCCGACCTGGGGGACTCCTAGCTCGGCGGGGGCAGAGGAAACAGGATCCGCCTCAACCTCCGTCGAAGCGGATGGGGCAACTTCTGTTTCAGGGGCGGACTGTGCCCCCCCCCCTCTCCTGCATCTGCCGGGCGGCTGGGGATGAGACCCCGCTCGGCGAGCTCTTTTTTGGTAGCCGCCTCAATTTCCACGGCCTTCAATTTCAGATGAGCGGTAGCCTTGGAGCGCCACATGACTTCAGCTGCAGTGGAAGAAATTAAAATCAGTTAGACAAAAAAGGCTAAGGGAGTAAAGAGTCCTTACCCATGCGGTAGGGGAGATTGGCCCGAACGGGAGATAATCCAAAAATATACAACACCCCCTTGAGAAGCAACTGGTCGATTTTGTACCGCTGACCGGACAACCAGTTCGCCGCATGAAGGTAGGCCGGATTGCTTCTGAATTTGCCGAGCTCCGGCTGGGTCGGCACAGCGGTCTGCCATTTGGTTCGGAATGCTGGCCGCTCGGGGAGTCGTACATAGAAGAAGAACTCCTTCCAGTGCTTGTTGGAGGTCGGCATATTATCAAAAAATTTGAAGCCTATTCTACTTTGGAAAATAAAGGTGCCCAACTCGGATTGTTTGGGGTAGAAGAAATAGTGGAATATCTTGGGGTCGAGTGGGATACTGTGCAGCCTAAAGAGGACGACCACCCCGCTCAGCAGCCTAAAGGAATTCGGCACAAGTTGGCCGAGCGGGACGCGAAAATAATTACAAACCTCCAAAATAAAGGGATGGGTAGGAAATCTAAGGCCGCCCTGGAATTGGTCTAGAAAAAAACAAACTGTACCGATCGGAGGGTCATGGGGCCGGTCGGTCGGCTATAACTATTTCATGGTCATCAGGAATCCCATACGTCCGAACAAGACGCCGAGCGCCCTCTTCATCAAACCGACTCTCCATGGTCAGATACCAAGGGCCATGAACATCAACAGTGGGTACGGAAGTGCTTGCCATGACTAAAGTACCAAGAAAAAGAAGGAAGGAAGCCGAAACACACTCGGAAACGGAGGACAGATAAAAGTTCGCAAGCAAGGGAACGAAAGAAGTCCCACGGGAAAGGGAAAGGCCGAACGAAAGGAAGGGAGAAGCTTACTGAGGGAAGATGAACGGAGAAGAGCACCAGAAAGCCGAAAACCACCAAGAGGCAAGAACTAGGACAGCCGGAATGATGCAGCCGCGGGCACCTTCGATGGAGGACGCACAATGAAACAGAGAATGCGGCGTAAAGGCGAAGACGAAGGCTTTATACGAACGAGGCTGGTTGGCCTCGTCCGTCGGATGCAGGTCACGAGAGACGAGGTCATCATCTAATCGTCCATTTCAAAATTACCGGCGTCCCATCGTACGGATCATCACCGCCGCCTGAAAAGAGCCACGTGGCGCTCTGTCACCAGGCGCAATTAATGCGCCCATACCGCGCATGCTTCGACTTAATGAAAAGAATTTGCGTGATTTTCGAGAAGATTTAACAAGCAAACATCCACGTTGAGCGACAAGACATCCAAAACGAAGAGCCGAACGGCTGAATTTGGCATACGGGCCGAACGGCACGAGGGATATTATAAGCGACGGTAAGGCGACGATCGCCCGCTCGGACACATAGTCCAGTCAGTCGGACTCACTGCCTCCTTCGACTAGACTTGAAGGGAAGGCAAGTGATCCGGCGGTAAGAATGGGGGACCCACTTCCTGAAGGGTCCCAGCTTGAGGACAGATGGAGGGCTGACTAAGTGGGTAATGGCCGCGCCGAGCAGTTGAGCAGGTCCGAGCGGAGCCAGAGATAACCCAGCCATGAGCTTGGGTTTCCGACGCTAAGGCGGGAAGACTGAATGGCCGAGCGGGTGTCTGCCCGGCTGAGACCGAAGGGCCGAGCGGGTGGTCCGTTCGGCCAGGATAAGGGCGAGGATACAAAGATTAGCCGAGCGGCCTATTCGTTCGGCTCGGGATAGGGGATGTCAGCAAAGACATGTCTGATGATTAGGCCGTACACAAGATTGCACGATGGAAGATCTCGCCGTCACATCATGGAGAGGTTGATACAGTAGCGGTATGGCCTTATGGATGTCCTTCTAACAAACCCATACCTGGGCATGGTCGAAAACAGGTGATTGCTTTGATTGGCGCGCCCAGGCTCCTTCGAGAGGTCTATATAAGGCCTCCATTTCTTCACCGGAGGTACGCTGGGTTTTTGCATCTCGGAAGCCACCTCTTTGTTATTCCTCGCCTGACTTGAGCGTCGGAGGGCCGTCGCCGGGACACCCCTCCCGGCTCGGTTTTGTTGCAGGTTCGCCGGAGCACTCGAGGATCCAGCAGGGAGCGCCACGTCCCCAGCGTCCTTTGACTTCTGATTCGGACAGGATCAACATACATACTCACTGTACCGTCAAATTAATCGATTCAAATTTTCTTTTCAATCGATTCAAATGAATGAATCGATTGAATAATTAATTAAAATATGAGAAAAAATATTATGTCATCAAAAAATACTATTTATCTTCCTCATTTGTTTTCTTGTTATTTTTTTCGTCCGTGCTCCTTTTTCTATAACAAATACGGTGATCGGTCGATCGTCGACCTTTCAACAGTGTCATATGCATTTGCCGACCACGAAAGCCGGTCACCTGCCAACATCAATCGTAGATCATGATTGCGTTCAGCGGCGGCAGATTACGATTTCTTCAATAAAATTGCGGGCAAAAGAAAAAAATAGAGGAAATTTAAGAGATTTTTCATGTACTTAGAACTAATCACTCTATACCAATATTAGTTCTAAGAGCATGAAATACAGAACAAATCTATAAACAACGGTAAACACTTAAAGTGATTTCCCGAGATGATCTTGAAGATGATGAGTCATAAGTTTTTCTTGCTTATTGTCGGAAGAGCGATCACGAATCGGAAAACTTTTCGCAAGATCACAAACCAATCCTCTCTCACCATATGTTCTCCGTTGCCCACCATTGTCTCCACTGTGCACACACTGATCACCCTCTTCCCCTTCTTTGATTGTTCTTGGATGCCAAATTATATAGGAAGTAAGCATCGGTTATAAATCGATGCTTTGATGGCACTCAATAGGAGAAGATGAAAGTGAAAAGACACTCCTTTATCTTCCTAACATTGCAACGTCCAACATCAACTTCTACACGTTTGTACGAGCTAATGATAAAATGCTACAATAGAGTTGGAAGTAAAAAAACAACAATGTAGCAACCATTCAGTTGCGAGCTATGATATTCATCTAGAAAATTCATTTAGAAAATTCTTAAGGATAGACACATAAATGATGGGACCCACCATTTCACTTTTGTGGGTCCCATCATCTATGTGTCTATCCTTAAGAATTTTCTAGATGAATATCATTTCTCTTCAGTTGCTATTATACATTATAGTAATTATCTGAGTAGCCACTATACTTCGTAGTTAGCTACCGATAGTTGTTAAAATAATGTTGGATAATGATATTTTGAAGATAAAATATTCCACGGGGAACCATTTTATTTTATTTTAAAAGAAAAAGGAGCATTCTTTTGATAAGTATAATTTGGGTCTTTTTTTAAAAAAATTTTGCCCAATAACTTTGATATTTAAAATTAATTCTCACTAGATATTTATTCATAAATAAATTCATTAAGAAAAATAAAGACATTATCTGAAAAAAAGGGAGTGCCCACCAATTGAGTGCATTTAGGTTTAAATCTTCGAAGTGAGGATATGGGCAAGGAAGGACTTTGAGTAGTGAAAAGGAGGAGATAGTTGAACAATATCTAAAGCATTTGTCATGACAATTACAATGATTTACATGCGATAAGTTGTCAATAGTAATGAATGAGAGGGAGACGATAGAGCAGATAGACAATGACTATCGATGCAAGGAATGAGGAGCAAATTAAAGGGAAAAAGAAGTAAAGAGAGAGATGAATAACCAAAATTCTACAATTTTATAGTGTTTTTTTTAAGTACAAATAAAAAAATGATAATGATGATAGTAAATTCAAGTACTTGTCATTTATATGGTCCTAATTTAAAAGTTATTTTCCCAACTATGCCAACATGAGCAAACAAATGATTTACAAACGAGATTATAACATTATTCTTCCTTTAATAGTTTTTAAAGTTATTATAGCGATGAATTAGTCGACCTCAACTCGACTTAGTTGTTGTTATTGTTGTAATGACAACGATGAGTTTTTTTTAGAAATAAATTTATAAAAAATATATATAATGATAAAAAACCCTTATTTCTATTATTGTGAAAAGAACATCCTAATTTTTTAAAATATAAATAATAATGCTTTTATTCTAAAAATAACTTGAGAAGGTTTCATTTTTCTGTTTTTTATTTGATGACATACATACTCACTATACCGTCAAATTAATCGATTCAAATTTTCTTTTCAATCGATTCAAATGAATGAATCGATTGAGTAATTGATTAAAATATGAGAAAAAATATTATGTCATCAAAAAATATTATTTATCTTCCTCATTTTTTTTTCTTTTTATTTTTTTCGTTCGTGCTCCTTTTTCTATAACAAATACGGTGATCGGTCGATCGTCGACCTTTCAACAGTGTCATATGCATTTGCCGACCACGAAAGCCGGTCGCCTGCCAACATCAATCGTAGATCATGATTGCGTTCAACGGCGGCAGATTACGATTTCTTCAATAAAATCACGGGCAAAAGAAAAAAAAACATAGTGAATTTCAGAGATTTTTCATGTACTTAGAACTAATCACTCTATACCAATATTAGTTCTAAGAGCATGAAATACAGAACAAATTTGTAAACAACAGTAAACACTTATAGTGATTTCTCAAGATGATCTTGAAGATGATGAGTCAAATCTCGACAAGTTTTTCTTACTTATTGTCGGAAGAGCGATCACGATTCGGAAAACTCTTCGCAATGTCACAAACCAATCCTCTCTCAACATCTGTTCTCCTTTGCCCACCATTGTCTCCATTGTGCACACATTGATCACCCTCTTCCCCTTCTTTGATTGTTCTTGGATGCCAAGTTATATAGGAAGTAAGCATCGATCGGTTATAAATCGATGCTTTGATGGCACTCAATAGGAGAAGATGAAGGTGAAAAAACACCCCTTATTTTCCTAACATTGCAACTGATGCAACGTCCAACATCAACTTCTACATGTTTGTACGAGCTAATGATAAAATGCTACAATAGAGTTGGAAGTAAAAAAATAATAATGTAGCAACTATTCAGTTGCTATTATACATTATAGTAATTATCTGAGTAGTCATTATACTTAGTAGTTAGCTACCGATAGTTATTAAAATAATATTGGATAATGATATTTTGAAGATAAAATATTCCACGGGGAATCATTTTCATTTATTTTAAAAGAAAAAGGAGCAGTCTTTTGATAAGTATAATTTGGGGTTTTTTTTTTAAATTTTGCCCAATAACATTTATATTTAAAATTAAATTGTCACTAGATATTTATGCATAAATAAATTCATTAAGAAAAATAAAGACATTATCTGAAAAAAAGGGAGTGCCCACAAATTGAGTGCATTTAGGTTTAAATCTTCAAAGTGAGGATATAGGCAAGGAAGGACTTTGAGTAGTGAAAAGGAGGAGAACGAAGAGGATAGTTGAACAACATCGAAAGCATTTGTCATGATAATTACAATGATTTACATGTGACAGCTGCAATAGTAATGAATGAGAGGGAGACGATAGAGCAGATAGACGATGACTATCGATGCAAGAAATGAGGAGCAAATTAAAGGGAGAAAGAAGTAAAGAGAGGGATGAATAACCAAAATTCTACAATTTTATAGTGTTTTTTTTTTAAGTACAAATAAAAAAATGATAATGATAATGATGATAATAAATTCAAGTACTTGTCATTTATAAGGTCCTAATTTAAAAGTTATTTTCCCAACTATGCCAATATGAGCAAACAAATGATTTACAAACGAGACTATAACATTATTCTTTCTTGAATAGTTTTTTTAAGTTATTAATGATAGCGATGAGTTAGTCGACCTCATCTCGACTTAGTTGTTGTTATTGTTGTAATGACGATGAGTTTTTTTTTTACAAACAAATTTATAAAAAATATATATAATGATAAAAAACCCTTATTTCTATTATTGTGAATAATTTTTTAAAATATAAATAATAATGCTTTTATTCTAAAAATAACTTTTTAAATATTATTTATAATAATTTTGATTAAAATTCATGCTTTTATTTATTAAAAAAAATACTACATATGAAATATTACTATATCAAAACATAATTTTTCTAATTTGATCAAATTAAATTAACTTAATTAAATCATTCCAATTTAACTAAATTCACTTCAAAATTATTAAGATCTTTGTTCAAAACCGCTATGTAGCAACTTTAGCCCAAAATGCTCTATGTTGTAGCAATTGAAATAGAATTTCAAAGTTGCTATATGTTATAGTGATTTTAAACAAAGCTGCTATACTTGTAACAATTTCAAATAAAATTGCTACATAATATAGCAATTTTTGCCAAAGCTATCATAATAATGTTAGAATAAGAGTATTATTGAAATTAAAAAAAAATACAAATGATGCTTTTAATATATATTTTTAAAACAAAGGTGTTAACGAAGACATGATAATAAGTGACTAGTAATTTTTCTTGCCCGGCTAACACCTAACAAGTAAATCTAGAGAACAATTCATACACATTCAAAATTTGATCTTTAAATGATCTTCTTCATCTTGATCTTTAAATGACATTCAAAATTTGATCTTTAAATGATCTTCTTTTGATTTGTCTACCGAATAAATTCAAAATATTAATTTTTAAAATAGACCTATTATGATTAGAATTTTAATTTCTTTATTTATTCTTTTAAGTGCTTTATCATTACACCATCACACTCTCGCTAAAAATGGAACATAAATTATATATGAAAAAACAGTTGGATGTTGGATACAAACACAAACATATATTTTTCATTTCCTCCATGGACCCCTTACACAACTAAAACAACTAAGCTAGTGGGGCCGTCATTAGCCTCCACCACAACCAATCGATTAAGATTAGTTTATATCAACTACTTTTTTTCACACAATATAAAATTTCAAAGCCTTAAAAACCCTAAAAGCCACAAAATCAATCTAGAGAGCAGAGCTCATTAACTCATCCATGGTGGTTGGGCAGCGACACACTCACAAGCTAAGTCACTATTCTCCGGTGGCACATACCTCACACTCAACTCCTCCGTCATCAAAGTAAAGCTGGCGTGAAAGGATCTTACTTATCCACGGATTGACACAGTTGATATTTGATCATATAAGGGTAGTTCGATCCTGCTAATGCAGGTTTTGGATTGGATCATATTGGACGAATACATGAATTAAAAGTCGGGTTAAATAAAAAATGTATATTAGAGATGGACTAGAACCCTAAATGACACTCACATTCAGACTCCTCCAGCAAAGTAAAGCTGGTATAAACTTTATTAATTAAATATCTATGCAAATTATATTTTATCTTATATCTCGGCATAAACCTTATAAATTTTCATGTTGAATTTGCTGGTTTCGTATTATTGGGTCGAGTTTATGTTTGCCAACTTCAAGCGGTTTTTTGGGTCCACTTGACTGCCCGGGTTCATGCCAGCTCGAACCGGGTCCCCACGGCGAAGTCTCTGCGGGAGTTGTAAGTGAATGCATTGAATGCGAGGAACTAAATTTTCTGCACATTTCTCTTCTTTTTATGCCGTAATTTATAGACGCAGGCACACAGCGAACTCTGCCACCGATCGCGGAGAAAGAAGAGAGAGGAGGAGGAGGAGGAGGAGGAGGAGGAAGGAAGGAGGAAAAGAGCAAAAGATCGATCGATCTTTCTTTCTTTCTTTCTTCTCATGGAGTTGTTGTCGATGGCGTCCGCCTTCATGCTCTTTTACTGCTTCTTAAACATTGCATGGGTTGTTTTCCGGCGGTGGCGCGACCGACGGTGCTACCTGGTGGATTATGTGTGTTTCAAGCCCTCCGACGACCGGAAAATCTCGACGGAGTTCAGCGGTAAGATCGTGGAGAGGAACCGGCGGCTGGGGTTCCCGGAGTACAAGTTCCTGCTCAAGGTGATCGTCAACTCCGGCATCGGGGAGGAGACGTACGGCCCGATGAACATCGTGGAGGGGCGGGAGGAGAGCTGCACCTTCAGCGACGGCCTGGCGGAAATGGACTCCTGCCTGGACAGCACCCTGGACGAGCTGTTCAAGCGGGCGGCGGCGTCGGGGGTGACGCCGCGGGACGTGGACGTGTTGGTGGTGAACGTGTCGATGTTCGCGCCGGCGCCGTCGCTGGCGTCGAGGATCGTGCGGCGGTACGGCATGCGGGAGGACGTGAAGGCGTTCAACCTCGCCGGGATGGGGTGCAGCGGCAGCCTCATCTCGCTGGACCTCGTCTGGAACGTGTTCCAGGTGAGGGGGAAGACTACGGCGGTGGTGCTGACGTCGGAGTCGATCGGGCCCAACTGGTACTGCGGCAGAGACAAGTCGATGATGCTGGGGAACTGCCTGTTCCGCTCCGGCGGGTGCGCGATGCTGCTCTCCAATGATCCGGCGATGCGGCGGCGGTCCAAGATGAGCCTGCGGAGCCTCGTGCGCACCCACATCGGAGCCAACGACGACGCGCACAACTGTGCCGCTCAGCTGGAGGACGACGAAGGCCTCGTCGGCTTCTTCCTCGGCAAAGATCTCCCCAAGGTAGTCGCTACTCTGTTTTTATCAATTTACTCCCTTTAGTTTTTCAAATTAATTCTCTCTATTTCTCCCAATTTAGTAAATTATATTTTAACTTCCATAATTTCAAAAGGCTTCTCATCACACCCTTGACTTGACCTTCCCCATCAACCCCAACTGAATTTAAAATGAAGCAATACATGGACCACAGGATAGTTATATAAGAATTAGGGAGTAAAATGAAAATATGCTCTCACATCGACAGGCAGCCGTTCGATCCTTCACCGACAACCTCCAGCGTCTCCTCCCCAAAGTCCTCCCCACCCGGGAGCTCATCCTCTTCGCCGCCCGGACGGCGAAGCAGCGGCTGAAGTGGCTGAACAAGGCCGGGGCGGCGCCGGCGGCGACGCGCATCAACTTCAAGTCCGGCATCGACCACTTCTGCCTCCACCCCGGCGGCGCCGCCGTCATCGAGGGCGTCGGCCGCAACATGGGGCTCTCCGCCTACGAACTGGAGCCGTCGCGCATGACCCTCCACCGCTGGGGCAACACCTCCGCCAGCAGCCTCTGGTACGTCCTCGCCTACATGGAGGCGAAGCGCCGCCTGCGGAAGCGCCACCGCGTGCTCATGGTCACCTTCGGCGCCGGCTTCAAGTGCAACAGCTGCGTGTGGGAGGTGGAGCGCGACCTCGACGACGAAGGAGCTTGGGAGGACTGCATCCACAGCTACCCTCCCAAGACCCTGGCCAACCCCTACTTCGAAAAGTACGGCTGGATCAACAATGAGCAGTAGTCTCGTCCGCCATTATCCTCCTCTCCTCCTCCTCCTCCTCCTTCCAGCAGAACTACCATGAAAGGACCTTCCACAGCTCATTTGATCAGAACAGAATTTCCATTCCCGGTAGTTTTATCCATCTTCTTCCTCCTGTTGCTGCTCCTGCTGCTGCTTTTCCAATTAAGCTTTGATTATGATGATTAATTCTTGGTCGCCCCTAATTAATCAACAAAAGCTTAATTGATTAATTAATTATTTGTATCCGCATGCACTGTCCTGTTAAATACCTGTTAATTACTGGACTCATTGTTGTATTAATGAAGTAAATAAACCAAAGAAAGAGGGGATACGAGTATAGAGCCATGGAAGCACAAGTTCATGGATGCATTGTGAGCTTTTCTTGTAGCTTCATTATGAGGGGCAATTAAGGGGTGGAACTACCCCCTGTCCTAGTGAACAACTGCCTTAATTAACACACATTTTCTACTCTGACACATCTCAATTTTCTTTTAAATCAAGAAACTTTTTAACACTTTTTTATCTAACAATCAATGTCTATAAGTGGTCTACTTGTTCAATTCAGTTGCATGTGGCTGGCTTGTCCTCCCTCACTACAGCTGCTTCACTAGCTAGCCAGCCCTGCATTAAATGGTATAGCTCATCAGCATTGTTCATTTATAAAGCTAAGAACAGCTGCATGAGTAGTCTTCCAGTTGAATGAAAGGCATTGGAGAAGGAGCATGAGACCTTTTGAGTTAAATAAGTCACATTATTTCCATTTGGGTTGGTGTGGATTTGCTGATGGCATTTATAGAAACTAAAGGGTGACAAAAGACAACAAGATATACAAGATTTTTTTTTTTACTAGATATAAGGAAGGATGTGGACCAAATATACTTCGATATTATCCTATCTTTTATCATCCTTTGTCGTTCACCCTATGGTATACGATATAGTTACACTTATGAAAGAGACCGAAAACAAATGATCGACAAACAAAGAATTGGTTGGTATTTATTCTTTGCATGTGCAAGGGGGCAAAGGAAGAGATGGTGGAGTCTAGTGTCCAGGACATCAATTCAATAACTTAAAAAACCTCATCTTGTTAATTTGACCATTCATCCTTTTATAATGATCTTAATTGTATAATTAAATAATATTTTGACCATAGTATTTGATAAGATGATCAAATTTAATTTTATATTGGACTAAAATTATCTTTAAAATAAATTAAATTAATAATAATAATAATAATTAAATAAAACTTATTTATAATTTTTAAAATTTAAAATAAATTTATATACATTTTAACGGGATAATTTAATTAGGGTTCAAGGAAACTTATTTAAACTATCTCATTTAAGTTATGAGTTGAAATCAATTAACTAAGGTTATTAAAAACCTGCCCGCTGCCTCCAACGAGGATGTTGTTACTCCCCTCACCTATGCGTTCATGTTGTCGATGCCGTTGCCAGCCACCCACCAACGCAAGCCTTCCACAAGCTGTGGGCACGACCTCCTCGCGCACTCTTGTGCATCCCCTCCTTTGTCGTTGGCAGCCCGTCAATGGTTTCCATGCTTTCGATGTCAAAATTTTAAACTGTATGTAAAATCGTTTGTAACATATAATTGTACCGATTCCATCGTTTCTACATGATCCCAACGATCTTGCTATGATTCCGTCCCAAAAAACAACCCTGATTTGGTGCTTTTGGATCATAGGATCGTTCGATCTTATGATACGGATCACGATTTTTCAAACCATGATTTTAACCTCTTAATTGGATTAAGTCAATGATGTAGATTGAAATGGTCCATGTTTAACCAACTGATTTGGAAACTATAAAAATAATGAGTCCAACTTGATCCAAATTGTGTGGCATGAGTTAACCTCAGGAACCATGAGCTTGCTCATCAATGTGAATTTGGATGGACCACCAAATAGTTAATGGACAAAGTCTCCATCTAAAATGGTCAAGTGATCGCAGATGTTCATCTTTCGATCTGCTTAATAACACAATCGAACTAGTACAATAGAACGCATTGCATACGGTACATCACTAATCCGGTGTGGTTGCCTACTAATATTGGGGAAAATGTTAGGTAAAAAGTAAGTCGACTTAGGTTGACAAACTTCAATGTGTTGGTTTAATTAAACCAAAGCATAACCTATGATTAACTTGCAAGAATATTCACACAATTGACCTAGTACGATGTGACAAATTTCAAAGACACTTTATGCAATATATCACTAATACGATGAAAAATAGATTGCATTTGTCTACCAATACAAGAAATAAGTAAACAATAAGTCAACTTAAGTCGACAAATTTGGATGCTTTCTTTTATTAAACCAAATAAGTCACTGATGTTGATTATTATAATCTATGATCAACCAACTACTCGAGAACTTTATAAAAATGGGATCTAAGATTATGAAACTTGAGACTATAAAAGAGTAGTCTGGTGCACGGAGTTTCCGTCAATACGGAGTCCTAGGAAAGACAACCTTACCAAATTAGAGGTTATTTCATCAATTATTTACGTGGACCACCAAATGGCTATCTAATAGTTAAGCAATGAATTGGAATGATTCTCAAATCTTAACCACTAACTATTTAGAGGAGCGCCATTAACATGATAAAACCGGTACCATATGACTCGGTTAATGATCAAGCCATTGGTGAGGAAACTGATCTCTCACAATAACGAGATAGAACACATCAAACCGGATGCACATCATTCCTGCAGGGTGTGGTTTAACCTTGTGCTTTGAAGGACAGAATAAGAACTAAAGCACACGCAACAGTTGAAAATGCCCCCCAAAACAATAAAGGAATTTATTAAGAGAACATAAGTGGACGAACCTCCACCTTGTCGATACATTCCTTGTATCTTGATCAAAGAGGCCATTAGTTATGATAGATAAAGCTACTTCTTCCAGCTGTGAAGTTCGTCATGAGATAAACATGAATTGAATTCCTACAGCAGAAAAGATTCATTGATCAACTGGCATGATATCACCATTCAAAAATAATAACAATAATAATAATAATAATAAAATAAACACACAAAAAGATAACTGGTAAGATACCTTAGTTGCTTTTTAATGTAGTTTATTGTGACAATATAAAAGAAAGTTACATCGTTGGGTACTGGGATTATACACACTCACTTCTCTGTAATTTAAACATCCACTTATGCAAAATGTGTGACATGGTACATTGATAACTTACATAAGTTTGCCAACTAGGACAGTCTGGTTCGGACGTAAGTTAGCAACAGAGCGAGAGGAATCAAGTTAGAAGGAACTCGGTCTAGTTGTGAATTAATTGTTAGGCTAAAGTAGTTGGGATGTGATGAGATGGAGTTCAATGCACCCAAGTTTTGCGGGTTCAGTCGAGCTGGTTTTAGTTTAGTTTTATGATTATAGTGGATGAGTCAGAGAGAAGGCCTGTGAGTTGGGAAGGAATTCTAGATGGAGGGCTTAGGCAAGTGATGAGTCGGTGTGAGATGATGTGTTCGTCTTTCATTGAATTCAAAGCCTTGTGGGTTTTAAACCCACAGTACAGAGAATCAATCAACATGCTGGAACTCTTTCATTACACACTTACGGTTGTTGAGTTGTGAGACTCAAGTTCTCAAAACATCTTCATAAGAAATTGCGCAAGATGCTTCGCACTAAGAGTTCTTTAAAAGTCCAACTCACAAAATCGATGACTTAGGACTCTGTTGACTCGACGCTGGGATCTTGATCACTCAAATGAAAGCCAAAATCAAAGCTAACTATCAATTATTGAGGTAATTAAACCTCACGTGCTTCGCCTTTGACATTTTGCATCACATCGTTATCTTCCATCTCATCACTTTTTATTACATCTCTTTTCATCTTTTATGTGTATGGTCCAGGCAAAATAAGTGAAAAAAGGACACTCTACAATCTTATTCTTTGGTTCTAAAGCATCTTTCAAGGTGGATGCATTAATGCCGGAAGGTACAAGCAACAACCTAAAGAAAATCAATGATTTGAAAAATACCATTCACTGTTTCATCAATAATGGTAAATAATCATTTCAATCACGTCCAAATAATTAAGAAAAGTTGTCCTTTGCTCACATGGTTGGTTTATATATTGAGGAACACAGAAATCCTACACCAAGTTACAGCTCAAGAAGTTGCCCTATATTTCCAAACACACTTAAATTCTACACGGGTTACACCAACTTTAATAAAGGAGTGGCAACAGAATTGACTAGAGCATCTGATCATGTGGTAATGTTGGTAACCAACATACTAAGCAGGATCTTGACAGAAATAAACTACGACAGTTATTTTAGTATCAGATGAATATAAATCAGTTCTAGAAAGTATAACAACTGAAATTGAAGGAAAAGGAAGTCTTTTTTTCATGATAAAGCATACGTTATATTGGTCCGAGATGCGATGCAGTTTAAAAATTGTCCGAAAAATGCCTTACTGCGCTGTGAAGTTTTGCTTTAGTAGCTCTGCGTTTAAGTGCGCAAGCAATATAACCTGTACATAACAATCAAAAGAGTTGGTTTGTAAGGGGAAAAAAATGAGAAATTTAATGCGGTGAGGCTTGAACATGCATATGTCTATGCAAGATTGAGACAAAGATACAAATTCATTAGAAGTGCCATATAATGAATAGACAAGTACTTGTTATTTTCAGGCTTCATGACTTCTGGTGCATCCAGCTACGACGTTGATGCATCTGGTACATATTGATCTCAGAAAGATCCCCCAATCACTCACCTTCCTCTAGGATCATGTCAATCTGTGCTGCATGCTTAGTTGCTCTCTGCAATACTAGTTTGGGTGAGATAGAAGAAACATGTATAGTCTTGCTGTATTTGACACCAATTTTCAGACCAAAATTTTGATGAATGATAAGTGGATTAAAGTTAGATATGTTGTTGACCTAATTTTTACTACCAAGTGTGCAGGACTTTGACTGGTTTGACTCAAAACTGAAATCCAGCTAGCTCTGGAGGTCCTGATTGCTGGTGTAGAAGTCCAGATAGATCAAGAAGTGATCCGATATCTGACGGAAAGTTTGGCTGGATCTGCGGGACCTGACAGCTAGCCGAAATCTAGTTAGGTCTACGGACCTGACAACTGGCGGGAAGACCTGGTGGACCAAGGAAGAGTCAAGCGATTCTACATGGTAAGTAAGGTAAGTCACTCGAGGAGAGTGTTCTAGTGAGGACAAGTCCCAATTGGGGACTTTAGGCGAAGGTCCAGTTTAGGTCCATTTTGGAAACCTAAGTTGAGACCATGACTAGTTCCTAGTCTTGGAAAGACAGGAACTAATTATTACTGTTACCTTATTATTGTACTAACTTTGTTTTGCAGGTTAGATATTTTTCTATTGGACTAACACATTTTGTATTGCGAAAGGGGCAAATTCAGTCTCGAGTGAATAAGAGTGTAATCAAGCTGAGTCGAGCCGAACTCTTGAATGTTTGAGTTTGACTCGTTTATAATCGAGCCGAACTCGAGCTTTATTTAATGAATATATTCATGGCTCACGAGCTTATTCAAGCTTTTATCGAGCTTAAATGAGCTTAATAAATTATAAATTATAAATTTAAATACAACAACAACAACAACCAAGCCTTTTCCCACTAGGTGGGGTCGGCTGTATGAATCCTTTTACGCCATTGAACTCTATCTCCTATTATATCATCATCTATATTTAAATAAATTTTATCTTGTTTTATTGTTGCAAACCAAGTCTTTTTTGGTCTTCCTCTTCCTCGTTTGATATGCATGTTTATCATAGTTTCACATCGCCTAACTGGAGCATTTATTGGTCGTCTAAATACATGTCCATACCATCTTAAACGTGTCTCTCGGAGTTTGTCCTCAATAGATGCAACTCCGACTTTCTCTCTAATGCTCTCATTCCTTATTTTGTCCATCTTCGTATGTCCACACATCCACCTTAACATCCTCATCTCTGCAACTCTCATCTTATGCTTATGTGCTCGAGTCATAGCCCAACATTCAGCTCCATATAACATAGCAAGTCTAACAGCGGTTTTATAGAACTTACCTTTAAGTTTAAGAGGTACTTTACGGTCACATAAAACACCTGACGTTCCCCTCCATTTCACCCATCCTGCTTGTATTCTATGTAAGACGTCTCTCTCAATCCCTCCATCATTTTGTAAAAATGATCCTAAATATTTAAATCTCTCGGTTCCGGACAACTCGTCCTCTCCTATCTTAACAATTGTTTCATTACTTCTAATATTGCTACACTTAAATTCCATATATTCTGTCTTTAATCTACTAAGCTTAAAATCTTTCCCTTCTAATGTTTCCCTCCAAGATTCTAGCTTAGCATTTACTCCTTCACGTGTCTCATCTACCAAAATAATATTATCTACAAACAACATGCACCACGGTACTGTGTCTTGAATGTGCGCAGTGAGTTAATCCATAATTAGTGTAAAAATATAGGGACTTAGGGCTAATCCTTGATGGAACCCTATCTTTATTGGAAATGCTTCAGTTACTCCGCTTGAAGTCTTTACTCTGGTCGTTACATCCTCATACATATCCTTAATTAGTTCAATATATGTTACGCTAACACTTCTCCTTTCTAAAATTCTCCATATAATTTCTTTTGCGACTCTATCATAAGCTTTTTCTAAGTTAATACCATGTGTAGATCTTGTTTTTGCTCCCGATATTTTTCAATTAATTGTCTAAGGAGATGTATAGCTTCTATTGTCGACCTTCCAAGCATGAACCCAAATTGATTTTCTGTCACTGTGGTCTCCTTCCTTAATCTATTTTTATTACTTTTTCCCAAAATTTCATAGTATGACTCATTAGTTTAATACCCTTATAGTTTGCACAATTTTGTATGTCTCCCTTGTTCTTATATAAGGGAATTAGAGTACTTATCCTCTATTGATCAGACATTTTTTCGTTTTCAATATCATGTTAAATAATTTTGTAAGTCATTCAATATCTTGTTTCCCTAAGCACTTCCATACCTCTATCGGAATATCATCTGGTCTAACGGCTTTTCCATTACGTCCATTAAAGTTCTTCATGACGAAGTTAAAATTAAAATTAAAATTTCTATGCTCATTTGACCTAATTAAATTACCTAAGTTAAGTTGGTCAACTAAACCTTCATTAAAAAGTTGATGAAAATACCTCTTCCATCGCTCTTTTATTTCTCCATCATTTACTAATACCCTATTACATTAATCTTTAATACATTTTATTTGGCTAAGATCTCTTGTTTTCCTTTCTCTCACTTTAGCTATTCTATAAATATCTCTTTCCCCTTCTTTTGTATCTAATTTTCGATATAACCGTTCAAAAGTTTCATTTTTTGCTTCACTCACTACTTTTTTAGCTTCTTTCTTGGCTATTGTATATTTTTTTAAGTTTTCCTTGTTCTTACAAATATATAATTCCTTATAAGTTCTTCGTTTTTCCTTCACTTTCTCTTGTACTTTCTCATTCCACCACCAAGATTCTTTACTTAGTGGTGCATGTCCCTTTGATTTACCGAGTACACTCTTAGCTACTATTTTCAACTTTGATACCATTTTATCCCATGTTGTATTAGAGTCATCATATATTTCACCTAATGCTTGTACTTCTACCTTCTCCTTAAATATATTTTGTTTTCCATCCTTTAACTTCCACCACTTAATTCTAGGAATTTATATATTTTCTTTCTATTGATACTATGTTTGAGGCGTATATCTAACACTACTATCCTATGTTGGGTAGTTAAGCTTTCTCCAGGGATGACTTTGCAATCTTTACAAATCTTTCTATCCTTCTTCCTAATCATAAGAAAGTCAATTTGCGATTTATTATTCCCACTTTTGAATGTGACTAAGTGTTCTTCTCTTTTCTTAAAAAACGTATTAGCTAATATAAGGTCATATGCTATCTCAAAATCTAATATAGTTTTCCTTTCCTCATTCCTCGTTCCAAATCCATAACTCCTATGTACTCTCTCATATTCCTCATTTTTCACTCCGATATGTCCATTTAGATCACCTCCTATTAAAATCATTTCATTTGGTGGAATATTTTGTAATATTTCATCTAAGTCCTCCCAAAACCTTGATTTGGTAGCTTCATCTAATCCTACTTGTGGTGCATATACGCTAATTATGTTCATAGTTTCTTTCGCCACTATTATCTTAAAGGCTATAATTCTATCTCTTTTTCTAACTACTCCTACAACTTCACCTTTAACAAATTATCTACAATGATACTCACTTCATTTCTTGCTTTACTCTTTCCAGTGTACCATAACTTAAAACACGAGTTCTGTATCATCTTTGCCTTCTCGCCTATCCATTTTATCTCTTGTACACACAAAATACTAATTTTTCTCCTAATCATCATATCTACTACCTCCATTGATTTACCAGTGAGAGTTCCTATATTCCATGTTTCAAATCTTAGATTATTAGTTTTCCTATCATATTTATTCTTATCTAACCTATGGTGTGAAAACTTTTGTCTATTTAACACTACACCCAAGTTCTCATGGAGATGTAGTGGTTCTTGCTGAGACGTTACACTCGGACCCTGTAACGCGAACTCTTGCATATTTATCACTACACCCGAGTTCTGGAGATGTAGCGGTCCTTGCCGAGACGTTACAGTCGGACCCTGCAACGCGTTCCTTTCGGGGAACAACCTAACATTAACACAATAGTTTAATGGATTCATTCATTGAATTATAATTTAAATATTCATTAAAAATAAAATTATATATTTAAAGAAAATTATAATATTCTTATTAAAATTTATAATTTTATTCTAATAAATAAATTTAATATACTTATCTATATGTTTCATAACTAGAGTGTAAAATATATAAATTCAATATCAAAACTATTATTTTTTTATTTAAAAGTTTATTCATGAGCTTAACGAACAAGTTCACAACCTAATGAGCCGAATATTGTGAAGCTTGAGCTTGGTTTGTTTATCTTAACGAGCCTCATTAAACGAGCTCAAACGACTTTTATCGAATCGAGATTCGAATAGCTCATGAGCGGCTTGGTTCATTTACACCCCTACGGGTGAACAGTACCCGAAGCGCCTTCAATACATTTGAAAGCGCCTTGATCTGGGCGATGGAAGGCACATTAGAGAAACTTGAAGGCGCCTTCGGTCGGATAACATTGAGGACTTCATCGACGATAACAGGCGCGCTGTTCGGGATAAAAGTTGGAGGGTTGAAGGCGCCTCCAGTGCCATGGAAGGCACTATCAATGCTCAATAAAAGAGAGCTTCGACCAATGCATTCAACACAACTCTTCTACAAGCTTTTATGCATTCGTTCGACGCTCCAATTTTATGCTGCTGCTTGCTACGACATTGCTGCACCCGACTGCTGAGGAGTTGTTCAACACCAAGCTCGATCTAACTATCTTCAAAAGTGTTAGGTAACGAAAGTTTGATTTTATACTTAACTACTGTTTAAAGGAAAGTGATTCCCTCTTCCGACGGTTTTAGAAGAGGTCATTAGTGGATTACCCGTCGATAGGTTTGCGGGACCTGGGTCTTGGAGTAGGAGTCGTGGAAGGATCTGAATCAAGTAACTCCTCGCGTACTGTGTTTTTTCGGTTTCTGTTTTACTATATCTTCATTGCATACTTGTTTTCATAAAATCGAAAAAAATAAAGTGTTTTAAAAATCATGTGATTCACCCACCCCCTTACGTGCGTAACGATCCAACAAGTGGTAGCAGAGCAAGGTTTGCTTTGAATTGGTGCAACCACCAATCAAGCCAGGGTTTTTCCTCTTATTCATTTTCGGTTTTGAGATTTTCGAATATATCTGAAACGGTACGATTACCCTTTCAGATAAATTTTCCTTCACTCCAGTTTTTGCTCGAAGTTGGTGCAACACTACTCGAGCTCAATATTTTTTTCGGTATTCTTCTCCCGCACTACTAATCCAAGACCAAGTCTTGATACTTCTTTTTAGTTTTTCCATTTCAATAATCATATGGCCTAAAACGAGGGCTTCAGCATCGTGTGCCCGCCACTCTTCACCGGAGATGACTTCCCGTATTAGAAGAGGAGAATGGAAGTGTACCTCAAGACGGACATCGACCAGTGGTTCTCGATCCGACGCGGGTACCAGGCACCGGTTGATAAAGCAACCAAAGTACCTTTGGATCAGGAAAATTGGAACCCGGAGATGAGGAAGAAAGCCTAGATCGACTCCAAAGCACTAAATATCCTCGGAACTCAACGGGTCGGTCCATTTAAAAATGCAAAGGAGTTCTGAGACAAGCTAATCGAATTACAAGAGGGCACCGGCGACACGAAGATAACAAAAAGAGACCTCTTATTAAATTCATTATTCAATATTAAAATGTAGGATGGAGAAACGGAAACGCAACTTCATGCGAGGATCAAAGACATCCTCAATGGTTTTCACCTTATCGACTACGAACTTCAAAATCGAGACGTTATAAAGTATGCTTTAAATTTATTTTCTCAAAATGCACTGTGGACATTCATAGTAGATGCCTATAAAATTTCGAAAAACTTAAATAATCTTAAATTAGATGAACTATTCTGTGAACTAGAACTACACGAATAGAATAACTCCCAAAAGGCCGAGAAAGGTATAACGTTTCTTGCAGGTTTTACCAATCAGACAAAGAACAAGACCAAGCAAAAGGCGAAATCTGAGTCTGACTCTGACTCAGATCTAAAAGAGCAATTGGTGAACATGGTAAGGAGAATGTTCATCAGCACAAAGGGCCTTCAAAAGACGATCAAGCCCAACATCAGCAAGTTAAGCATCACTTGCTTCAGATGCAACAAAAAGGGTCACTTCAAGCACGAGTGTCCGAACATCAAGGAAGATAAATCCAAGAATCTCAAGAAAAAGAAGGCACTCAAGGCGACTTAGGACTAGCCATCTTTGGAGGAATCAGATAATGACAAACCGAAGCACAATAACTATCTGACACTGATGGCAATCGGACCATAATTGGAAAGCGAATTAGAACAAGACAAAGAGTTGGAATATGAGTCGAGCCACGAGTCCGTACTCATTTCCGAAGGTTCCACCAGGTAAACTCTGTTCTAAGCTCTAGATTTTTTAAAATTATTTCATATCTACATAAGTTATCTGCTGCTGAAAGTCAAATAGATACACTTAGTAAAGAAAATAAGGAGCTAAAAGAACAACTTAAATCAAACCCAACAAATAAACCAAATCAATCTGAAAATTCAACTCAAGTCGCTAAACTTGAAAAAGAAAATTTCACACTAAAATTTGAAATATTAAACCTTAAAAACTTACTTGAAAAATTTACAACAAGATCCAACAACCTAGACCTTATACTTGGATCATAACGAGCTGTATACAACAAACCCATACTAGGATAAAAGTCTAGCTCTACAAATAAAACATTTACATCATTTTTTTGTCAAAACAACATTTGTCAAAACAACAAATAAACGAAAGCTTGGGTTCCAAAAGCTTGTCTAACCAAACAAGTAGAACTCAATCAATACTATGTACCCAAAAATGAAATCACTACCTAAAACCAAATCAAAATAAACCCAATAATTCAAACTCAAACCCAAAAACAAAACTTAAACCTACTAGTTCAAATTCAAATCTAAAATCTAAAATAAAATAAAAAACTAAATTTAAATTAAAAAACTACAAATTCAACTAAACTATAATCAAGTTTATTATAACTATAAAACAAATCGACATAAACCTAAAACTTAAAATAAAACCCAAGATTAATAATTCAGGGGAGGCACCAAGCTAGTTGGCACCTCGAAAACAATAATCTACCCAGCTGGGTAATTAGGACTAGATAAATTAGGGACTAATTTAACCTGACAAATAGTACTAGAGAAATTTGGGATGATAGTAGGTTAGGGAAGTTTTATCTATGCATGTCTAGGAAGAATCATATGTGATCGACCTGGTGCATTTGGCTTAGTAGAACTAATTGAAGCTACCCTTTACCAATCTAAACTGGTTAGACTAATGTTTTATATTAAATTTTTTGGGTAGGACTATTTGAAAAATCTCAAAGCACATAGTTGTTAGGTAACGAAGGCCTAACTTAAACCCTACATTCACCCCCTATTGGCACACATCAAAAAGAACTCTCCTCCTGAAGAGTTGGTCACAACTTCACTCGTTGGTCACAATACTACAATGAAGGGCTCATACCCTTCACTGTATTAAATGCTCACCCTGGAGCATTACTCCACATTATGATGCTCATCCTAGAGCATCCATAACCCCACAATGAAGATATCCACTCTCCATTGTTTTTCAGCGCTCAACCTTGAGCATTGTTTTTCTAAACGAAGGTTTAACCACCTTCAAAGGTTTCGGAAAATAAGTTTCATGTCCTTAAAAAGTAACTTCTCCTAAAGACATGCTTCAAACTTCTGTTATTGCACCAACAATGACTTGGAATCCCCAAATCTTTAGGAAACTCAAATTTAGAAGTTTTGAGGTTCAAAAATCCAATAGTGAAACTAAACCTCAATCTAAACTTCTACTTAGTCTTCCTTAACCAATCTATCCTTATTTTCATCATGAAAACTCCCCCTAAATGTATACAAATGTGTGTTGAGGGGCTAGGAATGATTACATGGACGGAAAATGGTTTAAATCGCTGAAAGCAACCTTTCCCAGCCAAAATCAGCGCTTCAATCGATTGAAGTTGGGTCTCAATCGATTGAAACAGGTTCAATCGATCCATGGATCGATTTAGGCACTGTGAATCGATCGGAGAATCGATCCAGCGAGCTTCTGCTCGCGATAACAGCCCTCTCAATCGATCACTCGATCGATTGAGGCACTCCAATCGATCGGGTGATCGATTGAAGCCCTGATTTCCTAAATTTTAATTTCAGCGAAGTTCAGAAACTCCCTAAAAATTCTAAAAATCATGAAAATTCATGTAGACATTACTTAGGGTATATACTATCAAGGAAAAATAGTTTCCTAAGAAAACACTTCCTATTTTCAAATATTGACACAAATTTGAAAACTTATAAAAACTTTAGTGTTTTCTTCTAGTTTGTGTCTAACTTTTCAATAATGATTACTATCAAAAAATAGTCTTCACCAAGGTTTTCCAAAAGCATTTTAAAATTATTTTCAAAACCAATATCCAACCATGTTCTTTGGGCTCAATGCACATAACTTGTACATTAGCTTTCCCAATGATTGGAAAACACATAGTTATATGTTTTGATGAACCTAAAACTCAAAAGAATGCACTAAATCAACATCTTGAGTTTTGTTCATCATCCTAACATCTCACTTGTATCTAATGTGCACTAAAACACATACAAGTCACCTTATAGGTCTTTGTGAGACGTAAAATTTAGTTTTGCCCTAAACTAGGGATCGTGCATATCTACCTAGGCATTTTGAGATTATGAACATCCACCTAGGATGTTACTTGATAGTAAATGTCATTATCCTTAATTGCAAGGAATTAAAAATAGCATGAGGTGTTATAGCATACATCAAAATAAATAATTTTCAAAAGAAAATTCGCTATAACTATATGATGTATGAATGATATGGCGTGGTATTTTGTTTGTTTTTCATAATAAGCATGAATGCAAAATATGATGTCATGGCATATGATGGGCAAACAATCATGGCAAATTAACATAAATAAAATATACCTAGATTACCTATCTAAGTATCCTTAACCTTAGCTGACTTACATTTAAATCCTAGATTGTCCACTTTTTCTCAAGCAAATGTCAAATTCCCAATTTTGACATTTCTTTTGCTTTTCTTAATTTGTGTCAATTTAAATTAAGCATAATTCCTTAAAGTTTGACACACTTTACTTTTTCAAAGAGTAATCATTTTAAATTAAGGCCTAACTTGCCCTTAACTTCCTAGGAAAATACCAAAACCCCAACTTGACATTTCTTATCATTTTTTCAAATGTGCCAATTTAAATTAAGTCCAATTCCTCAAATTTTGACACATTTTACTATTCTAAAGAGTAAACAATTAATCCTTTACATTTTCAAAAGTTAACAAAAACCTTGAAAATGTCTCCAAGTGTCAACTTTATTAAAGTTGGGTTAACCACCCTTCCAAATAGAGTTGACACTCTCTAACTCATCTAGGGGTAGAGAAAATACTCCTAGGAACCCAAAACCTATTGGTTCTCCTTGGATGCTCTAGGTACTCACTAGGGATAACTTCCCTAGATACTTTCCTAGTGACCTTGTTAGGCTTCTTAGAAGCCTTGATCACTTTCTCTAGGTTAACTCTAGGGATAGCTTCCCTTGTGACCTTCTTGGTGACTTTCTTAGACTTCTTAGAAGTCTTAGTCACATTTGTTGTTGTAAAGATACTCCTAGGGATAACTTCCCTTATATCCTTGACTTGACTCCTAGACCTAAGATTGGTTCCATAGCTATATGGAATCCTATGGTAAGAAGTTACATCCTTCTTAGCCTTAGGTTTGTATCCCAAACCTTTATGATCATTTGATGACTTTTGTGTTCCTAGCCCTAGGTGGTGCCCATTTTGGTCCTTAAGAAAATCTTCGATTCTCTTTAAGGTCTTTTCCATGTTATCAAGTCTTGATCTCAAGACTTGATTTTCCATCATTAAATCCTTAATTTGGATTTTTCTTTAAATCCTAGAGCATTTCTATTTTTGGGCTTGTATCTACTATCCTTAGTATTCTTGCCTAAATTTCTATTTACCTTCCTAACCCTAGGTGTGGCTCTTCACTAAGCTCGGTGAAGAAGAATCGGGGGCGCAGGAGAGGAAATCTCCGCCTCCGGCTGCGACCGAGAATGAGCTATTTTCTTAGTGGAGAAGTGCGTCGTGTGTGGATCCTTGGATTAGTCACCTCATCTTGAGGTGGATACCAAGTAAATCTACGTTGTTAGCATTGGAGCTTGCTTTGAGAGTATTCAGCTATACATCATCATTGACGAAGCAAGCAACGAGCGCGCGACAAGCTATTCATCCCCCCTAGTTACAAATTGACCCTAACAATAGTTATTCTAATGATGTCCGTGTGACTCACCACAACCTAGAAATTTATTCAAAGAATGTCTGCTTGATTAACCTAAAACTAAACTTGAATCTAACACAAGTTAAACCAACTCCTAAAAATCAAACTTAACTCATCTCCTAAAACGATAAGATACTTTTGTCTGAAAACTTAGACTGGGTGAGATAATTAGATTAAATTAAAATTAAACTTAAAATTTAAAATTAAACTTAAAACTAAAATTTAAAATTAAACTTAAACTTAAAATTTAAAATTAAACTTAAAAGTTAAAATTTAACCTAAAACCCCTTAAATTAAAATTAATTCAAAATTAATTAAAATTTAAAATTTAAACCTAATTAAACTAACTTAAGTATCTAAACTCAACGATATATATATATATATCGCCTCCAATAGAGTTGGAGGCGCCTTATGATGAGGCGGCAAAACTCCTGCCGAGACGATTGAAGGCGCCTTCATGAACCTGGAAGGCGCCCTCTACAGGGAATGGAAGGCACCTCCAACCCGAATCTTAACAGCTAACAGAAACGTTTTCTGTTCACAAAAATCAAACTCCGGACGACGCCCTCCAGCCGCCCTCTTTCCCTTTTCTCCACTTTTCATCTACAAAACTCCAACTATGCCTCCTAGGTACCCTCTAACTCGATTTATCTAATTATTTCTCTATATTTTGTGTGTGTTTTCTTGAATATTTGCATGTATATATTACTTTAGAAAGCGACGGAATGTTATTCTGTCCCAGGCTAGTTTCAGTAGTGTCCGATGCCAGATTCCCTATTGGGCATCTTAGGCTAGATTTCCTAGATCATACATATGTTGTATTAAAATCTAGATACCTAAGTAGGATATTTTTTTCTTCCCATTATTGTACCCCTATTATAGAAGTTATAGACTATAATAAGTTAGATAGACTAGTTTACTTAGTCATTCAGTAAACTTAGACTTATATGCCCAATTTTATAACAACTTAATTAAAATATATGACTTAACATACCCCACCAAAGTATGTGGTAAGGACTTTAAGTTCTCACTCACTCTACTATACGATAATTTGAGATTTAGGCGGTTTGCATGCCAGTTTTTATATTATCCTAGTAGGGATTTGTCATTTGACGAACTCTACTCCCATATTACATTGGATACTATCCATATATATTTTTTTGGGAGGAGAGGGTACCCACTGTGACACTTTAGGTCTCTCTCTTAAGGTTCAGGACTATGTCCTGTATAGAGTTCTTACCACCTACGTTTTGTCGATCACATCTCACGATGATGTGACCCTCACATTCTTTCCTCCTTTATACACTATGCCAGCGACTAGACATCGACATTGCATTATATATGTTTCAGAATATCATTCATGCATCCAGTCTCATCACTAGGAGACATGTTCATATGCCCTACTATCACATTTTGACTTTCATATTTTCGACCATAGGTACACTTACTTCCCTTAGCACGTATAATGAGATTGGTCGCGCGCCAGCTTGAATTAGTGCATATAAAAGTTACCGCTCAGGGAGGACTGACTTGGAGAGTGGCTCCTCAGCCGACCGTTCCGGACAAGGCTGATGGGGATATCCCACCAGTCATTCTGGTCAAGGTCGACGAGGCAACTGCAACCATGGGGGAGGAGATGCCAACATTTACGATTAACGAGCTCTTTGCACCTCTTTCGACCCCGACCCAGCCCTAGACCTCGCTTTTCGTAGAGGATCACCTTACTAGACTTGAGGAGTCTTTTGCACAGATCCAATAATCAGGCTCGGAGGGATTCACCTCTCTCCGGGGGGGATTAAGTAGCAGGCCATACTTCAGGCTTTACGAGTGACTGATCAACCCCCACCCCACTTGGCGATTATAACTAGACATGATTTTGTTCAGTGCACTTGTGTTTCTCCTTAAACAACTTTCAAATTCTAGGAAAATTCATTATTTATATTTTCTCAAATTCCCATTTCCCTAGTATTTCAAAATTTGTGTTGGCTTTAGTTTAAGACGAATCCCTAGAAAGCATGATTCTATAGATCTAGGCAACGAGCATCTCACAAGCATAGTAGGTCTACCTTGATTATGTATTCAAAAACTTAGAATGGTGTGAGATGTGTAGGCTCTTTGCTTGGACTTCAGATGCTTATATCAGTGCATCAACATAAGTCTGGGCAAAAAATACAAAAGTACATTGATCAAGTTACGTAGTCCTTTTTCAGTAAAAATATAATTGGACAACAGTACTTAACTTGACTAACCAAGTGAACACTGCTATCTTCTGATAGTTAGTTAGTAACTACAAGTTAGACATTTAAGGACAATTTTGTAGATGAATATTATTTCAAAGGGGAGGATATTTGAAAATTGCTTTCAAAATTTTTTTTTTTGCAAGTTGTTTCAAACTGTTAATTTGCAAATTCTTTTGAAGCTTTATTGAAACGTATTTTGCAAATGTTTCCAAAATTATTCTATAATTTCTTTGAAGATGTTTTGAAACATGTTTTGAAAATTACTTTATACTTTAAAAGTAATTATAGAGTTTCTTCAAAAACTTGCTTTAAATTTACGTTGAAAAACCCTTAAAAAATGCATTTTCACAATGTTCTCTTAGCTAATTGTTTTGAAAATATTTTTAAAAAATAATTTAAAAAACTCTTTTCAAATGTTGCTTTAAAAAATGAAACTTTAAAAATTACTTTGCAACACCACCTTAAAAATAATTTAAAAAATTACTTTTGAAAAGTGTTTTGAAATTTGTCTTGAAAAATGGTTTGCAAAATTCTTGCAAAGTTTATCTTTGCAAAATGTTTTGTTTTTGAAAAATTTAATTTTCAAAATTTTGAAAACCTTTTACAAATTTTGAAAATTCCTTTCAAAATTTCCTTAAATGCTTTGAAAATTTTTCTTGTCATTAACTTTTCCCTAAAATAGACTTGCAAGTTTTTATGAAAAACTTTACCTTTGAAAAATTTGTTGTTTGATATGCCTATTGTTTTAATTTTTCTACATCCTCCCTTTTATTTGCTAACATTTACTTATGTGCATAATTTTTATGAATACCAAAGAGGGAGGGTTAGGGTTTAAGTAAGGAAAAGAAGGGTTTAAGTAAGAAAAAGAAAACTAAGAATTTTTTTCAACTTAACCTTAAAAATAATCAAGAGAATAAACACAACCAAAATCATTTTTGATTTTTCTTAATTCATTTTTTTCTGCTATTTCTGTTTGCATTTTTTTTTTTTCTAACTTTAACTCAGGTTGTCATTGCATTAAAAGGGAGAGCTTATTGGCGCATTTGACACCAATGGTCAAACCTAAGTTTTGATGAATGACAAGTGAATTAAAGTTAGATGTGCTGTTGATCTAACTTAGTGCAGGACTTGACTGGTCTGACATCAGGCTAAAATCTAACTAGTCTGGAGGACCTGATAGCTGGTATAGAAGTCCAGATAGGTCAAGGAGTGACCCGATGTCTGCCGAGAAGTTCGGCTGGGGTCCGCGAGACCTGACAGCTGCTGAAGTCCAATTGGATCTGTGGACCTGGCAACTAGCGAGAAGACCTGGTGGACCAAGGAAGAGTCAAGCGATTCTGCATGGTAAGTAAGGTAAGTCACTGGAGGAGAGTGTTCCAGTAAGAACGAGTCCCAATTGGGGACTTTAGGCGCAGGTTCAATTTAGGTCCATTTTGTAAATCTAAACTGAAACCATGACTAGTTCTTGGTTTTGAAAAAACAGGAACTAATTATTACTGCTACCTTATTATTGTGCTAACTTTGTATTGTAGATTAGATATTTTTCTGTTGAATTAACACATTTTGCAGGGCGAAAGGGGCAAATTGAATCTCGGGTGAATAGTACCCAAGGTGCCTTCAACGCATTTGAAGGCGCCTTGAGCTGGGCGATGGAAGGCGCCTTGGAGAGGCTTGATGACGCCTTTGGTCAGATAACATTGAGGACTTCGTCGACGATAAGAGACGCACTGTTCGGGATAAAAGTTAGAGGGTTGAAGGTGCCTCCAGTGCCATGGAAGGCGCCTTCAATACTCAATAAAAGGGAGCTTCGGCCAATACATTTAATACAACTCTTCTACAAGCTTTTGTGCATTCGTTTGAAGCTCCAATTGCTTCAACTTCATGCTGTTGCTATGCTACAACGCTACTGCACCCGACTGCTGCTGAGGAGCCGTCCAACACTAAGCTCGATCCAACTATCTTTAAAAGTGTTGGGTAACGAAAGTTTGATTTTGTACGTAACTATTGTTTAAAGGAAAGTGTAGCTTGTTACACTTATTCTCATTTTTTTTACTTGATTCCCTCTTCCGGCGGTTCCAGAAGAGGTCATTAGTGGATTACCCGTCTGCGGGACTTGAGTCTTGGAGTAGGAGTCGTGGAAGACTCTGAATCAAGTAACTCCTAGTGTACTGTGCTTTTTCGATTTCTATTTTACCTTATCTCTGCTGCATACTCGTTTCCATAAAACTGAAAAAAAAAATAAAGTGTTTTAAAAACCACATGATTCACCCCCTCTCACGTGCATAACAATCCAATATATAGTTCTCTATGTCATTCCAATCTATTTATTGGTCCACAAGTAGAATAAATTTGAATCTTGAATTGTTGACGAAGCTGTAAAACAAAAAGGTCTAAACTGAGCAGGGACTTGGAATATTAGTAGGGACTAAAGTCCAAAAGCGAGATAAGATCTCTTAACAACCCTTTTGTTCTCGTTGGCACAAACTTGTGGCAAGCAGAAATAAAATGCAATAGTGTGACCATGGGAAATTAAGAAGACCTTGTCAATCCCAAATGGTGCAAGCTTAGACATGCTCTACAATCCTAGTTTAGGTAACATGGACAAGACGTGTATAGTTTCTCTATGTTAACATAATTCAAGTTTTGGTCAACGAGCAGAATTATAAATTTTGGCCATTCCAACAAAGATGAAACGAGATTTAGCCTATGATTGTGCAACTACAAAAGAACTAGGGTCAAAGATAAAGCAGGATAGGGGTATTGAAAATTGGCGAAAATAAAAGAGTTCAACAGTAACATACAAGAAATATAAGAAATTCTAATGAAATGACATAATTTTACAATAAATATGGATTAAGTGGCTAAATTCAATAAACAAATTGAGCTAGATTAAATTTAATGTGTGTAGATATCATGCACCGGTATATAGTGTCTGGGTACCTATAGATTAACATGCACGCACTGTGTAGGATTAAGTGAGTCATTTGAGTTGGAAGAGTTAAGTCAGAAATATCTGATCAAATTGCAGCATAATAGAGTCTCAGGATTGAAGTTTATGATACCGTCTTCTGTTTTCCTCATCACAGGATTGAATTGCTCTGGTAACTTTATATTATTTACAAACAGTTCTCGGAACTTGCTTCCAAGAATAAATTTAGAAAAGCACACCACATCAACAAAAAATGAGGGTCAATATTGAGACAATATCTGGGACAACCAGCACTTAAGTCTTTATTCACACAAACATCAAATGACTGCAAAAATGTATGAGAAAACGTGCTCCGCAATGTATCAAAAGTTCAAGGCTAAAACTTGAAATTGTATCAAACTAAAATATAGAATGTGTATTCATGTAAACAATAAGAATTGGCTAGGAATTGTTAGTACCTCGAACTTTTGAAGGGGAAATCATTGGTACCTCAAGTGGCGTGGACTACAATTTTGATGTTTGGTTAAATGTCTTTAAGTTAGGCCTTGCTATTGTGTTTAATATGTGTGTCTAAGTGTGCAGAGACTTAGGAGAACACAAATGACTACTCGATAATTCAGGGTTCGATGGAATATAGTGACAGATGATATGACGCACTCGAGGGACTGGAAGAACTAGCAATATCGAAGATAGCCGAACTTAAAGCAGAAGATATAACTAAGAAAGAAGGATGACATTAGAAGAGAGTAGACGAGCTCGGTACTATTGAGGCACGAGAAGCTTGGAGGAAGATTATATTGGTAGAGCGAGAAAGACACATGCATCGGGGGAGGAGAAGTGTATGTTGTGGTGAGCCGAACTAAGTGAAATTGTAATCAGGACGAAGGATAGACTCAATGTAAGCGGACTCAGTTGTAGTTAAAGGCAAACTCGGTTGTAGTTAACCTGATTCAGGAGTTTCAAATGATGAGAAATATGATTTCGATTGACTGAAAAATACATCCAGTCAACCAATGCACAGCAACCTCCTCTTATCTATTTGAACAGGTTATTCATGGGGATTAGACGATCAAAAAAGGTGTACAATTGGCTGAAAATCCATGTGGATTGTGATCCAACTTGAAGGTCCAATTTGATTGAGAATCGGCGATTGGAGAGTGATTCGGTCAATCGGAAAGTTACCACGTCAACAAAAGTGGTAAAAATGACTTGTTCGTCGATGAGACGAAGAAGCTGAGTCAAGAGTTTCCAATTGATTAGATAGGGTTTACCGGTTGACCGAACGTGCTATGTCAACACAGTGATAAACTCGAGGTGGAGGCTATAAAATAGGGATCATAGGATTGAGATTAAGACATAACACACAAAAACAAGCTCCGAATCATTGCCTCTTCATTTACTTTACTCTCTTAATCTCCTAGGATTCTCTATTGTATAAGAGATTTCTCTACCTCTGACCCTTTACCGAGGAGGAGAAAAATAGTAGATAATGTTTTGTGCATAGGCCTTGGATGTAGCAACCTGCGGCTTGTGAACCAACTAAATCTCAGTGTCGTCATGGTATGCTTGTGTTTGTTTACTTATTTGTTTATTTGTTTTCTTTACTAATGTGTGTGTCTTTACTAAGAAATTAGCAAGAGAAAGATAGACGGGTTTCAATTGCAAGTTCGCTATTCACCCCTCCCCCTCTAGCGATCCAACCATATATCATCTCACACTAACAGGAATGTCATATCATTTGGTCAGCTCCTTTGAATTGTTGCAAAAGCACAGAGGGAAAAGATAAAGCTGCAGGTGGACCTGGACAGCATAACACTCCTCTGATTAACAGCCATTTAATTAAATTAAAGCTAGTGCAATATACAGAAAAGAAAAATAAGCTTATTGCTTCAGATTGACTCACCAATCACCCATTCTCATCTGTGAATAAGAAAAGAAAACCTTAGTTATCACATACATAGATATGTATGCAGTAGTATCATAGGTATGAGAATTTAGAACAGTAAGCAAGAAAAGTACTTCCATCAATGAGATGAAAAAAAAAAGTCTCCATAATTCTCAGTAGATAGATGATTCTTGTTGATTCATAACAATGGCTTCCATTATCACCAAGGTATTAGGACATATAATGACAAACAGAAAAGAGGTATGAAATGAGTCATATTTATTAAATGTAAATTAACAATCAAGATATGAGCTCTAAGCAAATATTCAGTTCAAAACTACGGGTAAACTGATTCATTCCTTAGAGTTTCCAGTATCAAATATGTAAAATATAAGAGAAATAGCCAGAAACAATCTAAGTTTCGTATCAGGAAACTTCTTAATATTTCAAAACTTTAGCTGAAAAATAAAGACTGATTGCTTCAAACAGGTCAGTTATTTAGTCCTTTCCTAATGATGCTAAGTTTCTCTTCTCAATATGACATCTATGGCTGGACACTGCTCGGAGAACTGATATCAAAGCAGTCAAAAGCAAACAAGCAAAAGCTAAGCGAAAAGAAATTCACGGGTCAAGTCTGCCAACCAAAATAATACAAAGGTTGCATCTACTTGAATCGTCGCTCAGAAATATGAGCAAATTACGAAAGTTCTTATGAACATATACTAATGACAAGAAAAGGGGGTACCGCCACCGCTAGAAAAACCAGTATTTTGATGGGAGTAGTCCTTTTTTTTCTTCTCCTCCAACCTTGCCTAGCACCTCACCAATCAGAGAATCCACGTGTTACTCGCCATGGCGGTTCCTCACAAATTCCAGCACAAAATAAAAGAAAAGTTTTCAGAAAATCTTCTTTCGAATGACAAACTGTTTAAAAAAACTTCGCTGAATGAATCGAACAACAAAATTATTGGTAACGAATGCAAGATTAACCTACCTCCCAATCCACAGAAGAAGAGAACGAGTCCCCACATTTCGAAACGATCGGAAATCGATGCGAATGGGCAATGGTTCGATGATCATTTTCTCTTCCGTCGCGATGCTGGCTGAAAGAAAAGAACTTAGTTAACCAAATTTACCAGCCTCACAATTGGCGGAAAGATTGACTTCGCCTGGTGGAGCCGACGTGGGCTCGGCCTTATGTCTATTTTGTAGCAGGTAATGACTTGGGTGTCGATAAGAAAGTACCTTGATCTCGATTTTACATCGGTTGTAAAAGGGAAACAGACCAGTTATTCGCGTATTAAATATCGGAACCTCCTAAAACCCTAAACCCACGTCGTACTTATCGCCGCCGCCGACTCATTCCTCCGCCAGTAATCGTCTACATCCGCTGGTTTGCTCTTCTCCTTTCTCACTCTTTCGTTTACCTCACTCACTGGATGATTCTCTTTATTCTCATGTCTTTTCTCGTCGCCCAATCCTACCTGCGCCGTTCGATTAGGGTGGCAAATTTTTGAAACTTCTTTTTCACGATGTAATATGTAGAAATTCGAAGGGATTAGGGATCAGCGAAGATGTACCTCCAGTTCTACATCAATGAGAATGGGGACAAGGTCTATACCACCAAGGTTACGTTTTTTTTTCCTTTGTACTTCTCTGTTGGTTTTATGTGGATACGATATTGGTGGTGATTATGCTTGTTTTCTATCGGAACTCTTTAGTTGGAAATGTCTTAATAGTTGGTATTTGGCTTTCTAACATGGATTCTTTAACAACTTCATGTTAATTCCTGCTGGGAAGTTTGTTTCTTTTCCTTTTTCAAATCTCTGATGGTTCATGTCGAATGAAAAAATGGCTGTTATTCTACTTTCAGAATTCTTTAAGTGAAAATGCAATATCCATTAATATCTTGCTATTTGGCTCGTTAGCATGAATTATTTTACATCATGTTGATTAGTGCCAAGAAAGTTGTTGTTGTCGCTTCATTTTATATATACCTGATAGTTTTACGAGGAACGGAAAAAATGAGAGATGATTTTGTCGTTCTTCTTTCAGTGGATGTGGATTATTCATTGATTGCTTGCCTTTTGGTTCTTTTACATGGATTCTTTATAAGCTTCATGTTGACTACTGCTGGGAAATTTGTTTTCTGATTTGGCTTTTTGCGACTCACTAATGGTGTTCTGTCTTGTTTGGGCAGAAAGAGACGCCAGTGGGATTGCCAACCCAATCTGCACATCCGGGTAAGCTTTGCACTGCATGTCTTCTTATTTGTGTTTCTTCATTCATTTCTAGTGTCTTGATCATCCGTGTATGTTAATATTCTATTTAACAAAAATACATATTTCATTTGACCCCTACCATGATTCATAATAAAAAGATATAGATTCATATTTCCCCCTTGCTATAAAAATTCAAATTATTGCCTATGTTGTGTCATTTAGAATTAAAATGAAATAGGAAACAAGAAATGTGAATATCTATTTCTTTTGACAAAGGAGCAACAACACTTGACTCCGTTGGTTGTTAGTTTCAAGCTTTGATAGCATTGACATAGCTATATTGAGGTGGAATATGCTGCTGCTGCTACATATAATAAAAAGTGAAAGATGACTTTGAATTTCTTGTTGAGATTTTTTTGCCTCGGTTGATTCTGATATGGACTTAAATTTTAATCTATGATTATGTATTATTTGTGTAACACTGAAAATTTTCAAACTTAATTATCTAAAACCCAAACTACTATTAGAAAATTGGAGAAGCAATTTGTTTCTAGATGCTCATATTTGATTCACTACTGACTGAATAATATATATTCTGGATACATAATTATAATAGTTTTGTGCTTAAATTCTACGACCCATCACCTCAAATAGAAAGAGTCATCTAAATCTGATAGGTGTTAAAGGTGTTATTATTGTAGTACGATAGTATTGTATTGACTAACTAGTTGACTTTTCTCTACTACCATACCATTCCTAGGACATTGAATTGTTTTGTGCTTGTAGTACGTATTGTGGTCTGTGGTATAATCTTAAAATTTTAGAACTATAGAAATTCTATCTTTCACAAAGCATGCTTTTGCTTACCTTTATTTGTGGTGATACAGCTCGTTTCTCTCCAGACGACAAGTATTCAAGGCAACGGGTGCTTCTGAAGAAGCGTTTCGGTCTGCTTCCAACCCAAATGGCGCCGCCAAAGTATTAAACCATTTCGATCAGCTCACCTTGCTTGTTATATCAGTACTATCTGAATGATCTGGATAAAGTGCAGTAAAAGTGCTTATCTACACTGCCTTCATCTAAGTGGCTCTTGGATTATATATACTGGAAGTGTTCCTTAATAACTAACGATGATTTATGATTGTATTTGCTTGTGTTTGATTTAATCGTTGGAACAGTTATGTAATTTTAGTTCTGAAGTATTTAGAGGAAAAATTCCATTATAAATTTGATTTAAAGCTTAAAAATACAAATGGAATCTGAGCTCGAGTTTGAATCTTGATTTGAGGATTTAAATTCGGTTTGATGTATTTAAATTGAAATTAATTCCGATACCGAATGGCCCAACTTGAAATTTTCATGAACCGTCCGGTTCGTCCTAATTTTGAAGCATAGAAATTGACTCGAATCAATCGGACCGGGTTTCTAGGAGTGCGGCGTGGCCGAGTTGCAGTCAAGTATACGACACGTGTCTAAGTTTGACCAGATTAACCAATTCATTAATCTTAGTATATGTGGTAAAAAGATTATTCGTTCGCCCTCAGCGTCCTCATCAATTCGTCTCTAGGCTAACACGGAAGAGATAAATCACAGGTGGTTACTGGTCATTAGTGCAAATGACCAAGACATGGGGGAGGTGATGCTCGATCACGTTGAGTTTCGACCCAAAACTTCATATGATAACACTTCATATTTTAATCATCGCACCACCCCGAAAAGACAAAACTACAAAATGATCCGATTAATCTTAGTATATGACACGTATCTAAGTATAATTGATGCAGAATTTATCTTCTCATTAATCTTAGTTTAGTTTTCCTGGGCTAATACTTGACCATTCTTTTGTAAAATTGGATCCAGGTTAGACATTGTAATTAATAGAGACTCTCCGTCCACAACTGAGTTGTCAGGAGTGGTCAGGATGTCCAAATCATTTCCGGTAGCGGATGGTGAATCGGAGAGCATATCAATTTCCTTGTAATTAAAATACATCCAAGTTCTAAACTAATTTCTCAGAGGAACCGCAACGTCACGGTAATATCTCGTTATAACATTACTATGCATTTAACATGGTGTTGCCGTTGTGTGGCTCCGTGTTCATCGCCTAAACGCGTTCAAGCATGTATGGAATGGGCCAGCCTCACACACCCCATATGTATATATTTTTAAATTTTATTTATTAAAAAAATTAAATTTTAAAATAAAAAATTAAAAATTAAATAAAACGATTAATTTTTGAACGATTAGTTAACGATTAATTCTTCCTATTTATTTTTTTAAATTTCTATCATCTTATTTTCTATTCGAAATAGATGAAATAATAGGTCATTTTTAAAACATATTTAAAATATATTTATTTAATATAATATAATTTTAAAATGATTAAGTGGATTGTGGGATTCATAAATAATGAATATTAATGTTAAAAGGAATGTGAGTGAAAGAAAGAGATTGTTATAATAAATATGTGATAATGGACCTTATATTTTTTTACGAGATGGTGAATATTATAATAAAATAATATTACGGATGTCCTCGTAATATACACCGTGTGCCAATGTCTTTTTTGGTTTTATCTAGGAAGTTGTGCCTTATTCTGTCAATTTTCTTTTAGCTTCTAATAAAGTACTAAAATATTTTTGTTGTTCTGGAATATAGTTTGTATAGGAAGTATTGAACTAGTCCTCTTCGGATCATGAAGAAGCTTTTGAACTAGTAACAATGAACTAGCATATACTTTATCTACCCCCGTATACTGATGCAGTTCTTCAGATACACTTTTTTTTTTTTTTCCATTGCAAGCCCCTTGTGATGAACTAGTAACAATGAAATAGCTCTAGTTAATGATAAAGAAAGGTTACAGGAAATCAGGCAAAAAGCTGCTGCTAACCGTGAAAAGTAAGCTTTCTTAATTCTAAGATTTCAAAGTACATATTCAAATAGGCCTGGTTCGCAGTATGGTAATGGAAAGGATAGAGATTAGGGATACAAAGACGATGATGATAGAAGTGGCGGAGTTTAACGATTCATATGGTCGAGAGGAAGACCGTTATGGCAGGTACTCATAAGCATTATGATAGAGATGGTTAGATAGGGATGATGAGCATAGAGGAGGTGATTATGGTTCAAGAAATATGAGCTTCGGTAGAAACCGTTCCTTTGATGATGATAACCACTCAATTAGGTAAGTTTTAGCACGTACTACATTGATATATATATCATTTTATTTGTCAAAATCAAATTGAAACTTCTGTAGTATTGTTTCTCATGAAGCTGTAAATCATCTGGATTTGATTGCTTTGTTATGTGATAATTGATTGGTGCTAGTTTGCTTAGTTCAAATATTGTATCCTCCTCTTCCATTTAGTTGCATATTGTGTCTATCCTCAGAGTTTAGGAATACTATTTTCCTTTATAAATTGAAGTGTGTGATCTGCTGCTCAATTACACCTTTCTACTTCTGCAGTCCAAAAACAAAATGATGAATAAACAGAATGAAAGGGAAGGGAAAAAAAAAAGCTGGACAATAATGATGTTGATAAACATCCCAAGTTTTCAAATATAAACTTGTGAAAAATTTATGAGCAAGTAGTTGAAATTTGTGCATGATGCATATTGCAAACTACATATGAGCACTGACTGGTATTCATACAAATCTTTGGTGTGTAATTATATGCTTAAGCTCATTCCATTTGATCTCCTTTAAGCCTTTAACCCGAGATGTTATACTATTATGTACAAACTATTAACTGAAGCACTGACTTGAATTTTGTACTATTAACTGAACATGACCTAGTTAAGCTTTGTTTAAACTGGCCGTCTGTTTCTGTTTTAACCTGAGGGAAATTATTATTTCCAAAGCTATAGGAGAGTATAGTCTTATTTAGTCAATGTTTATACATATACACATAATTTACAACAACATATCATTGTTTTGTACAAGTACATTACTATTTCCTGTTTTTTCCCGGGTAGCTTCTGGAGTATGCAAACTGATCGTCGAGGCTAGTGTTTGACACTATCTCCGTAAACGATATTGCTCCGCTACGGTGCTTAACGGATTGTTGCAATTCGTTCCCAAGATACAACGACGACGAACGTCTCGGAATCGTAGCACTCCGACTTCCGAGACCAGCGAACCTTCTAGTAGACTTCTTGGACTCTTGAATGCACAAGATGAGATGAATGCTTGAGGAAGAGAAGAGAGGATTGAGTGAGTATTCCATCATCTAGAGGGTTCTATTTATACTGAAAGAAGAGGTTGAGTGTCCTTTGGGTGAGTGGATGTGTTCCTTGGGCTGGATCGATCTAGATCATCCATTCTGAAGGATTGTAACCCTTCTCCAAGCCCACTTCAATCTCATCCATCAGATCTGAGGAGTTGTGACCCTCAGATCCTGCCTATTGTCATCGGCCATCGGATATGGATCCATTGATTCGATGCTTCAGATCAAGTCTCATCCCAAGCCGTCAGATCGTTACTCTTTGCGATCCAACGTTCTAGATCGCATCACAAGCGATCCATCATACCTATTTGATCAACGTTGATCAACGGTAGCCATTCATTCCCTAAGTCAACTGTCCAGTCATCTCCCTTTGCCCACGAGGATGCCGCATAGGTGCTGCCACGTCAGGTACGAGCCTGACACATCACCCGAGTGCCACGTAGGCACTGCAATGTCACCTGGAGCATAAATTTAAGCTCCTCAATGCTCCAAGTGCAAAGTGCGCCTACAAAGCGCCCATTGCGCACGTGGCGGGTGGCGGGTGGCGGGCTCACAGGTGCGAGCACCTGCTCGCCCTGGGCTAAGGGAGCACCTGTCCTTTTATTTTTGTGTTAACTCCATTAACACATCTTCATTAATAAGTAGAGAATACACATCGAGAATTTCCGATGTGGGACTATTCTCCCATACACTTTATTAATGAATAATAAATGTTATTTTGGACCGACTTTAAACATTAATTTCTCATTCACCCTTAATCGGTTTTGAGCAAATTAATAGTCTAAATCTATCTACGCGAATCGTAGATTTCAATTTTGAAGTCAATTACGACTTTCAACAATTGATGGCTTCCTTCCTCAAAATCGTTTTGGTCCATTTAAGGTCCCAATATCCAACAATCCCCCACATGAATGGAAATTAATGCAATGCGTGTATGCATGCTGACACTTTACAAGAGTCCAATCGATAAGTCACTGCATCGGGAGAGGTAGCTTGTGACTTTGAACCTTCCGTAGTGAAATGCTATCGAGTATACTAGGCTGCGCAGTGAACGTGATGTCTTGAACTGCTCAGCTGTTGGTGTATACTTAGACAATAACACCCACACAGAGATCTATCTCACTTACTTTAGGTTCTCATGGTTGGTTCCGTTTCGGCCATGGATACCATCTTGGATTCATGAGTGTTTCATTGAAGCGGCCTGTCTTCACACTCACATAGGTGACACTTCTATCAAGAGTATCCTACCATACTCCACCTTATCAGGTATAGAAGTCACTAAAAGCATAAGCTTAACCTCACTACATGAGGTAGGACAGCACAAATTCATCCTAGGATTGGGATAGAGATAAACTATCTAATGTGCTGGACCACAACTTCTGTAACTTCGTTGTCCCATTGAACCAAGATCTTGGGATCTCCAGTCAACAAGGTTGGGTTACCGCTACAGTCGTTTTCAGTTGTAGATTTTTAATCTCATTCCTCTTGATGAGCAGTATACTTGATCTCGACTCAACCCTTCGTTAAAGAATCTGCCAAATTATCTTTGGACTTAACATAGTCGATTGCAATCACTCCATTCGAGATCAACTGCCTAATGGTATTATGTCTACGACGTATATGTCGTGACTTCCCATTATACATATTACTCTGTGCCCTTCCAATCGCCGATTGACTATCACAGTGGATTAGTACGGCAGGCACAAGTTTCATCCAGCTCGGAATATCTTCCAAGAAATTCCGCAGCCATTCAGCTTCCTCAGCTGCTTTGTCTAGTGTTATAAACTCGGATTCCATAGTTGACCGAGCAATGCAAGTCTGCTTAGTGGATTTCCAAGATACTGCTCCCCCACCGACCGTGAATACATATCCACTAGTGGATTTGGAGTCTTTTGTATCTGATATTCAATTAGCATCACAATATCCTTCCAACACAGCGGGATATTTTCCATAATGTAATCCATAGTTCATAGTATATTTCAAATATCTAAGAACTCGCATCAATGCTTTCCAATGGGTGTCGTTTGGATTACTCGTAAAACGACTCAGTTTGTTGACCGTACAGGCAATATCCGGACGTGTGCAGTTTGTGAGATACATCAAACTGCCTATTATCCGAGAATATTCCAACTGCGATATGGTCTCACCATGGTTTTTCGTTAAGTGTTGACTTAGATCCATAGGTGTTTTCACTGTAGAGAGATCGTACGCATTGAATTTTTTCAATACATAATGGGATTGTGTTAAAACTATCCCTTCTGATGTCCTGAAAATTTTAATTCCCAATATAACATCTGCTTGACCCATATCTTTCATATCAAAATTTCTGGTCAACATTTTCTTTGTAGTCATGATTACATCATGATTACTGCCCATTATTAGCATGTTGTCTACATATAGACAGACAATTTCATAGCCTTCAGGTGTGTTTTTGACATAAATGCATTTGTCACATTCATTTATTCTGAATTCGTTTGACAACATTACTTTGTCAAATTTTTCATGCCATTGTTTAGGCGCTTGCTTAAGTCCGTACAACGACTTAACAAGTCGACACACCTTTTTCTCATTTCCAGGAGCCATGAACCCTTCGGGTTGCTCCATATAAATTTCTTCTTCCAACTCACCATTTAAGAATGCAGCCTTAACATCCATTTGATGTATTTCAAGGTCATACAGTGCTGCAATGGCTATTAGCACTCGTATGGACGTAATCCTTGTCACCGGTGAGTATGTATCGAAGTAATTAAGGTCTTCCTCTTGCTTGTACCCCTTGGCTACAAGTCTGGCCTTATACTTGTCAATTGATCCATCAGCTTTATACTTATGTTTTAGTATCCACTTACAACCTAATGGTTTATTACCAGAAGGAAGGTCTACTAATTTCCAAGTATGATTATTCATGATAGACTCAATTTCACTATTGACAGCTTCTTTCCACATTGGAGCATCGGGTCTAGAGAGAGCTTCACTTAATGTTCTTGGTTTCATTTCTGACATGAAAGTCATGAAATCTGGCCTGAACGATTTCTCAACTCTAGCCCGTTTGCTACGACGTGACTCTTCACTTTGATCGTCAATAGTCCTTTTATAACAGCTAAGTTCGGTAACGTCATTTTTGTTTGAACTTCCGTTGTTATCACTTTCAACGTTTCCCTTTTTATTTGGGAATACGTTTTCAAAGAATATCGCATTCCGAGATTCTATGGTTGTTCCCACATATATATCAGGAATGTCTGATTTGTGAACTAGGAAACGATATGCACTACTATTATGGGCATATCCGACAAATACCGCATCGAACATTTTAGGTCCGATCTTTACTTGCTTTGGTTTAGGTACTTCGACCTTTGCCAAGCACCCCCACACTTTCAGGTATTTGTACGATGGCTCGCGGCCTTTCCATAGTTCATATGGAGTTTTATCATTTTTCTTATAAGAGATTCTGTTGAGAATGTGATTTGCCGATAATATTGCTTCCCTCCACAAGTTTTGAGGTAAGCCTGAATTTATCAACAAGGCATTCATCATTTCTTTTAGTGTCCGATTTTTACGTTCGGCAACACCGTTTGATTGAGGTGAGTAAGGCGCCGTTGTTTGATGGATAATGCCAGATTCTGTACAAAATTCATCAAACGGTGCACCATATTCTCCACCTCTATCGCTTCGAATTATTTTAATTCGTTTGTCAAGTTGGTTTTCAACTTCTGTTTTATAGGTTCTGAACGCCTCTAGGGCTTCGTCTTTACTTCTTAAAAGAAAGACATAACAGAACTTTGTGCAGTCATCGATAAAAGTAATAAAATATTTTTTACCTCCTCTAGTTTGCACAAATTTCAAGTTACATAGATCACTATGTATTAACTCTAGAGGAGTTGTTGTCTTTTCCACCGAATGAAAAGGTAGTTTCGTCATTTTTGCTTCCACGCACACTTCACATTTGTGTGTTCCGTCAACATTGACGTTTGGTAATAAATTTAATTTGACGAGACGTTTGAGAGTATTATTATGCACATGTCCGAGTCGATCATGCCATAAATTAAAACACTCAACAACATAGCTGGAAGCATTTATTTTATTACCATCAAAATTTCGGAGTATAGGCATTACAACCATTTTGAATAGACCCTTTTCTAGGTACCCCTTTACTACGAAGACACCATTCTTCGTAAGTACAAAGTTGTCTGACTGGAACACTAGCCTAAATCCAGCCTTGACCAATGCCGCTCCAGAAACTAGGTTCTTACTGATGTCGGGAACATGGAGTACATCAATGAGTGTTAGCTCCTTTCCGGACGTCATCTTCAGAACAACCTTTCCGAGTCCAACAATTGGCGACATTCTGGAATTACCCATATAGAGCTTCCTGCCATTTATCGGAGTATACTTGGAGAACATCGCCTTATCGGAACAGATATGATGAGTTGCTCCAGTATCAATGAACCACTGCTTCGGGTTGGTATCCACCAAGTTGGCTTCAAATACAACCGCAGTGAGATCCAAGTCCTCAAGAGAGGTTGCGACATGATTCGCAGAATCCTTTGGTCCCTTGGTTGGCTTCTTTGGGCATTTGCAGTCCTTGGACAGGTGTCCTGCCTTTCCACAGTTGTAGCAGGAGCCTTTGAACTTCTTTGCTTGAGCCTTCTTTTTGAACTGCTTTGGCTTTTTAGCGTTCGGCTCGACCAGGTTGGACATTTCGTCTATAGTCCGCCTAGTTCCTCTGGAGTCGGATAACTTTCGATTATCCTCCTCTATTCGTAGCCTTAGGATCAGGTCTTGCAGCCCTATCTCCTTTTGCTTGTGCTTTAGGTAATTCTTGAAATCCTTCTATGACGGAGGGAGCTTCTCAATTACCGCAGCAACTGCGAATGTCTCGTTCAGCTTCATGCCTTCGGCGTCCAGATCATGCAGTATTAATTGCATATCTTGGACTTGAGATGAGACGCTTTTTGAGTCCACCATCTTGAAATCCAGAAACCGACCGACGATGAATTTCTTCAATCCAGCATTTTCGGTCTTGTATTTCTTCTCAAGGGATTCCCACAAAGATTTTGCCGTCTCCAGAGAATAATATACGTTATATAACGTGTTGTCCAAGGCGTTGAGTATATAATTGCGGCACAGAAAATCTCCGTGAGACCACGCATCGCTAGCAGTCTTACTACCTTCCGTAGCGGTTGGCGTGTCTTCATGCAAAAACCGTACAAGGTTTAGCGTTGTTAGATAAAACAGCATCTTCTGCTGCCATCTTTTGAAGTCGGTTCCGGTGAATTTCTCCGGCTTTTCTCCGTGTGGAATGGTTGTCGGAATGGCGGTCGGAATGACGGTCGGAACGACCGTCGGAATGTCGTTGGTAGCCATACCAGTTTGCACGAAATATCGTTTACGACTATTTTTTCCCGGATAGCTTCTAGAGTATGCAAACTGATCGTCGAGGCTAGTGTTCGACACTATCTCCATAAACGATATTGCTCCGCTATGGTGCTTAACGGTTTGTTGCAATTCGTTCCCAAGATACAACGACGACGAACGTCTCGGAATCGTAGTACTCCGACTTTCGAGACCAGCGAACCTTCTAGTAGACTTCTTGGACTCTTGAATGCACAAGATGAGATGAATGCTTGAGGGTTCTATTTATACTGAAAGAAGAGGTTGAGTATCCTTTGGGTGAGTGGATGTGTTCCTTGGGCTGGATCGATCTAGATCATCCATTCTGAAGGGTTGTAACCCTTCTCCAAGCCCACTTCAATCTCATCCATCAGATCTGAGGAGTTGTGACCCTCAGATCCCGCCTATTGTCATCGGTCATCGGATCAGGATCCATTGATTCGATGCTTCAGATCAAGTCTCATCCCAAGCCGTCAGATCGTTACTCTTTGCGATCCAACGCTCTAGATCGCATCACAAGCGATCCATCATACCTATTTGATCAACGTTGATCAACGGTAGCCATTCATTCCCTAAGTCAACTGTCCAGTCATCTCCCTTTACCCACGAGGATGCCGCATAGGTGCTGACACGTCAGGTACGAGCCTGACACGTCACCCGAGTGCCATGTAGGCACTGCAATGTCACATGGAGCATAAATTTAAGCTCCTCAATGCTCCAAGTGCAAAGTGCGCCTACAAAGTGCCCATTGCGCACGTGGCGGGTGGCGGGCTCACAGGTGCGAGCACCTGCTCGCCCTGGGCTAAGGGAGCACCTGTCCTTTTATTTTTGTGTTAACTCCATTAACACATCTTCATTAATAAGTAGAGAATACACATCGAGAATTTCCGATGTGGGACTATTCTCCCATGCACTTTATTAATGAATAATAAATGTTATTTTGGGCCGACTTTAAACATTAATTTCTCATTCACCCTTAATCGGTTTTGAGCAAATTAATAGTCTAAATCTATCTACGCGAATCGTAGATTTCAATTTTGAAGTCAATTACGACTTTCAACGATGACTTCCTTCCTCAAAATCGTTTTGGTCCATTTAAGGCCCTAATATCCAACATTTCCTACTACATGGAAGTGCATTACTATCTCGTTATAGTGAGTTCTTTGAAGAGTGTAGACCAAACTGATTTTCTTCTTATTGTATTAATGGTCAAAGCATTATTTGTTTTTGACCTTGTGGAACTTAAGCATGACCTTTGTCTTGTTTCTTCTTCTAATCAGTTGCTCCACCTGCTGCAGGTAGCCCTGAGATGGACTTATTTGGATCAACATCAGTATCAGATCCGATTTTACTCGCTTGCTTTGGTGCCCTTGACGATAACTGACACTGGACTCAAAACAGATCTGTCGGAAAATTCAGGTTCTGGAACAGGTTTTGCAGCCAAATCATCATCAGTGCCTGCTGGATTTAATCAGGTTTGTCTCATCTTCTAGATACTAGTACAAATTACAGTTGAAAGTTAGCATAAAACTCTCGTTCAATATTGCAAAGTTTTCCGTCAAGTTTTTCTGGTCTGGCTTACCATTTTGTTTATATTTTCTTATCTCGTATATGATTATGCATGAGAACGCCAACAAACGAGTGAGTAGGCATCGATGTTGACTAAGTCGTCTTGCAACAAACAACGATGGGGACTTATGGAGAGATCCGTCGGAGCTTGGAGAGAGAATACTAGGGAGAGGAGGTTAGAATGACAATTGAGGAGTTCTTCAGCGCAGTCACTCCGATGTTCAAATCAGTCTTCAATAGTGGAGGGAGGATAACAAACAACAGTAGTTAAGGTTTGGATGCATGTGTGCGTGTACCTTTACTTACACGAGTGAGCTACCTTTAATAGAGTGACGATTGTATTTCCATGTTCTCCACATGTTACCCATATTTCCTAAAATACATGAAGGTGTTACCCATGACTTCCGAGCTAAACGATTGCATTACCGCATCTTCTGTGACCAATGGATAATGTTCTCCTTCGAATGGGTTCCCTTCGGAAGTAGGGATTCTTTCAAGGAGTTTGGGACCAATCGGGGGTCTCTTCGGAGTCGGGGATCCCTTTGGAGTCGGGGGTCCTTTAAGAGTCAAGGGGTACTTCGGAGTCAGGAGCCTGTCGGAGTTCGGGCTGTGTGGAGCCGGAGTCCTTCTTGGAGTCAGAGCGTGAAGCAGGACCAACCCAATACAATCCCATGAACTTCAAAGGGTTATAATTTTTGACTCGGAACTTAGAATCCAGTTTTATTAGCGGTTACACATGTAGAATTTGAAGATCTAAATTAATTATCGAGAAATTTGTAACCGCCAAGTTTCAAGCTCAAAAAACAATGTTTAGGTCCTCGTCGGAGCCTCCGATATCTTTTTACTATTTTTAGTAATTTTTATTTTTATGTTATTTAGAGTAATTTTGATATTTCTAGTATTTATAGGTCAGAATTTGTCTCTATCCGCGTTATATTTTGTTAATTTTGATTTCTATTAAGAAATTTCCTTTTTAGAAAATTTTATTTTTTAAGATCGGAATTGAGATTTCTTTTATTTCTTTGTCTTTGAGTCTAGAGTCTCTATAAACACATGTACATTGTATAAGGATTTATTCCTCAATTATTAATATTTTTTTTTTTTGCAAATAGTGGGATTTTTCTCTTTATTTTCTTCGGGTTCTTATCTTATTTTCTCCTCAATTTTCCCTTCTCGTCTATTCGTAAAATAATCACTATCTTATTTGACATCATGGAGTGAAGTGAGGAATCTTTCAAGAAGTCTGGGAGCTCAGTTGGGGGTCTCTTTAGAGTCAGGGGCCCCTTTGGAGCCATGGGTCCCTTCATAATCGGGGAACGTATAAGAGTCGGGGCTACGTGGAGCTTAGGTTCTTCTTGAAGTTAGGGCAAATGACTCTCCATTAACTTTGACTACCACCTCAATAGAACTATTGAGCTCTGGTGCTACATGGCCACCTCTGATTACCTCCCGTATCAATATATATTCTGATCGAGCAGGATTCTTTCTATTTTTACTTCTTGCACAGCCTAACCGATTTGCACAAGGGCTTCCATGCATGTTATAGACGACAAGAAGCTTCAGCTATGATGGTTCATTTGGTGGCATTGTCTACAATCCTATATGGAATAGCCATCATAGTGATTATGCAAGTGAAGCAACTTTGCCTTCTGAAGCCCTTGTGCCCTAGCCAAGAAATGACTTGCTAAATATGAGCAGCAACCATTGCTCCTATTCAGGAAGCTCAACCTATCACTCTGAGTCATATACAAGTAGACCCGACCCCGGGCCGGGTCTGGCCCGGACCCGGCCCGGGCCCGTAACCGGGTCAACGGGCCGGTTGCCCGTTGACCCGATTCGCCGGGTCGAACCGGAACCAGCCGCAAAAATTATTATTATTTTTTTTTTAAACGGCTTGAACCGCCGGTTAATCGTAGCCGTTGGGAGGGTTTTTTAGGTATTTTTTCAACGGTTAGGATCATTTGACCGTTTTTTGATCAATGGCTATGATTTAGTGTCCGTTACTATCAAAACTCTATAAATAGAGAGCTTATTTCATCATTTTCACACACATCTTCTCTACTCTTAATCTCATTTCGTATTCTCTAATCTCTACACGCTTTCGTTTTCAATTACAATGGAAGGAGGCATGAGGTGCATCATCTCGAGCTCGGAAGGAAAGCAAATAATGAATCCATGGAGGAGGACCCCAACATTCAATCCACCGATGATGAGATCGAGCATCTTCCAATCCGACACCCGACACACAAGGAAGTACCGATGCAATTACTTCTAAGGTTGGGAACTTCCTCCTCTAAAATCTTCTATTTTACTAAACATTTTGAGAAGGTCACTCTTCCGTCGGAGAAATGCGTGCAAAATGTAAGCACTGCAATGCTTCCTACAAATTCCAAGCCGGCTATGGGTCGTTGAAGCGACATGTAGAAACGAAGCACCCGACGGAATATGGACTCGACCGTTCTCAAACACAATTATCAAGATTTTCTTCAACTAGCGGTAGTACCGATTCGGTTTATTTTATATTCGGATAATAAATTAAGAGAATCATTAGCTAAATTTGTTTCGTAGAACATCTTTCTTTTAGTTTTGGATCTAAATGCACATTTGAAGATTTTGTAAAGAATCTCTTAATCCATGTGCTAAACGTGTTCCTAGGACTACACTTACTCGTACAATTAAAAATTAGTAAAACAAGGAAAAAGAATTTAATTGATGAATTTAGTAAATTAGATAATAAAGTTTCTTTATGTTCGATATTTGGAGTGATCATTGGCAAACACATTCGTATATGGGTGTGACTTGCCATTGGATCGATAACTCTTGGAATCTCCAAAAAATATTATTAGCTTATAGAGTTTTTGATGAATCACATAATGCTCATAATATCGCACAATTATTATGTTTAATTTTAGAAGAATATGGTTTAACTCATAAAATATTTTCAATATCATTAGATAATGCTAGTTCTAATACCGCTTGTATAGATGATCTAAAATTTGTTTGTCAACCTATTATTGGAGGTTTATTTTTTCATATTCGTTGTGTATGCCATGTTTTAAATTTATGTGTTCAAGATGGTTTAAAAATTTTAGAAAGTTATATTAAACCAATTAGAATTGCAATTTCTTATTTATGGTCTCATCCATCTATAATGAAACAATGGGGTAGGTTTTGTAAAATTAATGGAATGAGACCTAAAAAATTTCCACGTGATGTACCAACACGTTGGAATTCAACATACCAATTATTACAAGATTCATTTCAATATAAAGAATTATTATGTTCATTTTTTGCACAAAATACTAATGCTAATATATATTTATTTTCACAACAATGGAATATTTGTAGTAGTATTTGTGAAATTTTAAAAGTATTTAATGATGCAACCGAACAACTTTCCGGTGTTTATTATCCCACTGCTCAATTAGTTTTAGAAAATTTTTCTAATATAGTATTAGTTTTAAATGAACATATTAATAATGAATCTTTATCTCCTTGCATCTTAGCTATGAAAATTAAATGGGAAAAATATTTTTATTTAATTCCTGAAATTTATTTAATTGCATTTGCTTTAGATCCTAGATTTAAATTAGAAGTTTTACAAGAAATGTTAACTTTATATTATGATGCTTTAATTCCAATTAAAGATTCTTCTTCCCCTGATCCAGCTAATATTATAGATAATGTTAGAATTTATTTATATGATATTTATAATCAATATTATGCAAAATATGGAACACAAATTAATATTTCTGAAATTCAACAAACTACTAGTAGTAATTTAAAACTTACAAAAGCACAACTCTTATTAAAAGAACGGACAAAATGTCCACGGGATCCTCAAGTTCCACACAGGAACTTGAGAATTATTTTACGACTTCTTTTGATTTTAATGAAGCAGATAGCGAAAACTTCGATATCTTAAAGTGGTGGTCACAGAAGGCTCAAAGCTTTCCCGTTCTCTCCGTGATCGCAAAAGAAATTTTAGCTTGTCCAGTGTCAACTGTTGCTGTGGAGCAGACGTCGCGGCAACATATTAGATGAGCGACGATCAACTTTGTCTCCGACTCATTGGAAGCCCAAGCATTCTTGGACGATTGGACCCGAGCGGAGAATAGAATCCAAGGAATGCAACTTTCGGCTGACGAAGTTGAAGATTTTGATACTGAAGGAACAAATACGACAGGAACAGGAAATGGAAGTGAATGAAAATGTAAAAGGATAAAAATGTAAAAGAACTACGTGGGCTTTGATTCCCCTAAAGGGATACGTAGGCAACTTAAATAAGTGCAAGCCCTTTTTTTAATAAATTTTAATTTCTAATTTTTAATGTTTAATGTTTAATTTTTAATTTTTAATTTTTATTAACATATTAATCTTGAACCGTGAACCGGCGGTTCTGAACCGTGAACCGTAACCGTCTTGGGCGGTTAAGGTTAAGGGTCGACCTGCCTGGAACCGTCGAACCGGCGGTTCCGAACCGTCGAACCGTCGGTTCCGAACCGTGGTCAGGTCTATATACAAGGCAACAAATTTCCACAATCTGGTGCTTCTTTTCAGTCATGGGCAACTCCTGCTGCTACCAACTAGTCGAATCTTCTTTCGCTGCTTGGTTTGTATACCCCCATTACTACAAAAGTTTCTGCTCCTACATCAACATTATCATCTATGAAATCTGCTCCACCGAAGTGTTGGGATCCTTTGTACGCGGCTAGAGAGGGGGGGTGTGAATAGCCGACCCCAAATTCTCGTTTCTTTCTACAATTAGAGTTAGCGCAGCGGAAATAAAACGAATAGAAACGAAAGCGGAAAGATCAAACCTCAAACTCGTCGATGTAACGAGGTTCGGAGATAAACTCCTACTCCTCGGCGTGTCCGTAAGGTGGACGAAGCCTATCAATCCGTCGGTGGATGAGTCCCCGGAAAACCGGCTAATAAGAACTCCTTCTGGGTGGAGAAACCTCACCACAATATCTCTTGCAACAGCAAGAATGAAGTACAGAAATACAGCAAGAAATACAGACAATATGAATGTAAAACACCTTGCTTGCCTTCGACTGGTTTCCGTTGACGAAGCAGCAACTTCACGGAAGAACAGCAGCAGCTGACCAGCCAGGGAAGCTCACACGAAGCTTCAGAAACAAAGAGCTCAGCAAAGCTCAAATCACAGTCTCGTGAGAAAAGAGTTATTTTCTCCTTCGTCTACTATATAGGTCTTATACCTGCACCTGCGAAGAAGACAAAGAAGACACAGAATCTAGCCGTTGTGTCGCAAGATCAGAACATCGCCTGATCGGTCCAGGACCTCGATCGGTCTTGGGGACCGATCAGAGCTTCCTCTGATCGGTCCCGGGACCAATCACTTCCTATGATCGGTCCAGGGACCGAGCAGCATGCTCTTCTCCCGAACTTCTTGCCTTCTGATCGTTGTTTCCTGATCGGTCTGCAGACCGATCAGATTACACTCAGTCTGCAGACCGATCAGATAACATACAGTAGCATACTGTTTGGTTACTGATCGGTCACCAGACCGATCAGATAACCCAGTGTATCACTGGATCGATCCACTGATCGATCCAGAGCTCGGTTTTTGCCCAAACCAAGTCCAAACCAACATCCGGTCAATCTTGACCTGTTGGTACATTGCGCCTAGCATCCGGTCACTCCCTTGACCTGCTAGGACTCCCCGCTAAGTGTCCGGTCAATCCCTTTTACCCACTTAGACTTTTCTCTCCGTACCAAGTATCCGATCACTCCTATGACCTACTTGGACTTCCCATCACCAGATGTCCGATCACCCTTGATCCATCTGGATTTTCCCTTGCCCGGCTTCACTCACCAGGACTTTCCCACTCCTGGCTTCACTCACCAGGATTTCCACAACTGCCCGGCTTCACTCACCAGGACTTTCCCACTCCTGGCTTCACTCACCAAGACTTTCACCTGGCTTCACTCACCAGGATTTCCAAACTGCCTAGCCTCACTCACTAGGTCTTTCCCTTGCCTGGCTTCACTCACCAGGACTTTCACCTGGCTTCACTCACCAGGATTTCCAAACTGCCTAGCTTCACTCACTAGGTCTTTCCCCTGCGCCAAACTCCCTGTTTGGACTTTCCCCGTGCCAAGTCTCCGTACTTGGACTTTTCCAGTGCCAAGTCTCCATACTTGGACTTTTCGCGTGCCAAGCTCCCTGCTTGGACTTTTCCCGAATCAGGTCAACCAGGTCAACCTTGACCTATGGTTGCACCAACAATTTCCCAAACATCTATTCTTGTCAAACATCAAGAATAGAACTCTCTTCTTGACAAACATCAATATACAACTCAACTAGATCAATCTTGACCTAAGGTTACATCAACAATCTTCCCAAGTCAAACATCAAAATACAACTCGAGTCAAGTCAACTCGAGTCGGGTCAACCAGGTCAACCTTGACCTAAGGTTGCACCAACAATCTCCCCCTTTTTGATGTTTGACAAAACCATAATCAAGTTAGGTTAACCCGATAACCTAACTTAGGTTTTCCAATGTCCAATGTTCTTTCCTTGAACATTCTCCGGATATTCTCCCCTTAGGTTAACCCGATAACCTAACTTGGGTTCTCCAATAATTCTCCCCTTTTTTGACACACATCAAAAAGAATTCCAATGTTCTTCCTTGAACATTCCTTGACATTCTTCCCCTAGCTTACGTTAACCCGATAACCTAACTTAGGTTCTCCAATGAACACTCTCCCCTTTTTGACACACATCAAAAAGAAAAAGGAGGGTATCAAGGTCAAGAGTTTCTTCCTAATGAAAGTCTCATACCTTTCATTGAAACTCTTAATTTCCCCCTTGATACTAAACTCAACAATCAACTTAGTGATAATTCCATATCACTAATCCTTAAAAGTCTTTTTGAGTAAAAACTCCCCCTAAAAGTCAACTCCCCCTTGACAATTAGGTAAAACTCCCCCTAAAGGTCAACTCCCCCTCTGACCATTGCACCAACAATGTCTTTGAGAGTTCCAAACCTTTAGAAATCCAAAAACACCACTTCCATAACTGAAATTTCAGACAACAGCTGAAAAATCAGAAATTCGGCACGCCCTGATCGGTCCCCAGACCGATCAGAAACCCCCTGGATCGGTCCGCAGACCGATCCACAATCTGGATCGGTCACTGACCGATCAGGAACTTCCTGATCGGTCCCCAACCGATTCTGATTTCAAATTTTCTTCCCGAAATTCAGAAACTCCTAGAAAAATCCAGAAAATTCCAAAAATTGTGAAATTTTGAGGATACATTCCTCATAACATATACTATCATGGAAAAATAATTTTCTATGAAAATAGTTTCCATTTTCAAATCTTGATACAAAATTCGAAAACTTTGAAATAGTTCAAAGTTAAGTCAATTTTGTATCACAATGTTCAATGATGAATGCTATCACTAGGAAAGCTTCATCAAGGTTTTTCAAATCAATTTTAAAATGCTTTTAAAACCATTTGAATTTAGGACCATAATCTTAGGGCTAGATGTACATGACTTGTACACAAGCTTTCCCTATGATCCTTAATTTCTTGAATTAGGGTCATCTAGGTACAAGGACTATGCACCTTGATCCTAACTCATGATCCTAATATCTCACACACATCTAAGGTGTATCAAACCACATTCAAGTCAATTTGATGTGAGATATGGGTTTAGGTATCTTAGACTAAGGTCTCATGCATTTTCTAAACACAAATTTGATCTCAATATCAAAATATGTTTTTCATCCTTAAATCAATTTCATTGATTATTAATGCAAGAGATGATGACATGGCATAAAATGATATCATAAGTAAAAACATGTGTCAATGTCATGATGTCATGGCATAAAGTTTGAAAACTTAAATAAACATGACATATAGATAACCTAAGCATTATCATGACATTTCAAATGATAATAGAATAAATATGATGTCATGGCATGGCATATGGCAACCAATCATGGCAAGTTAGCACAAATAAAATACCTAAATTCCCTATCTAAGTATCCTTAGCCTTTGCTAACTTAAAATCTAACCCTAGATTGCCCATATATCCCTAAGAGAAAACCAAAATCCCAATTATGGTATTTCTCTAGGTTTTCTTAAATTGTGCCAAATAAGATTAAAATCGATATTTTTCAAATATGGCACAATTTACTCTTCAAGGAGTAAACGATAATTCCTTTTCATTTTCAAAGGTTCACAAAACCTTGAAAATGCTCCTTGAGTGTCAATTTCCTCAAAGTTGGGTTAACTACCCTTCTTATTGGAGTTGACACTCTCTAACCCATTTATGGGGTAGAGAAGATGCTCCTAGGAACCCAATACCTATTTGAGCTCATTGGGTTCACTAAATATTCACTAGGGATGACTTCCCTAGCAACCCTCCTAATGACCCTCTTAGGCTTTGAAGCCTTGGTCGTTTGGGTCTCGTCAAGGTCAACTATAGGGGTGACTCCCCTTGTAACCTTGGTAATGGTCTTCCTAGCCCTAGGTTTTGTTCCATAATCGAATGGAACATTGTGGTAAGTGGGCTTGACCATTTGGGAATTAGGTTTGTGACCCAAACCTTTCTTGTCCTTGGACTTGGGTTTTTGACTCCTAGGCCCTAGAGTCAAATTCTCAAGAGCCTTTTCTAGAGAGTCAAGTCTTGACCTCAAGACTTGATTTTCTTTCTCTAATACCTCAAGCTTTAATTTATCATTTTTCTTTGAGGTATTCCTAGGCATATGTCTAGATGATTTTGGATTCCTACCTAGGTTTTCCTTAGCCTTAGATGGGCTAATTCTAGGGTTGGCTTTCCTAGTGTTATCCTTATCTAGGCTCACATGTTTGGCACCTAAGCATGTGTATCGATTTCTATAATTAACATGCTTATCATTCTTGACAATAGCAATAAGGCTACTAGCATGCATCCTACTAGAATTGCAAGAATGTGCCTTAGAGATTACCTTAGGGTTTGCCCTAGCTCCCCCTATACATGTGCTCGATCTCTTGTCCTTGTGAGATTGCCTCCCTCTCGGACATTGGCTCCGATAATGTCCCCTTCGCTTGCATTGGAAGCACACCACGTGCTCCTTGCCCTTGCGTGTTGGGACTCCGGCTTCCTTGACCTTTGGCGCCGGTGGAGTCTTTCTAACTCTCTTTGGACATTTACTCTTGTAATGTCCATACTCCCTACACTCAAAGCACATTATGTATAATTTGCTAGAAATTAAAATGCTTGAGTTACCTAGGTTTGAGGGTGAATGAAAGATCTCTTCTTCATCCCTTCCGGAGGTAGACGCTTCTTCTTCTTCTTGCTCCGAACTTGAAGAAGAACTCTCCTCCTCTTCTTCTTTAGATGTTGAGTGGCCCTCAACTTCTAAATCCATTCCTTCATGAAATGAGCTCCTTGGCTCACTTGACTCCTCTTCATGACTTGAAGTGGAGTTCTCCTCATGGAGCTTTGCCAAGTTATTCCACAACTCATTGGCATCGTTATACCCACCTATCCTACACAAAACATCATTAGGTAAAGAAAATTCAATGATTTTCGTTACCTCATCGTTGATGGTTGATTTGTGGATTTGCTCCTTCGTCCACCTCTTCTTCTTGAGAGGTTTTCCTTCTTCATCCTCCGGAGGAGTGAAACCTACTTGCACACACCTCCAATTCTCAAGATTAGTCATAAGAAAATATTTCATTCTTACCTTCCAAAACGCGAAGTCGTCGCAATCGTAGAAGGGTGGAATCGTGATGTCCTCTCCGAGTTGATCCATCTCTAGCTTGTGCTCCCTCGGGTGTTAATCCGGCGAAGAGCGACCTCGCTCTGATACAACTTGTTGGGATCCTTTGTACGCGGCTAGAGAGGGGGGGTGTGAATAGCCGACCCCAAATTCTCGTTTCTTTCTACAATTAGAGTTAGCGCAGCGGAAATAAAACGAATAGAAACGAAAGCGGAAAGATCAAACCTCAAACTCGTCGATGTAACGAGGTTCGGAGATAAACTCCTACTCCTCGGCGTGTCCGTAAGGTGGACGAAGCCTATCAATCCGTCGGTGGATGAGTCCCCGGAAAACCGGCTAATAAGAACTCCTTCTGGGTGGAGAAACCTCACCACAATATCTCTTGCAACAGCAAGAATGAAGTACAGAAATACAGCAAGAAATACAGACAATATGAATGTAAAACACCTTGCTTGCCTTCGACTGGTTTCCGTTGACGAAGCAGCAACTTCACGGAAGAACAGCAGCAGCTGACCAGCCGGGGAAGCTCACACGAAGCTTCAGAAACAAAAAGCTCAGCAAAGCTCAAATCACAGTCTCGTGAGGAAGAGAGTTCTTTTTTCCTTCGTCTACTTTAGAGGTCTTATACCTGCACCTGCGAAGAAGACACAGAATCTAGCCGTTGTGTCGCAACGGCTAGTGCGTGGACCGATCAGGCTTCAGCCTGATCGGTCCAGATCCTCTCTGATCGGTCTTGGGGACCGATCAGGACCTGTCCTGATCGGTCCCCAGACCAATCATCACTCTTCACAGAGAACTCGCCCAAGTTCTCTGATCGTCTCCTGATCGGTCTGTGGACCGATCAGGGTGCATGTGGATCGGTCCACAGACCGATCCCCTCCTTTTCTCTTTGCCTTCTGTTCGCTTTCTGATCGGTCTGCAGACCGATCAGATAACATACAGTAGCATACTGTTTGGTTACTGATCGGTCACCAGACCGATCAGATAACCCAGTGTATCACTGGATCGATCCACTGATCGATCCAGAGCTCGGTTTTTGCCCAAACCAAGTCCAAACCAACATCCGGTCAATCTTGACCTGTTGGTACATTGCGCCTAGCATCCGGTCACTCCCTTGACCTGCTAGGACTCCCCGCTAAGTGTCCGGTCAATCCCTTTTACCCACTTAGACTTTTCTCTCCGTACCAAGTATCCGATCACTCCTATGACCTACTTGGACTTCCCATCACCAGATGTCCGATCACCCTTGATCCATCTGGATTTTCCCTTGCCCGGCTTCACTCACCAGGACTTTCACCTAGCTTCACTCACTAGGGTTTTCACCTGGCTTCACTCACCAGGATTTCCACAACTGCCCGGCTTCACTCACCAGGACTTTCCCACTCCTGGCTTCACTCACCAAGACTTTCACCTGGCTTCACTCACCAGGATTTCCAAACTGCCTAGCCTCACTCACTAGGTCTTTCCCTTGCCTGGCTTCACTCACCAGGACTTTCACCTGGCTTCACTCACCAGGATTTCCAAACTGCCTAGCTTCACTCACTAGGTCTTTCCCCTGCGCCAAACTCTCTGTTTGGACTTTCCCCGTGCCAAGTCTCCGTACTTGGACTTTTCCAGTGCCAAGTCTCCATACTTGGACTTTTCGCGTGCCAAGCTCTCTGCTTGGACTTTTCCCGAATCAGGTCAACCAGGTCAACCTTGACCTATGGTTGCACCAACAATTTCCCAAACATCTATTCTTGTCAAACATCAAGAATAGAACTCTCTTCTCGACAAACATCAATATACAACTCAACTAGATCAATCTTGACCTAAGGTTACATCAACAATCTTCCCAAGTCAAACATCAAAATACAACTCGAGTCAAGTCAACTCGAGTCGGGTCAACCAGGTCAACCTTGACCTAAGGTTGCACCAACACGAAGGACAGGTTCGAAACTAGATCTACAGTTTGGGTAGACATTGAGTAAGGGGCTAGTCAATCTGAATATATCTGGACATAAGTGATTGAGCTCTTGGTCTTTTTTTTTTTGAATTTGTCCATGCAAACTCTACGAATTAAATGCAATAACTGTGTTGTATGTTTGTGTTGGAAATGTGAATGAAAAGAGGTGGAAAGAAAGGAGATTTCTGAATGAGATTTCAGTTTCGTATTGAAAAGTTTAAGGCATTTTAGTTGATTTATATTGATTTACAAGAATTGATATTGTGAACAAATACATGAAGAAAAACTCTCTCACACACTTGAGTCTGTAAGGGTTGCAAATCTAGGACTCGAATTGTATTGAACTAAGTTGACTTATGTGTGAGCATGACCTACGCGTGTTGAATGCCGGACTGGTCTGTTAATTAATTTGTGTGCGTGCCCGACCTACACGCATCGAATGTTGTACAGTTTGGGATAAAATTTGCTAAAGTGGAACAATCAATATTTTGCCATGTGAATAATTCTTTTGCTTGTTGCCGATGCATAAACGAATGTTTTAATGAGTGATTAGTGTAAGAATCTATAATCGCCGAGTGAAAGTCGACTGCTGAAGTTTCGATCCGGGTGATAAATGGCCTTTACTCGGCCATTTAACAGTACCAAGGGTGGGTGCTCCTGTATAAGGAGTATGTGATCCTGGGCAAGTTGTACATGAAAATAAAATACAGAAGTAAAGAAACTCCTCCACTTTCGTTTCCCATTCTTTCTCTCTGTCGTACACCCACTTTACAGCTCTATCCATGATAGCATTCATGTACTTTCTTAGTTTTCTACAATTGACCCGTGCTTGGTCGTGATTGTGGTTTTGTCATTGTTTCCTGGGAAACAAACGCCCTTAATAATCTCAAAGCATAGCTGAAGGGACGAATCTATTTTAAGGAAACTGAGTTGAACGCAGACCTCAACTTCTCTATTTTCGAGCATTCGGAAACTCATTCGGACTCGAAATTACTTCCCAAGTACTTTGTAACTCTGTGGCTCGATAGCTTGACCGACTCTGCAACTCGATAACTCGATTGACTTCCAACTCCAACTCGGTAACTCGACTGACTTTCAACTCCAACTTGGCAGCTCAGCTAACTCTGCAACTCAATCGTATAAGATAGCTCAGTCATTTCAAGTAGCCCATCTTTCTTTGTTTAACTGCTTGAGATTATAAGCTCTAGTATTCTCAATAGATAAGTTTGAAATTGAATTCGAGTAATTTCAATTGAACAAATTTCTCCATATCTCGAGATTTTCCAACAGTTTGATGAAGTACCCAGACTCCTTGAATATTGATAATCTTTGTTGAGCCTCATTTTGTCCCTCGCCCTTTTGCAGCTAAAATCAATCCTCATGCGGATATCGATGTAGATTTTGATTCGATAAACTGAAAAGATAAATGGACAAAAGAGAAGAAGACTTCTGCTGCTCCACTTTCCATCACCACCATGAACAAAGCTATGGGATCCGGTTCTGGTATTGGGCGATTGGTGCAAGTGTTCTCACAGCCCCTTCCAACACTATGGTTGGCCCTCACATGAGTTTCGCAATGGGAATGGGAATGGGAATGCGAATGCAAAGCTGGTCCATTGACTGGGATGGCCATGAAACATGGGAATGAACCAAGGATTGCCTCCACAACCAACAATGGAAGCTCCTGGTAGAGGATACAACCCTATGATCATAGGCAATTATGGTTCTCAATATCAATATGGAGGAGGAATAAACCAATTGCTAAGGCTATCATTACAAAAAAGGCACCATTTAACGACAGAATCATTCAGTGTTGCCAATTCGTTACTATTTGTCTGTAGCGATGGATAAGCGATAGAATACGTACTGTCGCTTAGTTGTCCATCATTGATGTTCTAGCGACAGATATTTATTATCCGTTGCTATAATTAACGACGTAAATATTCGTTGTTGATAGTCAAACGGAATAGAATTTTTGTTGAGATAATAGCGACGGAAAATAAATTTTTATCGTTAATCACTAATACCTGAAGTGTATTTTGGCTTAACAATTAGAATTACGAAGGCATATTGAATCATCGGTCTTAATTTATCCATCATTAATATTGCGATGGATAATTCAATATTCTATCGCTAATGTTCCTTGCAGAATAACCTCACCGTTCTATTTTTCCCATTTCCCCTATTTACATTCGAATCTAATCAACTACAATCATCACAAACTATAGTTTTCATAATAAGCTCATAATACATTATAACAAAACTCACAACAAACTCACAACACATCAAAAATAATATTACAACACAATAAACTCACAACACATCACAACAATATTACAACACAACAATCTATATGAACTAAAATACACAATAAATACATAATATTAAATTCAAATACAGGTTTATATCTAATACAAAAAATCCATAGTAGATCATCCAATACAAGACAAAATTTATGTCATCAAATACAAGATAAAGTTTATATCATCCAATACAATACATCCTAATCAAATAAGAAACAAAGCCATCTTCAAACCTACATGAAATATCATTTGATAAGTTGTGAATACAATAATGAAAATGAGATGTTAACCTATAAAAGACATAATATCGTAAACTGAAACAAAAGCAGTAGATGTTATTTAAAAATATATACCTTTCAAGTTAGTGGATATTTGGATACAACAATAGAAATATGCAACATCTGAAAATCATCATGAAAAATTATAATAGAATTAGAGAGACATATAATTTTTTAAAAAATAATAGTAATATTTTTTATTGAAATACAAAGAAAAATTAAAAGCTAAGATAAATGATCTACTCGGTAGGGGTATTGTCGGGATCCTCAGTCTTTTGGGACTCCAAACGATGTGGGCGTGACATCTATTCCTCGAGAGTGAACGTTGTTGCTGCATATGCTTTATGTATGATGAACTATCTCCTCAGTTCAAGTCTGATGCAACACACATATGTTGCATTGAAATCTAAATATCTAAGTAGGACTTTCTTCACCTAGTACTGTTTAGAGTTGGTGGAAAGAACTTTCACTTTTCCCCCACCTTATTATATAATAGCTTAGGACTTAGGAGATCTGCATGTCCATTTTTGTACTACGTAAGAAATTTAGATATTTCCATAATTACATGATATTGTCCACTTTGGGCCTAAGTTCTCATGGTTTTGCTTTTGGGCTCTACCCAAAAGGCCTCATGCCAAGAGATATCTTTCTCTTATAAACACATGATCTTTCCCATGTATTTTCAATATGGGACTATATTTGCAACCTTGCAACCCCAACAATCTCCCCTCAAACAAAGGACCACAGGCTTCCACATCCGATCCTTGACCCACCAGGTCTTCTTGCCCCTCGGTCCACCCGACCTACTACGACTTCCTTGCCTAGCCACAACTGGGACTTCCTGCTTGATGTCTGGTTCTCTTGATCCGAACATAGGAGCTCCTACTTTATTTATTTAAGGTCAATATTGTACCCACATGACTCAATCAAACAATAGCACTTGTGCACAGTCGGCGGTTAAACCTTCTGGTAGTCCGGGCTCTGATACCAATTGTAGGATCGTAAGAAATTTAGATATCTCCATAATTGCATGATATTGTCCACTTTGGGTCTAAGCTCTCACAGTTTTGCTCTTGGACTCTACCCAAAAGGCCTCATGCCAATGGAGATATATTTCTCTTATAAACTCATAATTTTTCCCATGTGTCTTCAATGTGGGAGTATGTTTGTAACTTTGCAACCCCAACATTAGATAGTATCTATATGTATTTTTTTGGAAGGAGAGACTACCTACAATGACAGATTTCAGGTCACTCTTTCTTAGGATCCAGGACTATATCCTATATTGAGTCCTAATTACTTGTATTCTGCCGATCACATCGCACGATGTTGCGATGATGCGGCCATCCCATTTATTTTTTTTGTATGCACTATGCCAGCGCCTGGACATTGACATTGTGTTACACATATTCCACAATGTTAGCCATGCATCCAGTCTCGTCACTGGTTGCAAGTTCACATGCCATATTGCCACATTTTAACATATATATTCTTAGCCAAGAGGTAGACATGGCTCAAGATACGACCACTCCCCTTAGCGCATATGACAAGATTGGTCAGCGTCGGTTTGCATTAGTACATATAGATGTCACTGCTCAGGGGGGAGACTAGCTTGGAGAGTGGGACCACAACCAGATATACCATGCACGGACGAGGACGAGTTACCTAGCGAGGAGATGCCAGCATTCACAGTCGAGGAGCTCTTCGGATATCCTCTAACTCCGACCTCGACCTCGACCTCGACCTCGACCCAGCCCTTGACCTCGCTATCTGTCGAGGACCTACTGGCTCGACTCGAGGAGTCCTCCGCACAGCTACGGCAGTCAGTCTCGGATGGATTTAGCACTATTCGGGAAGAGATGACTACCGACTTCTCTACTCTTCGGGAGGAGATTACCATTGCTTTTTAGCAGGTCCTGCAGACTGTGCGAGCACCTAAGCAGCCTCCACCTCCAGCTGATGATCAACTCTGACTTTATTTGCTATACAGTGCATGTTTTAGATTCTATAAATATTTAAACACATGTTATTTGTCATTTTTTACCTCGGTTGTTTGATCAACTAGGAATATGTTTGGTAGAATAGGACTACTATGTTTTCTTTTACTTTCTTTGAAAATTTTAAGGAAAAATCGTTACTCTTATTTTTTTAAATTCCCAATTTTCTTAGTTTTTCAAAATATATTTTTGCCTTAGTCTAGATTAAAATCCATAGAAAACATGTTCTTATAGATTTAGGACTTGAGCATCTCACAAACATAATAGGTCTAGCTTGATTGTGTATTTTCAAACTTAGAACAACGTGAGATGTATAGGTCCTTTGCCTAGACTTAAGATACTTATATCAGTGCATCAATAAAAGTTTGGGTGCAAAATATCAAACAGAATAGTGATCGGGTTAAGTAATCCACTTTTAGTCAAACACTAACTGGATACAATCACTTAACCTGACTAACCAAGTGAACACTGTTATCCTCTGATAGTTAGTTAGTAACTAACGGTTAGACACTTCAGGACAATTTTTAGTTGATCAGATTATTTTTAAATAATATCAAGTTCAGGGGGAGAATATTTAAAAACGACTTTCAAAATATTTTTTAGTGTTTACACATCCTTTGAAAATACGTTTTTAAAAACCCTTTTTCAAAATGCTTACTTTGAAAATCATTCTTAACACATTTTGAAAAATCACATGTTTTGAAAAATTCTGATACTTATCAAATCATATGTTTTGCAAAATTATTTTGAAAACTGTTTTAATTTTTATAAACTACTTTTAAACCAACTTTAAATATATTTTTGAATAGTTTTTGAAAATGTTTCATTCTTTCAAAACCTAGTCTTTTAAAAGTTTCATTCTTGAAAAAATTTCATCCTTGAAATTTTTTGAAAAGTTTCATTCTTGCAAAACTTATTTTAAAATTTCCTTAAAACTTATTCATATTTTAAAGCATCTTACAAATATTTTCTAAGCTCAAAATTATTATCCAAAGTATTTTGAAAAGTTGATAGATCTTGAAAATTATTTTGAAAGTTTCTTAATAGCTATTTAAACTTTAAAGTAAGCTGTGTAAAGGTTAGCTTTCAAAACTTAGTATAAATTTTCAAAAGCTTTCCTTTAAAATATTTTGCTATTTTTTTTGGTTAAAAAATTACAAATGTTTTGTAAATTTTGTTTTTCGATTAGATTGAACAAGTTTTCTTTAATCTCCTTGCATTGTTTTACTTATTTACTCTTTTTTTTTTATGAATGTTAAAGGGGTAATAACTTAACCCTAAAAATGATTGTCTCAAACTGTTTTCTCTTAAAATCATTTTTGTGCTTAATTTGCATATGTTTTACTAACTTAACCCAGGTTGTCATTGCATCAAAAAGGGGAAGACCTTGACTAGTTTTACCCATCGGTATGTCCGTGGGACCTAGGTCCTGGAGTAGGAGTCGCCGAAGGCTCCGAACCAAGTAAAACCGCTTATATTTTCTTGTGTTGTTTTTTTTTATTTCCGCTACGTATACTTTGATTTTAAAACGAGAAAACGAGTTTTCAAAAACCACGTGATTCACCCCCCCCCTGGTTCATGTGAGTATCGATCTAACATTCACTGTATCCTCATCAAGAAAAGTTGTATTTCTACATCTACGGTGATTACATGATACTTTAACTTGACATCATTCAAACATTCTGGATGAGACTTAAAAAGTTTACAAACTCTTCAACCCAAGTAAAAAATTCTTGATTGATAAATCTATTATCTAACCTATTGTACATTCAAGCCTTATTCATATACATATATTGTTAGACGTTGCATCAGTTGCAACGTCGGGAAGATGAAGGGGTGCTGATCCTTCATCTTCCTCCATTGAAAGTTATCCATCAAAGCATCAGTTGGTAACCGATGTTTTGCTAGCTATATAAGATGGCGTCCAAGAGCAATCGTGATCGGGGGTGGAGAGGGAGCGAGCGCTGTGGAAGTGATCAGAGAGCTTTGCGAGGAGATCGGCGAGCAGAGGGAATACCCAGAGGCTAGGATTTGGTTCATGAAAGAGTTCGAGAAGGTTCCGTGTGGTGATCTTCTCGGCGACAGAAGCAGCGATGTCTCCGGCGGGTCTTCAGTTGCGACTTCGGGAGATCACTGTAAGTGATTATAATTACCGCATTATTTCACTTTATTTAATTGTTGTTTCATGCTCTCAAAATTACCAATAATGGTATCAGAGCATGATTTTGAAAGCATGAAAATCGACGTGAAAAAAACTCGTGGTTTTCCTCTTCTGTCGCGAAGAAGACGATGAACAGTACATACTGTTCATCAATTGAATCGATTAACCAATCGATTCAATTGAATTGAATCAATTGAAATTGCATTTCAATCGATTCAAAATCGCACATAGTTGTTGGATCGATTCACGGATCGATCGGAAATAAAAAAAAACGTGAACAGTTTTTGACGAAGCACAGTGAGAAAAACTCACTGAATCGACTCATGAATCAATTAAATGCATGCACAATAATTTTTTTTCGAAGCACAGTATTTTTTTTTATTTGAATCGATTCCATGTCAAGTTTGAATTGATTGAAAAAAAAAAATCATATAAGAAAAAAAATGCATGCATGCATGTTGTTTTTAAATTTTCCTTCTTCACATGAAAAGTGGAGGTTAACTAAATATGTTTATTAATTAATTAAATACACATAGAAATATATTATTAATTAATAAATAAATATTTAATTAATTTATGGTTCAATTTACTGAAAATGGAATCAGACCAACTTGTCCGATCAAACCCAGGTCTGGTTTAAATTATTGATTGATTTAAGCATATCCCAATTTGATTCAATAATACCTAAAGTTGGTTCAAATTATTTGTTGGTTTAACCAGTTTGATTTTTTATTGAATCAATTGGGGTGAGTTTGATTACATAAGTTGGCTTGATAAGATATGACCGGATTAGTTATGTTGTGCTAGATTTGATCATAAACATTAGATTTATTCTAATGAGTCAGACTTAATCCATTGGACAATTGGATGAATCAAACGGACCTAAGTTTGATCAATAAGTCTGAGATTGACTCAAATGGGCTTAAAACAATAACAGAACATAAGTCCAATTAGATTAGTTATAATGAGGACAATAGACTAAGTTTAACATCCGGACTCCTGATTGACCGGTCTAATGGGTCAGTCGACTTAAGCTCCTGAAAATCGAGAAGATTTATTTTTCTTGATTTATAATGATGGTATGCATGTATAAATTGAATTAAACTGGTTTTGTACCGGTTAGTCGATTTTGTACTGACTTATTTAAATTTAATTTTTCAGATGGCGCGGACGATTACCACATTGACTCGTCGCGAAGTGCGGTGAAACCATCTCTGAGAGGAGATTCAGGAGATAGAGTATAAGTCTGCTTATGGAATCGATGAACATGTTAGAGACTAGATAGACTATTTTGGAAACTTGAGCAAGAAGAGTTTCTAGTCCTAGACAGTTATAGGATCTGGGCATTGATGCATTTATTGCCAGAGTATCCTAGGATAATAGCATACTATGTATGGGGGCGTAATGAAGGACAAGTCACATATTCAATACTATGTAAGGAACTACTTCGTCATATGGGTGAAGAAGAGCCTGAAGAGGACCAGGAGATGCTCGATGAAGATCCAGAAATGGATCTGATGGAGAATCCTGAAGCTGCCCCATCTGAGATTATCCCAAATGAGTCCAGGTTAATAGGGATAGTGTTGCTGCTATACTAGTGTTTGTCCTAGTGGGAGCAGTGCTGGCTTATCTAGTTTACTAGTGTTCTGTTTACTGTCGTTATGTACGAACAGTGTAAGTTCATCTAGTTTTTGAGTCATGTAATAATTTCTGCCATTATGTACGAATAGAATTATATAATGAAAAGTTATGTTATATGTTAACAAACTTGGAAATGATTAGTTCATTTCATGATATGATTTGTTCATATATCCATATGATTAGTTCATATGAAAAATGATTAGTTCATTTTAATAATGATTCGTTCATTAGATGGGATATGTGTAATATGATTGATTAGTGTTGATTAGATTAGAACATACAAATGATGAATGGAAATAATGTTATCACTTGATTTTGTAAACTAACTCTAATTTACACCGAGTCAATAAATAATTGCACATATATGAATTACACTGAAATAATAAATAATTTATTTATTTATGTAGATCATGACAACTAAAAACATCATAGCTGAACTCAATAAGGGTGAGAAATTATATGGGGGCAACTACAAAATCTGGCACCTCAAGATACAATATGTTCTTGAGGAACAAGAAGTTCTAGAGGCTGTAAACCAAATAATGGAAGAACCAGCTAATGGTTCTACAACACAGCACAGACGTAACCTTGATGCCTATAAGGTATGGAAAAGGAATGACTCCATTGCTAAGGGTATATTGATTAGTTCAATGGTGGATGACCTGGTATTTGAATATGAGCCATTACCATCGGCTCATGCTGTCTGGGTAGCCCTTAGAGAGAAGTACAGTGGAGTCAGTCTGAGTAAGCTCCGTAAGCTAACTATTAAGTTTGATAGCTGTAAAAAAATGCTTGAATGTTGCCATGGCCCAACATCTCAGGGAGATGGGTAACATGATTCGAGAGCTTAAGACTGCTGGTTATGCGTTGACCGATGAACAACAGGTTCAGGCAGTCATTCGTTCCCTTCCTGATTCTTGGGAAACGATGAAACAGAATCTGACCCATAGTGAGAGTATCAAGACTTTCGCTGATGCCTCACGCCATGTTGAACTTGAGACGGAGAGGATTGAATCCGCAAGGATTTCTGGTCAAGCTTTTGTAGCTGAAGGTTCTGGTTCCAAGAATAAGAACAAATGGTTCAGGAAAGGAAAGGGAAAAGGAAAGGAGGCTAATGCTGTTGCTGTGAAAAACCAAATCAAGAAGAAAGGAAAAAAATATGGACAAAAACCTAAGAGCATGTTGACTTGCTTCAACTGTGGCAAGAAGGGTCATTTTGCTCAGGATTGTACTGAGCCTAAAAAGGTAGATCCATTTTTGTCTTCTTTCCACGAGCAATATGTTGCAAGTACAGTGTTGTTAGCTGATTCATATCCTTTGTGGATTGTAGATTCAGGAGCAACGAACCACGTAACTCGTGATCGAGCTACATATGTGGAGTATCGTCGGGTACCAGCTAGCAACAAATGGATATATGTAGGAAACAATGCAAGAATTGAAATAAAAGGAATTGGTACTTGCAAGCTCAACCTACGTGGTGGAGGCACCTTGTTTCTATATGATGTCCTGTACGCTCTTGAGATTCGACGGAATCTAGTTTCCGTTATTTGTCTTCTTGATTTAGGTTACAATGTAAATTTTTATAGTCGTTGTGTGGAACTTAGAATTAACTCTGTGTTAATTGAATATGGTTATGTAACAAATAGTTTTATGGTTCTTGATATAGAACCAAATAATAATAGTTGTTTTTCAAACATTGTTCTTACTAGTAATGCTGATGTTAATGATGAAATTTGGCATGCTAGATTGGGACATATAGGACAAGAACGAATGAATAGATTAGCTAAGGAGGGTCTATTAGGCACTCATGCTAAGATTAACTTGTCTATATGTGAGCATTGTCTTGCGGGAAAGACGACTAGAAAACCATTTGGTAAGGCTATTAGAGCTGAATCACCATTGCAATTAATTCATTCGGATATTTGTGGTCCAATGAATGTGAATGCTAGAAATGGGAGTTCTTATTTCATTATATTTATCGATGACTTCACACGTTTTGGTCATGTGTATTTGATTTCTCACAAATCTGAAACATTGGATTGCTTTATTCATTACTTGAACGAAATTGAGAATCAATTGGAACGTAAGGTTAAAATCTTGTGCACTGACCGTGGAGGAGAATATTTGTCTGATCAGTTCAAGACAATGTGTAATGAGAAAGGGATTATTAGACAGCTAACTATCCCTGGAACTCCACAGCAAAATGGGGTTGTTGAAAGAAGAAATAGGACTCTTCTTGAAATGGTTAGGTTTATGATGACGCAGGCTAATTTGCCAATCTCCTATTGGGGAGATGCATTATTAGTTGCGACCTATATACTTAACAAAGTGCCTTCAAAGTCAGTTCCATCTACCCTACATGAACGTTGGACAGGCAGAAAGCTGGATTTGAGTAATCTGAGACCTTGGAGGTCAGCTGCCTACGTTCATGATAAGACTCACGAATATGAAAAATTAGGACCCAGAGGTAAGAAGTGTATCTTTATAAGGTACTCTGAGACTTCTAAGGGTTATATTTTTATTGGTGAGCGACAAGATGGAACCATCTTTGAAATAGAGTCAAAAGATGCTACTTTTCTAGAAACTGAGTTCCCAACACGAGGTAAAGTTGATAAGATAATTCCTCTATATGAGATAGAGGAGGAGGATAATGTTCCTTTATCAACAGATCAGGAGATGCTTGAATCTAGTCAACCGAGTAGGAGTAATTTACCACTGAATGAGTCAGTTTCTCAACAGTCTAACCTTTGAAGAAGTAGTCGTCAGATTATTTCTCGGAGAAGGTTTGATATTGAGAATGAGGCATTGATGGTTCTCCCAGTTGACGATGAGGAACCTCGAACAGTTGAGGAAGCTTTGAGAAGCTCAGTTAGAAAAGAATGGAAAATTGCAATGGACGAAGAAATGGAGTCAATGAGAAAGAATCAAGTTTGGGATTTAGTCAATCTTCCTCCGGGCCGAAGGGCTATTGGGAATAAGTGGATTCTCAAAGTAAAGAGGAAAGCAGATGGATCGATTAATCGATACAAAGCTTGATTAGTTGCAAAAGGATATACCCAAATGGAGGGTATTGACTTTGAAGAGACATTCTCCCCAATTGTAAAGTTTGTGTCAATACATGTCATCCTAGATATAGTAGCACAATATGACATGGAATTACATCAGATGGATGTAAAAATAGCTTTCCTTAATGATAATCTTGACGAAGAAATCTATATGGTACAACCAGAAGGTTATGTTGCTGAAGGCCAAGAGAAAAGAGTATGTAGACTTCGAAAGTCTATATATGGGTTAAAGCAAGTGTCAAGACAATGGAATATAAGATTTAATGAAGTAATATTGTCTTATGGTTTCGAAATGATCAATGAGGATCATTGTGTTTACCTAAGAAAGGAAAAAGGAAAACTTGTCATTTTATCATTATATGTTGATGATATGCTAATAGCTGGAAGCGACATAAAGTGTATGATAGAAGTCAAAAGTTGGCTTTCATCACAATTTGACATAATAGATATGGGAGAAGCAGAGTACATCTTAGGAGTAAAGATCATTAGAGACCGATCAAAGAGGCTTTTGGGTTTGTCTCAAGAAGCTTATATCACTAAGATGCTACAACACTTCAATATGTCATATTGTAACATTGAACAGACGCCTATAACGAAAGGCACTGTCTTGAGCAAAAGTATGTATCCCAAGACTCCTGAGGAAATAGCCGAAATGAAGAAGAAACCATATGCCAGTGTCATTGGTAGTTTGATGTACACTATGTTGTGTACACGTCCCGATATAAGTTACGCTGTTGGCTTAGTTAGTCGTTTCCAGTCAAACCAAGGATCAAGACACTGGAAAGTGGTGAAGAGAATATTCAGATATCTTAAAGGAACAACTGATTATTGTCTCTATTTCCAAGGATCAAATATGAGCCTTAGTGGCTACTCAGATGCAGATTGGGCAGGGGACCTTGATGACAGGAAATCCACATCTGGCTATATCTTCTTGCTGAATGGTGGTGTCATCTCATGGAACAGCAAGAAGCAGGCTTGTGTAGCCTTATCGACAATGGAAGCTGAGTATGTGGCTTGTGCAACAGCTGTGCAAGAGGCTGTCTGGCTAAGAAGGTTCCTGAAGCATCTGAGGATTGCTGAGGATAGTGGGAATCCTGTTATTGTGTATTGTGACAGTCAAGCTGCGATAGCTTTTTCCAAGGATCCCAAATACCACTGTAAAATACCGGAAAATAGGCGAATATTAATAAGGGAATTTTCCGAAATTTTTGGAAATTTATCCGGAATTTTTCGGAGCTCGTATGGACGAGTTGACGGGGATAAAAATGGGGTCCAGAAAAGCCTGTTTAGGCTATCCATTTAAGCGAGGAAAAGTTTATATATTTAATTCTTTTTCTTTTTCCTTATTTTTATTTCCCGTTTTCTTTATTTCCTCCGCTTCTTTCCCCGTGCACCCGATGCCGAACCCACGCGTGCCCGAAACCTTCTTCCCTTGCCCTAACCGGTGCCGACGCCTCTCTTCTCCTATCTCTTCTTCTCCTCCGCCGACGTTGACCTCCTTCCCCTGTGCCCTAGCCGCCGGCGACGCACGGAGCAGTGCCGACAGCCGATGCCCTTTCTGCCGCTGAGATAAGGAGCGCAACTTCTTTTCCTCCTTCCTCGCGTCGACCACAGCAGACGCCGCCACCAGCCACCCGATCGTCGGGCAACGATGCTGACTGCTAACCCTAGTTCTCTTTTGGCGTGCCACTGTGTTGGAATGTATACTGAAAGCCTAAGCTTTGTAAACATTCATTATGAATAAAGAATCACATTTGGTCAAATTGTCTACATTTGTTTGTAGTTGTTCATATAATTTATATTGTAGATAACATAGTATGTGGTGTCACATGCAGAAGATGATGTTATCAGTACCTTATAAATTATAAACAGTAGCTCACGACTAAAATGGAAAGCAACAAACCATTAGAAGGTCGTAGTGTAACTAGTATTAGTTTATCTTGACTATATAATTACACTAGTACACTCAGAGTGTATTGAGTAGGACCATTAGAGGTCGTTTCTTTTATACTGACTTTATAAAGGAACAAAGACCTCAGTTATTATGGAAGTGTGTGCTCTTAATTCTAATATAATAACAAGCACATATGTTTGATATTTATTTCTTTAATTTATCAATGGGTGAGATTTAGTTCGATGAATCAATAAACCCGATAAGTTGGGAAATGGTATCACTTATAGTGTGTGTTGTTGATTATAGAAGGAAACTGTGTCCTAGAGATACTAGGTTGATAATGTCCTCAAGAGGAGCTCATAAAGATTGTCATGTTAAACCCTGCAGGTGGACTTAGTCCGACATGATAATAAGGTTGAGTGGTACTACTCTTGGACTTAGATATTAATTAAATGAGTTGTCAGTAACTCACTTAATTAGTGGACATTCGATATCTTAAACACAGGGAGACTAACACACTCATAATAAGAAGGAGCCCAAAAATGTAATTTGGGATTGGTGCGGTAGTTCAATGATAGTTCTCTAGTGGAATGAATTATCATTGATAAAATTAAGTTGTGTGTTCGGGGCGAACACGGGATGCTTAATTTTATCGGGAGACCAAAACCAATTCCTCCTCTCGGTCCCTATCGTAGCCTCTTATTTGTAGAGTTCTATACCCACCAATAAGGGGCCGGCCAAGCTAGCTTGGGAACCAAGCTAGGGCCGGCCTAGGTATATTATTGGGTGGCCGGCCCTAGCTTGAACCCAAGCTAGTGGGGGCCGGCCAAATTAAATTAAAAAAGAATTTTAATTTTAATTTTTATTATGTGGAAGAAATAATTTATTAAAGAGAATTTAAATTAAAATATCTCTCTTATAAAAGATCTACAAAAGATTAAAGAAAGATATTAGATCTCTTTCCTTATTTGTAGATTGGTGAGATATTTTATTTTCTCTTTAAAATTATTCACATGTTGATAAAATTAAAATTATAGAAATTTCCTTTTATCAACCATGAAGAGATTTTTAAAGAGAAATTTTATTTTTTCCGAAAATAAATTAGGAAGTTTTAATTGTTGATTGAAACTTGTCCAATTTGTTCTCCAATGATGTGGCCGACCAATGTAGATTTAATTGAGAAATTTTATTTTATTTTTCTCAATTAAATCATGTCAATGAAATTGAGGAAATTTTATTGTAATTAAATTTCCTAATTTGCCTAGGCCAAGGAATATAAAAGAAGGGGTGAGGGTGGCTTCATGAGACACAACCTCTATTATTTTCTCTCCCTCTTTTCCTTGGTGTTGTGGCCGGCCATCATCTCTTCTCTTCTTCCTCTTTGTGGTGGCCGAAACTTTCTATTGCTTGGAGCTCTTGTGGAGGTCGGATACTACTTGGAGAAGAAGAAGAAGAAGGAGAGGAAGCTTGCATCTCTTAGAGCTTGGTTGGTGTTTTTCTTCTTCCTTGGTGAAGCTTTCTTGTTTTGGCCGAACCTAGCTAGAAGGAGAAGAAGGTGCTTGGTGGTTTCTCATCTCGGAAGATCGTTGCCCACACAACGTCCGAGGTTAGAAGAGGAATACGGTAGAAGATCAAGAGGTTTTTCTACAAGGTATAACTAGTAATTTTTCTTTCCGCATCATGCTAGTTATTTATGGAAATAATACCAAATACAAGAGGCTTACGTTCTAGAATTTCGAATATGTTTTTCGATGTTGTGTTCTTTTGTTTTTTCTTTTCCTTGTGATTTGATTGTTCTCTTTGGTTAACCTAAAGTTATTTTAGGAAATTAAATATTAGATTTCTATAAAAGGTTTTGTCTAGTCGGTGGTGGTTGCTCCCATATCCAAGAAGGTCATGTTCCTCGCCACGTCAGTACTGGGAACCAATTATGAAAATTAATATTTAATGGAATTAATAACTTAAGGAGACTTGGGTCGAACGTGTTAAGTTCCGCAGGAGATCCAAGTCAAAACCTAAAAGAACAAATATATTAAGTTTTGGATCAAACGTGTTAAGTTCCGCAGGCGATCCAAAATTTAATTTAAAAGAACACATGGTAGCTAGGAAAAGGTTCAGACCTTTGTACAAAATTTTTGTACAGTGGAACCTATAGGTTTTCCGAGTAGCAACCAACACACTGTTGAGTCCTCTTCCCGCACGAGGCCAGCACAGTGACGCCAGCCGACCACCGGCCACAACTCACAGAGCCGACTTTTTCTTCTATGCTCAGCCGCGACACTCATCTCACGGCGCCACCTCTTCTCTACCTTAGCCTTGTGCCCTAGACCTCTTCACAGCCGGTTCCTTTTCTTCGCCACCAGAAGCTGACAGAGAGGAAGAAGTGTATCAAGTTGGTAAGGCATCATGTTTCATTTGATGATTTAGATATTATGTGATCAATTCATATTTTTCCTCTTGCTCACCAGAGACATTTGGTGGTTGAAGTAATTTGGTTGTGGAGTCTAGTCTTCTTCCGGCAGCAGCCATCTGTGGTTGAGAATCAAACAGAAGGGAAGAGTTATAAGAGGTGAGGTTCTATGCACTGGGGTATTCGGTTGGTGGATTTAGGTTTTGATGTGGACAAGTTAATCGATGGCCAGTTAAGGTTGATTAATAATTAGGGTTTTCTTAATTGAGTTAAGAGTTTGATTTAGTTATTTGATACAGGTTGAGTAACTAAATTTTATGTGTTGAATTAGGTAGGGTAATAATTATGACTTAGGGTTTTGTCCTAAGTTGTGGTGAGAATTTTATTTAGCAATTCATTTGAATTTTTAGCTAAATAAAATATCTGTGTATTGGTATTACAGGACCTTGACGCGAGACGAGTATCTCGACGTCGTGTTCGGACTATATTGGACTTTTCTTATCGGAAGCGGGTACTTTTGACTTATTGTCTTTGATATGCTTAGTAATGAAATTAACATGTTGCATTAATTGTGTTTCTTATTTGTTCGGTTAATCACTGCCCAATACATGTTACCTGTTTGATTGGTTGTTTGTTTGCATCTCGTATTGATCTCGTACCTGATTTTTCATGCTCATAGGTAGTGATATAACCATGTTTCACATGTTCAGGACCTAGGTTTGATACCTTATTGATCAGTATATCTTGATATGATTTATTCATTATGGTGCCCATTGTTATATGTCCAGAGGTTGGTTTAGTATATTACCATGCTTAGTGACATGCACCATTTACATGATCGCATGTTGTACGATAGATTGCTCCATTATTGTCGAGCACATTGCCAGTTTCATCACTGTTCGGTGCTCAGTTGTGACGCTCATGGGTAGCGTGACACAGCGTGGTAGCACGTCAGTTTGGCTCTTCCGGTGCTCCGTTGGTCCGCTCATGGGTAGTGTGACACAGCGTGTAGCACGTTAGAGATCCCTCCCCGTCATAACGTACCGGGAGATGAGAGCATTGCGCTCCCCCATTTATGATTTGGGGTAAGAGTACGTGTGTACTCCGACAGCATCCCGTCCACTCGGTCACTCATCAGGGGTAGTGATGCAGAGTGCACGGTTGTCACAGCTCTACCCACTCGGTCCCACTTTTGTTATGAGTTGACTGACTGGCGTCAGGGGTGACCATGACATTGTTTGTGATTGTTTTTGCTGCATTTATATGCTGCATATTGTTTGGATACCTATGTTTGACATGCATACAGGTCTTCTATACCTTTCGGACTGTTTGTCCTTATACCGGGTCCTAGTTAGTACAGATTCTCCCCTGTCTACTTCGGTTTGCATTTATCTTTATTTTTATCAGGAGACTGTACGCATGATTAGTGCTAGGTGTTATTTCTTTACTTTGCATATCAATTGTACCTGCTGAGTGTTGGACTCACCCCACCTCCATTGTTGATATTTTCAGGTTGATGCTGTCAGGAGAGAGTTCCAGATGCTGGTCCCTGCAGACCTCGAGGATACGATTGGCTTTCTTTTGGTTTCTTTTCTGTTCTAGACTGTTTTGAACTTGTTATGTTTTGGATTATTTTACTTATGGACATAGTATGGATTTTATTATGTCGATGGATTTAGATTTGGATTTATTCTACTACATGCCTGTCTGGACGGCAGAAGAGGTGAGTTCGTCGGATTTGAGCTTTACGAGTGTAGTTGAGTAGGGTGGATTTCGAGTCAGAGTACTATTGTTTGTGATTACTATTATTAACTGCGTGGTTGTGACAGCCAGAGGCTGAATATCTATATAAACTGCGTGGTGTTTGTTTTTATTTATTGTTATTATTCCAGCCGCCTGTGGCTGAGGTATATGTGTTATGTAGAAGTTTCAGATTGTCCGCTATACAGGGGAGATGCTGCCAAAATTTCTTCGGACAGGGACTCCTCCGAGGCGTGACAACCACAGCAAAGGCAAGCATATAGAAATTAAGTATAATTTTGTAAGGGATATTGTTGACAAGAAAAAAATTATTCTTGAGTACATTCCTACACGGAATATGCTTGCTGATCCTTTTACTAAGTCATTGACTAAAGAGTCATTTCATGGGCATGTGAAGTCTTTGGGACTTCAAAGAATGTAACAATTGTAAAGACATTTTGATAAATGAAAAATGTCATGATCTATTCAGTGTATATGTCTTAGTTACATTTTAATAAAAGTCTCGATAAGCATGTTGGCAGATTGAGATTGGTCCACTCATATGGACAATCATCTCTATTTGTTAAGTACAAATAAGGGTAAGACCGTTGCTTATGAGACAGCTTATGTAGCTGTGAATAGAGACATACCTATAAGTTAATGTCGCCTTGATTTATGTCAAGATGAGATCATTTGTGTAATGATTGAAGTAAATGCACCCACCATTTACTGAATCTGCTTGAGGTCAGATTAGAATTCATATGTTGAATTCAGGATTAGACATTGGGAATATCTAGATCGAAATCTGTACGATGTTAAATTTTGGGAAAAACATGCGCTCTTTTTTTTGGAAAAGAGAATAACATCGTAGCATGTGATTCATACCACATGTGCTATAGCGACAAGAAGAGTAGTAGGAGAATGAATCCCTACTTCTCTACTATGTGAGACCCTAGAGATTATAAGTTAATCTCAATTTTACCCCTAAGTGACTATTTAGCTGTCTACTTGAAGTTTTGATTAGTGTCTGCTACTTTAGCATGTTTCCTATTGGCTATGAATGATTCGGTCTATGGAGCATAACTAGGAAAGCGACTGATTAGAATGAATGGATTCTAACTAAAAAGGAAGGTTAAGATTGATTTACATCTGTGACATTTATTCACTGGTACCGGTTACATTTTTAGTTCAATATATAAAATGTAATTGTGAATAATTTGTTTGATTGGAGATATTGAACATGCTCTTGACATATAGTCAATATGAGGGATTAGAGATATTCATGATAATGTAAATAATTTAATCTGAGCTAAAAGCAAGTCATTTATGTCTTTGATTCATTCTATGGACATTTATGTCTCTGATTTGTTCTATGGAGCAGCTAAGTAAGGTATGACAATCTTCTTAGCAATTGAATGCTCACTGTGCTTGCTGTCGCACGAACCATTTTCCCTAATATATGGAATGGATGTTCTTATTTGGTCCTTGTGACTAAATTCTGCTCTGGTCTTCGTGACTGGATCCTCATAAAGTCTACATGACTTATTTGGTCTTTGTGACTATATTTTGCTCTGGTCTTCGTGACTTGATCCTCATAAAGTCTTCGTGACTTATTTGGTCTTTGTGACTAAATTTTGCTCTAGTCTTCGTGACTTGATCCTCATAAAGTCTACGTGACTTATTTAGTATTTGTGACTAATTTTGCTCTAGTCTTCGTGACATGATCACCTTGTAGTCTATGTGACTGACATGGTCTATGTGACCATATGGATTGACTTGGACGAGTGGGAGATGTTAGACGTTGCATCAGTTGCAACGTCGGGAAGATGAAGGGGTGTCGATCCTTCATCTTCCTCCATTGAAAGCTAGCCATCAAAGCATCGGTTGGTAACCGATGTTTTGCTAGCTATATAAGATGGCGTCCAAGAGCAATCGTGATCGGGGGTGGAGAGCGAGCGAGCGCTATGGAAGTGATCAAAGAGCTTTGCGAGGAGATCGGCGAGCAGAGGGAACACCCAGAGGCTGGGATTTGGTTCGTGGAAGAGTTCGAGAAGGTTCCGTGTGATGATCTTCTCGGCGACAGAAGTAGCGACGTCTCTGGCGGGTCTTCAGTTGCGATTTCAGGAGATCACTGTAAGTAATTATAATTACCGCATTATTTCACTTTATTTAATTGTTGTTTCATGCTCTCAAAATTACCAACATATATTTTATCCTAATGAGGATAAATTTTCCAACATGGTTAATCATGTCAAACTAAGCATGATTATATTTAAATCATTTAGGTTTTATAAAACAAAGCATGCTCTTCTAACGTAAATGTCAAAAATCATAATATCTTGTAAAATGATGAAGGCAAGTCGAACAGACAAAACAACAATTAGCTCGGGGAGATTATCGAAGTTATCTATCAAGTTATCGAATTACGCAAATATGATATCATCCCAAGTTATTAGCAGATATACAAGTCATCAATAATATAATATCAATATGGATAAATATTGAGCATTAGCATGTATAAATACTATCAATAATCTAAATATGAAAAATTAACTAACAAACGAATCACGGGAGGTAATGCCACTTAAATACACTGGCATTGCTCTATCGGTCGCAACCAAGCAATGTCGGTCGCGGCTGCCAAACCCGATCCTATTTTGCTAACTGCGGTCAAGCAGTGCCAGCTACAACACTTCTCAAAGCTATGGCAAGAGGAGAAGCCAGAGGAGAGATCATTGGAACAATCAAATCTTCAGAACAGGGAAGAGATCATGCGTAGAGACGAAATCTAGCACATGAGAACCCCTACTACCTCAATTTTAGAGACTAATTAATTATTCAGTCATTAATCCATCACGAAAATGATGGATATTAGGATTTAGCACTTCATGTCAGGTGAATACAAAAATTTTAGCAACGGAAATGTTGTTTTGGTCGCTAATTCTGTCACTATTAGGTGTGTTTTTTCTTGTAGTGTATGTTTACTTAGAAAGTGGATAAGGGAAGGCAAGGAATTGACGGTGGAAAAAAATCATATAGAGAATGGTAGGAGAAAGGAAAGAGAACAGAAAAAATATATAATGGTAAGAAAAAAAAAAGAGAAGAAAAAATTGCATGGAAGAAGGAAGGAAGAGAGATGGAAAGAAAATAAAAATTAAAAATAAAAATAAAAGAGAATTGTGAGCTTTTCTCCTATTGCGAGTGACCTCCGAGGTCTCAAGTTCATGGTTGGCTGGCAGCGGAGTTGGTCACTCATCTTCATGAAGCATCGGCGAAGGAACGCCTCCTAGCTGGTCATCTTCCATAGCCACTCGTTCTCCGACAGAATGCCTCCCGTCCGAGGTTGCAAGCACTCGCCCTCACAAGGCCATGTGAACAACCTTCGAGGTCATCGGCCCCGTCACTAGCCCTGCGAGCGATCTCCAAGGTCGCTCGCACTCATTGGGCTGCCTCCTCCTTGATGCGCGCCGGTTCGTCGGCAAGAAGAGGGCGTCGCGCAGACCGTCAATCCCGGTCAAATTAGGTCAGTTGCGACTACGAGAAATAGTTGTGCACCTTAAACGTTGAAGGAGAAAATTATTTTCTATCCAATGTCAACTGAAATAAAAATGATAAAAAAAACTATTTATTGATGAATTTATAAATCTATTATCCATTAGGTGAACAAAAATACTATTTTTACTTTTTAAAATTAAATAAGAGAAAATAATATAATCCATCCTTTTTTACACAATAAGCATAGAAAAAAAATCAAGTCACTAGAGCCTAAAGTTTAACAGAGGACTAATTGTCAAATCTGAGTATGTATACCGGATCTATCCAATTCCCGCGTCGTATTTGGGTTACTTCGAGATACGAAAGGAATGATACTTGTTTTTCAAACATTAAAGTGGTCTTGTACATTTTTGACTTCGTCGCACAGTGGGATTCCTATGGAATGTTTGTTGGTTTTTAATTGTTCAATACACAGCGAAAGTTAGTGAAAAATAGATTAAACGACATTTAAATTTTTTTCATAAAAATTAATTTTGTTTAACCAAAGAAATGCTCTTGTTTAATTATAAGAACTTTTATAATTTTTCTTATATAATTTAAGATACAAATATTATAATATTTTATTTACAATTCTCTAAAAAAAAATTAGAATCATTATCTTTAGTTAATGTCTAAAATTGGCACATCACCGGAGTTCTTTCAACATCAAGATCTTCCTTACCAATTCTTCGAATCAACTGATGGACACAAGTATGGGCTAACTCTCCTAATTTTTCTCACAAAAATCAACTATAGAATTTTTCACCATAAATTCTCTTATCTTTAGAGAGACATGTATTATATAGCATAGAAAGAAAGGAACGTGTATATAAAAATGTGAGAAAAAGAGGGGAATGTTTATTATAAAGTGGGAGAGAAAAAACGGAGGACAGATCTCTGGTTCGCAATTTACGGACCAAGAGATGGCCCATTATTGTAGACCCTTGATTTGGATGGACCCTACCAACTTAAAGGTGGGCTCCATCCAAATCAATGGTCCTTATACAGTGGACCATCCCCTGGTCCGCAAATTACGGACCAGAAAATCCCTATTTACCTGTGTTATAAATTTTGTAATAATATTTATAATATTACCAAATATTTGATTTCTCTCTTTCATATTTTATTTATTTCATTTGTAATCAAATTACAAATAAAATATCCAAATATTTAATTTCTCTCTTTTATATTTTATTTGTAATCAAATTACAAATAGAATATCTAAATATTTGATTTCTTTCTTTTATATTTTATTTATAATCAAATTACAAATATAATATTCCCTTTAGTTAAAATAGTAAACAATTTTATTAGTTAATAAATTTTGTGAGAATAAATAATTAATCAAATTAATTATTTAAGAGTATCCATCATGATTATACGAAAATGGTTTAGGAATCATGGACCCGTAATTTCAAGCTTCAATAAATTTAGATAAAATTAATTAAAGCTCTTTAATTAATTATCTAATTTATTAACTCCAAGATTATTCCACTAAAATCAGGAATTGCACTCTTAAAAATTATGGAACATATTTACTCAAAATATTTGAACAATACATTGATATAATCATTACATGTCGATCAACCCTCCATTCATGGTTCACAAATAGAGCTGGGTGAAATTACAATTTTACCTCTCTGTTTGTATCTAAAACCTTAAGTACCATTGATTCACTAGTGAATAGTTAATTCATAATCTAATTATGAATTAAAGCACTCAAACTATTCAGTGCTAGAATCGAGAGAACCATTTTAGCATCCTTTCGGAAGTTACGGATTATGTATCTATAAATCAGATTCTCAGTTGAATGTATAATTGAGTCTCCAAAATGTAAGTATTACGCCTATTATTTAAAATAGATTTTAACAAACAAATCAAGAGACATGTTAATACAAACAAGGAGTCTATGACTACTCAGGATTTAGATTGATCTACATATGATCACCTTAGCGATGTTGATTCGAGTCTTTGTAACGGTACTTAAACATAGATATTTAAATCATATCTAGTCCTTGTCCTATATAATTATATTATATAAAATGCTTCTGCTTAGTGTCATTACATTGACTATTCGGATAAGACTATCATATTCATAATGTCAACAAACTGCATTCATGATTATCGATTAAAAATTCATACTTTAATCAATCATGGACATTTTAAATATATTATCTATGATTCTAATCCTCTTGTATATAACAATCTTATATGTTAAAATCATAGTTACAACAATATATTATAGATTTTATATAGATATTCATTTTTATATAAATAAGCATAAAACAATCAAATAATAAAATAAATATTTCTTTTATTTAATTCGATAATTAATAATAAATATCCGTTTATGGGCATATTTCCAACAATGTTGTCGATTTTTCAGCTTAGATGCTCAAGTAAGTTTTAGAATTTCTCATTACCTAAATTTTCATAATACACAAATCGAAATTGCATTCTCAAAATGTCTCTTATATATATATATATATATATTACATTTTGATTTTAATTTAGAGTGATTCAAAAATTTTCAAACTAGGGAGGAGAATGTGTCGAATTTGAATCGAATTTATATTTTTCGTATTCATTGCTATTTATTATATTGGTCTCCCTACTTATTTCTATATTAATCGGATCCCTACATTTATCGAGGATCATGTATTTATATCCTATTCATCATCCTATTAATATTTATAGTTTCTTTTAAAATAAATAAATTATTTTAATAAATTTATACAGATAGAATTTTATCACATTAAATAGAATTTTATCACATTCCTTCCATATCTATATTCAAAAATATTCATATCTAAATTTTTAATTATTTAATTGGTCTAACAATTTTTTCAATATCCTACTCCATTGGGATCTAATATTGGATTCTCTACTGAATTCGAAATAAATTTTCATCCCTACTCTAGAGGATCTCCACTTAAATAATAATAAATAAATAAAATTAAAATTAAATTAAAATTAAATCAAATCAAAATGGAAAGAAAAAAAAACAAACGGGTTTAGCTTCTAGACCCGGTTCGATTTCGAACGTGGCCCGAGATCAGCCGGTCCGGTGTCAAATAGTGGAAAGCAAAGACGAGCGAGGCGAGTCGTCGTCGAAGGGATGGGAAGGAGAACGAGATCCGCGGCCGCCATGGCGATCGTTCCGCTCCTCCTCCTCTCCTTTTTTCATTTACTCCAATTTGTCTCTTCTACGCAGGAGATTCGAGTCCTCAGCGCGGAGAAAAGGGTGAGATCTCTTCTCTCGACGGGGGAGCTCAATTAGATTACAGATCGATCGACTATCTCATCCTTGTTTGCCTTTCTTCTTCTTAATCTGCATGTTTTGCAGCGAAAGCTATGTTCAATAACGTTCTAACTCTTTATTGTTTACATTGGTCGGTGATTGCAGATCGACTTGACTTCGCCAATCGCAAGGGTTTTCTTGACTTTGAAGGTACTTCAGATGTAAATTTGAACTGTTTGTTTTTGCCTCCTAATGTTGGAATTCCTTCAAAATGTTAATTAACTGGAGCTGATGGTGCTGCACTTGATAGTGTTCCTCCAAAAATTAAAATTTTATTGGTCTCCATGAACTCCTGTAGGTGGAAAACTATGGTGCACCTGAAGTTCCTGAAATTCTTATTGCTTTCTCACCGACTGAGTCTGAACATTTGGCAATTCTTAAAGCATCCACCGTAGAAGGGAAACGCAAGAAGAAGACTTACGTGCCTCTTTCAGTGAGTCCTGTTTCCTCTCCTGATGCACCTAATGGTGCTCAGCTCTACTCTGTTACGTTACGCAGTCCATTGCAATCCGGTGAGACGACCACAGTGGAAGCACTTTATGTGCTAACTCATTCCCTCGAGCCCTTTCCAACTGAGATTAGCCAATCAGAACCACAGCTTGTTTACTACCGTGATAGTGCAACTATTCTGTCACCTTACACGATTGTGGAGCAAACTGTATATATAAAAACTCCTAGCAGTAAGGTTGAATCGTATACAAAAGTAGAACCAACTGCTCGTTCTGGTTCTGAGACAAGATATGGACCTTACCATGATCGTTTGCCATATTCATTCTCTCCAGTAATTGTACACTTTGAGAATAACAATCCATTTGCTGTTGTTGAAGAACTTGTGCGTGAGATAGAAATTTCACACTGGGGAAACCTTCAGATTAGGGACCACTACAGATTGAAACATGCTGGTGCACGACATAAAGGAGTTTTTTCAAGGTTAGTTTAGGAAATTTTAAGATTGTATTTCTCTGTGCTTGACTCTAGTAATGAATGTGAAATTGTTGAAACTTCCTGTATGTTCTTGACAGATTAACGAGTATTTTTCAGATATCATCTAAAGCTTGAATTCCTCCCCAATATTATTTTACATCTGAATATGTTGTCCAACCTTTGTTTCTAGTTACACCTGTTCATCATAGTCCTCAAAGTTGTGTCCATAGCTATTATGTTAATCATGATTTTTTTGTTTTAAAATATCTCTAGTAGCACTAACACTAGTTACTATATTATAATACATGCCCTGTATCACTTTCATGTGATTACTAAATATTATTTTCTCTAAACCCCATGAGAATAATTGTTTGGTGATTCTATTATAAGCATTTTCTAAGTCATTAAAATTATATGCATATTTTCTTCTTTTCTATTATGTTCCTCCATTGTCGTCTTATTAAATAAATAATATTTTTGTTGTTCTTCCTGGTATACAAGTATACAAGTAATTAAATTGAATTTCAATTTTTTTTTTCTATCTTTTAGTGACTTTAGTCCAAAGTTTCATATTATGACTTATCAACTTAATTCTTGTATAGGATATTAGGGGCTTAGCAATGTTAAGATGTAAGGAGTTTTTTTATTAATATGTTGCTTTCTTTTGGAATCATTTCTTCACCATTTGTCGAGTTAGATATGGTTGTATACATGTATTATTGTTTTGTGTCTCTACTTTATTTCTCAGTAAGGAACTAATGAATGCTCCAGTTGAATTATCAAACAGTGCTTTTGAAATTGCATTGTTTTTTTGAGAACAATAGCTGCTTTGGGTTATTTCTATTGGGTATATGATACTTATGCTAAACATCCATGTAGGCTTGATTATCAGTTTAGGCAATCACTCAGTGCTTCCTTCAAAACTCTGCTTGCAATGTTGCCACCTAGAGTTCACTCAGTCTACTACCGTGATGATATTGGGAACATCTCATCATCTCATTTGCGAATTAATTCTCAAAAGGTACTGATAATTATTATGCATTCTCTATAATCTGATGCAAATATCTCTTGCTCTAAAGATCGACTTTGCACAGTGATGAACACCACTCATGCATGATTTCCATTCCTTGAAATATCAGGTTCAGTGTCAGTGCCTATCAGATGACAATAAATATCCAATATAGGTGCTGCTGACAGTACCGCTTGACTTTGCTAGTGTTTAAATATCAACTGTCTTGGGATGCCACTGAGTGCTATGCTCCAGATAGCCAACTCATGATATCTGACATTTGACTAGTTACTAAACTTTCCTTTTTAACTCGACATGTTTGAAAGATGGAATGCCATGTTTTTTTTTAAGATAAATTCATCTGCTACTCAGTTGCCTCGATGAGTGTGGTCTCCTTTGAGCCTCTAAAATTTTCAAATTGATATAATTTTTCTTGTTAGAGATGGTATGTTTTGATCTTCAAGCTAACTTATTTTGCTATGGATTTCAGTCGGAACTAGAAATTGAACCTAGGTACCCATTATTTGGAGGGTGGAAGGCCACTTTCACTATCGGCTATGGGCTACCATTGCAAGATTTTCTGTTTGAATCATCTGATGGCCGGCGTTATCTTAACTTCAGTTTTGGATGCCCTCTGATTGAAACGGTGGTTGATGACCTAACAGTTAAAGTAAGTCCTCTTGTCCTCTTTTGCTTTGGCAAGTTCTATACTCTGTAGAATTCTGGAATTTGTCCTTGGATACTAAGTTATAAGTACACAACATGAAGGCTTTCTCACTTTCTTTCAAACTGAAAGACCATTTACCTGCGAAAAGTCAGTTTAGTGAAAAAAGACGGGGTTTCTGACTCCAACTTTTGGACTCTTTCCCTCAGAGCACCAGCAACAGTCGTGAATGGCTCCCTCTAAAAAACGTCAGCAATCTTGAGTCGTAAATATAATCGTCTTTAGACTCCCTTTATAAGCAACAGTCGTGAATGGCTAAGGCCATAAAATACTGCTGATGGGTTTTTTAGGCATGACTCGACTTTTTGAAAGTTTCATATAAGTTAAAAAAACACACTTAGAAAGATCTAGAAATATTGACGGCCCTGCCCTTATGGTCGAAATATGCCTATCGGGTCTACCCTCAGCGGAAGACAGAAGCAGTATTTTATTGCAAAATACTTCTGATGGGTTTTTAGCATTGGGCTTTGGGCCATTCACTCTGACCCTTCCCTTTCGTTCAGCTCTTCGCCTCTTCCCTTTCGTTCAGCTCTTCGCCCCTTATGGTCGATCCCTCAACTATTGCTACTCTTGTAGTCGGCCCCATCAGTATAGTTGACTTAAGTTACCTTGTCATTAGTTTGTAATGGAATAGAAGTTATAAAAATAATAATAATAGATGCGTGAGAATAATGGAATTTTCTTAAAAGAAGACCCATGGATTTCAGCAGCAGACATCTGATGAAAAATTGATCCCTTTGTTTGACATTTGTTCATCAACTTAACGTTCTCTTGTGACACTCCTATATGTCAACCTAGCATATAATGATCATGCTTAAAAGTGGAAAAGGATAAATAAGCAAAATAATTGCCACCTCTAACAGGATGTCCCGTTTTCACATTACACAGATTATTGTTCCTGCACAAACTGTATCCCAATACTCCCATGATTTCTTTTCACTGATACTATAATTCAAAAAATGACTATTACTACCCAACTAATTTTCACTACTCTGCCAGTGATCACCACTCACTAACCTAAGATACAGGGACACAACTTAAACCCTCATAAAGCAAAGCCTAATACTAGTGGATCATATAGGCGTATTATATTCTCCTGTACAATTACCTATGCATGTGTCATGCCAACTTAAGAACTAAGTAATTACAACAATAGAAAAAAATGATTTTTAAATTTGAATACTTACCTAAAATGCAACTTAGAAATGCATATCATTTTTATTACTTCCTAATTCAGATACGTCTTTCACCTATAGAATATATGCTTATGAGGAAAACCAGTATGTTATAGTCAATATTTGGTATGGATACAGGTGTTTTATGCATGTTTGAGAAGCAAAATACATAGTGTCTAATGTTTGAGACTCAAGGTACTTGATTGTTTTGTAGCTGAAGTACTTGATCAGGTTTCTTACTGTTATATCATATTTGTTTACAGGAACAGTATAATGTCACATCTTATTTGAGCATTGTACTTTTGCAATTATGAAACTTATAAAGAAGATGGCTTGATTTGGTGAATTTTTGTTAAAGAAACTTGTCTTCTGCTTCAGGTTATTCTTCCTGAGGGATCAAGAAATCCTACAGCTGCAGTTCCCTTTCCAGTGAATCAACATCTTGAGGTAAATGTTTATACTCAAAATTAGTGATTTACTTAATAAATAGCAATGCAACATTTACTAAGTCTTTTTCATGTGATAAGTATATTTTTTTTTCTTTTCTTTATGGATGGAGATTCCTGCCCACTTGATTCTGATGCGATATAATGCACCTAATATGCTCAGTTTAAGTTCTAGGTATTCAGGATGGAATGAAATTAGATATTAACATGACATAACTTGTGAATAGTTGAAACATTCTTTTTTTTAGTTAACAAGATTATAGATTCAATATCTACTTGTAAAAACATTCTTGTAATTCGTAATTTTGCCAAATCTGCAACTTCTTGAACTACTATTACATATCATTGTAGTTGTGATCAGTTATTTCTGACTGAAATGTTCTTTTAAATTCACGCCCATCTTAAAAGAGTCGGTCAATTTTGTTGAAGTGACTATCATGGTTAATACCACAACAATGAACAAACTTTGTCTCAACTATGCGTATGGGCTGCATGAATCTTTGACCTTTGCCTACAATGGCTGGTATGGTAACTCAATTTGCATATCAACCCTTTTTTGCCAACTCTGTTAAATGATATTTAGCAAAGATGAAACAGAATGCTATCATCTTGGTATACCTATGATAGAAAAACATTAATCTCTACTGCATGGTATCCGAACTGGCTTTCATAAGTCAAAAGATAAATCGTACTAGACCTCTACCATGGCATATAGTTCGTTTTGGCCACACCATTTCCACATGACAGAGTATGGTGCACAAATCTCTCTAGTTATTTAGAGTGAAGATTGAAAAAAGTTCTTAGCTAAATGTTTCTTGCCTGTTATGCCAGATCAGAGTAATGTCTGATTGTTTTGTTATTGTGCAGATGACTTATTCATATCTCGATGTTGTTGGGAGGACAACATTGGTGCTCCAGAAGAGAAATGTTGTACCAGAGCATAACTACCCATTCCAGGTAATTCTCCTCATTTTCACCATAGTGCTAGATTGCATTCGCATTGGGTTACATTTAAATTTAAGAAAGCAACTATTCAACATGCTGAAACTGAAAAAAGATGATACTTATTTGAACTATCTTTGCGCAACAGGTCTATTATGATTTCAACCCAATCTTCATGCTTGCGGAGCCCTTGATGTTGGTATCTTCTGTTTTCTTATTCTTTGTTGCGTATATCGCGTACGTTCATATCGATCTATCCATCAGGAGGCCATTGAAGACCAACTCATAAAATAAACTGTTACGAATTGTTAGATGTGAGGTTGTCATTTATAATCCAAACGCTTCAAGGTAGAAGAAAAGAGTCCCAACAACTTTTACTAGTTCAGCGAGTGTTCTAGAATTCATTATCACTTTATCTAAACCCCTTTGTAGTACTTTTTTGGGTGCTCCGACAATTTTGGATTCTGCTGCTTTATCGTAGCAATAATTTAATTTCGTGTCTTTTTTATTTTATCCTTCAGCTATTCAAGATTAAGTTCTTAAAATATCGTGATGAATGACTCTTTTTTTGTTTAACCTGGATTAAGAAAATCACTAGTTAAAAGTATGATGGTCATTAGGTGAAACCATTACTTGTGTTTCTAACAAGGTGTTTAGTTAAAGCCAACAACAAATCTTAGGATGATAGTTTTTTGTTTCATTTCAAGATTTTTTATCTGGTAGATCATCTCTAGTTAAAGCCAACAACAAATCTTAGGATGATAGTTTTTTGTTTCATTTCAGGATTTTTTATCTGGTAGATCATCTCCATAAGGATATTTATTATATATATAGTTTCAAAATTTATTCGAATCAAAAGAAGTTTATCTTCATAATTAGGTAAAAAAAAACATTGCCTACTTAATTAAATAATCGCTATGCCCTAACTCCCTACATATAAACTTAATGAAAATAATAATGATAATAAAGTGATAATTGATAACGCATAAATTGCTTAAAAATATTTCCCTTTCGGACACCCTCCAAAAACAAAGGTACTTAATAGTAATTATAGCGTCAATGCGGGCGGCGAATAAGCTGGAGGAGGTCGCAGCCGTCGTCGTGGCCGGCGCCGACGACCGTGGAGGAAGCCTTCATCCGCATCTCCACCACTTTCTTGTGTGAGTTGGAGTGGAGGTCGGGCACGAAGGTGGGGCTGGCCGCCGGTCGGTATTCCGGGAACAGCCGCCCGGTCTTGTAGCGGACGCCGCAGGCGTTGCAGAGCGTCTTCGGCCCCGTCGGCCCGGCTCGCCACTGCGGCGTCTTCTGTATCCCGCAGTGCGTGCATTTCCTCAACCCCGGCGAACCCGATTCCTCCTCTGCCCCGGTCGCCGCGTTGGCCGCCGAGCTCTTTATTATGATCTTTAGCTTCTTCTTCGGAACAGGGAAGGAGTCGGACGCGCCGAAGCTCTCGTTTATGGGATGCGAGGGGGGAGAAGGGAGGTAGAAGGCGGCGGGGATGCGGCGGCGGCGCTTGCTGCGCGCGCGGGCGGGAAACGCCCTGCCGCAGGACTGGGAAGCCGAAGTCGAAGATTGAGACGACGACGACGAAGAAGAAGACGAATCCCCACTGGAATTGGCGGCCGGTTCGAGAACGGAGATCGGACTCGAGTCTCGCACGAAAGCATCGATATTGGCGGCGCCGCTGGCGGCGCTCGGGGGTGGAACGTCGACCAGAAAGGAATCGCACTCGTCGAGGAACGCCGGCGTCGAGTAATCCAATTTCTCATCAAACTATTAAAGGTAAATCCACAATTAGTACACCTCAAATGTCACATAGAATGGAAGAACTAAGAAGCGTACTTGTTTTTGGTTACTAGAGCACTCAAGGTAGTGGTCTCCGCCGCCGCCTGGAGAGGCGGCCGGAGGAGGAGTTAGGGGAGGGAGAAGGAAAGCCCCTGTTTCATTGCAGGGCTTCTTCACCATTACTAACGCATTCTCCTCGTCCTCCTCGTTGAGGAAATCGAGCAGGTCGTCGATCTCGTAGTAGAAATCGCTCATCTTGTTCCTCAGGATTCGTCGTCAAAGCTGAGCAGAGGTGAAACAGGGGAGGGAATTAATAGCTGCTCGGGGTGTCGGGGACGACGACCGAGATTGAAAGATTCGGCCCCGCTGACGTGGCGGCGTTCCCTTACTCGGGACACGTATGCATTCAATTACTGAGAAACACATTTCACCTCCAAAAAGTAAATATCATTTTAAAATAATACTTTTTTAAAAAAAAATCAAACTATTATTATTTTATCTCTATCCATCCACTCGTATTGCTATTTTATCAAAATAATATCACATGTTTTAATTATACGTCGACTGAATATTAGTTTATCTAAATTTTAAATTGATTCTATCCGTGAGAAACTTTTTATCCTTTTATTTAAATGCATCTGTGTATTCGTATTTAATTAAATACTTGAGAGTCCATATCTCTTGACCCATTTTTTTATAATTTAAAGGATATATTATTCGTATTTATGATCGGATCATGATCATGATCCGATCTAAAATTATTGTAATCTCTTTTTGGATTCATCGTCCCCATCAAGTTATAATTTTTGTTCGGAACGGACGATCGGAAATCGTCCAGAGGTCTCCGGTGGTGGATAAGTGGTCAGGTTACTGGGCGCTGAGCGAGAATGTCCTTCGGACGACTTCCGATCGTTCATTCCGAACAAAAATTATAACATAATAGGGACGGTGAACCCAAGAAGAGATCGCAATCATTTACGATCAGATCGTAATCCGATCGTAAATATGAATGACACATCCTCTAGACTACAAAAAATGATCCAGGAGATCCTGTCTCTTAATTTGAACGTCTCTGTTTAAAAACAATATGCCACGTATTTATTATATTAATAATTTCCTTTTATTAAAATGTATTCATTTTAATATTCATTATTTATGAATTCTACTGTCTATTTATTCATGTTTATTTTTTATATTTAAAATTTATTTTTTTATTATTTTTTTTATAGCAGCGTTCACAGATGGCTAAAAAATAAAATAATTTTATATTTGTAAAAAAAATTGTACGATGAAAATTTCAAGTGTAATCCAGCTAACAAATAGTTGAGACGTGCAATAGCATCATTGCAATTTTTTATAATAATGATAATAATATTTGCTTTAATCGATTAAATTAGTACGGTGGAAATTGTGCTTCATTTTGAGAAATTCCAGTAAAATTTAATTAGTTGGAGAGCAGTTGTAGGCAACGATTTGACTTGTGAACTAAAAGTCAATTCGATCAGATTTCCTAATCGAATCGAACGTTCATCTCGTTTACGTATTGTTAGCTGGCCCTAGACAATTATTAATTAATTAATTAATTAATTAATATTTACTGATGGGGTTTAGATGTATGAGCAGGTCATGTGCGAGTCCACATGGATGATGATGTCTGCCATGTGATGAGGGAGGGTGGACAGGGCACAATGAATAATGCGACTTGGCTCACGTGACCACATGACAATGCTTATGCATCAAGCCTTAATCACTTTGTTTGGTGGATCATTAATTCCTTTAATCTTTTCATTCTACCAAATCAAACAACTCATTTTCATTAGGATTGCAAATGAACCAAATATTCATAAATAAATTTAACATTCAACTTAATAAAAATTTATTTATATTTGTTCAATATACATAAGATTAATTAAATAAATAAACTTGAATAACTCGTTAAGCTAAATAAATAAGCTTGAACATATATGTGTTTAACTCGTTAACGTTCGTGAACAATGTTCGTGAATAATATTCACGAACCATATTCATTAATAAAACTTTTTCAATCAAACAAATTTGAATTGAGAGCTTGATAACATCTAAACGAACCAAGCTCGAACCAAACTCAAACCAAGTTTGTATTGAGAGCTTGATAACATCTAAACGAACCAAACTCAAACTCATAAAAAATAAACCAAGCCAAACTTGAACACTCATTTCAAAAGTTTATCTTAACCTTAGTAAGACCTCTTATTGAAAAGAAACTACAACCTTGCCGGTGACTTCAATTCACTATTAGCATTATGCCGACGAATTCGACTCATTGATAAAGGTCATTTGCGCTTCTTTTTACTAAAATTTTTACCCCTTAAGTTTATTGATTTGACTCGGAGACAAAAAAAACGAGTCGTAAAATTTTTCCTTTTCTTCTCGAACAAAAGGTCTCCTTGCTACCGTCCGTAAGTCGCAATGGGGTGGCATTCCACACATCAAACATGGAGAGCTGTCTTCAATCATTTCTTGATTGATCCACCAACCATTTTGTTGTGCACCACATTCAAAATTCTGACTTTAAATTTAATATCACAACAAAATAGAATAAAATTTCAAAAAAAAAAAACATTTTCATTTGGCTTCTCAAAGTTTACTTCATCTTATAAAATGCCAACACAGTGTTAATGATTTTGAAACTATGAAGGCTAGTTAGCTAATTTAAAAACTCCAAGGGGGTATCTGAAAACATTAAATAAATAAATAATTACCTAAAGAGAATCTAAGATCCAATCTGATTTTTTTTTTTTTTAAAAAAAAGCTTTTATTTATACAATTAAAGAATTGAGTTCTATAAAGTGAGAGCCGTCGGTGACCGACACAAGATCACAATGGGAAGGAAGAGGAATTAATATCGGAGGTGTTGGATTTTAATGTTCATGTTCCTGATATAAATTACGCCAAAGTTAAAAATATATTTAAGCATTCTACAAATCGATTCACTTCATAAAAGTGTTGGATTTAAAGGTATTTTAAACTTTATTTGTTTGTAGATTTGTAGTCTATATAGGTAATTTAGAATAAGAACATAACTAAGCCTCTTATTCAAATATCTTCGGCGCAACCCTCACATACTAGTCAGCGTTATTTAGGTCAATTTTGGCACAACTTTAACCTAAGCGTACGACGTAACAATTTAGCGGTTGGATGAGAGTTTTTTCGCGCATTGGGTAAACTAAGTTAAGAATTTTTGAAAAGCATGTTTGAACTAGGGGCTTGCTTCTAATAAATGGAATGGGCCATCAACCATCTTTCCTTTCCCCTTACTTCAACATCACTGAGAAGAGGGTGGTGTCCTCCTTGTCATTTTGTTTCAACTATCTACATGACAACTTGTACCATTGATAGAATATATAAAATACAATAATGAAAGGAAAAAAAATCATCTTTGATGCAATAATGTTGATGTCTAAGGATTAGGGACAATCGACAAGTGATTATGAGGTGGGGGCGACCAAAGTCCAAGGTATTCTGGCAACGAATAAAATGATACAGACCCAAGTGAACCCATCCACAGGCTATAAAGATATGACAACAAACTAAATTAAAGAATTTGCTGAACGAGGGATAAGAAGCATATAGTTAACCTGAATAGATATGTCAATGGTTGGATGATGAATTGAATCAATCTGCATTTGTAAATTATAAATGGACATCAAATATTCACCAGGAAATCCAAAAGCACAAACAACGAATTTTGACTGGATTTAATGAATTACAACTATACTTTGTTGTATAAGAATTATCCTCACAAGTGTGTCATGAAATTTATACAATGGGAATTCAATTTTAAGTATACTAAAATTAATTAGGTGAAGATTAGGAGACAATTGTACAACATTATGATTGGTTTTATTATGAACTAAAGCAACAATTGCGTTGAGCCCTTTAGCAGTTTGATGGTATATATATCATAGATATGATTAAGTTGGAGTAGTAGATGTAAAACCTAATCAAGGGGTTGCATTAGGGTTTATAATTTTCATCATAAAGTTAAACTGGGTACCTGGTTTGCTCCTTGGTTTGGGCCATTTTGCATTTGCTGGCACCTGTATGCACTTGTAGCCCTGCTCCTTGTATAATCTCATAGCAGCTAAGTTGTTTACGTCACAATGCAATGCCACAGAACGACATCCCCAAATCCAGGCTCGGGCCTCTGCATTGACCATGAGCATCTTGGCAATCCCCTTTCGTCTGTGCGCCTTCCTAACCGCAACATTTGATATGTATGCTATTCTTGTTCTACAAAGAACCAAGGAAGCATGCTCAGTATCCTCCAACAGGGAGGGTATGAATATGGATTAAGAGTAATGCGAGATTAGCTTCAAATTCAATACAAACACACTCTCAACAGTTAACATCATTTCAGGCAAATACTACGTGATACAATTATGGTCTTGCGTTGATGTTCAGGGCTATTAGAATCAATGCATAGTCAATGAACTTGAGCATTCTAAATTATATGGTTATGGTTCAATTATCTTATGCAACGGTCAAACACAAATCCATACGTGATGCAAGACTATTTATAACTTAAGCAGTTCACACCATGTTATTTTGGTTTGAACATCTTATCGAACTGTGTCATGACACACTAAAGCACAGGTCTGTCTGTAAAGCAAGACTACTATATCATAAAAATATCCTGAATTTATTTAGATTAATATGTTGCTAATGAACTTATACATTTTACATTGTGGTTTGGCCGTCTTGTTGGGAGGTTTATGACGCACAAATCCATTTATAATGCAAGACAAGTAAAACTGTAGTGAATCTGATTGGATAGTGCAATGAAGGTATATGCAGATAATTGATGATTAGAAACCAAAATTACCTTCTTTGTAGAAGTGGACCTTTCCTAGGAAGGAAGTCAGCCATTGTATCAACTGTAAGAATTCCAGCTACACATCCTTTCTTAATGCTGTCAATGTCTTCTGGTTCAAGATCATCCCTCTGAATAAATGAGCTATTGTTCACTGGACTACCAGTAACAGCAACAAGACACGTCCACATACTGCCTAGAGGAACTGGGAACCCAGAAAGCAACCTTACACAGCGGTTGATCCTGAGAAGAAGATTGATGGGGAACCTACAATTTGGAAAGAAACAACTACAATGAGTATCTGCCACTCCCCAATAATCCTCTGGCACCGCATCTCGAACCATGATGTCGGGCCAGATAGTTGGAAACAAGTCAACTGCTTGACTAGCCCTGCAAGTTCCTAGACCCGTGTGAATATATGAGTATATTGAAACGTTTATAAATATTAAAAAAAGTGATAAAGGAAAAACAATCTGTATAATGCTGAACTAGAGAGCAACAGACAAGCCAAATCACTCACAAGGTAATCAGACTTAAGCCCGACAACAGGCTGAACTAAAATCAAGCTCGAAAAGAGTTCATGCCTGGGAGAGCTTCTGAATTCAAGTTTGAGTTTTAGTCAAGTACCAACTTAAATCAAGTTCCTACTTGGTAACAACTATGCTCGAGCTCATTTAGATAAATAACACCTTCTCAAACCCATCACATTCAGCTAATTAAACAAGTTGAACTCAGATTAATTGAAATATGAATGCGCCCAAAGCTCAAGTTGTTTTAAAAATAAATTATTGCAATCCATGGTTATGTAACTAGTTGCCTAATCTATTGCTAAGCTTCATATAACATACAACTTTTCAGAAGCATTAGTCCAAAGCAACTTGAAATGGAAGCCGGTGAAGATAGCAATGATTGATGAGCAAGTGAGTTTGGGAAACAAAGACAGATCTTCATATTGACATAGATGTTTTTTTTTCCAAATATTTGGTGTTTCATTGTGGAATAAGTACAACGCTAAAAAATAAATAAATATTTCATTTAGCTAGGAACCTAGAAAGTAGGTCAGATCACAAAAATTATTAAATCTTATGAAAATGAGGCAATATTTTAGGGGGAAGGGGAAATCAAAAAGTTAGTTTCAAGAACATAGTTTTCATAAAGAGTCAAATAATAAAAGCTTTCCCAAATGAATGAGAAGATAAAGGTCTACTACAATGCAATCTTTTAGGGCTATAATTACTTGTTGGTCAAGAGCATCCAGCCTGTGAGTAATTTCTTTAAGTTCTCATCCAAGAGTTAACTAGGCAATGCAGACATTAGGCGAATTTCAGTGAATTACTGTATCTTGAATTAATTGTGAACAATATCAAACCAACTTTCACAGTCTATCACTAGAAAAAAAAGATTGAGCAATAAGGATATCTGCGACTATCCTCTCAAAAAAGCAAAAGTCCACATCTTAAGGCACCCTCCAAAATGCCAAGGAAGAATACAAGGACTTGTATGGCGTTGCCTATATCACAAGCAAGTAAAGGAAAAGCAAAATCATTCATAGGCGCCATATTGTTCCACCACCACAAGAAAGTGGAGAATCTAGTTCCAAAGAAACAACAACTTAATGCAAAGGGAGCAATATCAATACTACTAACTCAAAGCGACTGTTTACAATTTGTCACTTCTCCCACATACCAAAGAAGAATTCGAAAGCCTTATGTATCTAGAATTGCACACTGACGCAAGAACATAAGCTTCAGATACAAGCCAATCATATTTTTCGCAATAAAGGCAAATGAGCAATGTCAACAAATTTGAACAAACGAGAGATTAAATCACAAGAACAAATTAAGCAAGAAAATCAACTAAAGTGATGAAATGAACAATTTTTATTAAGCTAACTAGAACACATCACAAATCGATCGCGAACAACGATTCCGTTAAGACAGGAAATATAACCGAGGATTTGAGCAAGAAGGCAGGTTTCCATGCTAAAATGATACCTGTTGCGGTGGTGCGATCAGCTCTGGGAGTGAAGAAAGCGAGCGCTTTGTGGCTCGGCGGAGGAAAGGAGGAGGAAATAATGGGAGACGAGGAGAAGGAGGGCAACCCTAGGGAGGCCGTCATTGCCTGCCTCGCACTGGCGATATCAATCCCTTCTCCGGCGGCCTCCGCCGTCGCTCTACTGGCGTAAATGGATAAGAGAGGAACGATCAAACGGCTATCAATTTGTCGTATGGGGAAAAATATCTGTAGAGGTGTGAATTGGATTGGGCCGGGTCATTTGCCAACGAAGGCCCAATTTTAATCAGGCCGGAATAAGCCGAACAAGGCCATCTTATCGGGTCGGGTGTGGCTGGCCCAGCACTTCTGCCCAATTTTTTTAATAAAAAAATAACTTATTTTATTTTTAAATACTTTTTCAAAAGGAAAATATTTTTTTGCATTTTTTTAAATACTTTTATTAATACACTCCTGACATGCTGGGATAGGAAAAGAACCTGATTATCCATGGTCAGGTTATGCTTGGCGAGTTAGCGATTTGCATATGCTTGAGTTAGCGTTTATTCTTCGGTTTCATGAGCTTTGTCAAAGCTGAAAGACCAACCATAACTATTTTGGCACCCATTAAGTTACAATTTGCACCAAATCATCAGTGATGCATTAGTACTTACGCTGCTATTAGTACCGAGTTAGGGTTAGTGTTTATATCTCTGAAACTTCTATTCTTTTGCTAGAGAAAACACAGGACATTTTAACAAGACTTCAAGGACTTTCTTCCCGACGTGTTGATGCTTCGAAGATTGTAACGATACCGCATTCTTATCTGAAGCATACGAGTGTCGATACCTTTTACAGATGAACCTCAGCTATGATCCTTCTCAAGTAACCTTCTTCTATACTGTGCAGCTATAGCAGAGCAATTAGGTTAACTGTGATCAAGAGGGGGAGGGAAGAAATAAAGGGGGAAATATTTTTCGTATCTCACAACTAAAAGAGGGAAACTAATTGATTTTCCTATGAAAATTTACCTGAAAAATCATTGTAAATTATTTTTTTGCGAAACAAATAGACCTTGCTATCATTTAATATTCAAGGCTAAGCCCGGCTTAAGAACATGCTTATCGAACTTCAACAGCAAAAGACAAAATATTAGACCTCATTCTGTGCGAAAATAGGCTCGGAAAGGCTTCAGTATCTGATGGGACCATCCAAGCTACCTGATGCAAACTGCAATTTCAAGGAAACACAAAACTTAAACAACTTGCATAGGAAGAACCATGAGAAAATGTAAAGAAAACCAGTGTTATCGAAAACCAGACTGGCGGTGGAACGGGTGGCACTCCCGGTTTCCATTGTCCCATTAAACTGGGCCAACGTCCTGTTCAAAATACTGAAGAAAATAATAGCATTTGAAGCCGGACCTGTCTCACAATAGGGTTCAATGTAGTGTTGAATTCATGAGTCATTCCTTCCCAGACAACCTTTCCTTCGTAAAGAAATAGCAATCTGCCAAATGTATATGTACAAGTTATTCGACATAGTCATGAAATGAAACAAAAGAAGGGATACAAGGGAGCAAAGTACCTATCAACAGCCCTTCTTATTGTACTGTGTTGATGCGTTACAACCACATACGATGCTACCTTTCCCGTATGTCCCCGGGAATCTTGCCCCGTGCTGTGCACTGAACGAATTAGGTCTTCCACAACAGTCGATGCAATTGGATCGAGTCCTGCAGTAGGTTCATCATACAAAAGCACCTAAAAAGACAGGGCAAAGAACATAAGAGAGAATCGCTCAATAGGTTGTCTTTAGTCAAAACTAGGAAGAAGACTACAAGGGTTGCATTAAATATCTAAAGAAATGGATTGGATGCTTGACAGACTTGTTTGATATGTTTTAGCTATAAATTAAATCTAGGAGGACGTCGCTCAGAGTGGCATCTATTAACGTCCATAAATTGATAAAGATAAACAATAAGCATCTTGCTTACCTCTGGTTCTATTATCTCCTTTGTTTCATCAAAAATTATTGATCGAGCCAGGGCTACACGCTTTTTCATGCCTCCAGAGAGTTCAGAAGGCATACGGTCTTCTACACCCTGCAGAAATTCACTTAAGTATACCAACATAATTTGAGCACAATAATCTAATTGTTCTAATCTTTGCATCTACAGAAAAATCAACCACTACGCAACAATTAGTTGATTAAAAAAGAAAATACAGATCTAACAGACATTTTGGCATTATATAGCTGGCAGAAGATGTACATGAATACTTCAATAAAGTAATCTTGTAGTTTCAATTATCTACAAAAACAATAATATACATGGAGGGAAAGAAACTCTTGTTGGAGAAGCTTCGGGGACTATTGGTAATATCCCAAATGCAAAGTTACCTTCAGACCAACTGCTGCCAAAGTCTTTGTCACAAGGTTTGATATATGATCCACTGGCATGCGTGAGTTCTCATACCTAACATATTAATGCGTTAAGAAAGGGCCAATGTGGATCCAATATTATGCGTAGAATGTTTAAGAAATGGAAACTCCTTACAGTAGAAAACCGACGTTTTCACGTACTGTGAGGGAATCAAAAAGCGCTGCACTCTGGAAAACCTGCACCAGTAAAGTTAAGAAAATTAGTTTATCCAATCAATTGCATAAAGCTAGAAACCAATAACGAATACACAATGATGAACTTAAGTTTTCTCACATATCTTCCAGAGGTACAAATGCAGTAAAAGAAAAGTAATTCTTTGATGATTTATATAATTATTCGTCTACAATGAATTAAGTATTGTATCGTTCATCAGCCAAATGGAACAACGAAATAAGGATAAATTTCCACTCAAGTTATGGTTAAAATTTCAGATATACGGACAGTTTCTAAAATTCTATATCAGATCAAGTTTGGTTAAGTAATTCAAAATGGTACAACTAGGCACAATAGCTTTGTTAAGTAATACGTTATGAGATCATTTGCTGGTGATCTTTACTGGCTAAACCATTAACCTTTGTGTTATAAAATGCCAAGAACTAGATATGCCAAAAATTGGAAAAAGAAGCTGAATTAAATTTTATTTAGCATAGACTATGGAATTAATGATCCAAGGATCTGAGACCCTACGAGGTTTCAGATTCCATTAGTTAACTAATTTGAATCTGCATAGCCTCAAAAAGAAAAGTTTTTTACTTCAAAAATAATCAATGTTAAAAGGTGTGTCACTGTCAAACTAAAACCATTTTTGATTGTCTTGTCAAAATTTTTTATTTGTTTTGGTTGCAATGTGAATGGCATAAATCTGAATAAATTTTGTGAAATAATAAAGTTCAGCAGAAACAAATCATATGCAATCCCTCCTTCAGAACCATTTCACATCCCTGATTGATGGAATAAGAACTCCTATGATGTTGCTCATTAGCTGATTAACTAATCCTTTGTATCTTCTTTGCAAATTAAATTATCAATCAGTAAAGACTTGGATATTTAGAAAGCAATTGTTGCTTAATTTATATCTCGCCCAGGCTTGATCAAATACATAATGCCTTCCGAATCCTTTGAGAAGTTAATCACTACGAGTAGACAACAAATCACAGAAAAGGGAGTTACCAGGCCAATCCGAAGACCTGATATCTCTTCGTCACTGACCAATCCATGTCTCTGTTTCCCACATATAAGGACTTCTCCCTGCACATCATTACAGAACTAATCTGTAAAATAACAAATACAACTAGCTTACATTTTAACAGGTGGAGCATCCAAAACAACCAACAAAACAACTTGTTTGACCAATCTAAGTTGAGAAACTAAAAAAATAGATAAAAGAAAATAAATAGCTGATACCTTGTCAGGTGATAAAAGACCAGCCATGATCTTCAGAATTGTTGATTTGCCAGTTCCTGATGGCCCAATTATCCCAACAGCTTCTCCATGTCTAATCTGAACAAGTAAAAAAACAACAACTAAGGTTCGAGAAGTGTGCACCTGGCATAAACAAGACTCCAATTGAAGATTCAAAACTGTTCGTAAAATAATAACATATGTGACATTCGTAAAATAATAATAATTTATAGTCACAGACTGAACTCCGTGGAAGCTACAGGTAAGTGTGTATAAGATCCATTTTCAGTATATTATCAAATGAGATACAATTTTGATAAAACAAGTAAAGCAAAATACTAGGTGATCATAAGAACTTCTGGAAACTTATAAACAATATTTTAATTTATAATACAAGTTTATATTGGTAAAAACCATTTGCATTGAACATTAAGGTATACTCAGAGATGAATGCAGCACATTAAGAACGTAATTTTACCTTGAAGTTAACTCCTTCTAGTATTCGTTTATCGCCAAAAGATTTATGAACATCTCTACACTCAATGAGGACATTGGATTCTTCAATTCCCTGTTTATCCATTCCTAACTTCTCTGATAATGATGAAGTCTGACATGAAAATCATGTAACTGATCAGAATAATAGAAGTTGAGACTAGCATCTATTTAACAGCATAAGCACTATAGAATATTTCCATCACAAGTTTCAGATTTTACATTTTAGTACAACAACTAGACATGCAACAAAATATTCAGACTGAGAAATCTAGTTTATTGACACAAATATTGCTATTAAATATGAAGATTCCAGTTTCAGAGTCCAAAAGTTGACAAATTCTACCTTTGTTCCAAAAAAAAAGTAGCTAGAATCAGAAAGAATAACCGGAAAAGCTTTAAACTGACATTTCAAACATTATATACTTCAGATATTTTAATTTTTAAGAAGAAAGCCCACAAATCCTATTTTCTTAACTCATCTTATTGCTCAATCTATTGTGCATCCCCCTTACTATATAAATTTCTCTGTACTATTATCCCTAGTGTTATGAGCTATGACAATTTCAAGTTTAACAAGCAGGCATGGCATCCTTAATTAGTCTTTACTACTTCAAGCCGGTAATATTAGACCCAGGATGATGTTTCAATAACATAGACTAGCATGAAAAATGCTATTATACAATAATGAAGACACAAATAGACATGTCTATCATACAATTTTTTTTTTTTTGGTTCATCATTTTTGCCAAACTAGCTAAAAGATTTTTTTAACAGAATTTTTAATCATAAGCCAAGGGTAAGTTTCATGTAAAACTCTGTATTCTCTTGTTGGCAAGATGTCTCCTTTATTGCAAAAGGGCAAGCACATGCCCTTTATTGCTCGATACCCAATTTCCAAAGAGAAGAATTCGATATAGAAACTCGTTATTCATCCCAAAACAACAAATAGCAAAAGAAAAAAAAAACAACTAATGGATGCCACTGATTTAGATTGACGAACTCACGGAGCTTTCAGCGGTCGGATGGCCGTTCCTCGAATTCCATGGAGGAGCGCTGCAACCGCAGGCGATCCGCCTACGAGCCTTCCACAGAGATCCGGATAACTTCGCCCTGGCGCAAACAGATCTCTGCCGCCCCACCGACAAAAGAGGAGTCCATGAGTTAGCCGCGGTGGAGCTCGACATGGCCGAATCCGATCTGGGAATTGAGGAGGAGATGAGATCCTTACAGTAAAGCCATTGCCGGGCGGTGGCAGGCGGGGTGGGTGGATTGGGGTTTTGAGGCCAACGGTTTCGCCAGTTCGCCTACGGCCGCAGATGGAAAGACGAAAGGGAAGATCTACGACGAAGCGAAGGAAGGTGGACGGTCAGATTGAAGACCCGTTGCTTTAAGAGCCGTGTCGGGTTGATGTTAGATGGAAAGAGAGAGGGGCAGGGATATTTCAATCCCAAATTAAAATAAAAAATTAATTTTTATTAATTAAATCGAATCAAATTGAACTAAAAATAAGAAAACTAAAATTTTAACTATTTTATCAAAGTGTTTCATATAGAAATGATCAATAACATTAAAATTCTATTTAAAAAAAAACAATTATGTGATTAAATTCATAATAATTTTTTCGCTTTAAGACGCGTTGCTTTATGTGATTTAATTTTAGAATTTTTTAATAAAAAATTAAAAAGGTGATTAATAATAAATTATAAAAAATATGTTTATTTAATACCTAACTATAAGAAAATAAATAAAAGTGAAATAAAATTAAGAGATCAATTTTATTATTTCATTTTTTATTAACCGTATTTTAAAAAAAAAATCAAAATAAAAACTAAAATTATGGATAAATTTAAGAGATCATTATGAATTTAATCACATAAAGTTTTTAATGTCATCAATGATTTTTATATAAAACTTCTTGATGAAATATTTATTTTGATTTGATTTAAATAAGAAAAACTATTTTTTTTATTTTAATTTAAGCCTCAAATAAATGGAAAGTATATTCCAAAAGTTCAGAGAATTAAGTGAGTCTTTTAATAAAAATCCAAATACGATGTGCCTTTTTAGAAATCTAAAAAGTTAAGTAGGCCTTCTAGGAAATTATCTAATTCCATAATCTCAACCTTCCATTTGGGTATAATTTAGTGCAAAAGGGTGATAACCTGATTAAATAGAGATGAATTAATTACGAGAGATTTCACTCAACAACATTAGAATATATAGGGGATGAGATAATCTACAGGCTTCCACATTCATTGGAACTCATTCAATAATTCTATAGTAGGACGAAGTAGAGATGTAAATTCCACAACGGATCTCTTTTCAGCCAACCAATTCGCTTAGAATTCGATATTGACTGTTCGATGAAAATCTTATGGTGTCCTATGTGGATGAGGATGAGAGAAGCAAGCACGTGTTCCATGTGCTGGAGGTATTATCATATATAAAGAGAATAATTCTAATATATGAGCAAAATATTGCCTTATTAATATTCTCTCTGATTCACTCATAATACAATGAATTCATCTCCCAACAAGTAAATTATGTTATTAATATTTTAGTTTTAGACAAATACAAAAAAACAAGAAGAGAGCTTAATCTTGCGATTATTTATCTACTCTTCAGCTGGTGGGTCGACCCATCGGCCGTGGTCCTTTATGAGCTGAATCAGAGCATCAGTAGCTTCCTCCATCGCGATACCTCTCTTCAGCACATTCTGATAAACAAAAAGGGAAACAAGAATCATGATACTGAATTTAGTCGAAGAAATTCCTAAACTTTTCCAATGCTAATTCTAAAAATCGCATATTAGTCTACAAAATACAATGTGAGATCCATTATATGGATCCTAAAAGCATGAAAATGGCAAGAAGACAGATATTACCTTGCCGACGTAAAGGTCGATCTTCCCCGGAGTACCACCAACATAACCGAAATCTGCATCCGCCATCTCGCCTGGCCCGTTCACAATGCAACCCATGATTGCAATCTGCAAAGGAGTTGAGTGAAGTGTCAGTTCTGAAGATGCCTAATTGGACTGGTAGAACAATGCCAGTGGCGGGAAGAGAGTTACCGAAACACCAGGGAGATGTGAAGTCTTTGACCTGATCTCAGCGCTTATATCTTGAAGATCGAAGAGTGTCCGTCCACAAGATGGGCAAGACACGTACTCCTGCAATGTAGTTGCAAGATTAGATGAGAAATAACAAAATGTGGAACTAGTTTCATTTCGATTAAAAGTAATAGAAGATATGTATGGGTTGCTTACAGTTTTCGTGTTGCGCATTCTGCAACCTTGAAGTAAGTTAAAGGAAGTATTCCTTAGGAACTCAAAATCCTGCTCAGGGGCCTCGAGTAGGATACCATCTCCGAGCCCATCGACTAAGAGGGAACCAGCATTGCTCCCAGCCGTAATCACCAAATCGTCTCTGCCAATTGCAGGACAAGAGTGCGAATGAACAACCATTTTCACTTCGAACATTCAATGAGTCTTATCGAGATCACAATCTTACCTGTGAATCCCTTTGGGATATTGGATATGGTGGATAACAGGGAAGTTAAGTGAATTTTCTTCTAGATACTCAAACAACCTGAAAGCAGTAAAGAAATTCATATAAGTGCCGAAGGATGTACCAATCGGCTTGAGAGTAATAACAATATAGTTGCTATGATCATTTACCTCCTAGCAGCATGAACTCGGCTGAGCTTTTCTTCACTCAATGGGGCATCATGTAGCAACATTGTGATATTATCGACATTCTTGATGATGTCTAGTACTTCATATGGTTCGTCCCCACGAACAGTTACAGCCAGTCGAGCACCTAAAAACAAGCACGATCATTGAATTAGTACAGATTTGTAACAAAGGATCAAAAGAGAGTTGAATGACAATCTATGTCACCTCTCGGCAAAAGCTTGTTAGCACCAGTGGAAAGTTCATCGAGATTAACAAGGACAATTGCATTAGGAAGTGGTTTCTCAAGTTGTTCAGATAGTGGAACTATAACACCCATGCTTATGTCAATCAACCTTTTGAGAGCCAACCTCTGGGCAAAGATAACAAACATGAGTCAGTCCCCATTGATCTTATTCATTTTTCGTATTTACATTCATCGAAAACAAGTCTTTGGCGATTCAATTCTGAAAAATATATAACTTAAATCTTCTAGCTTTCATGTTTAAGAGAATAATAAGGTGTGCTTACAGCTTCAGCGTCTTCTAAAGGAGGAAGTTCTCGTAGAAGAATAGAGTCCACAGTTGCCAGGTCCTGAAAATATCGAAAGGTCAAGGTACTTGCAGTTGCTGTTATACTGGTTTCGAGCGTAGCATTTGTGATACGGAACTACAAACCTTGAAAGGCATTCCAACCACAAGTTTTGCTGCAAGGGACTTGTAAAGAAGTTCTGGAGTCTGGCAAAAGAAACAGCAACATGTGATGAAGGGGCGATATGGATGCCAATAAAACAATTGGAATTTCAAGATTAACGTATTAAGAGATCAAGAAGATAAATCAAATTAAGAATTGAATTTGCATGACATTAAAATGTCTACCTTAAGCATGTCCAAGGACACTGGCATAAGAACTGAACCATCACGATGAAGAACACCACGGTAGTCCACTTCTTCACCCTATAAAAAGGGTTGGCAAAGGTTAGAAGTCTTCCTATCGATGTTTATGGAATGCACCAAAAAAAAAAAACTAACCAACCTCTTTCTGCACTGGAAGTTGACCAGTTCTACGCTGGAAGTCGAAACACCTTCTATGTTTCTCCTCAAAAGGTGCCTAAAGTTTTTTTGAGAAGTACAAGTTAGGTTTTTAGTGCAAAAAAAAAAGTGGGCATACAAAAACTCGTAGAAAATGGTAGACGAAACAAGACATACAGTTCCTTTCTGAAGATTTGAAGCTTGCATGCCGAGGTTAGCCAACCGTTTACAAGGATCAATTTCTTTCTCTGGTGGTTCTGTCAGGGACACCCTGATTGTGTCACCCAAACCATCCTGTTGAATAATGTTACAGATGTTAGAGCATATCAGTTTCACCAATCAAATAACAATCTTCTTGACAAAACACAAGTGCATTCTGGAAAAAAGGTGCTCGAAAAGTACAGACCTGAAGAAGCGTGCCAATACCGATTGCAGATTTCATCCTTCCATCTTCTCCCTCTCCAGCTTCAGTAACTCCTAAGTGGAGAGGATAATCCCAACCTTGAGCATACATCTCCGCAACAAGCAACCGATAGGCTTGAACCATGATAACCGGGTTACTCGCTTTCATTGAGAAGACAAAATTATGGAAATCTAGCTTCCGGCATATCCTTGCAAATTCAAAGGCAGATTCAACCTATCGCAGAAACAGATATTTTCAGCATAAATTTTTCTGGAGAACAATATTTAATGTTTAGCTCTCGCAAACAAGAATGCTAACCATTCCTCTTGGAGAATCTCCATAGTAGCTCATAATACGATCAGAAAGACTTCCATGGTTTGTCCCAATTCGGATTGCTCGTCCATATTGCTTACACTTCTCAACCAATGGAGTGAAGACCTGACCAGTAAGACGAATGTATGATGAACTGACTAGTGAAACTATTGCATAAAGAATATGTCAATTATAAAATAGCACCAATACTATGATAAGATCCTACAGATACATATAAGAAATAATTTCTCTGTATAGTAGGATTCAGTAGTATCAAAAGGATTTCAACTAGAAAATGTTATTAAAGAAAAAAAAATCATGTTTCGACTTTGAATCGGATTCAAAATAGACTATAAGTGGCAATATTTTGAACCTTTTCAATATGCTCAATCTCTTTTTGATATTCATCATCAGTATACTCTAACTGCTCAAACTGGGCTCGCCTATCAGCTGCAAAGAAAGAGTTTCAGTATTGTTTCAAATTAACAGTAATTTTATTCTTCAAAGTAAAAAAAAAAAGCTGTAGAATGACTGACCAAAATTTCCAGGGTTGACTCGGATCTTATCGAAACATTCAGCTACTCTCAACGCAATTGCAGGAGCGAAATGAATGTCCGCCACAAGAGGAATATTGTAACTGGGTTTCATCATATACCAAAATGAATATACTAATATGAGAAGATTTTCTAAACATTGTACATTTGTCACACAATGCAGCAAAGTTAAAAATACAAGACCTACTTGTTTTGGACAAGTTTGTTCTTAATTTCAAAACAAGAATCCGCCTCTTTTCTCCCTTGAACTGTAATTCGAACCAAATCAGCTCCTCTATCTGCAATTCTCATAACCTGGCAAGAGAACATAATTAGTTTCAAAAACACTATACGGAGAAAAGCATCTAGTAGAAAGCCTTAAGAGAACTTAGAAAGAAAGTAAAAGGACCACTATGACAATTTTCGCTTTGATCTTAACCACATTGATACTGTTTCACATTTGCATAGGGAGGTACTAATTTTTTAGACTTCAACTACCTCCTTTTAGGCCATTTAAAAGCCAAAGCGCATAAGAATGCTTCATGATTGCTTAGGTTTAATTGAAAGTCAAGAGATAAAAGAATCTAAAAACTATCATCACTCAATCAATTGTTAGTTTGAACAATCTACAGATAAGCCTATCCTTGAAAATTTAATACTGCAGATTCATAATTAATGCATAGAAAAGAAATGATCAGTAAACTGTAAAATTGCTAAATTATTGTTCAAGAACACAAAATTATGTATGCGAACCTCCTCAACAGTCTTGTCAACATCTTTGGTGTCTGAAGTGGTCATAGTCTGAACTCGTATGGGATGCTCACTACCAAGGGCTACGTTCCCAACCATCACAGTTCGAGTCTTTCTCCTGACAGTCTTGTGTACAGATTCACAATACTTTCGCCGGGGAACTAGAGAGATGAAAAAACAAACACAAATTAAGTCTTTCACTAGTGGTGTAATTGCATTTTATACTTCCATCTAGCATTTAAGTACCATATTTACATATCTCAGATTGATAATGGGTAAATATTAGTTCATTTTGTAGATAAAAAATCAGCTATTCCACCAACAGAATAAAGATTAAACCCACCACGAAAACAAAAAGGGGGCCAAATCCTAGGCTACATTAACATGAAATGAAAATTTGATGCTCCATGTATCGATTGTGTTGGGATGGTGGCAGACGCTACCGGACCAACATAAGTCTTTTATACATGTATTAGAGGGACAAATTTGTACCTAGAAGAGGACTTCCTTCTGAGGCAGGCTCCAGTTCTACAATGTCAGAGCCAGATTTTGAAGAATTTCTAACCACAGAAGCGATTCTTTTCCGAGGCTTCATTCTTTGTTGTTCAGGAGCATAAGCAATCCTTGTGAAGTCTACGCTCTTCACGAAGCCAAGGCTGCGGTCCACAGTGCGCAGACCAGTCATGGCAGCCATTGATGAAGGAACAGTTCCGGTGGCCATGATCCCAGACACCTCTCTCCCCACCTTCTCAAACCTGCGACGAGAATTTTATTAGCAAACAAAGATTTTGTTGATTTTTGTCTAGCCCAAATTCCAGGGGGGAAAGTTCCTTTTTGATCTGAGCGACCATCAATAAGCTAAGAAAACCTAGGCGAACATAGAGAATGTCTGAAGAGCAAAAGCAGTTCCGAGGAAGGAAGGAGAGGAGAAGAACTCAAGGTGTTTCTCACCAATTCCAAGGGAGAAGGATCACGCAGAGGAGGCGGACCGAGTACGAGAGCTTCCTCCTTGCGGTCGCCTTCCTTCCTCCTCTTCCTCTTCTTGCTGCTGCAGCTGCAGACGCGCTTGAGTTGGAGTTCGGTCGATTGTTACGACAGCCGCGTTCTTATACCCCCAAACTGGTCCACCAGCACGAATCGAACGCCGTAGGGATTCCGGCACGAAGATATAAAATTGATTTGCTTCCCATCGCCTCAAGGTCAATGTCAAGCCGTCAACGTTGTCTTCACAGCGGCCGCCTGGTTACGGGACTAGATCTGACGACTCACGTTCAATCGACTCAGCACCCGAAGTTTGACTCGGACGAAGCAGCAGCGTAGCTCTTCCGGCAATAAAAACAAAGAAATTGAATCGTGACGTGGAGAAAAAAGACGACCCGGAGTCTTATGTGACCCAACGTTCTTCTTCATCGACACTCCCTCCGGCGAACGGTGGCGCCGCCGCCGGGCCGAGACGGCGCTGGAGCTGCTCTGGGTGGCATACGAGGTGCAGAGCCGGAGGTTATGTCGCCGCTACCGACCGTCGGCGGCGGAGATCATAATTGACGAATGAGCAAATTATAAAGATATCATTTGTTTACAAAACGATCGTATGAATTTTCCCATTTTCCCATCGATCGTTGGAGCAAAAAGGTGAACTAAAAAACATCAGTTATCTTTAATTTTTTTTTGTCAAAAATACTCCATTCTCCAAATATTTTCTTTCAAAATTCTTTTTCAAATATAATAATCCGCATGTTTTTTTTTTTAATTGGCATCGAACGCCACTGTAACCATTCAGTTCTCCGTAAGTTTTTCATAGACTATCCGAATAAATCGAAAAGCAAATTAATTTATCGAATCGAAATTGTGACTCGATTGTTAGATAATTAAGAAACTAGAAGATTCTCTATACCATTAACCGAGGCAACATAAATATACAATAATATTCGTGAAACAAACAAACGGACTCTTCATCTTCTTCTCCCTATGATATCTCATTGTTCAAAGTAGAAATTGATGGGTGAGGGTTATGCCTTGCACAAAATTGACTTGTTCAACGTTTCTACTATAATTTACATATTTTATTCATTTTTCATTGAAAAAAACAACTGATGACTGAAGGCATGTGATCGAACAAATATGTGATTAAATCGTGATTCTGGATATTGCACAAGTGGATAGATGTGGCGGCAGCAGCAAAGGCCACTTGGTAGGCAATCACTCCGATCAGTCAATCAATTTATAACTGAACTTGGGTTAGCTGAATCCTATAGATAGTGCCCTCATCTCTCATACTAAGATGGTAGGATCACGCTGGGTCAGTGGGCCCCACCATCTCAATGGGAGAGGTGAGGGCACTGCCATAGGTTGAAATTTTCCCCGAACTTAGGTTATGTTAGCTGAATTTAAAGTTGTCAATTTCAATGACCCTTCTCTAGATAATTTAATTACTTTGAATTAAAATTTTATTAATTCATTTAAAAATAGCTCATGACATGATTGATCTGTTTGGGTCCTTTCGGATGGGTCTAATGGTTAGCGTATAAGATATTATCATAATGAGATCTGAAGTTTGAATCTCGATAAATACCTCCCTTATGTGTTAATCACTATTCCAAAGGTTAGTAGTCGTCCATAATTTACCTCCTCTGTGTTGGCCCTGAGACAAATTGACGAAAACATTAGGGACGAGTGTATCTGTCTTTATACCACAATGATTGATCTGTTTGAAAATGCGATCCATGAATTTAAATTTGCCCAAAAATTAAGAAACATGTATACAAATTAAATTTTATATCAGTTTATTATTATTTTTTATTGTAATCATAAAAAATATATAATATTTTATAATGTCCATTTTATATCCATATACATTTGAAATACTTATTTATGAAATACATTTCATTAAAACTATCATGTGAAACATATGCTTAGATGAAAATTAATACTCTTTCATTAGTAAACCTTTAACATATGAAAAAAAATTATTTTATTTTTTAATTTTGTTTGGACTCGTGGGTAGGCATGTCCACTTTGAATTGGGAATTTTCCAATCCATCAAAATCATGGATAGGCCAGGCCTTGCCCAGCCCGCCCTATCAAGTGGCTAGCCAGTTTGACAACTTTAGCTGGCTCATGGTTAAACTCAACTTGAGTCGATTTGAGTCATGTCCGAATCAAGTCCAACCAACTAGATCAAGGATAAGGCTAAATTCAAATTGTTCCACTCTGTGACACGACGATTATAATGATGCTAGTTACATAAAAGTGCACCATTTAGTGGAAAAGGAAGAGGTACGTCATTTGAAAATCCTGACTACTCATCGCAATTATTTCTTTATTGTTTTATCTGTCCTCAGGACGTAGCACAGATGATGAACGTATGATATTCTGACGTAATGATCAGGGGTCGATTCTTATAAACTGATGATCTGGAGTTTACCCCGTCATGCGCATATAGTCTGTGTACCTGTATGAACCTCCATTCATATCCATAGGACCAACACTAGGGGGACCGCTAAGATAACGGATCTATTTTTTTTTTCTTTACTGTTTTCTCCTATAAACTGTCATTCAAAAGTTAATTTGAGCATAGAAGAGATTGGCGGTTTATCTTGACCCCCTTTAACCCTTTTCTATTTCTTTCCATTTTTCTTACCAAATCGCCATCTCCTGAGATCTTCACTGGAGTCCTTGTGTCGTTCGGATCGACAACTACGACCCGATGAAAACCGATCCGACAACTATCCAATTCGACAACTACCAATCTGGCAAAAGCTGACCCGACGACTACTCACCCAACAGAACCCGACGACTACAAGTATGCCAAGGAGTCAGATCTAGACAGAATCATGAATATGCATCTTGGCATCACTGCATCAGACGAACTGGGTAGCCTTCAAATACATTAATTTAATCAAAAGTATTTAGTCAAATTCCCAGTCAAGTCCGAGTCTAAGCCGGGGTCAGGGCTCTACAAAAGACAACCTAATACAGTTATTATGAAATTCAGTACTATCTTAGCTTAAAAATTATAAACAGACTTCAAATTACCTCCAGTAAGCCATAATCTTCAACCTTAGAACATTCATTTCGAAAGAGATTCCTCACCACCTTTATTCTCAAAATTGATGGATATCTCCCCCTACTGACCACCTTTACTCCCTATTCTCAAATCAGTAAGCTTCAACCCGACTACACTTATTTCACATGCTCATCTTCCCCCCTTCTCCTTCATAATGCATCATGCATTGCATGGTTTTCAAAATATGAATATGCTTGTCTACTACATCTACAGCTCCATTTCACTCTCCTCACAAGAGAAGCATGGGTGAAGCATCATCACTCCAACAAATATCAATCTATCTCTATCTAATAAAAAAGAATCAAGCATAAAACTGGAAACCCGAGTCAACCCCACAAAAACCTCATCCTCCTGCCTTACTTCTTCTGGTTGAACCTAACTTCCTCTTGTCGTGTTCATTGTCCATCTAAGTACGAAGAAAACTCCAACCTTTCCCTGTCACTCTCAGTGTGCAGATGGAGATAGTTAGCAGAATCTGTAACAGAAGTTGGCTGGTGACTGGTGACCTTCATGTCACAGTGAGATCAGTGAAAGTTTGGCTGTATCACTCATGATTCCTATGGTTAACTGTCCAGAGACAAACTAAATGACTGGCTCATATCTCTCTGCAATCAAGCAATCCATATTGAAAGACTATCAATTATATTATTAGTATCATCTGGAATTACAGTACCAGTCTGCTTTCGATCATCTCGAGATCGCTTATGCTTGTTAAAGAATCCAACTTTGTGTATTACGATACCGATGATCCCTCTGTTCCCGCACTGGAACAATTGGGCTTTGATTATGTACACTGGTTTGAGTTACCTGAAACTGATGATGATGATTAGGAGCTCCAGTTTACTCCGGGGAGCTGGAAGGGATGCTGGTGGAAGATGGAGGCACCGTGAATCATCTGGTCATGGTACGCAGTGCCATGGTGAGTCTGATTGAGAAGCATCCGGTTTTTGTGCATGGGGTCTTCGTGTGAAGCAGCAGCGCTGCTGTTGCTGCAGCTGCTGCCGTTGTTGTCGTCGGCGGAATCAAGAAGCCTAGTGGTTGGCGGCGCGGCGGGGATGTTTGCCGAGTCGGTGTTCCAGTAAGGGGAAGAAAGAGAGTGGCGCAAGGGGAAGGTGAGGTTGAGATTGGTTCTCGGCGCGGCGGCGAGGTGGGCGATTGGGTTGGCCGCCAGGTCGACCTCGGCGGCAAGTAGCCCCTCGAAGAAGGTCCCGTCGTTCTCCATCAAGGCGTTGTAGTTGGTCAACGGCGGTCGAAGTCCTTCGGTCTGCCCGCCCGACGAAGCACCGAGAGCGTCATCGGCGCTCCCGTCTTCAGTGGACGGCCTATCGCCGACGCCGCTGGTGGTGTTGCTCTTCTTGTAGACGCGGCACAACACCCAATCATCCAGCTACAACACAGTACAATAAATCCATCGATCGAACGTTCTCGGAGCAATGAAGCGCGGTTAAATTTTTAGGGTTTTACCCGGAGCGATCCGCCCCTCTTCTTGCTGGCAACATGAGGCAGTCTGCTGCTGTGGTGGTGATGGCGGTCGTCGTCGACGAGGCGATACTCGTGCATGATCCAGTTAGTCTTGATGCCCTTAGGCGGCTTGCCGCGGTAGAAGACGAGCGCCTTCTTGACGCCGACCTTGACCTGGCTCCCGCCCGACGTCAGTATCGGCTTGTCGGTGCCCGTGGCCTTCCAGTACCCGGACGTGGCCGCCCTGTTGGGCCGCGCTCCGTTGGGGTACTTCCGGTCCCTAGGGCTAAAGAAGTACCACTCTTGCTCCCCAAAACTGGCCTTGCCTGTGACAACAATCCCAGTGTTAATCGAGCAAATAAGGTGAATAGCAGTAGAAATTGCGGACAGTAGGAAGGAGACGACGAAGGGGGCGGAGTCACCTGGAAGTTCCCAGGGGTCGAACTTGTAGAGATCGACCTCGGTGATGATGGCGACGGGGAGGGGGGCGGAGGCGGCCTTTTTCTTGAGGTAGTGGACGACGAGCTCCTCGTCGGTAGGGTGGAAGCGGAAGCCGGGGGGGAGGTTAGGATGAAGCGGCGGAGGTGACGGCAACGGCGGCGGCGGCGGCGGTTTCATGGCGGCGCCGGAGGAGGAGTCGGTGCTCTCCATCTCCATGTCGAGGCGATGGCGGTGAAGGGTTATAAAGGGATCGGGAGGAGGGCGAGCGGCGCGACTGGTGTTAACGCCGACTGCGGTTGAGGGCGTGGGGACCACGGCGAGCCCAGCGGGCGGGCGAGAACGGTGTGACCCGGTTGGGACGGATGACGTCATGCGACAGGCTCGTCTGCCCAACAAATGTGATAAGGGGAAACTTCACGTTGCCCCTTTGTAGTTTCTTCAATTCCTTTCCACTCCCTCAAGTTATATTCACCACCAATTATACATATAATTTTCACTTCAAATTCTACGTGTCATTTTATTTAGTTCGAATAGATACCTTCATTTAGATTACTATTTTTTATAGATTTTTTCATTTAGTTGTCGTCCTCTAATTCAAAATAAAATCTTCATTTAATTCTATTAGATATAATTATTTAGACTACAACGTTTGTGTCATATTAAAATATTTTAATTATTTCATTTTAAAATATTATAGAAACCTCCCTGTTCCACTATCAAACTTGTCTCTCGAATTTATGCATATAATATATGAAAATATATGAGGTAAAAATACTTAAAGTGACTTTTTTTTTAATTACTATTTAATTAATAATACATATTCTTTAATAATTAATTTTAATGAACTCTAAATTAAATTATATTAATACTTTTTTCTTTTCCTATGTAAAATAATTTTAAAACTTATTAATAATTTTTTCTGATTATTTTTATATTAAAAAATATCTATAATAATGATTCTTTTTAATTTCATATTTTAAGATTGATAATACTGTGAGTAAAAAATCTTCTATAAATATTTTGGACCGATGATATTTAAAAGTATATTTTTTTCTCAATCCGTTAGCTAAGATCAAGTGTACTATTTGTTTTTATTAGTTTAATATTTAATATAAAAAATTAAATTATTTTTTTACGAGGAATAATATGTTATAATAGCTTATTACTGGGGTTCTCAAGTACTACCCTTACGTTGCACTACTATATTAGTCTAACATATTCTTATCAAATCTAATTTATAGATCTGAAATATTAATTTATATATTATATTACATATACAATATATATGTGTCATAACATATATGATATCATTCATTCTAAACCATTTAATATTATCAGCATAAGATACAAGAAAATACAGGGATAATTTACATAATAAAAGTTGTTTTTTATTTAAATCATGAAAAGAGTTTTTTTATACTAATCATCAACATAATATCTATACCTTTTTATTACCTGCTCATTACTCAGCTAATCCAAATGAATAAAAATTAAACTATTAATTAAATAGACCACTAGAGCCAACACAGTTGATCTAGCTAGTACAGATGGCATAGTAGGTTGATCATGAGAAGACTCGTGCAAAAGAAACAAGGAGGAAAAGAATGTCAGTGACCAAGCTAAGGAAGGGTCCCAGTACAGACACTCCGACTCTAAAGTTAGATAAGGAACTGGAGAAAAGAGTGAAGGATAGTGGTAATGAACAGTTGATTCTAAGAGTGTAACGTCCTTATGCCTTAGGAGAAGACCTCTTATATAGTATTGTTTTTCATCTCTACACAAATATCAATGCATTACTAAAATAAGATCAACCATTCTGACACTCTATAGTCTTTTCTAAATTGAACTCACCATCTTTGAACTTGCAAGGTGGAAACTTCCAACGTATGGATAGCACAAGAAATATTCCCTCAATTCTCTAAAAGCAATTATGTAAAATGCTAAAAAAAGAAATATTTGGTCATTAGGCTGAGGGGTTATTAATTATAACACTTTAACGGTGATATGGATGAGTCTTATCTGTTGTCTAATTAGACATCGCTCTTGTAACGGGTTAAATCGGCTACCGAAGATCAAGTACCTTGAGGACTTGGCATCCAGTCGGACAAAGAGCCTAGTCGAGTAGTATGTCTGGAAGATTCGATCGGACCATGAGAACTCGGGTTCCAATCAAGCCAGATGGACTCCAGAGCCGCTCACATAAAAGATCTGATTGGTTGAAGTACTTTGTCGAACTCTGCGGCCATGCCAGTCCTAATTGTTGACATCTCTTTAACTTTAACCATCATATTATCAGCTAGCCTTCTTAATTTCGATCCAATATCAAGAGTCCCACCTGTTGGTGTAGTTGGCACCAATAGTTAAATTTGAGTTTTGATGAATGACAAATAGGTTAAAGTTAGACGTGTTACAATTTAACCTTGTTACCGAGTGTGCAGGGCTAACTAACCCCAGTTAGGATGTTCGATTCCTGATTGGTTGAAGATCGGATGTGTGATTCCGGCACCCAGTCAGAATGTTCAATTCCTGATTAGTTGAAGATCGGATGCGTGACTTCAGAAAGTTAGGAAGTTCGATTCCTGACAGGTTGAAGTTCAAATGTGGGATTCTGGCAAGGGTCTGGATGTGTGATTCTCGATTGGAGAAAACTGGATGTGCATTTCTGGTAGGTCGGGATGTGTGATTCTCGATTGGAGAAGACCGGATGTGCGATTCTGATAGGTCGGGATGTTTGATTTTCGAAGTCTAGATGTGTGATTTTGGATGGTAACTCTACACCTGGTAAGTAGGGGTAAGTCACTTAAGAAGAGTAACTAAGTGAGGACACGTCCCTGATCGAAGGAACAGTAGGCGTCGGTCCAATTTATGTCCATTTGAAAACTTAAATTGAGACTTTAACTAGATCCTGATCTAGGAGAGACAGAATCTAATTACTACTTTTTACTATAATTGTCCTAAACTTTATCTTACAGGGTATACTTTGTATTATCGGGCTAACATGTTTTACAGGGCAAAAGGAGCATAAAAGGCCTCGAGTGAACAGTGTCCGATGCGCCTTCCATGGTAGGGAAGGCGCCTTCACACTGTTCATGGAAGGCGCCTTCAAGGCTATGGAAGACGTCTTTCATAGGATAAAATTTAGACTTCGTCACAGATAAAGACCGGGCTATTTGGGATCAGATTTATCATATTGGAGGCATCTTCAAGGCTATGGAAGGCGCCTTCCACACCCTTTATAAGGGTGTTTCTCCCAAGCTATCAAAAATAACTACTACACGAGCTTCTATACATCCGATCGGTTTTCCGACTACTCCGGCTTCCTACTGTTGCTTCATAGAAGTATGTCTGCCACCAAGTTGCTCTTTTGAGTCATCCAATCATCTCCAGGAACCCGATAGCAACACACGAACGCTCTTAATTGTTGGTAATATTTTATTAAATGTTGCACTTTTTATTACTGTTTTAAAAGGGGGAAGTGTAGTCTGTTACACTGTCCCTATCTCTTGTATTCGATCACCTCTTCTGGTGGTTTCAGAAGAGACATTTAGTAGATTGTCCATCGATAGGTCCGCGAGACCTGGGTCTCTGAGTAACAGTCGCTGAAGGCTCCGAACCAAGTAAATCATCATGTTTGTGTTCTTTTTTCTATTTATGTCTATTCTTTTTCGCTGCATACTCTGGTTTTTAAAACGAAAAAGATGAGTTTTTGAAAATCACGTAATTCACCCCCTCTTACGTGTGTCTCGATCCAACACTACCTTATTCACCTTATCAACTATATTACAACAGTTGTGGATCTATGAGATACAAAAACACAAATGATACTGTTCATCCACGCCCCACTGCCCGCCACAAGATTTTGTAGAAGGGAGATAAATAACTGAGGGGCCTACTAGGTGAGAGTTGAATCTAACTATAACATGTAACATATACTTATTTTATAATTCATACTTGCTACGACAATTTACCAAAAGGTGCATTTATCTTTTTGAATTTACCAAAAGGCATACTATACTATAATTACCAAAAGACATACTAATTTATTTAATTTTCCCAATCTAACCCTTCTGCTAACTGCATGCAACCTTAATCTCCCTCTCCTTCTCTCTATTATGGAAAGTTAATCTCTCTCTCACCTATCAATTTATTCTACTCATATTTATTTTTTTTTCAAAACATCTCCACCTGGGAAGACTAAAAATAATAATGGATAGTATATTTGAACTCCTTACCATCTTAGAAATCCATAGGACCTGAAAATGGGTGCAATCAGAACTCTCTAGGTCAATCAGTGGGTTTCAATCAAAACTCACTAATTAACCTAGAAAGCTCTGATTGCACTCATTTCAGGTCCTGTAGATTTCTAAGGTTGTAAGGAATTCAAATATGTTATCCATTGTTTATTTCAGCTTCTTTAGAGGTATTAAAATATTATTGAAAAAATTGACTGATATTTCACATACGTTGGGCCTGATATAAAATTTTACATTCGGAGAAGTTAAAATAAATAATGGAGGACATATTTAGACTCTTTACAACCTCAGGAATCCATAGAAATTGAAATGGATGCAATGAGAGTTCTCTAAGTTGATTAATGGATTTCAACCAAAATTGATCAAAATCAATTAACCGACCTAGAGAGTTCCGATTACACCTATTTTAGGTCCTATGGATTCTTGAGTTTGCAAGTGTTGGTGCAATTTATACTAATAATCTAACTAAGGTTTTGATGAATGATAAATGGATTAAAGTTAAAGTATTTGTGATCTAATTGCTTAGCCAAGTGTGCAGGAGTTGACGGGTTTGGAGGACCTGACACCAGGCTAAAATCTAGCTAGGTTCGTGAGACCTAATAGTTGGTATAAAGTCTAGATAGGTCTGTGAGATCTGATATCTAGCAGCAAGTCCGGTTGGATCCACAGGACCTGACAATCGGTCGAAGTCCAGTTGGGTATGCGGACCTGACAACTAGCAAAAAGACCTGGTGGGTCAAAGGCAAGTCAAGCAACTGCAGTTGGTAAGTAAGAGGTAAGCAACTAGAGGAGAGCTTCAGTGAGGACGTGTTGTCGGTCGAGGGAACTGTAGGCGTTAGTCCAGCTTAGATCCATTTAGGAAATCTAAGCTGAGACCTTAACTAGATCCCGATTTCGAGGAGACAAGATCTAATTACTACTTCTATTCTATTATATTGTGCTAACTCTGTTTTGCAGGATAAACATATTTTTATTTGCCTGGACTAACTCTTTTTTGTAGGAAGGAGTAGTGCGAAAAAAGGGAGTCTGAGTGCCTGGAGCTGGTCCCGACACTCGGACCAGTTGGTCTAGCTGGTCCGAGTGCCCAGACCTGCTCGCCCGGGCAGGTGCCTGGACAGGCACCCAAGCGGTCTAAGCACCTGGAATTAGTCTAGGCGCCTGGATCAGAAAAGTTATCCAGGAGCTAAGTTGAAGCGCGATGACTGGCCGAGCCCATGTCAACGGTCTAGGCGCCCGAAGGGGGTCAGAGCCCCGGAGGTAGATAAAACTTCACATATGAAGTTTCGACAAAAGGTCGCCATGTCAACATGGTCCAGGTGCTCGGAGGGGTTCCGAGCGTCCGGAATGGGCCTATATAAGGGTCTTCGACCAGCAACTTTATAACATCAATTGCTACAACTTTTATACTCATGCGCCACTCTGAAAGGGTTTCTGGGATACCTAAAAGTTGCACCGACAACCGACGCTCAAGCTTTCAAAGTTGTATTGTCGGTATAATTTAATTTCTGTAATTGTACTTAAATTCTGTAATTGCCTCTTGATTTTAGTGACTGCCCAACGAACACACTTAGTGAGTGCGAGCCTTGGAGTAGGAGTCGTCCAAGACTCTGAACTAAGTAAAACCACTTGTGTTAGTGTAATGTCCTACACTAATTGTTTTAAATAAAAGAAATTATTTAATTAGTTCGGGTATAGCTAGAATGGAGTTTAAGTTAAGTGGCTAGCTTTAATCATGTTTAATAAAATAGGTTACAGTATATCCAAACTTAAATAAATTGCATGACCTAAATATGCATAAAAGTTATATATATATATATATAAAAGGAGGATTTGGTGAGATAACTTGTAACCTTTGTACGGCTTGGAGGAGTATAGAATAAATACATAAGGTTATTAAATACCAAAAATATGGATAAAGGTGTAAATAATTAAAATCTAATCTAATTAGATTATTTTTAGGAAAAATAGATATGTTTTTTTATGGATGATTTATCAGGAATTAAATTGATATGAATTTATGGAGTTTACTGAAATTTTTATGAATTTTTAGGGAATTATTTTAGATTTTAAGGGGTATAATTGGGTATGGAAAAGCCTATTTAGGAATACCCAATTAAATTAAGTTAGGAGTTAATTGAGCTCAATTACCTAAGTTGGGATTTAATGGACCTAGGTATTTAAACCTAACCTTACTGTTTCTCACGCACCATTTCTCACGCCCCTTCCTCAAATTCGTCGACTCCACGCTTCGCACGGGATCTGCAACGGAGCTCTCTACCGAGGATCGCAACTCCGGCCAAGCAGCTCCTCATGTCGGCGAGCTTGAAGGGAACGGCGAGGAGACTATCGACCATCATATCGGCGACAGGACAACGCAAAGGCGAGGAAGGCGACCCAAGGAAAGGGAGGCAAGTTCATTTCCTTATGAATGTGCGAGATCTGTGAGGTAAGGAGGTAGGAACTTAGGAGGGGTTGAACGTTTCTCTCAGGTATGGAGATCGGTGAAATGTTTTTGCGAAAGGATTTCATACGGGAGAGCCTAGTTTGGTTGAGGTTTCATTGGGGGTTTTCTTGGTTTGAATCGCAAGGTTTCTGTGTTTTGTCACCGCGTTCTGTTCTCGTTGGAGTTTGATTTTCCGGTGGTCTATTCTGTTGAGAATCTTATGGATTTCGCCGGACTGTGAATGAAATTGTACTCGGTTCTTTCTGAGATTTAATGCTATGAATCGAAGTTTCTCCAAAGTGCTGTTGAAATCGCCTGATTTCCTTTGAATTCAATATCTGGTTGGTGTTTTCTGTTGTTGTGGAAGCTTGATGAACACAGGAACGTTCTTGATATGAATCTTGCAATGTTTGATTTACTGTGATCGAGTTTGAATCGAGTTCTGCTATGCTGTTGTGGTGGTAAGTGTCTTGCACGATACCTGTTTGTTGATATTCTTGACTTAGAGGCTGGTTGATGGAGTGCGTCCTGGTTTGGGGATTTCTGTGGAGTTCTAATGTGTTGACTCTTGCGTGTCTTCAAGTTGACTCTTGCTATTTGTTTCGCTTCCTTCTTGAGACTTTGGTTCGGAAATTCAATTGTAGTGTTCTGGACTCTAAAATTGGTTTGGAAATGTGGGTGAGCTTTGAAGCAAGAAGGTGAGTCTATGGTGGCCGGGACTCCAAATATGATTTGAAATTGTAGTTCAGTTTTGTTTTCTCTTCGGAATTGTCTCGGCGTTGATGGGATTGATTGTGATGAGTTCTGATTTCTCCGAACAGTGGTGTTTTGGTTGTGGTTTTTGGTCAAGATTATGCTGTAGTATACTAGTGGGAATTTGGTGGTAGAAGTACACAAATTGACTTCTTGGCTGTTATTAGCTTTGTGTTTTAATTTCCTGTAAGATTTCATGTTTCATTTTAAAAAAAAATCGTGGCTGCTTTCTACCATAATAATATAAAAACTGTGATGGTTCTTGGTTTGATACGCATGCTTATATTGTGTATAGCTATGTTGTATATGATACGGATATGGAACGGGCATTGTGAATGGATATGTTGACTGTAAGAATGAAAGGGTTATGCATGATAAATTGTTATATGATAAGGTAGTTGTCTAAGGTTTTCTACATAGCTAATAGAATGAATATGAGCATATGTGGTAGCAGTACGGGATGGGTGACCCGGGATGAGCTCCGGGGAGGGCCCATCCAAACTTGACTGGTAATTTATTGTTAGCTTCGGCTATATGACTGGATGCATGATCTCTAGTAGGGACGCCTCTAGGATCATGGGACTGTTGACTGGCTCAAATTGTGGTTACCGGATATGTGACATATTCACCATATTAGCTATATAGGATGACTTGAGCAATGAGTATTTCTTCTACTATATGATATCTGACTTATGCTTTCGTTTGGTTTCTAGTTACTACCTCCTCTACTTTATGGATATCCTCTTATGCATATTGGTCTGTACTTGCTGGGTCGTAGACTCACTACATTTTTATTACAGGTGAGGATGACTTCCAGGTTATGCCGGAAGACCTTCGGACGGAGTAGACGAGGAGGCGGGATGGACGCATGGTTCTGTCCGTTGTCCGGGAGTGCAGAGCCTACTGGGTTTACTGCGAGGGATTTTTCATTTCTTTATCATTCGGGTGGAAAATGTTTGAGGAGTTTTTTGTTCATCTTGATAAACCTAGTTTGATGCTATCGTGCCCATTGGTTATGATAACTTCTTTGATAGTACATCCTTATGATCATGCTATAGTAGTTGATGAGAGGGATAAAAAAATAACAATAAAATAAAATAAAATAAAATTAAAAAAAAAACTGGGGATGTTTCAGTTAGCATTTGCTTTTTTACTTTGTTCTTTTCCGCTGCTGACTCCTGATTTTCGAAAAAATGAAAAACTTTATTCACACCCCCCTCTAGCGTATTTACTGTTGGATATTGGGGCCTTAAATGGACCAAAACGATTTTGAGGAAGGAAGCCATCAATTGTTGAAAGTCGTAATTGACTTCAAAATTGAAATCTATGATTCGCGTAGATAGATTTAGACTATTAATTTGCTCAAAACCGATTAAGGGTGAATAAGAAATTAATGTTTAAAGTCGGCCCAAAATAACATTTATTATTCATTAATAAAGTGCATGGGAGAATAGTCCCACATCGGAAATTCTCGATGTGTATTCTCTACTTATTAATGAAGATGTGTTAATGGAGTTAACACAAAAATAAAGGACAGGTGCTCCCTTAGCCCAGGGCGAGCAAGTGCTCGCACCTGTGAGCCCGCCACCCGCCACGTGCGCTTTGTAGGCGCACTTTGCACTTCGCACGATCTAGAGCGTTGGATCACAATGAGTAACGATCTGACGGCTTGGGATGAGACTTGATCTGAAGCATCGAATCAATGGATCCAGATCCGATGGCCGATGACAATAGGCGAGATTTGAGGGTCACAACTCCTCAGATCTGATGGATGAGATTGAAGTGGGCTTGGAGAAGGGTTACAACCCTTCAGAATGGATGATCTAGATCGATCCAGCCCAAAGAACACATTCACTCACCCAAAGGACACTCAACCTCTTCTTTCAGTATAAATAGAACCCTCCAGATGATGGAATAATCACTCAATCCTCTCTTCTCTTCCTCAAGCATTCATCTCATCTTGTGCATTCAAGAGTCCAAGAAGTCTACTAGAAGGTTCGCTGGTCTCGGAAGTCGTCGTGCTACGATTCCGAGATGTTCGTCGTTGTTGTATCTTGGGAACGAATTGCAACAATCCGTTAAGCACCGTAGCGGAGCAATATCGTTTACGGAGATAGTGTCGAACACTAGCCTCGACGATCAGTTTGTATACTCCAGAAGCTACCCGGGACAAACATTTACGGCCCTACAGCAAGGAGTTTAAATATGCCCTCCATTGTTTATTCAGCTTCTCCGGAGGCATAGGCTAACTCTGTGTGTGAGTTTGAACAAGGCTTCTCCGCTTTCAGTAGTTACCGAGAAGGAGTTTTTCATAGTGGATGAGTGAGTGAGGGTCGGATTCTTGGATTGGTCACCTCTTCTTGAGATAGATATAAAGTAAATCCTCATGTTAGCGTTGTGAGTCTTGTTTCTAGTCTTTCCGCTGCATATCAACAACAATGAAGCAAGTAAAAGAAGCACAACGAGCTATTCACTCCCCCCCCCCTTTTAGCATCAATCGACCCTAACAAGTGATATTAGAGCGAGGTCGCTCTTCACCAGAATCATCGCCGGAAAGGACATCAAGCTAAAGGGAGAAGAAGTTGAAGCAAGTTCATACAATTCAAAGACTTCATAAAAGGCTCAACTTCAAGATGAAATTCCAAGGTGGACTCGAATTGGACACAAAGGTGTCTCCACCATTCATATCAAAGAGCTTCGATTTTTGAAAATCAAAGATCGAAAATTTTCTTATGATGGACATAGAGCAATGGTTTACTCTAATGGAAGATTTTCAAGCTCCAACAAATAACAAAGGCAAAATTCTCAAGAAGAGCAAGTGGAGCCAAGAGCAAATCTAAAGATATGAGGCTAACGATAAAGTGACCAAGTTATTGGTCAATCTATTGCTAAGCAACATCTTGGAGCAAGTGGAAAATTTTGAGGATGTCAAGGTGCTATGCAGCAAATTGGCTAAAATCCATGAGGTCCCCACCACTGCACCAAACCGAGAAAAAAAATCAAAGAGGGCAACTCATTGGATCAAGAAGGAGAGGAGCCCGAAGTTGAGAGATGCTCAACATCAAAGGAACAAGAAAAGGCTTCATGCTCAACGGAATGCAATGAAAAGGGCAAAGAGAGAGCATATTCTTTGTTCCATGTACAAGATGAAGATGAAGAAGTCTCCACCTCTAGGATTGAGGGGGAGCGACATTCGATAACTCCAGGCTAAGAAGAAGAAGCTTCTACTTCCGGGTCAAGTGAAGAAGAAGAAGATGGAGCATCCTCAAAAAAATAAGAGACATTAAATGGAGGATCAAGTGTCATCCCTACACGTGAAGGTATAAGTAGTTCAATTAATAATAAAAATCATATTATTTGCTTTGAATGTAGGGAACATGGGCATTACAAGAGTAAATGCCCCAAATTGACCAAGAAGAAGGGTCAAGTGGCACCCAAGGCTAAGGAGAAACCTAAGAAGGTTGGCCCCGTGATAAGGAAGAGCAAGGAATACATTGTGTGTTTCTTGTGCAAGCAAAATGGACATTATCGAAGCCAATGGCCAAAGGGGAAGAAACCAACCAAACTCAAAGAAGAAAGCAAGAGTCAAGGGGGAGCTTGTAAGAGCAAACCCAAGGTATCAGTTATTGAGCGAATTTCTTTAAATCATGGTAAAAATCATGCTAGTTCAAATTTATATCATTTTAATGCTATTTATCAAAAAAATATAAGGCATAATAGGATTAAAGAAAAATACGTAACTCTTGTTGGTGCGGGAAGCATCCGACGATCGACCGTTGTTTTGATAATGACAAAAGAATTCAAAATTAAGTTATTTTATGATCTAACATACTTAATTGAGTGTTTCAGGAAAGTCCTAGCTGCGGTTAGGCAAGTGGAAAATCCTAGGGGGTGGTAACCTTAGGTCATAGGGGGTGGTAACCCTATGCGGAAAGTCTTCGCGGGTCGAGAGTTTCAGACAAAAGTCCTAGGGGGTAACCCTAGGTGGAAAGTCCTGGTGTCACGAACCAGGTGAAAGACTGGATTAGCTGAGAAGCGGAAGTCCAGCAGAAAGTCCGGAAGCTTCGAACACTGAGCAAAAGTCCAGTCGATCTGGAGGATCGCACTGGCAACAGGTAAATTTCCTGAGTGGAGTAGGTGAGGACGCGTTCCCCGTAGAGGGAACAGTAGGCGTCGGGTCGACCTAGGGTTTCCGGTTGGAAATCCAAAGTCAGATCCGGACAGTCTGATGACTGTCAATTATATGTATCATATTGTTTCTATGCTAACTTTGTTTTGCAAGGATTATGTTTGGGACTAACACATTTTGCAGGAACAAAGAAGCACACTTAGCCTCGGATGAACGGTGTCCAAGGCGCCTCCATGGGGCTTGGAGGCGCCTCGGGTGCTAGCAGAAGCCAGCTATCCAGAGAAGCTGGAGGTGCCTCGAAGGAAGCTGGAGGTAATGAAAATCCGAGAAGGAGGAGAACCTCTCGAGAAGAAGAAGTGGACGAAGGAACAAATCCACCAATCCGTAATCAACGACGAGGTAATGAAAATTTTTGAATTCTCATTACCTAACGATATCTTGTGTAAGATAGTTGGTTACAACAATGCCAAGGAATTGTGGAACAACTTGGCCAAGTTCCATGAGGGAAGCTCCAATTCAAGTCATGAAGAGGAGTCAAGTGAGTCAAGTAGCTCACTTCATGGAGGTAAGGAATTAGAAGTTGAGGGCTACTCAACATCTAAGGAAGAAGAGGAGGAGAGTTCTTCTTCAAGATTGGAGCAAGAAGAAGAAGTCTCTACTTCCGGAAGGGATGAAGAAGAAAGCATACAACCATCCTCAACCCTAGGTAACTCAAGCAATTTAATTTCTTGTAAATTACATATAATGTGCTTTGAGTGTAGGGAATTTGGGCATTACAAGAGTAAATATCCAAGGAGGATTAGGAAGACTCCACCGGCGCCAAAGGTCAAGGAAGCCGGAGTCCCGACACACAAAGGCAAGGAGCACGTGATGTGCTTCCAATGCAAGCGAAAGAGACACTATAGGAGTCAATGTCCGAGGGGGAGGCAACCTCACAAGGACAAGAGACCGAGCACGTCAATAGGGGGAGCTAAGGCAAACCCTAAGGTAACATTTAAGTCTCATTCTTGCAATAAGACACATGCTAGTAGTTTTGTTACAATTGTTAATAATGATAAGCATGTTAACTTTAGGAACCAATACATGAGCTTAGGAGCCAAACATGTTAACCTAGATAAGGATAATACTAGAAATGTCAACCCTAGAATTAACCCATCTAAGGCTAAGAAAAATCTAGGTAGAAATCCCAAATCATCTAGACATATGCCTAGGAATACCTCAAAGAAAAATGATAAATTAAAGCTTGAGGTATTAGAGAAAGAAAATCAAGTCTTGAGGTCAAGACTTGACTCTCTAGAAAAGGCTCTTGAGGATTTGACTCTAGGGTCTAGGGGTCAAAAACCCAAGTCCAAGGACAAGAAAGGTTTGGGTCACAAACCTAAGTCCCAAGTGGTCAAGCCCACTTACCATGATGCTCCATTCGATTATGTAACAAAACCTAGGACTAGGAAGACCATCACCAAGGTCACAAGGGGGTCACCCCTAGAGTTGATCTTGATGAGACCCAAATGACCAAGGCTTCAAAGCCTAGGAGGGTCATTAGGAGGGTTGCTAGGGAAGTCATCCCTAGTGAATATTTAGTGAACCCAATGAGCTCAAATAGGTATTGGGTTCCTAGGAGCGTGATTTCATCACGCTAGATGAGTTAGGGTGTGCCAACCTTACTTGAATAGGTAGTTAACCTAATCATGGTAAAAGGTGGCACTTTAGGAATTTTCAAGGTGTGATCAAGCCTTGAAAATGAAATTAAGAATTATTCCTAAGGTGATTAGAATGTGCCAACTACATTTGAGGAGTTCTCTTAGGTCAGTTTAATTGGCACATAGTGATCTAAACATCCTTGGTATATGATTTTAGGTCTATTACTCTTAGGAATATAGAACCTATGGCAAAATGATCAAAATTATCAAAAATGGCAACTAAGGCTAGAATTAGGTATTTCCTATACCTTTACATGTTATTTGTCATATATTGTTTGTCATATGCCATGTCATGACATCATATTTAATTTAGTATCATTTGAAATGTCATGATAATGCTTAGGTTATTTATATGTCATGCCTTAGTTAGAGTTTCACACTTTATGCCATGACATCATGACATTGGCACATGTTCCATTTATGATACTATTTTATGCCATGTCATCATCTCTTGCATTTATAATCGATGAAAATGATTTAAGGACTAAAACACAATTTGATATGGAGATCAAATTGTTGTTTAGAAAATGCATGAGAACCTAGTTAAGATGATCTAAATCCATATCTCACATCAAAATTGACTTGGATGTGTTTGATACACCTTAGATGTGTGTGAGATATTAGGATGATGAGTTAGGATCAAGGTGCATAGTTCTTGTACCTAGATGAGCCTAATTCGAAATTGGAGGATCATAGGGAAAACTTGTGTACAAGTCATGTACATATAGTCCTGAGATTATGGTCCTAAATTAAAGGGTTTAAAATCATTTTAAAATTGATTTGAAAAACTTTGATGAAGCTTTTCTAGTGATAGCATTCATCATTGAGCAAGTTGATACAAAGTTGAGTTAAACTTGAACTATTTCAAAGTTTTTCGAACTTTGTATCAAGTTTTGAAAATGGAAGTTATTTTCATCGAAAATTATTTTTCCATGATAATATATGTTATGAGGAATGTATCCTCAAAATTTTACAATTTTTGAAATTTTATGTGATTTTTGAGAGGTTTCTGAATTTCGGAAGTAGAAAAATCAGAAACTTCTGATATCAGAGTTGGGGACCGATCAGAGGGGATTCTGATCGGTCCAGGGCACTCTGGATCGGTCACTGGACTGATCTAGGGAAGTGTGGATCGGTCTGGTGACCGATCCAGGGAAGGTCTGATCGGTCAGGTGACCGATCAGCGCGTGCCAACTTGCTGATTTTCGACTGTTTTGTCTGAAATTTCAGCTGGGAGTTGGTGTTTTGGATTTCTAAAGGCTTGAAACTCTCCAAGACATTGTTGGTGCAATGGTCAAGGGGGAGTTGACCTTTAGGGGGAGTTTTACCTATTAGTCAAGGAGGAGTTGACTTTTAGGGGGAGTTTTTACTCCTAAAGACTTGAGTGATATGGGATTATCACTAAGTTAATTGTTGACCTTAGTATCAAGGGGGAAATTAAGGGTTTCAATGAAAGGTATGAGACCTTCATTAGAAAGAAACTCTTGACCTTGATTCACTCTTTTTGATGTGTGTCAAAAAGGGGGAGAGTGTAGGTTTGGGGAGAATGTTCAAGGAAGAATATTAGAAAACCTAAGTTAGGTTATGGTTTTGTCAAACATCAAAAAGGTGAAGATTGTTGGTGCAACCTTAGGTCAAGGTTGACCTGGTTGACCCGACTCGAGTTGACATGACTCGAGTTGTATTTTGATGTTTGACGAGAACAGGAGAGTTGTATTTTGATGGGAGATTGTTGGTGCAACCTTAGGTCAAGGTTGACCTGGTTGACCTGACTCGAGTTGACCTGACTCAAGTTGTATCTTGATGTTTGACAAGAACAGAAACTTGGGAGGTTGTGGGTGCAACCCTTGGTCAAGGTTGACCTGGTTGACCCGAGGTGAGTTGACTTGGCACGGAAAAGTCCAAGCAGGGAGCTTGGCACGGGAAAAGTCCAAGCAGGGAGCTTGGCACGGGAGAAAGTCCAAGTATGGAGACTTGGCACGGAGAAGTCCAAGTATGGGAACTTGGCAAGTGGAAGTCGGAGAGGGCTCGGTAGCTCGTTCTCCTAGGTCCGAGAGGGCTCGGTGGCTCGTTCTCGGGACAGTGAAGACGGAGAGAGCTCGGTGGCTCGTTCTCTGGATCGAGAGGGCTCGGTGGCTCGTTCTCTAGATCAGGAATGGAAAATCTGGTGAGTGAAGCCGGTGAAAATCACGTGAGTGAAGCCGGTGAAAATCTTGGTGAGTGAAGCCGGTGAAAGTCCCGTGAGTGAAGCCGTGCAGATGGAAAGTCCTGGTGAGTGAAGCCAGGCGGAAAGTCTGGTGAGTGAAGCCAGATTGGAAATCTGGTGAGTGAAGCCAAGTGAAAACCCTAGTGAGTGAAGCTAGGTGAAAGTGAAAGTCCTGGTGAGTGAAGCCAGGCAGTTGGGAAGTCCTGGTGAGTGAAGCCGGGCAAGGAAAAATCCAGATGGATCAAGGCTGATCGGACATCTGGTGTTGTGAAGGTCAAGTAGGTCAAGGGAGTGACCGGATACTTGGCACGAAGAGAAAAGTCTAAGTGGGTCAAAGGGATTGACCGGACACTTGGTAGGGAGTCTTAGCAGGTCAAGGGAGTGACCAGATGCTAAGCATGAGATACCAATAGGTCAAGGTTGACCGGATATTGGTTTGGAAGGCGTGGGACTTGGTTTGGGCAAAAACCAAGAGCTGGATCGATCAGTGGATCGATCCAGTGATACACTGGGTTATCTGATCGGTCTAGTGACCGATCAGTAACCAAACAGTATGCTACTGTATGTTATCTGATCGGTCTGCAGACCGATCAGAAAGCGAACAGAAGGCAAAGAGAAAAGGAGGGGATCGGTCTGTGGACCGATCCACATGCACCCTGATCGGTCCACAGACCGATCAGGAGACGATCAGAGAGTTGGGCGAGTTCTCTGTGAAGAGTGCTTATCGGTCTGGGGACCGATCAGCATAGGTCCTGATCGGTCCCCAAGACCGATCAGGGTGGAGCCTGATCGGTCCAGGTATAGCCGTTATGAGTGACAACGGCTATCTCCGTCTTCTTCGCTGTCTTCTTTGCAGTGCAGGTTATAAAAGGAGATCGAGGGTTTCTACAGCAATACTTCTTCTTCTTCCTCTCCTCAGCTGCTACCTCTTGCTTTTGTAAGAGCTTGCTGTTGCTGAGCTCTTCTTACCTGAAGCTTCGCGTGAGCTTCCTCGGCTGGGGTCTCCAACAGTTGCTGTTGTATTTGGCCCGTGAAGTTGCTGCTTCATCAACAGCCGACGAGAAGGCAAGATTGTTTGTTTTTTTCATTCATATTGTTGCTTCTTCTTGTGTATTCTTGTACTCCTATTCTTGCTGGTGCAAGAAAGATTGTGGCGAGGTTTCTCCACCCAGAAGGAGTATATATATTAGCCGGTTCTCCGGGGACTCATCCACCGACGGATTGATAGGCTTCGTCCACCTTACGGACACGCCGAGGAGTAGGAGTTTATCTCCGAACCTCGTTACATCGCTGCGTGTTGAGGTTTGATCTTCTTGTCTTTGTTTCTTTGTTTTATTTTTCGCTGCGCTAACGTCAACTTGTAGAAAGAAACGAAGATTTGGGGTCGGCTATTCACACCCCCCTCTCTAGCCGCATCCGAAGGTCCTAACAGTATTAATATATTTTCTTTTGAAAATCATTCCTTTTTTATGTACGTCATAACTCATCATGCATCGTTTTAGTTTTCTTGTAATTAAAGACAATGTCATTTACTAACAAGTGACATCTTAGGTGGATGTTCATAATTCCTAAAATGTCCAGATAGATATGCATGATCCCTAGTTTAGGACAAAACCAAAATCTACATCTCACAAAGACTATAAGATGACTTGAATGTGTTTTAGTATACATTAGATATATGTGAGATGCTAGGATGATGGACAAGACTCGAGATGATGATTTAGTGCATCTATTTAAGTTTTGATTTCATCAAAACACATAGTTAATGGGTACTCCAATTATTGGGAAAGCTAATGTATAAGTCATGTGCATTGAGCCCAAAGAACATGGTTGGAAATTGGTTTTGAAAAATATTTTAAATATACTTTGGAAAACCTTGGTGAAGACTATATTTTGATAGTAATCATCATTGAAAAGTTGGACATAAACTTGGAAGAAACATTGAAGTTTTTATAAGATTTCAAGTTTGTATTAATCTTTGAAAATATGAAGTATTTTATTAGAAAACTATTTTCCTTGATAGTATATACCCTAAATAATGTCTACAAGAGTTTTCATAATTTTTAGAATTTTGTAGAATTTTTTGGGGCATTTTCGAATTTCGTTGAAATTCACTTTCAGGAAATCAGAGCTTCAATCGATCACCCAATTAATTGGAGTATCTCAATTGATCGAGCGATCGATTGAGAAAGGTATTATCGCGAGCAGAAGTTTTTTGAATCGATCAGCCGATTGATTCAATCTTGGCTGGATCGATCAGTGGATCGATTCACACAATTTTTTTGTGAACAAAATCTCGCTGAATCAATCAGTGAATCGATTGAGCAAGTGTCAATCGATTGAGTCCCAACCCAATCAATTGAAAAGGCTGATTTTGGCTGGGAAAGTCTGATTTCAGCACTTTAAGTCATTTTTAGTCCCTTTAACCACTTCTAACCCCTTGGAATATATTTATATACATTTAAGGGTAATTTTTTCTGATGAAAATAAGGATAAATGGTTAAGGATCACTAAATTGAAGTTAGGTTAAGGTTTGTATTCAAATATTGATACTTAAACCTCAAAACTTCAAGTTTTTGAGTTTCCTAAAAATTTAGGAACTCCAAGTCATTGTTGGTGCAATGACAGAAGTTTGGAGCATGTCTTTAGGGGGAGTTACTCTTTAAGGACATAAAAATTATTTTTCAAATACCATGGAAGGTGGTTTAACCTTCGTTAGAATTAATGCTCAAGGATGAACATTGGCTACAATGAAGGGTATAGGACCTTCATTGTTGGAATGATGAATGCTCTAGGATGAGCATTGTGAAGTGGTTAATGCTCAAGAGTGAGCATTGAAGACAATGAAGGGTGTGGAACCTTCATTGTGGTGTTGTGAACAACATGTGAGGTTGTGAACAACGTTGGATAACTCTTCAGAAGGAGAGTTTTTGATGTGTGCAAATAGGGGAGAATGTAGGATTTAAGTTAGGCCTTCATTGCCTCTCTAGGAAAGTTTGGGGGAGAATGCTCTCTAGGAAAGGGAGAGAATGAAGGAAACCCTCATTTATGCATTGACATAAAGGAAAGTTGAGGCTATAGGATTAGCCTAACTTAAAAGTATTGTCAAACATAAAAAAGGGGGAGATTGTTGGTGCAATATCCCTAGGTCAAGGTTGACCTGGTTGACTAAGCATGAATTGACTCAAGCTTGAGTCTTGATGTTTGAGTTTTGATGTTTGATAATACATGGAGATTGCAGATGCAATCATCCGATTGGGGAGATTGTTGATACAATTCTCATCTAGTCAAGGACTGACCAGTTAGATGTGAAGAAGAGTCAAGTAGGTCAAAGGGTTGACCGGATACTTGACTCGGAAAGTCTTAACTGGATGTTAGACAAGGGGAAGTCCTGGTGAGTGAAGCTAGGTAGTTGAAAATCCTGGTGAGTGAAGCCAGGTGAAAGACCTAGTGAGTGAAGCTAGACAGTTGGAAAATCCCGGTGAGTGAAGCTAGGTGAAAGACCTAGTGAGTGAAGCTAGGTGAAAGTCCTGGTGAGTGAAGCCAAGCACATGGAAAGATTTGGTGAGTGAAGCCAGGCAGATAGAAAGTCCTAGTGAGTGAAGCCAGGCAGATGGAAAGTTCTAGTGAGTGAAGCTAGGCAGATGCAAAGACCTAGTAAATAAAGCCAGGCACGTGGAAATCTAGGTGGGTCAAGGTTGACCGGACAGTTGGTGTTCGGAAGTCCAAATAGGTCAAAGGAGTGACCAGATATTTGGCACAAGGAAATCCAGATGGGTCAAGGGTGACTGGGCATCTGGTAGAAGGAAGTCCAAGTGGTCATGGAGGACCGAACACTTGGCATGAGACGGTAAGTCCAAGTGGGTTAAGGTTGACCGGACACTTGACACGAGGAGAAAAGTTCAAGTGGGTCAAAGGATTGACCGACCACTTGGTGAAGAAGTTCCGATAGGTCAAGGTTGACCAGATGCTAGGCATAAGAAGTTCCAACAGGTCACGGTTGACTGGATGTTAGAATTGGGGGCCCTTAAGCTTGAGTTAAGCAAGTCAAGGGTGGTAAATCAATCAGCCAATCGATTGAACCGAAGCCCAATCGATCAGCTGATCGATTGGGAGAGTGGTGCGATAAACATTAGCTCAATCGATTGGTTGATCGATTGGGACCTTATATCGCGTGCATAGAAGCCTTCCCAATCGATTGGCCGATCGATTAGGCACCGCCAATCGATCGCCCGATCAATTGGTAGCTGGAAATTGCGTGCGACGTGATAAAGCCTAAATCGATCGGGTGATCGATTCAGGCCTTTTCTAGCAGAGCACAGAGGCTCTCTGAATCGATTGAACGATCGATTCAAGCCTCCCCAATCGATTGGTCAATTGATTGGGATGTGACCGTTGCGTAGGTTAAAGTCGTTGGCGAGCGATTTCTTCATTAGTTCTTTGCGAGCTTTATCCTGATCCTCACACGATCTTCTCCATCGAGCTCAGCGACACACACTAGATCTTGAAGGCTTAGAGAAGAGTATTGGTACACTTCCAAGCAAGTCAAGAAGTGTATTCAAGCAAGAAGAAGAGCAAGCTAGAGTTTCGTCATTGTAAATTTTGTAAGATTTGATCTTGTATTAACTTGTATTTTGTTCTTCTTGTATATCTCTGTGTGTGAGTTTGAACAAGGCTTCTCCGCCTTCGGTAGTTACCGAAAAGAAGTGTTTTCATAGTGGATGAGTGAGTGAGGGATGGATCCTTGGATTAGTCACCTCTTCTTGAGGTGGATACCAAGTAAATCCTCATGTTAGCGTTGTGAGTCTTGTTTCGAGTTTTTCTACTGCATATCAACAACAGCGAAGTAAGCAAACGAAGCGTGATGAGCTATTCACCACCCTCTAGCATCAATCGACCCTAACAACACTGAACCAAGGGACTACGGAGAATAACAGCCTTGAGCAACCGAGAGGAAAATTTCGGCTGAGTGGCTCCCCCGTTCGGCCAAACAGTGGGACCCCTTCTATATCTCGTCATATCCTTCTAGGAGTTAGCGTCGCTGACAACAGGGCAAGTGAACAGACAAATAGTATAACGAAAACTTCTACTGTCATATCATAGATTTACATGCCTTGTTAATGAATGATATCAAAGACATTTTCTTGACATATCTTTTCATAGAACAGTTAGAAAAATATACACATGTCTTGAGAAGTGTACACATCTGTTACAGAAGCATTATATAAAAGGGGTCCATACACTGATAGAGATATGCGTTATTTATACTTGAGCTCTCGTTGTTGTTACATTTATATATATATATATATATATATATATATATATAATTTTGAACGTGTAAATTTGTGAGTCAACAAATCAAGTACTTAGTAATTTAAACTTAACTAATCCCAAACTAATCGGATTAAAATTTAAAAACTTAAATAAAAGATGATAATAGTAGTAGTAGGTAGTAGTATGGGTCGAAATGTAATTTACTAGCATGAATGGGAAATTTCGGAAACTTTTGGGCGAAAGTGGGGAAAAAATTCCCTAGTAATATGATAATATAATATATGGGGATTTATTGGGTTAGAAATATAGCATCGAATATTAATTAATTATAATTTACGATGATTATATACTCATCCACTAAGATATCTCTTTTACGAATTGTTCATCTTAAATTATATAGATGGAATACCATCAACATCTCATAGCGAAGAGATATAAAAAATATCATCGATTTAAAAAGTTATAAAATATTTTTATTAGCACGATTTTTTTAAAAATTGAATTCAAATATAAAGTCACGAAAATATAGATTCAAAATGAATAATATCATATTATTATATAAATATCATTTGGACAGAACAAATGATATCTAAGTTATAATTCAGACCAAATATCATGTGCAATGATCTTGAACGTAGTTACGAGAGGTCCAGAATAAGTTAGGATAATCAGATGCTCACAATAAGATCCGGAGAAGATCAGGATGATCTGATGCTCGTGGATAAGCTTAAAGCATGTCAGGATAATTGAATGCTCATAGGGAAAGACCTAGAATAGGTCAAGACGATCGAATACTTACGGAAAGACTCAAAGTAGGTCAGAAGAGACCGAATGTGAATACTCGTGATGAGACTCGGAGCATGTTAGGATCGGATGCTAATAGAGAGGTCTGGAGCAGATAAAAAATGGTCGAATATTTACAAAGAGGTCTGAGCCATTAGAATAATTATAATCTTTCGTTTGAAGTGAAGATTGTTAGAATATAATCAAAATTACATATTAGAAAGTATGAAAATGATTATAGATTTAAAATAATATAAAATATTTTTATTAGTACAAGATGTTCTAGATAAATTATAAGACTAAAATTATATCTTTTAGATCATTAAATATGAATAAAAAATTATAATATCATATGACCGTAACATCAGAAGGGAAAAAATTTCTTTCCGAGAATAGACTTCTGTAAAAATTTAACCCTTACTTTATTATAGTAAACCTATCATTCCCTAATTAATGGGACACCCGAGACAAAAATTAAAGAAGGTAGACGGTGAAAGGAGCCAATTGGCCTTGGAACCTGCCAAATTTGAAGTCGCAATCAGCGACCGCCATCAATGATGACGTTAACTCGATCAGTTGCTGGACAATTTTATTATTATTATTACTTTTTTATCCTACTATAAATTCATTCTATATTATTTATTTATTATTCTTTGCACACGTCCCCATTCGAGGTGTGGACCCGCACACCCTCAGATCTACACTACAAGCCACGGACAAATGGCCCGCCGTGAAGAAAAATTAGGCTTTTTTTTAATAAAAAAATTGTCCAAAAACAACGCCACTGTAGCAGAGATAATAACGGTTATAATTTCTAAGCCTAACGTGATTTATATTAATTAAAAATAAAATTATGATTTATAATTGTTATAATATAATGTTTCATCAATATACTGATATTTTGATAGCTATGTAATTACTATATCATTTTATTATTAACATAAAAAAAAATTAAAATATTGCTATAATGAAAAATTATCAATGTTGTTATTAATATTAAAAAAAATTAAAGTGTTGCTACAATAAAATATTATCAATGTTGACTAGAGATCAGTGTTCATATTGTAATAACTATGCATTATAAGTATGAATTAAAATTGAATATGTATATTTATAGTAGTTATCAAATCGTAATTACAATAAAAATATACCAGCTACTACATTTAGCTATCATAATTGTATAATAGTTACAAACTCATAAAAATAAGGGTAATTTTAAAAAATAAAATATACAGTGACGAAATGAGATGCTCTTCCAATTAAAAATAGAGTCCTTTTGATTTTTTAATAAAATAAAAATAAATAAATATTGTTTAAAATAAAAATATATTAAAATAATTGAAATTATTTAAATTTAATTAAAATAATCTTGACTTATCAAAATTACCAGCACTATATTCAAATACTCTTTTATCAACTTACTAAAAAAACTTAAATTTCATTAAAATTATTCTAATTTGATTAAAATCAATTTAATATTATTGTAGCGACTATAATAGTAAAGCTATTTTAACTGAATAAAAAAATTATTTAAATTTTAAATTTTTTAATAAAATTGATAAAAAATATATGTTAATGTAAGAGGGCTTCTTGTGTTATAATTTTGATAAGTTGAAAAAGAAATTACTTAATGATGCAGTAACACATTTTTTTTTTAAACAAAATATGCCCTTTTGACAAAAATAGAATAAACTGAGAGAAAAATATTTTAGGTAAATGGTAATGATTCAAATAAAATAAATTGAGCGAGAAAAAATAAATATCAATTTTGAGTAGTTTTAGATATTGTATTTTTCACTAATTTGTTTTTTATTTTTATTTTTAGGTGGGCACACGAGGAAGAGGCTCGAAACTGCCTATAACTGTTTGCCGTGCGCTTGATGTCATGCTTTCGGTTTGGGAGATGTGAGGTAATGCTTGCGTCATCAAAACAGAGTGGGCCCAGTATTGTATTTTTCAAATATTCCTTGCGTTAAATATTTTTTATATTTATAAAAGCAAGGATATTTTTAATGGGCTCATGATAGCGGCCCAAGGACCAAGCCCAGTTTGTTTTCAATGTCCAAAAATCACGGTGATCCACGTCACCCACAAGCACGCGTGGCTACTCCTCGGAAACATAAACGAGAAAAAGAAATGAGATTATCAGACACGTGGATAAAGCCAACAAAGGACAGACGTGGAGAACTGACAGCGCTTGCTTACGTGTATACGACGCAGCAATTATAGTAATCTTATCCAAAACAACAAGATTCCGGTTGTGGGCCCATCACTTTTTTTTTGTTTTTTCTCGGCTAATGTTATCGGATCTCTCAAATCTATACCTAGATTTGCTAAATTTGAGTTGACGGTTCAGTTGCACCGCTGGATCCTCGTGAGAATCCTTATCCCCATCAATCCAATTTACCTAATTATATTAAAAGATAATTAAGAAATCTAAATCCGTAAACTACTATAAGTAAACGCACTCTCCCATTCCTCAACTCCATTACCATTCCCATTCCCTTTTGATTGCAAGAGAGGAAATCGAAGATGTTGGCAATTTTCCAGAAGAACTTTGCCCGCCCTCCGCCGGAGCTCATCTCGCCGGAGCACGCTGGATGCCAGCGCCACCCTAAGAACTCCGACGAGATCCTCCGCGACTTCCACGCAGCGCACCCCGGCAACTCATTCGGCGCCACCTTCTCCGGCGGCGCCGCCCTCGCCTCCCTCGGCCCCCGCGCCCCCCGCCCTTCCTTCCTCCACCAAAGGTCGAATTTTGAAGCGGAATCCGCAATGTTTCCGTCGCGAATCATCCGAAATTAACTGAAATTAAAACTTCTTTTCCTCTATTTTTGCAGATTGTTCTGTAGCTACGACGACGTTTACTGCGTGTTCGTCGGGAGCATCCACAACTTGAGTTCCCTGGTGCGCCAGTACGGCCTCTCCGGCAAGTCCGCTGACGAGGCGCTGCTCGTGATCGAGGCCTACCGCACGCTGCGCGACCGCGGGCCCTACCCGGCCGACCAGGTCCTCAAGGACCTGGCCGGCAGTTTCGCCTTCGTCGTCTATGACGACGCCACCGGCGCCGTCTTCGCCGCCTTGGTAATTGCATCCCTCCCCTGTTCGACGTATTTTCTAACTAGAAACGCCGTGTTTAATTTTCAACTCGGGCGTCACTTGTGTGGCTGCAGAGCTCCGACGGCGGCGTGCCGTTGTACTGGGGCGTGGCGGCGGATGGGTCGGTGGTGATCGGCGACGAGGTGGAGATCGTGAAGGGCGGCTGCGGGAAGTCGTACGCTCCGTTCCCCGCGGGGTGCATGTTCCATAGCGAGGGAGGGCTGAGGAGCTTCGAGCATCCGATGAACAAGGTGAAGGCGATGCCGCGAGTCGACAGCGAGGGCGTCGTGTGCGGCGCCGGCTTCAAGGTCGATTCCTCGGACAAGTTCAACGCCATGCCGCGTGTCGGGAGCGCCGCCAACTGGGCCTCCACGTGGGACGCTTAGAATCTTCATGTAATCTAGCTGCCGTGTCCTGTTATGATTGTGTCGTTCATTTGAAAATGTTTAAGGTTTGTGACTTCTCCAATTCTGAGATATCCTTTCGATTTCTTTACGCCCAAAATGTAGAACTCGAAAAAAACATGGTGACATGTGTTTTAAACGAAGAAAAAAATTTGTGATTTTTCTTATGGTAAAGAGGGAATCTGTTCTTACTGTAACATATGATTCATTGATAAGTTAGCTATATTACCAATTTAATTGTTAATCATCGAGTAACAACGATGATAATCATGTGGTTGGGAGCATGGACAAAGATAAATAAGAAGAAAAGGATTAGAACAACGGTTAGGAGTTTCCCGCGCAGTTACTCTGACACTCAAGTTAGAAGGTGAAGAAGATGACTATTTGGATTGATGTATGTAGGTGTGCTCTTGGATGTCAGGAATAACTACTTTTTATAGAGAGAACAAATATTTTCTATCTGTTTCGATCTTCATGTTGTCATTATTTAATTCTTTAAATAATCTCTGATTTATTCATGCCGATATATTTTTCCTAAAATAACTAGGATTAACAAATTTTTTTCTTCTATTCTGATTCTCACACTGCTGCTATTATTTAATTTCTTAAATAATATAAAATTTATTCACATCGCTGCCTTTTCCTATAATAATTCAAGATTTGCACGATGTTTTTTTCCCCTAAAATGATCCTTCATCCTGCATTGTTCAAGAGTCGGGAGATCCGAGAAACGAGGAAGCTAAGGAGCCGAGAGTTGAGAGGCCAGGAGTGAGAAGCTAGAGAAGCGAGGAGGCCGAGGAGCCAAGAGTCAAGAGGCCAAGAGTTGGGAGGTCAGAGAGACCAGGAGGCTGAGGAGTCGAGAGACCCGAGAAGTCGGGAGGTTGAGGAACCAAGAGGTCTGAGAGGCTAGGAGACTGAGGAGCCAGGAGACCCTAAATTTTCTTGTTGGGATTATCTCAGCAATGTTCTCCAATCCTCTCTTATCCACGTGACGCCTCATAATCACTTTCTGGATTACAAATCTCCCTTTCAAATCTAGTCAAAGAAGGTAAAAGGTTGACTGACTAGACTGTAGTGTAACCGGAATGATCTCATTTGCTTCGACTGCTTAAGTTATGTGGCAAAATCCAAATTTCAATGGGGAGAAGGGATTATTAAGTCTAGGGGGAGGTATTATCCAAATTTCAAATTGTAAAATCTTTTTTGCACTTATTTGCAAAATTATTTGTTTTTACATTATATTTGTTTATCTTAGCTTAACTTGAGTTGCTCACATCAAACAGGGGAAGATTGTTAGAACCCCAAAATTATTTTGATATGATCAAACAAATTAAGTTAGGTCCTATTTGGTGTAATCCCTGTATCTAAGTGTGCAGGAGCTTAGGAGTACAGGAAGTCGAGCGGAAGACGCGGCTAGCAAGAAGGACGGCACGGAAGAGAGCCGACGGGCTCGATGCGTTCGAGGGACGAGTTGTTGCGGAAGAGTACATCGGTGGACGAGAAGAACGTACGCGACGTTCGAGGGACGAGAACCCGAGGAGGAATGCTGCTCGAGGATAAGGCCGGAAATTGGATTAGGGTGAGCCATATTCCGGATAACCGAAATCACCCAAGCGAGTGGAACTAGAGTGGAAGACCCGGACCGAGGCGAGCAGAACCGGAGAAGAGGGTCTGGACCGAAAAAATCAACTGTGTTGACTTTTGTGGGTCCGGGCGCCCGGAACCCTTCCGAGCGTCTGGAACTCAACTCTTATCAGAATTGACGTGTAACTTGATCGATGCGTCGAAGATAGAATTCTATCCCACTCCAGGCACTCAGAACCCTTCTTAGCGCCTGGAACAGTGCTATAAATATAGCTCTAATTTCAATAGTTCAGATAACAACTTGTAATTCATTTCTTTCGGTTCTACTTTCATTTGTGAGCTGTTAACATTGTAAGAGGCTACTCCGCCCGAAGGAGATCGTCATAAAGTGCGCTTCATTTTCCTTTGATTAGCAATCTTCTGATTGCAAACCAAGTAAGTCTTCTTGTGTTTTCTGTCTATGTAATTAGTCTCTTAGTTTTTTATTACAAATATTCTTTATTAAATTATAAGTCGAGAAATGGTTGAGTTTGTTTTTGCAGGACAATTCATCCCTCCTCTTTTGCCGGCCACCAAGGGTCCAACATCAATCACCCCAGTCACCCAAAATCGTTTGGAAATCATTGTAGGAGGAAGAGGCTGGTTGAAGATGACTATCAGGGTTTTGTTGTATATAGGTATGTGTATATATACCTTAGATGTCGGAAAGTACTATTTTTTTATAGAGAGAGAACAAACATTTTCCCTACGTTCAAATCTTCGTGCTATCATTATTTAATTTCTTAAATAATCTCTGATTTATTCATGCTACTACCTTTTTCTAAAAAAAAATCAAGATTAACAGATTTGTTCCTTTTATTCTGATTCTCGTGATGCTATTATTTAATTCTTTAAATAATATAAGATTTATTTACATCACTGTTTTTTCCTATAATAATCAAAATTTGTGCAATAAATTTTTTTTCTTCTTGAAATAGTCTTTTATCTTGTATCATTCAAGAGTCAAGAGGTTAGGAGGCTTAGGAGCCAAGAGTCAAGAGGCCAGGAGCTGAGAGGCCCGAGAGGCTAGGAGGATGAGGAGCCGAGAGTCGAGAGGCCTAAGAGGCCAGAGACATGAGAGGACAGGAGGCTGAGGAGCCAAGAGACCCTAAATTTTCTTGTTGGAACCACCTTAGCAGTGTTCATCAATTGTCTCTTATCCACGTGGTGTTTATTGATCACTCCCCGGATCAAAATCTATTAGACAATTTATACGACCGGTATTTAGTTGGTTTCAAGTTAGTAGGATGCCCCTATGTGGTCCCATCTTGAGGGACCGAGTCCATCTGAGTTGGCCAACTCTAATTTTCTGACCTGCCAAGCAGTCCAACCTCTCAACTTGCCTTTGGTTCAACCTCTTGGCTTGCCGACTTACTAAGTAATCCTCCCAGCTTGTCGACTTGCCAAGCAGTTCGACCTCCCGATTTGTTGAGCAGTTTGACCTCCTGACTTATCGACTTGCTGACCTACTGAGCAATCCAACTTCCTAACTAATTGCCGATTCAACCTTCCGACATACTAAGGGATACGATAGTTACCATAATACGCGAAGGGACATGATAATTACAATGAAATCCTTTAGGGAGGCACGCTCCTTTAATTCCTCTCCCTCTATCAGATGAGAAGAGGACTCAAAAGGAGATCATTTTAATATGTTTTACTCCATTATTTATCGTTTTCTTTATTTCTTTCTATTATACTCTTTTGAGGCTCCATGATGATTTAGACATCACAAGAATCTCACCGGGTAATTCCCGACGAGTTCTTTAACAAGTACTATTTCTTACATAGTTGGCTAACTACATCTTAAAGAGAAACTACGTTACAAGAAGAAAATTTTAATGTCATTACTCTTTGATAGGGAAAATTTGCATGCAGTTTCTATTGGCAAATAAAACTTTACATGCAATCCCTATTGATAAAAATCTTTATTTCTACTCGCTAGTCAAATATATTTACATAATTGCCTTTGATATTTTTAGGTATAAAAAGTCCAAAAATGAGTATATTTCCTCTTAAATTCAGTACATTAAACTAGAATCTAGTATATTTTCTATTAAATTCAGCATGATTCTTTTTCCACCTAAATTGGATAGAAAATATACTAGATTTTTTTTAAATAGTACTCAATTGGATGGAAAATATACTAGATTTTTTAAAATGATGCTGAATTTAGGAGTAATTATATTAAACAGGAAAAGAGTAGTGCTCGATTTAATAGAAAATATACTCGATTCTAGTTTAAAGTGCTAAATTTAATAGGAATTATACTCGTTTTTAGATTATTTGTATCTAAAAAATATGAGGGACAATTTTGATAGAAAATATACTCTATTCTAATATAAAGTGTTGATTTTAAGAGAAATTATACTCATTTTAATATATTTTCCATCAAATTGAGTACACTTATTTTTCCACCTTAGTTGAATGAAAAATATATTAGATTTTCTTTAAATGATACTCAATTGGATGAAAAATATAATAGATTTTTTTTAAATGGTGTTAAGTTTAGGAGGAATTATATTAAATAGGAAAAAAATCATGCTTAATTTAATAGAAAATATATTTGATTCTAGTGTAAAGTGCTGAATTTAATAGGTATTATATTCGTTTTTAGACTTTTTGTACATAAAAAATATGAGGGTCAATTTTAATAGAAAATATATCCGATTCTAATACAAAGTACTGATTTTAAGAAGAATTATATTTACTTTTTGACCTTGTGTACTTAAAAATTTTGAGGAATAATTAGATAATAATATTTATATGAGAGAGTTGAAGTAATAAAATTTTACATATAGAAAATAATTTTTTTTTTTTTTTATGATTAAAGACCACGTATAAAATTAAAATTACGATTGAAGTTTTTTTTTTCTAATTTACCGCCCTTTGATATGAGATAAACTTTTGCTGTCATCAGTGCGATGAGATTTCTGATCCGTGAGCAAATGTAATTTTTTTAAATAACGTAATTGAATAAATAGAAAATAATTTATCTCTTCTATTATTATTTTAAAAATATTTTATAAATAAATTATTTTGCGATGCATATTATTTTGTGTCTCAACGCGTGCTACTTCATGGGTCACATTCACATTGTGACTTCTTAATAATACGAGCACGTGCGATTAATGACTCGACCTTCTAATCACCTCCCTTGAGTGAGTGTTTGATTCTTAAACGGTTCGAACGCACATGGATGAGGATGACCCAAAAATACCCGAACAGCTAGTTCTGTACTAGCGGCATTACCAATTTCATGGATTCAAATTGGGTCTGGAGTTCTGGATCCGAGTCCGAACTCCGATTAGAGAGGTGCCGTTGCGTTCCAAAAACCTGAGCACCCATAAAATGACGCCGTGATGACTGCGACGCCCTACTACTTCCTGACGCTGCCTCGTCACGTGACGCCCGCGAGTCCAAGACGGCGAATGAGCTGCTGCCACCGATGCCCTCGGCCTCTCCGCCGTCGATGATCGTCTCTTCTCTCTCAGTGTCCGCCTTCGCCTGACCTCTCGCCGCCGCCGGCATCGGCCTCCCCATCCGCCGTACCTCCTGCTCTCGGTCACTCTTCCGAGCACGTCTCGATTCCAAGATCCTTCTCCTCGGCCTTAGTGTGTTCGCGAAAAACTGCCTGTGCTAGGAGCCTAGGTATTGGTTTCTTTGTTCGTTTTCTTTTGCGAAGGGATGATTTTCTTGCAAGTGTTGTGTTCTTGATTGGGGTTTCTTTTTGTTCCACAGGCGGGGGAGGGAGGTGTCAGATTCGCTTGCTCTGATAGCCGATGATGGATTTAGCTTGTGGCGTTCGGACGCCGTCGATGGCGCTCGATCGCGGCATTGGTTCGGGTTATTTGAGGTTGGGATACAGAGGGCGGAGTCGCTATTCAGTTCACGAGTCTAGAGTTCATATCGGGACTGGCTCTTTGGGGAGGAAACGTTGCGGGCTTCGTTGCATTCCTGGCGAAGCGCATGGGAGAGGTTGGGCGGACTTGTTTAGTTTTTCCGAGCAAAGGGGGAAGGTTTATCTCCTTAGCCATCGGAAACTTTTGAACCGGTCCATGCTATTGAGTTGTCATTCCAGTGATTCGATGGCATATATTGACGCTAGCAGAGAAGATACTGATTTGACTCAAGGTGAATTTGTAGATGAACATAAATCTGATATGGAGGAATCAGAAATAGAGCCTGCTGATGATTCTAAGTCGATTAGCCCGTTGGCAGAGGAAAAAGATGCCTGTCAGATGGATGAGCCGAGGGAGTTGCTCCAGAAAGCTATCAAAGAATTGCAGGCTGCTAGAATTAACAGTGCCATGTTTGAGGAGAAGGCATTGAAGATATCAGAAACAGCAATTGCCTTGAAAGATAAAGCTGAACATGCTTGGGATGATGTCAATTCTGCTGTTTCCACCATTCAGGAGATTATTATTGAGGAAGATATTGCCAAAGAAGCAGTTCATAAGGCTACCATGGCACTTTCGATGGCTGAGGCCAGGCTGCAGCTGGCACAAGGAGCTACTGATTCCAAAATGGAACAGAAGATATTGCTAGAACCTTCTGCTGATAACAACAATGAACAAACACTTTTATCTGCTCAAGAAGAGATCAGGAGCTGTAAGGAAACCTTGGAAAGCTGTGACGAATCATTGAAACATATCCAAATAAGGAAACAGGAACATCAGAAAGAAGTAGAGAGGTTACGTGAAATTGCTGAGAATGCTCAGTTGGAATCATTAAAGGCTGAGGAGGATGTGTTGAACATTATGCTTCTTGCTGAAAAAGCAGTTGCATTTGAAGTTGAGGCTACTCAACATGTTAATGATGCAGAGTTGGCATTACAGAGAGCTGAGAAAGCCAGCACGTCTACTGATGCTTCAGAACAGCAACCACAACCTTCTGAAGACCAGTTAGTTAAGGAAGAGACAATTTATGTGGAGTTAGCAGGAGCTACTATTGATGATGGAACTTCTGAAAGAGATGATGTTGTTCTTGGTGATGTAACTGTTAAAAGTACTGAAGAGGTTAAATCATATGATGAAATGAGTGATAAAGAGAATGGAAAGTTAATTTTGGATTCTGTCAAAGATGCTGATATGGAGGTGGAAAAGTCAAAGGCAAAGAAGCAGGAACAGAAGGACTTGATTAAGGATAGCCCTCCATCTCTTTATTCCCCCAAGACATTATTGAAGAAGTCATCAAGATTTTTTTCTGCATCATTTTTTTCTTTTCATGTAGAAGATGAAAAATTCACACCTGCCTCTGTCTTCCATGGCCTTGTTGACTTTGCAAAGAAGCAAGCACCCAAGTTGGTTATTGGGATATTATTTGCTGGGCTGGGGTGAGTTTTATCATGGTAATCCATTAACTTTTGCTACACTGCATCCTATTAAATATATGTATTAACATTGACAGTTAATACATGCTATTTAATCTGTAGCTATCTTCAATTCTCATTTCTTCAACCCAGAGTACCCTGTTGCTATGGGAATCTTGTATCAACAAAATAAAGAACATAGAGCTTCAACATGACACATTTTTTTGTCTATTGCTTTTGAATCACGTGGGACATATTTGAGAAGTCTACTCATGGAAAGAGTGATTTGATCGTACTACCAATAACAGCTACTAATTTCCTTGCAAGATAATCATCTATCTTATAAACTTGAACATGATTGTTATTACAAACAAATAGGATGGTGTAGATTATACTAACACCAGTCATGGTTGTGATGCTCTTCTATGTTAGACATTCACTCATTGATCTTTATTCTGTAGCATCACCTAAGGCCTAGGAAGTGCATGATTTTGGAAGTTGCCTATTGAACAGCTAGGTTTGCATGTGATCATCATAAATCAACTATTTCATATTTATGTTTCTATCATTTCTTTGTTAAAATGTTGCATTATGTTGAACATTATGTTTTCATTCTTGATCTTGAAAGTAGAATTGTTTGGTGTGGATGCTGCAACTTTACAAACACATCATTTCATTAAATTACTATTAAACTTGAACTAGTTACTATGCTATGATGCTTATGGAAGGGTTTACAGACACATCATTTCATTAAATGACTGAAATTTGAACCATTTATTATGCTATTATGCTTATGGAAGGGTTAATAACTATTTCTTCTTAAACTGATTGGATTTTCTTCTTGAGGACTTATTTATCCTGGAGAATGTGATATGGCTTGTAATACTACTTCCTACTCTTTTCATATGAACAAATATTTTGTCAAGAGTTAAGTGATTTTCTTCTCATTACTGCATCAGGGCGTTCTTTATAAGTAATCGAGCAGAAAGGACCTCACAACTGTTTCAGCAGCCAGATATAATCACCATTGAGGAAGTTGCCTCATCTTCCAAGCCTATGGTTCGGGCAATAAGGAAGATCCCTAAAAAATTAAAGAAACTTATTGAACACTTACCTCAGCAAGAGGTATGCCATTTTGACTGCAGATATAATCTAATTAAATTTGATTTATATTTTTAGGTGTTCATTAAAAAACATCAACCAACTCCACCTAGTAGGATAAGGCTTGGTTGTTGTTGTTGTTCATTAAAAACATTAAACACTGATAAATAAAGATTTTGAGTGAGAATTTATTTTTAACTTATTTTTTTAGATAAATGAAGAAGAAGCATCCCTCTTTGACATGCTGTGGTTATTGCTAGCTAGTGTTATCTTTGTACCAGCATTCCAGAAAATACCTGGAGGTAAGCTCAACACCATCCTGTTTGCAGTATTTGATTAATTTACTCTTTTACTCGTGCTCTCTTTTTTTTTCTCTCTCAAAAATAAAAGCCTACTAATGGTGGTTGTTTCGAGGAAAAGTCTTTTCTGCCTAATGCCTTGTATCAAATTGGTCCCTCTAATTAGTGGAATGCTTTCTTTGTGTGCCTTCATGATTTACTTATTTTCACTTGCATCTACTAGGGAGTCCAGTGCTAGGTTATCTTGCAGCAGGCATCTTGATTGGCCCTTATGGGTTGTCTATCATTCATCATGTTCATGGGACAAAGGCCATTGCTGAATTTGGAGTTGTTTTTTTGCTGTTCAATATTGGGCTCGAGGTAATGTCTCAATTGTATTTGTCATCAATTATGAACATGCTAATGGTTGATTATCTGCCATGTTTAAGGGGCATACATTATTTTTTTCTTATTTATATTGCAGCTGTCTGTTGAAAGACTAAGCTCGATGAAGAAATATGTCTTTGGGTTAGGTTCTTCTCAGGTGAGTCTATTGTACTGTTGAAATGTAGTGGAATGTTGCAAAGAACTCTGTTATCAGATGTGATTTCTTTTGGAATTTTGAAGGTTCTAGTCACTGCTGTAGTTGTTGGGTTGGTAGCTTATTTTTTCTCCGGCCTACTGGGTCCTGCAGCAATTGTTATTGGCAATGGCCTGGCTCTTTCATCTACAGCAGTTGTGTTGCAGGTATTCTTTTTTCCATTTTGCCTCACCTCACCTCACCTCACCTCACCTCATTATTTTATTTCTTTGTTTAAACGTTTTGTGATTTTAATGCCATTATTTTACCTCACCTCATTCTCTTTTATTTTTATATATTTTTCCATATTTATTTTGTACAATTCAACTAGATTTATCATGTACATATTTCTAGGTGTTGCAAGAACGAGGGGAGAGCACATCACGCCATGGACGTGCTACTTTCTCTGTGCTGCTCTTCCAGGTATGCCTCTCCTCTTTAGTTCTAACTTTCATATTTGGCTTGAAGAACATGACACTATCCTGGTCATAGTACCACCTAGGTGAGATATCATGCTCTTTGGGTATGCTGTAGTATATACACTTGCCCTGCTATTGCAGTGCAAATTTAGCAGGGCAGTTTCACATAGGAGATTCTCAACTGAAAATTGTTTATTCTGCTTGTAATTGTCTATATTAGTGCTTCTGCATTCTTCGATCTGTAAGTTTATGATTTATTCATTTGCAGGACCTAGCAGTGGTGGTTCTTTTGATTTTGATACCTCTCATTTCGCCAAACTCGTCAAAAGGAGGGGTAATCTTCGATAACATATTTTCACGTATCTTACATGTTGCAGAATTTGTATTCTTAAATCTTAGTAATAGTGTGATCAGAATTTACCTTTTAATTGCATGGTCAACATTTTAAGCTATAGTATAAATAGGGATTTTTACAAGCAGATCTGGATCTTTAGTTGTTTCTGTTAAGAATATAAATATATCAAATAGTTGAAAAGTCCCTTTCCTAACAGCTCAAGCTTTCCTATTGTCTGCTGATAAAACTACAATATCTTTTGTCATCTTGTCGTAATTTTCTTTCTGCTCTTGATTTCAGTTTTTCCAAGGCAAACATTTTTTTTTTCTTCAATCCTAATAAAACATTGACAAGAAGTTGTTTATGTTAGGACCAAAAGTAGCTAGAGGGGGGGGGTGAATAGCTCGTCGCTCGCTCGTTGTGCTTCGTTGCTTGTTTCTTGAAGGATATGCAGCGGAAAATACAGAAACAAATCACACAACGCTAACACGGTTGGTTTACTTGGTATCCACCTCACAAGAGGTGACTAATCCAAGGATCCACACCACGCACGCACCCTCCACTATGAAAACACTCCTTTTCGGTAACTACCGAGGGCGGAGAAGCCCTACAAGACTCTCAGTACAAGAAGAAGGGAAAGGGAAACAAAATACAAGCGCAAAGCTTACAATGAGTACAGAAAGCCCTAACCCTAGCTTCTCTTCTTGCCTTTGATCCGCCTCTTGACTTGGAAAGCTTCCAAGATCCTTCAAGAACCGCGATCCGATCTTTGAGCTGTGGAGGAGTTGGCGAGAGATCCGGAGGAAGAGTTCCCGAAGGAAATGACGCTGCGGCTTAAATCGACGCTAACGGTCGAATCCCGATCGATTGGACTCCTAATCGATCGGGAGGCTGGATCGATCCACGGATCGATCCGAGCGCCTGCTGGAAAAACTTCGGATCGATCCACGGATCGATCCGGCGCTTAGCAGTAGCGTCCCAATCGATCCAGCGATCGATTGGGACCTCTGATCGATCCACGGATCGATCCAAAGGGTTCGCGGGACTCACCGGATCGATCGGTGGATCGATTCAGATCTGAATCGATCCACGGATCGATTCAATTGAATCGATCCACGGATCGATTCAAACTCGGATCAATCCACGGATCAATCGAAACTCGGATCAATCCACGGATCAATCCAAACTCGGATCAATCCACGGATCAATCCAAACCGGTTGGCTCAAAACCACGCCTAAAGCCCCTAAACCAACATCTAGTCAATCACGACTTGTTGGTACATAAGACCTAGCATCCGGTCACCTTTGACCAGACTCTCTCACCAGTGTCCGGTCAATCCTTGACCCACTTGGACTTTTCTCTTCTTGCCAAGTATCCGGTCAATCCCTCTGACCTACTTGGACTTTTCTTCCATGTGCCAAGTATCCGGTCAATCCCTATGACCTACTTGGACTCTCACCAGATGTCTGGTCAACCTTGACCCATCTGGATTTCTCATGCCTGGCTTCACTCACCAGGACTTTCCCAATTGCCTAGCTTCACTCACTAGGTCTTTCACCTGGCTTCACTCACCAGGATTTTTCTCCTGCCTAGCTTCACTCACTAGGTCTTTCACCTGGCTTCACTCACCAGGATTTTTCTCCTGGTCAAGTATCCGGTCATCCTTGACCTACTTGACTCTTCTTCAATCCCTTGCATTGTCAAACATCGAAATCCAAACCAAGACTCAAGCTTGGTCAACTAGGTCAACCTTGACCTGAGGAATGTTGCACCAACAATCTCCCCCTTTTTGATGTTTGACAATACCACAATAGCACTTACAATCCCACATGTAAGTTAGACTAATCTCATAGCCTCATTCTTCATGCCACTAGGTAATGAAAGCAGAAATTAAGCTCTTCATTCTCCCCCTAAGAGGGCAAACTCCCTCTTAGGTAATGAAAGCCTAACTTACTCCCTTTCACAAGTCCTTTCATTCTCCCCCTATTGGCACACATCAACCCAGCCTTGAGCACACATCAACCCATGTCTCAATATTGGGCACACATCAACAAATCCATTGTTGAAAGACTCTCCCCCTGAAGAGTTGCTCATCGTAATCACAACTTCACTTATTGTGATCAACACGATAATGAAGGTCCCATACTCTTCATTTTCCCTACATTCTCCCTCAATGTAGACAAAGGCCCAACCTTGAGCCTTTTTCAATCACTCGAAAAACCACTTGAAAATATGAGGATATTCACTCCCCATTTCAAGTTCAAATGCTCATTCATGAGCATTTTCTCTACAGAAGGTTAACCACCTTCTAAGGTTCATGAAAAATAATTTTCATGTCTTTAAAGAGTCCCTCCCCCTAAAGACATGGTGGTAACTTCTGTCATTGCACCAACAATGACTTGGAATCCCTAAAACTTTAGGAAACCCAATTTTAGAAGTTTTGAGGTTCAAATATTCAAAAATTTGAAACAACCTCAACCTAAACTTCAACTTAGCCTTCCTTAACCAATCCATTCTTGTTTTCAACACGAAAACACCCTTTTTATGTATACAAATGTATTTTAGGGGTTTGGAATGGTTATCTAGACTAAAATAGGTTTAAAGATGCTGAAATCAGGCTTTTCCAGCCAAAATCAGCAACTTGGATCGATTGGAGTTGGGTTCCAATCGATCGAACCTATCTGAATCGATCCACTGATCGATTCAGACCTCCTGGATCGATCGGCTGATCGATCAAGCGAGCTTCTGCTCGCGGGAGACTAGCCTCTGAATCGATCCATGGATCGATTCAGGCACTCCAATCGATCCATGGATCGATCGGAGTTCTGATAGTTGCTGAATTTCCAAATCAGCCAACTTCAGAAACCCCTAGAAAATTCTACAAAAATCCAAAAATCATGAAATTTTGTGTAGGCATTATTTAGGGCATATACTATCAAGGAAAAATAGTTTTCTATGAAAATACATCATATTTTCAAAGATTGACACAAACTTGAAAACTTACAAAAACTTTAGTGTTTTCTTCAAGTTTGTGTCTAACTATTCAATGGTGATCACTATCAAAAGATAGCCTTCACCAAGGTTTTCCAAAATCATTTTTAAAAACATTTTCAAAATCAATATCCCATCATGTTCCTTGGGCATAATGCACATTACTTGTACATTAGCTTTCCCAATGATGGGAAAACACATAACTATGTGTTTTGATGAACCTAAAAACTCAAAAGAATGCACTAAATCAACATCTTGAGCTTTGTTTATCATCCTAACATCTCACTTGTATCTAATGTGCACTAAAACACATACAAGTCACCTTATAGTCTTTGTGAGATGTAGATTTTGGTTTTGCCCTAATTTAGGGATCATGCATATCTATCTAGGCATTTTAGAGATATTAGACATCCACCTAGGATGTCACTTGTTAATAAGTGTTGTTAAATGTCATTTGTCCTTAATTTCAAGGAATTAAACTAATGCATGATAATGTTATGACATACATCAAAATAAAATAACTTTCAAAAGAAAGATTCTTATAACTACATGATGTATGAATGTCATGACATGGTATTTTTGGATTTTTCATAATAAAACATGAATGCAAAAATAGACATGATGTCATGGCATATGATGGGCAAACAATCATGGCAAGATTTAGCATAAATAAAATATACCTAGATTAACTATCTAAGTATCCTTAAAATCTTAGCTAAACTTACAACTTAAACCTAGATTGTCCTAAAGTGCTTCAAGAAAATGCCAAAGCCTAAATTGGCATTTCTAATTCCCTTGATTAATGTATGCCAATTGAAAATAAGCATATCCTCAAATGTTGGCATATTTCATTTTCCCACAAGAGTAGCACCTTTAAATTAAGGCCCGGATCGCCTTAAATTTCCTAAGAACATACCAAAATCCCAACTTGGTAGTTCTTATGAATTTCCCAATATGTGTCATTTAAGATTAAAATCAATTCTTCCACCATTAGGCACATTTTACTCTTTCAAGGAGTAAATAATAATTCCATTTCATTTTCAAAGGTTAACAAAACCTTGAAAATGCTCTTTGAGTGTCAATTTCCTCAAAGTTGGGTTAACTACCCTTCTAATCGGAGTTGACACTCTCTAACCCATCTATGGGGTAGAGAAGATGCTCCTAGGAACCCAACACCTATTGGTGCTCCTTGGATGCTCTAGGTATTCACTAGGGATAACTTCCCTAGATACCTTCCTAGTGACCTTGTTTGGCTTCTTAGAAGCCTTGGTCACATTTTCTTGGTCAACTCTAGGGATAGCCTCCCTTGTGACCTTGTTAGTGACTTTCTTAGACTTCTTAGAAGTCTTAGTCACATTAATTGCAAAAATACTCTTAGGGATGACTTCCCTAGTATTCTTGGCTTGACCACTAGACCTAGGGTTTGTTCCATAACTATATGGAACTCTATGGTAAGAGGGCATATCCTTCTTAGCCTTTGGTTTGTATCCCAAACCTCTATGACCATTGGATGACTTTGATTTTCCTAGCCCTAGGTGTTGCTCATTTTGCCCTTTTAGGATATTTTCCATCCTTTTTAGGGTCTTTTCCATTTTATCAAGTCTTGACCTCAAGACTTGATTTTCTATCATTAAATCCTTAGTGTTTGGTTCATGAGCATTTTTGTTTCTAGGCTTGTATCTAAAATCCTTAGAGTTATTGCCTAGATTTTTACCTACATTCCTAACCTTAGGTGTAGTTTTGGCATGTAGGGCCACATGCTTTTCCTTAAAGCCCTCATGCTTTCTATTCTTATGATAAATTGCATTAAAATGATAAAAATTTGACCTCGCATGCTTTTTACCATTTTGCAAGGGAATAGGCTCAATAAAAGATACCTTCTTCTTTACCTTGGAGGCTCCCCCTTGACTAGTGCCTCCTTGAGCCTTGACCATCTTCTTCCCCTTGGGGCATTGACTTCGGTAATGCCCCTTTTGATTGCAAGAGAAGCATATAATATGCTCCTTGCTCTTCTTTGTGTTGGGGATGATCTCCTTGGGCTTCACCTTGCCCTTTTGTGCCACTTGGCCCTTCTTCTTGGCCAATTTAGGGCACTTGCTCTTGTAGTGCCCATGTTCCCTACATTCAAAGCATATAATATGATTTTTATTATTAATTAAAATATTTATACCTTTGCTTGTAGGGGTGACATCTTTCCTTTGGATCCGGAGGTAGAAGCTTCCTCTTGATCCAAACTTGATACTCCTCCATTTGATTTTGCTTGACTTGTGGAGGTGGACGCTTCTTCATCCTCTTCTTCTCTTGACCCGGATGTGGAGGATTCTCCTTCTTCTTGATCCGGTGTCAATGAAGATTGCTCCCCCTCAATCCTAGAGGTGGAGGCTTCTCCTTCTTCTTCATCCTCTTGTACATGAAACAAGGAATATACTACTTCCTTGCTCTTTTGATTGCACTCCTTTGAGGATGAAGCTTCCTCTTGGACTTCTTCTTCGGAAGTTGAGCATCTCTCAACTTCGGAGTCCTCCTCTTGATCTTGATCCATTGAGTCGCCCTCTTTGGATTCCTCTTGATTCGGTACAGTGGAGGGGATCTCATGGATTAATGCCAACTTGCTCCAAAGCTCCTTGGCATCCTTGAATTCTCCAACTTGAGCCAAAATATTGCTTGGCAATAAGTTGACCAAAAGCTTGGTCACTTTATCGTTTGCCTTGCTCCTTTGAACTTGCTCTTGACTCCATTTGCTTTTCTTGAGAGGCTTGCCCTTGGAGTTTGTTGGAGCTTCAAATCCTTCCATGAGAGCAAACCATTGCTCTATCTCCATCATCAAGAAATTTTCGATTCTTGATTTCCAAGAATCGAAACTCGTGGAAGTGTATGGTGGAGCCACCCTTGTGTCAAATCCAAGTCCATCTTGGAATTGCATCTTGAAGTTAAGCTTCTTGAAATCTTTGACTTTTGATGATTTTGCTTCAACTTCTTCACCCTCTAGCTCTTCTTGTTATGCTTGACCCTTCCGGCGATGATTCCGGTGAAGAGCGGCCTCGCTCTGATACCACTTGTTAGGACCAAAAGTAGCTAGAGGGGGGTGCTCGTTGCTCGCCGTTGCTTGTTTCTTGAAGGATATGCAGCGGAAAATACAGAAACAAATCACACAACGCTAACACGGTTGGTTTACTTGGTATCCACCTCACAAGAGGTGACTAATCCAAGGATCCACACCACGCACGCACCCTCCACTATGAAAACACTCCTTTTCGGTAACTACCGAGGGCGGAGAAGCCCTACAAGACTCTCAGTACAAGAAGAAGGGAAAGGGAAACAAAATACAAGCGCAAAGCTTACAATGAGTACAGAAAGCCCTAACCCTAGCTTCTCTTCTTGCCTTTGATCCGCCTCTTGACTTGGAAAGCTTCCAAGATCCTTCAAGAACTGGCGATCTGATCTTTGAGAGCGCTGTGGAGGAGTTGGCGAGAGATCTGGAGTGAATCGGTGAAGTTCTGCCGAAGGAAATGAGCGCCTGCGGCTTAAATCGACGCTAACGGTCGAATCCCGATCGATTGGAATGCTCCCAATCGATCGGGGAGGCTTTGGATCGATCCACGGATCGATCCAGAGCGCCTCTGTGCTCTGGAAAAACTTCTGGATCGATCCACGGATCGATCCAGCGCTTATCGCGCGAAGTAGCAGCGTCCCAATCGATCCACTGATCGATTGGGACCTCTGGATCGATCCACGGATCGATCCAAAGGGGTTCGGCTCATGGGGACTCCCCCGATCGATCAACTGATCGATTGGGCATGATCCAATCGATCGACTGATCGATCCAGATCTGCTGGATCAATGCGCTGATCAATCCAGATCTGCTGGATCAATCCGCTGATCAATCCAGATCTGCTGGATCAATCTGCTGATCAATCCAGATCTTGGTTTTTGCCCAAAAGCAAGTCCAAAGCCTCCTAAACCAACATCCAGTCAATCATGACTTGTTGGTACATAAGACCTAGCATCCGGTCACCTTTGACCAGCTAGGACTCTCTCACCAAGTGTCTGGTCAATCCCTTTGACCCACTTGGACTTTTCTCTTCTTGCCAAGTATCCGGTCAATCCCTCTGACCTACTTGGACTTTTCTTCCATGTGCCAAGTATCCGGTCAATCCCTATGACCTACTTGGACTCTCACCAGATGTCTGGTCAACCTTGACCCATCTGGATTTCTCATGCCTGGCTTCACTCACCAGGACTTTCCCAATTGCCTAGCTTCATTCACTAGGTCTTTCACCTGGCTTCACTCACCAGGATTTTTCTCCTGCCTAGCTTCACTCACTAGGTCTTTCACCTGGCTTCACTCACCAGGATTTTTCTCCTGGTCAAGTATCCGGTCATCCTTGACCTACTTGACTCTTCTTCAATCCCTTGCATTGTCAAACATCGAAATCCAAACCAAGACTCAAGCTTGGTCAACTAGGTCAACCTTGACCTGAGGAATGTTGCACCAACAGTTTATACTGGTGTCCAGTAGTCTAAAACTAATTATAGTTGCATTTGAAGGGTTGAAAATTATCGTGAGGCCCTTCTTCTGTTCGTTACTGACATCATCTGCAAGTATTGGCTAACAAGAGTTTGTACAATCACTTTGTAGAGAAATTACTACCAATCTTCTTTGTGTTGTTTTGCCAAATCTTGTGGACATACATTTAGTGTGAAGTTTGTTATGACAGTGTAACTTTGGTTTTCTTTGCCTGTTCTGGACCATCTTGCTAGTCATCTGCAAGCAAATGACATGAATTTCCTTTATTATTGTTTGTGCCCTTACATGATATGCTTATCCAACTTCTGTTTTGAGTTATTATTGCATCACAAGTGATTCTTAGCCCCAAACCCCTTGTATTTATTATTACTTGAGGGAATTCTATGCCCTTCAAATATCATAAGGCAGTTTGTTGTCGATATGTTTTGTTTGCAGTTTTTGTACAATCTTTGTGATTATTGTTTCTTTTCATAGATGGGATTACAAGCAATAGCAGAGGCGCTTGGGTTGGCTGCTGTAAAAGCAATAGTTGCTATTACTGCCATAATTGCTGGAGGACGCCTGGTATAGTTTATCTTATAATAATCAAATTGATAGTGTATTGTATAATAGATGACCAACAAACATATTACGACCTTTCTTTTGGGTGCCATCTTCCTAAGCCAAGTAAAGTTATCATATTCTCTAGCCTGCTTATTTTTGCATTTAATAGTATCTTTTGTTAGCACTATGCTATGGTGTCATTAAAAAGGATTAAATAAAAAGTACTATTATATGGGAGTAATTACATGTAGCTCCATTAAATGAGAATGAGAAAAAAATAAGTTAACAGTTTAAAATTCTTCTTAGAGATCAATAGATTCTGTAGTCGCACAGCTGGAATCAATTGGAGTAGAAGGTATCAGTGTATATGGAGCCTAAACAATAAATTTGCAATGAATTAAGTGATTTAACCATCAATTTTTGTCTTCTCTCTCAATTTTTTATTCAATTCCATGAAATAGGATCACCAATTTTTTCTATGCTCATTCTGAAAGTCCATACCATTTTTTTTTAAATTTTCATTGGATATAGGGATTGTACTTCTAGCATAAATATTCTTTAGTGTCAGCGTTGGTACTTATTGTCTTTTCTATGAACTGGCAGCTTCTTCGGCCAATTTATAAGCAAATTGCAGAAAACCAAAATGCTGAGATATTTTCTGCAAATACACTCCTTGTTATCCTAGGAACAAGTCTTCTTACAGCACGGGTATGCACAGCTGTTTATCATGATTTCCAACATACCTTTGGATTTTGAAATGATGACAAATGAAATTTCCTGTACAGGCTGGACTTTCTATGGCGTTGGGAGCTTTTCTAGCGGGTCTCCTCCTAGCAGAGACTGAGTTTTCCTTACAGGTTGAGTCAGATATTGCTCCTTATCGTGGCCTTCTGTTAGGCCTCTTTTTCATGACAGTAAGTATATCAGTTCTCATCTTTCAAAATTTATTTTGCAAGTGAATGAAATTAAGGGTCAATGTAGAAAGTGGGCTATGGCATGCCTTTGATAGGCATTCATGGGCATATTGTGGTACATCAAAAACAGAGTTGGCATGGCATTCGGCAGCATGCACAATTGTCCAGTAGAGTTTGATTAAATGAAGGATGCACATTGTCAATTTCCTTGTTCAATAAGTGATCTGAAAGAGGAAAAAAAAAATACTACTCCCCTTAACTAGTTCAAAACTACCCTAAAAATTTGGTTGATAAGTGATGAAAGAGTAAGACTTCTCCTTTCCTAGGCCTGTAAATCACTTTGAAAGTTGGCAGCTCAGATTTGACAGCTCAAGTAAGAAAGCACAACTTTTGCAAATTAATCTCAAGCTATTGACTTCTTTGAAGAAATGCTATTGCACAGAATGGGAAAGAAGTTCAGCAAAATGGATTAACATCTAGAAAGGGTTACTTAAACTCTCTAACATCAAGTCTCTGAACTCTGTCTAGCTGATCTTTTGTTGTATTCTTGACTTGAAACTGAACAAAGCCAACTACTTTTTTGAAAATCCGAGCCACATAGAAGGCAATTGGTGATGGATGAATGGTAGTCGTGGCATGTGGAGATATCGTTTCTGTATGCATTTAGGCTATTTGGTGAATAGACGAATGGTGGTCATGGTGTGTAGAGATATTGTTTCTATATACATTTTATGCCACTAAGGATGACCAAGAAATGCAATGAAAAGTTGTACATATCATTTCTACTCAAATCGTGCATCATGTTAATCTTAATTTTCACAAGACTAATCAAGGGATATAATTCATGCAGCTGAACTCAAAAAGTTGGGTCAAAAATTTCTTGATGATGATGAAACTAATAATTTAAATAGGTGCATTGTATTTTGAACTATTTTTGCAAAGATGTTTCTATATTGTATTATAGAAGTTTGCTAGAGATCCTTCGCGATCCTTGAAAATATAATCCTTTCAATCTTCATGCCCTCTCTTACCATCTACGTCTTTTCAGGTTGGTATGTCTATTGATCCGAAGCTTCTTCTTGCAAATTTTCCAGTTATTATGGGGGCGTTGGCTCTTTTAATTGCTGGAAAGACTCTGGTGGTTGCTCTATTAGGTAGGTTATTTGGCATTTCAACAATAGCAGCAATAAGGGTTGCTCTTTTACTTGCTCCTGGTGGAGAATTTGCATTTGTTGCCTTTGGCGAAGCTGTAAACCAGGTGATCTATTGACAGCTTCCCTGTTCCATTATTTTCTCAATAGATTTACTGACTTATTTTACTCTTTCTGGAATCTGGATTTAGGTTTTAAATACTGCATAAATTCCTATAGGAGAACTTGCCACTTGTGGTATCTTTATCTATATAGCAGATTGTATGCCAACTGTTCCACCTATAAAGTAGATTAGGGATTAATAACAAATAATGCATTCTAGTACTGGTCCTTGAACCTAGTAAAGATGGGTTGGCTGAAACTAGTCCAACCAACATTAGTAGCCTTGACATGGACACATTCCATTAAATGAGTTTTTGTTTATGTTGCAGTAGTTTCATACATGCCATTTTGCATTGACTCCATCAAATAAGATAATTATGCCCTTTTCAGAAGAAAAAGGTTATCCCCTTGCACAATATCACAATTTTGACTGCTAGATGAAACTTAATCTTTCCTTTTTTTTTTCAGGGCATCTTATCTTCTCAACTTTCATCCTTACTGTTTCTAGTTGTTGGTATTTCAATGGCTCTTACACCGTGGCTGGCTGCTGGAGGCCAGTTGCTTGCTTCTAGATTTGAGCAGCATGATGTCAGAAGTCTGTTGCCTGTTGAATCTGAGGTAAAACGTTTTTAATCTGTGATATTTGCAGGTTATTCCTTTTTCATGGCCATTGCATATCCATTTTTTCCTCCAAATACTGGCCACAGTTAAAATATTGTATGTCTTGTATTTTATTAATAGTCATGAAGTGGCATTATGGTATCTATCTTCAACCTCTTTCAATCTGCTGCCTTACGTGGATTTGGAACAATGAATCATGTGGTTGGAAAAAGACATGTATTCAAGAGGGAAAACTACAGTCATTCTTTCCCTTGATATATGCCGTATCAACTCTATTAAGAGGGAAAACCGTAGTCATTCTTGACTAAGAATGATTATAGCTTAGAACCTTACTGTTAGAAACTGATTAGCTCTTTCTCTCCCCTGTACTTGAGGTCTTGAAGTAAACTAGATGCCATCGTTTATAAAATCTTGCTATTTCCTTTTCTAGTTGCATTTATTATGTACCAGTCCAACTTTAATCTCGGTTGTCATCTTTATCTTGTATAGACTGATGATTTGCAAGACCATATAATCATTTGTGGATTTGGACGTATTGGGCAGGTATTCTCGTTGCGCTCTATTTAACTTATTTGCCATGAAGCTTATGGATTCTTGAATCATCAAGTATTTGTTTGGATCTAAATGTAGAATGTTTAAACTCACTTTTTTTCCTTTTTCACCATTTAGATCATAGCCCAACTTCTTTCTGAGCGGTTAATACCATTCGTTGCTCTTGATGTCAGAAGGTAAATTTCCCTTGCACTTCATTTCATCATGTAATTTTTGCCATGTTTAATGTTTTAACCTTCTAGTTTGTATTATCAGTGATCGGGTAGCTGTTGGTCGGGCACTTGGCCTTCCTGTATATTTTGGTGATGCAGGAAGCAAAGAGGTTAGAGTTATTCCTTCATGTGTTTTTGATCATGTCGTACGTAATAAATTGACATTTTTGAAGTATGAAACATTAGGTTCTTCATAAAGTAGGGGCCGAGAGAGCTTGTGCTGCTGCAATAGCTTTAGATACTCCTGGTGCAAATTATAGAACAGTTTGGGCTCTGAGCAAATATTTTCCAAATGTTAAGACATTTGTTCGAGCCCATGATGTTGATCATGGCATTAACTTAGAGAAGGCTGGTGCAAGTGCGGTAAGTGATCATATAATTTACACCTTTCCTTTTGCAAGTCATGGTAAAATATACAAAACATGTTGACCATTATTGTTTTTCCTTGAACAATTTCTTTGATAGATATATATTATATTTTTCATGGAAGAAGATCCTCCTGCCTTTCTAACCATGTGTTGTGTTATGAATTGTAAGGTTGTACCAGAGACTTTGGAACCTAGTCTTCAATTAGCAGCTGCTGTTCTTGAACAGGTGAATTGGTGCATTATGATTTAACATTCATAACTCCAAACAATTGGTACTTAGGTTCAATAAAAAACTGGCTGGCTGCAGTATTAACAGTGAACTTGTGTTTCCTCTCAGGCCAAATTGCCAACATCAGAGATTGCTGCCACAATCAATGAGTTTAGATCTCGTCATCTCGCAGAGCTTACTGAGGTAAGATGCAAGAAATTTTTGCACTGTGTTAGCTGGTCTGTCAGTTTTTTTTTTAATCACTCAGTTATATGCTGAAGTAAATTTTTATATTCCTCCTAGAGATTCCTGGTGAGATTGCTTGATTCACATTAAAATCATACCCCTCAATATGGTCAGAAAATACCTGCAACCTCTTAATATCCATATAAATTTAACAATCTGCAAAAATATTGTTCAGAAATTTCTGCTTGAGTAGCAAACCAGTTGAATGTAGGAGTTCAGAATGCTGGCTAATCTTAGTCCACTTATTTAAACCTCATAAACTCTTGTTATATCTCATAATTTCCCTTTTGGCACTAAATTAGAATTTGTCATCCAATCAAGGCCTCAAATTCTCATCTGGCGCTTTATAAGACCCAACAAACGCCATCTTCATAATTGCTTGTAGCTTTTTCTATTTGTAGGTTTTAACAAGTAAATCATAAGGTATACTTTGATATCATTGTTGCTATAATAGAAAATATGTTCAAACGTGAGAACTGACTCATTTCTTATGCTTCAGGAAGGTTGTGAGCTTCACCCCTTTCTTTTCTTTTGTTTTTGCTTGTAGTTACTTGAAGCAAACGGAAACTCTCTTGGATATGGATTTTCACGGGCTTTGTCCAAGCCGAAGCCTCCAAGTTCTGATTCCGACGAGAATGAAGTTATCGAAGGAGCATTAGCAATATAGTTATCATACATCAGATTTCACAGGAGCAGAATTTTCAACAAATGTATAGATGATAGTTTTTCATTGGGAAATTTCCCAATTGTAAATCTAAAGAAAAGGGGAGAACCCAGAAAACCCCAAGTTTTTCTTCATTCATTGGGCTTTAACCTGAGCCAATGTGGTCCTATCCTTTTTCGCTATTCCGGATTAGCGGGAGCGGCAAGTACTGGGCTGCCCGTTTTGTTAGGCAATTTGCTCCCTCTAAAGTCAATTTCTGTTGTTTTCATTCACAAGGCTTTCTCACTTGTAATTTTCTTCTAAGTGTCTAAGTTTTTTTTTTTTGTTTCTTCCAGTATTCAGACTCAAATTCTGTCAGTTCAAAGGTGTTTGGAATTGAATAAAAGGAAGCCTACAAATCCATGTTTACTGTGGTTTACATTTGCTTATTTACTTGTATTTTTTGTCATTTCATCCTATCACATATATATATATATATATATATATATATATATATATATATATATATATATATATGTTAATAATTTAGGTGTTCATTTCATTTGATTAATCCATGTTAATTTAGAATTCGATTTTTGACCTATTATTATTATTATTATTATTTAGTGCTTTAACTATGCACCACTCTTTCATGTTATCATAACTATCCAATAATGTGGTTGGCTAGATTGAATAGATCATATGCCTCCAACGGGCATAACTAAGGTAGTATGTGGATGATAAATTATCACAAGAGAAGTGGGATCGAATTCTCAGGGAATAATCTATAATTAGAGAAGAGTAAATTATATCAATTTTCTTTGAAGGGTAAATTATTTAAGATGATTAATATTTTTTTTTAAAAAAAAAAATTATAAGAGAGTAAACCTCGGCCCCCGAATTTATATATTCTTCAAACGAAATGACCAAACGACAGCCTTCCAAGTTCGTAATTCCCTGAAAACAAAAATCCAACGGCTTCCTTCCAAATTATTATTCCCATGACAATTACAAACCTTACACCCGTCAACTGCCCATTGGCCAGACGGTGATTTTAAATTTGATCCATTTAGTATTTATTATTTTTATTTTATTTTATGAAGGGCATGCCATTGTCAATTGCTATTCTTATTTTGGACGGTGGGTTTCCTATTTCCTTTATACTACTTCACAAAATCCACAAGCATAAAACAAAGCTAAAACGATATTATTTATTTCGCAAAATGTTCACCTCAATTGCCGACTTTCTGTTTAAAAGTTTAATACATAAATAAAATCTAGGTTAATAAGTGATTGAGCACGATGATGACGGCACGAGAAAGAACAATGGGTTTGTTGATCTTTTTAAAATTTTCTATATATTTTTTTTATTTATTTAGTTGGTATTATATATATCTAATTTACCCCATTAATTATGAGAGGATCGTATTGTAGAATATTTTTTTTTTATATAAATTGGAAAACGACGGATTTATTGTGTTTGATGGAGAAGATCTTTTAGGATCGGGTACAAGGGGACTTTTAAATAAATTATGAAACATATCACTAGGTTGCTTTACGACAAAGATAGAACAATGCAAGTCATCATTTCGCGCATGCTCCACTAAAGTTTTACATTTATTTTAAAAACACCTTAAAATATTTTTTCTAAAGTTTCAATCCCATGATAATTTTCCGTCCTAAAATGCTATTCTAATAACTTAAGATTTTCGTAGCATTTTGAAAAAATGTAAATTTTAAAGATATGAAATGAATTTTTTCCAAACAAACAAAAATCTACACTCTCTCTATTGGTAAAAGAACCGACAAGTTTTAAGTGGGGCGGTTTGAATTAGGTGTCGGATGTAATTGAACAAGTCAACGTTTGTAGTGTTAGATGTCCAAATCTACCCATGAGCCATGAGGGAATCTAAAACTCTTGTCTTATCTCTCACATCATCCGCATGAATATTTTTCTCTTTTTTTTTTCAAATAAAAATGATCATTTTACCGAATTACACCTTTGTTTTTCTTGTCTTTATCTCAAGTTCATGTGGTGCCTAGGTAATCCATTTTACGTGAATCTGACTAAGCCAATAATAGATCACACCTTAAGTTTGAATTCTATCCTTTCATAGAAATTAAAATGATTTCATATTTTTTTAATCTCTCAATTATATACCTTAATATATATTTTTTAAATTTTTACGCTAAGTATACATCATTTTTGTCCTTGTTTTGATTGACTCTTTTTCTTCTAACATGATTCATCTTTGTATCTTTTCATCAGGGGAAAAAGATTTAATTTGGGTATAGCTTTACCTTAAGCATAAATTTAAATTAATTTTCAATAATCTCTTTCCTTAATTTTTTTTTAAATTTCATATAAGATAACTATAATACTTACCTTCCACTAATCATATATTTTTTTAATTTTCAATATCAAATTGAATAACTTTATAGGTTGTTCAATATATTATTTTTCTATACATTTTCATACATCTATTAGAATATCATCAGGTCCAAATATTTTTTCATTTTACATCCCATTTAAAATTTATTTTATTTTGAAAATTTAAATTTTATGATAAAAATTTAAATTTCTATATTCATTTTACCTACTAAAACTATCTTAAATTACGCTGTTCATCTAAATTTTTATTAAAAAGTTGATAAAAATATTTTTTTCATCACTCTTTTATTTTCTCATCATTAATAGTAACCTATTGTATTTATCTTTATTATATTTTATTTAAATAAAATTCCTTGTATTCCTCTCTCTCTTTCTTTAACTATTATATAAATATCTTTTCTTTTTCTTTTATATCCAATTTTCAATATAAACTTTCATAGTTTCATTTTTTTGTTTCATTTACTATTTTCTTAACATCGTTCTTGACTACTATATATATATTTTTAAAGTTTTTCTCATTCTTATAAGTGTATAATACCTTATAGATGGTTGTTCACTTTTTCTTTCACTTTTTTCTGTACCTTTTTATTTCACCATCAAGATTGTTTACTTGGTGACACATGACTAGTTGACTCATCGAGTACACTATTAACTATTATTTTTAATTTTAATGTACTATTTAAATCATTGTGTATTTCTTTTGTTCTCTTATTTTTTCTTTAAATATATTTTATTTTTCATTCTTTAACTTCCACCATTTAAGATTAGGAGTACGTACATTTACCTTCTATTAATATTAGACTTGTGGTGGATATCTAATATGACACTTGATAATATTTGTAATTTTTTTAATTTTTTATTAATCATACAAATTAATTTATAATTTATTATTTCATTTTGAACTTGACTAAATATTTTTCTATTTTCTTGAAAAAAACGTATTTATTAATATAAAATCGTACTATTGCAAAAACGTATTTAAAAGTTTTGAGTATAATTTTGAAAAAAAAAAAGCAATTTCATTAATTTGTTATTATTATTATTATTATTATATTTTTGTTTTCCTTTTTTTCACACGATAAAAGAGCACCACCTTGCCTTCTTCCTCACTCGCCAAGCCAACTTTACTTTGCTCTGTTCAAAGATAGGAGAGAGAGGTTGGAAATGGAGGGGAAGGAGGAGGATGTGAGGGTTGGGGCGAACAGGTTCTCGGAGAGGCAGCCGATCGGCACCGCGGCGCAGGACAAGGACTACAAGGAGCAACCCCCCGCGCCGTTTTTCGAGCCTGGGGAGCTCAGTTCCTGGTCCTTCTACCGGGCGGGGATCGCGGAGTTCATGGCCACCTTCCTCTTCCTCTACATCACCGTGCTCACCGTCATGGGCGTCGTCAAGTCCAGCTCCAGGTGCTCCACCGTCGGCATCCAGGGCATCGCCTGGGCCTTCGGGGGCATGATCTTTGCCCTAGTCTACTGCACTGCAGGAATTTCAGGTAATTAGAAAAATCTTCTTTTTGGAGTTAAATTTGACGAAACAAGGTCTTTCTGTTTGATTCCATGTTTATACTGGCACGAATAAGGGTATCAGTTCAGTTCAAATCTCCGTTGAAAATTTTCATTCAATCCAGTTTGAAAATTTGTACTCAAAATTTAGATTTTGTTCAGTGTTTTTAGTAAAAAAATCTCTTTGGGGGACATGATCTTTGCCCTAATCTGTTTGATTCAATGTTTATGTTGGCACAAAGAAAATTAGTTTCAGTTCAGTTTGAATTAGTATTAACTTAGTTTCAGCTCAGTTCAATCTTCTTTGAAAAGTTTGATACCATCCTGTTTGAAAATTTATGATTCATGTTAAAAGATCAAAGTTTCAGAAATGAATTCGAAATGCTCTTTTTTGGTAAACTGAGATGTGAATCAACATGACTTGTGTTTTTAGGTGGGCATATAAATCCAGCAGTGACCTTTGGGCTGTTCTTGGCAAGGAAGTTGTCCTTCACTAGGGCAGTGTTCTACATGGTGATGCAGTGCTTGGGGGCCATCTGTGGGGCAGGGGTTGTGAAGGGATTTCAGAAGGGGGTGTATGAGAGCAATGGAGGGGGCGCAAACGTGGTGGCGGTTGGCTACACCAAAGGGGATGGCCTAGGGGCTGAGATTGTCGGCACCTTCATCCTCGTCTACACTGTCTTCTCTGCCACTGATGCCAAGAGAAATGCCAGGGACTCTCATGTGCCTGTGAGTACTGATCTATGAACTGCCATTCCATCTTTCTTTTTTCTTGTTTTTTTTTTCTGTCTAGGTTTGTTAAAAGTTCAATTCAATGGTCACCTATTTCTGAAAGCTTAAACTATGAGAAAAAGATCTTGTTTGTGGCATAATAAGCTTTGTTATTTGTCTATCTTTATCGAACTTTTCATGGAAGATTCTGATATCCTAACATTATGGTCTAATAAGCTAAGGTTCTACCGTCCTTATGGTCGAGCTAAATCAAGCCTCAATCTATCAATAAGTAGTCTTATGATCTATAGTTTGCTAAAGTTTTGATTGGAAAAGCTCCCCAATTTCTGTGTTTTATGATCTGATATGCTAGAATCAGTAGAAGAGAAGCAGTTTGAAGTGTGCTACTCTGATTCTTGATATTAGTTGGGACTTACTGCCCGCATAGTTGATCAGATGATTCTGAGGAGGATTGAGCTTGAATAATATCTATGTTTTATTGATTTATGCAGATCCTTGCTCCCTTACCAATTGGTTTCGCTGTCTTCCTGGTTCATCTGGCCACCATCCCCATCACTGGCACCGGCATCAACCCTGCAAGGAGCCTTGGGGCTGCGATCATCTACAACAAGAAGCACGCATGGGATGACCACGTAAGTCCAGATACAAGATTTTGTTTACTTATCAAGATCCAACCATTTTTTTTTCAAATCTTAAACTGTTAATTTTCTTCTTGTCAGTGGATTTTCTGGGTTGGCCCTTTCATTGGAGCTGCTCTTGCTGCCTTGTACCACCAAGTTGTCATCAGGGCAATTCCATTCAAGAACAGGCCTTGAGTTTTCTTCTTCCCCAAAGGAAAAACTCTCTTGGCCTTATTGTTGTTGTAACAACCCTCCTAATCTTTCCTCTGTCCTTTGATCATCCATGGTGATGTGTATTGCAAGCTTCGGCAAGATATGATTGAATAAATTATAGGAGGTGTTCATTTAATGTATCCTCCATTAGCCATCTCTTTTAATGAGCTAAAGTTGACATTTGTGAAAACTAGAGGACAATATAGTATACCAATAAACTACAAGGGCGTGTAAGTAAAAAAGTGATGGTTTGAGTCAAGTTGATGTTGGTTGATCCTTCGCACCAACTATGAGAGCCTATCCAAGAATAATAAGATTCATCAAACTTGTATTAATTAAACCAACTCAATCACTTCAACTAAATTCATCAATGTTGAGGTGGTTTTTTTGGGATGTCTGGAAATGTCCTCTCATATGATGGTTTGTTTTGATTTTCTAATTTGTTCTCTCAAAGGGATCGTTTGGTGTGGATTTCACCGTTTTTTTTTGACATAATGAATGTTGAATTGATTTAGTTTGTTTAATTAATGCAAGTTTGATGAATCCTATTATTCTTTGATAGGCTCTTATAGTTGGTGGAAAGGATCAACCAACATCAACTCAACCACTTTAACTAAATTTATCAACGTTTATCCTTTTGGTGGATTTGATATTTGCATGGATTGCCCCTCTAATAGTTATTAGAATTAATTATTAGAATTAATTTTTAACGGGTGTAAAATATTTTAATAGGTGTTTGATCTTGTTTAATGTAAAAGACTACTGTGTTGGTGTGAATGCTCTTGTGATGTGTTTCCTTTTAGAGAGTGTGGGTCGTCCTGAAGAGTCGTTAATATGATGACTTAATTTTTTGCACCAATTAATGTTTATCCTTCTGCCCCCAATAATAGGAGTTCAAATGTTTTGTTCCTAAATTTCTCTTCCCCATATTTTACATGTCGCCTTAGTCCATAGTCGACAGCCTCTGATCACCGTCCCGATCAATAATATAATCCTTAGGGAAGGTGAACCCAAGGGAGTCATCATCGGCACGATCGATGTCGGAATTCGGTCAGATCTGAGCAGGGGTTCAAATCGATGACAGAGAAAAATTTACTTAGATCCGGCCGGATTCCGGCGCTGATCGTGCCGATGGCGACCCTCTTGAGTTCACCTTCCTCAAGAGTTATAGTGTTGATCGGAACGGTGACTGGAGGCCGCCAATGGTAGGCTGGGATAACGAGTGAGACACGGAGACAGGTGATATTAGGGACAAGAGATTTGAACTGTAATAATAGTGTAGTGGCAGAATAGTTTTTCAAATATCTAATATTTGAGTCTATACTTTAACGAATTAATGGATGAATTATCTTAATAAACAGTTAACATAAGAAGGATGAATTATCTTAATAAACAGTTAACATAAGAAGATTGGGCAGATGAATTACTGTAAACACTTCTTGATTTATGATTTTTTTTTTAATAAGATTCAATCAATCATTCTTAAATTAATAGACGTAAATTAAATACATAAAATTAATAGATGTAACTTGGATACATCATACTACCTAAAAAAACCAAAAAGACTCGATGTTAATCCTTTTACACTCATCATCTACTACTGAATCAAACCAAATCATTATCTACTAAATCTACTTTTGAAAATATAATAAAAAGTTACTTGTTTAATCATATAAATAGATTTATTTTCACGCATTATGCATTGCATTTTTCCCAACCCAAAGAAGGTTGGTTCACGTTAAGGACTCCGCTATGCCCGCGGCGCACCGGACCTTCGCCTCGGTGGCGTACTGCTCCCGCGCAGGCCGCGAGGACCACGCAGCCACCGCCGACCTCGACGGCACCCTCCTCGTCTCCTGCAGCTCCTTCCCCTACTTTTTCCTCCTCGCCTTCGAGGTCGGCGGCTTCCTCCGCGCCGCCGCGCTGCTTCTCCTCTCCCCAGCCATATTCCTCGTCTACAAGCTCTTCTCCGAGGCCGCCGGCATCCAGATGCTCATCTACATCGCGGTCGCCGGCGCGCTCACGCGCGACGTGGAGCTGGCGGCGCGTGCGGTGCTTCCGCGGTTCTACGCCGCTGACGTGCGCGCAGACAGCTGGCGCGCGTTCCGCGCCTGCGGACGGCGGCGGGTGGTGGTGACGGCAAACCCGCGGGTGATGGTGGATCGCAAGGGAGTACTTAGGGGGCGGACGCTGTGCTGGGGACGGAGCTGGAGGTGGACCAGAGGACGGGAAGAGCCGCGGGGAGGGTAGCGGCCGATGGCGTGATGGTAGGCCGGCCGAAGGGAGAGGCGCTGAAGAGGGAGTTCGCGGCAGAACCAATGCCGGAGTTGGGACTCGGAGACCGGGAGTCCGACCACTATTTCATGGCTCTCTGCAAGGTCCTGCTCTGTATTGTTACACCTCCTCGGTTTTCTTACTTTTCAAAAAGTTGTTCTAATCTTTTTGGTCTCGATCGCCATAAATCAGGATAATTTTCTCAGAAAGACCTTACAAAAATTTCAGCTTTCAAGTTTGATTCGAAATAAATTATGATAATTTTCTCAGAAAGATCTTAAAAAATCTAATTTTTCATGATTAATTATGAAAAACTTAGGGGTGAGTTTGATTTGGAAAATATTTTCTATTTTCTGTTTTTTATTTTCTGTTTTCTATTTCTGTTTTCTTATTTTCTGGTTCTATTTTCAGAAAACAGAAAATATAAACAATATGCAAAACTATGAGAACCCAAAATAAATTGAATATTTCAGACATCATGTTTCAATAAAACGTTTTCCTCATTGACAATCTTATACGTGCCGTAATCGATTATCACATACCGTAATCATAGAGAACGAGGTAATCGATCACCTGATCGATTACCAAACTCTCTGTGCCATTTCCAGAATCACAGAGAACTTGGTAATCGATCACCTGATCGATTACCAAACTCTCTGTATCGCAAAAGGGGACCTTAATCTACTAGAGAGTTCAGTTAACTCATAAGTCAAGTGAAGAGTTCAAATAGTGCATGATCAACACTAATCAGAATAGAACAAACAATTCAAATAGTTCAATACATAACATTAAAGCAAAGGCATGCATAATTTACAATAATAATGTGATAGATGTTTCTTCCACGTGATGTAATCAGAAAACAAAAATTATACAAACTAAGGAAATGGTATTGAACAATGAAATTATAAAACAGATATAAAACAGATTGTAACACAATATTCAATGGTAACATAAACTATCTTTTCTATTCATTCACAAAAATCAAGAGCCACAGATTGTAACAAAAAGCTTCCCAACCAAAATTCAAAAACAAAAAACAGTCAATTATAACAGTCATTCATAACAAAATCAAGAGCCATAAAAGGCTGAACCCAGACATTAGCTAATTACGGATGATGCTCCACATAATCATTCCACATATGGCTTGCAATGTCATCACGAATATGTCCCATCTGAGCTGTTTGGCTTGGATCAATTGGAATCGGCTCTTGATCACCAAAACTATCTTCACATATTCGATAGTTTACGATAAGCTGTAGCTTCTATAGTTTAAGAGAATCTAGCTAGTTCGATTTGAACTAATCCGAATCCGGCTGTTCGGGAGGTCAGTGCTGCTTTTCCTGTTGCAGATGCTAGTTTATTTGTTGATGCAGTAGAAATTGTCTAATCAAAAGGCCTAACCGCAGTATTTTTTCAGAACGGTTGAGAGCGAAGGAATAGGCTTTGCTTTGGCTTTCGCTTCGCACCTTCGGACTCTGTAGAGCGTTATCAAAGTGTTCTGGTCCTCGTGTGGGTGATTCCCCATCTGATTCGTGAAACCTTGGTTTCTCAGTAAGAAGATCGCTGTCTGCTGGGATCTAGTCCATGAAAGAAAGACCTTTTATGCTATAGAGCCAATATGATCGTATGGATCCTTTCTTGAAAGAATCGCAAACAAAGAGTCAATTACTTATTAGGTAGCAAACAGGAAAAGCAAACAAAAGGGGGCGCCTTCTCGGTCAATCCTTTCTAAGGAGCTTAGCTTCCCAACAAGCGAACAACCCGGTGATTCCTCTTCCATCAACTGCTCCCTCGCTTTCCACAGGAAACTCCTTTTCATAGGCCGATCCGAATTAGGCATAGCCTTTCTTTCTTCTAACTAGGGATTGGGTTAGGGGATAAAGGCATCCAACACAATTAATAAGACAATGCGCAAAAGACTGCTTTCGATTCTGTTATTTTCTTGTCTCGCTTCTGTGCGTATCGTGCTCTACTGCTCTCGCTCAATTCACGTCGAGAGTTTCACTTAACCATTCCCCTCCCGCAGCCAAAGTGATAGCGGCTGTAGCATCCACCGGTAATGTGTGGAAGAGGGTATTCTATGTGGATAGGACGTATCAACACAATATTGATTTTTAAAGGAAATATCAAAGATAAATATTGTGTTGGGTCCTGAGGAGCCGAAGATCAAAACCTAAATGTGCCAGGGGTTGATCATCGAAGCCAGGGCAATAACGATTAAGGAATTTGAGCGCTGATGTAGCTAACAGCCGCCTTCATAGTCGATTCATTAGGGTCGTCACCTTCTACCCAACTAGTGGAAGTATCCACCGTTTTCTTTGTCTGTTAAGCCTCACAGCTATGGGACTTCCTAAAGAAAACTGCAATCGTAGTTTATCAACCACTCACAAGACCACCGAGATCTTCGACTTAGCTCCCAAAGGTCATCCACCCGGCCCTTCCCCAACCTATACAAGGGGAGCGGAAGATAACGAAAGGGAGACAAAGTCCTAACTAAATCATAACACAAGAACCTCCGTCTACATCATAACACAAGCTACCCATTCCATCTATTCAGTCGAGTGGATCCGATTCGTTCTTATCTATAGATAACGCAAGAGAGAACTTATGACTTCGCAGATGGAGAGGGATTCGAACCCCCAGTATTTCTATCAAGACTTCGGTTTTCAAGACCGACTCTTTCAACCGCTCAGACATCCATCCCCTTCGCGCTTCGCCCGCCCTATCTATCCGCGCGCTGGCAGGTAGGGGCTTATCTATGTGATTCGCTACGCTTGCTTGCGCCTATCGGCGGACTCTATTGCCTGCCGGTTAGCGAAACTTTGGAGGTAGTATGAATCGCTACGCTTTCTATATGATAATATGCACCTTGGTTGCTGCGCTCCCTGCGGGTAATATAAAGAGAGTGAAGAACGAATGATCCCCGAGTGATTGAGTCCGACTCAAGCGAGTGAGTGAAAGGCGTGGCAAGAGAGCGAGTTCGACTCGCGAACAGCAAGTGAAGGACCGATCCTTTTGCGCCAGGACTGTTGCGAGACTGGTACTTGGCGGCTCACGAGCAACATATAGACTAAGGTTGCCCATCACTCCCTCGCTCTTTTTGTTTGGAGGCCCTTTCTATTCTCTTTCTAGTATGGTTCCTCCATAAAGAACACTGAACGCCCAGCTTCGCAGAGCAGCTCTCTCCCCAGCCCACAGCATAGTGTGGAATCTGGATCCTTTCATCGAGCACAGATAGAAAGGTGTTCTTACTCTATTGGATCAAGTCATAACCTACGCCTTCTACTAGTAGACTACTATGGAGAGACTAAGCTCTATTTCAGAGATGGGACTCTCTTGACTTTGATTAGCCCCTACTAGTAAGAAGCTGTTCCCGAGCCAGAGCTTCCCACCAAGCTCAGATCGTTTTTAGGGCTCGTTGTGCTGTGCGCTTTAGTTTGATTGCTGCGTTAGCGCTTTAGGGCTCGTGAACTATTACCGCAGATTCTTCGAGACTCAAAAATCTCCTAAAGAAGAACGTACGGACCGATCAATTTCTAGGTCAGGTATCCTGCCATAGTCATCCTTGAGTTAAGCAAATGCTTGGAAACTGTATTTGGAAACAGTGGCTGACATACCGGAATAAGTATGATTGGTATGCTCAAGTAAGGAAGAATTCCGAGTTACTGATTCCACTATCAAGCAGAGAATGAATGGAATTTGCTCCAGACTTTCTTGGTGAAGAATCCTTCTTTCTAGTAGATTGACTAGAACAGAATCTTGAGCTCGCGGGGAAGGATCAGATCGAGCGATTGAAGTAAGTAATCAAAGAAAGGACTGCTCCCCTGGCTTTACGCTCCTACAAAGCTCTTTCTTCGTCCTCGGGATCGGGAACTCCAACACTTCTCTCTTCGGGCTGGCTAGTGCTCTCAACGGCTTCTGATTCGGCTTGAGAATATCTATCCACACTTTCGGACTTCCCCCTCTGCCACATTGATAGATATCTTTACGAAATTACCTATCTAGAGTCAGACTTTCCACCAGCTCTGTTTTCAGGATACCTGGCCGCTCCTATCTTCTTAAGGGAATCTATCTATCTTCTCTGGGTCTGGCTGATTAAAGACAAGTAGACCTATCCCTTAAGAATTAAATAGACCGTCCTTGCTTACTTTTAGCTGAGAAGAACGCGGTCAATCCCGACTTAATCTACAAAATCGATAGTAGCCCGTTCCTGACCTCTACATATACTACATATATAAGTACTGGCCCCTTTGTATATAAGTACCTCTGGATCTGGAGAATTTGAATCAACTTCAACTGGAAAAAGTCAAACCCCACTTTAGCTACCCCTATGGAGAAAGAATCATACCAGGCAGTCCGGGATTTGACTTTTGTAAGTCACAGGTTGAGGGATAATCAGGTGGTAAAAGCTGCCTCTCTCAACCAGGTCTTTTTGTTACTTCCTCTCCGGCTAGCCCATAATATGAAGCCATCTGGAAAACCTAAGCAGATAGGAAAGGGTAGGGGTATGATTCTATCAGGTCACCAAAACGTACCTAGGTTATATGGAGGATTAATGATTTCCATCCGGGTGAGACCGACTCTACGAATGAAAGGCACTTTATAGCTTATTAGTCACTTTCAGAACGTATATAGCTAGGTCGTTCGTACTCTGAAAAGTCTCTCTATAAGGCAAGCCCTTTCATTGTATTGTATTTGAAATAGGCCAATAGAATTACGGTAGTATTTTTGACCTGATAGACTAATAAGATTTGCTAAGTGAAAGCTGCACACCACAGATGAGAGAACATTACTGGATACCGATTCGAAGAGAAGGAGCTAAGGCGGATAGCACTCTAGATATAGGAATCTTGGATTCTTTCAAAAACCAGGTACATCTGCCCCCCAAGCATATTTCAAAAAGAAAGTACATAAAAAGCATAGAAAAAACCAATGATTGGAGAACAACCCGTTGACTGCATATAGAGTTTAGGCTCGAAATAGAGAATCTGGACTGGTAAAAACATGCATACTCAAGTCTATTTTGGAAGAAAGAGATGTGATGCTTGAATCCAAGATGATTCGTAGTTACTTAAGATCATATTCATTTCATTTTGACGATGTACTGGCCATACACTCCTAATAGTCTTCTGCCTTAGCACGAGATTCCACAACTTATCTTGCCTATGAAGAGAAGCGGAGGTTAACATGATCACTTCTTTCTTGCCTCGGTTAAGTATCGCGAGCGAAGCAAAGCCCTAGTTCCATCATTAACTATGTATGAGACTCCATATTGGCCCTTATTTAATATTCAAGCTCTTGTTTTATCGTTAATAAATAAGAAGAGAACTGAATGTGCAAAACATGTGTAAAGAGGGGTTTAGAAAGGAGACAAAGCATAGTTAAAACTAGCTTCATCACAATAAAAGATGAAGCTCTAACCATGATCGAGTGTGTTTCTTCTTTGAGGTAGCACAAAGAAGAAAGGAATTTCTCACCGCGCAGAAATCGAAAAAGTCACCACATTCAACAATAAGTCTCGGGCAGGATAGAGTTGACCAAGCCAGGTCCCTTTCTTTGTCCAGTCACTGGCTAAACAAAGCCTATTTTGGCCTACAAAAAGTACCCGATTTTCGGGGTGAAGGTTAGACTAATTCCCCTATTTGAAGATGAAAAGATAAGTAAGCTCCACAAAGAGTTTTGAAAGCCAGGTCCAATCCTGGTAGGAAGCCGAATGTTGCTGCAGTATTAGCGAGGAGTCGACCTCTAGAGAAGCCGAAAAGCCCATAGATGGTAGGGGTGCATGTTCGTCGTATTGTCTGAGATGAAGCAAGAAAAGGTATTCAGCAAGAAGTGTGGAAGAGATCCTGCTGTTAACGAGGAAATTCATTGGCAAGACCATCACACGAAAGGAAAGCCCACGGGCAGAGAGAGATCTTTCTACGTGTTTTGAATGGACTATAGTGAATCAATTCTTAAATTCAAATAGTTATTCTATTAATTTTGTCTGTCTTCGTTTCAGCTTGAATTCAGGATTCAGATCTTACAGCAACTGTTATCCGGCTTCGCGGGCCCATTCCGGTCCACTCTAGGCTAAGCTCTTGGGCGGTCCCTTTTCGATCAACTTGAATTCCAGCAAGCAAGACAGAATGCAATCCTAAAAAACCCATCAGCAGTATTTTCAGTTCTAGAAGATACTTTACAGGAAAGAGCACTTTTGTATGAATATACTTTCTATTTCCAACCGCTCCAGCTCGGCTCGGCCCATCAGCAGTATTTTGGAACGAGCGATAGCGACGAACGAGTGAGAACGCTAAAAACCCATCGTTTGATCTTTGTGTTTTTTGTTTTTATTTTTTCACTCCTACGGTGATACTTCAGCTCAAACTGAAACTGAAACTCCTAACTCTGTTGAATCAACTGATGCATCTGCCCCAGCTCAAAACTAAGCAAAACGAGAGGAAGCACCAGCTCGAAACTCATCTACTCTAACTGTCTTTGTAGTATACCTATTCCACTCTAGGCAACTCCTACCCCTAGACTCCCCTCACTTTAATACTCCAATAGGCACTCCCTTACTTGAGGACTGTACTTACCTCTGTCGAGGTCTTTTCATACCTACTCCATTCTTACCTCTTCGAGGTACGCTAGGCTTCCCAATCTCTCCTTGGTACACTCTAGTCACAAACACAATCGACTGACCTAAACCAAAGTTCTGCTGCCCACCTTTGGTATCCCCAATTTATACTACAACTACTAACTCTGTAGAAGGAGAAGCTACAGCTTAAACTGAAAACCCCTTGGAAGCCCCTGCTCCAACTGAAGGGGAAACCCACTTCTTAGAGGAAGCCAAAGCTAAAAACTACTAAAAACGAGAGGAAGCACCAGCTCGAAACTCATCAAAAGTAGAATACCCATTCGCAACCCCTACAACTCCAAAAGAGGATGACCTATCGGATGACCTATCGGATGAAGCGGATGCCCTGTATGAAGCATTTGAGGAAGCTCAATCGGATGACTTTGAAGAAAGAAGCTACTTCAGAGGCTATAAGCTCTCTAGGATGCTATATCCGAACTTTTATGATTCATAAGCACTGTCATAATAAGCCATTTCTGATGCAGAAGCCATAGACCTAAACTCATAGGCCCTTGCCTTTGCCTTTGAAGACGGAGGCTCAACCTCGGGTGCCCTTGGCTTTGCCTTTGAAGACGGAGGAGAAACCTCAGGTGTCCTTCTCTTGCATTCCTTCCTAAGGTTCCCTTTCAGAAGTTCAATCCTTAGCTGCACTTTCCTCAGCTGCCCCATTCAAAACGAGCTTACTGCACCTGTTGCACTCCTCACTTCTTCTATTCATTCCTCTGTTGCCCGGCTGCTGGCACTTCAGACTCTCTCTTAGCTCCATTCCTTACCACTCCTCTGTAGCTGGCACCTGTGTTCTGCAGTCGTCTGTAGCTTTGAACCAGGCATTCCTGTTGCTGATGTTGTTCCTGTTGCTGAAGTCGGTACTCGAAGTCAGCTATCCTCTCCCTTATCTATGTTAGCAGCTTGCATTCAAGTTGCTTGCTTTGAAGGGAAGCTAAACACTTACAACTTACTGGACACTTCCTTTTCCCATAATATCTGTTCTATCTAACTAATGGAATCAAGAATCCCACAAACTCTGATAAAGGAGAAGAAGCACCAGCTCTAAACTCATCCAAAGGAGAAGCTTCAGGTGCAACAGGTCAATCATCTGGTACAGCTTCAGCTACTGGTACCGATCCAGGTGCAACTCTAACAGGTAAATCATCTGGTACAGACTCAAACTCATCTTCGAGTTCTTCAAATGGAGAAGCTACAGGTGAAACTTCAAACTCAGATAAAGGAGAAGCCCCAGCTCCTGGCTCTTACTCTAAAGTATAAGCATCAACTCTTACTTAAACTTCATCATAAGGAGAAGCCCAAGCTCCTGGTCCAACAGGTCAATCTACTGTTACAGCTTCAGGTTCACCTTCAAACTCTGCTAAAGTAGAAGAAGCAACAGCCCCAGGTCCAACTCTATAAGTTAAATTCTCTGTTACAGCTTCAGGTTCACCCTCCTTCTTCTTGGTTTTCCTCCTCTGCATCCCTTTTCGTCTGCAGCCCTTTTCAAAAGCATTCCAGTTGCTTCAGTCGTCTGTTTCTTTGCCGCTTTAGCTCTACCTATTATTTATGTATTTAATAATTTATATCTCTCCGACTCTCCCTTGCATTCTAGTTGCTTCAGTCGTTACCTTGGTTCGAGTCCTTTACCTTGCATTCAAGTCGTCTGTTGCAGCTTTCACTTCAGACTCTACCTGTTGCTCAATCCTATCCCTACGTTCCAGTCCTGAACTTGGCATTAAAGTTCTTTCTGTACCTCGCTCCGTGGGCCTCATTTGATTCATTCCTCTTTTCGGCACTAGTCAACCTTCTCCCTCTGTTGCAGCTTTCTTTCGTCTGTTGCTTTTAAGCTGGTCTTACTCTGTTGCATCTGTCCTCTGTTGCTTTTAAGCTTGTCTTCTTCTACCTCTTCTTCTACCTGTGATTCAAGTTGCTTAACCAAGCATTCTCCCCTTCGTTAACCTTGCTTGCTGTCTACCTTGCATCTTTGTTCCCGTCCATAACCTTTCCTATGTTAGCTGCTGGCATCTAGCTTTCCTCTAAGTCAGTACTATATTTCTTTCTCAATTTAATTTGGCCTGCAGATTCTACGTTAGATTCCTCTTCAGCTGCAGTAGTTGCCTTTGCTCCAAACTTGAGTTCTGTTGGAGCTTCCGTCTTAACCTGTTGCTCAATCCCTAAGTCAAACTGTTGCTAAAGTCTGTCGCTTAGCTCCATACCTTTCCCTACCTGAGTTTTATCTACCTGTCTTGTATTCCTTTGTTCCCTTTCAAGCTTTTGGTACCGCCGCTCCATCCCTGAGTTCCCTGTCTTGCATTCCTTAGTTCCCTTCTTGCTGCTGAGCCCCATTCTTAGCAGCTTTCCTCTGTTGCTTAGCTGCTTCAGTCGTTACCGCCGCTCCTTACCTTTGTAATAGGAGCTAATGGAAGAATTCGACCTTAGCTGATCTGGTTAGTCCCTTCAGATTTTGCTAGTTCTGAAGTAGAGAAATAAGGTAAGGAGCCAGGATGTACGAGTCTCATATCAATCTATTTAGCATCTCATTCTTCTCCTTCTCATTCTTGATAGCACAGGGGCGCAGCGCTATCTTGAATTCGAATACATTTGAGACAGTTTCACAGGCCTTGGGGATATCTCAAAAGCAGAAGCTAGTTTTGGTGATCAAGACATGAGCATATCTTCAGATAAATACTCCATAAATAAATTATCCATTGCATGATGCCGACGTATGAAATTATGCACCGCACAACATGCAAGTGGAATTAATCTTTGGCTAGTAATTGGATAGTTTGGCATATCTTTTAAAATTCGAAATCTTGCCTTAAGCACCCCAATGCATCGCTCAATAATATTACGACATGTGCTATGCCTATAATTGAACAACTCTTCCTTCCCCCTTGGTCTGCCTTGCCGTCGATAATCTCTCAAGTGATACCGTTGACCTCGATATGGAGCAAGAAACCCCGGCATATTTGGGTAACCAGAATCAACCAAATAAAATTGATCTGTGATAGTATTTTCATATTAATTAATAATGTAAAATACCAACATAAATGAATATATATAGAGAATTTTTTCTATTACTTACCACCGCAAGGTTTAGGAAAATGATTTTAATGCCTAGTCAAAGCGTCTATGAACACCCTTGAATCATTTGCTGTTCCCTCCCAGCCCGTATACACAAATGTAAAAAGCATATCGAAATCGCATACAAGCATCACATTTTGTGTGATAATAACCTTTCTACCACGAAAAGATGTTTGAATTGATGTCGGTGCCCATGCCGATACGTGAGTTCCATCGATAGCTCCAAGACAATTCTAAAAATACATAATGTCTTAGTAAAGATATGTTGTTAATGTAACTAGATACATTAGGGTAAAATATATACCTTAAAATATGGAACCACTTTGGATTATGCAATATGTGAGGATGGACGTCATTGTGTTCATATGGTCGAATAATATGTGTGCCCAATGTACAAACAACTCGTAAAACTTGTTTGAACCACTTGCTACAAGTGTACAATGAATGTTGAAATTGATCTGCACATATTCGATGTCGTGTGTTGTGCCCGATGATTAGTAAGAACATAGCGGCACCTTCTTCAATAGTAACTTTCTTTCCATCTTGTAATAGATTCATCTCTTTTAATGTCCTACAAAAATTCACGAACACATGTTTCGATATACAAAAATTATCAAAGCAAGCTTGAGGGTGCCCATCAAGTATTTCTTGAATATACATCCTCCCAGTAAGAGATGACGTTCGACAAGGCATCCGATCAATAGATCTATGAAACTGAGTCATTTCATGAAAAAAATCATTTGCATGGCTCAAAATGAGAAGCAAATTGATATCTGGGCCTAATTCATCATATTCATCATCAAAGTTTGACATGATCTGCAATAAATCGATATTAAACTCAGCACACATGTATAGAATTAATTATGAATTGAGGCAAACCAATAAATAATTAAAATTTAAAAAGCATGACATAGTCATCAACATTAAATTTCAAAATATCAAATATGTCTTAAACATTCAATCCACAAAATAGCAAACATGTCTTACACATTCAAGTCATAAAATAAAAAACCATCATTACTTAAAAAGTCTCCGGCTAGGTAATAAAAGCAATCCCCATGAACTTGTCAACATATGACCCTACACATGGTCGAGATTGATGTAATCCAACCATTCAACTCTCCTATTTGATGAATTTTTCATGAAAACCTCTCGTAGCCATGGTTTACCGAAAGCTTCTGTAGCTTTTGTGTAAACTTGAGTAGATAAGTCATCCATCTGATTTAAAATCTGCATGCACATGTCTATAGAGTAAGGATCACTGAACCTGCTCGTTCCAGTAGAGGAAGAAATTTCTTGTTCGTGTTCTAACTTAGCAGCCCTCAAATCCAGGTATTTTTGCCTAGCAATAGATTCTTGACTCAGGTGTTGCAAGGTATCACTCCACTTATCCATATAAGCATCATATTTTCCAATTTTTGAACGCTTAGGATCTTTACGTCGATGACTCTCAGTTGGTTCTGTATTACGATGTCGCCGATTGTTAGGTTCCCCTCCAACGTCCTCATTCTCGTCATCGACAACTTCAACATATGAGCTGACACCTCTGTTAATGAATGCTTCTTCGAGCTCTCTCTCTTCATTAGATGTGGGAGGTAATTGAGTAGAAGCTCTATGCATATCACCAGTTGCAGTTGTCCTGCCGAAAATTTCACTAAGAATGTGAAAATGATCACATCCTTTCTTTCGTATTGACTTATACTCCTTTCTATTTTTATGTTCCATTGATTACAAAAAAATACATTTTATTATACATAAACATACAATAAAATTATATATTTGATTAGATATAAGTATTTACCAGATAAAATTCTGCCCACATTCTGCCCACACTTCCTCTGGAGCATTCACTTTATCGGTGTCAGGATCCATTGTCACACCAGTATGCGCAAGCAATGCTGCAAAAAGACGTTGTCTTGTGCGTAGACGATTCCATTTACCTTTGAGCCTTTCTACACTATAATTCTTGTTCGTAACCTGATATAATTCTTTGTTGATCTCCTCCCAAACCGTATTAGTGAAGGTAGATGTTTGTAACTTATTGTGCTTCACTTTTTCATAAATGATATTGACAAACATGACAACATTTGTCTTTGACCAATCATACTTCTCAATTTCGATACTTGGGTTATGCCCTCCCATAATGTAATCTCTAAAAATTGCCAATATTAAAGCCGACATAAAAATGTGTTTGGTAACATATATTAGAAAATGTAATACCCAAAGCAATACCCTAAGCAAGTTACATGCATGTAGAGAAAAAAAATTGGTACGTACATCCAAGTTTTAATCTTTTCATCTAGTAAGTTGATGCCCCAATGTAGAGAAAACAAGGCCCTGAGATTGAGTTGCAATAGACAATGGTACTTGTGATATGCATTGTTAGATATAAAGTAGATAAGCAATGCTACTGAAAAAGATAAGCAGTATTTAAATGTGAGAGAATTTAGTTTATAATCACTTGCTCTTCACTTGGTACTCTCCTTCTATCTCAAAATATTGTTGCATGCATGTTCTAGTTTGTGTGCTACTTGGTAAAACGTTTCCCTTTATTAAATTAATAATTTGATACCTTTTTGGTTGTATTAGGAATTTAACATTGAAAAACTGCAACTTCTTGAGGCTGATAAAAAGAAGATCATGCAAGAATATGAACGAAAGCAGAAGCAAGTTGGGATTCGTAAGAAAATGTAATGTGCCTTGCATCTTCATCCCAAACCTAGAATTTTGGGATCAAAATAGGAGAATGAATCCCAGCGAACAGAAAGGGTCCGTTTGCACAAGAACAAAAAGAAAATAAAGGAAGCAAATAGAAGAACAAAAAGAAAATTTTCCCTTAAAGAAGAACCAAAAGAAAACAAAGGAAATCATGTGAAGAAGCTTACGCCAAGGGAACGAAGAGGTCGAGTCATAGCGAAGTGGGCATGAATCGGCGAACTCAGATTGGTTTGGAAAAGCCTGGAGCAGGAAGCAGCGAAGAGGAGGAGAAGACGACGAAGAACATGAGCATGAATCGGACAAGACGGCGGAACGGGCTCGAGCACGAAGCGGCGAAATCGTGAATGAGGAGCTGGATCGGCTCGAGTTTCCTGAGGCAGCGCGTTTTCTCATGGAGGCAGCGCGTTTTCTCATTTTCCATATCTCAGCGCCTTTTCCCATTTTCGTTAGAAAATGATAAAATATCATTTTCTATTTTTCTAGAGAATGACTTTTCATTTTCCAGAAAACGAAAATGGAAAACACACAACAAACAGCTATTTCCAAAAAAAAAAGAAAATGAAAATGGGAAAATATCAAACCAAACACACCCTTACATTTTTGTTGGTTTCAGGAAGCTTACATGGTCCCTTACGGCTTACGACCCAAAGGCGGTCTGCGTGGCGGCGGTGGAACTTGACTCCATGGCCAACTATCCTGTGGCTACAGGGTGGACCTGTAAGAACCCTTTCTCTTTCGATCAACTGTTCCATGTGTTGTAAGAATTCTGAACGAAACAGAGTGCGTCCGGAGTTGGGATTGGCAATTTCCAAGAGATTGGGCCGCTGGACACCAACCTCAAGCCTTGCAACTCGACATGGCTGCAAAAGGCCGATCTCCTCTTCGTGGTAAGCTTCCATGCCGATCTCATTCCTCCGTCGACCACTTGCTCCTCCTCCATTAATGAAATGGGAATTACTCAGGAGAATCCAGTGGGCACAGGGTTCAGCTTCGTGGAGGAGGAGAGCCTCCTGGCGAAGAGCGACTGGGAGGCAGCAGTAGACTTGACTGCGCTTCTGAAGAAACTCTACAACGGGAACACAACCATGCAGCAGAGGAACAACCCCCTTTTCGTCGTGGCAGAGTCTTACGGCGGCCGGTTTGCGGTGACGACGACCTTGTCAGTTCTCCACGTCATCAGAGCTGGAAAACTGAAGCTCAAGCTCGGAGGTAAAATTAAAATTGTTCTTGATGTGGCTTGGTATAAAGGGCAGAGGAGGGATTAATGGAGAGGGGGAGGGCATTTTGGTCAATGTACTGTAGCACCTCTATTTAGGGCACCGTAGCATGTGAAAAGAGAGGGCCTTTTTCCGTGTTTTGGTCTCCGCCGCCAGCACGCCTTCCTCGGCCTTCTCCTCTTTGCCAGCTCGGACGCCGGCCACCGCCAGCCTTCTCCTCCTCCACTCTCCTTCGCCTTCGGCCGCACCTCCTCTTCTTCCCCACGCCAACATCGCCGATGTTCCACTGCCCCTCTCCCTTTCCTCTCTCCTTCCCCTTCGGCGCCCGACACACAGTGAGGACATGGAGCCTTCTTCGTCCCTCGTCGACATCATTGAGCGACGACCGCTGTCGGCAGTCGCCCCCAAGCCGCCAAGGGAGGGTCGGACTTGCTCCTTTTCCCTCTCTTCCTCACGCCACTATCACTGCACGGACTCACTCGACGACGACGCCACAGCTTCTTCTTCTCTCTTCTCCCGACGGCCACCACGTCACCACCTTCACTTCCTCTCACCAGCAGCAGACTCCAACGAGCCACCTCTCGCCAGTGACACACTCCGACGAGCCCAGGCTACGCCCGTCGGGACAGATGGCCCTCTCGCTGCTCGTCGGATTGCCTTTGCTGCTCGCTGGACCACCCACGCCATGCGCACAGTGCACATCCGCCGCCCGATCAATGGCTTCGCGGACGACATAGCTACTGTCATGCTCCGAGCAGCACTGTCGTACAGTTTCGACGTCGATCCGGTATCCGATCCATGCCGCTATGCGCGTTCGACACTGATCGGGCCTTTGAGCCATCGTCGTAGGTTGGCCTTCGTGCGGTTATTATGTTTCGGTTTGTGTGCTTGTGGTATTCTTGTCTGTGTACTGATGTTGTATACCGACCTGTGTGTTGTCTCAGGTGCCGTTCTGTGTCCTCATCCCGTGTCCCGGCCTACGTGCCGATATTAGTTCCTGGTCTACGTACCGGTGTCTTATCCCAGTCTGCGTACCGGTTGCTTAGCCCGGTCTACGTGTCGATCTCGTGTCCCGGCCTACGTGCCGATTTCAGGTCTCGGCTTATGTGCCGATCTCGTGCCCCGGCCTGCGTGCCGCTATTATCTCCTGACCTACAGCTAGTCTTCCGGGCCCATGCTGCGTTATGCTTCTCGTCGTCAGATCCAGCTCTCCAGCTTGATCGGAGTCATCTACTCTTCCGGGTCGCGACAATTCTAGCCGCGCCCCATCCGAGGGCGCCCCCTGGCCCAGGGTACATTCCTTGTTCATATTTCATATGCATTTTCATTATTTCATGGCTTAGTCTTGTACTCATATATTCGTTGGATCTGCCTCGAGCATCGGGGTATCGGGGGCCGGGTCAACCCGGTCGCTGGCTGCAGGTAGCATTGACCAGAGGACTTTTGGAGACTTGGTCAACACAGGAGCCGTCTCAGCACACCCCCCTTCGGGACGTCGCGATTCAGTCAACATTTCATCCACCTCACCCGACGGTCCGTCCGACTCAGCTTCCGGATGGGATCAATTTGGCGCCGTCTATGGGAATCTCCTTCACCTGTTCTGGAACATGAAGATGGACGACGTAACTTGTAGGACCGTTAGATTCGATAGAGGGGGGGTGAATATCGATTCGAAAAAATAAGAGTTTAAACGCAGCGGAAAAGTAAATGAACACAGTTGTTTTTTACTTCGTTCGGAGCCTGTGACGACTCCTACTCGAAGGCCCATGGTCCTTGACCACTTTCGTTGGGCAATCACTATCAATTCGAATATTACAGAGTTAAGTACAAGAATTGACAGATAAAGAAAATACCGACAATAGAATTAAAACAAAACCAGCACTGAGTCGGAGAGCTTTTCGTAGCGTCGCAAGAGCACAGAGCAGCAGATCTTGGATTCTTAGTTGATGATTGATTCTGAAGCTCCTGCCTGGGGCTTCTTTTATATGCTGTCCCGGGCGCCTGAATCCCTTCCGGGCGCCTGGAATGTGACGTAGCTGCACAAACCATGATGCTCCACGTGGCGGCGACTCGGCTGGATGAAATTTGCCTTTCGGGCGCCCGGATCCCTTCCGGGCGCCCGGACCTCCGGGCGCCCGGATCCCCTCCGGGCGCCCGGACCCCTCTTCTCCAGAAAGTCCTTCTCCTGCAAGAAAAGGTTAGTCCGAGGCAAATGTACCCTGCAGCAAAAGAATGTTAGCACAGTTTTATAGATGAGCAAAGTATGACTTAGATTCCGTCTTTCCGAGACCGGAATCTAGTCACGATCTCGACTTAGATATCCGAAATGGATCTAAGCCGGATCGACGCCTAATGTTCCCTACCCGGGAACGCGTCCTCGCAGTCACTCCCCTCCAGTGACTTACCTCACTTACCTGCCAGACGTCCGGTCAGCCCGTCGACCCGTCTGGACTTCTCGCCAAGCGTCCGGTCAGCCCGTCGACCCGCTTGGACTTCTCGCCAGCTATCCGGTCAGCCCGTCGACCTAGCTGGACTTCTCGCCAGCTATCCGGTCAGCCCGTCGACCTAGCTGGACTTCTCGCCAGCTATCCGGTCAGCCCGTCGACCTAGCTGGACTTTTCCTGCACACTTGATAAAGGTGTCAGACAACAACACAACTAACTTAACCTATTTGTCATTCATCAAAACCTGGGTTAGACCGTTAGTGCTACCCGCACCAACAATCTCCCCCTTTTTGATGGAATGACAACCTGGTTAAGTTAGTGAAAACATATGCAAGAAAACAACATGCATTTATGTGGTTGTAAAGTTTGTTAGTTTGTATTTTCAAGTTGGTTTAGCTAACTTAACCACCTAACCCTCCTCCCCCTTTGGCATTCATCAAAAAATGAACAAAGGTAAATAATCATAGTGAAGAGTTACTGTAACAGGTAATCAAATTTTGAAAGATAACTAAGTTTGGTTCAAAATTTGAAAGATAAAAGTGCAATTTTTTAACACCAAGTTAAAAAATAGTCAAGTTGACTTGGGGTAGACAAGTTGAGTTTTGAAAAGTTAAAGTTAATCAAGTTTAACTTTTCAAGCGTGTAGAAATTTTCATGACAGGTTTTTCAAATTTACTTTTTATGTTTAAGTAACATTTAATTTTCAAAAAGGTAAATTTTTCAACTTCGATTTTTAAAACAAAGCAAAAATTAAACTTTTCAAGAAATAAAATTTTTGCCAAAATTTATTTTTAAGGCTAATTTTGGAAATAGTTAATTTTTCAAATCAGGTTTGAAAATTAGGTGGGATTAAACTTAGTTAAATTTAACTTTTTGAAAACTAGTGTTTTAAAAATAAGTTAGTTTTAAAATAGATGTAAAAAAACATTTTTCAAACACACAAAATTTTAATTAATTTCTCCCCCTGAACTTGATACTTAAAAGTTTAAAAATATTTGCTAAAAATATTCAAAGTATTTTTTTTTAAAATGAGGTAGAATTTTCTAGAGAGATTTTAAAGAGAAGATTAAAAAAATAACGCTGAAGGAGATAATTAAAAAATAAACCCCCCCTGAATTTGATATTGATATTCCTTTAATTTATTAATCCTCCTTATTTATTAATTTTTCTAGGGGATTTAAAAGAAATTGAACCTCCCCCTGAATTGGTTACTCCCCTTAATTTAATATCTCCCCTTTAATACTAAGGTTTGGTTGTGTTAAATTTCAAAGCCCTAACACATTTGTCTAATTTAGTAATACATATATTATTATCTCTGTATCCTTGGTATAACTGTTTATTTGAATTTGATTAATCAATTATTAATTAATTTTAGATTCAGGTGCTTAACTTTAGTTTAAGGTTAAATAAGATAAGATTTTATTAATTCAATAACAGTTAAGCATTATCAATAATTTATTGATTAGTTTTTACTTGATTTAATAATTTAATACTTAGTGAAATAATTTAAATTTCATATTACTTAATTGAGCTGGTCAATGAAAGTGTTAGTTATAATTATTATTATTATAAAAAAAATTTAAATGGATTTCTAAAACAGCATTTAAAAGGAATTTAAAATGATTTTTATAATATGTTTTATGTCAATTAACATATGTTTGATTCAGTTTTGATTTTAGATTTAAATTAATATTAGTGGTTAATTTAAGTTTAAGTTTAATTTCAAGTTTAAGTTAAATATTTTAATTTTAATTGTAATTTCAATATTAAGTTTTAGTTTAAGATTTAATTTTTAGTTAAGTCAAATTAAAAATTAATTTTAAGGTTAAAATGATGTTTAAGATTAAAAATGAGTTTAAAGTCAAAATAATAATTTTTAAAGTGAAAATAATCTATAGAAATAATTTATTATTACTATTTTTAAGTTAACAAAATTTCATTCAAAATGATACAAAATTTTTAGATAGTTTTAAAATGATTTTTAAAATATTTTTTAAATGATTTTTAAAAGTTTTTTTTTAAAATAATTTTTGAAATAATTTTTAAGTTAAAATAATTTTTAAAATCACAATAATTTTTAAAAGGTTTTAAAAGAATTTTTAAAGTTTTTTTTTTTAAATGATTTTTAAAAGAGTTTTTAAAATAATTTTTAAAAATGTTTTAAAATAATTTTTAAAAAATTTTAAATGATTTTTTAAAATAATTTTTAAAATGTTTTAAAATAATATTTAAAAGAATTTTTTAAAGAATTTTTAAAGAATTTTTAAAAAGTTTTTTAAAGAATTTTAAAAAAATAGTTTTTAAAGAATTTTTAAAATAGTTTTTAAAGAATTTTAAAAATAGTTTTTAAAGAATTTTAAAAATAGTTTTTAAAGAATTTTTAAAATAGTTTTTAAAAAAAATTTCAAATAGTTTTTAAAGAATTTTTCAAATAATTTTTAAAGAATTTTAAAAATAGTTTTTAAAGAATTTTTAAAATAGTTTTTAAAGAATTTTAAAAATAGTTTTTAAAGAATTTTAAAAATAGTTTTTAAAGAATTTTTAAAATAGATTTTAAAGAATTTTAAAAAATAGTTTTTAAAGAATTTTAAAAATAGTTTTTAAAGAATTTAAAAAAATAGTTTTTAAAGAATTTTTAAAATAGTTTTTTAAAGAATTTTTAAAAATAGTTTTTAAAGAATTTTTTAAAATAGTTTTTAAAGAATTTTTAAAATAATTTTTAAAGAATTTTAAAAATAGTTTTTAAAGAATTTTAAAAATAGTTTTTAAAAAAAATTTCAAATAGTTTTTAAAGAATTTTTCAAATAATTTTTAAAGAATTTTAAAAATAGTTTTTAAAGAATTTTTAAAATAGTTTTTAAAGAATTTTTAAAATAGTTTTTAAAGAATTTTAAAAAATAGTTTTTAAAGAATTTTAAAAAATAGTTTTTAAAGAACTTTTAAAATATTTTTTTAAAGAATTTTTAAAAATAGTTTTTAAAGAATTTTTTAAATAGTTTTTAAAGAATTTTTAAAATAATTTTTAAAGGATTTTTAAAATAGTTTTTAAAAAATTTTTTAAAATAGATTTTTTTTTTAAAGAAAAGAATTTTTTTTAAAAATAGTTTTTTAAAGAATTTTTAAAAAAGTTTTTAAAGAATTTTTAAAATAGTTTTTAAAGGATTTTTAAAATAGTTTTTAAAGAATTTTTAAAATAGATTTTTTTTAAAAGAATTTTTAAATTTAGTTTTTAAAGAATTTTTAAAATAGTTTTTAAAGAATTTTTAAAATAGATTTTTTTTTTAAAAGAATTTTTAAAAATAGTTTTTGAAGAATTTTTAAAATAGTTTTTTAAAGAATTTTTAAAATAATTTTTAAATATAGTTTTTAAAGAATTTTTAAAATAGTTTTTAAAGGATTTATAAAATAGTTTTTAAAGAATTTTTAAAATAGATTTTTTTTTAAAAGAATTTTTAAAAATAGTTTTTAAAGAATTTTTAAAATATTTTTTTAAATAATTTTTAAAAATAGTTTTTAAAGAATTTTTTAAATAGTTTTTAAAGAATTTTTAAAATAATTTTTAAATATAGTTTTTAAAGAATTTTTAAAATAGTTTTTAAAGGATTTTTAAAATAGTTTTTAAAGAATTTTTTAAAATAGTTTTTAAAGAATTTTTAAAATAATTTTTAAAGAATTTTTAAAATAATTTTTAAATATAGTTTATAAAGAATATTTAAAATAGTTTTTAAAGGATTTTGAAAATAGTTTTTAAAGAATTTTTAAAATAGATTTTAAAGAATTTTTAAAATAGTTTTTTAAAGAATTTTTAAAAATAGTTTTTAAAGGATTTTTAATATAGATTTTAAAGAATTTTTAAAATAGTTTTTTAAAGAATTTTTAAAAATAGTTTTTAAAGAATTTTTAACATAGTTTTTAAAGAATTTTTTAAAATAGATTTTTTTTTTAAAAAAGAATTTTTTTAAAAATAGTTTTTAAAGAATTTTTAAAATAGATTTTTTTTTTAAAAGAATTTTTAAAAATAGTTTTTAAAGAATTTTTAAAATAGTTTTTAAAGTTATTATAATTTGAATTTGAAATTCGAATTTTAATTTTAATTAATTTTAATTTAATTTGAAAATTGAAAATTAATTTTAATTTGAAACTTATTTAATTTAATCCTTATTCATCTCACCCGATCTAGATTATCAATCAAGGAATCCTATAATTTTGTGAGATGAATTAGATTTAATTACAGAGTTTGGTTTAACTTGTGTTAGATTCAGGTTTGGCTTTGGTCTCAACAAATAGGCATTCTTCGGATAAACTTCTAAGCTTGGTGAGTCACCTGGACATCATTAGAAGTAACCAACCCTTCGAGGTTTTCCGAATAGTCCTATCCACGGAGCTTAGTACCAAACCTTGGTCTACCTAGTTAGGATCCGTAAGGGGTAGCTTCGGTCAGTTCCACTTGGCCAAATACACCAGATCAAAGCCATATCTTTCTAGACATGCGATGCCCAAGCTTCCCCGACGTATTATCATTCAAAACTTCACCAGTACTACTTGTCAAGTTAAACTTTTGTCCTTGTTTATTCTATTCCTAACTACCCTGCCAGGTAGGTTGGTTTTTGGGTACCCTACCGGGTAAGTTTGTTTCGGTTACCCTGTCGGGTAAATTATTTTTGGAGGTGCCAGCTATTCTGGAGCCTCCCCCTAAATTGTTGATTTTTATTTTTAAGATTTCTTGTATAATTAGAGTTAGTTTTAGTTAAGTTTTAATGTTTAATTTGTAATTTAAATTTAAGTTTTTAATTTTGAATTAATTAAATTGGTCAAATTATCTTTCTTTAAAAGAGTATATTTAATATTTAAATTTTCTTTCAATTTTAATTTTATTGGGTTAATTGACTTATCTTTCTTTAGTAGCTTATTTTTAAAGTTTAGGTTTTTATTTAATTTTGAGTTAATTAAATTGTTTGAATTATATTTCTTTAAGGGTTTATCTTTTAACTTTTTATTAATTGTTAATTTTGAATTTTCTAGATTATTTTTGTTTAATATGTTATCTTTAACATTTAATTTTAAGTTTGTTAACTTCCGTTTTGATTTTATAAAAGTGTTTGATTTTATCCTTATATTTTCTTTACCTTTTAAGTTAATATAATTAGTGGAATTTATTAAATAAGTCTTATCATTAAAATTTAATTTTTTGTTAATTAAATTATCTTGGGTTTGGATAGAATTTTCTAGATTGATATTGTCTAGATTATTAAACAATTTATTAATTGTGTCTAGATTGATATTGACCTTGTCATCCTTTTTGTTTGAATTTTCAAATTTGTTTAGGTTTAAATTCGAATTTTTAGATTTATTAATTATTTTCAGATTTTCTGTATTTTCTAAATTAATTATATTTGTTTTATCAGAAAATATCCTAGGGGTATTTTCTGTATTTTCTGAATTAATTATATTTGTTTTATCAGAAAATGTCCTAGGGGTATTTTCGCAAGTATTGTCATGTACACTATTTTCACATATACTTTCAGATATATCCAAATTAGCATGCACATATTTTAAACTACTACTAGCAAGGGTGTTTTGGTAAATATTACTAACCTTGAGCGCAACCCCTAATTCAGCAGGCTTCTCCGTTGGATCTGACTCGAGTCCGGATTCGACTATAACTTGATCTTCTAGCTCCATTGCCATCTCGTGAAGCTTGATCAACTGGGTCCACAGCTCATATGCATTCTTGTATTTTTCTAGTCTGCATATGATATTGTTAGGTAAAATATTACAAATAATTTTACTTACGTTTTTATTCAGTTCCGAGTTCTGAGAAGGTTTTTTCAATATTAGCATATAATCGATATCTACGCTTCCTAAGAAGCATTCCATTCTTCGCCTCCAGTAGTTGAAATCTTCATCGTACGGTGGTGGTTCATTGGGGTTCCATCCTTCTTGAAAAGACATTGTTCTTGCACACAATGAAACAAAGACAAAATCCCAAGACTTGGTCTTGGATTAGCAGTGCTGGAAAAAATAATATTTCACTAATTTTTTTTTTTAAAAAATAATAAAATAGTATTAAAATATTAATAAAAAAATATTATCTCAAATTTTTGAAAATGTAATATTTTGTCGATACTAAATAATAGTGAAAAGATGACGATGTATTTTTCAAAAACAGTTTTGGAGGGAAAAAACGAAAGGCGTAAGGTTTTATTTTAAAAACGAACGATATATAATTTTTCTTTAAAAAGACCCCCTCTTTGTCTGATTGGTGGTTGCACCAAATCAGAGCGGTACCTGCTCTGATACCACTTGTAGGACCGTTAGATTCGATAGAGGGGGGGGGTGAATATCGATTCGAAAAAATAAGAGTTTAAACGCAGCGGAAAAGTAAATGAACACAGTTGTTTTTTACTTCGTTCGGAGCCTGTGACGACTCCTACTCGAAGGCCCGTGGTCCTTGACCACTTTCGTTGGGCAATCACTATCAATTCGAATATTACAGAGTTAAGTACAAGAATTGACAGATAAAGAAAATACCGACAATAGAATTAAAACAAAACCAGCACTGAGTCGGAGAGCTTTTCGTAGCGTCGCAAGAGCACAGAGCAGCAGATCTTGGATTCTTAGTTGATGATTGATTCTGAAGCTCCTGCCTGGGGCTTCTTTTATATGCTGTCCCGGGCGCCTGAATCCCTTCCGGGCGCCTGGAATGTGACGTAGCTGCACAAACCATGATGCTCCACGTGGCGACGACTCGGCTGGATGAAATTTGCCTTCCGGGCGCCCGGATCCCATCTCCAGAAAGTCCTTCTCCTGCAAGAAAAGGTTAGTCCAAGGCAAATGTACCCTGCAGCAAAAGAATGTTAGCACAGTTTTATAGATGAGCAAAGTATGACTTAGATTCCGTCTTTCCGAGATCGGAATCTAGTCACGATCTCGACTTAGATATCCGAAATGGATCTAAGCCGGATCGACGCCTAATGTTCCCTACCCGGGAACGCGTCCTCGCAGTCACTCCCCTCCAGTGACTTACCTCACTTACCTGCCAGACGTCCGGTCAGCCCGTCGACCCGTCTGGACTTCTCGCCAAGCGTCCGGTCAGCCCGTCGACCCGCTTGGACTTCTCGCCAGCTATCCGGTCAGCCCGTCGACCTAGCTGGACTTCTCGCCAGCTATCCGGTCAGCCCGTCGACCTAGCTGGACTTCTCGCCAGCTATCCGGTCAGCCCGTCGACCTAGCTGGACTTTTCCTGCACACTTGATAAAGGTGTCAGACAACAACACAACTAACTTAACCTATTTGTCATTCATCAAAACCTGGATTAGACCGTTAGTGCTACCCGCACCAACAGGGAGGTTCTCTGCCATTATCACAATCTCGGAGGATCTCGACGCATATATTATATTCTATACTCACTCCACCGGTATTCGAGAGTCGAGGGATCGTGTGGAGCTTCAGCTGACTGACAGGTTAGTTTTTCCGTTATATTTTTTCCCTGACTCCACGGGTATTTGGGAGTTAAGGGACCGAGACAGACCCTTAGCTGGTTGGCACGACTTCCCGATCAGGTATGCTACGAGCTCTGCTCTCTTTTTATGATTATAGGAACTGTTATATTTCCCTGATAAAAGAGTAAGAGCCTAGTTCCTTGATCAAAGACTAGAGCCTTCAATTTCTGATCGGACACTAGGGGCCCAGCTCCCCGCTCATACACTTGGGACACAGCTCCCCGCTCATACTCTAGGGGCACAGCTCCCCACTCATACATTTGGGACACAACTCCCCGATCATAGACTTGCAGTACCACTTCCCGATCAGGATCTAGGGGTCTCGCTCTTTGATTACAGGCTAGGGACCTTACTCTCCGATCAGGGACCAGGGGCCCAGTTCCTCCATCATGTGTGCTACAGGCTCTGCACCCTTCACCATGAGGCTCTGCATCCTCTTACTGCTACAGGCTCTGCACCCTTCACCATGAGACTCTGCATCCTCTTATTGCTACAAGCTCTGCATCTTTCACCATGGGCTCAGCATTCTCTTACTGCTATATGCACTTCACTCTACTATTATTATATGCTCTGCATCCTTCACTTGTTATGCAACCTCTTACATCTACAGGTGTTGCTCTCTTCACCTACGGTGCTCTGCTTCCTTCTACGGCTATGGGCTTTGCTCTCTTATATCGGCTTCACGCTCTTTATCTTCTCCCCTTGCTCCACGGGTATTTGGGAGTTGAGGGACCGAGACAGATCCTTAGTTGGTTGACATCACTTCGCGATCAGGTATGATAAAATCTCTATCTCTTCATTTCGTTATGGGCTCCGCTTCTATGGCCTTCAAGGCTTATCCTCCCCCGTTCGGGGTCGAGATATCACCACTGGTCTCGGACCAGAGTATCACCGCCGGTCTCGGATCGGGGTATCGCTAACGATCTCTTTGTCGAGCCTCCAGACCAATTCCCGGTCGGGCTTCCAAACCAATTCCTGGTCGGGCTTCAAGACCAATTCCGGGTCAGGCCTTCAGATTGTTTTTTGTCAGGCATTCAGAATGTTTCCCGGTCAGGTCTCCAGGTCGGGTCTTGGTCAGACCTCCAGCTCAATGCCGGGTCAGGCCTTCAGATTGTTTTTTTGTCAGGCATTCAGAATGTTTCCCGATCAGGTCTCCAGGTCGGGCCTTGGTCAAACCTCCAGCTCAATGCCTGGTCAGACCTTCATATTGCTTCTTTGTCAGACATTCAGAATGTTTCCCGGTCAGGTCTCCAAATCAGATATGGTCAGACCTTCAGATCAATTCTTGGTTAGGTCTCCAGATCAAGTACTGGTCAGGCCTCTAGATCACCTCCCAGTCGGGATTCCAGACTCTCACCCCAGTGCGAGTTATAAGTGAGCATTGCTCTCACGCGCAACCCCCAACGACCGAGCTGCTCGGTCGGCTGTCCCAGACTCTCGCCTCAGTGCGAGTTATAAGTGAGCTTTGCTCTCACGCCTCCAGACTCTCGCCCCAGTGTGAGTTATAAATGAGCTCTGCTCTCACACCCAACGACCGAGCTGCTCGGTCGGCTGTCCCAGACTCTCGCCTCAGTGCGAGTTATAAGTGAGCTCTACTCTCACTCCTCCAGACTCTCGCCCTAGTGCGAGTTATAAGTGAGCTCTGCTCTCACGCCCAACGACCGAGCTGCTCGGTCGGCTGTCCCAGACTCTCGTCTCAGTGCGAGTTATAAGTGAGCTCTGCTCTCACGCCTCCAAACTCTCGCCCCAGTGCGAGTTATAAGTGAGCTCTGCTCTTACGCCCAACGACCGAGCTGCTCGGTCGGCTGTCCCAGACTCTCACCTCAGTGCGAGTTATAAGTGAGCTCTGCTCTCATGCCTCCAGACTCTCGCCCCAGTGCGAGTTATAAGTGAGCTCTGCTCTCACGCCCAACGACCGAGCTGCTCGGTCGGCTGTCCTAAACTCTCGCCCCAGTGTGAGTTATAAGTGAGCATGCTCTCACGCCCAACGACCGAGCTGCTCGATCGGCTGTCCCAGACTCTCGCCCCAGTGTGAGTTATAAATGAGCATGCTCTCACGCCCAACGACCTTTCGGTCGGCACTCATCACTCCACTCACTTGCCGCTATGCCCGACACTCATCATGCTCACCGCTCACTTACAGCTCCGCCTAACCTGCATCACACTTAATTCACTTGCCGCTTTGCCCAGCACTCTCAGCTCACGTTTTCGCTCACTGCTGTTGCCCGGTCGGCGCTTACCGCTTCTCTCGTCGCTCTGCTCGGCACTTATCATTCGCGTTTCGCTGTTGCCCGGTCGGCGCTCACCGTTTCACTCGCCGCTCTGCTCGGCACTTATCATTCGCGTTTCGCTGTTGCTCGGTCGGCACTCATCGCTTCACTCACCATTCTGCTCGGCACACATCGTTCGCGTTTCGCTCAGCGCTGTTACTCGATCGGCACTCGTCGCTGCACTCGCCGCTCTGTCCGACCCTCATTGCACTCGCTTTACTCGTCGTTCTGTCTGACACTCATCCTTAGCAGGTCACTCACCGCTGCACTCGTCGCTCTGCCCGGCCCTCATCGCACTCGCTTTACTCGCTGTTCTGCCTGACACTCATCCTTAGCAGGTCGCTCATCGCTGTGGTTCGGTTGGTACTCACCGCTCACTTGCCGATCTGCCGTGCACTCATCATATTCGCTTCACTCGCCGCTTTGCTCGGCACTCAGCATTCGTGTTTCGCTCACCGCTGTGGCTCGGTCGACACTCACTATTCCGATCGCTGCTCTGACCGACACCCATCATACTTTCGCTCCCCTCGTCGCTCTGCCTGACACTCGCCCTTCACGTTTCGCTCATCGTTGTTGCTTGGCCATTAGCTCGACCGCTCACTGGTGCCACTCGGCTACTCGCTTTACGCCGATCGACCCATAGCTCAATGTTGTTCTCGGTTACGCACTCGACATCACTCGACATCGCTCGCTCGGTCTTATTCTGCCATATATGCATTCTCTTGGTTTCCCGGTTGACACTTTTCGGTCACTCGGTCCTGATTTATTATCGCTCGGTCGGTATTTCTTCGGTCGCCCGGTATTGATTTATTGTCGCTCGATCGTTTTACTCAGCATCTCTCGACCGTCTGCTCGATATCGCTCGACATTCGCCAGATCGCTCTTTCGGCACTCGGTCGGTCACACTCTTTATTGTCAGGTCGCGATTCACTATCGCTCGGTCGACACTTGCTCAGTCACGCTCTTTATTGCCAGGTTGCGATTCACTATTGCTCGACATTCGCCAGATCGCTCTTTTGACACTCGCTTGACATGTCGGCGTTTATTCTTTTCGTCGCTCTGCCAGGTACTCGTCGTCCACAGTTACTCGTTCCACGATTATATGACAGACCCGCGATATAACTTCGCATTCAGTAGCGATTCTGTTTATCGTTGGCTGGGTCTAGTCAGTCGGACTTACGCCTCCTTCGACTAGACTTGAGGGGGAAGCTTGTGATGTGACTAGGTATAAAGGGCAGAGGAGGGATTAATGGAGAGGGGGAGGGCATTTTGGTCAATGTACTGTATGTCACGCCCCAGAGGAGTCCCTGTCCGAAGAAATTTCGACAGCATCTCCCCTGTATGGCGGACAATCTGAAACTTCTACATAACACATATACCTCAGCCACAGGCGGCTGGAATTATAACAATAAATAAAAATAATCACCACGCAGTTTATATAGATATTCAGCCTCTGGCTGCCACAACCACGCAGTTAATAATAGTAATCACAAACAATAGTACTCTGACTCGAAATCCACCCTACTCAACTACACTCGTAAAGCTCAAATCCGACGAACTCACCTCTTCTGCCGTCCAGGCAGACATGTAGTAGAATAAAATCCAAATCATACCAAAAGTCCATCAAACGGAAGGATTTCATACAATATCCATATGTAAAATCCAAAACAAGACTAAAACAAAGTCTGATAGAGAAAAGCTAAAATAAAATAACAACTCAAAAACCAGCAGATGGACTAGCACTACGTGCTGTGGGGACCAGCGACTGGAACTGCTCCGGACAGCCTCAACCTGAAAATATATCAACAATGGAGGCGGGGTGAGTCCAACACTCAGCGGGTACAACTGATATGCATAATAAAATAAATAACAGACAACACTAATCATGCGTACAGTCTCCTGAATACGAGAAGGATAAATGCAACTGAAACGAAATCAGGAGATAACTGTACTAACCGGAATCAAAGTACAAAGGTAACAGGGTCGTCAGACCGGGGAAGCCATAATCCTGTATGCATGTCAATCATATGCATCCATATAAATGCAGCAATCATAAACAATAAATGCAATAAATGCATATGGTGACCGTGCACTCTGACATCACTGCTCCTGATGAGCGACCGAGTGGACGGGATGCTGTCGGAGTACTCCTATCCTCTGACCCCAAATCATAAATGGGGGAGCTCAATGCTCTCAACTCCCAGTACACGATGACGGGGAGGATATCTCTGCCGGCTATCACGCTGAGTCATCTGACCAACGGAGCCAAACAGAGTCCACCATCTGCCGGCTACCACGCTGCTACACTAAATGCCAACGGAGCCAAACAGAGCGGAACTGACTGCCGGCTACCACGCTGAGTCACCAGACCAACGGAGCCAAACAGCAGAACCGCCACACACCTGTCTGATATACCACTAACCCATGGGTGGTGGTGGTGTGTGCAGTACATGTAACTGGCGATGGGCTCAACCATAGTGGAGCCGACAATCCCACAGCATGCAATCATGATGCATGACACTAAGCATGACAATCTCATGAATAACATAGTAATGACCATATAAATAATACAAAGTGTGTACCACTGGAAGATGTATCAGATAGAAGGTACACAAATCAGATAGGGCATCAAATAAACCCTAGATCCAGAAGATAACATAGCATGTGGTTGGGTCACTACCTAAAACATATATGATCAGGTAAATAATATGCAGTGCAGAATAAATAAACAAGCAACCATGTAACTATCATGTAGTGACCAACCGAAACAAAATGATTACACAATCACTGCTATATGTTAAACATATTATTATGCATATCAAAGACATAAGTCAAAGTACCCGCCTCCAATAAAGTGGTCCAATCCGGTAATCAAGATACTCGTCGAGATACCGTCCCGAATCAAAGTCCTGTGTCGAACATATAGATATATTTTATTTAGCTACAATTCAAATGAATTTAAATAGCTTAATAAAATCCACGAAACTAATATCAGGGAAAACCCTAATTAACATAACCAATTACCTACCCAAAATTAATTCTAACCATTGACTAAGGTTAATGGTCTTAACCCTAATCGTTCTATTAGATTCATTTAAAACCAACTCAATTTACAACAAGGATCCGCCCTCAATGTATCATCCTATAACCAAATTAGGTACGTATCAATTCATACATAAAACACATTTTCACCTCAAATCACAGCTGGAGAAGATTCACTATTGCAGCAAAGTAGACGAAGTTGCTGCCAATAATCCTATCCGGAGCGAGGTGGAACCGTTGCCTAGCAAGTCAGCCCTTTCAAATCAGCACCTAGACAAATCAAACGTCTAATTCACAGAGTGTACATGCTAACCATGCAAGACCAAATCAAGGCTCACCTTGGGGGGTTTGATCACCTTACTCACTGTCTGCAAATTCACAACAACCCGAGGCTGAGATCCAGCGCTAGAAGGGCAATGTAGCACAAAGGGAAACAGTCGCACAGATATGAAGAAGTCGGCGTCGGCACCACTTCAAGAAGTAGGCAGTGGCTAGGGTTGAGGAATGCAAAGCTGTGGCCACCGGAGAGAGATGGTGGCCGTGGGTTTCCGGCTAGGGCACGCGGCTGGACGAGGGCAGAGGGTGTCGGAGGAGAGGAAATCAGCGTCAGGGCTTGCTACACTGTGGTGGTCGATGCTGGGGCACCAGAGGTGAGGCGCTGCTCCGTGCGTCTCCGGCGACAGTGGCGTCGGGTCGGATTGGCGGCGACGCTGCTAGGGATCGGCTCCGGCGCTCGCTGTGGTGGCGGGAGAGGATGCTAGGGCGCAGCCTTGACAGGAGGAAGCTCGGCTAGGGCACGGGATGGCCGGCGGAGACTGCGGTAGTCGGCGGTCGGGCGGCGCCGGGTGGCTAGGGCAGGGAGATTAGGGCTTCGGCGTGAGAGAAGAAGGGAAGAGGGCGCGGGCGGGTTTCGGGGAGGAGAAACAGAGAAACTGGCGAAAAATAAAGGAAAAAGGAAAATTAAATAAAGGAAAAGAATTAAGAAAAATTTAACTTTTCCTTATTTAAATGGGGTAATCTAAACAAGCTTTTCCGGGCCCCGTTTTTATCCCCGTTAACTCGTCCGTACGAGCTCCGAAAAATTCCCGAAAAATTCCGGAAAATTCCCTTATTAATAATCGTCTATTTCTGATATTTTACACTGTAGCACCTCTATTTAGGGCATTGTAGCATGCGAAAAGGGAGGGGCTTTTTCCGTGTTTTGGTCTCCGCCGCCAGCACGCCTTCCTCGGCCTTCTCCTCTTTGCCGGCTCGAACGCCGGCCACCGCCAACCTTCTCCTCCTCTACTCTCCTTCGACTCCGGCCGCACATCCTCTTCTTCCCCACGCCAACATCGCCGATGTTCCACTGCCCCTCTCCCTTTCCTCTCTCCTTCCCCTTCGGCGCCCGACGCACAGTGAGGACATGGAGCCTTCTTCGTCCCTCGTCGACATCATCGAGCGACGGCCGCTGTCGGCAGTCGCCCCCAAGCCGCCAAGGGAGGGTTGGACCTGCTCCTTTTCCCTCTCCTCCTCACGCCACTGTCACTGCACGGACTCACTCGACGACGATGCCGTAGCTTCTTCTTCTCTCTTCTCCCGACGGCCACGCCACCACCTTCACTTCCTCTCACCATCAGCAGACTCCAATGAGCCACCTCTCGCTAGCGACACACTTCGACGAGCCCAGGCTACACCCGTCGGGACAGATGGCCCTCTCGCCGCCTTCGCTGCTCGTCGGATTGCCTTTGCTGCTCGCTGGACCACCCACGCCATGCGCACAGTGCACATTCGCCGCCCAATCCACGGCTTCGCGGACGGCATAGCTACTGTCATGCTCCGAGCAGCACTGCCGTACAGTTTCGACGTCGATCCGGTATCCGATCCATGCCGCTATGCGCGTTCGACACTGATTGGGCCTTTGAGCCATCGTCGTAGGTTGGCCTTCGTGCGGTTGTTATGTTTCGGTTTGTGTGCTTGTGGTATTTTTGTCTGTGTACTGATGTTGTATACCGGCCTGTGTATTGTCTCAGGTGCCGTTCTGTGTACTCATTCCGTGTCCCGGCCTACGTGCCGATATTAGTTCCCGGTCTATGTACCGGTGTCTTATCCCGGTCTGCGTGCCGATCTCGTGTCTCGGCTTGCGTGCTGATCTCTTGTCCCGGCCTGTGTGCCGATTTCAGGTCTCGGCTTATGTGCCGATTTCGTGCCCCGGCCTGTGTGCCGCTATTATCTCCCCACCTGCAGCTCGTCTTCCGGGCCCATGCCGCGTTCTGCTTCTCGTCGTTAGATCCAGCTCTCCAGCCTGATCGGAGTCATCTACTCTTCCGGGTCGCGACAATTCTAGCCGCGTCCCATCCGAGGGCGCCCTCCTGGGCCAGGGTACGTTCCTCATTCATATTTCATATGCATTTTCATTATTTCATGGCTTAGTCTTGTACTCGTTGGATCTGCCTCGAGCATCGGGGTACCGGGGGCCGGGTCAACCCGGTCGCTGGCTATAAGTAGCATTGACCAGAGAACTTTTGGAGACTTGGTCAACACAGGAGCCGTCTCAGCACACCCCCCTCCGGGACGTCGCGATTCAGTCAACATTTCATCCACCTCATCCGACGGTCCGTCCGACTCAGTTTCCAGACGGGATCAGTTCTTCATCTGTTGCTTCCTATCACATTGTACAAAAAGATCGCAATGATTCAGCAGATTTCCTGCATACGATCGAGCAGGTGTTGCACTGGGGAATAGCTGGATGTCACCTGAGGACTACGTGGTGAGTATTTCGAATTCTCGATCGAGCTATTTTCTTTAAACTGAGTAACGAAAGTAACCTCAAATCGCAAACGATGCAGCTCTCATGGGGGCCTCTGCTCCAAGACATGTCGAGGCTCGACGCAAAGGATGCAGAAAAATCAAACAGGTAGAGTAGTCTCTTTGATTATGCTTCACTCTCGCTGCCTCCTCATCTAATCTGCATGCTAAATAACTCTGTCAGTATGGCTCGAGTAATCAAAGAAGAGATCGACAATGGTGAGCTTGCCAATGCCACAAACACCTGGCGGGTGCTCAAGTATTTCATTTCTGCTAGAAGCAACCGTGTCGTGAGAGCCAACCCTCTAACCTGAATGTACTCAAGAACCCTACTACTACTCACTGAAAAATGCAGCACTAACGATGAACATTTGCAGAGTTTCCACAATTTCTTGTTGGATGACGGGATGGACCCCATCACTCAAATGCTGACGACGAAGACATATTCATCATACCTGAGCTCCCAATCCTCTACCTCCGTCGACCTCCCAAGGTTCATGAACGGTGTGATCAGGGAGAAGTTGAAGATCATTCCAGAGCATGTAAAGTATGTTCCATTGCATGCCTTTAGTCTGAAATTCTTCAACATAAACTTTCTTGCTGCATGCCTTCTCTTGCAGGTGGCAGGAGCGGTCTGATCTCGTCTTCGACTACTTTTCAAATGGCTTCATGCAGCCAAGAATCAAAGAGGTATAGCAACTAACCGAAGAAGGATCTATTTCTTTCGGTGCATATATATATATAATCGATCGCCATGACCTTCCTTCACAGGTCGACAGGCTTCTTTCCCTAGGAATTACTGTGGCTATCTACAACGGACAGGTATGAATTCAGCACCAAATTTAGCCACATTCGAACCAATCTTTTGTTGTAATATAAAGCAATATACTCGTCTTGTCCATAGGTGCACTCCAAAACGGACGCTACACTCGGACCCAACCTTAGATCGCCGGAAGACCAAGCCTCAGGACAAGAAAGCAGCGAAAAACTCGACGAGAAGAAAGTAGAAAACCGTGCAGAATGAATCGCACAGAGAAGGGAGAAGGAGGAGAAAGCTCGAGGCTTGAGTGAAGAATAGAGGTGCTGCAAGTCCCCTTTTATTCACTCTGAGAAGATACGAAGCACTGCTTCGCTAGCGAGGAAACGTGTCTCAGTGTCCGCGTCCCTTCCTCACGCGCGGAACAAAACCGAAAAACCAAACTCTGGTTTGGTTTTGGTTCAGACCGAACCGGAAACCAAACTGGTTTGGTTCAGATTGAACCAAACCAGCAAAAAACCCCCATGCGCGCGTTAATCACATACGTGACACCTGATTTATGGATTTCCGGCTCGAACCCCCACAAATCCACTCGATTTGGGCTTGGCCCGCGCATACGTGTAGATCCCCTTATCATTGCTAAGCAAGGATGGAAGAGACTTTCTATATAAGCCCTTCCAAACTTCTCCACTTAGCAATGTGGAACTAAAAACATTATCAAAAAAATACTTTAAATTTAAAACCAAATTCAACATCTTTCACTCCCTGTCAGTGACAGAGATCATTCCTTCCATGCCCAGGTCGACCTGATTTGCTCGAATAAAGGCACACATGCATGGCTGCAAAAGCTGAAGTGAGCAAGAAAAGCATCGCTACACCTTTCAATGCTACTTCCTGTACGCAATAACCTCCTTCTCTTTTCAACTGTGAATCTTCAGATGGAAGGGATTGAAGAAATTCACCAACACCCCGCGTAGCCCTCTGTATTGCAATTCCGAGGAAGCAGGGGTCACCAAGGGCTTCTTCAAGTCCTATCAGAACCTGCAGTTCTACTGGATCCTGAGAGCTGGGCACTTCGTAAGGATCTCAACAACGAGGCAACAGAAGTTTCTTCAGAAAAGTAAACAAAAATCTTCTTAAATCGTGCAGGTTCCAGTAGACCAGCCTTGTGTCGCGCTGCAGATGATCGCCAACCTCACGCAATCTCCTACTACTTCCTACTTCCGCCTAGAGGAAGAAGAAGAAGAAAAGGAGGAAGAGGAATAATGCAGGTGTCGGAGAAGAATAAAGTGCCTCATACAAAAAATACTTTACAATTCCAATCAGATTGATGCTTTGGAGTGTACTTAATTAATTTGTCTGTATTATCAAAGATAAATATTCCCTTTCTCAGTTAATTTATTATATTTAAAACATATATTTTAAAACTCACTTGGTCAACCCTATTTTGATTAACTATTTTAAAACATATAAAATATTAAGCTATAAAAGAAAACTATCGAAAAGGTATTGAAATTTATCAGACCAACTCGCTTCATTCACACTTCTCACGATTAGTTATAATTAATAATTTAATTAAAGACAGGCTCATCATGTGACATCAAGATAATTCAGTGGATCGATCATCTTCAAAATTAAGTAATTTAAAAAATTAGATACATAGTGATGCAGTTAAAATCTTCTTCCACATAGTTCTAAACCTCTAGCTCTACCACTCCATTCATCTCCTGAAATTGGGTTCACACGGATAGAACTTCTTTTATGCTACATCTAAACTGACCTCTAACAAAAGTCCACCCTAGCTGAGCAAGCCTTTGAACTGATATATCAGTAAGGATTGGCATTGCTGACTTTATCCTCCGATGCTTAAATCAGCACAATGTTAAAAATAGGGTTTGCCTCCTCAAGAGAAGAACTTGAGTTGGAAAGAAAGATACCTTCCACAGGGGAAGGGCTTAGGGGAAGAGCTTTGGACAGCTGTGAAAATATCCATTGGGAGAGGGTTTTGACAAAGTAAGGGGAAAAAGAATAATGATTGAGCCATTCAACAATTGTACTGACTGAGAACTACTCACATAATTTGAATTCGATTTTTCTCAATCGGCCAACACCCCTTCACTTATGTAGCCTGAGTTGAGCCTCTACATCAGCTGCCACTTACCTCCACATGTACTGATCAGGCGGTGAGAGGGAGGCGCATGCTTGACACGCCCAATTCTGTATCAGAGGAATGGTCACCTACTGCTACGTCAGGGAATGGATTTGCATAGATTTGTCGCCAGGTTGACTTATGGCCCTCACAAGTTACTGTTGGTGCAACCTTAAGTCAAGGTTGACCTGATTGACCAGACTCGAGTTGACTTGACTTGAGTTATATTTTGATGTTTGACGAGTTGTGTTTGACAATGGTTGTATCTTGATGTTTGACAAGGATACAAGCTTGGGAGATTGTGAGTGCAACCCGTGGTCAAGGTTGACCTGGTTGACCCGAGGTGAGTTGACCTGACTCGGAAAAGTCCTGGTGAGTGAAGCCAGGCAGACGGGAAAGTCCTGGTGAGTGAAGCCAGGCAGTTGTGAAAACCCTAGTGAGTGAAGCTAGGTGAAAGTCCTGGTGAGTGAAGCCGGGCAGATGGGAAAGTCCTGGTGAGTGAAGCCAGGCAGTTGTGAAAACCCTAGTGAGTGAAGCTAGGTGGAAGTCCTGGTGAGTGAAGCCAGGCAGTGGGAAAGTCCTGGTGAGTGAAGCCGGGCAGATTGGAAATCCTGGTGAGTGAAGCCAGGTGAAAACCCTAGTGAGTGAAGTTAGGTGAAAGTCCTGGTGAGTGAAGCCGGACAAGGGAAAATCCAGATGGATCAAGGGTGATCGGACATCTGGTGTTGAGAAGGTCAAGTAGGTCAAGGGAGTGACCGGATACTTGACACGAAGAGAAAAGTCCAAGTGGGTCAAAGGGATTGACCGGACACTTGGTAGAGAGTCTTAGCAGGTCAAGGGAGTGACCAGATGCTAAGCATGAGATACCAATAGGTCAAGGTTGACTAGATATTGGTTTGGAAGGCTTGGGACTTGATTTGGGCAAAAACCAAGCTCTGGATCGATCAGTGGATCGATCCAGTGATACGCTGGGTATCTGGATCGGTCTGGTGACCGATCAGGGGTGGTTAGACGTGAGCATTCATCTGGGCATTCTACTCGAGCAGACTTCGTGAACCAGGGGAAGAAAGCTCAGCCTCGAAGAGCATCGAGTAACCTGATCGGTCCCAGACCGATCAGGATGTGGGCCGATCGGGCATACTATTCCTACGTCCAAGAGCTGAGGGAAGACCGGGTCGTCGACGACAACCCATAGGGATGAGCAGCAATCCCCCTAGTGACGCCCGGTCGACTAACACAAACCCATGTGCCAACCATGTCTACTCTTTTGGAAGTTTGTGTTGTAAAGGATAGATTCTTCTGCAGCTATCGTGCGTTGTCGACCAGCTGCTGCGTTTGGGTTGTGAAGTTGCTGCTTCACCTCCGTTGACAAGAAAGCAAGCAATTGGTAGAGTGCTATTGTATTCATATTGTATTGCTTTTCTTACTGTTCTTGTACTCTTTGTTTGCTGTTGCAAACGTTTGTGGCGAGGTTTCTCCACCCACAAGGAGTATATTGTATTAGCCGGTTCTCCGGGGACTCATCCACCGACGGATTGACTGGACTCGTCCACCTTACGGACACGCCGAGGAGTAGGAGCCCTAATCTCCGAACCTCGTTACATCCTTGTGTTAAGGTTTGGTTTTCTTCTCTTTCGTTTCTTTGTATTTTCCGCTGCGCTAACACTTTTTGTAGAAAGAAACGACGATTTGGGGTCGGCTATTCACACCCCCCCTCTCTAATCGAGTACGAACGATCCTAACAAGTGGTATCAGAGCAAGGTCGCTCTTCATCGGATTCACACCCGTGGGAGCACAAGCTAGAGATGGATTAATTCGGAGAAGACATCACCATTCCACCCTTCTACAACGACAACTTCACATATTGGAAGGCAAGGATGATGTATTTTCTTAGGACTAATATGTGGAACTGGTTTTGTGTACAAGAAGGGTTTACTCCTCCAATGGATAAAGAAGGAGAGCCTCTAGAGAAGAACAAGTGGACGAAGGAACAAGTCCACCAATCCACGATCAACAATGAGGTAACTAAAACAATTGAATTTTCATTACCTACTAATATTTTGTGTAAGATAGGTAAATACAACAATGCCAAGGAGTTGTGGGATAACTTGGCCAAGTACCATGAGGAGAGCTCCACTTCAAGCCATGAAGAGGAGCCTAGTGAGCCAAGTAGCTCACATCATGGAGGGAGCGAATTGGGAGTTGAGGGCTACTCAACATCCAAGGAAGAAGAGGAGGAGAGTTCCTCTTGTTCAAGTTCGGAACAAGAAGAAGAAGTTCCCACCTCCGGAAGGGTTGAAGAAGAAAGCTCATCTCCATCCACAACCCTAGGTAACTCAAACACTGTGATTTCAAGCAAATTACACATAATGTGTTTTGAGTGTAGGAAACATGGACATTACAAGAGCAAATGTCCAAAGAAGGTTAGGAAGACTCCACCGGCACCAAAGGTCAAGGAAGCCGGAGTCCCAACACGCAAAGGCAAGAAGCACGTGGTGTGCTTTCAATGCAAGCAACGGGGACACTATAGGAGCCAATGTCCGAAGGGGAGGAAACCTCACAAGGACAAGGGATGCACATCGATAGGGGGAGCTAAGGCAAACCCTAAGGTACCTTTTAAGGCTCATTCGTGCAATTCTAGTAGGATACATGCTAGTAATTTTATTGCATTAGTCAATAATGATAAGCATGTTAACACTAAAAATCAATACATGTGCTTAGGTGCTAAACATGTCAACCTAGATAGGGATACTACTAGGAATGCTAACCCTAGGATTAACACTTCTAAGGTTAAGGAAAACCTAGGTAGAAACCCTAAATCAACTAGACACATGCCTAAGAACACCTCAAGAAAGAATGACAAATCAAAACTTGAGGTATTAGAAAAGGAGAATCAAGTCTTGAGGTCAAGGCTTGATACCCTAGAAAAGGCCCTTAAAAATTTAGAGAAGTCAACTCTAGGGCCTATGGTTAAAAATCCCAGGACAAGAAAGGTTTGGGTCACAAATCTAAGTCCCAAGTGGTCAAGCCCACTTACCACAATGTTCCATTCGATTATGGAACAAAACCTAGGGCTAGGAAGACCATTACCAAGGTTACAAGGGGAGTCACCCCTATAGTTGACCTTGATGAGACCCAAATGACCAAGGCTTCAAAGCCTAAGAGGGTCATTAGGAGGGTTGCTAGGGAAGTCATCCCTAGTGAATATTTAGTGAACCCAATGAGCTCAAATAGATATTGGGTTCCTAGGAGCATCTTCTCTACCCCATAAATGGGTTAGAGAGTGTCAACTCCAATAAGAAGGGTAGTTAACCCAACTTTGAGGAAATTGACACTCAAGGAGCATTTTCAAGGTTTTGTGAACCTTTGAAAATGAAATGGAATTATCATTTACTCCTTGGAAGAGTAAAATGTGCCATTATGGAAAAGAATGATTTTAATTGGCACAATTTGGGAAAATCTAGAGAACTCTCGAGGAAAAATGAAACATGCAAAGTTTTGAGGATAAATTTGATCTTTAAATGGCATGAATTAATCTAGAGTTCAAGAAGTGTCAAAATTAGGATTTTGGCATTTTAGGGCAATCAAGGGTTAAATTTTAGGTTAGCAAAGTGGTTAAGGATACTTAGATAGGTAATCTAGGTATATTTATTTATGCTAAATCTTGCCATGATTGTTTGCCCTCACATGTCATGACATCATGTTTAGTTTTATTATCATTCGAAATGTCATGATCATGCTTAGGCTAATTATATGTCATGCTTATTTTAAGTTTTATACTTTATGCCATGACATCATGAAATTGGAACATGCTTCTATTTATGACATCATTTTATGCCATGTCATCATCTCTTGCATTAATAATCAATGAAATTGATTTAAGGATAAAAACACAATTTGATATTGAGATCAAATTGGTGTTTAGAAAATGCATGAGAACTTAGCCTAAGATAACCTAAACCCATATCTCACATCAAAATTGACTTGGATGTGTTTGATACACTTTAGATGTGTGTGAGATATTAGGATCATGAGTTAGGATCAAGGTACATAGTTCTTGTACCTAGATGAGCCTAATTCAAGAGATTGGAGGATCATAGGGAAAACTTGTGTACAAGTCATGTACATATAGTCCTAAGATTATGGTCCTAAATTAAAGGGTTTAAAATCATTTTAAAATTGATTTGAAAAACCTTGATGAAGCTTTTCTAGTGATAGCATTCATCATTGAGCAAGATGATACAAAGATGAGTTAAACTTTGAACTATTTCAAAGTTTTTTGAACTTTGTATCAAGATTTGAAAATGGAAGTTATTTTCATCGAAAATTATTTTTCCATGATAATGTATGTTATGAGGAATGTATCCTCAAAATTTTATAATTTTTGAAATTTTCTGTGATTTTCTAGAGGTTTCTGAATTTCGGGAGAAGAAATCAGAAATCTGATATCAGACTTGTGGACCGATCAGGAGGTTGCCTGATCGGTCCAGGGGATGCTGGATCGGTCACTGTGACCGATCCAGGGAATCCCTGATCGGTCTGGCCAACTTGCTGATTTTTCGACTGCTTTGTCTGAAATTTCAGCTGGGAGTTGGTGTTTTGGATTTCTAAAGGTTTGAAACTCACCAAGACATTGTTGGTGCAATGGTCAAGGGGGAGTTAACCTTTAGGGGGAGTTTTACCTATTAGTCAAGGGGGAGTTGACTTTTAGGGGGAGTTTTTACTCCTAAAAGACTTGAGTGATATGGGATTATCACTAAGTTAATTATTAACTTTAGTGTCAAGGGGGAGATTAAGAGTTTCAATGAAAGGTATGAGACTTTCATTAGGAAGAAACTCTTGACCTTGATTCACTCTTTTTGATGTGTGTCAAAAAGGGGGAGAGTAGAAAGGAGAATGGAGAATGTCTAGAGAATGTTCAGGGAAGAACATTGGAAAACCTAAGTTAGGTTATCGGGTTAACCTAACTTGATTATGGGTTTGATTATGGGTTTTGTCAAACATCAAAAAGGGGGAGATTGTTGGTGCAACCTTAGGTCAAGGTTGACCTGGTTGACCAAACTCGAGTTGACTTGACTCGAGTTGTGTTTTGATGTTTGACGAGTTGTGTTTGACAATGGTTGTATCTTGATGTTTGACAAGGATACAAGCTTGGGAGATTGTGAGTGCAACCCGTGGTCAAGGTTGACCTGGTTGACCCGAGGTGAGTTGACCTGACTCGGAAAAGTCCTGGTGAGTGAAGCCAGGCAGACGGGAAAGTCCTGGTGAGTGAAGCCAGGCAGTTGTGAAAACCCTAGTTAGTGAAGCTAGGTGAAAATCCTGGTGAGTGAAGCCGGGCAGATGGGAAAGTCCTGGTGAGTGAAGCCAGGCAGTTGTGAAAACCCTAGTGAGTGAAGCTAGGTGGAAGTCCTGGTGAGTGAAGCCAGGCAGTGGGAAAGTCCTGGTGAGTGAAGCCGGGCAGATTGGAAATCCTGGTGAGTGAAGCCAGGTGAAAACCCTAGTGAGTGAAGCTAGGTGAAAGTCCTGGTGAGTGAAGCCGGGCAAGGGAAAGTCCAGATGGATCAAGGGTGATCGGACATCTGGTGTTGAGAAGGTCAAGTAGGTCAAGGGAGTGACCGGATACTTGACACGAAGAGAAAAGTCCAAGTGGGTCAAAGGGATTGACCGGACACTTGGTAGGGAGTCTTAGCAGGTCAAGGGAGTGACCAGATGCTAAGCATGAGATACCAATAGGTCAAGGTTGACCGGATATTGGTTTGGAAGGCTTGGGACTTGATTTGGGCAAAACCAAGCTCGGATCGATCGATGGATCGGTTGGTATATCGGATCGATCCGGTGACCGATCAAGAATTAAACAAGGGTAGCCTCATCGGTGTTATCGATCGGTCCGCACCGATCGAAACAACGATCGAAGGCAAAAGCTCGGGAGAAAGGAAGAGGATCGGTCCTGGACCGATCGAGAAAGCGCGATCGGTCCCGGGACCGATCGGGATATTGGACCGATCGGGAGCATGCCCGATCGGTCAGAGTTTGGTGATCAGCTGATCGGTCAGTCTAACCGTTGCGTAGCAAGCTAGTTTCTTCGTCTTCTTTGCGGTATAAAGGGGTCGAGGCCGCTGCTTACTTCTTCTTTTCGCTAGAACTTCGTTCTTCTCTCAAGCTTCGCTTAAGCGAGCTTTGATTGAGCTCGCTTCAAGCTTCGCGTGAGCTTCCGATGGTCACCTGCTGTTGTGGGTGAAGTTGCTGCTTCACCTCCAGTCGACAAGAAAGCAAGCAATTGGTAGAGTGCTATTGTATTCATATTGTATTGCTTTTCTTACTGTTCTTGTACTCTTTGTTTGCTGTTGCAAATGTTTGTGGTGATGTTTCTCCACCCACAAGGAGTATATTGTATTAGCCGGTTCTCCGGGGACTCATCCACCGACGGATTGACTGGACTCGTCCACCTTACGGACACGCCGAGGAGTAGGAGCCCTAATCTCCGAACCTCGTTACATCCTTGTGTTAAGGTTTGGTTTTCTTCTCTTTCGTTTCTTTGTATTTTCCGCTGCGCTAACACGTTTTGTAGAAAGAAACGACGATTTGGGGTCGGCTATTCACACCCCCCCTCTCTAGCCGAGTACGAACGATCCTAACAGTTACCACCTATCACATGTCACGCATCACCTCCCTGATATTCCCCAGCCTTCTATCAGTGCTTTGATGTAGATACAATTGGCAAGAATGATCGAGCAGAGCGACAGAGGGGTTGAAATGCAAGGGAGACATTCGTATGACCAGACATATTCTCACAGATGGACAATAATACTAGCTGATAGATTGTTAGCCAAAAGGGTGTTTGTGAGAATGATAAAGTAGAATAATCAGAGATGTTGGAATATAGGGGAGACGACCATGGTCAGGATATTCTTGAATCTTGGAAGACGGAATGAGATTGTTCCCTTATGGGGATAATTATACGCCATGTTGGTTGACCCGGATGTATCCAGAGTGGTTGTTCCTAGATTTCCATTTCCCAAGCCTTGGAGGCTTGAGTCTAATTAGGGATGTATCTAGAGGGGTTGTTCCCAAGCTATAATTTCCCAAGCCGTGGAGGCTTAAGCCTTTCCGGGGTTGTATTCAAAGGGATTGTTCCCAAGCTGCTACTTTTTCATCCATGTAGACTAGAGTCTTTCTAGGAATGTACATAAAAGGGTTGTTCCAAGCTACAACTTCCCCCCATGGAGGCTGGAGTTTTTTCGAGAATATACCTAAGGAGGTTATTCTCAAGCTGCCTGTAAATATCCCAAGGTAGTTTTGATATAATCAACAAAGTCATGTTAAGTCCTGTTGTTATTTAACCTCGGTGTCTAAGTGTGCATGAACTCAGGAGCGCAGAAAGTCGAGTAAAAGACACAACTAGCGAGAAGGACACACGGAAGAGAGCCAACAGGCTCAGTGTGTTTGAGGGACGAGGTACTGCGGAAGAGTATGCAGACAGACAAGAAGGAGACGTGCGACGTTTCCGAGGGATAAGAAGCCGAAGCGGAAGGTGTTGGTGCGGGAAGCATCCGACGATTGAATCCAAATTTTGATAATGGCAAAGGAGTCAAAGTTAAGCTTATTTGTGATCTAACATGTCTGATGGAGATTGCAGGAAAGTCCTAAGTGTTCTTAGGCAAAAGTCCTAGTTGCGATTATATAAGATGAAAACCCTAGGGGGTGGTAACCCTAGGTCCTAGGGGGTGATAACCTTAGGTGGAGGAAAACTCTAAGGGACGGTAACCTTAGGTACTAGGGGGTGGTAACCCTAGGTGGAGGAAAACCCTAGGGGGGGTAACCTTGGTCTTACAGGGTGATAACCCTAGGTGGAGAAAAATCCTAGAGGGTGATAACCCTAGGTGGAGAAAAATCTTAGGGGGTGGTAACCCTAGGCAGAAAGTCCAGTCGGTCTGGAGGACCGAACTGGCAGCAGGTAATCTCTCCTGAGAGGAGTAGGTGAGGGCTCGTTCCCCGCAGAGGGAATAATAGGAGTCGGGTCGACCTAGGGTTTCCGGTTGGAAATCCGAAGTCAGGCCGGACAGTTTGATGATTGTCGATCACTTTATTTATCATGTTTATATCTTTTCTAACTTTATCTTACAGGGTATGTTGTTGTTTTGGGACTAACGTGTCTTGTAGGTACAAAAGGAACAAGCTAAGCCTCGGATGAACAGTGTTCAAGGTGCCTCTATGGAGCTTGGAGGCACTTCGGTTGCAAGGCTGGAGCTGACTGCGAAGTGAGCTTAGAGGCACCTTAGAGGACAGTGGAGACGCCTTGGACTGCTTCTTGGAGGCGCCTCCATGGGGCATTGGAGGCGCCCTCAGGCGGATAAGAGGCAGCGACAAGAGCTCATCGACAACAAGGATTGCGAGATAAAACTTTGGGTTGGAGGCGCCTCCATGGGGCATTGGAGGCGCCCTCAACGAAGTATTTAAGCAGGTCTCAAGGCAGCTGCAAGAGAATCAATTCTGAAGCTATCTTTCATCAACGCACTGCTAACAAGATGACCCAGGAGTGTTGTTTCAAGTCACCGACAACTCGGAGCTTCATTTCCCTAATCTTGTTGTCGGTATTGTTTTAATTTGAGCTATAACTGTTATACTTGTACACTTTCTCGATATTATTATTGTTGCCCACCGAAAGCGATCAACAATTCCGGGCCTTGGAGTAAGAGTCGCTCAAGGCTCTGAACCAAGTAAATCACTTGTGTTCACGTTTGTTCTCTTTTAATTCCGCTGCTTATTACTCATTGTTTTACTAATCTGAAACATGTGAAAGCCACGAGCGCTATTCATCCCCCCTCTAGCGCATCTCGATCCAACAATTGGTATCAGAGCGGGGTATCTTTGATTTGGTGCAACCACCAATCAAGCATTCTTTTCGTGGTATTTTTCAATTTTCGGAGTCGATTGGAATTAGCATAATTGCTTCATTCTGATCCAGTTCTTTTCGTAATCGCATTGTCTTCTCGAAGTTGGTGCAACACCACTCGAGAACGCAATGTATTCTTATTTCCATACGGCACTACTAATCCAAGATCAAGTCCGGGGATATCTTTTTGTTTTTCTTGTGTATATCCTCTAAATGGCCCAACAAGAAGGCTACATAGTGGTCCATCCCCCGCTCTTCACCGGAGAAGACTTCGGTTACTGGAAGGGCAGAATGGAAATTTTCCTGAAGATCTAGTTCGAGATGTGGATGATCGTCAAGACTGGATTTGAACTACTGACTGACGAAGATGGCAAACCAATACCCTGCGAAAACTGGGATCCAACATTAATCAAGAAGGTGGAAGCAAATGCCAGAGCAACTTGCACCCTCCAGTGTGGACTAACAAAAGAGGAGCTCAACCGCATCGGCCCTTTCTCCAGCGCCAAGGAATTATGGGAGAAGCTGATCGAGCTTAATGAAGGAACATCCGACACCAAGGTAAGTAAAAGAGACTTAATATTTACTAAGTTATATAATATTAAATTGCAGGAAGGTGAGACGGCTACCCAACTCCACGCCCGGATACAAGATCTACTTAACGGGCTACATGCGATCGGGCAAAAGGTAGACAACAGGGATGTAATCAGGTATTCCTTAAACACCTTTCCGAGAAATACCTTGTGGGCATCCATGGTAGATGCCTACAAGGTCTCTAAGGACCTTTCTATTATTAAATTAGATGAATTATTTGCTGAGTTTGAACTTCATGAATAGATTAACTCACGTCCGACTGAGAAAGGTTTGGCTTTGATTGCAGGTACCGGAAAAGCACGCGAGTCAAAATCAAAGCACAGAACCGAACCAGCGTCAGAAGAAGAAACGGATTCAGACAACAACGACAACGAACTCACTGTCGAACTCGTCAACCTGGTGAGGAAGCTCTACAAGAAAAAGAAAGGTTTCAACAAGAAGGACCTCAAAAAGGTAATTCAATCCAAGGAGGCCCAAGCAAAGGTAAAGTTTGAGGTAACATGCTACGGGTGCAATCAAAAGGGGCACATCAAGGCGAACTGGCCAAAGCAGAAGAATCCGAAGAAACCAAGAAGGAAGAAGGCCCTGAAGGCGACGTGGGATGAGTCTTCTTCCGAGGAATCCGACGACGAAGAACTCGAGCAGGCAAGCTTTCTTGCGTTGACAACCCGGGACTACACCAATGAATCTGGAAGCGAGGACGAATCGGAAGCCGAGTCCAAGAGAAGCCACGGATCTATATCCGTTTCCGAAGGGCCAACCCTCTCTGTAAGTAAATGTCATTTATATAATTTAATTAATTATTAATACATAAAGTAGTTAAGTCCAATGTTCAGATCAAGTCGCTTCTAAAGGAAGTAACATCCCTTAAAAAAGTGACTAATATCGAATCCTTGACTGACCCAGTTCAGACTGGAACCTCAACTCAAGTAGGGGTGAGCATTCGGTTAATTCGGTCCATAAATTAACCGAAAATCAATTTAGTGTTGGCTAACCGAATCAAATCAAAGTTTTACTAAAATTGAATTAATCGAATTAGTTATTTCAGTTAACACCGAATTAACTAAATTTTTTTAAAATAACAATAAAAAGAATTTATACAAAATTAATATCAAATTAACCGAATGCTCACCCCTAAACTCAAATCCAAAAACTTGAGGAAGAGAATTCCAACCTGAAAAGTCAAGTCAAGGATTTGAAAATTGCATTGGAATAATTTATATTGGGTTCCAAGAATCTTGACTTGATTCTTGGAAAACAAAAAATCGTTTACAATCAATCCGGACTAGGATTCAAAACAAAAAGGAAATTTCGATCTTATTTATCGTTAGTGAACAGGTCGAATAGTAAAATAGTCCAAGCATGGGTACCTAAGTCCAACTTAGTTAATCAAGTTGGACTTGGTCAATATTGAATCCCCAAGGATCAAGTACATTACCTTGATAGACCATATCGAGGCTATGATTAAGGGGGAGCAAATAGAAAAATCATCTTAATAAATAAATAAAAGTTAAAATAAAAAATAATAATAATATTAATTAACCATTAAAGGAATATAACTCAAATCTAATTTATAAAATTAAATAAAATTATCAATAATATAGGAGAAGACTCCAGAATAGCTAACACCTCCAAAACTAACATACGGGTAATTATGACTAATTAGAAAGGGAACAAGTTTAATTTTACCTATGGTACTGGTGCAATTTTGGATGATAGTACGTTAGGGAAGTTTAGTCTATGCATATCTAGAAAGATATGACTTCGACCTGGTGCATTTGGCTAAGTGGAACTAACCGAAGCTACCCTTTATAGATCCTAACCAGTTAGATCAAAGTTTTGTACTAAGTTCAGTGGATAGGACTATTTGGAAAACCTCGAAGGCATGGTTACTCTAATGATGTCTAGGTGACTCACCATAGCCTAGAAGTTTATCCGAAAAATATCTATTTGTTGAGCTCAAAGCTAAACCTAAATCTAACACAAAGTTAAACTAATCCCTATAATTGAACATATTTCATCTCACAAAATTATAGGATTTCTTGATTGAAAATTTTAGATCAGGTGAGATGACTAAAAATCAAATTAAATTAAACTTATTTAAAAAATTCTTTTAAAAATTCTTTTTAAAACTTATTCAAAAAATTCTTTTAAAACTTATTTAAAAATTCTTTTAAAAACTTATTTAAAAACTTCTTTTAAAAATTATTTTAAAACATATTTAAAAATTCTTCTAAAAACTTATTTAAAAATTCTTTTAAAACATAAAACTTATTTAAAAATTCTTCTAAAAACTTATTTAAAAATTCTTTTAAAACATAAAACTTATTTAAAAATTCTTTTAAAACATAAAACTTATTTAAAAATTCTTCTAAAAACTTATTTAAAAATTCTTTTAAAACATAAAACTTATTTAAAAATTCTTTTAATAACTTATTTAAAAATTCTTTTAAAAAGTTATTCAAAAATTATTAATACACCAATGACTACCAACATTAAAATTGACTCAGACTTAGAAGGAAAACCAGTAGACTTGAAATACTATCGAAGTGTGATAGAAAGTCTACTGTACCTAACTGCAAGTCAACCAGACATTCTTTTTGCAGTAGGTATGTGTGCAAGATATCAATCTTGCGCAAAAGAGTCACACTTAACTCATGTTAAAAGAATACTTAGATATATTAAGGGAACCCTAAACGTAGAACTATGGTACCCTAGGACTTGCACCCTTGATCTAACCGGTTATTCTGACTCATACTATGCCGGCTGTAAGCTAGATAGAAAAATCACAAGTGGTAGCCGTCAATTTCTAGGTCAGTGCCTAGTAAGTTGGTTAAGCAGAAAGAAACATTGTGTTGCCCTATCAACCACTGAAGTTGAGTACATAGCCCTAGGAGAATGTGCATCTCAACTATTATGGATGATGCATACCCTAAAAGACTACGAATTAAAATATTAGAACACTAAAATTTCAATTGACAACATAAGTTTAATTAATCTAACAAAAAACTCAATTCACCACTCAAGAACTAAACATATAGAAGTAAAACATCATTTTATAAGGGATCACGTAGCTAAGGGTGATATTGTACTTAACTATATTGAGTCCAAATCAAACCTAGCTGACATATTCACAAAGCCCTTACCTAAACTTGAGTTCAGTGCACTTAGAAGACAAATAGGAATGTGCTTAGTAGAATAGACCTTATGCTTGGTTCTTGTATACTTCAAAATTTTAGGAAAAATGATATTTTCAAAATCCCAATTTTTTTAGACTTTCAAAATTTGGACTTAGCCTAGGCACTAACCCTAGAAATCATGTTCCTCTAGTTTTAGCCAGAGCATTTCACAAACACCCTAGGCTTAACTTGCTTGTGTTTGAAAGAAACTTAGAACGACGTGAGATGCATAGGGTACAACTTAGACTTCAGAATGCTTATTTATGTGCATCACAGTAAGTCTGGGCGTTAAAAACCAATATTACATCAATCAAGTTAAGTCATCCAGATCTAGTCAAATCTAACTGGATCAATTGACTTAACTTGACTGACCAAGTGAAAATTGTTGCCCTCTAGGTAATTAACTAGTAGCTAAATGGTTAGACATGCGGTCAAGAGGATTATGTGACTAATTTTAATATTTTTAGTTACTCATGCTTGGATCAATTTAAGCTACTCATGCTTGGATCAATTTAAGCTACTCATGCTTGGACTTTAGGACTTCTTGAACTTATGTGCAAATGGCCTTAATCGCAACTTTACAAGCTTATTTTTTCAAAAGCTTTTTCGAAATTTTTTCAAAATCTAGATTTTCAAATTACTTTACCAAATATTTATTCAAATTAACCTAAGACTTAGCTAGATATCTCTCAAAAGGCTTGTTAAATATAGCTAAGTAGTTTTTAGTTTTTTTTTTAAAAAATTGATAAATATTATTTACAAGGTTCCCAAATTTAACTAAGTGTTTTAAAGTTTTTTTTACTAAGTATTTTCAAAATTCATTTCTTTTTGAAAAAAAACTACGTTTTTTAATTTTCACTTAATATTGTTCAAAAAGCTTTTCAAAATAAAGAAATGTCTCTTAAAAAGGCTTTAAGAATTTAACGAAATATTTTTCAACAAAGCCTTTATCTTTTCTAAACATTTTTGAAAAGTTAAAAACAAGCTAAGGCCATTAATCACTATTTCTTTTTTTTACTCCCTTGTTTATTTTGATATATGGCAAAGGGGGAGAGTATGATTTAGCAAAAAATTCAAAGCAAAATTTAAAAAGAGCTCTGATTAAGGGGGAGCCTTACATCGTTAAAAGTTTAAATATGTTTTAGCTTAAGTTATGCTTGCATTTAAATTTATTTACTTAAACTTGCTTATATTTCTTACTTAAACTCTGAAGATCATTTATGCATCTATTTTATTTAATTTTGAATTTCAGTTAACATAATCAAAAAGGGGGAGATTGTTGGTGCGGGAAGCATCCGACGATTGAACCCAAGTTTTGATATTGGCAAAGGAGTCAAAGTTAAGCTTATTTGTGATCTAACATGTCTGATCTAGGTCCTAGGAGGTGGTAACCCTAGGTGGAGGAAAACCCTAAGGGGTGGTAACTTTAGGTACTAGGGGGTGGTAACCCTAGGTGGAGGAAAACCCTAAGGGGGGATAACCTTAGGTCCTAGGGGGTGACAACCCTAGGTGGAGAAAAATCCTAGGAGTGGTAACCCTAGGCAGAAAGTCCAGTCGGTCTGGAGGACCGAACTGGTAGCAGGTAATCTCTCCCGAGGGGAGTAGGTGAGGACCCATTCCCCGCAGAGGGAACAATAGGCGTCGGGTCGACCTAGGGTTTTCGGTTGGAAATCCGAAGTCAGACCCGGACAGTCTGATGACTGTCGATCACTTTATTTATCATGTTTATATCTTTTCTAACTTTATCTTGCAGGGTATGTTGTTGTTTTGAGACTAACGTGTCTTGCAGGTACAAAAGGAACAAGCTAAGCCTCGGATGAACAATGTTTGAGGCGCCTTTATGGAGCTTGGAGGTGCCTCGGGTGCAAGGCTGGAGCTGGTTGCGAAGTGAGCTTAGAGGCACCTTCGAGGACAGTGGAGGCGCCTTGGACTGCTTCTTGGAGGCGCCTCCATGGGGCATTGGAGGCGCCATCAGGCGGATAAGAGGCAGCGGCGAGAGCTTATCGACAGCAAGGATTGCGGGATAAAACTTCGGGTTGGAGGCGCCTCCATGGGGCATTGGAGGCGCCCTCAACGAAGTATTTAAGCAGGTCTCGAGGTAGCTGCAAGAGAATCAAGTCTGAAGCTAACTTTCATCAACGCGCTGCTAACAAGACAACCCAAGAGTGCTGTTTCAAGTCGTCGACAACCTGGAGCTTCATTTCCCTAATATTGTTGTCAATATTGTTTTAATTTGAGCTGTAACTGTTATACTTGTACACTTTCTCGATATTATAATTGTTGTCCACCGAAAGCGATCAACGATCATGGGCCTTGGAGTAGAAGTCGCTCAAGGCTCCGAATCAAGTAAATCACTTGTGTTCACGTTTGTTCTCTTTTAATTCCGCTGTTTATTACTCGCTGTTTTACGAATCCGAAACGCGTGAAAGTTATGAGCACTATTCACCCCCCTCTAGCGCATCTCGATCCAATAGAAGGTTGCTCGAATACCGGAAGTTGAGTTCGAGTGAGTCCTATTCCGGATGACCAAGATCACCTAAGCAAGCGGAGCCGGAGCGAAAGACCTGAACCAATTCGAGCGGAAACGGAACAGAAGACCGGGACCGAAAATTAACAAAAAGTTGAATTTTCGATCTGGGGCACCCCGACATGTCTAGGGCGCTCGGACCGAAAAATTCAACCAAATGCAACGTGGTGCGTGACATTGCGATGGAGATAAGTTTTTATCCCCTAGAGGCGCCTGGAACTCTTCCAGGCGTCCCGACCATGGCTAGAAATATAGCCCTGGTCCTAGAAGATGAGAACAACATTTGTAATTTATTTCTTTTCAATCTTGTTCTATAACTGAGTGTTTTAATTATTGTAAAGAGACTTCTCCGTCTGAAGAACAGCTTCGTGCATTTTTATTTTTCTTTAATTAACAACTTCCTCGATTATAACTAACTAAGTAAATTCATCGTACCTAGCTTATTTCTAATTTCTTATTTTCGTTTATTGCAATTCCGACTAAGCAGGGGTCACCAAGTTCTTCTTCCAGTCCTATCAGAACCTGCAGTTCTACTAGATCCTGAGAGCTGGGCACTTCGTAAGGATCTCAACAACGAGGCAACAGAAGTTTCTTCAGAAAAGTAAACAAAAATCTTCTTAAATTCTGCAGGTTGCAGTAGACCAGCCTTGTGTTGCGCTGCAGATGATCGCCAGTGTCACGCAATCTCCTGCTGCTTTCACCTAGAGGAAGAAGAAGGAGATGATGATGATGGTTGCAGGTCTAGAGAAGAATAAAGCTAAGTGCCTCGTACAAATTTACTTTACAATTCCAATCAGATTTCTGCTTTGGAGTGTACTTAATTAATTTGTCTGTATTATCAAAAAGAAATCAGCAATCCCTATTTGTCGACCTATTTATTATATTTAAAACATGTATTTTAAAACTTAATTGGTCAACCCTATTTTAGACAACTATTTTAAAACATATAAAATATTGAGCTAAAAAAAATGAAAGATATTAGAATTTATTATTTGAACAGGGCATTTAATGAACTCCCTTCACTCACACCACTCCTCACAATTAGATATGATTAATAAGTAATTAATGACAGGGCTTAGCATGTGACATTGACTATGAGATAATTAATCTTTCAAATTAATTAATTAATTAATCAATTGATCACTTGTATTGTATAAAGTCATCATTTTTTTATTTATTGGAATTTTTTCTCCAAATGAGATATATAACTATGGAATATTAGACTTCTAGGCCACTCGCTAAGAGCACTTCTCAATTTATCCTAGTATTTGATGAAAAATTTTCATGGAGCCAAACTAGGATGGTCGCCTTAGGTTCGGTGTTACCTGCTTCATCATTTTTTTCAAAGCTTTTTTTTGTCCCTTTCCATTGCAATGCCATAATTGTTAGGACATGTAGAGAGCTAGAAGGGGGTAAATAACTTTAATTGCTTCTTTGAACTTAATTTATAGTGAAAAATTTGAAGCAATGCTAATATCTTCATTTTTACTTGGTCTTCACCTCTTGGAGGTGACTTATCTAAGGGTCTGACTCTCATAATCTCATCCACTATGAAATCCCTCCTTCTTACAAACTTTCCACAGGTGGAGAAGTATCATATAAGCTCGAAACAAGAATACAATAAGAATAAGGAAGTACATACAAAATACAATAAAAATCTTTCTTGCTTAATCTCTTGTTGCTCAGAAAAGCCTCTTGTTTACTCGAAAATGCAGCAACGCTTCACCTAAGAATCTCCAAGAATTGGCATAAACAATTGTTGGTTGCTACTCGGAAAGCCTAGAGGTTCCACTGTACAAAAATTTTGTACAAAGGTCTGAACCTTTTCCTAGCTACCATGTGTTCTTTTAAATTAAATTTTGGATCGCCTGCGGAACTTAACACGTTTGATCCAAAACTTAATCTATTTGTTCTTTTAGGTTTTGACTTGGATCTCCTGCGGAACTTAACACGTTCGACCCAAATCACCTTAAGTTATTAATTTCATTAAATATTAATTTCCATAATTGGTTCCCAGTACTGACGTGGCGAGGCACATGGCCTTCTTGGATATGGGAGCAACCACCACCGACTAGACAAAACCTTTTATAGAAATCTAATATTTAATTTCCTAAAATAACTTTAGGTTAACCGAAAAGAACAATCAAATCACAAGGAAAAATAAAACAAAAGAACACAACTTCGAAAAACATATTCGAAATACTAAAATCGTAAGTCTCTTGTATTTGGTATTATTTCCAAAAATAACTAGTATGATGCGGAAAGAAAAAATACTAGTTATACCTTTTAGAAAGACCTCTTGATCTTCTACCGTATTCCTCTTCTAATCTCGGACGTTGTGTGGGCAACGATCTTCCGAGATGAGAATCCACCAAAGCACCTTCTTCTCCTTTCTTCAAGTTTCGGCCAAGCACAAAGCTTCCAAAAGATGAAGATCTTTTTCCACCAACCAAGCTCCAAGGGATACAAGCTTTGTCTCCTTCTTCTTCTTCTTCTCCAAGTAGTATCCGGCCACCACAAGAGTTCCAAGCCAATAGAGAAGGTTCGGCCACCACTAAAAGGAAGAGAGGAAGAGAGGTTGGCCGGCCACAACACCAAGGAAAAGATAAAGAAAAATAGAATAGAGTCGTTAGCATTGAAGCCTCCTCTACCCCCTCTTTTATAATCCTTGATCCTGGCGAATAAGGAAAATTTAATAAAAATTTCCTTAATTCTTTTTCCATTGAAAAGGAAAAATTATTTAATTAAAAATAATTTTCTTTCTCAATTCTATTTGGCCGGCCACACCAAAGCTACAAACAAGGAGAGTTTTAATTAATTAAAACTTCCTAATTTGTCTCCAGAAATTTATAAAATTTCTCCAATAATTTAATCCCTTCATGATTGGTCTAAAAAGGAAATTTAATAAATATTAAAATCTTTCTATTAAACATGTGGATAAAAAGAAAGTTATCTCTAAAAATTAAAATCTCTTTTAATCTACAAATAAGGAAAGATATCAAATCTTTTCTCAATCTTTTGTAGAAACTAATAAAAGAGAATTATTAATTTTTAAACTTTCTTTTAAATCATGAACATGGTTAAAAAGGAAAGTTTTCTTAAAATTTAAAATCCTCCTTTAATCAACAAATAAGGAAAGATTTCAAATTTTAAACTCTCTTTTAAACATGTAGATGATTTACAAATAAGGAAAGTTTTTACCAAAAATTAAAACCATCCTTTTAAACTACAAATAAGGAAAGAGATTAATCTCTTCTCTTAATCTTTTGTAGAAAGCTATAAAAGGAAATTTTTAATTTTTAAACTCTCTTTTAAAATCATGATATCCACATAAGAAATAATTTTAATAAAAATCCTTTTAAATATTCTAGTGGTCGGCCACCTAAGCTAGGGACCCAAGCTTTGGCTGGCCACCTATATGGCTCATCCACTTGGTCTTGGCCGGCCCTAGCTTGGGTTCCAAGCTAGCTTGGCCGGCCCCATTGAATGGGTAAGAAGGTGGGTATGCGGTGGGTATAAATCTCTATATACTAGAGGCTACGATAGGGACCGAGAGGAGGAATTGGTTTTGGTCTCCCGATGAAATTAAGCATCCCGTGTTCGCCCCGAACACACAACTAAATTTCATCAATACTAATTCATTCCACTAAAGAACTATTATTGAACTACCGCACCAATCCCAAATTACATTTTGGGCTCCTTCTTATTATGAGTGTGTTAGTCTCCCTGTGTTTAAGATAACAAATGTCCACTAATTAAGTAAGTTACGACAACTCACTTAATTAATATCTAGCTCAAGAGTAGTACCACTCAACTTCATCGTCATGTCGGACTAAGTCCACCTGCAGGGTTTAACATGACAATCCTTATGAGCTCCTCTTGGGGACATTCTCAACCTAGATCACTAGGACACAATTTCCTTCTATAGTCAACAACACACACTATAAGTGATATCATTTCCCAACTTATCGGGCTTATTGATTCATCGAACTAAATCTCACCCATTGATAAATTAAAGAAATAAATATCAAATATATGTGCTTGTTATTATATTAGGATTAAGAGCACACACTTCCATAATAACTGAGGTCTTTGTTTCTTTATAAAGTCAGTATAAAAGAAACGACCTCTAATGGTCCTACTCAATACACTCTAAGTGTACTAGTGTAATTATATAGTTAAGATAAACTAATACGTAATTACACTACGACCTTCCAATGGTTTGTTCCTTTCCATTATGGTCGTGAGCTACTGTTTATAATTTATAAGGTACTGATAACATGATCCTCTGTGTGTGACACCACACACCATGTTATCTACAATATAAATTAATTGAACAACTACATTTATCATAAATGTAGATATTTGACCAATGTGATTCTTATTTCTAGATAAATGTTTATACCAAAAGCTAGGCTTTTAGTATACACTCTAACACATACAAAATACAATAAAAATCTTTCTTGCTTAATCTCTTGTTGCTCAGAAAAGCCTCTTGTTTACTCGAAAATGCAGCAACGCTTCACCTAAGAATCTCCAAGAATTGACATGAACAATTGTTACTTCAAATCTGTGTGAAACCCCTTTTCTTGACCGTTCAATACTTACACAATAATTATTTTTTACCTGACTAATCGATGAGCTATACTAATTTATTCGGCAACTTCTAATTGATTGCCCAATCAATTCAGAAGATTTCTATTCTTGTGAGAGTTTCTCAATGGATTCCAGCATTTACTGTATTCTCACGTATAGACTCCAATCAATTACCCTAATCGATTGATAAAGCCCAAATCAATTGCTCCAATCGATTTCAAACATTTCTGTTTTCACACGAAAACACCCTTAATCAATTGTCCTAATTGATTAACATAAGACCTAATCAATTAGCCAATCGATTCAGAACCTTATTGTGTTTTGCGAAAACCTCCTAATCGATTAGGTAATTGAGGAATAGGTATTAATCTGTTGGGATATGCCCGATGTGATGTGTGCTAAAAGTATATTTCATAAACATGCACAACGAATGAATTAATGATAAATAAACTAATTTATTACATCACACACACCACACGCATGTAAGATATAATCACGTAGACAAGATCATAAAACAAAACAAAATTGAATAACAATTATTCTAGATATACCTTACGGATGACTTGCAACGAGAAGGGTATTAAACTTTTGTGACGTTATCAAACCTCACCTCTATTTGTATCCACACCGAGCTCTTCAAGACAACTCCAAGAGAACAAGCTTCATCTTCGAAAGGTACTAGCCATGAGCGAAGGAGAAGTATCAAGAAGAGAAAGAAGCAAAAGAAAGATCTTTTTCCTTTGGGTGTCTCACGGCAACAAAAGGAGACCCTCTTGTTGTGGTTAGCGGCAAGAGAGAGGGAAAGGGAGAGAGGTATTAGGTTTAGGTTTTCAAAACCTAATCAAGCCAATAATGAATTGTGTATTAATTCTCTCTTAACTATATCAATGTATAGTCATATTTAATGAGTTAGATTAGAAAGCCTAAATCTAACCCATTATGCCTTAACCAAAAATTAGTCTATTAACCTCTTAGTTTAGCTCACAACTAAGTTAAGTTAGTGTTGGAAGGAATCTTCGGGTCCGGTGTGACCATGAGTTTTGATGTTTGGGCAAAGGGTTTAGGTTAGGTTTATCCTTGTATTTGATATGTGTATTTGAGTTATGTAGGTTTGCAGGATACATATATGACTCAGCTTGATAGCTTTGGGTCCGGTGAAGGATAGAGCATCCAAGGGACCGTGGACAAGACAGCAAGGATAAGAGTTGAGGAAAGCGTATTTCGAGGCATACACGAAGGATAACATTAGGACAAGCTGTGGGCTTGAATGTGTTAGGATCACTGAGTGTAAAGCCCGAAAATTCTCAAAACTGTTTTAGAAATATAGTATGATTTTTCTGGAATTTTTAGATATTTTTCCGGAATTTTCCGAGTAGCGGAAGTAGCAAAAATAATTAGAACCGTAAAATAGCTTAGGCGGGAATCGAACCCGAGACCTATGGTTTACGGATAAGTTTAGTAACCGGTGAACCCAGCAGGGCCGTGCTGAAAGAAAGAGGAATCAATTATATTTATATTGGAATTGGGCCTAGTTACCCACTTAATATAAATAGAAGAACTTAAGTTGGGTTGGTTTATTTTTTAGAATTGGTTCGGCACCTCCTCACCTCACGCCACTTTTCCCTTCCAAAACCTCACCGCCGCCTCTCCCTCCTTCTCCTCTTCCTCACGCACGGCACACCAAGGCAAGGGTCCATAGGTTCATCTTCCGGCGACGACTCCAACACGAAAGAGGTTCTTCTCCGCGAGAGGAACGCGAAGACGTGATCGGATCGTCGAGAGGATCATCTCCACCGGAACTCTAGCGAATAGAATCGTAAGAAATTACGATCAAGAGGTAAGAAACCCCTCACCTGCAGTATAATAGCTCCGTTTGGATTTTCTATGCATTAGATTAGTAATATGCAGATTTTGTGGACATGTAGGGTGTTTTAACCCTCCTCTCAGATTTAGGGATTTAGTTGAGCACCTTTAGATGGGCCGGACACGTTTACCCTCTTCAGTTGGGGTTGTAGACGTTGTCGGGTGCCTAAAGGTGATCACCCTAATAAAGAGGAGAGTTGGGGCACACTAAGTGTTCGACAAAATAACTAGATCAGTAAAAATGCAGCTTAGGCATTTTGATAGTACAGTTAAATGCATTAGAAGCGTTTAAAACAGTAAATCAGTTTATTTTAGCTATATGGGACTACGGTCCAATGGGTGGGCTCTCACAGTCGCCTCTAGGTTTAGACAACCTAGCTCTAGGTTCAGATAACCTAGAATCAGTAAGTTACACAGTAATTAGCTACATTCAGTATTTTATTTTCAGTAAGCACTGTACAGGATCAGATATCCGTTGGGTTGGACTCCCACAGTCGTCCCTAGGTTCAGACAACCTAGTAAACCCTACTAGATTCGGAACTTGCAATCCCGGGCCTAGTTAGGGATGCGCGCACAACAAGTACAGTTGCCGGGCCCAAAAATAGTATAATTATGTATTTTCACTTATTACGAATTAGTTTTCAAAACTCAAAATTGGTCTTGTTAGTTGAGTTTGAATTCAGTATCAGTTTAGCTCCAGTTAGCTTTTATATGCTTAGTTCAATTATCTCCATTGATTTCATGTACAACTTTAGATATGCCATGATTGTATGCTTATATGCCATGCCATGCTTAGTTTATTCAGTACATTCAGCATATGTTTTAAACAGCATGATTTCAAAGCATATTTGCATCGTCGCATGTTTTTGTGAGGTAGATGGTTTCTTACTAAGCTTTTTGGCTTACAGATACTATTTTCCTTATACTGCAGACACAGGTAAAAGGAAAATGGACTAGCAGAGGAAGCTGGAGGGCAATGCAAAGATGGTGGGTGTGTATGGAACTGGAATCAAAGGTCCTTAGGGGACGTAGCAAATTGAGCATTAGACTCTTTAGCATTTACTTTAGCACTTTATTTATTGGTTTTGGTTTACATGTTCTAGGCACTTTTAGTTGTGTGTGTTGCCATGAATTCCTAAACTATGCCTTATGTTAAGTTAGATTACTAGTTTATGTCGTTAGAATGTTATTACATGTTGTTAGAATAGTTATGATGCATTAGTTAGATGTTATGTGGGGTTTTGGCACGCCAAAGTGCTGAAATCAGAGTTTCCCGGGTCGGAAATCAGACTCTGATCGGTCTCCGGACCGATCAGGGCCTGGCTGTGTCACTGGATCGGTCAGCCGACCGATCCAGTATGCTACTGTATCCTCCCGGATCGGTCAGCCGACCGATCCAGTGCAATATAGTGGCGAGTCCCCGATTTCCAGGTGCCTGGATCGGTCAGCCGACCGATCCATACATACCTGGATCGGTCGTGCCGACCGATCAGGCCACACCTGGATCGGTCGGTAGACCGATCCAGCTGGGGACAGAAGCGATGTAGCTTCGGGATCGGACAACCGACCGATCCAGGGTCTTGTGACGTACCCGTATCAGCAGATCGGTCTGTGGATCGATCCGGAGGGTGTTACCAGTTATAAATACCTCCCCTAGCATGTGTACAACTCCAAGGTACACCCGGAATGTTAGTGTCCGAGTTAACATTAATCAGATAATTAGTAAAATTTTAATTAGCCCAGCTTTCCGCACAGTATAGTGTAGAACGAGGGTAGCGATTCGCCCTACAGCCTAGTAGTAGAAGGCGGGTCGTTACACTGAGGCCAGCTAGAGGGGGGTGAATATCCCCAACACAAATCAAGCAAAAAGACCTTTCTCGAACTTATAACTTAATTAAAAGAACACTTACATAAGAAGGATAAAGAAACTAAAAGACAGAGGCACCGACAATTTACTTGGTTACAACCGGAGAGGTTGTTAATTCACGGAAGTAAAGCACACTAATTTTTCCTTCAGGCAGAGAAGCCTCTTTTACAGCAATGACAGCACAGAAACAGAAAGCTAAAATAGAAAATGTCTACAAGTGTTGTTTCACTATTTTTCATTGTATTTAGCTTCTGGGAGCAAGGTTGTTTATATAGCCCTGCTCGGGGCGCCTGGAAGCGTTCTAGGGGATTGGAATCAGATAAAAATCTATCCCCGATGCAACGGTCAAACGCCACGTCGATTAGGATAAAATTTGGGTTTCGAGCGCCCGAAATGGTTCCGAGCGCCCAGAATGATTTCGGGCGCCCCGAACTGGTTCCAAGCGCCTCGACCAAGTCTCAACGCCTCGACCTGGTCCGGCGCCCGGACAAGGAGAGTCAACATAGTTGACTTTTTTCATCCGGGTCTTCCGCTCTGATTCCGCTCGCCTCGGTCCATATCTCCCGCTCCGGCTCTGCTCGTTGGTGATTTCGGTCATTCGGAATAGGGCTCACCCGATCCTAACTTCTGGCCTTCTCGAGCAAACTTCCGCTCGGGCTTCTCGTCCCTCGGAATCGCTGTTTGCTTCCTTCTCATCCGCCCTTATACTTTTCCACAACTTTTCATCCCTCTGACAACTCCATCTTTTGCTCCTCGAACAATCTTCCGCTCAGACTTCTAGTCCCTCGGAAACACCGCACACTCCCTTCTCATCCACCGGTGTACTCTTCCGCAACACCTCGTCCCTCAGACGCACCGAGCCGGTCGACTCTCTCCCGTGCCATCCTTCTCGCTACTTGTGTCTTTTGCTCGACGTCTTGTGTTCCTAAGTTCCTGTACACTTAGACATAAGGTTAAACACAACATGACCTAACTTAACTTGTTTGATCACATCAAAAATATCTTGGGGTACCAACAGAATACATCCGAGGGATGAGAGCCAAAGGAAGAAGGCTTGAAGGCAAGAGGTCAAGACTGTGATGAAGAGTCAAGTGAGTCATTTGTTAGTTAGAGCCCTAGAGCCAATCATTTGATGATTGTATAGACTCATGTATATCATATTCATGTATATATATTAAGGCATTTGGTTTTTGGTTATTATGCTTATTTGTATTAGTGCCAGATAAAATAAGTATAGTAACGTTCTAGAGTAGAAGGTTCTTACCTATATCAATCGATTGGTTGAATCGATAATGAGATGATATAGGGAACACTACTCTAAATCATTCCTAGTCGAGTATTAACATTCAGGGACAATGTTAATACAATAAGACTAGCATGTAGGTCAGCTCGATGACTTGATCTCACAAGTCATGGATATAGAGATATCAAGCTGACACATGGGTATGCATTAGAGAATGTATACTGAATGACCCGCCATGAGAAAGTATCATGGATCGTTATATGAGTGTCATATACTTTCTCATGTGGCTATTAGTATGACTATTAGTCCTTTGACCTGAAGTCACCATGGATCCCTACATAAGGAGTTATGTACTTTGGTTTCGTCAAACGTCACCCGTAACAGGGTGGACTATAAAGGCGATTACTGGGTATGTAATAAATTATGCAGAGGGATGTGAGTGATGTAGATGAGATCTATCCCTCCCATATGACGGGAGCGACATCAATATTCTTGATAGAGTTAGACCACGAAGTGAATGACCATGCCCAAATGAGTCAACATGAGATGTTGAGCTCATTTGATCGAGTGAGTCTACTTGGAGTTCAAGATTTAGATTGATTAGAGGATGACACGGTCTATGCCTCACATTGATCAATCTAGATGTCAAGGATAGAAGGACATTTGTCATATTTTGTGAGGAGTCACAATTGGTAGTCACAAGGTGATGTCGGATCTCGACATTCTTGTAACTTGGGTAGTAATGATGTGTTGCTAGATACCGCTCATTACTTATGCTCCTAAATGGGTTTAGGGCATTGCCAACGTTACAAGAACCTATAGGGTCACACACTAAGGACAATTAGATGGAGATTTGGTTCATATGATGAACCAAGAGGATTAGATTCATTTGATGAATCATATTGGATTAAGAGTAATCCAAATTGGGCTAATTGAGTTGGACTCAAGTTGATTCATGTATTCAATGAGTCTAATTTAGATTATGACTCATTAAATCAACTTAATTTAATGAATTAGATTCATTATATTAAGTTGGCTTGAATCATATGGTTGGATTAGATCAACCATGAGAGAGATTTGATCAAGTTTGACTTGATTTGAGAGGAAGAGAAAAAGTCATGTTTGACTTGATTTTTTGCCACATCACTAGTGAGTTGGCAAGATGTGGACCAATAGGATTGCTCCACATCATCAATGTGTGCCACCTCATGGAGGTTACAAGCCTCCATAGCATTTAATGTGGTCGGCCCACATTAAATGAGGAGGTTACACTTGTTGCCATGTCATTTAGTGAGGTGGCAAGATGTGGACCAATAGTGTTGATCCACATCATCCTAGAGTGCCACCTCATGGGGGTTACAACTCTTAATGGTCTCCACATTAATTGGAATTAATGTGGGGGTTACACCTCCTAGAGTGGCCGGCCACTTGATGGCTAAGGGGTTTTTTGAATTTCCTCTCATTGATTCATTCACTCTTCTTCTCCCTTGGGTGCTCTCTCTTCTCCTTCTCCCATTCCTTGGCCGAACACTCCATTGGTGCTAGCACACCTTGTGTTTTGGTCATCTCCTTCTACTTGTGTCCGTGTGGATACATATAGAGGTTGTCTACTTTGACAACTAGAGATCCGGCGACATCTTGGACAAGCGGGAACGCGAAGGGCTTCGCTACAAGGGTAATGATCTTAACTTTAGTGTAGATCTAAAGTTTTTACAAACTCGTACAAGAAAAAGGTTTTTCGAAAATTTTGTTTACGAATCTTTGCACGAGATCCATGGCTTTGGGTGACTCGGGGTTTCCGCGACGCGAAAAAGCGGTTTTCGCTGCCCGATGAACCCAACATCATTAGGGTCCAAGTGTGAGAGAAATGTACTAGGGAAGGGAAACCCTAGGTTTAGGGTTTTACCAATTGACTGGTGTATGTACCAGTCAACTGGTGGTCGAGCTGGGGAGAACAGAATGTTTCTGTTGTCTCAACCGAAGTGGACCAGTCGACTGGTCTTAACACCAATCGACTGGTATCGAGTCGTTGGGGTTGTAACGGTCGAATTCCACAGAGGACCAGTTGACTGGTCCTGACACCAGTCGACTAGTAACGGTATGATCAGCTTGGCTATTTTCTCCAAGCTCTATATAATGGAGATTGGGGTGCCTGACAATGGTTGACGAAATAGAGGTGGTTAACCCCTATTAGTAGTCTTCCAAGTGCCCTAGCTTCTCATGAGTTCTTGTGAGAGTTGTGGTGAGGTTTCTTCATCCACAAGGAACTACATGAGTTAGCCGGAGTTTGTCGAGGGCTAATCCATTGAAGGATTGAGGGTTCGTCCATCTCAAGGACAAGCCGTAGAGTAGGAGCAAGTAATCTCTAAACCATGTAAAAGGAAATGTGTTAGATTTTGATTGTTTTCTTATTGCTTTCTTTGTTTTAGTTTTATTCTATTACGCAACTAACGATTTGAAGAGAAGCAATTGACTTGGGGGTGACCAAGCTATTCAACCCCCCTTATAGTTAGTCACTGATCCCTAATAGTTGGTTCATGGCTAAACCAAATTGGTTCATGACTAAACCAAATAGGGACCAACTCTTTCATAAGAGATATAGTTCATCCACGCTTCCATTCCGACAAATATTTTCATATTTGCCTTATGTATGGTCCAACCAAGCATTTATCTCTTGATATAAGAATCTTATTCTTTAACTTGTTTTACGTCTTTTAGAGACTCATAGTGTGTGTGACCTAATAGGTTATCGGTTTATCTTGGTCGTCCATAATTAACTACTTAATTATAGAATGATAATGAGTGGCACTTAGTAGTACATCATGATCCTCAATTAACTAAAAAATCACAGTTGATCTCAGAACTAATTTTAAACCCTTCAGCAACTACAGTGAGTTGTGCCTCATTCCTTTCACTCGTCTTATACCAACTTAGTTCAGGACATGGTCTATGTGTCTACCCCCACTAGAATGACTACATCACATCTAGCCCAAGTAATACTTTCTCATTCTGTGAATTTAAATTACACGTACATGTGTACAAGAGTCTCATACTCATAACATGTGATACTTTGGACAAATACTTTGAGTAATAAACCTAACGAGTGACCATAGGGTATACGTCTCATCGTAAGAAGCAGTAAACCCTTTATGAACTATCAAAACACCTTCGGATACTTCGACTTATACCTAATCATCTCGAGTCCACACCTCTAAGAGATGTTTGCTTAAGATGTCAAAGTATAAGTCTCCATGACTAAGATGACTTGTATACCTCAAGTCGAAAGAAACTTGCACTTGAGCTACGATAATAACTTCACAGACACATCCATATATGTAGAGAACCATATGAAATCTTACAGCAAGTCACTCCAATGAACTAGTTATCATAACTAACATCCATAATTTAACTCTCGTCGACATCCCAATGTCTCCAACTAGTGAAAAATAGCTGCTTGGCTGAACCAAGGAGTATAACCTGTGTTAGTCTTATAGAATTGATGATGTCCAAATGCACCAATTCGATGACTAAGGAAATTTCAATACTTTTATAATTGCACATGTAGAGATAATTGTTGGTGTAATCAGCCTTTAGGGGTTTGATGTTTGACAATGTACCTTAGTCTAGCCAATTTAACCAAAGGTTGATCCAAATATGACTTTATGTTTGGAAGAAAAAAGTCTAGTCAGGACTAGATAACTAGCAAGGGTAAGTCCTGGTGAGTGAAGCCAGGTCCTAGTGAGTAAAGTTAGATAATGAAAGTCTTGGTGAGTAAAGTTATGCCCTAGTGAGTAAAGCTAGGTAGTGGAAGTCTTGGTGAGTGAAGCTGGGCCCTAGTGAGTGAAGCTAGATAGTGGAAGTCCTAGTGAGTGAAGTTGGACACTAGTGAGTGAAGCTAGATAGTGGAAGTCCTGGTGAGTGAAGTCGAGCCCTAGTGTATGAAGTTAGGTAGTGGAATGTTGGGACCGCTGGGCCAGCTAGAAGGGGGGTTGAATAACCCTGCAAAAATTAAAACACAAACCCTTCTCGTACTTCTTAAACTAACACTTGTATAAAGAAAACAAACAGAAAATAACAAAAGAAAGAGGCACAAGTATTTACTTAGTTACAACCGGAGAGATTGTTAATCCAAGGAAATTGAAGTGCAATAGATATCTCCTTTCGGGTGGAAAAACCTCTTACAACATTTAAGCATAGAAAATAAAGAAGCTAAACTAGAAATGAAGCACATAAGTGTTGGAAATGATAATTGCTTGTTTTGAATTGATTTAAAACTTCTGGACTAAGGTTGTATTTATAGCCTTGGTCGGGGCGCCTGGAAGGGGATAAAATTTTATCCCCTTCGCAACGAATTGTGTTTGACGCGATCCTGGTCAAATCCAACTCTGGGCGTCCGGAATAGTTCCGAGCGCCCGGATCACAAAAGTCAACTTTGTTGACTTTTGATCCGGGCCCTCTACTCTGGTGCTGCTCGCCTCGGTCCGGGTCTTCCTCTCCGACTCCGCTCGCTTGGGTGATTTCATCCAACTGAAATAAGGCTCACCCAAACCCAATTTCGGCCTTTTCGAGCAGGCTTTCGCTCTAGCTTCTCGTCTCTCGGAATTGTCGCGTGCTTCCTTCTCGTCCGCCAGCATACTCATTCGCAGCTTTTCATCCCTCGGTCGCACCCCGTGCCGACCTTCTCGCTAGCTGCGTCTCTTTCTCCCCGAGTAATCTTCCACTCCGACTTCTCGTCCCTCGGAAACACCGCACGCTTCCTTCTCGTCCGCTGATGTACTATTCCGCAGCACCTCGTCCCTCAGACACACTCTCCCGTGCTGTCCTTCTCGGTAGCTGCGTCTTCCGCTCGACTCTCTGTGCTCCTAAGCTCCTGTGCACTTAGACACAAGGTTAAAATATCACATGACCTAACTTAACTTATTGATCACATCAAAACAACCTTTGGGGTTCCAACAGTGGAAGTCTTGGTGAGTGAAGCCGAGCCCTAGTGAGTGAAGCTAGGTGGTGGAAGTCTTGGTGACTGAAGTCAGGTAATGGAAGTCTTAGTGAGTGAAGCTGGGCATCCCTAGGGGAAGGCAACCTTAGGTAATATGTGATCGACTGGTTTTCAGTCAACCACGCGTGGTCGATTGGACCAGTGAATTATTAATAATACTAACACTATTTTGTTGTTACCATTTTATATCTATAGTGCTAACTCAATGTTGCAGGCAAGTCTTAGTAGATCAGCTTGGTCAGATACTAAGCAAGGCTAGAGGAAGTCCAAACAGGTCTGAAGGACCAGATATTTAGTGGGTAAGCAAAGGTAAGTCACTAGAGGAGAGTGACTAAATGAGGACGCGACCCGATTGAGGGATAGTAGGCGTCGGTCTAGGTCAGGTCTACTTTGGATCCCTAATCTGAGACCTTGACTAGTTCTTGGTCATAGGAGGACATGAGCTAATTACTACTTCTTATTATCACTGTGCTAACTTTGTTTTACATGTTAGATGTTTTAGATTTAGATTAACACAACTTACAGGGCAAAAGGAGCAAAAAAAACTTCGAATGAACAGTACCCGAAGGCGCCTTTAAGCATTGGAAGGCACTTTCATACTATTCATGGAAGGCGCCTTCAATGGCTTGAAAAGAACCACTTAAAATTTGGAAGCAAACCAAAATGTAATAAACTTTATTTTAGAGTTATTGCCTAATAAAATTGTGTGCAGAATCAGAGAATTCAAATATGTCTACGACTTTTGGACCTGGCTGAACGAACTTCACGAGGATGCGTCACAACTAGAAGATCAAGTCGAACTCAAGCTCGGATCTGAATCTAAATCTCCAGAGTCATCCTCAGAACCAGACTTAGGAGAATCAGACCAAACCAGCTTCATGAATCATAGTCAGAACAAAAGTCAGAATCTGAATCTGAAATGATGATGGATGAGGAGAATCCTAACAAGGATTTAAAAGGTAAATTTGTAAATTTAAAAGTTAAAGATTATATAACATGTTTTAAGTGCAATAAAAGAGGACATTACAAAAGTAAGTGCCTCACTTATAAGACTCAAACCATATAACCAGAGGCAAAGTAGAAATCAATATGAAAAGTACAGCAAGGGAAGGAGCACATCCAATGTTTCAAGTACAGACAGATGAGTCACTACAAACATCAATGCCCAGAAAGAAGACCCATGGATTCAGGGGGAGCAAAGGTTAGCAAGTTTACAGTAAATGAAAATCCTATTTTTTTTTATATGTGTTAATAACTTAGACAATCACTATTGCTCAAGTATAGACTCTCCCCAAGAATTAGATATGCTTGCTCACTTAAACAAATCAATTAACTCAAACAATTTAACTAATAAAGTTAACTCAAATCTAAATAAGAACAACTCAAAGTAATCGTATAATGTTTTAAAGTTTAAAAATTTATCTTCAAACGTTAGAAGGATAGAAAAAAAAACAAGTTTTTGAAAGATAAACTTAATAAACTAGAAAAAATTATTAATGACTTTATTAACATACAAAATTTAGACTTGGGTTACTAGTCTAAATCAAATTTAAAACTTAAACTTCACAAATAAAGTTATAATCAAGTATTTTTTAATTATGAAACTAATTAATAAAAATAAAATAAAATCGATACAAACCCAAAACCTAAAACCCCTGAATATATTCAGGGGGAGACTTCAAACTAGTTGACACCTCCAAAATCAATAAACTTGTCTGGATGGGTAATTATGACTAGTCTAAAAAGAGACAAAAGTTTAACTTGATCAATGATACTGATGAAGTTTTGGATGATAGTAGGTTAGGAAAACTCTATCTATACATGTCTAGGAAGATATGACATCGACCTGGTGTATTTGGCTTAGTGGAACTAACTGAAGCTATCCCTTACGAATCCTAACTGGTTAGACCATAGTTTTGTATTAAGTTCAATGGATAGAACTATTTAAAATTTTTTGAAGGTGTTGTTACTCTAATGATGTTCAGGTGGATCACCACAGCTTAGAAAGTTTATCCAAAGAATATCTATTTGTTGAACCCAAAGCTAAACTTAAATCTAACACAAAGTTAAACTCAATCCTAAAATTCAACCTAATTGATCTCACAATATTATAGGATTCCCTCATTAAAAATATAGATTGAGTGAGATGACTAAGAATTTAATTCAAATTCAAATTATAAAATAAATTAAAATAAAATAAATTAAATTAATCTAAAATTAAATTATAATAAATTAAATTAAATTAAATACCTATATTAATTTAATTTAACCCTAAAATCAAAATTGAATTAAACATATGTTAACATATTACATTACTTTAAAAATATTTAAAAGATTATTTTAAAAATCCTTTTGGAAATTATTTTAAAAATTCTTTTTAAAATCTTTTAAAAATTCTTTTTAAAATCCTTTTAAAAATATTTTAAAAATTACTTTTAAAAATTCTTTTAAAATCCTTTTAAAAATCTTTAAAATTTGTTTTAAAAAAAACGTTAATGAAATCATAAATTTAAAGTTTAATTAATTTAATTAACTTAACATAAATCTTGATTCAAGGAATAATCAACTTAAAATTAAAACTTAAAACTTAAACTTAATTAAATAAAACATAAATTAAATTTGAACTTCAATAAATGTTTATCTTAGTTAATTATTTCAAATTTTATCAACTTATCTAAATTCAAGTAACAATCAATTAACTCAAATTTTAATTAGTTAATCCTAATTTAATAATATGAATTTTAATTATTCTAATCAATTAATCAAACCAATACTAATGTAAATTAATCAACTGAATAAAATTAATTACTTTCAATAATTAATTCAATGTTTACTATTAAATAAAAAATAATTGTAACTTATTTATTAATTCAAATTAAGATTAAATTATAGTTAATCCTAATTAATAAGTTAATCAGAAATAATACATTAACATATGATCTATTCATTAATTAGTTAATATGAAAGCAATATTAGACTTAACTTAAATACAACTCAAGATTAATCTAAAATTCTATTTCTAAATTCAAAATAACTAAATAATCCATGATTAATTAATGATTCAAGACATTAATTAATCAAATTCATGGTTAATTTTAGATTATTTAAGTTAAAAACAAAAAAAAACAAATTATGTCTACCTTAGATAATAACATTAAATATCTCTCTAAACACATAAGATTACCCTGTTTGAAAATCTAGAATAGTTGAGATGCTAGAAAAAGAAAATTGAGTCATGATTATAATTATTATACACTCTTTAAAATAATTGTTGACCAACACTTAGTGACTTGATCTTTTAAAGTCAACCATAAACTTGTAGACCCCCAAACACATAGGTGGTTAATAAGGATTTCCAGAAGTGTCAAATTTAGGGGAGGCTTATTTGAAAGAAAAATTTAATCAACAAAGTATTTTTAAATCCTTGTGAAATTTATTTTTAAAAATTACTTTGAAAATTCTTTAACAAAAATATTTAAAAAATATTTTTCTTTCAAACTTTTGAAATTATTTTGAAATATCTTTTTAAAAATATTCTAAAGATAGCTTAAATATTCTTTTAATTTGGATCCAACTCCCTAGACATATAGAAAGTTTTCCTTATAGTTAACAAGGATTCCTAAGGGAGAGTCCTGATTGAAAGATTAAACATAATTTACAAAATTCTTTCCAAAATCAGTTTTACAAATATGTGAAACTCCATTTAAAATTATTTTGAAAATCTTTTAAGAAATACTCTTTTGCAAAACTCTTAGTTCTTAACATTATTTAGAATATTTCTTTGAAAATACCATGAAAAATATTTTGCAAAATTCTTATAAAAGTTTATGTTTGAAAATTATGTACAACATATCTTTGAAAAATACTAGAAGATTTTTTTTTTCTTTTCAAAAATATTTTGAAAATTGAATGTCAAAAGTTGCTTAAAACTTAACTTAAAAACCAACTTTAGAAACTAGTCTACAACACCGCCTTGAATATTTATTTTGAAAGTCCCCTTTAACAACTACTCTGGAAAATTACATCTTAATGTTTTTGAAACACTTACTTATGTCTTTCAAATATTATTGTTGGTGCAAAACCTAATGGAGAGTAACCTTCATGTTATGTCTTTTTGATGTGTGTCAAAGGGGGAAAGTGATCTTAAGTTAGAAAAGTTAAGATCTTAAGTTAGAAAAGTTAAGAATATTTTTAATCTCCCAAACTTTTTGAATCTCACAAACTTTAAGAATTAACCCTTAAAGACCTAAACCTAACTTAAGAAAATTGTCAAACATCAAAAAAGAGAAGATTGTTGGTGCAATCAACCTTTAGGGTTTCGATATTTGACAATATACCTTAGTCTGGTCAATTTGACCAAGGGTTAATCCAAACATGACTTAATGTTTGAAAGAGAAAAGTCTAGTCAAGACTAGATGACTAGCAAAAGTAAGTCCTAATCAAAGGTTAGGCAAGGGGAAGTCCTGGTGAGTGAAGCTAGGCCCTAGTTAGTGAAGCTAGGTAGTGAAAGTTCTGATGAGTGAAGTCGGGCCCTAGTGACTGAAGCTAGGTACTGGAAGTCTTGGTGAGTGAAGCCGAGCCCTAATGAGTGAAGTTATATAGTGAAAGTCCTGATGAGTGAAGCTGGACCCTAGAGAGTGAAGCTAGGTGGTGGAAGCCCTGGTGAGTGAAGTCAGGTAATAGAAGTTCTAGTGAATGAAGCTGGGCATCCCTAAGGGAAGAAAACCTTAGGTAATATGTGATCGACTGATTTTCGGTTGACCATACCAGTGAATTATTAATAATGCTAACAATGTTTTGTCATTACCATTTTATATCTATAGTGCTAACTCAGTGTTATAGGCAAGTCTTTGTAGATCAGCTTGGTCAGATACTAAGCAAGGCAGAGAAAGTCCAAACAGGTCTGAAGGACCAGATGTTTAGCGGGTAAGTAAAGGTAAGTCACTAGAAGAGAGTGACTAAGTGAGAATGCGTCCCGATTAAAGGATAGTAGACGTCGGTCTAGGTTAGGTCCATTTTGGGTCCCTATTCTGATACCTTGACTAGTTCCTGGTCCTAGGAGGACAGGAGCTAATTACTACTTCTTATTATTACTGTGCTAACTTTATTTTATAGGTTAGATGTTTTAGATTTAGACTAACACAACTTGCAGGGTAAAAGGAGCAAAAAGCAAGGAGCAAAAAGCCTTCGGATGAACAGTACCTGAAGGTGCCTTTAAGCATTGGAAGGTGCCTTCGTACTGTTCATGGAAGGCACCTTCAAGCATTAGAAGGCGCCTTCACACTATTCATGGAAGGCACCTTCCAAGGGATAAATTTTAGATCCCGTCGCAAATAAGGCACAGTGAAGTTGGGATCAAATTTACCATGTTAAAGGAGCCTTCAATGGCTATGGAAGGCGCCTTCCATGCCCTTTATAAGCCAGTCTCGACCAAGCATCAACACACAACTAATATACGAGCTACTGCGTGCCCATTTGAGGTTCCAACTGCTCCAACTTCCTGCTATGACTTTACTGTGAAGCTGCTATGCCTAACTACTACTCCAAGGTCTTCTAATCATGACCGGTAGACTGACACCGACACACGAGCATTTTTCACTTCAATCCTTACGTGTTGGTAAAGAAGTTATTTCCTTGTACTTAATTACTGAAAAAGGAAAGTGTAGCGTGTTACACTTTGCCTATCTTCTTTGTACTCGATCTCCTATTCTGGAGGTGCCAGAAGAGGTATTTTAGTGGATTACCCATCGATAGGTTTGCGGGACCTATGTCTTGGAGTAGGAGTCACCGAAAGCTCTAAACCAAGTAAAATCGACCGTGTTTTATTATGTTCATTTTCTTAGTTTTCTACTGCATACTCATCTTTTAAAATTCAAAAAGAATAAGTTTTCAAAACTACGTGATTCACCCCCTGCCCCTCTCACGTGCGACTCGATCCAACAATAATCACAAATTCTCTCATGCTATGAATTGTATTACGGACATTTAGTAAATGAGTTTAAGACTATTCAAACATATAATATGCACTTAAATAGTGAATCTTAATTTATCAAATAAATAGTAAAATCATAAGGCGATTGCCTTAGAACATCCCTCAAAATTTAATACTTCCACTTGACCTAATGTCAATCGCCACGGTGTCCTAAACCGTAAGTATGGAGGTGACTCTCAAACTTGCTTTGTAGTAGAGCCTTTGTCAAAGGATATGCTAGGTTCCTTTCAGTGAAAATTTTCTCGAGTTATATTTCTTTCCTACTAATGATCTCCCTAATCAGATGATAGAGGCGAAGCACGTGTTTGGATCACTAATGTGACCTAGGTTCCTTTGGTTGTGCAATGGCTCTAGTGTTATCACAGTAAACATGTAATACTTCAACAGTAGATGGAACCACACCAAGTTAGGTAACAAACTTCTTGATCCAAAATGCTTCCTATGTTGCTTCCGAAGCTGCAATGTATTTTGTCTCATAAGTAGAATCTGTAATAGTATCTTACTTGGAACTCTTCCAACTAATTTCACCTCCATTTAATATGAATATGAATCCGGACTGGGACTTAGAGTCATCCTTGTTCGTTTGGAAACTAGCATTCATATATCCGCGTATGATCATATCACCATCTCTATATACCAAGAACAACTCCTTAGTTCTTCTCAAGTACTTAAGGATTGCCTTGACAGCTGCTTAATGATTCATTCCTGGATCTAATTAGTATCGGCTCATAACACTCAAAGCATACGATACATCGAACCTTATATATAACATAACATACATGATAGATCTTATTGTCGATGCATAAGTTATCTTATTCATGCAAATCCTATCGTCTTTTGTACATGGGCACATAGACTTTAAAAGGTCTATATATGTCGACTGTGAATGACCAAGCAACCTTTTCAGTCTATCTATATAGATCTTCATCCCTAGGATGTAAGTTGCTTTTCCCATGTCTTTCATGAAGAATGTCATGGACAACCATGTTGGTGCGGGAAGCATCCGACGATCGAACCCAGATTTTGATAATGGAAAAGGATTCAAAGTTAATATTATTTATTATCTAACATGTGTGAATGAGGTTTCTCAGGAAAGTCCTAACTGCGGTTAGACAGGTGGAAAATCTTAGGGGGTGGTAACCCTAGGTCCTAGGGGATGGTAATCCTAGGTGGAGGAAAACCCTAAGGGACGACAACCTTAGGTCCTAGGGGGTAGTAATCCTAGGTGGCAGAAAACCCTAGGGGGCGGTAACCCTAGGTCCTAGGGGGTGGTAACCCTAGGCAGAAAGTCTAGTCGGTCTGGAGGACCAGACTGACATCAGGTAACTTCTCCTGAGAGGAGTGGGTGAGGGCGCGTTCCTCGAAAGAGGGAACAGTAAGCGTCGGTTCGACCTAGGATTTTCGATCAGAAATCCAAAGTCAGAACCAGACAGTCCGTGAATGTCAAACTTTCATATTCATATATTTATATGTGTGCTAACTTTGTCTTACAGGGTATGTGATTGTTTTGTGGACTAACACATCTTGCAGGGACGAAAGAGACACTTTTACCTCGGATGAACAGTACCCGAGGCGCCCTCCATGGAGCTTGGAGGTGCCTCGGGTGCAAGACAGAAGTTGGTTGCGCAGAGGAGCTGGAGGCGCCTCCATGGAGCTTGGAGATGCCCTGGACTGCTGGTTGAAGGTGCCTTCAGTGGATGATGAAGGCGCCCTTAGGAGGCTAAACAGCGGGCTGCGAAGGCTTATCGACAGCGCAAAACCAGGGATAGGATTTTGGTTTGAGGCGCTTCCATGAGGACTTGGAGGCACCCTCAACAACCTATTTAAGGCTTCTTCGACCAGCAGCTAGAAAAACAACAATTCCAAGTGATCTTCTTCATGTTGCTGATCAAAGAACGTTCCGAGAAAGCCTCAACTTGACGTCGACGACTTGGAGCTTCAAGACTGCTATTTCTTGTTTATCGTTGGTATATTTTACTACTGTCGATTTTACTTCATTTGTAAACACTTTAACGCTATTATAGTTGTTGCCCAACGTAAACGCTCAACGAGCGTGGGCCTTGGAGTAGGAGTCGTCCTAGGCTCCGAACCAAGTAAATAACTTGTGTTTGCGATTATTTTCTGTTTTATTCCGCTGCATTACTCGAACATTTTCCAAATATGAAAAGTGAAAGCCACAAGCACTATTCACCCCCCTTCTAGCGCTTCTCGATCCAACAAACCAAACTTTTATTGACTGTAAAACTAGCACATCATTTCCTATAAGTAATATGTCATCAACATATAATATTAGGAATATGACTACACTCCCACTAACCTTTTGATACACACAAGGTTCGTCTGGATTTTATGAGAAATCAAACTCTTTGATCCTCTCATAAAAATAGATATTCCAACTCCTGGATGCTTACTTTAGTCTATATATGGACCGTTGAAGCTATTGGTGTTGTTGGATTATGATCGTTTGATAGAGGGGGGTGAATATCGATTACAAAAATTCATCGAGAGTAGGCGCAGCGGAAAAGTAAAACAATGCTAACACAGAACCTTTTTATTTGGTTCGGAGCCTGTGTTGACTCCTACTCCAAGGTCCGTACTCGTTGAGTACTTTCATTGGGCAATCACTATCAATTCAAGTAATAATTACAAAAGAGTTAAGTACAAGAATTGATAGAAGTAAAATACCGACAATAGAGCAATAATAAAGAAATCGAAGCTTTGTCGGAGTGGCGTCGCAACGTCGTAGGAGGCAGGAGAGCAGATCGTCAAATCAGAGTTGTTGTTTTGAGCTCCGCCTTTGACCCTCCTTATATAGGAGGCTCGGGGCGCCCTAGATCCCTTCCGGGCACCTGGTGTGACGTGGTAGTCCCAACCAGCGAGCTCCATATGTCGACGTCATGTCCTGGATAACATTTGCCTCCGGGCGCCCGGACCACCTTTCTCCAGAAAGTCTTTCTCCTGCAAGACAAGGTTAGTCTGAGGCAAATATATAATGTGTATCCTGCAAAACAAAGTGTTAGCACAGTTTATAAGTTCAACATAAAGAGTATGACTTAGATTTCGTCTTTCCGAGACCGGAATCTAGTCACGATCTCGACTTAGATATCCGAAATGGATCTAAGCCGGATCGACGCCTAATGTTCTCTTCCCGGGAATGCGTCCTCATAGTCACTCCCTTCTAGTGACTTACCTTTACTCACCTGCCAGACGTTCGGTCAGCCCTTCGACCTGTCTGGACTTCTCGCCAGCTATCCGGTCAGCCCGTCGACCTAGCTGGACTTCGTGCCAAGCGTCCGATCAGCCGGTCGACCCGCTTGGACTTCCTGCCAAATGTTCGGTCTATCCGTCAACCCATTTGGACTTCGTGCCAAGCGTCCGGTCAGCCCATCGACCCGCTTGGACTTCGTGCCAGACATCCGGTCAGCCCGTCGACCTGTCTGGACTTCGCATGCACACTCAGTCAAAGTGTTAGATAACGACAAACCTAACTTAACGTAATTTGTCATTTATCAAAACCTGAGTTAGACCGTTAGTGCTAACCGCACCAACAATCTCCCCCTTTTTTATGGAATGACTACCTGGTTAAGTTAGTGAAAAGATATGCAAAAACCAAGCATGATTTTTAAGGTTTAAGTTAGTTTTTAATTTTTTAAATTTGACATTTTGTTGCTCTAACTTAACCACCTATCCCTCCCCCTTTGGCATTCATCAAATAAGGGCATAAATCAAGTAAGCAACAATACAGAGTACAGACAAAGTAAAAATTGTAAGAAATGATGTCAAGTCAACTTGGGGGAGTTTTAAATTTCACCATATAGTAACTTAACTTTTGTAACATAACTGAGTTTTGAAAAATACCTAATTTAGCAATATAACTTAGTATATTTTGAGTAATTTTTTAAAGATAATTTTTGCAAAATTAAATGAATTTGCCAACTCAAAGAGAAAGTTTTTAAAAGCTAATATTCAAGTATAAGTTTAGGGAAGTTAAGTTTAGATAGTCTAATTTTCAAACATAAGTGTTTAAGTTTCAAATTTCAAGAAATTAAGTTTTCAAACATGAGTTTTTAAAACCAAAGTTTCAAGATCAAGGTTTAAATTTTCAAAATGAGTTTCAATTTTGAAACACTTTTCACACATGAGTTTTTAAACCAAAGTTTCAAGACAAAAAAACTTTGCAAAACTAATTAAAACTGAGTTTTCAATTTTCAAAATCTTAGTTTATAAGATCCAATTTAAACCCTTACTTTTGTAAAAGCTAGTTTTTAAAAATAGAGTTATAAAAAATATTTAAACATAAGTTTTAAACAATTTCAACACTAAGTTTGAAAAATCTACTTTTCAAAACTGATTAAGATTTTTCAATATTAAGTTTGTAAAAGCTTCAATTTTCAAAACCTTGGTTTATAAAATTCAATCTCAAAACTGATAAAAAAAAATTTGAGAAAAGACATTATTTTTAAAGTGGAGAAATTTTGGTGCTAATTATGAAAGTAGGTTGATTTAATCCTCCCCCTAAACCTAACATTCAAAATAGCTGTCTAACCAATTAGGTACTTACTGACTATCAGAAGATAGTAGTAGCTTTTACTTGGTTAGTCAAGTTAAGTGCATTGTAATCAGTTAGTGTTTAACTAAACTGAATAACTTAACTTGATCAATGTCTGTTTTGTATTTAATGCCCAGACTTATGTCGATGCACTGAAATATGCATCTTAAGTCCAGACAATTTGCCTATGCATCTCACCCCTTCCTATGTTTGTCAATCACAAGCAAGGAAAACATAGGGTGTTGGTGAGATGCTCAAATGCTAATCCTAGGGGAACATGATTTCTACTGGATTGACCTAGTCTGAGGCTAAATATCTTTTTGAAATTCTACAAATAGGAAAGTTTTGAAAAATAAAATAATTTTAACCTAGGATTTAAAACAATCATTTTTGAAAACAATTATGAAAATCCTAGTCTATAAAACACATCCCTAATTTTCTATGTAGATTGCTAAATTAACTTTCAGGGAATGGTTTTGTGAATATATCTGCTAAATTTGACATGGACTCAATGTATTTGAGTTCAATATCACCTTTAGTAACATGATCCCTGATAAAGTGATGCCTAATTTCAATGTGTTTAGTTCGGGAATGATGCACTGAATTTTTTGTTAGGTTAATTGAACTAATATTATCAATTAAAACTTTTACATTTGTAAGGTTTAAGTTAAAATCTTTTAGGGTGTGCATCATCCATAATAATTATGCAACGCACTCTCCTATAGCTATATATTCTGACTCGGTTGTGGATAGAGCAACACAGTGTTGTTTTCTACTAAACCAGCTGACAAGTGATGGACCCAATAGTTGACACCCACCACTTGTGCTTTTGCGGTCTAATTTGCACCCGGCATAATCAGAGTCAGAATATCCTAACAATTCAAAGTTATTGGTTATGGGATACCAAATTCCTACATTTGTTGTTCCTTTAAGGTATCTAAAGATTCTTTTGACTTGAGTCAAATGAGATTCTTTAGCACAGGTTTGATATTTAGCACACATACTAACTGCAAATAAAATATCTAGTCGACTTGCAGTTAAGTATAGTAGGCTACCTATGACACTCCTATAGTATTTTAAATCAACTGGTTTTCCATTGGGGTCATCATCTAAGATTGTGTTCACTGCCATAGGTATTTTTATCTCTTTAGTATTTTCCATTCCAAATCTCTTAAGTAATTCCTTAGTGTATTTTTGTTGAAAAATGTAATTTCCTTCATTTGTTTGTTTGATTTGTAATCCTAAAAAATAGGTTAATTTACCTACTAGACTCATTTCAAACTCGTGTTCCATTAGGCTTGTAAATTCATCTAAAAATTTTAAATTTGTTGAACCAAAGATTATATCATCTACGTAGATTTGGGCTATAAAAATATCTTTTTTTATTAACTTGACAAATAAGGTAGGGTCAATTTGACCTTGGTTGAACCCTTTAGAGATTAGATAAGAAGTTAGTCTTTCATACCATGCCCTAGGTGTCTGTTTAAGTCCATATAAAGTCTTTTTTAATTTGTAGACATAGTCAGGGTGTTCTAGATTTTCAAACCCAGGTGGTTGTCTTACGTAGACTTCTTCTTTTATTAGTCCATTTAGGAACGTAGATTTAACGTCCATCTGATATAATCTGAACCCTTTGTGGGCTGCATAGCTAAGTAACATTCTAATGGACTCTAATCTGGCTACCGGGGCATAAGTCTCATCATAGTCAAGTCCTTCTACTTGACTAAACCCTTTAGCAACTAGTCTGGCTTTATTTCTAGTAATTTCCCCAGTTTCACTTAGTTTGTTTCTAAATACCCATTTTGTTTGTATTACTTTCTTGTTTTTCGGTGGTGGTACTAAGTCTCAAACTTCATTACGCTCAAATTGAGCTAGTTCTTCTTGCATAGCTATGACCCAGTCTAGGTCAAGTAGGGATTCAGCTATGGTTTTGGGTTCAATTTTTGAGATTAATGATATTTGGCTTAGATTTCTAAAGGATGACCTAGTTTGAACCCTTAGGTCTGGGTCACCAATTATTTGATCAGTTGGATGATTCAGGTTGACTTTTATAGTTCTAGGATGTTGATTCTCTTGAGGTTGATCTTCTTCTTCATGATTTAGGGGTTGATTGGTTCCTTCAGAATTGTTTTCTTGAATAAATTCAATTGGTTGTAGTTGAGTTTGTTCTAGGTTTTCATTGGATTCTTCAAATTTCACATTGGTAGTCTCTTCAATCCTTAAGATAACCTTATTATAAACTCTATAGCCCCTACTATTTAGGGAGTAACCTACAAAAATTCCATTTTCTACTTTTGAAGTGAATTTTCCTAAATGTTCTCTTGTGTTTAGGATAAAGACTGGGCACCCAAATACTCTAAAATATTTTATATTAGGTTGTTTGTTATAGTAAATTTCAAAAGGGGTTTTATTGTGTGTTTTATTTAGTGTTGTTCTATTTTGCACATAGCAGGCTGTGCTGACAGCTTCTGCCCAAAAATATTTAGGTAGATTATATTCATTTAGCATAGTTCTGGAAGCTTCAAGTAGGGTTCTATTTTTTCTTTCTATAATTCCATTTTGTTGGGGGGTTTTCGGACACGAAAATTCGTGATGATATCCGTTTTTGAGACAAAGTTTACTAAAATTATGGTTTTTAAATTTTCCCCCATTGTCGCTTCTAATTCTTTTAATCTTGATACCTTTTTCATTTTCAATTTGTTTACAGAAATTTGTAAATATTTCAAAGGTTTTATCTTTATTTTTTAAGAATTTTACCCAAGTGAACCTAGAATAGTCATCTATTATTACTAGACAGTATATGCTTCCATTTATTGATTTGACTCCATGGGAGTCAAATAGGTCTAAGTGTAACAGTTCTAATATTGAGTCGGTTTATGATTGATTAGTTGGTTTGTGGGTAGATTTTGTCTGTTTACCTTGTTGACAGGCATTACATATGGTTGAATCTAAGTTAGGTAATTTTGGTAGACCTCTAACTAATCCATTTAGTCTGCTTATATTTCTAAAATTTGTGTGTGACATTCTTCTATGCCATAACCAGGTTTCTTCCTTTTGTGTTAAGTAACACTTAATTGAAGAAGTGGTTAAGTTAATTACATAGATGTTATCTTTTCTAAACCCTTTTAGGCTTATGTTAGGGTTGTCTAAGTGTTTGATTAAGCATTCTGTAGATAAAAACCTAACCTTATACCTAGTATCACACAATTGACTGATACTTAAAAGATTATACTTGAAATTTTCAACAAGTAAAACATTTGTAATAATAAAGTCAATTTTTAGTTCGATATTACCTATACCAATTACCTTGAGTTTGTCGTTGTTTCCAAAGGCAACTGTTCCTAGGCTTTTGTAGGTGAGTTGAGTGAATTTTGTGTGATCTCCAGTCATATGTTTGGAGCAACCACTGTCCAAAATCCACTTAGTTTCCTACAATAAGTAGGAATTGGGATTAGTCTAAATTTTGGACTTATAGTCATTCTTTAGATTTTGATGAAAATAAGTTGAATAAAATTTATTAGAGTGAATTTTTAAGTTAAGTTTAATTTTTTAAAAAAATAGGTTTAATTTTAAAATAATTTTTAAGTAAAAAAAAATTTAAATATTTTTTTTTGTTAAAAAAAATTAAGTTTAATATAAAATTTTTAAGTTAAAATGTTGAGTTAAAAAAAAAATTTAAGTTAAAAAAAATTTTAAGTTAAAAAAAAATTTAATTTAAAAAAATTTAAGCTTAAAATAAATTTTTAAATTAAAAAGAAATTAAATAAATTTTTAAGTTAAAAAAAAATTAAGTTTGATTTTGAAAATAAATTTTTAAGTTAAAAAAAAATAAGTTTTAATTTTTAAAATAAGTTTTTTTAAAAAAAATTAAGTTTAATTTAAGTTTAATTTTTAAAAAAATTAAGTTTAATTTAAGTTTAATTTTTAAAAAAATTAAGTTTAATTTTTAAAAAAATTAAGTTTAATTTTAAAATAATTTTTTAAGTTAAAAAAAATAGTTTAATTTTTAAATAAATTTTTAAGTTAAAAAAAATTTAAGTTTGATTTTGAAAATAAATTTTTAAGTTAAAAAAAAATTTTAAATCTAATTTTTAAAATAATTTTAAAAAAATTAAGTTTAATTTTTTAAGATAATTTTTAAGTTTTTAAAAAAATTAAGTTTAATTTTTTAAAATAATTTTTAAGTTTTAAAAATTAAGTTTAATTTTTAAAATAAATTTTAAGTTAAAAAAAAATTGAGTTTAATTTTTTTTTAAAAAATAAATTTTTAAGTTAAAAAAAATTAAGTTTAATTTTTAAAAGAGTTTTTTTTTTTAAAAAAATTAAGTTTAATTTTTAAAAGAGTTTTTAAGTTAAAAAAAAATAAGTTTAATTTTACATGTTAATTAATCGATTTAATTAATTAATTTAATTTAACTTAATTTAATTTATTTTAATTCAATTGATTTAATTAATTTCATTTAGGTCCTTAGTCATCTCACCCGATCTATATTTTCAATCAGAGAATCCTATAATTTTATGAGATGAATTAGGTTCAAATTTAGGGTTTGTTTTTAACTTGTGTTAGATTCAGGTTTAGCTTTGGGTTCAACAAATAGACGTTCTCTGGATAAACTTCTGGGCTATGGTGAGTCACTTGGACATCATTAGAGTAACCATGCCTTCGAGGTTTTTCAAATAGTCCTATCCACTGGACTTAGTACAAAACCTTAGTCTAACTAGTTAGGATCCATAAAGGGTAGCTTCGGTCAGTTCCACTTAGCCAAATGCATCAGGTCGAAGTCATATCTTCCTAGACATGCATAGACTAAGCTTCCCTAACGTACTATCATCCAAAACTTCACCAGTACCATTTTTCAAGTTAAACTTGAACCCTTTTTAACTAGTCCTAATTACCTTGTCGGGTAGGTTGGTTAGGGTTACCCTACCGGGTAGGTTAGTTTTGGAGGTGCCAGCTATTCTGGAGCCTCACCCTGAATTAATGGCCGTTAATTTAATTTTTAGTTCTATGTTTATGTCTATTTCTTTTATAATTATACTTTACTTGGTGATAGTTTAAATTTTGGTGAGTTCTAATATATTTAGATTTTAAATTTTTTTGTTTAGGTTTGTATTCTGGTTTTTGATTTGGTTTATTTGACTTTACGTAATATATTTTATCTTTAGGGATATAATATTGGTTAGGTCCTATTTGCATGGTCAAACACGCTGTCGGAACCTAGACTTTATTCGTTGGTTTGTATTGGGTTATTAATAAAGTTTTATTTGAGTTCGACTTATATCCGAGTCCGGTTTTATTGTAACATGCTTTTTGATTATTTAGGATTAAGTCTAAATTTTTTGATCTGGTAGTAAATTTTTCTAACATATTTTTTTTAATTATTAATTTCTAATTTTAATGATGAATTCTCCTCCTCAAGTGTTAGATCTTGAGTTTGGTTTATTATTTACAACTTGTTCCTTGAGGATTTGATTTTCCTCGAGGAGCAATTTGTTTTCATTTTCTAATTTAACTAACTTATTATTTAAGCAAGAAATAATTTTAAAAAACTTTCGGTTTAAGGTTAGGAATACCTCTTCGGAACCTTCGGAAATGAGTACGGACTCATGGCTCGATTCGGGTGCAGACCCGTCTTCCGATTCGTCTTCCGACTTTGCTTCACGGGCCATCAACGCGAGGTGGCTCTGGTGCTTCTGATCTTCTGCTTCCGATTCGTCCGAGGAGGAGTCGTCCCACGTCGCTTTAAGGGCCTTCTTTTTGGTCTGCTTCGGTTTGTCGATCTTCAGTCTTAGACACTCGTTCTTGTAGTGCCCCTTTTTGTTGCATCCGAAGCATGTTCCATTCCTCGAATCGGCTGGAGAACTGATCTTTTGTAGATCCTTTTTGCTGAAGCTTCTCTTCCTCCTGGTGAACATCTTTCTTACCAGATTCACCAGGTGTTCTTCATCTTCAGAGCTCTGGTCAGAGTCTCCTTCAAGTTCAAGCTTGTTCTTCTTGGAGGAACCTGCATATAAGGCAACACCTTTCTCAGCTCCAGCATTAGTCTGCTCATGTAACTCCAATTCACAAAACAATTCATCTAATTTAAGTTTACTTAAATTCTTAGAAATTTTGTAGGCATCCACTATGGATGCCCACAAACTATTACGTGGAAATGCGTTTAACGCATACCTGATTAGGTCTCTGTTGTCCATCTGGTGGCCTATTGCGTGGAGCCCATTGAGGATATCCTTGATCCTCGCGTGCAGCTGACTCACTGTTTCTCCTTCTTGCATTTTTATATTAAATATTTTATTTAATAATAAATCCCTTTTTGTTACCTTAGCGTCGCTAGTTCCTTCGTGCAGCTCGATCAGTTTATCCCATAGCTCTTTAGCATTCTGATGCGGTCCGACCCGGTTCAGTTCTTCTCTTGTTAATCTGCATTGTAATGTGTTGATCGCCTTGTTCTCCGTCGATGCCTTCTTCTTTATGTCCGATGTCCATTGTTCAGGATCCAGTAGATTCCCGGAGCTGTCAACTGGCGATTTGTAAGCTTTTGTGATGCTCAGCCACTGGTCGAAATCTGTCTTGAGATAAACCTCCATCCGCTTCTTCCAGTACAGGAAATCATCCCCGTTGAAAAGGGGAGGCCGCACTGTGCTAAAGCCCTCGATCTGCGACATTTTAATCTACACACACAAAAAAAAGAACAAACAGAGAGGTTCCAAGACTTGGTCTTGGATTAGTAGTGCGGGAAGAATTAAATAAAAATAACTAAATTGGTGTTGCACCAATTTAAATTACGACGGAAGGAGATTTCCAAAAAGGTAATAATACCAGTTTGAAATTATACGAAAAACTGAAATCCGAAAGCAAGAGAAAAAAATCTAAAAAATATATCACCCCCTTGTCTGATTGGTGGTTGCACCAAATCAGAGCAGTACCTGCTTTGATACCACTTGTTGGATCGTGATTGTTCAATAGAGGGGGGGGGTGAATATCGATTACAAAAATTCGTCGAGAGTAAGCGCAGGGGAAAAGTAAAACAATGCTAACACAGAACCTTTTTACTTGGTTCGGAGCCTATGTCGACTCCTACTCCAAGGCTCATACTCGTTCAGTACTTTCGTTGGGCAATCACTATCAATTCAAGTAATAATTACAAAAGAGTTAAGTACAAGAATTGATAGAAGTAAAATACCGACAATAGAGCAATAATAAAGAAATCGAAGCTTTGTCAGAGTGGCGTCGCAACGTCGTAGGAGCGCACGAGAGTAGATCGTCAAATCAGAGTTGTTGTTTTGAGCTCCGCCTTTGACCCTCCTTATATAGGAGGCTCAGGGCACCCCGGATCCCTTCCGGGCACCCTGGTGTGACGTGGTAGTCCCAACCAGTGAGCTCCACGTGTCGACGCCGCGTCCTGGATAACATTTGCCTCCGGGCGCCCGGACCACCTTTCTCCAGAAAGTCCTTCTCCTGCAAGACAAGGTTAGTTCGAGGCAAATATATAATGTGTATCCTGTAAAACAAAGTGTTAGCACAGTTTATAAGTTCAACATAAAGAGTATGACTTAGATTCCGTCTTTCCGAGACCGGAATCTAGTCACGATCTTGACCTAGATATCTGAAATGGATCTAAGCCGGATCGAGGTCTAATGTTCCCTTCCCGAGAACGCGTCCTCACAATCACTCCCTTTTAGTGTCTTACCTTTACTCACCTGCCAGACGTCCGGTCAGCCCTTCGACCTGTCTGGACTTCTCGCCAGCTATCCAGTCAGCCCGTCGACCTAGCTGGACTTCGTGCCAAGTGTCCGGTCAGCCCGTCGGCCCACTTGGACTTCGTGACAAATGTCCGGTCAGCCCATCGACCCATTTGGACTTCGTGCCAAGCATCCGGTCAACCCGTCGACCCGCTTGGACTTCGTGCCAGACATCCGGTCAGTCCGTCGACCTGTCTGGACTTCGCCTACACACTCGGTCAGAGTGTTAGATAACGACAAACATAATTTAACCTAATTTATCATTCATCAAAACCTGAGTTAGACCGTTAGTGCTAACCGCACCAATAAGTGTAATATTTGTAGAGGTCTGTTGATTTTTTGGTGTATTTCTGAAATTAGGTTCAGAATGTTATTTAGGGATGAAATAGTATACTAGTCGACTGATACAGTTACCAGTTGACTGGTAATACTATTCATTAAATACAGAATGATTCTGTGAGCTTGTTTCGATGAGGGCAGTTAACTAGGGTCTATGGCAGCTGACTGATACAATCTGAAATTATTTTTCAGCAATAGAAAATGACCAAAAGGATTATGTGTGTGTATGTAATCTTAAAGGGGATTAATACATGATAATTATGGTCATTAGAGGTTAAAGAGTCCAATAATTTGGATATTATTGGAGCTCTTTTTGATGTATGACAAAGGGGAAAAAGTGTTGGGTTTAAGTGGGAAACATACACACCTTTACAAGAAATTCTAGCTCAAGGGGGAACTTAGGTCAAGGGGGAGCCTAGGGATTTAGGTTCCATTATTTATGCATGAGTTTATTTGCATATGTATTGCTATATTATTTCCCTAACTTAAATGAGTTGCCAAATATCAAAAAGAGAGAGATTGTTGAAGCAATCTATGTGACCCTAAGTTTTAATATTTCGACAAAGGTTTAAATTATGTTTATTATTGTATTTGATATGCTTTATGAGTATGCAGGATACAAGTACAACAAGAAAAAGTCCAAGTGTGATCTTACCAATGGTGAAAGTCCAGGTGGAGTCTTGGCAGTGTAAGTCCAAGTATGTAGTCTAAGCAACGTAAACCCAAGTGTGCTTGGTAAGGTTGAAGTCCCGAAGTGAGGAGCTCTTGGCAAAGGATGAAGTCCCAGAGGTGAAGAGTCTCTTGGAAATGGAAGATCTAACAATAAAGAACAAGGCCAAAGGAAGCTCTTGAAGGCAAGGCGTGAAGGATGGGGAAACATCTGAGAGACGCAAGGCTGATGGAAGAGGCTAGAAGGCAAGGTCAAGGTTGTGCGAGCAAGGACGAGTGCGTGAGAAATTGTACTTAGTGTAAAATCCTATATTTATGGTTTCACCAGTCGACTAGCAACTGGACCAGTCGATTGGGCCAAGGTACAGAATGTTTCTATGCTTCATGGCCGTGAAAACCAGTCTACTGGTACTGTAGCAGTTACTGTGGCAATCGACTGGTAAGTATAGGGACCCCGAGGTAGTTTTGATGTGTTCAACCAAGTTAAGTTAGGTCCTATGTTTGTTTGATGTCTTGTGTCTAAGTGTGCAGGAACTTAGGAGCACAAGAAGTTGAGCGAAAGACGCAGCTAGCGAGAAGAATGGCATGGGAGAGAGTTGACAGACTCGGTGCGTCTGAGGGACGATGTGCTACAGAAGAGTATGCTGATGAACGAGAAGGAGGTGTGCAGCATTTTCGAGGGACGAGAAATCGGAGTGGAAGCTTGCTTGAGGAGAAGGCCAGAAAATAGGTTCTGGTGAGCCCTATTCCAGATAGACGAAATCACCTAAGCGAACAGAGGAGAAATCAGACAATCAACAGTCTAGGCGCCCAAACTAGTGCAAGCGCCCAGACCGCCCATGGTATCCCAGGGTGCCTCCTTGACACACCCTTCTCGAAGGCGGTCTGGGCGCCCTGACCAAATAAGTTTTATCAACACCAGTTGTTACGAACCATAGAGACATGGATAAAGTTTTATCTACACCAGGTGCCCGGAGTTGCCACATCAGCAAATGATTAGATTCGACTAGCAGGCTATAAATAGAGCCATAATCTTAGTAGTTTAACACAACACTTTCTATACTTTGAACTCCATCTCTATTTTCAAGTTCTATGCTTCCAACACTTGTAAGAGGCTTCTCTGCCTACAACAAAAGGATAATTTGATTAATGCTTTCATCGTTTTGGATTAACAACCTCCCCTTTTGTAACTAAGTAAAAATTGATAGCCTCTTTAAATTTATGCATTTTAGTTTATTCTAATAAAATGGTTGTCTTAATCAAGCTGTAAGTTTCAAGAAAGGTCAGAAAGGTCTGTTTGCTTTTTTAGGGGAATTCACCCCCTCTTGCCAGACAATTAAGATCCAACAAGTGGTATCATAGCTAAGTTCACTTCAGAAGGACTAACCGTCATCCAAAACAAAAGAAATGGCCGGATCCAGCATCTACCCGCTAACATTTAAGGGAGACTTCACAACATGGAAAAAGCCCATGGAAGTATTCTTCAAGACTGATTTTGAAATCTTATTAATTATAAAATATGATTTTATATCACTTACGGATCAGTACGGGGTCGAGAAAGAAGAGTACACATGGACGAAGAAGGAACAAGCTAATTTCGTGGCGAATGAAAAAGCACAGTTCCATCTACTTAGTGTTCTTTCGCCCCACGAGGTCAATCGAATCGGAAGCTGTGACTCTACCAAAGATCTTTAGGAAAAATTCATGGAGCTTATCGAAGGTACTTTGGAAGCCAAACTAGCAAAGCAAGGCATCCTCCGAAGCCAACTCACAAACCTCCAGATGAACAAGGGAGAAAAGGTAGCCCAACTCCATGCAAAGATCAAAGATTTGATCACCCAGCTTAACAACCTAAGAGAAAAGATAACAAATTGTGACTTTTTAAGGTACGCACTTAACGCCTTTCCGAGAACTCAAGAGTAGTCAGCTTTAGTAGATGCTTACTACATCTCTAAGGACATCGAGGCAAGTACTCTTGAAAATTTATTTTTTAACTTTTGAACTTCACGAGTCCCGTTGTGTAGATATCAAGAAATAGAAAAATCTAACAATATTGCCCTAAAAGGCAAGAAGGACAAATTAGATGCCGACACTTCCCTTGACGATGATGAATCAGCATATATGGTAAGGAAATTTAAGAAATTCTTTAATCTAATAAATTTAATCTAGTGCAGACAAAGAAAAGAAGAGCAAGGAAGATAAGATATTGTAACTGTAGTGAAGAGGGGCACATCAAGGAGGACTGCACAAAGCTAAAGAAGGACAACAAGAAAGGTCTAAGCACAGTAAAGCACAAAACCCTGAAGGCGACTTGGGGCAAGTCATCATTAGAAATAGATCTGGAGGAGTACGCTGGGCATGCACTGATGGCAAGTCACCGGGAGGAGAGCATAGACAAAGGGAGAGGCTCCTCAGAAGAAAGCTACAGCGAGGAGGAAGAAACAAACTTCAGAGCAGATCCAGTAAGTAAGGTATGTTTACTACCCCTAACCAATTATATACATGTATTAAATCTATGACTAGATCATTATATAAACTTAAATCTTAAAATAATAATTTGAAAAAGTAAATTTTAGAATTGAAAATAATTTTAGCAAATACATGTCCTTTAGAAATGTATGATAAATTAAAGGATGAAAATAAAAAATTAAAGGACCAATTAAAAAATCAAGAAATTCTACATGCGTTAATTAAAATACCTAGAGAAATTATAGAAGCCTAAATTGGTATCTTAAATATCATAAGGGATAAATTAGAAAAATATCACAAAAATATATACCAAAATTTCTTATCAATCCTATAGGTAAAAATTTATTTTGGGTCCTAAAATCTTGCTTAGTATAAATAAATATTTTTTATTTAGGAATATTAATTTTAATTGCAAAATTAAGTTCATAGGCCTACTATTAACATTTATTACTGAATTTTTTTTCCCTTTGTTGCTTAAATGAAAAATCTATCATTATTAAATTTTTTAGAATTTTTTTCTTTGAAAAAAAAATTTATGAATTTTTTATTAAAAAATCATAATTTAAAATTTAAAATTCTACATATATGTATTTTAAAAATCCTAATTTTTCAGAGAATTACCATTATATTTTAAATAAACGAAAAAAATCAACCTGATTTTTAGGTTAATAAAACTATTTTTAAAATATTTTTTCAAAAAGAATCATGTTTGTTTAAAATATTTTTCATATAATCTTTCTATTTGAAATTTTTATCTAATTTTTTATAGTGATAGAATCATTAAATTTCTATTTGAAAATATTTTTGTAAATTTTTGATAAATAATAAATTTTCTATAGATTATTTACCGAAAACATTATTTTTAAAACTAAAAAGTCTTGAAAACTTATTTTTGACAAATTTAGGGGTCGTTTGGTTTGTTTGCATTTTTATTTCATTTTCCAAAAAACCATATTTTCTCGTTTTTCAGGAAATAACTTTTTCGCATTTTTCATTTTCTTAGAAAATGCTCTCTCTTTTTCTTGAAAACGAATGTAGAAAATACAAACCAGACACATTTTTCATTTTCTCAGAAAATAAAAATAGAAAAGAGCATGGAAAATACAAACTAAACACTCTCATTAGCTATGCTTTCTGTTCTCAATACTTAAAAAATTTTGGGAGATTTATTTGAATAAAAATGAATTTTTAAAATTTAACTTGTAAATTATGTTTCTGTGCAAAATAATTTGTTTGTGCTAAAATACTTCTAAATTTTTCGTGAAATTTTTTTTGCATATTCATATACTTCTTTTGAACTTTAAGAAAAATTTTAAAAAACTTTTGAAATGTTAAACTTATTTTTAAATTAAATTTACAAATGTGATTATTAAATCATGGGAATTCAGATTTTTAAGAAAAATATTTTATAATTTTTTTTACTTTGAATTCTGTTTCCTTACCCCTTAGAAAATGTTTCAAATTTTTTAACTTTGTTTTTTCCCTACTTTATTTTTGTTGTGATCAAAGAGGGAGAATGAGAGATGAGAGCTTAAGTCTAGGGAGATGTTATATTTGTAATTTTACAGCTTGCAAAATTCCAGTTTTGATTGCCATTTTATTAAAACTATGTTTTTACTCTAACTTTAACTCGGATTGATGCACATCAAAAAAGAGAGATTGTAGGGACCCTGAGGTAGTTTTGATGTGGTCAACTAAGTTAAGTTAGGTCTTGTGTGTGTTTGATACCTTGTGTCTAAGTGTGCAGGAACTTAGGAGCATATGAAGTCGAGTGAAAGACACAGCTAGCGAAAAGAACGGCATGTGAGAGAGTTGACGGACTCAGTGCGTCCAAGGTACAAGGTGCTACGGAAGAGTACGATGGCGAACAAGAAGGAGGCGCACGACATTTTTGAGGGACGAGAAGCCGGAGCAGAAGCTTGCTCGAGGAGAAGGTTAGAAAATGGGTTCGGGTGAGCCCTATTCCGGATAGCCGAAATCACCCAAGCAAATGGAGGAGAAACTAGATAGTCAACAAGAAGTTGACTGTTCGGACATATGAACTAGTCCGAGAGCCCGGATTGCCCTAGGCAGCCCAGGGCGCCTCCTCGACGCACCCTTGTCGAAGGTAGTCTATGTGCCCGGAGATGTTCCAAGCTGTAACAACCCGAATTTACTCATTTATAGTTCTAATTGTGGTTTGAAAATATTTGAAAATGCTATAGAAATATTGTAGAGATTTTTAGAAATTTTTAGAGTATTTTTATGTAATTTTTGGAGGTCGTTTGATATTTTTACTAAACGAAGGAAGTTTAAAAAAAAAATCTCCAAGCCGAGATTCGAACCCACAAACTCCAGCCGACCCAAACCTTAAGCGAATCCGGCTAGCCAAGTGTGCAAGCGGGCGGTGTTAATTAAGGAAAGAGCGAAAAATATTTATATGGTAGTAGATAACAAGAACCCTAGGTATAATAAAAGAGAGAACATAAGTGATTTCGGGAAAAAAAAACCTTTTCCCTATCTTCCTCTCTCGACGGCGCGGCTCTTTCTCGGGCGGAAACGAAGACGACCTAGGGCACGTCTCCGGCGGTCGACGAGCACCGTTCTCCGGGAGGTCTTCACACCTTCGTGATCCATTCGGCTGTGAGTTCAAGAACACGCTGTAAGTGCTTCTCACCTGCAGTAGGAGTAGTTTCAGATTTTTGTTTCTTCTTATCTCTTTTCGAAGCATGCTATAAAGGGGCGGTGCTTTTGGGTTTGCTGCCGTGAGTTTGATAAAGAAGATGAGAAGGGATTTGAATGGATTTAGCATGTGTTTAAGTATTTCATTTTATGTTAGCTTTGCATATTTTAGTTCATATGCAATTAACTGGACATGAACAGCATGTGTTTAGTATATCACGTGTTAGTTTTGATAGCAGCAGAAATTCTGTTGTTTCTTTTCCTTATGCTTTGTATTGGCAGTAGGCTTGTACCATATGTAGTAGCAGTGCAGAAACTTAGATTTCCTTAAGCATTTCAAGTAGAATCTTCTTGTTAGACAATGGACAGGAACGATCTTTAGGATGAGAATGCAGATTTAAATTTTTGTCTTTCACCTTTAGTAAATGCAGGTTCAGAATCAAGTTTCCTTACTACTGTACCAAACGTGAACTGCTTCTTATTCCACTGCCTTCTTGTTCCAAGCATGCAACTTAGATTTTCTGTTAATGAGAATAACATGAGCAACTCTCCTTTACTGGTAGATGTGCACGGGCAGTTTATTTTAGAGCATGCAATTACAGAACTTATGCTACTTTCATGAACCTGAACAGCTCCTCATTTTGTGCATGTAATCCTAGATTTTCTATGCCATTTAATAATCATGAATTTTGGTGGAGTGTTTATGTGTTCCATTAAACCCTTTTGAGGATTATGAGTAGCTATAAGTAAGAAAAGACCAAGGTCTTGATAGGATCCCTAAATTTTAAGAATTGGGATCAGCAGCATACCAAGTGCTCAAAAAAATGTCGAGACATTTTATTATAAGAATATTACAAGATAACAAGTATTTTATTTTAAAAAGGTTAGTACCCGACTTCCAAGGTTGTCGTTAAACAAATCCAGGTGATCAATTCCAAGGTCTTGGTCCTGGTAAGACCAAGGTCTTTACCCTCATAGGACTGGTGACTAGCTACCACAGTCTCTATTAGGGAGCGCGCATTGGTACTAAGCCTGGGCCCAAGAAGAAGTTTATTATTATGTTGAAGTATAAGAGTATAAGTTTTTGAAACAAATGAAACAAGCCTTACATAATATTTAAACTTTAGTAGATTTTCATTTTGTTATTAGTTGGGCACAAGCAGATTTTCTTATTGCTATTAGATGTGCAGATTTCTTTTGCTAATAGAAGTGCAGATTTCTTTTGCTAATAGATATGCAGTTTCTTTATTGATATTAGACGTGTAGTTTTTCTTTGCTATTAGTTTAACATGAGCAGTATTGATTCTTATTCTTAGTTCATTTGCCATGAGTTGAGCATGACCAGTTTTCTTGCTATTAGATATACATGAGCAGATTTTCTAGATTTTCCATTATCTACTAGATGAGCATGAGCAGCTTTTATTTCGAAGCATTTAGTTTCTAGATCCCTTTTGTATACATGCATATCCGAGTTTTGTGAGTTAGATAGCGCTTACTAAGCAATTCGCTTATAGTTTGCATTTCCTCCTACTGCAGATAAAGGTAAAGGGAAGCTATAGCCAGAAGGAAGGAGACAAGGAGATGTGTGGTGGATGTGCGATGCCTGGACTATGGAAGCCTTAGGGCTAGAAAAGAGTTCTTTCAGTTTTCTTTCCTTTTTGTTATGTTAGAAGTATTTGGGATCGTATATGTTATCTTGCTGTTATTAGGACATGGTAGATGGATTGTGATCTCGTGTGATGTAACTAGTATAGTTCTCTTTTGTTTTTGGGTTATTTCTGATGTGAGTGGTATTTGACACTTATTTAACTGCATGAGTGTTTGATATATATTCTAGCCGCCTGTGGCTGATGTATACTATATATGTATCTCAGTTTATGGTCACCGGTACAGGGGAGATATTGCCGAAATTTTTCGGTAGGGACTCCTCTTGGTTTCGATCATACCAGTTAAGTAGAGTTAGTAGTAAAGTTAGTAGTTAAGTAGCGTCCACCTCTAGAGAGTAGTAGGGAGGCTGGGTCGTTACAGTTGGTATCAGAGCAGTTCTCATTCTCCAACATCACACATTAGCACCATCCTTGCCGTCTTCAAGTAAGAAAGTATTTAAGTTTTCTTTTATGCTTTTCCTTATTATTTGCAGTATAGAGTATTTGCTTAGATATGCTTAAGTAAGATGAAAGTTCTTGTTTTCTTTGTTTACATATGTATATATGTCTAGAAAACATAGAGACGATTTTAGTTTTGTTTCTCTTCTACATAATTAGATGTCAAGAAGAGGACGTCCCCGTACCTCTCGTACTGAGGACCGAGCACAGGAGAACGAAGAGCCCAGAGCAGTTGAACCAAATCTCTCTGAAGTTGTTGCTCAACTCCAGAGACAAGTGGCGGAGCAGCAACAAGTGATCGTCAATCTGATGGCGAATCAGCAGTCAGTCCCTCCCACTCCTCCAACTATCAATGTGGAGACTCTAGTGGTGACTGAGGTTCCACCAGCCGCCCTGGAAGTCCCCACAGCACCTAGAAGACAAGAAGCATACCTGATACAGTGGCTAAAGTTGAAGCCAGAAAGTTTCTCAGGCACGACTGAGCCCTGGGATGCTCAGGCTTGGTTCAAGACACTAGAGAGCACCATGGATCTCCAGAAGTCAAGAAGGTCAAGTGTGCTTCTTTCTGCTTATCTGGAGATGCTCGTATGTGGTGAGAGAGAGCGAAGAGCAAGAGAGCAGTCAATCAGATGAGTTGGGCTGACTTCGAGACAGAGTTCTATGAAGAATTCTTTTGCTAGCAGATCATTAATAAGCATTATGAAGAGTTTATGGAATTCAGACAAGGTGATTTGTCAGTAGAAGAAGCAGTCATGAGGTTCAACAGGCTAGCTCGCCTCTGCCCAGAGCTAGTAAGTACGGAGAAGGAACGAGTCAGACTGATGCTCAAGATGCTGAGACCAGTTATAGCACTTAATGTAAGTAGTGGAACGCACCAGCCCCAGACTGGCGAAGAGCTGGTCAGCAGAACATTAGTCGCTGAGCATTATCTGAACAGCATCAAAGCACAACGAGAGCAACACAAACCGGTCAAGATCGAAGACAAGACAGTGGGGAGCCAGAAACCCAAGTCAAGTAAGCAGAACTGGAAGGGCAAGGGTCACAAGAGAAAACAGTGGAACTTAGGAGGTAACCAGAAGGGAGGACCAGCAAACAAGCAGACCAAGTTCCCTCCCTATCCTAAATGTGGGAGAATGCATCCAGGAGCCTGCCTTTTGAGGAAGATGGGATGTTATTCGTGTGGGCAGGAAGGACACATGGCTAAGGAATGCCCTAACAAGCTCAAAGCACCTCAGCCACATCCAATACAATATGGAGGCAAACCTCAGTTACATTATATGCCTGCAACTCTGGAAGGACCTCAGCTCAGTCAAGGTTGGAAGCCCCACCAATTCCAGTCAGTGCCAGAGTATTCTCCCTCACTAAAGAGGAAGCTGCTAGTGACTCCACAGTCGTAACAGGTCAAGTAGTTATTTTTCAGCATTTAGATACTGCACTATTTGATATTGGGGCGACCCATTCTTTTGTATCAGTACCCTTTGCCAAAGAATTACAGGTACCTACAGAAAGCATGAACTCTAAGTTCCTGACAACCCTACCTTCTGGGGAAGTCATGGAATCCAACCAGTGGCTTCGGGTTGTATCAGTCAAAATTACAGACCGAGAGCTATATGTTAATCTGGTAGTCCTCGCCATGCAGGATTTCGATGTCATTTTGGGTATGGATTTCCTCAGCAAGTACAGTTCTTCAGTGGACTGCCGCAGAAGGAAAGTGATCTTTAGTCCAGAGGGTGAACCAACCTTTGAATTCACAGGAGTGCCAAGGACGAGGACCCAGAAGCTTCTCTCTTCTCTGACAGCTCACCAGATGTTAGCTAAAGGGTGTGCTGGTTTCCTTGCATTCATTGTGGGTACAGAAGAACAAGAAAGACCCAAGCAGGAGGAAGTTCAGATAGTCTGTGAGTATCCAGAGGTATTTCCAGAAGAGCTACCTGGACTACCTCCCAACAGAGAAGTGGAGTTTGAAATTGAATTAGTTCCTGATACCGGTCCAATTTCAAAAGCTCCATATCGCATGTCTCCAGCAGAGCTGAAAGAGTTACAAGAACAACTTTAGGAGCTGCTTGACAAAGGCTTCATTCGCCCTAGTCATTCACCATGGGGAGCTCCTGTGTTGTTTGTCAAGAAGAAGGATGGATCTATGCGGATGTGCATAGATTATAGGGCTTTGAATCAAGTGACAATCAAGAACAAGTACCCACTGCCCAGAATCGACGACTTATTTGATCAATTGAAAGGGCCAACAGTGTTCTCTAAGATAGACCTGCGCTCTGGTACCATCAGTTGAAAGTGAAGGAAAGTGATATACCCAGAATAGCTTTCAGGACCAGATACGGACAATATGAGTTCGTAGTCATGCCTTTTGGTGTGACTAATGCACCTGCAGTCTTCATGGACTTGATGAACAAAGTGTTCAGAGAATACCTTGACAAATTTATCATCGTGTTCATCGATGACATTCTAGTCTATTCCAGAACCTCAGAGGAGCATGACACACACTTGAGAATAGTCCTGCAGACTTTACAGCAGAAACAGCTTTATGCCAAATTCTCGAAGTGCGAGTTTTGGTTAGATCAGATGGCGTTTCTATGTCACATTATTTCTAAAGAAGGCATCCAAGTGGATCCTGCCAAGATAGAGGCAGTCAATAATTGGCATAGGCCCAAGAACGTTAGAGAGATCAGAAGTTTTCTTGGATTAGCTGGGTATTACAGATAATTTGTGGAGGACTTTTCCAAGGTGGCCTCTCCACTAACAGCCCTAACAAGGAAGGACAAGAAGTTTGAATGGTCAGACAAATGTGAACAGAGTTTCCAAGAGCTAAAGAAGAGACTGACCAGTGCTCCCATCCTGATAGTTCCAGAAAGTGACAAGAGTTTTGACATCTACAGTGATGCTTCCAAGATGGGCCTAGGAGCTGTACTCATGCAAGAAGGAAAAGTTATAGCTTATGCTTCCAGACAACTCAAAGACTATGAGAAGAACTATCTCACTCATGATCTTGAGCTGGCAGTTGTGGTCTTTGCACTAAAACTCTGGCGACATTATTTGTATGGAGTTCAGTACAGAATCTTCACCGACCATCAGAGTTTAAAGTATTTCTTTACTCAAAGACTTAAACATGAGACAACGCAGGTGTCTAGAGTTGGTTAAAGATTATGACTGTGAAATCCTCTACCACCCAGGCAAAGCTAACAAAGTGCCAGATGCACTAAGCAGAAAATCCAGTGCATCCCTGATGTCTTTGTCATCATTAGCCCTACCACTGCAGAAGGAGTTGTCAGATTTTGGAATGGAAATTATTTATGGGCAACTCTCTGCATTGACCTTAGAGTCTACCTTGCTTGAGGATATACAGAGAAAGCAAAGTGAAGATCCAGACATCTAGAAGATCAAGCAAGGGATACAAAAAGAAGAAAATTTGGAGTTTTGAGTATCAGACAGTGGAATTCTTTATTAGGGGAGCCGTCTTTGTGTCCCCAATGATGAAGAACTGAGAAAGAAAATTTTAGAAGAAGCTCATAGTACACCTTACTCCATGCATCCTGGTTCTACCAAGATGTATCAAGACGTGAAACAGAGGTTCTGGTGGTCTGGACTCAAAAGAGATGTTGCTAAATATGTCAGTACCTGCCTGACATGTCAGAGTGTCAAGCAGAATACCAGAGACCAGGAGGAGTTCTACAGCCTCTCCCAATACCAGAGTGGAAGTGGGAAGACATATCCATGGACTTTATAATAGGTCTTCCAAGAACTACAAACGGATATGATGTGATATGGGTAATAGTGGACAGATTGACCAAGTCTGCTCATTTTCTAGCCATCAAGGTCTCCCACTCTATAGAGCAGTTGGCACAGCTATATGTAAAGGAGGTGATCAGACTTCACGGAGTTCCTAAATCTATTGTTTCTGATAGAGATGGGTGTTTCACCTCTCATTTTTGGGAGTGTGTTCAGAATGCACTAGGCACCAAACTCAAGTTCAGCACAGCCTTCCATCCTCAGACTGATGGATAGATAGAGCGAGTAAATCAGATCTTAGAAGATATGCTCAGGGCTTGTGTACTAGATTTCAAGGGAAGTTGGTGCAAGTATCTGTGCGTAGCTGAATTTGCCTACAACAACAGCTATCAAGCCACCATCAAGATGACACCATATGAGGCGTTGTATGACAGGAAGTGCAGATCACCCATTTGCTGGCAAGAAGCAAGTGAAAGAAAAGAAATGGAAGTGGAGCTGGGTATCCAGACAGAGATGATAGATGAGACCACTCAGGCTATCCAGAAGATCAGACAGAGAATTGAGGCTGCCCAGAGGAGACAGAAAAGTTATGCTGACACACGCCGTATGCCACTTGAATTCCAAGTAGAGGATTCAGTTTTTCTCAGGGTTGCTCCGATGAAGGAAGTTATGAGATTTGTCAAGAAGGGCAAATTAAGTCCTCTCTACGTAGGACCTTACCTGATCATGGAAAGAATTGGGAAAGTAGCTTACAAGCTGGATTTACCACAAGACATGTCAGCAATACACAATGTACTTCATGTCTCTATGCTAAAGAAGTGTCTCCACTGTTAGGACCAAAAGTAGCTAGAGGGGGGGGGGTGAATAGCTCGTCGTGTGCCCGGTGTTCGGCGTTGCTTGTTTCTTCAAGAATTCACAGCGGAAATACAGAGAAACAACATACAACGCTAACACGGTTGGTTTACTTGGTATCCACCTCACAAGAGGTGACTAGTCCAAGGATCCACACCTACACACACACCCTCCACTAATGAAACTCTCCTTTATGGTAACTACCAAGGGCGGAGAAGCCCTACAAGACTCAATACAAGAAGAAGAAAGGGTAGTAAAGAGATACAAGCTTACAAGCTTACAATGAGTGACCCTAACCCTAGTTTCTTCTTCTTGCTTTGATCCGCCTCTTGACTTGGAAGAGCCTCCAAGAACCTTCAAGAACTGGCGATCTCGAGCTTGAGAAGAGCTGTGGAGGAGCTGGTGAAGATCTGAAATGAATCTGTGAAGTGATGCCGAAGACAACACTCGCCTGCGGCTCAAATACGACGCAACGGTCGGATCCCAATCGATTCGATTATTCCCAATCGATTGGGGAGGCTTTAGATCGATCCACGGATCGATCCAGAGCACCTCTGTGCTCTGGAAAAATGCCTGGATCGATCCACGGATCGATCCAGCGCTTATCGCGCGAAGCAGCAGCGTCCCAATCGATCCACTGATCGATCCAGAGGCTTTCTGTTCGCTGGGAAAGGTCTGGATCGATCCACTGATCGATCCAGCACTTGGTTTTTGCCCAAAACCAAGTCCCAAACCTCCCAAACCAACATCCGGTCAACCTTAACCTGTTGGTACGTCATGCCTAGCATCTAGTCACTCCCTTGACCTGCTAGGACTCCCTCACCAAGTGTCCGGTCAATCCCTTTGACCCACTTGGACTTTTCTTTCATGCCAAGTATCCGGTCACTCTCTTGACCTACTTGGACTTTCACCTAGCTTCACTCACTAGGGTTTTCAATCTGCCTAGCTTCACTCACTAGGTCTTTCACCTGGCTTCACTCACCAGGACTTTCAATCTGCCTAGCTTCACTCACTAAGTCTTTCACCTGGCTTCACTCACCAGGACTTTCATACTGCCTAGCTTCACTCACTAGGTCTTTCACCTGGTTTCACTCACCAGGATTTTCCTTCTGCCTGGCTTCACTCACCAGGACTTCCACAGTCAAGTATCCGGTCAACCTTGACCTACTTGACTCTTCTGCAATCAACCTTTCATTGTCAAACATCGAAATTCAAACCAAGACTCAAGCTTGGTCAACCAGGTCAACCTTGACCTAAGGGATATTGCACCAACAATCTCCCCCTTTTTGATGTTTGACAATACAACAATAACACTTACAATACTACATGTAAGTTAGGCTAATCCCATAGCCTCCTTCTTCATGCCACTAGGTAATGAACACATAAGTTAAGCTCTTCATTCTCCCCCTAAGAGGGCAAACTCCCTCTAGGTAATGAAAGCCTAACTTACCCCCTTTCATAAGTCCTTTCATTCTCCCCCTATTGGCACACATCAACCCATGCCCCATTCTTGGGCACACATCAACAAATCCACTTGTTGAAAACTCTCCCCCTGAAGAGTTGCTCATCGTTGTTCACAACTTTACTCATTGTGATCAACACGATAATGAAGGTTCCATACCCTTCATTATCACTAATGCTCACCCTTGAGCATTAACAAAGTCCAATGACCTAAATGAAGGTCCCATACCCTTCATTTATCCTTAACCCTACATTTCTTCCTCAATGTAGGCAAATACCCATCCTTGAGCATTATCCACTGAAACCAGTTGAACAATGAGGTTATCCACTCCCCATTTAAGTTCAAACGCTCAACCTTGAGCATTTTCAAATAGAAGGTTAACCACCTTCCAAGGTTCATGAAAAATAATTTTCATGTCTTTAAAGAGTACCTCCCCCTAAAGACATGGTGGTAACTTCTGTCATTGCACCAACAATGACCTGGAATCCCTAAAACTTTAGGAAACCCAATTGTAGAAGTTTTGAGGTTCAAATATTCAAAATCTGAAACAAACCTCAACCTAAACTTTAACTTAGCCTTCCTTAACCAATCCATCCTTGTTTTCACATGAAAACACCCTTTTTATGTATACAAATATATTTTTAGGGGTTTGGAAAGGTTACCTAGACTAAAATAGATTTAAAGATGCTGAAATCAGGCTTTCCCAGCCAAAATCAGCAACTTGGATCGATTGGAGTTGGGTTCCAATCGATTGAACCCGATTCAGACTTCCTGGATCGATCGGCTGATCGATCCAGCGAGCTTCTGCTCGCGGGAGACTTGCCTTCTGAATCGATCCACGGATCGATTCAGGCACTCCAATCGATCCATGGATCGATCGGAGCTCTGATAGTTGCTGAATTTCAAAATCAGCCAACTTCAGAAACCCCTAGAAAATTCTACAAAGATCCAAAAATCATGAAATTTCATGTAGGTATTATTTAGGGCATATACTATCAAGGAAAAATAGTTTTCTATGAAAATACTTCATATTTTCAAAGATTGACACAAACTTGAAAACTTGCAAAAACTTTAGTGTTTTCTTCAAGTTTGTGTCTAACTGTTCAATGGTGATTACTATCAAAAGATAGCCTTCACCAAGGTTTTTCAAAATTATTTTGAAAACATTTTCAAACCAATATCCCACCATGTTCCTTGGGCTTAATGCACATGACTTGTACATTAGCTTTCCCAATGATGGAAAAACACATAACTATGTGTTTTGATGAACTTAAAACTCAAGGAAATGCACTAACTCAGCATGTTGAGTTTTGTTCGTCTTCCTAACATCTCACTTGTATCTATTGTGCATAAAACACATACAAGTCATCTTATAGGTCTTTGTGAGATGTTAATTTTGGTTTTGCCCTAACCTAGGGTTCATGCATATTTATCTAGGCATCTTGTGGATATTGACCATCCACCTAGGATGTCATTTGGTATACCACTTGATGATCACTGCCATTTGTCCTTAATTTTAAGGAAATAACATAATGCATGATAATATTATGGCATACATCAAAAAGAAATAATTTTCAGAAGAAAATTTCCTATAACTACATGATGTATGTATGTCATGACATGGTATTTTTGAGTTTTTCATAATAAGTCATGAATGCACAAATAAAACATGATGTCATGGCATATAATGGGCAACCAAACATGGCAAGATTTAGCATAATTAAAATATACCTAGATTATCTATGTAAGTATCCTTAACCCTTAGCTAATCCTAAAGCATAAACCCTAGATTGCCCAATTTCCTTAAGAAAATGCCAAAACCCAACTTGACATTTCTTTAATCTCTTGAATTAATTATGCCAATTAAAAATTTAAAACATTCCTCAAATGTTGGCATATTTCATTTCCCCATAAGAGTAATCACTTTAAATTAAGGCTTAGATTTGCCTTAAATTCCTAAGACAATACCAAAGTCCCAATTTGGTATTTCTTAACACTTGATTTCTTGTGCCATTTAAAGTCATCTCAAATTTCTTCCTTTATAGCACATTTTACTCTTTCCAAGAGTAACAATAAATCCATTTCATTTTCAAAGGTTAACAAAAACCTTGAAAATGCTCCTTGAGTGTCAATTTCTTCAAAGTTGGGTTAACTACCCTTCTTCTCAGAGTTGACACTCTCTAACCCATCTATGGGGTAGAGAAGATGCTCCTAGGAACCCAAAACCTATTGGTGCTCCTTGGATGCTCTAGGTATTCACTAGGGATAACTTCCCTAGATACCTTTCTAGTGATCTTGTTTGACTTCTTAGAAGTCTTGGTCACTTTTTCTAGGTCAACTCTAGGGATTGCTTCCCTTGTAACCTTCTTTGTGACTTTCTTAGACTTCTTAGAAGTCTTAGTCACATTTGTTGCAAAAATACTCTTAGAGATAACTTCCCTTGTATTTTTGGCTTGACCACTAGACCTAGGGTTGGTTCCATAACTATATGAAACCCTATGGTAAGAGATTACATCCTTCTTAGCCTTTGGTTTGTATCCCAAACCCCTATGGCCATTAGATGACCTTTGTGCTCCTAGACATAGGTTATGCTCATTTTGCCCTTTTAGGATATTTTCCATCCTTTTTAGGGTCTTTTCCATTTTATCAAGCCTTGACCTCAAGACTTGATTTTCTATCACTAAGTCCTTAGTTTTTGGTTTTCCATTAAATTTATGAGCATTTTTATTTCTAGGCTTGTAGCTAAGGTCCTTAGTGTGATTGCCTAGATTTTTATTTACCTTCATAATCCTAGGTGTGGTAGTTTTAGCATGGTAAGCTACATTATTTTCCTTAATTTTACCATGCTCTCTATTCTTATGGTAAATAACATTAAAATGATATAAGTTAGAACTAGCATTCTTTTTACCATAATGTAAAGGGGTAGGCTCAATAAAAGTTACCTTCCTTTTTACCTTAGAGGCTCCCCCTTGACTTGAGCTTCCTCCTTTAGCCTTGACCATCTTCTTCCCCTTAGGGCATTGACTCCGGTAATGCCCCTTTTGATTGCAAGAGAAGCACACAATGTGCTTCTTGCTCTTCTTTGTTCCGGGGATGGTCTCCTTTGGCTTCTCCTTGCCCTTAGGTGCCACTTGGCCCTTCTTCTTGGCCAATTTAGGACACTTGCTTTTGTAGTGCCCATATTCCCTACATTCAAAACATATAATATGATTCTTATTATTAATTGAACTATTTATACCTTCTTGTGTAGGGGTGGCACATGCTCCTCCATTTGATATGAATGTAGAGGCTTCCTCTTGATCCGAAATCGATTTCCCTCCAATTGATTTATCTTGACTTGTGGAGGTGGAGGCTTCACCTTCTTCTTCATCCTCTTGTACATGAAACAAGGAATATGCTCCTTCCTTGCTCTTTTGATTACACTCCCTTGAGAATGAAGCTTCTTGGATTTCCTCTTCTTCGGAAGTTGAGCATCTCTCAACTTCGGAGTCCTCCTCTTGATCTTGCTCCAATGAGTCACCCTCTTTGGATTCTTCTTGGTTAGGTACAGTGGAGGGGATCTCATGAGCCTTTTCCAATTTGCTCCATAGCTCTTTGGCATCTTCAACTTCTCCAATTTTCTCCAAGATGTTGCTCGGCAATAGATTGACCAAAAGCTTGGTCACTTTGTCATTTGCCTCACATCTTTGGATTTGTTCTTGGCTCCATTTGCTCCTTTTGAGAACTTTACCCTTTGAATTCCTTGAAGCCTTAAAACCTTCCATTAGAGCAAACCATTGCTCTATCTCCATCATCAAGAAATTTTCAATTCTTGATCTCCAAGAATCGAAGCTTGTGGATGTGTATGGTGGAGTCACCCTTGTATCAAATCCAAGTCCATCTTGGAATTGCATCTTGAAGTTGAGCTTCTTGAATTCTTTGACTTTGATGAATTTGCTCCTTCTTCTTCACCCTCTAGCTTTGCTTGTTATGTTTGCCCCTTCCGGCGGTGATTCCGGTGAAGAGCAACCTTGCTCTGATACCACTTGTTAGGACCAAAAGTAGCTAGAGGGGTGGGTGAATAGCTCGTCGCGTGCCCGGTGTTCGGCGTTGCTTGTTTCTTCAAGAATGCGCAGCGGAAATACAGAGAAACAACATACAACGCTAACACGGTTGGTTTACTTGGTATCCACCTCACAAGAGGTGACTAGTCCAAGGATCCACACCTACACACACACCCTCCACTAATGAAACTCTCCTTTATGGTAACTACCAAGGGCGGAGAAGCCCTACAAGACTCAATACAAGAAGAAGAAAGGGTAGTAAAGAGATACAAGTTTACAAGCTTACAATGAGTGCACAAACCCTAACCCTAGTTTCTTCTTCTTGCTTTGATCCGCCTCTTGACTTGGAAGAGCCTCCAAGAACCTTCAAGAACTGGCGATCTCGAGCTTGAGAAGAGCTGTGGAGGAGCTGGTGAAGATCTGAAATGAATCTGTGAAGTGATGCCGAAGACAACGCTCGCCTGCGGCTCAAATACGACGCAACGGTCGGATCCCAATCGATTCGATTATTCCCAATCGATTGGGGAGGCTTTGGATCGATCCACGGATCGATCCAGAGCGCCTCTGTGCTCTGGAAAAACGCCTGGATCGATCCACGGATCGATCCAGCGCTTATCGCGCGAAGCAGCAGCGTCCCAATCGATCCACTGATCGATTGGGACCTCTGGATCAAACCACTGATCGATCCAGAGGCTTTCTGTTCGCTGGGAAAGGTCTGGATCGATCCACTGATCGATCCAGATTCTGGATCGATCAACTGATCGATCCAGCACTTGGTTTTTGCCCAAAACCAAGTCCCAAACCTCCCAAACCAACATCCGGTCAACCTTAACCTGTTGGTACATCATGCCTAGCATCTAGTCACTCCCTTGACCTGCTAGGACTCCCTCACCAAGTGTCCGGTCAATCCCTTTGACCCACTTGGACTTTTCTTTCATGCCAAGTATCCGGTCACTCTCTTGACCTACTTGGACTTTCACCTAGCTTCACTCACTAGGGTTTTCAATCTTCCTAGCTTCACTCACTAGGTCTTTCACCTGGCTTCACTCACCAGGACTTTCAATCTGCCTAGCTTCACTCACTAGGTCTTTCACCTGGCTTCACTCACCAGGACTTTCATACTGCCTAGCTTCACTCACTGGGTCTTTCACCTGGTTTCACTCACCAGGATTTTCCTTCTGCCTGGCTTCACTCACCAGGACTTCCACAGTCAAGTATCCGGTCAACCTTGACCTACTTGACTCTTCTGCAATCAACCTTTCATTGTCAAACATCGAAATCCAAACCAAGACTCAAGCTTGGTCAACCAGGTCAACCTTGACCTAAGGGATATTGCACCAACATCCACGACCCTAGCCAAGTGATCCAGCCTCAGTCAGTGCAGATCCAAGAGGATCTTAGCTATGAGAGCAGACCTACACAGATAGTGGATAGAGCAGTCAAGAGACTAAGAAACAAAGAGGTACCACTAGTGAAGGTCATCTGGCAGAACCAGAAGCATGAGGAAGTCACTTGGGAGCGTGAGGACAGTATGAGACAGAAATATCCAAAATTATTCTAAGTTCGAGGATGAACTTTTTATAAGGTATGGGGAATTGTAACAACCCGAATTTCCTCATTTAGAGTTCTAATTGTGGTTTGAAAATATTTGAAAATGCTATAGAAATATTCTAGAGATTTTTAGAGTATTTTTATGCAATTTTTGGAGGTCATTTGGTATTTTTACTAAACGAAGAAAGTTTAAAAAAAATGTCCAAGCCGAGATTCGAACCCACGAACTCCAGCCGACCCAAACCTTAAGCGAATCCGGTTAGCCAAGTGTGCAAGCGGGCGGTGTTAATTAAGGAAAGAGTGGAAAATATTTATATGGTAGTAGATAACAAGAACCCTAGGTATAATAAAAGAGAGAACATAAGTTATTTCGGGAAAAAAACCTTTTCCCTATCTTCCTCTCCCGACGGCGTGGCTCTCTCTCGGGCGGAAACGAAGACGACCTAGGGCACATCTCCGGCGACCGACGAGCACCGTTCTCCGGGAGATCTTCACACCTTCGTGATCCCCTCGTCGAGAAGAGCAAGTAGATACAAAGAGATCGTTGAGATTTGCACATCCTTGAAACCCTAGAAGCCCTTCCATTCGGCTATGAGTTCAAGAATACGCTGTAAGTGCTTCTCACCTGTAGTAGAGTAGTTTCGGATTTTTGTTTCTTCTTATCTCTTTTCGAAGCATGCTATAAAGGGGCGGTTCTTTTGGGTTTGCTGCCGTGAGTTTGATAAAGAAGATGAGAAGGGATTTAGCATGTGTTTAAGTATTTCATTTTATGTTAGCTTTGCAGATTTTAGTTCATATGCAATTAACTGGACATGAACAGCATGTGTTTAGTATATCACGTGTTAGTTTTGATAGCAGCAGAAATTCTGTTGTTTCTTTTCCTTATGCTTTGTATTGGCAGTAGACTTGTACCATATGCAGTAGCAGTGCAGAAACTTAGATTTCCTTAAGCATTTCAAGTAGAATCTTCTTGTTAGATAATGGACAGGAACGGTCTTTAGGATGAGAATGCAGATTTAAATTTTTTTCTTTCACCTTTAGTAAATGCAGGTTCAGAATCGAGTTTCCTTGCTACTGTACCAAACGTGAACTGCTTCTTATTCCACTGCCTTCTTGTTCCAAGCATGCAACTTGGATTTTCTGTTAATGAGAATAACATGAGCAACTCTCCTTTACTGTTAGATGTGCACGGGCAGTTTATTTTAGATCATGCAATTACAGAACTTATGCTACTTTCATGAACCTGAAAAGCTCCTCATTTTGTGCATTTAATCCTAGATTTTCTGTGCCATTTAATAATCATGAATAGCCATGAATTTTGGTGGAGTGTTTATGTGTTCCATTAAACCCTTTCTGAGGATTATGAGTAGCTATAAGTAAGAAAAGACCAAGGTCTTGATAGGATCCCTAAATTTTAAGAATTGGGATCAGCAGCATACCAAGTGCTCAAAAAAATGCCAAGGCATTTTATTATAAGAATATTACAAGATAACAAGTATTTTATTTTAAAAATGCTAGTACCCGACTTCCAAGGTTGTCGTTAAACAAATCCAGGTGACCAATTCCAAGGTCTTGGCCCTGGTAAGACCAAGGTCTTTACCCTCGTAGGACTGGTGACTAGCTACCACAGTCTCTATTAAGGAGCGCGCATTGGTACTAAGCCTGGGTCCAAGAAGAAGTTTATTATTATGTTGAAGTATAAGAGTATAAGTTTTTGAAACAAATGAAACAAGCCTTACATAATATTTAAACTTTAGCAGATTTTCATTTTGTTATTAGTTGGGCACAAGCAGATTTTCTTATTGCTATTAGATGTGCAGATTTCTTTTGCTAATAGAAGTGCATATTTCTTTTGCTAATAGATATGCAGTTTCTTTATTTCTATTAGACGTGTAGTTTTTCTTTGCTATTAGTTTAACATGAGCAGTATTGATTCTTATTCTTAGTTCATTTGCCATGAGTTGAGCATGACCAGTTTTCTTGCTATTAGATATACATGAGCAGATTTTCTAGATTTTCCATTAGCTACTAGATGAGCATGAGCAGTTTTTATTTTGAAGCATTTAGTTTCTACATCCCTTTTGTATACATGCATATCCGAGTTTTGTGAGTTAGATAGCGCTTACTAAGCAATTCACTTCTAGTTTGCATTTCCTCCTACTGCAGATAAAGGTAAAGGGAAGCTATAGCCAGAAGGAAGGAGACAAGGAGATGTGTGGTGGATGTGCGATGCCTGGACTATGGAAGCCTTGGGGCTAGAAAGGAGTTCTTTCAGTTTTCTTTCCTTTTTGTTATGTTAGAAGTATTTGGGATCGTATATGTTATCTTGCTGTTATTAGAAAAATGGTAGATGGATTGTGATCTCGTGTGATGTCACTAGTATAGTTCTCTTTTGTTTTTGGGTTATTTCTGATGTGAGTGGTATTTGACACTTATTTAACTGCATGAGTGTTTGATATATGTTCCAGCCGCCTGTGGCTGATGTATACTATATATGTATCTCAGTTTATGGTCACGGGTACAGGGGAGATATTGCCGAAATTTTTCGGTAGGGACTCCTCTTGGTTTCGATCATACCAGTTAAGTAGAGTTAGTAGTTAAGTAGCGTCCACCTCTAGAGAGTAGTAGGGAGGCTGGGTCGTTACACAAGCGCTCCGACTAGATAAGTTTTATCAACACCAGCCGTTGCGAGCTATTGCGATGTGAATAAAGTTTTATCCACACCCAGACACCAAAGCCCTTCTAAGCACCCAGAGCTGCCACGTCAGTAAATGGTCAGATTCGACCAGTAGGCTATAAATAGAGCCCTTATCTCAGTAGTTCAACATAACATTTTCTGTACTTCGAACTACGTCTTGGATTAACAACCTCCTCGGTTGTAACCAAGTAAAAATTAGTAGCCTCTTTTAATTTATGCATTTTAGTTTATTCTATTAAAGTAGTCTTAATCAAGCTGTAAGTTTCAAGAAAGGTCTGTTTAGTTTTTCAAGAAAATTTACCCCCTCTTGCTGGTCGACCAAGGTCCAACAATAAGTATGGCAGTCGACTGGTATCGAGCTATTGGGGTGTAACAGTCAATTTTTTCATAGAAGTCAGTCAATTGGTGACTTTACTAGTCGACTGGTGGCGAAAAACATAGCTTGTGTTTTCTTCCGAGCTCTATTTAATAGAGCTTGTGGTGGCCAGCCATGGTTGACGAAATAGAGATAGTTAATCCCTATTAGTAGTTTTCCAAACTCCTGTGTATGATCCGTGTGTATGTGATCAAGATTGTAGTGTGGTTTCTCTACCGACAAGGAGATCGTGCTAGCCGAAGGTTTTTCGGGAATTGATCCACCGAAGGATCACGGGGATCATCCACCTTATGGATACACTGTAGAGTAGGAGTAAGTTATCTCAAAACTACGTTACATAAACGTGTTAAGGTTTGCTTGGTGTTTGTCTTATCTTTGTTTTAGGGTTTAGCTTTATTCTTGTTAGTTTATTTTTGTATTCCACTGTGCACTAACAAGTATAGGAAGCGAACGAAGTGGATGATCGGATATTCACCCTCCTCTGGTCGAGCATCAAGATCTCAACACCTACTAGTCTAACACAATAAGTGAGCTATGATTTCTATCCTCCGATCAATTATACGATGTTATTAAGATATTAAGTAGATCATTATACAAAATTATGACCAAATATATACAATCGAAGAAAGAAAGACTATGCATGCATACTAGAAAACTTTGATCAAATTAAAATTGAAAATGTAAAATTAAATAAAAATAGAATTATTAGAAAAGAATTTTGCATGTTCAAATTTGATTTTTTTTTTTAACGAGTTTCAAATATTAAAAATAATAGAGAACTAGAATGGTATTTAAAAAATTACAAGGCCAGAGTATAAAATATCTTAAAAATTATTTTTAGCAACTCTTTTGTTCGATTTTAATTTATTTTAAATTCTTCTTTAATATAAAATTATGTTTGTTTTGCTAGAAAATATTTTAAAATTTTTTGACTTATATACAATTTTTTTATGAAAGTTTTACCTAAAAATGAAATTTTAATATTAAAATGTTTTGATGATAAATTTTTAAAAATTTTGATTTTTCCAAAACTAATTGCTAGATTTTAAATGTTCAAAAAAAAACTATTAAGATTTTGATAAGTTAAAATATATTTTTAAGTATTTAAATTCGAAAATAACTATTTCTGTTCAAAAATATTTATTCTACTTACAAAAAAGTATTCTTTTTGTGAAAATTTTTATCATGATACGAATACTTCTGTTTAATGTTGACAAAAAATTTCATGATTTTTTAAAAATAAAAAATAATTCTTAAATAATTTTTATCAAAACTGAGGACTAATTGTTAAAAATTATTTTCTTTGTAAAATAGTTTTGATAAAAAAGATACATTCTTGAATAATCTGTTTACAACCCCAAGAATTTTTTAAATTTTTTCCTTTTTTTCTTTATTTTCTTTTATTTTTTGATGTGATCAAATGAGAAAAAAATTATAGAGGTGAAGTTAAGGTGGAAATTGCATTGCCAATTGCAATATTTTATATTGTTAGATTGCATTGCTAGTATTTAATTGCAATATTTCATATTGTTTTATTACCTGTACTAAATTGTAAAATTAATTGTTTTAAATTTTATAAATTATTCATTTCTTTACTTACCCTAATCTTAACTCGGATTGAAGTATATCAAAAATAAGAGATTGTAACTATCTCGAGTTATTTTTGATGTGATAAACTTAGTTAAGATAGATCCTGTGTAATTGATATCTTGTGTCTGAGTGTGTAGGGACTTAGGAACACAAGAAGTCGAGCCGAAGACACAGTGAACGAGATGGATGTTACGGGAAGCGAGTTGGCGGGCTCGATTTATCCGAGGGACGAAGAGTTGCGGAAGAGTTCACTAGTGAACGAGAAAAACGCAAGCGGAGCGTTCAAGGGACAAGAAGTCGGGGAGGAAGCATACTCAAGGAGAAGTTCAGAGTTAGGTTCAGGTGAGCTCAACTTCAGACGATCGAATCATCACCCAAGCGAGCGTGAGGAAAAGAATGATCAATGAGGAGAATGACCATTCGACTGCATAGTGCTCGAGACGTCTCCGAGTGGACTGGAGGTGTCTTAGACGTTCAGCGAATGAAGCTGTTGAAGATGGGATTCAAGCCGCCTCCAATGGACTGGAGGACCCTTGGATGAACACTAGCCGAGTTGCCTCCAGTTCATCAAAGGCGCCTTGAATCCCATCTTCGGTTACTTCATTTGCCAAACGTCCAAGGCGCTTCTAGTCTAGTCGGAGATGATTGGAGGTGATTCGAATGAACAATAGTCGAGGCGCCTCCAGTTGATCGGAGGCTCCTCTAGTGAACAGCAACCGTTAGGCTACTGTTGAGTATTGGATAAAGTTTTATCCAATTGGAGGCACCACCAAGTGTTTTGATGTGCCTCCAATGTCACGTCAACAAATGGCAATTTTTTTTCCAGAATGCTATAAATAGCATCCTAGATCTAGGAGTTCAATACACACACTAAGAATCAACTTCTGTACTTAGTTATTGAGCTTCTAACTGCTATAAGGGGTTTCCCTACCTCCGACTATTGTCGAAAAAGGAGCATTCTTTTAGTGCTTTCATTTGTCATGAATTAACAACCAGCTAAGTTGTAACCAAGTAATTTCTACCTTCTTCTTTCTTTTTATGTTATTATTTTTATTTAATTAATTAGTGTGTCCTTCCTAAGTAAGTAGTAAAAGAAAGTTCTAAATTTTTATTGTAGGTTATTCACCCCCCCTTCTAGCCGGTTCACCAGATCCAACAACTTCAACACCTCCCAATTGATTAGGTCACGTCAATTCGATCATTTAAAACCTATAAAACAACTTTTCGCCTGACTAATCAATTGGTGAGTCATACCAATTGATTCAGCAGCTTTTAATCAATTAACCAATTGATTCAGAAGCTTTCTATTCTCACGAGAGTCTCTCAATCGATTCCAACACCTACTGTCCTCTCACGCACAAACATCAATCGATTACCTTAATTGATTGGTGAAGCCCAAATTGATTGCCCCAATTGATTCCAAGCCCTTCTATTCTCATGTGAAAATACCCTTAATTGATTGACCTAATCGATTAGCATAAGGCCTAATAAATTAGTCAAATCGATTCAAAGTCTTATTATGTGTTTGGCCAAAACCTCCCAATCGATTAGGCAATTCCTTGGCCTAATAGATTAAGCAAATCGATTGTCCAACCCTAAATTCTGAACTCGAGTTTAGAGTTCCTTTGCCCAACCCTAAAGTCATCCGTGACTCGATGGGATTTCCTGTTGCCTAGCATGCAGTCACCATTGATTTGCTAGGACTTCTTCACTAAGTGTCCAATCAATGTTTGACCAACTTAGACTTTTCATCTAGTGCTAACTCTCATTAGACTTTCGATCACCAAATATACGATCAACCTTTGATCCACTTATATTTTTTCTTTGCCTGGCTCCGCTAAGACTTCCACTGTTTAGTTTCACTCACTATGACTTTTTCGTTGCCTAATTTCTAATTAAGATTTTCATTGTCTAACTTCATTCACTAGAGCTTTTCTATTACCTAATCTCTAGTTAGGACTTTTCGTTGCCTAATTTCTAATTAGGGCTTCCCATTGCCTAACATCCAGTTAGAATTTTTCCATACAAGTATCTGGTCCTCCCTTGACCTATTTAACTTCTCTCTCATATATTATCAAACATCGAAATTCAAATTTGAGTCAATTCAAACTTAGTCAAACTAGTCAATCTTGACCCAATTGCACCAACAATAACAAGCCCTTGATTAAGTCACTAAGCATTTAAGCTTAGTCCATTTCCTGCATCAACCGGTCGTCGTTCGTTGTCGCCGTCACCACCGCCTTCAAGCGCCGGTGCCACCGGCCGCCTTCGGATGTCGGCGCCATCGACCGTCGACGGCGACAGAAGTCGCAGGATATTTTATCATTTTATAATAATATGAACTATATTTCTTATAAAAAATAATGAACACTAAATAAAAGAATATAATCATCTTTATAATCAAATATTACATTATAATATACAATTCTTTCATCAAATAAAGTAATATAATATTAATTATATTAAATTACATTATAAATTTTATTATATTACCAGCTTCATTATATTACTCTAACCAAACGCAACTTACTATCTATTAGAACAAAAACAGAGAGTACATGAAGGAAGAAACACATAGCTAGCCAACAAGCGAAGCCATACCGATAATTTTAATGAAAGCGATGTAGGAGATAAGCATTACCTCGTAGCATGGACATACTTGGAGTGAAGTGGAGTCCTTCCCTTCGTATACTCCATCGTTTATATCGTGACGACATTTTGTTTGTTTGGAAGAGGAGGTATCGTACTTGTCTTCTTCCTTCAACGCTTGTTTCAATTTGTTCCTTTTTCGCTTTCACATTTAATACTTCGAAAAGCGAGATGGCTACTTGCAAACAAATCGACCTCCAAAACCCTCATCCATACCTTTTGCCTAATTTGGTGGTGGAGAAGCTAAACAATGCCAAATCCTAATTCAAGTTACATCCCTCGATCACTCGTGTTCTCTCCATCACTCTACTCGCTAGATTGCTCACTCATTCTCGTTCATCTCTAGTTGATTATGCGTATACTTTTCGTATAGTCTATTCGATCGTGATATTATGCATAATAATATGGACAAGAAGGAGATGTCGTAAGAACTCAAAGAATAAGTTGATGTTACGTGATTCAATATTTTTTTTTTTTTTTTGGAAGGATAGAGTATGATAGTAAAAAATGATTTATTTGTCCCAAAGCCTCTCTGCCAACTACTTTTCATATTAATATGAAAAAGATAAATTACAGATGATTAATAATTTTGGATAGTTGAATATCGTACAAGAGAGAACAATACTCTGTTACTAGTAGAGATTTAACTCTCGGATTTTATGGTGGTATCATCATGCGCTAGCTAATTATCCGCAGAGACTTAAAAAATATATATAGTTTGATGAATAGATGTAATTTGCAGGAAAATCCATAAAATTCCAATATTTTGCATGTACATAAAAGAGGCGATAAAAAATGGTATTATTTTTTTTTTATGGCGTGGATTTGTTTTGGTTAATAATGGCAATCCACCAATGCTGGAGGCGCCGGGAAGACGAGTGGTTGCTGGTTCTTGAAGGGGAAGGCGACAATTGACGGCGGCGGCGAGACCATACGATGCTCCTCGGAGTCTTCGTCCTCCGGCGGCGCAGGTAGATTGAGGTCCAAAACGACGGCGTTCTTGATCACCTCATTCTTTACTTCCGGAAGCGGCGCCGCCTCGTCGGCGGGGGAGGGTATCGGGCGGTGCCGGCGCATGTGGCCGCCGAGGGCCTGGCCGGAGGAGAACGCCATCCGGCAGATGGCGCACTCGTGCACCCGCAGCGGCTTCGGCGAACTGCAGACGGTCCGTTGGCCTACGTCCTCCTTCTTCGCCGGAACTCGCTTCGCCTCGCCGTGCGGCGGAGGCGAATCCTTGTTCTTCGTGTGGCTGGTGCGGTGACCGCCGAGGGCCTGGAAGGAGGGGAAACTCTTGCCGCATGTCTTGCAGTCGTAAGCGCACTCCTCGCCGGGGAACCTGCGACCGCCGCCGCCAGCGGCGGCGTTCGCAACGAAGGACTTCCACTCGGAGGAATCCGGAGGCGGAGGAGAAGCGCGCCCCTGTGCGAGGAGGATGAGGCAGCGAGCCGTGGCCTCATCCTCTCGGCCCGTGGCGCTCCTGTAGGGCTCCCCCGCCGACGAGGAGGAAGCAGCCGCCGGTGCTTCGTCCTCGTCCTCCATACGCAGACGCTTCGTCCCCTTGCGCTTGAGTACCGACGGTGAGAAGGCTTCATGGTTCTTATCCATGTTGCCGCCGGTGCTCAGCTCCATGGCTTTCTCCGCCGCAGCCAAAACATAGGAACAGAGAGGGTAGTTATGGAATTATATAGACTTACGGGGAGTGGAGAACGAATGTTAATTTGTAAAACAAGGGCTTCAATTTGTAAAAATGAAGTAGAAAACGTAATCAGGTGTCAACGATGAAATCATTGTGATCTCTTTATACTCATTTGTGTTTAAATATAAAATATTAAATTAATTTTGTTAATCCTTCTCAATTATATATACTCACGAGACTTGTATTCATTCTAATCACATTATAATTGAATCTAAATCCATGAGACATATTGATCAATTCTCTTAATCAATTAGGCTTCAATTTTTATTTTTTTTATTCTAAACAAATTTTAAAATCTTAAAATAATTCATTCGGTTCATGTCCGAAAGTAGAGAAGATGGAAAGTTAGGAATGTGGCTAGAAAATTAATGGGATGGAGACTCCACGTAGTCCTGCAACACAGAAGCATTAGTGCTGGGTCGGGAAAGAGTTTCCAGTGTTGGTCTTCCGACGTTCAAGTCAATTTCCAATGATATAGAGAATAGTGGAAAATTGTAGCTAAAGTGTATAGAATAACGAAGTTGTATATACCTCCGCCTGTAGATAGAAACATCTTTTATAGTGTTATTGTAGTGCATGTGCAACGCATCTCAAAGCGTGTGTACGTTTTCCCAAGTATCCTATGAAAAGACAAGTCAAAAAGTGTCCCTAACACCTTTCCTTAAACGAGCATATATATATCTAATGTAACAGTCTAGAAGCTTCTACAATGCGATTTGCCTACGGAGCATACTTTGTTATAAGTGACACAAACCTCCAAAAGAGTATAAGAAGATATACGGGTGGGTCCCGCTGTAGGTTGACCGGTGGCCGCTCGGGCGGATTGTGCTGCATCGATCAATCCCCCTTCACTTAGCTTTTCCGTTGTCGGAGGGTTGCCTCTCATCCAGACAGACATGCCTCCCACTTGACGGGGACGACGATGAGGGATGCACTATCTATTTATCTCTTAACCTCGAGTTATTTGACCTTGCTCATCTGCTCAGACATACCATTCGCTCATCCGTAATAGATCTGCTCAACCGATTTTGACTCCTTCTTTAATTTTGACTTTTATGGTCAATTTATCTTTTAATAGATCTTTTTTATCACCGCATCCCATTCCAAAAATAGTTAGGAAAGAGTATAGTATTTCATCCTTTAGATACTAGAATGGAGTTTGATCTTTTGTAAAATAAATAAAATACTTAATTTTCAGTAATTGATGGAAGGGCATATTTAAAAGTGGAATTCTAAAAGCACATTTAACTTTAAATTACTAGACATATTTATTTTTTTTATCCCTCTATTTAATTATCATGGTGCTATATTCAAATTGTAATAAAAAAGGATCCTATTCATCCTAGGCATCCCAGGTTATAAACAAAAGACATAAATTACATGTCAGTTTATAATCGATAGTCAACTGATTAGAAAAAGTGAAAGAAATATGATAATTTTTTATTGTATTCTTTATTTAAAGAAAAAAATTTTAGAAATAGATCATAGTTAGAAATTAAATCTATATCCTATAGTGATATTATAGTCCTGAGGACATAGTACTATATTCAAAGAATCGTATTATTGTGATTTTAATTTTAAGATTTGTATAGTATTATTATGATGTTGATTTTTAAAATAAGTATTACTATAATGTGATTTTTTAAAATTAACATCTAATTTAAAAATGCATTACTATAGTGGTATTATTCTTTAAAATTTAATATCATAATCGTAAAAAAAATTAATGAACCGGATAATATTGAAGTCGGGACGTCCGGCTCAATCCCACATAGGATCAAAATAAAAAACAAATGCACTATTTAAAAACTTTAAAAGTTAGATGCATTTTTAAGATCTGATCATTTTAAGTGCGTGGTTAATTTTAGAACCTAGTTAAAAGAAACAACTAGAGAAAAAATTGAGCAAGTGGTGGAGGTGATGGTGCTAGTTGACATCCAGCATTAAATAGGAAGCATCTCTTGCTGTCCCTTTCTTCTATTTCCATAGTTGCTGAGAAAAATACAGCTGAGCTGCAATCTCTTTCTTCTTCTTCTTCTGCATCACAATTATGTAATTAAATGAATTGCAAACTCAAATATCCAAATAATTTAATAAAACTGTTCACAAAAGAAAACTTCACTCGATTGATTTATTTATTTTCAAATAATAAAACCAAAAAGGAAAATGACTTCCTAACCACTGTTCTTATCATCCTTCAATTAGATACTTAAGGGTTAAGGCTCATTTCAGACTGTTTTTTCCAAACTCTAGTACTAAATAAAAATTCTCATGAGTTTTTCAATATCTTATGACTTGGGCCGAGCATAACTGAGCTTAATACGTTTGCTGAGCCTAACAATCTTTTAATGACTGATCTTTTCGAATTAGGTTAATGTGATACTAACAGTGTGCTAAATGGCTATCTAATTCTAATGTTAGTAAACAAATAAGTTGGCAAAGCAATCATTAAAGCAGCTAAACTCCATTTAATTGACTCTCACTTCTTTAAGCCACACTTTTAATGTGCCACTCTCATTTGATCACCTTCTTGTTCTTTATCTCAATGATGATTAGAGTTGCTTTGCTCTTTCTTCAATCCATTGTTTGACTGGTACTTCATGGCTTTAGTTGTTTGAATTTAGAGTCGAAAGCAAGAAAAATATGTTTTTTTTTGTGTCGACAATTTGAGCATTCAAGAACACAAAAAGGAAAAGATATAATAAAATGTTCTAAGTGATCAGGTATCTGAAAAAGATGCAGAAAGAAAGAGGCACTAGGGACAATTTTCTTTAGCTTATTTATATTTTGTTTGATGAGAAGCTACTGAGAAAAGAAGGTTTTATGAACAACAATTTTCTTGTATAGAATTACTCACTTGGACCTCTGTAATATATCCTGAATAAGTTCGATTCAATTCAGCTTTATCGTTTCATTTATCATACACCGACAAGCCTAATCGGTTGTCATATTTGACCAAGAAATCATTCTTCTTATAAGCTTCTCATGCACAATTAAGATGACCAAATGCCACTGAGTGAAGGTCATCCATATCATGATATGTCGATCTCATTGCATTTGCTTGAAGGTCAAGTGAGGTCATGGCACACGACGAATTGTCATCCATGGTGAATGAGGACTGATCGGTGTGTCTCATATACGAATGCTGAGAAGGTCGTAAAGTATTCGAATCGAGAAGGCCATTGTCATGGTACAACAACATCACTTCAGGGTTCATATTGGCATCTGAAACTGAAGATTGGGTCATGCTCACTTCGCGGGGCGAGAAATAGTCCTCGCCTATTTCATACTGCAGGAACTTGTTACTTGACTCCTCTTCCTCGAGCCTTGATGTTTGAGCTTTTAATGAAGCAATTTGAGCTTCCAAAGTCACAACCTGCACAAAACAAGGTAAGAAATCAGTGATGGTAAAGCATTGACATTTTATTTCTTTGATCAACTCTGATTCGTGTACTAATGTATCAACTCTGATTCAAATTGTATCAAAAGTTATGAAATTTGATATGTTCGATACTGATTAGTCCAGAACTATGTTCCCGAACATCCACATTCTTTGGCACAAGATCGAAAGTGAGTCAAACTGATACTGCATACTTAGTATCAAGATCACTTCTTTGGACTAAAATAGTACTCACTTGCTGTTGCAATGCAAAGATGTGTGCCACACAACCGTAAATAGGATCGTGCAGCCTGGCTTGAGCTTCATAGGCAATGGTGAGGGCGGCCTCAGACCTGTGCGAAACCGGGAGGTGGAGGAGGAGCTTCGAGACATTGCTCGCCCCGAAGACTTTGTGAATGGCTGCAAAATGTGCAGCCCCCTGCTCATGGCAGAAGTAGGGAGCAAACACACATCCTCTCACACACTTCCTCCTCAAGAACTTGCATGCACCACAAGGAGAGCCAAAGCCTGCCATGCCGAGCTAGCTACTACTCAACTCCACACTGCCTACGATTCGATTCGATTCTGATCTTAGGCCTTGTGGTGAATCACCATGGCATTATAAACATTTAGAAGGGGAGGTGGAGATCATGCTTTGTGGAATAATTTACAAAGAGTTGGTCTCCTTAATGGCCTACATTAGCCATTTTTTAAAGAAAAATCATCTTCTTCATCTAAATTCGAAAGGCCAATTCACAGAGAGTGATGACAAAAGAAGGTAAAGACAACCCAACCCATTTCAGTTTGCTTCAGCATTTTGCTTGCTCCTTTTCTGCGTCCCTTTAGATTCTCAACTCTATGAATGAAAAGGGTGGTAAGTGTGTTACTCGTGATCGAAATTGAAAGCTTTTTTTTCCTTTTTGGCTTCTAGATTATCTTGTACTAGTGTTTTTTTGTTTCTTGAGGCATTAAAAGAAGGTGATCATTTGAAATATAGAATTAGCTTTGTAATATTTCATCTTCTTCTATATCGATTTCTTTGAAAAACTTAGGTTATTTGATTTACTTCTTGATATAATTGTGATCATTTTCAAGTGTAGATGTTTGACACTTAACCATGAAGAAATGGTTCACAAAATTGTTTGTTTTTAGGTGAAGAAGACAATTGGAAAGTTAAAGAATTAGAGGGGGAGCATACCGAAAGCACTCGAATAAATAAAAAATGTTAATCTATTCAAAATGGCTACCATTGAGAAGAGAGATTTGTGCCCACTTTTGTCTTTAATCATGAAAGATATAATATTAGATTGATTATCAATAATGAAATTGTGTTAGTTGAAACTATTTCCAAGTATGAGATTAAAGTCTTGTTTCATGTTCTAATTAATATATTGAGTCTTATGTTTCAAGAAGAAGAAGAAAAAAAAGAAAGAAACTAGAACTAAAAGGATCATCAAAGTCTTGTTGCTTACTCTTACCAGGAATGATTGAACTATAGGTAGGAGGATTATATCTTTATATATATGTTTTTCACACTATTAACATGTTTGATTAGCTCGATTGTATCTATCCATTTTTTAATCCACTAGGTTCATCTCTTGTATTCCTATCGGGTCCATCCAACTCGTAAGCTCACTCACTTTCTTCAATTTGTCACGCACTCATTTGTGTGCTTGATTTCCATAACCACTAAGTCTAATCGAGTCCATGAAACAACACAATCTACCCAACCAAAGTTCATTTATGAAGCTTTAATTGTCCCCTCAAGGCGATGCGATGATTTAGGCATGGAATGTTGCCACACTAGGTCATGAGGTCGAAACTTGGCACGTCTGAGCATGTCTTTCCCCCCGTGTTGGCCCTGCACTAATGGCTAGTAGTCATCCATGATTTATCTCCTCCGTGTTGACCTAGGGATAAGTTGGTGGAGGCACTGGAGCGAGCGAATTATCTTTTGCCACATTCATAAAGCTTTAATTTATAATTGAAGATTGAATGAATCACCTAGTTTTAGGGATTGACATCTAGACCTAGACCGACATCGATACATTTAATATCCCTAAAACTATAATTAAATAAAAATTGTAAAAAAAGGATAAAATGTTGGATTGTGATTTCAATTTGATCTACATCTCAAATTTAATCTAGTTTAGTTTGATTCGATTGGACTGATCGAGTGGGCACCCTAATAAACCCAAACCCTAATCATTAGGTGGTCAAACTAGTGAGGCTTAAGCAAACTAACAAGTTAGTAAAAGCATGAAATCTCCAAAGACTGGTCAAGATTTATTCACAAATAATTCTAGGGTTTAACCATTGTTTGTCTTTCTCCAACAAGCCAACTTGTTAGCTCCAAGAGACAAAACCCTAGTTAGGGCTTTTAGCTGTATGTGGAAAACCACATGCTGAGAAATAATAGTCAATGGCAGTAGGATACACAATCTACTAAATAAAAAAAATTGATCTGATGGATACATAAAGGGTTGTACTTTTCAAACTTTTCCTCACTTAGGTTTGACCTTGAAATGACATTGTAAACTTGTATGATATCATTGAGAACATGCACATTGATTAGGTTAAGTTGCAGTCCTTGTCAGCGTAGTAAGGGATTGGAGTTTTTTTAGGTATCGGGTGGATTCGGTCGACTTAGGCTAGCTTTCGAGTTGGTTTTGATAGTAAAATGAGTGAAAATTAGACGTCCGGATTGATCATTAGAGAACCTCTTATGAAAGCTAAATTGAAATGGCCAATTGTATAGCGGATGAGTACTAATGAATATAATCAGATTGCAATGCTTTAGCATCCAAACTCTCATCCTTGTGCTTTTTAACTATTGAAGCTCTCCAATTCTTGTCTTCTTCCAACAAATTAAAGGGTTAGACAAATTGAAACACACTCCTCCGAAGCGTAATTCGATCACATATTGAGGCAGGGGGGACAATGGTGGCCCCTTTGCCACTCTTGCCTGATGGTCACACAACACATGACTGCTTTCAAGGTCTTCTCCATGCAGAAAAGCTTTTTGTTCCTTTTTCTTTAGGTTTTGGTGGTTTATAGTTGGGTGGGATGTGGACTCGCTGTCTTATTTGGAGACAGATCTTCCAACTCTTGAAGCCTTGACCAAGAATTTAATCATGTCTCTTTGCTATTTGATTTTGATGTTGGACCAGAAAAACAAAAAAAAAATAGTATTGAACAATTGCAACCTTTGATGGTAGAGAGACTGATGATTGATGGAGGTGTTTGTTTTCTCGAATGAACGAACGAAGAAAATAGAATTGAGGATGAGAGTTTGAACTTTGTGTTCATTTTGTGAGGTTGAGTTGTGGTTGTGCCATTGAATGCCTCTTTACTACTTTTTTCTTCTTCTTCTTCTTCTTCTTCTTCAATTCCTCAACATCCAATTCGTTATCAGCACCATATGTCAGCGATCGATCGATCAATCTCCTTCGAACAGGTCGCTGAAACTGTCACTCAGAATGATATTAAAAATCTGGATTGAAGCCCAGCGGATTCAAATTCACTTGAAGCAAGAAGTGCTAACAGAGAAATTATTCCTCCACAAAACTCATGCCATGTTTTTGTTGTGTATACATACAAACAATAAAATTATTATCGTATATTTGATAAGTTGATAAAGAATATTTTAATATAACAGTGAGACAATGTGTAATAATTTAATCAAGTTGGAAAAAAATATTACTAATTTACTTGACACGTAATGATTGTAGCTACATGTTGTAACAACTATTACTAAAAAAGATATGGATAAAAAAAATATGACAGGTCGCACCTTTTTATTTTTGCCAATTACATTATACTACAAATTCTGAGGTATATCCAAGTAACTTTGAATGCCAAACCAAATATGAATTCTTCAAGAAGGATGCCAATCCAAGTGTCTAGCACGTTCAGTTCGGTCGATACCCTGGTCGATAGAAATAATTTGAAGGTTCCATACGCCAAAAGTCTAAGTATGTAATCACTAAGTCTTCAGATCTCTCAGATCTGAGACTGTTCTTCCACCTTCAGAGATTGGCAGGCTCTTGAGCACTTCCCTTAATGCATAATAATGACTATCGCATCTATGATCTGAGATAAACTTGCCTGATATTGCTATGCTGCGGAAATCCTGATCTGGGTTCCGCTTCCAGAGCGAATATGATTCTCCACTTTTGTGGCCGTCGATATTATTGATACCGCGTTTAAGGTAATAAATTGTTCCAGGTACATAAAGCTCCTCAGGAAGCTGTTCCTCCAGTTTTGTAATGGATAGGGAATCTATGTCGGGTTTAGTTGAAGTAGCTGAATCTTTGTGTTGTTTTGCTTCTGCAGCAAAAACAATATCGAGTAGTAGTATTCAGATAATATGTTTACAGCGAAAACAATATCGAGTAGTATTCAGATATCGTGTTGTTCTTCCTAAAAATTTTACGGTCAAAAGACACTAAAAAAGATGAAAATTTAGCCACAGTTTTAGTATTTCCAGTCGTGATAGGACTGTAAATTGTCAAAGATATAGTCATGTTGAATCTTTCATGAAAGATGAGTACATTTTCTTCTTCTTGCTTTTTAATTCAGAGTCAATGATTGATTGTTAGCAAGGTTTAAAATCTCAACACATGCCCAGAACAATACGATTTCAGTATCATATCGTGCCGATACAGTTCAGTATTTTTTTATTTATATATAGGAATTATTAAATAAATATGTTTATTATGTAGAATTTAAAAATAAGTTATATATTGATTTTATATAAGTTCTTCATTATTAAACAACTTAATATTGTTAGAAAAAATAATTAAATATAATTTTCTTTAAAGAAAATTAGTCTATCAATAACTCGAATTAAAATTGATACATCATAATATGTTACTTTACTAATACCAAAAGGATTAGCGTGAATTAGATGGAAGCATTGCACCCAGATTAAATAATTATAATTATATAAATACAAATATACTCTTTTATATATAATAATTATCAAAATATAAATATGACTTATTAGAATTTTTAAAATGTTTAAATAAAATTTAAAACAATAAAAAAATCAGAATATCAATTAATAAAATTTATTAATTTTTAAAAATTTTAAATATATTTTTTATATGTTTTTTATTGTGATAATTTAATTAGGGTTTATAAAAGTCTCTTTAAAATATCACACTTAAGTTGAGAATTGTTTGAGTTAATTAAATCCAATTTTAATTTTCTTCAGAAGAACAGTAGCATTGTGTGTCGCGAGATGCCTCCGGCATCATCTCGTATTGCGGGGCACTGCTAGCGGCACAGGAGGCATCGTAAGACGCTTCCGACCCACCTTCTATCGCGCGACATGCGTGTGATGACACACGCAAAATTGTCGCGCGTATGGTGCCGGTTTCGCTCCCGCGCCAGAACGGTAAAAACTGTTATTGCTGCCCGGCACAAATCAGTATTTCAATCACTGATTGTTAGGATTTGCAAAGCGAATATGATTATATGTTGCCTTTAATATAGAGCCCAATAAAATAAGACGATTCAGATAGACGACTCCACTTAGTAAGATAAAATTTATTTGTTGTATGATGTTGTCTTTAATCATTAAAAAACCCTACAGATGGCTGAGATAAAAATATCTTTGAAAGGCATACCAGAAACGATTGATGCATCCCTAAACTTGGTGTAAGAAGTAAGCTTCCGTGCGGCATCTTGAACAGAAGAAACAACTTGCTTAGCATTTGCCACCAAATCAAACATTCCCTTCCAATCTTCCTTCCCTAGAACACTCATCCTGCAAGTTTTCAGGGAGAGAAAGATGAATGAGCATGTAAAAAACATCATAAAAAGTTATACGAAACAGAATTTCTGAGTGTAAGATTCATGGAATACCTAATTGACAAAATAAAACTGAAACTACAAAGTGACAAGAAAACCAGATCAACACAGGATGATCAACACTTGCTTCCATTATTCAATTAGCTCACTTAAAGATGACATGAAACTTGCAAACAGGGTGATCAACACAACACATGCTTCCATTAATAAGAAATGGAATGTCTAGAGTTTAGCTGGTTAACCTAAAATGGCTAGGAATGAAAACCAGATCACAAGAACTATTGTCGATAACATCCATTCTTGCTCAACCTGTTTAAAGGCTTCGTTCTCCACACATTACTATATGTATATGTGTGTGTGTATTACCATCTGTCGACACAAAAGTTCAACTAGAGCATTTTTAGCTTAATGTTCAATTTCGTGCATTATTGTATCAAAAGGGCGTCTAAATCAAAATTTAGAACATGGTAAACCTATGAATAACAGGGTTGAAGATGACAGTGGAGAACTTGCTTAAACCTATTGATTAATTTATACTACAAAAAAGAAGAAAAACTGACTTAAAATTGTCACCTTCACGAATGCACCATGGACTATAGCCATGGGCAAAAGCAAATAGAAATTACGGAATTATCGTAGATAGAAACAATGCATATATACTACAAATGTGTCCAACAATCGTCTCTTTTATTCAATGACCACAGCTGTGCAAGGTCTGCTGCTTCAACTTTGATGCATTTAGAACAATGTACCTTTTCAATGCTTACCAGTCAGTTTCCAAAATTTGATTTCGCAATTTTGCCAATGCAACAACACTTAATCTAGGAATCACATCATCCTGTAAAAAGGAGTCAGGGAAGCAAAAATTGAAAAAGACAATGCAACAAAATCAAACTACAAAACCCAAAAAAAAATAAAAATACAACACATAAATTTTGTTATCCAAATCTAACCTGTAAAACAACTGTAGTAACATAGCTGGCACAGCTTTCAGATAGTTCTTTTGAAACACAAGGTGGAGTTGCAAATCCCACTGCAGATACAACGTCAGGATCAAAGCCCAACTTATCAGCTGATTGTTTCCGCAAGATCACAGCAAATAAAGCAGCAGCTGCACCACCAAGGGAATGGCCTACTAGCCTTAATTTGTAACCCTGTATGAAAAAAATCTTTCCACTGGGATAAGTGTATTAAATGACATTGATAAAGCAACAAACAGAATCTTTCTATCTAGTTATTATTTGAAAGCTATATATAAGGTGTAACATTGTATTTGCAGAAATGTTTAACTTACCTTGTGTTTTTCCAGGCATTTTCTAATAGTTTTTAACTCATGATGAAGGAACCAACGAGCAGCTTCAGCTGTTCCAAAGTGTGTCGTGAAACCTTCAAATGACACTTCATTATTACTTGAAGTAATAATATCAGTAATGAGGTCATAGATATTATGTGTTCCACGTATCCCAAAGATAACTAGTTTATTGCGTCTATCGATCCCAATATAGTAGCCTGGCCTTAGCAAGCTTGAATCTTTAATAAACTTCAAAATGTTCCTTTCTTGGAGCATGCTTATCCGTGAGAGAACAGTTGCATTGTCTTTATAAGCCCCCTTTGCTAGCTCAAGGTAATAGATAAGATCTTGGACCTGAAAAATGTTAGATTATGGAAGCTAGTAAAGATAAAAATTTACTATAACTATTTCTTCAAAGAAAAATATAATGTTTTACATGTTCGGAAATCAATGTTAAAATATTTCATTTATATACAGGTGCTTATGGAGATCAATAATGGAATGATTCAAATTCTCAGTTAAAAAAAGGTAATAGGTCAGTTGGAATATGAGAAATCAACAACTTTAGGTCAACTCAACCATATGATCCACACAAAAATATAAATAACTGATAGCTCCTACATTTAGTATATATGGCATCAACCGAGTTGGCAAAAGAACAATCACAACTAAAGTTCATGTTTATCACACAGAAATACATTACTGACTAATACGTTGCACAACAAAAAAGTTTCAAACAACATAGATTACACAAGGCAGTAGATGTGAGAATCCCCACCAGGCAGTGTATATGAAGCCATATATTTCAATAATTCTGATTCAAATGCTTTCTCAAATATATATGGTGAATGCTTTTAATGAGAGAATCAGAGAAGAAATTACGATAGCATCTGAGAAAATTTGAACACCCTCAAACTCCTCAGCCTTCTTAGTTGAAGCTTGACTGATATAAATAAGATATAAACCAACTGTTAAGTCACTAAAACTCCAATCCTGGATGCCAATTTTACTTTTCTGTATACTCGTAAAAATTTCAGACAATGATCTACTGCTTGAGGGTGCATTATGCTTCTCATCGCTGCCTGAAAAATTTTGTCAATCAAAGCAATCAAGCCATAGGTCAAATAGAAAGCAAAATAGTTCTTATTGTGGTCAATTGAAAGGTCTTAAGTTTGAATTTTATGACAATTTATCATAAAAGCTTGGGATATTAGGGGGAAAAAAACAGAAATACTAATTTTAACTATGAACAAACAGCCTAAACCCAGCACATAAATTGAATTACATCGGAATATATTTTCTACAACTATTGGAGCTAGCAGGATCTGAACATCTAACCTATTGCTATAATGATTGGATGAACATTCATCCCAAAAGCTTAAACTAGTAAAGTGAGTAAAAGTCCTGACAGATACAACTACAACAACAACAACAACTACTACTACTACTACAAAAACAACTCTTCAAGCTCATATCAAAACATAATACGTATAATAATGGATATTCTATGATTTCTTCTTAAACAAGGATCATAAATATGCCTTTGAGTTTTGAGAAACAAAATAAACACTCTGACATGAATATTTCTGAAAGCAATCCCGATCACAATTCCAGACATTTGATGGAAACCAAAAAAGGAATCACTTTAAAGCATATACAAAAGATTGTAAAGTTATCTTTGAATATGCAAATATTGGAAATTCAATTGCAAATAATTTTGAAGAGATCCTTAAGTCTATTGAAAGTTGTAAGAGGCTGTTTTGTGGTGGACAAAGAACAATTTAAAGATTTTTCAAAGAATAAGTAGGAAAGATAACAAAATAACCAAATATCAATAACAATCACAGTTGTCTGGTCTGGAAATACCAGAGATATGATAGCATGAATACTACATGCATAATTGAAGCAAAGTAATCAAGCAACAAAATCACCTGCCAAGGATGCCCACTTGTACAACTGCATTGCTGGCTCAAGAGCTTTGGAAAGCCATGCAACTTCAAGTTTCTGCTTCCATCCAGCAAAATTGTCAGATTGATCACTACAATTATCGTAGATGTGAGGCTCATGCAATTTCTCATCCCTGATAACAGGTGAAGTTTCAGCTTTGCTCAAATTAGAGCTGAACACTTTATCCTCTCTCTCCACTTTAGGGTGTTGTGAAAGGCATCGATTTATAACGCCAGCTACATATTGTAGGTAAGATTCTTCTTTTCTCATTGAACGGATACCAGAATCTATAGAAAATCAATGGGATGCAGACTGTAAGTTCCAGAAAAGGAAGATGCTAAATATAAACTTGGTACAACCAATATGGAATCCTAATCAAGGTTAATCTACAGCATTAGACCACCCTTATTCTCATTAGCTTTTCCAAAATGTGATTACCAAACAAAGATTACACCCATTTCCAAAGTATCATAAGTTCATGTAGTCCGTATTAAATGAAGATTAGAGCTTGTTAATTCACAGTACAAACAAATCCATGAATTTTGCTTTCTTGTTCAAAAAAGAAAGCTCCTTTTCCTCATTAAGAGTATAAATTGAAGCATCCTTTTCCAGTTGACCTCATCAAAACCTAATACGAGCCTGGTCAAAATTTATCGGTCACTTGCAAGTTGAATACATGATTTAATAATGAATGTAAGCCCTGCTCCCCACTTCACTTCCTGTGGCACAAATGATACAGGCGATTAATCGTATCGCGCATCAATTCCCCTCAAAAAGAAACTAAAACGTGATTTTGAAAGGGAAGGATATCCCACAAGAACAACAAGCGCAATTCTTGATCCTAGGGTTCGAAAAATTGTAAAAATTAGAGGATGCAAGAGGAGAGAAGCGCGTACTGAGATGGAGGAGCAGCCGCTTCGCCATTTCCAGGTATAGCGCATGTGGCAATACAACTGACTAGCGAGAGAGAGAGAGAGAGAGACGGTGGCGAAGACAACTGTGGAGGCAAGAGATTTGGCAACGATATCCTTCTGCAATCTGCCGTTGATCGTGTCGTAGGAAATGGGGGAAAAGGGGGAAGACTCGTCACAATTTATTTTTATAAATGTCTCTAGAACAATCATGAAAATAATCAATTTTCACATCGGATAATATATAAAAGACAGTCCGTGCACTAAATTTTTATTATACGATATTTTATATTTTACATGAGATTACAAGAAATAATTTTTTATAAAAAATAAGATTTTTTATAAAATAAGAAGTTATTTCTAAGATTCAATCTTCACGTCTAATAATATATATAATCATTAAATTTTAGAATAAATCTATTGAGAAAAACTATGATCAAAATATTAATGGACTCTCTAAAGTATTTATTTTCGCATGATATCTTGATGCAATAATTTTGAACACCCTAATTATTAATATTTTATCCGTTAGAGTTTACTCTTTTTTAAAAAAATACCTCTTCTTTAAAAAAATAATAAAATATTTAATAAAAAATCTTGGAAAAAATTAAAATGGTGTTCCAAATTAAAAATATCATATTAGCACGTCTTTTTGTTAAAAAAAAAGTCAAATAAATATTTCTCTCATAATTTTAATTATTTCGAAAAAAATCTTGAATTCAGTGCTATTGTATAAAGCTAGCGTGTAGCTTTTACAATATCTAATCACTAGAGTTAACTTTTATATATTGTAAAAGTTAGCTGATAATTATTTTAAGTTGTAGAAATTAAACGCTAGTTTTTATATGTTTAATTATGATTAAATGATATTCATTTAAAATATAATAAGTATCATGTAGTTTTTATCGTTTAGTTTGTTCATTGACATGTTATTTTAATCAATTATCACTCCTAAAAGCAAAAAACAAATGATATAAAGTTACAATTGTAGAAACTAGCAACTACTTTTTATGAAAGCTATATGCTAATTTTACACAGTCGATCATAATCAAATAATATTTATTCACAATCATTTATTTTGTTGTTGAAATGTTGTTTTAATTAGGTTATTGAAACTCCCCTTAGTTTTTTTTTAAAAAAAACACATAATAAAACATAAACTGCGAGCGTCACTTATTCTTACTTCCATGATAATTTTTTAGTTCAAATTACATAAACGGTTCCAAAAGTAAACATAACTAAATGTGGAATTAAACGAGGTCTTCGAGTTGTGTTGCCATTGTTCCAAGTTGGTCATTGCCTCCTGCCTCATTCGTCCCGTTGTCTGAAAAAAAAAATTAACATATGTGAGTCGAAAGACTCAGCATATTCAAAATCGTATTAATGCATTAGTTAGCGTCTATAATCTAATGTACTGAGAGAGACTTCATCCTAAGTAACTTGGAATATTCCTACTAGCATACTATGAACGTAAGCATGACATAGACATAAGCATGAGGGCATAAGCATAAGCATACTTGTATGACATAAATATACTCATAAGGATAGACTTAGTCATAAGCATATACATAGACATAGGCATAAACATAAACATAAGCATAAATGTAACGTAAACTTAAGCATGAACACGAGCATAACGTGAACATAGTTGCATGTGTACTTATAAACATATTGTTAGGCGGCCTAGTTATACTTAGCAGTACCATAACATAAGTTGTTGATCAGATAACTACCCTAGCACTAGGTTGGTAGGGGTCCGAACTTAGGACCGGAGTCCCCCTTTATTTTGGCGCACTCACCGGGCTTAGGTCCCTGGATTATACCACCATCCCAGAACATATCTTAATTGATTCTGGCAAACTCATCGGGCTTAGGTCCCCGGATCATACCATCATCCCAGAGCATATCCTAATTGATTCTGGTGTGCTCACCGGTCTTAGGTCCTCGGATCATACCATCATCCCATAACATGATTTGGCAAGCTCCCCAGGCTTAGGTCCCCGGATCATGACTTAACTAATAATAAGATTTGGTACGTTTTCCCGGGCTTAGGTCCTCGAGTACAACTAACCACATCCATTACATAAGCATAGACATAAGCATAAACATAATCATGGTCATTGCATGACATGAATATAAACATGTACATGTGCATAAATATAAGCAAGTTCATTTCAGGAGCACTTACACTTATCATGACGAGGAAGAAAACATGGGCTTAACTAAGCTAAATCCAAACCTTACAAATCTATAAAAGCTAACGACGCTAAACATACATGAACTTGAGAGACTAAAATAAAACATGTTATGAGATAGGCATAAGGAAGCTTGTATTGCAACACCGTGTTAATTAACTCTTAAAACAAAATTTAATCTCAGCTCTAAAGTATCTAAAACTTACTAGTCCTAATAATTCATGTGGGTATGAAAATCTCCCCAACTTCTAAGGGTGAACCAATAACAAAATATGAAACAACTTGTAGAACAAGATCATGATAAATTAACCTCTAAACCGAATTTCACAAGACTAAAGATACTAAACTAAAGCATTTATATAGTTGAAAACATACACAATTCATATGAACCGAACATGATATCATAGCAAGAAGCCGATCAAAACCTTACAAACTACATTAATCCGAATCTACACAAGTCATAGGAGGTAGTTTAAAACACTATCAATGGTTGAGAGCATGCACAATTTGTGTGGTCGAAGCATGATATTATAGCAAGAAACAAATCATAACCTTACAAGTTATAGAAACCGAAACTTCACAAGGCTCTAGTAGCAATTAAATGCATTAACATAAATGGAAACATGCACAATTTATAGGTCCATAATGTGATACCATAGCAAGGAGAAACATGCCAACCTCATACGTTATAAAAATCGAAACTTGATATCATAGCAAGAAAACATGTCAAACTTACAATCTATAAAATCTGAAACATCACAATACTATAGAAACTAATCTAACACAATAATATGGTTGAGAACATGCCTTAAGTGCTTAGCTATTACTCCTTGTCTTCCCTTAAAACTCTAGCACCATTGGAGAAACAAAGGATCGAGAAATCTCCTTAGGGCCGACAACAACAAGAAGAACAAGTGGCGTTCTAGGTGAGGTTTTTATATAAGGTGGTTAGGACTTGGTCTAGTTTTTTATCTACTAAACTTTTATCCCTATCATTTATCCATATTCATAATTATCTAAATTTTATATATACACATATAATTTGTATGTGATAATATTGTAGTTCTTAGTTATTATCTACAACATATGCATTTTATAGATTATGTATATACACGTGAGTCACATATAAGTTCGTATACTTTTATTTTATATATATATATATATATATTCATATTTCATAGTAATTATATGTATATTTTACCTGTTACACGTTATATATATAATATATTAATCTTATATTTTTCTCTTATTTTTATTTAATTAGATATTTAATATTATTATGTATGGCTATAAAATTTTATATACATATTTAAGTATAAAATAAATATTTATATCCAACAATTTCCTTAATAAAATTGATCAAATTAAATTCCATAAATGAAAGCTAACTAATTAATTAAAGTTAACTAAATCTATATATTTAAATTAATAAATTAAATCTAAATTCTAATTAAATATAATTAATCTAATAAATAACCTTAATTAAATAAAATTCTAAATTTAATTAAATTATAATTAATCCAATAAATCCTCTTAATTAAATAAATCTGAATTCTAATTAAATTATAATTTAATCCAATAAATATCCTTAATTAAATAAACACTTTCGGACACTATAATTATCACTTAAATAAATAAAATCAAAATGATATAAAATTATTGTTGTAGAAATTAACATCTAGTTTCTACAATTGTAGAAGCTAGTTGTTAACTATATAGTCAAATTATCAGATAATGTACTATAGATTACAAGTTGTAGAAGTTAGATGTTAATTTCTACAATTATAGAAGCTACTTACTAGTTTGGTTCGATTGTTGGAGATTGCTATGTTGCACAAGATTTGCAATGTTACGTTAAGAAAATGATTGGTTCATCCCTCAATGTACATTGCGATTAAGAGCCATCAAGGCATCAGTTACAAACTGATGTTTCCTTTTTATAAATTTATGCGTCCAAGAGCAATCAAAGGGTGAGCATCGAGGAGGTAATCACAGGCAAAGTGAAGAACATTCGGTGCAGAGGGTTTTGGTTCATGAACTTTGTGGAGAGCTGTTCAATATCGTTACATGATCGCTCTTCCGACATCAAACAGTAACCAAGTTCATCTCGGGAGATCATTGTGAGTTGTTTACATGCTTTATTTTTATGTCATGTTAGAAACGACATTGGTATCAAAGTAGTGCCTTAGTTCTAACAAATGCATGAAACTTATCTCTTCATCGAAAAAAATTGCTTTGTCGTCGTCGCCAGGCAAGATTGCGACTGGGTCATGATCTGCCGTAATTGTCGAGCCTTGAGAGGTTGTTGGCTATCAGTTTATGTGGTTGGAGAGTGTCGATGACCACATCAGAAAGTCGACAATCGACAGTCGCGGCAACCGCGTTCGCCACGATAATCATGTTCGTCGTAGTAGAAGAAGTGAGCGTCACAGTCACGGTAGAAAAGAGAAAAAGTTTAATTGATTAAAATTTAATAAATTTTAATCGATTCCAAAATTTATGTAATCGACTAAACTAATAAAGTATAGTAAATTTATGATCTGTGTAATCGATTACATAAAATTTAATCGATTCGATTTAAGGTATTTTAATCGATTAAAATGAAATAAAAATCATGATCGGTGATCATGCATTTACGTGAACAAAAAGTAAATCATGCCTGAAAAGTTGCTTATTTATTTAAATAAACGATTGAGATTGATTAATCAATCTGTTCACTATTTAATCAATATAGATTAATTAATTAAGATTCAATTAATTGAAAATTGAACAGATCAGCTTTTATCCAATTAAATCTAGATCTGGCGTTAGTTGATTTAAATAGATAAATTTGATTCAATAATATTTAGATCTGGTTTAAATCATTGGTTGATTTAATCAGATCAATTTATTATTGAATTAATTGGGTAGTTTGAACACATGGGTTGGGCTAACCAAATCAGACCAAATTCATTCTAATAGGCCGGATTTGATCAAATTTGATCAAATTGCCTAATGGGTTAGAATTGATAAAAATAAAGATTAGATTTATTCTTATGGGTCAGACTTAATCCAATGGGCATTTAATTCATCAAACAGACCTGAGTTTGATCAATAAATTTGAGATTAACTTAAATAGGCTTAGATTTAACAATAACAAAATATAGATCTGAAATCTTTGTCCAATTAGATTAGTTCTAACGAGAACAATGGACTAAACTTAAGATCTAGATTCCTGATCGACCAATCTAATGGGTCAGTCGACTTAAACTCCTGAAAATTGAAAAGACTTATTTTTCTTGATTTATAATGATGGTTCTATGTCTGTATAAATTGAATTAAACTGATTTTATACTGGTTAGTCGATTTTATACTGACTTATTTAATTTTAATTTTTTAGATGACACGGACGATTACCATATTGACTCGTCGCGAAGTGCAGCGAAACCAGCTTAAAGAGGAGATTTAGGAGATAGAATATAACTCTACTTATCCAGTCGACATACATGTCAGACGGCTTGATAGACTATTTTGAAAACTTAAGCAAGAAGAGTTTTCAATCCTCAACAATTATAGGATCTGGGTTTGATGTGTTCATTGCCAAAGTATCCTAAGGTGATAACAGACTATGTGTGAGGGTGTCATGAAGGACGCGTCACATATTCAGAACTATGTGAGGAACTACTTCACCATATGGGTGAAGAGAATCCTAAAGAGTCTAAAGAGGACCTGGAAATGTTCGAGAAAGATTCAGAAATGAATTGATGGAGAATCCTGAAACTGTCTCATCTGAGATTAACCCAAATCAGTCTAGGTTGATAAGGTTAATGTTAGTTGCTATACTAGTATTTGTCATAATAGGAGTGGTGTTGGCCTATATAGTTTATTAAAGTTCTTTTATTATTACTGTCGTTATGTACGAACAATATTAGTCATTTGAGTCGTATAATAATTTTTATCGTTATGTACGAATAGAGTTATGTTATAAAAAGTTATATTATGTGTTAACAAACTTGTTTATGATTAGTTCATATCTTTTTTATTTGTTCATATTCAATGATTAGTTCATTTGATATGATGTGTGTAATATAATTGATCAATATTGATTGGATTGACACATACAAATGATAGATAGAAACATAGTTATCACTTGATTTTGTAAACCAATTTTAATTTATACTGAATCAATAATTAATTACATATATATGAATTATATTGAAATAATAAATAATGTATTTATTTATGTAGATTATGACAATTAAAACATCATAGCTAAACTCAATAAAAGAGAAAAATCATATGGAGATAACTACAAAATCTGACACCTCAAGATACAATACGTTCTTGAAGAACAAGAAGTTCTAGAGGTTGTAAATCAATTTATGGATGAACCGGCTGATGGTTTTACAGCACAGCATAGACGTGACCTTAATGCCTATAAGACATGGAAAAGGAAGGACTCCACTGCTAAGGGAATATTGATTAGTTCAATAGTAGATGACCTACTATTGAGTATGAGCCATTACCATCGGCTTATACTGTCTGGGTAACCCTTAGAGAGAAGTACAGTGGAGTAAGTCTCAATAAGCTCTGTCAGCTAACAATTAAGTTTGATAGCTATAAAAAACACTCAAATGTTACCATGGCCCAACATCTAAGGGAGATAGGTAACATAATTCGAGAGCTTAAGACTGTTGGTCATGCATTGACCGATGAACAATAGGTTCAGGCAATTATCCGTTCTCTTTCTGATTCATGAGAAATGATAGCAAAACCTTTCACATAGTGAGAGTATCAAGACTTTCACTAATATCTCACGCCATGTTGAACTTGAGGTGGAGAGGATTGAATCTGTAAGAATTTTTGGTTAAGCTTTTGTAGTTGAAGGTTTTGGTTCCAAGAATAAAAAAAATGGTTTAAGAAAGGGAAGGGAAAAGGAAAGGAGGCTAATGTTATTGCAACGAAAAACCAAATCAAGAAGAAAGGAAAGAAATGTGGGCAAAGACCTAAGAGCAAGTTGGCTTGCTACAACTGTGGCAAGAAGGGTCATTTTGCTCGGGATTATACTGAGCCTAAAAAGGTAAATCCATCTTTATCTTCTTTCCATGAGCATTATGTTGCAAGTACAGTGTTGTTAGCTGATTCCTATCTTTTGTGGATTGTAGATTCAGGAGCAACAAACCATGTAGCTCATGATCGAGTTACATATGTGAAGTACCGTCGGGTACTAGCTGGCAACAAATAAATATATATGGGAAATAATGCAAGAATTGAAGTCAAAGGAATTGACACTTGCAAGCTCAACATACGTGGTGGATGAACCTTGTTTCTACATGATGTCCTGTATACTCTTGAGATTTGATGAAATCTGATTTCCATCATTTGTCTTCTTAATTTAGGTTATTGTGTAAATTTTTAGAGTTGTTGTTTAGAACTTTGAGTTAAATCTACGTTAATTGGGCATGGTTATGTAACAAATGGTTTTATGATTCTTGATGTAAAACCAAATAATAATGATGATTGTTTTTCAAACATTGCTCTTACTAGTAATACTGATGTTAATGATGAAATTTGGCATGCTAGACTAGGTCATATAGGACAAGAACAAATAAATAGATTAGTTGAGGAGAGCCTTTTAGGCACTCATGCTAAGAGTAATTTGTCTATATATGAGCATTGTCTTGCTGGAAAGGCAACTAGAAAACCATTTGGTAAGGCTATTAGGGCTAAATCATCATTGCAATTAATTCATTTGGATATTTGTGATCCAATGAATCTGAAGGCTAGAAATGAGAGTTTTTATTTTATTACATTTATTGATAACTTCACACATTTTGGTTATGTGCATTTGATTTCTCACAAATCTGAAGCATTAGACTGCTTCATTCGTTACTTGAATGAAGTCGAGAATCAATTAGAACGTAATGTTAAAATCTTGTGCATTGATCGTGAAGATATATATTTATATGATCAGCTCAAAACAATGTGTAATGAGAAAGAGATTATTAGATAGATAACTATCCCTAGAATTCCATAATAAAATAGAGTTGTTGAAAGAAGAAATGAGACTCTTCTTGAAATGGTTAGATCTATGATGGTGCAGAAATTTGTCAATCTCCTATTGAGAAAATACATTATTAGTTGCAGCCTATATACTTAACAAAGTGTCTTCAAAGTCAATTTTATCTACCCCACATGAACATTAGATAAACAAAAAGACATATTTAAGTAATCTAAGACCTTGGGGGTCGGCTGCCTATGTTATGATTAGGGGAGTCAAAAATGAATCCGACCCAATGACCCAACCCGAGTCGACCCGAAAAAATTCAGGTTCGGGTTGGACATTTTTGGGTTTGAGTCGGGTTCGGGTTGGAGGGTTGGAGAGTTAAAATTTTTTGGGTTGGGTTGGGTCGGGTCGGGTTCGGGTTGACCCAGGTTGACTTAAATATAGGGTTTAGTGGGTTTTTTTGGGTTAAATCAAATTTTATTTTGAAAATTAAGATATTTTTATGTATATTAATATCATGTTTGTATGATAATGATAGAGTATTGAGATAAAAGTGAAGAATTATAGGAAAAATAGTTCAAAAAGTCGTTTTGAATCAGATTTTCGGGTTATCTGGGTTGGGTTAGGGGTGATCGGGTTGGTCGGGTTCGAGTTCGGGTTTAGGTGTTTTGGGTTGAACTCGGGTTCGGGTTGGGTTCGGGTTGGGTGTAAAAAAAAAACTCAACCCGACCCAACCCAACCCGACCCACTCGAATTGACACCCTTAATTATGATAAAACTCACGAATATGAAAAATTATGACCCAGAGATAAGAAGTATATCTTTATAAGGTATTCTGAGACTTCTAAGGGTTATGTTTTCATTGGTGAGCGACAAGATGGAACCATCTTTGAAATAGAGTCAAAAGATGCTACTTTTCTTGAAACTAAATTCCCAATACGAGGTGAAATTGATAAGACTATTCGTCTATATGAGATAGAGGAGGAGTATAATGTTTCTTTATCAATAAATCAGGAGATGCCTGAAAGAGACAACATATTATTGCCTCTGTTTTCAAAGATCAAATATTAACATGAGTGGCTACAGAGATGTAGATTGGATAGGAGACCTTGATGACAGAAAATCCACATCTACCTATACCTTCTTGTTAAATGGTAGCGTCATCTCATGGAATAGCAAGAAGCAAGCTGGTGTAGCTCTGTTGATAATGGAAGCTGAGTATGTGGCTTGTGCAGCGGTTGCGCAAGAGGTTGTCTGGTTAAGAAGGTTCCTGAAATATCTGAAGATTGTTGAGGACAGTGAGAGTCCTGTTACAGTATACTGTGACAGTCAAGCTGCTATAACTTTTTCCAAAGATCTCAAATATTACAGCAAAAGTAAGCATATAGAAATTAAGTATAATTTTATAAGGGATATTGTTAACAAGAAAAACATAGTTCTTGAGTGCATCCCTACACGTTATATGCTTATCAATTATTTACTAAGTCATTGATTAAAGAGTTATTTCAAGAACATGTGAAGTCTTTGGGACTTCGAAGAATATAACTTAATATAAAGATATTTTGATAAATGAAAAATATCATGATTTATTCAGTGTATATATATTTGTTACATTTGAAAAAAAAAATCTCAATAAACATGTTGACAGATTGAGATTGGTCCACTCACATGGGCAATCATCTCTATTTGTTAAGTATAAATAGAGGTAAGATCATTACTTATAGGATAGTTTATGTAGCTATGAATAGAGACATGTCCATAAGTTAAGATCACCTTGATAATTGTATCAAAATAAGATCATTTATGTAATGATTGGAATAAATACACCCACCATTTATTGAATCTGTTTAAAGCCAGAATAGAATTCATATGTTGAATTCAGTATTAGATATTAGGTATGTCTAGATCAAAATTTGTACGATGTTGAATTTTAGAAAAAACATGCACTCTTTTTAATAAAGTGAATAACATCATAGCATATGATTCATACCACATGTACTATGACGACAAGAAAGGTAGTAGGAGAATGGATCCCTCACTAGTAGAATTTTGGCTTTTTACTTCGTATATTCACTGAAGTCGTAGATAGATAATTACCGAAGTAGACTCACGTGAAGTAATAGGGTACTATTTTACTTCATCGTATTACCGAAGTCGTATCCAGGAAAAAAATGAAGTCTTTGACCGGTTCAAGGAGCCAAAACCAGTTCGAAGTTGGACCGATGTTGAAGTAAAAAAAACATCTTTTACTTCGTTTGTTTTGTAAAGTGTCGAAGTAAAAAATGATATATAACTTCATGATTTAAATGTATTACTGAAGTAAAAAAAATAGCTTTTACTTCATCGGTTGTGTAACGTGCTGAAGTAATAGATGATATGTAACATCACGATTTATATTGATTGGCGAGGTAAATATAATCTATAACTTCACTATATTTTTTATTTATTGAAGTAATTGGTATTATGTTACTTAATAGTTTATATTTATTAACAAAGTAATTGATTGTCAAGACTTCATTGTTTTGTATTATACTGAAGTAATTGATATGATACGACTTCGCAATTATTAAACTGCGATGAAGTAAATGTTACCTTTGACTTCGACACAATTTTAATGTGATGAAGGAAAAAAAATATTTTTCACTTCATCAAAATTAAACAATATATATATATATATATATATATATATATATAGAGAGAGAGAGAGAGAGAGAGAGAGAATTTATGTGTTGCGGTGCTTATGCTGCGGTGAAAATGCGGTGTCATCCACGTCAGCTGCGGTGAAATGAAAATGAACGAAAGAAAGCAGCGCGTGAGAAAAAAAAAGAAAAAGCAGTGCAGGAGGAGAAAACAAAAAAACCGCTTGCCACCTCCTCAACCCTAGCGCCGCTCTCTCCCATCCCCAAGATCTGCTCTCTCCCTCGCCGTGCCTCTCGCCCTCGCCGCACCTCTGAGATCTGCTGCAGCTCTCTCTCGCCGCGCCTCTGCAGCTCTCCCTCGCCCTCGCCGCGCCTCTCGCCCTCGCCGCGCCTCTGAGATCTGCTGTTGCTCCTCCCTCGCCGCGCCTCTCGCCCTAGCTGCGCCTCTGAGATCTGCTGCAGCTCTCCCTCTCCGCGCCTCTCACCCTTGCCGCTGCCTCTCGCCCTTGCCGCACCTCTGAGATCTGCTGCAGCTCTCCCTCGCCGAGCGCTGCTCTCTCCCTCGCGAAGCTCAGCTCTCTCCATCGTCGAGCTCTGCTCTCTCCCCTCTCCTGCCGCCGCCGCGAGTCCCCTCCAGCCTAAGCGAGGTCTATTGAAGTTATCCTTGGTTAAAGTTTCAGTTGTACTTCGTATCATTTATCTTTGGTTAAAGTTAGATTGCTTTTGAATACAACCATGCTTGTCTTGGCTCAGCTTGGTTTCCATTCCTATGAACAGGTCTATTGAATTTGCCAATTCAACATTCCGATCTCTTACACAGGGGAATCCTTGGTTAAAGTTAAATTGCTTTTGAATACAACCATGCTTGTCTTGGCTCAGCTTGTTTTCCATTCCTAGTTTATTTTACTATGATGTATGCTAAAATTATAGTCATGTTCTAGGGTTGATAATTGCTAGTTGATAAAATTCGATTTATAATGTAATTGACCTAGTGTGAGATACTTGGATTAGGAGTTTCATTCCTAGTCATTAACTTGATCAATTGACATTTGTTTTGTCTTTTTTATTCAATTATAAAAATATATAGAGTTGAGACTAATATATCATATAAAAAGTGTTTTACTTACCAGTGTTGATATAGTGACTTCTAAATATTAGAAATGTAAGGCTACATAGTGTATCACTTTTCATCCTAATAATGTTTTCTCTCATAAGCAACGTGTACTTGATTTGTCACTATCTATGCTTATGCCTATGCCTATGGAAAGACCTTTAATTTCATGTTTAACTTAGATGATGTTCTGTTAGAATTTGATGCATCTATATCATAATCACTTTTATTGGAAGAATTTTTATTTATATCATGTTTATGATTTATTTATCTATTGTCAAATAAAATGCGAGGGCGTCCAGAAATGGAAGAAAATATAGTTGATGATCAGGAATTCATTCCCCAAGTTGCAGATGATCGAAAGCCAAAAATTGGAATGGAATTCTCATCTCTAGAGGATGCATATTCGTTCTATAACCAATATGCACGAGAAGCTGGATTTAGTTCAAGGAATAGCACGAGCAGGAAAAATAAAATGACAAATGAAGTGACATGGAAACAAATTGTATGCTTCAAAGAAGGACATACAGATCTAATGCGACACAATAAACATCCAAACTCTGATCAACAAATAAGGGAAAGAGCACGTGGCACAGTTAGAATGGGTTGTAAGGTAAATATTGCATTTGTCAAGAAACAGATGAGACCGGATTGGGTTATCTATAACTTTATAGAAGCTCATAATCATCCGCTCTCGACTCCATCAAAGGTGCATTTGCTACGCTCACATCGTAGTGTTTCGGCAGTCAAAAAAGCATTGACAAAATAATTTTCAGAGGCCAATGTACCAACTTGTCAACAAATGTGTTTATTAGAGATAGAGTATGGAGGCCTTGAATGGGTAGGTTGTACAGAAACTGATATTAGAAACTTTGAGAGAAATCTAAGGGATGAACAAAAGGGTATTGATGCTGAAACACTTATCGAGTTTTTTTTACATCTGAGCAAGAGAAAAATTCAGCTGTTTTCTTTGCCTACGAGACTGATTCTGATAACAGATTTAGTAGGTGTTTTTGGGCTGATCATGTATCAAGAAGGGCATATAGTGTATTTGGTGATGCTATTATATTTGATACAACTTATAACACCAACAAATATGGTTTGATTTTGGCACCATTTGTAGGAGTTAATCATCATCATCAGACAATTCTTTTTGGTTGCAGGTTTCTTAGTGATGAGAAAACTGAGTATTTTGTTTGGTTGCTTACAAAGTTCTTAGAAGTCATGCCTAAAGGTGCACCAAACATTATCATCACTGATCAGGATCCTGCAATGACAAAAGCTATTGCACAGGTTTTGCCTCAAACAGTGCATCGCTATTGTTTGTGGCACATATTGAATAAATTCCCAGAAAAATTAGACCCTTTGACTTTTCGAAACCATTATCACAGCATAGAGAACGTCATTGCAAATTCTTCAACACCTGATGATTTTGAAAAGTAATGGGAAGAGACTATCAAGGAAGCTAACTTAGAGAAAAATGATTGGTTGTCCTTGATGTATGAATTGTGACACAGATGGGTGACAGCATATTTTAGTCATGTATTTTCTACAGGAATGTCAAGTAGCCAAAGATCTGAAGGGTCACATGCATTTTTCAAGAAATATGTCTCAAATAAGAACTCATTAATAGATTTTATCACACGTTTTAATAGAGCACTGAGACACCAAAGACACAATGAGTTAGTTGTGGACCATATCGATATGAATGAGAATCCCAAAGTTAATACAACCTGGCCAATGGAAAGTCAAATGGTTAAGCTGTACACAAAAAAGAAATGGCTCGAATTTCAAAGTGAAATGATCAAGAGTCATAGTTATTATATGCAACAGACATGTATCGGAGTTGCCTCAGCAGTTTACCACGTGATAAAATTTCAAAGTTCCTCTTCCTCAAAATCAAGAGTGCTCACGCATGACAAACAAAGGGATTACATATTGTGTAGCTACACTAAATTTGAGTTTGAGGGCATTCCATGTAGGCATATGTTAGTTTTTTTTCGTATCAACCAAGTGTTTTATTTGCCTGATATGTATATACTCAAACGATGGACACGATATGCAAAAGTTGGAGCAATATATGCTTTAGGAGAGCAAAATGTCATTGATGATCCAAATTCAGAAAGATATTTGATGTCGAGGTACTCGAGGTTATCCTATAAAGTTTCAGTGTTAGTTGATGATGCATATTTGAGTAATGAGAGGACAACCTTCTTGGAAGAACAATTTGATTATATCTACAACAAAATTCAAGAGATGTCCATTAATACAACATGCAGTGATAGAAGTCAAAGAAAAAAAATCCATGGATGAGACACTTGGTATTATTGATCCTTCTGTAGTACGAACTAAGGGATGTGGGAAGAGATTAAAATCATCAAAGGAGAAATCAACATCAAATTCTAGGCTTTGTCGTGGATGCGGACATCGAGGAGTGTCACATGATAAGCGTAACTGTCCCAATTTGCAACGAGGGTATGTGTCGATTCAATTTTTCATTTTTATTATATTTTTTCTTACAAACAAACTTATTTGATTATTGTATATGACAATATGCCAATTATCAAATCAATTGAAGATAATAATCATATTAGTCTTGACGACACATATGAACCGGATTTGGGATCTATAACCGGTACTATCAAAGTTTTAATTTGTTAAATTATAGTGGTTTATTGTTTATTGAGATAATGAAATTAATAAATTGTCTTTATTTTGCAGGTTCAAACAACATGAGATAGGATGTTGTAATTATCTATGGTTGGTAATTTATTGAGATAATAAATTGTCTTTAAATTATAGTAAATTGTCTTTACCTAATTGTCTTTCTAACAAAGTATCTATGCATACTATCATACCATGCTTAGTACACCAATGGTCCACTTGGTTTACATACTATCTTTTTTTACATTATTTCTTGATGTACATATTTTACATACTGCTACCAAATCTCATGTTTTGATTGCCAGTGTAACTATAACCAGAAAACTCATGTTGGACAACAACAATTATGAATATTGAACTGTTACTTAGACAACAAAGCTTCAGAGTTTGATCCTCTACAAGCAGGAAAAGACAGGATGATGTTAGATGGCAGCAATTCACTTAAAAAGGAGTTAAAGGTCGTAATTCTTTCAAAAAAATAAGACGATATGATGTAATTGATTTGATCAAATGAATTAGAACCATCACCTAATTTTGCTGGTTCTCCATTGCACTTCAAATCTGTGCTAATTGATATTGATGACATCCATGAAAGTTGACTCCCCCAAACAATGAAAACTAAGGACTGCCAGATCATCAATATATAGTGAACAAGGTGTCAAATGTCAGCAACATCCACATTTTTACTAAGTCCACAATGATGGATGATTGGACAAATAGGATTTGTCAAAAAGACTTTTTGTATTGATTATTTTGAACTTTTTCATTGAGTTTATTGTGGCCTAGTTTTATCTAACGGCATATGCATATTGCTATATTCATGTCTAGTAATTGCTTAGTCTTATTTAGTCCTAAGTATTTTCTAATGGATGTAGCTTGACAATGGTTACTGTAAGGATGGCAAATGTAGCTTGCCTTGGATGTAGTTGAAAGCTACTTGATCCGGATGCAACTGACGGGAGCTAAATTTCACAAGCAAAGTTTACTAATGTAGCAAAGAATTCATGTTGCATTCCATAGCTCTAGTCTCCTGCACTTAGTTATCGTACTAGATGATGTGTTATTCCTAGTTAGGCCATGTATTGTATTACAGTCGTTCAGACATTTTGCTGTACTAATTTGGTGTCTGGTATCTTAAGGTTTGTTAGTACTATAAACACTATGAGAATATGTCCCAACTTATTCTACAAGGTTGAATGCCAAAGGACGTTTGGCAACTAAGATTCCTGTTGAGAGAACTTGTTTTTGCCTAAGACATGTAACTTTTTTAGTACACGAGTCTTTTATTTTATGCTAAATTTCATTTGTTTAGTGAAGACAACTAATTCTAAATTAAGATTGATGGAAAGATACTTTTGTTTTGTTATAAGATTACTGATTTCAAAACTCACATGTTGTATAGATTTCGAGTAATATTGCACCAAACATGACTAAGTTTGTAAAGGTGTAAAGATCAAATTTTGCCTTCTCCATTTGCATTGCCAGGCCATTGGACAAAAATGAACAACATGTTTAGAACGTGAAGCTATTGTCAGGTGAGTCATCAAAGCTTTTTACAAAATGTTAGTCAATGGCCAATGGCCAATGGCCAATGACCAATCTTGATGCTAGTCTTCGAAAAGGCTCATCATATTCTGAATGTTTTACAAAATGTTAACTGAATCTCTGGCAGTGTGTCAGTGCTAGAAATTGTTTCTCTAATGTTCAAGGAAAGAAAATATTTTTGTTACTGATTTTCTCTGTTAAGAAAAAGAGTGAAAAGACCATTGATTTTTCAGAAAGAAAACTAGATCATGGCCCCAAGTTTTTGCCGGTTTGCGTGCTTGGTCTGAGCCATGAAACTTTGCTAGCCCTTACAACATGTGAAAAACTTCAACGAGCTTACAAGAAATCCAACAGTTGCATCTTTTTCATCAATAAAGGACAAGAGTTGCTAAATTGCACCATCTGTGCATTGGCTATGAATGAAGAACAACTGATTCCTGCTTTCACTAATTCACCATCTGTGCATTGACTATTATCCAGTAGTTTTTACTTTCGGCATACTTACTCCCATCACTTTTTAGTGCCAATTACCTGTACACTAAGAAAGAGAAGTAACAAACTACAAGTAGAAGGCAAGATAAATGATGTCGAAGTAGGAAAGAACTGATCACCTGAGTCTTTCCAACAAATGTAATGGGTTCCAAACGTGCAACAAGAGGGACTCTAATTGTACAAGATTAAATGTTAAATTACCATGCAGAAGTCTGTCAAATACATTGATTCAACTTTGTCAAATACATTGATTCAACTAATAAAAAAGTTTACTGTCAAATTCATTCATCCAATTAAATAAAAAAGTCTACCATAAAATACATTCATCCAACTAAATAAAGAAGTCTACCGATTAATCACTAATATTAACAGAGTCAATTTTTTTTTTAATCTCTTCACACATCTCGGCGATCTTAGCTGTATTACGACGATATTCATCAGCTAAATCTAGCTGGCTTTTTATCAACTTCGCTAGTTCTTCAGTCTGCTTCATTTTTTTACCAGAACTTGAGGATGGAGTTGAAGTTGAACCCAAAGTTTAGCTTGAACATTTTTGGACAGTAGGGGCAAAGAAACCATGTTGTCTCTCCTTGTATGAACTAAAAGCTCTTAATGCTTCCTCTTTACTGAGATATGATCTATGCAATGCGCCGCTATATTTGTTAACTTGAGTATTAGTTTCTTCCCAACTATCATAAACACTGGGATTCCGTCCAACAAAAACTACATATGTTTTTCCCTACATTACAATAAATAAACATTTCAAAAATAAATGCTAATCTTATAATACAGATTTTGAAATTCAAATAGGAAGCAAAAATCAAATCAAATGGCTAACCATTTGAATAATGAAATCCAGCTACGACACCAACCTATTTAATTCAATATAAAAGTTAAAATATGTTGAATCAAACATATTGCAAACAATAGAGAATTACATAATCCAAATATAATTTCCATCTGATTCTGTTAAGTGTTCCATCTATCTTAACCTACTTGAACATTATTCATTGCACTTGTAAAAACTTTGTCAAGTAACCAACACATGCACACTTGAGAAATCATATTAGTAACCACACAATATAGTCTGTCTTAAATTTTTAACCAAACATCAAGACTAGTTAGTTGAACTCGACCACTTGTGTGTGATTGTATCAAAGATCATCCTAATTTCTTAATTTCTCCAAGTATCACTTAATTGATCGAACTCGACCACTTAGGGAATAATTGCACCAACATGTATAATCTTCCTTGAGTAGTATAAGGATTCTATCTATACCAAATTTGAAAATTTATTATTCAGACATTGTGCTAAGTGTCAAGAATGGTGAACCAAATCCTTGGAAGAACATGGAGTTGAATTTTTATTTCTCATGTTTCTTTATATGTACTCCAAACTATATGCTTGGTAAGAGATGATATTTTAATGAAACTGATTGTGAAGGTGAAACTTGTAATGTGTGTAATGAACCTTGTTTGATACTATCCATTGAAGTGGAGGCTAACGTTAGTTAATACGGATGTCAAGAACTATGTGGAAAGAGTTTCTTATCTGCTAATTAATGGACCTTGTTCAAGGAAAAGATGAGAGGACATGTCGTCGCTTCTGCTAGGGCTCGCGGCAGAATAGAACCTGTCGCCGAAGAGAGGGATAGCTCGGCGCTTCTACAGGAGGGGACTCACGGCGGCGGCAGGAGAGGGGAGAGCGCAGTGCTCAGTGATGGAGAGAGCAGAGCTCGACGATGGAGAGAGCTGAGCTTCGCGAGGGAGAGAGCAGCGCTCGGCGAGGGAGAGTTGCAGCAGATCTCAGAGGCGCAGCAAGGGCGAGAGGCGCGGAGAGGGAGAGCTGCAGCGGATCTCAGAGGCGCGGCGAGGGAGAGCTGCAGCAGATCTCAGAGGCGCGACGAGGGCGAGAGGCACGGCGAGGGAGAGCTACAGCAGATCTCAGAGGCGCAACGAGGGCGAGAGGCACGACAAGGGAGAGCTGCAGAGGCGCGGCGAGGGCGAGAGGCGCGGCGAGGGCGAGAGGCGCGGCTAGGGTGAGAGGCGCGGTGAGAGAGAGCTGCAGCAGATCTCAGAGGCGCGGCGAGGGCGAGAGGCACGGTGAGGGAGAGAGTAGGTCTTGGGGACAGGAGAGAGCGGCGCTAGGGTTGAGGAGGTGGCAAGCGTTTTTTTGTTTTCTCCTCCTGCGTTGCTTTTTCTTTTTTTTTATCACGCACTGCTTTCTTTCGTTCATTTTCATTTCACCGCAGCTGACGTGGACGACACCGCATTTTCGCCGCAGCATAAGCACCGCAGCACATAAATTCTCATATATATATATATATATATATCTTAAAATGTATTAATTAGATTCACAAAATGACAAATATCATAACAATCTAGAAATTTATCCATCAATCCACAAGTATATATATATCCATAAATCCACAAGCATGACTAAAAAATACATCGACAAACCAAAAGTTTATCCACAGGTATGTATGCCCAAAAATCTATAATGTAAAATAAAATATTTATCCTAACGTACATAACCCATTTAGGCACCTAGATACGAGTAGATGAATTCGCTCTATTCACTTCTGACTTCATCATATTAAGATTGGTCCTGCTTCTCTACTCCGTGAGACCCTTGAGATTATAAATTAATCTAAATCTTATCCTAAGTAATCATTTAGCTGTATACTTGAAGTTCTGATCAGTGTCTGTTACTTTAACATGTTTTCTATTAGCTATGGATGATTCAGTCTATAGAACATAACTAGGAAAATGACTGATTAGAATGAATATATTCAAGCTAAAAAGGAAGATTAAAATTGATTTACATCTATGACATTTATTCACTGGTACTGGTTACATTTTTGTTCAATACATGAAATGCAATTGTGAATAATTGTATCTATTGGAGATGTTGAACATGCTCTTGACATCAGTCATAATGCGGGATTAGAGATGTTCATATTGATATAAATAATTTAATCTAGGCTAAATGCAAGTTATTGATGTCTCTGATTCGTTCTATAGAGCAGTTATGTAAGGTGTAATAATCTTCTTAGCAATTATTGCTCAATATGCTTGCTGTCGCACAAACCATTTACCCTAAAGTATGGATAGAATGCTCTTGTTTGGTCTTTGTGATTGATTGTTTTACTCTGGTCTTCGTGACTTGATCATCATATAGTATATGCGACTTATTTAGTCTTTGTAACTAATTAATGTTTTGGTCTAGCCTTCGTGACATGATCATATTGTAGTCTATGTGATTGACATGGTCTATGTGACCAGATAACATTTATGAATTAACTTGGACGAGTGAGAGATGTTGGAGATCGCTATGTTGCAAAAGATTTGCAACGTTATGTTGAGAAGATGATTGGTTCATCTCCCTCAACGTATATTGCAATTAAGAGTCATCAAGTCATCGATTACAAACAATTGCTTTCTTCTTATAAATTTATGCGCCCACAAGCAATCAAAGGGTGGGCATCGAGTAGGTGATTGAATTAGGAAATAATTATTATAAGTAAATAGTTATTTATTTCCTACTTAGTAGGGAATAATTATTATTAGAAAATAGTTATTTGTTTCCTAGTTATTAGAGAATAATTATTATTAAGAAATACTTGTTGTTTTCCTATTTTCACTGTAATGATATTTATATATATCATATGCTTTCATTAATAATATATGTGTGAATTCTATCGTTAATATGGTATCAGAGCGATAAGCTTAACAACAATTTTTTTAAAAAAAATTTCTTTCTTTTTCTCCTCTCTTCTGCGTTTCCTTTTTCTCACGGTTTTAAAAAAAAACCTAGCTTTCTTCTCCTTTCTCTGCCACTGACGCCAACGGGACTCGTCGCTGTCGCATCTTTTCTATTGTTCACCTGTTGCTGCGGCCAGAGGAGGCGTCGTCATCCAAAGGTAGCCCACCATCAGCCTTATCGCCATCAAAATAAAAGTTCTTGTTGTCCCTCCGTCGTCGACGCCCTTGTATCACCAGCCCCCCTTTCCCTACAAATTTAGCGACTCCACTGCTTCCTTCGCTTTCTCCTTCACGGGTTCAAGTCCATCCTGTGACACCTCCTTCATCGGTGTCGCCTTTTCTCGAGCTTTCTGTCCGACCGCTTCTGTGATCTCTTTAACTTTCTTAGAATCTTCTTTCTCCCCTATTTTCCTTTCTTATTTTTTTTGTCCTAAAAAAAATTCTCTTTTCTGACTTCCTCTTTTCCACCGTATAATAATTTTATTTTCTTCTTTCAAAAAGTCCATTAATAGTGAGGTTTAATTCCTCCTATTTTCTCTTTCTCTTCCTATTTTTTCTCATAGCAAGAGCAATATTATTATCTTTTTTCTTAAGTTTAAAGACATCAAATTTTATCCTTCTCTTTCTCCTCTCCTTTGTTTGTTTGTTTTTTTTTTAAGCAGCAGTCACATTATAGCGGTCTTTCCTTTATGAGTATTGTTTTAGCCATCTTCTGATAGGCCAAATAGCAAGTTTTTTTTTTTTCCAAATTTTGTTCAATAGCAGATTTTCTACATCTGCTCCAACATATGCAGCCTTCTCTCTCTACTGCTCTTATTCCGATAACAAGTCAGATTCCAGCCTTCAAACAACAACACCTCGTCTCCTTCTAGTTGTTGTCTTCTTTCATCAAAGGCAAAGTTCAACAAATCGTCGTTTTGTTGATCGCACTGGTGGATTTTGCTCTAAAAGAATACCCATCGATCGTCTTCTACAATGGTTGCCGCTAACGACATCACTCGCCCTCACAAATACTTCTAATTCATCTTCCAAACAATGCACGGTTGCGTGCTCTTCAACTAAGGCTGAACATTATGTCATTGCCTCTGCGACATCTGAGATCCAATGGATTAAGTCACTTTTGACATATCTGCTTCTTCCGGTTACCACGCTTACTGTGCTTTTCATTGATAATTTGGGTCTCCGAACTGCGAATTACTCATATTTCTTCTGAGGATCAGTTGGTTGATGCACTTACCAAGTCACTTTCTTTACCTTGGCTGTTTGCTATTTGTAACAAGATTTGTGTTATTTCTGGGACACAATCTTGAGAGAGCGTATTCTTAGAAAATAATTATTATAAGTAAATAGTTATTTATTTCTTAGTTATTAGGGAATAATTATTATTAGAAAATAGTTATTTGTTTCCTAGTTATTAGAGAATAATTATTATTAGGAAATACTTATTATTTTCCTAATTGATGTATTCTACTATTTTTACTTGCAATGGTATTTATATATACCATATACTATCATTAATAATATATGTGCGAATTCTATCGTTAATAGATCGTAGGCAAAGTGAAGAACATTCGGGCAGCAGAGGGTTTTGGTTCGTGAACTTTGCGGAGAGATTTTTGATATCGTTTCGTGATTGCTCTTCCGACATTAAGCGGTGACCAAGTTCATATTAGGAGATTACTGTGAATTATTTACATGCTTTATTTTATTTGTCATGCTGTTAGAAACGAGATTTGGAGATGAGATCCTCTGTCCCGAAAATGTTGTGTCCCTGTGTCCCAGCGTCGATCGGATGACTATGACATTTTCATGATGTACACTGTATCCTTGAGATGTGATTTAATTCGTCCGATCGGCATTGGGACATGAGGACAACATTTTCGGGACAGATAATCTCATCTCATTAAAAACGACATGGATAATCAAATGATGTAAACATATTTTGGACATCTCATTTTAAATGGGGTGCCCATTTGATTTTAATCAAAAATGAGGGGTCGATTTGATTTTTTTTTTTACCCCAAAATCTTTTATTGCACTATAGAATAATTTTAATTAAAATTATATTATTTTAAACTAATTTTGATAAAATTAAATGGATACAATTTAAATTAAAATTACTCCCCGTTTAAATCACTATATCCTAAAAATATATAGAGATCAGAGATTTTTGGATTATTTTATTAATCACGTGCTGCGCAACATGCGGCTCAAGTTAGCAGAGTTTCTCATAATCTCTCTTGCGTGCGCCAAACCCTAAAACCACAGTGATGCTTCTTTTACTTGGGATTGAAAAGCCAACGCCGCGAAGCTTCTCGTACCTTGTCGAGACCGCCACCCTCCTGCTCTCTCTCATCTCTCATCTCTCATCTCTCATCTCTCGGGGGCGCGATCGCAAGCGAAGACGAGACGTGAGTTCGATCTCTACTTCAGCTAAATGGCGGCGGCTAACGCGATCTCGGTCTCTGCTTTCGTCACCTCCCCTCGCCAGGTCTGGCTACACTTTCCCCATCTCGATCATGTTCTTGTTAGATCATAGAAGTCGGTAGCGAACAGTTTAACCTGATCCCGAAGGATCTGGGATTTTCGTGTATTGCTTCGATTTGCATGGTGTTGGTTTTGTGATTGGGTTTCGTCTTGGGCGGTGCAGCGATGGAGCATGAGGAGGAGGACGAGTGGCGGCGGCTATAAGCCGATGGTTGTTCGGGCGAAGGCAAAGGATATCGCTTTCGATCAGGAATCCAGGTCTTCCTTGCAGGCCGGTGTCGAGAAGCTCGCGGACGCTGTGGGAGTCACCTTGGGTCCCAGAGGTATGGCGGCTTCGTGTGGCTGTCATCTATTGAGAAACCATTAGATTGTTGGTTTTGCAGCTTCTGCAAGCACAGCTCTTTCCATGTCAAGAAGAGAACAAATAACTTCTCTTTTCGTGCTTTGATCATAACAATTAACTATTGTCATCTAAAGATTGAATATCACACATGCTTTTCTTTTACTCCTGTCCTACACTTCCTAATTAACTATTCGTTTTCCTCCAATTTTTTACCAAAAACAAAGGGAGGAATGTTGTTCTGGACGAGTTTGGGAATCCTAAAGTGGTTAATGATGGTGTAACAATTGCTCGGGCTATTGAGCTGGCTGATCCCATGGAGAATGCTGGTGCAGCTCTTATTAGAGAGGTAATTGAGCTTCTTTGCCTTTTCATTCACTTGGATGGTAGAAAGTAGGAAAGATAAGTAGTAGTTTTAGTGAGAGGAATGAAAAGAACAAAATCATATCATCCTTTCTACTCAGTTGTGTTTACTTTGTTGGAATTTCTTTCCCTTCATTTTCACCTGATTTGGGCAGAAATAAAATCAAGAAATTGAATGGATTTAATCTTTCCTCGTTTCATCTTCTTTCCAAGTAAAACAGAAGAAATTGAGAAATACGTCTTTTTTTCTTTTCAATCCTATTTTCAATGGTTGTTGCTTTCTGTGAAAGGTGGCCAGCAAGACCAATGACTCAGCTGGCGATGGTACAACAACTGCATCTGTTCTTGCTCGGGAGATAATTAAGTTGGGTTTGCTAAGTGTTACCTCTGGAGCAAATCCTGTTTCTGTTAAGAAGGGAATTGACAAAACTGTGCAGAAGCTAGTTGAGGAGCTCGAGAAGAAGGCAAGGCCTGTGAAAGGACGTGCAGATATCAAAGGTATTGGCTATTTACTACCAAATAAAGTGTTTGTACTGGTATGTGTTTTTATGTTTTTCATATAATATATGGTTCAGCCATCAAAGAAACATCTGTGCAGTGGAACAAGTTTGTAAACTTCACTCTCGTAAGCTTAGTTACTTTTTTCTTGGCAGCTGTTGCCTCTGTTTCAGCTGGCAACGATGAGTTTGTAGGTGATATGATTGCTGATGCTATCGATAAAGTTGGGCCTGATGGAGTTCTCTCTATCGAATCATCATCATCATTTGAGACAACAGTTGATGTTGAGGAAGGCATGGAGGTCTGTCATCTCAGACATGTTTTATCCTCTTGTTTTATCTTTTGATTGATTCCTTGTTGTTAACAACTGAGCATGTAATTTTTGCAGATAGACAGAGGTTACATTTCCCCACAATTCGTCACGAATCTTGAGAAGATGCTAGTGGAATTTGAAAATGCAAAGGTTCTTGTTACTGATCAGAAGATCTCAACTGTTAAGGAAATAATTCCATTGTTAGAGAAGGTAACACAGCTAAGAACTCCTCTCCTCATCATTGCTGAGGATGTAACTGGTGAGGCTTTGGCCACACTTGTTGTAAACAAGTTGAGGGGTATTCTGAATGTTGCTGCTATTAAAGCACCTGGTTTTGGCGAGCGCAGAAAGGCTATCCTGCAGGACATGGCAATTTTGACTGGTAGGCTAATTTGTTTCTTTTAGAACTTAATGATTTGGGATGAGTTAGTCTATTTTTCTACTGCAGAAGCTACTTATTTCATTAGGGATTTTTTAAATTAGCTTAGAAAATAATGCTTTAGGCAACAGTTAGTAGCACATATATGGTCTGGAAATCAAATAACCACATAAACTTTAGCAACCTTTACCTTTTCCTCTACATTAATGTTCTTCTGTCAACTATTGGTGTAGGTGCTGAATTGCAGGCCAAAGATCTAGGTTTATTGATAGAAGATGTATCTGTCGAGCAGCTTGGTACAGCAAGAAAAGTAACTATTTCCCAGAACTCTACAACAATAATTTCGGATGCTGCTACCAAAGATGAGATTCAGGCCAGAATTGCTCAACTGAAGAGGGAGCTTTCGGAGTCAAATTCTGTTTATGATTCTGAGAAGCTAGCTGAAAGAATTGCAAAATTATCTGGTGGAGTGGCAGTTATAAAAGTAGGTGCTGCAACAGAGACTGAGCTTGAGGACCGCAAACTTAGGATAGAGGATGCTAAGAATGCCACTTTTGCAGCTATAGAGGAAGGTATTGTACCTGGAGGTGGTGCTACATATGTTCACCTGTCAACAATTGTTCCTGGCATCAAGGACAGTCTGGAAGATCATGATGAACGTTTAGGTGCTGATATTGTACAGAAGGTGAGAGATATTGAATATCCTAACAACAAAATTATAAATTCATTCTTCAAGAATATGATTTGAATAGATTTAAGATGTACATCTTGAGAAAGGGTGAATAATGAATCTTTGTGTTGATAATTTTTAGTATAAATACCTAATAGCTTAAGCGTTGGTTTACTGGTCCCTCAATTACATGCAGAGTTGTTGTATTCTAGTACTGTTGTAACTCATGATCAAGTCCACTCATAGAATCAACCTGATCCAGTTCGATCCTGATTTTTGGTAACTTCGGGGATTAGTGCTCACTCAATCAGAGTTAACCATACTGTTGTGACATATGAACTCTAGTTTCTTGATGGAGTAATATAGCAGTTTTCCATATAAATAAAAACAATACTTTCTTCTTGAATCCACTCAAATTGTAGTGATTATGTGCTGCTTGGTGCATTAACTGTCATACTAATGTTAGCTTGTTAACTTATTTGATACATTGTGGTGGTAGATTGACAGGTATTTGAACTGCCATTGTCTTTTGTTTTTAGCTGATAGCTTTTGAGATCATTTACTACATTCTATCTTTGTCAATTTGAAATACATGCATGAATTGATTTTATACCTTCTTAGATTAGCTAATTTCTCTCATATTTGCCCGTGAATCGGTGAACTCTAGTTTATACAAGTTAACTAATACCGTTTGCTCAAGGAAACACAGTTGAACGGAAAAAAAAAAACATGTGAACTATCAAAGTGTGTTTAATTTCCCATACCAGCAAGTAATAAATATGCTTATATCTATCATAATTAATCTTGTGTGCCTATCAGTATCTTCCAGATATGGTTATGAAATTTGTTTAATATTCATCCATATTCATTTTCCAATTTATCTAAGTTATTTATACGAACACACCAAGATCCATCTCCTATATTCTTCCATATTTAACAGTATTTTTTGTAATGCTATCTACTGATGTTGGCCCTGTAAATATTTTTGTCATTTGAACATACCACCTAAATGTTGCTATCATGTTAGAGTTAGCAGCTTATTTGTAGGATAATTGCTAATAAGATATATTCTGCATCCGAATGATCAGGCACTAGTGGCACCTGCAGCTCTGATTGCCCAAAATGCAGGAGTAGAAGGAGAAGTTGTGGTCGAGAAGATCCTTGATAGCGACTGGGAGATTGGCTACAATGCAATGGAAGACAAGTATGAAAATTTACTTGAATCCGGGGTAATCGATCCCGCGAAAGTCACCAGGTGTGCACTCCAGAATTCTGCCTCGGTGGCCGGAATGGTTCTCACAACGCAGGCTATTGTGGTGGAGAAGCCCAAAAAGAAGTCTTCTGCAAAGTCACAAGCCAAAGGGCTCGCTGTCTGATTGCTCAAGCATTTCGACCTCCCTGTTGGTTTAGTTGAACAAGTCAGCTCCCGTCTTTCTTCTTCATCAGTCTTCTCCAGTTGTTGAGTATAATAAGTTCGGTTAATACTTTCCCACTGTTATTCCTTTGACGGCATAAGTTTCTTCAATCTCCTTTAGTTATCGTGGATCATAAATTTGGTTAATACTTGCCAACTGTTATTGCTCTGGAAGTACAAGTTTCATCAGTCTCTTCTTCTTGGTTATTATGAATCATATTTTTTATTAGCACTAGCCCACTGTTGCCATACGAGATAATACTGAGTTTCAAATTAGATTTTGTTTGATCCAAGTGAATGGATACTCTTCCCATCAAGCCTTCATACAGTGGAAAAACAGAGATGGAAACATCCAATTGAAATTTCAAAAAGAAAAAACATCAATGACTTGTACTATTTAAGGCTTTGAACAACAGATAGAATGAACTATTAAACTTGAAAACTTACTGTAATTAAAAGATAGTAAAGAATCAAATTCAGACCTCCAAAATACTGTGGAGTTGAAATCGATGTCTACTTGCTTATTTCCTCCATCATCGTTTCTTTCATAAGCATCGACCTGTGGAGATGAAGAAAGATCGCTGATTCATGCAAGCATTTATGTTTGATTATGTACCAAGAACAGCACGCTTCAATTACATTCTTAAAATGAGAATGCAATTAAGTCTAGAAATACTATATCTACACCGAACTCGTACATCAGATTGCTAATATCATGCATTCGAATTCTTGACTGTGAGAGTTGTAAGTATATCCGACGAGTGACTCTGAGAATGACCCGAAACAGATCTGAAACCTACTATTTGAAAATAATTTGCAGTTGAATTAGTGTGTGATTGCTCTTAGAAACGCCTACAGCTCCATGAATAAAGAGAAGGGGAGGAATATCATTTTCTATATTTTTTATTACATATGAGCTGCTTCATATATACACATTAATATATGTTAATTAAGGAATAGATCTTTAATTAATTATGATTAATTGCCATCGTAATCTTTTTTTATATATACATTAATATTAATTAAGGAAGAGATCTTTAATTAATTACGATGGATTACAATTAGCCTATTTCCATATATACATTAATATCTCTCCCAATCTTAAAGTGCAAAATCTTTTTGATAAAGGTGGAATCCCTAAAAGGCAGGTCAAACCTAAGAAAAAGATAGATCCGCTATCTTAGCGGCCCCCCTAGTGTCGGCTCCATGGATATAGAGGGAGGTTCATACAGGTACACAGGCCATAGGCGCATAGCGGGGTAAACCCCAGGTCGTCAGTTCTTGAGAATCGACGTCTGACAATTATGCCAGAGATACCATGCGTCCACCGTCTGCGCTACGCCCTGGGGGCAAGGTCAAACCTAAGAAGAATGGCTAACGAGGTGGTCAAAATCAATGAGCGATTAATCTTCAGAGTCACCAATTGAGCCAGGGACACAGTTGAACGGACCATAGGGACGACCAACCCTCGAGTGGCCGGTCGGACCTTGGGATGACCCGTTCAAGCCTTGGATAGCCAACCCGGCCTCAATATGGTAGGGGCAATAAGCAGGAAAACCCAGCTAACCAAGCCTTTCGATCGGGCATATGGCATCCTTAATGCGAGCAAAAAAGCCGAGTGAAGACAGAGTCACTCAGCAAGTTCCGCAAGCCCGAGCGGGCGACGTTCTTGAGTAACAGCCGGTGAGCCTAGCGTGAGCCCCAAGGCCCAACAACTCCGTAATCTCTTTTGAAAGTTTGTGCCACGAGAGACGGAGAATATCCTACAGACAAACTACGCTTTCGAAGCTTCCATTATATCAAATCACAGGAATTTGTAGACATATTTAAGGGAAGGTATCATAGCCACTTTATGGCTTGTCCTTTCTTAGGACCACTTTGGAAAATGTGTAAATACTTTGAGATACGTGCATAGATACAACAATGACACTATAAGAAGGGGTCTTCATATACAGGCAAGGATATGTGATGTTCTATATTTTTACAAACTTGTTGCTACAATTATCTTTCACTATTTTCTTCTCCTAAATCACGCACTGACTTGAGCGTCGGAGGGTCAACACCGAGGATCCTTTCCCACGCCTGACACTAATGCTCTTTGTGTTATGCAGGACAATACGGAGTCTTCATTTGGTCAACAGCAGAGCCACGTTCTTAGCCAACCACCTTCATCGCTTTCAGATAGGATCATATTTAGTGTTGTCTATGAGAATCTCACCTACTTCCGAGACGTGAAGATGGAAGATACTGGACAGCTCACCATAGTGACTTTAACTCAAGAAGAGATGGAGATATTGTAGGTGCAGCGGAGGCCGGCAAGAGGGGGGTGAATTGTTGAAATCAAAAAATAAAAATACCCTCCTCGGATTTCAACTCAGAAATAAATCAGCAATAAAATAACAACTAAATTAAGGAGACAGAAAAAGAAACAGAAACAGAATTTAACCTGGTTACAACCAAGGAGGTTGTTAATCCAGGGCGATGAAAAGCTCTACTAGCAGAATCTCCTTTACTGTAGACGGAGAAGCCTTTTTACACTTAGAACGCTCACTTAGTTGCTAGGAATTGATTACAAGTTGGATGCTTGAGTTGTTATAGAATTCCTAGCTCCAGGGGCCTTTTTATAGCTCCTGGAAAGTCTATCCCGAGGGTCCAAGGCGCCTCCAGCTTGGTCAGCGGATAAAACTTTATCCGCATGCAAATGGTCAAATCTGACCTGTTGAGGGCGCCTTCAACAGGGTTGAAGGCGCCTTCCAGGGCGCCTTCAAGGGCACCTCCAAGCTTCCAGCTTGGTTTCTTCAGCTTCCGACGCTCCGTTCTTTTGGGTGATTGCGGCCAACTGGAATAGGGATCACCCGAACCCAATTCCCGGCCTTCTCCTCGAGCAGCCTTCCGTCCCGGCTTAACGTCCCTCGAACGCTATGTGTTAGAGTGTATACTAAAAGCCTAGCTTTTGATATAAACATTTATCTAGAAATAAGAATCACATTGGTCAAATGTCTACATTTATGATAAATGTAGTTGTTCAATTAATTTATATTGTAGATAACATGGTGTGTGGTGTCACACACAGAGGATCATGTTATCAGTACCTTATAAATTATAAACAGTAACTCACGACCATAATGGAAAGGAACAAACCATTGGAAGGTCGTAGTGTAATTAGGTATTAGTTTATCTTAACTATATAATTACACTAGTACACTTAGAGTGTATTGAGTAGGACCATTAGAGGTCATTTTTTTTATACTGACTTTATAAAGAAACAAAGACCTCAGTTATTATGGAAGTGTGTGCTCTTAATCCTAATATAATAACAAGCATATATATTTGATATTTATTTCTTTAATTTATCAATGAGTGAGATTTAGTTCGATGAATCAATAAGCCCGATAAAGTTGGGAAATGATATCACTTATAGTGTGTATTGTTGATTATAGAAGGAAACTGTGTCCTAGTGATCTAGGTTGAGAATGTCCTCAAGAGGAGCTCATAAGGATTGTCATGTTAAACCCTGCAGGTGGACTTAGTCCGACATGATGATAAGGTTGAGTGGTACTACTCTTGGACTAAGATATTAATTAAATGAGTTGTCAGTAACTCGCTTAATTAGTGGACATTTGACATCTTAAACACAGGGAGACTAACACACTCATAATAAGAAGGAGCCCAAAATGTAATTTGGGATTGGTGCGGTAGTTCAATAATAGTTCTTTAGTGGAATGGATTATTATTGATGGAATTAAGTTGTGTGTTCGGGGCGAACACGGGAAGCTTAATTTCATCGAGAGACCAAAACCAATTCCTCCTCTCGGTCCCTATCGTAGCCTCTTGTATATAGAGATTTATACCCACCACATACCCACCTTCTTACCCAACCAATAGGGGTCGGCCAAGCTAAGCTTGAAGCTCAAGCTTAGGGCCGGCCAAGCCTAAAGGTTGGCCTTAAGGTGGTCGGCCAATAGCTTGGAGCCCAAGTTTAGGTGGCCAGCCACATCATATTTTAAAAGAGAGTTTAAAAATTAAATCTTTCCTTTTAAAGCTTTCTACAAAAGATTAAGAAAAGATTTGAAATCTTTCCTTATTTGTAGATTGAAAGGAGATTTTATTTTTAAGAAAAACTTTCCTTTTTGACCATGATAATAATTTAAAAGAGAAGTTTAAAAATTAAATATTCTCTTTTATTAGTTTCTACAAAAGATTAAGAAAAGATTTGATATCTTTCCTTATTTGTAGATTGAAAAGATATTTTAATTTTTAGAGATAACTTTCCTTTTGGAAATTATCCACATGTTTATAAGAAGAATTTTAATTTATAAAATTTCATTTTTATTAACCAATCATGAAGGGATAAAAATTATTGGAGAAATTTTTATAAATTTCTAGAAACAAATTAGGAAGTTTTAATTCTTGTGTGAATTAAATTTTCCTTGTTTTGGGGAATTAGAAGTGGCCGGCCATTATTATTAAAAGAAGAAAATTGTTTTTTAATTAAAATAATTTTTCTTTTTTATGACAAAAGAATTAAGGAATTTTTTATTAAAATTTCCTTATTTGTCAAGACCAAGGATTATAAAAGAGGGGGTAGAGGTGCCTTCACGGGTGATCAACTCTATTATTCTTCTCCTCTCTTTTCCTTCTTGGTGGTCGGCCCTAGCTTCTTCCTCTTCTCTTCTTCTTATGGCCGGCGGCAACCTCTCTTGGAGCTCTTGATGGTGGCCGGTTCTAGCTAGGAGAAGAAGGAGAGAAAGGTGGTTTTGTTTCTTGCATCCCTTGGAGCTTGGTGGTGGTGGCCGGACCTCTACTTCTCTTGGAGAATTGTGGTGGCCGAAACTTGCAAGGAAGAAGAAGGTGCTTGGTGGTTCTCATCTCGGAAGATCGTTGCCCACACAACGTCCGAGGTTAGAAGAGGGATACGGTAGAAGATCAAGAGGTCTTTTTATAAGGTATAACTAGTAATTTTTCCTTTCCGCATCATGCTAGTTATTTATGGAAATAATACCAAATACAAGAGGCTTACGATTCTAGTATTTCGAATATGTTTTTCGAAGTTGTGTTCTTTTATTTTTCTTTTCCTTGTGATTTGATTGTTCTTTTGGTTGACCTAAAGTTATTTTAGGAAATTAAATATTAGCTTTCCATAAAAGGTTTTGTCTAGTCGGTGGTGGTTGTTCCCATATCCAAGAAGGCCATGTGCCTCGCCACGTCAGTACTGGGAACCAATTATGGAAATTAATATTTAATGGAATTAATAACTTAGGTGATTTGGATCAAACGTGTTAAGTTCCGCAGGAGATCCAAGTCTAAACCTTAAAGAACAAATAGATTAAGTTTTGGATCAAACGTGTTAAGTTCCGCAGGCGATCCAAAATTTAATTTAAAAGAACACATGGTAGCTAGGAAAAGGTTCAGACCTTTGTACAAAATTTTTGTACAGTGGAACCTCTAGGTTTTCCGAGTAGCAACCAACAATTGGTATCAGAGCTAGGGTATTGCCTCTGTGTATTTGGTATTAGTTTAATTATGCACACGTCATACATAATTTAGGCAGATTAATAGTAGGATGTGCTAACTTTGTGGATGCAGGATCCAACTATTATGGCTTATAGTTATTATGTGTGTGATTGGACCCTTGGACATGTCAAGGATATTTTATTGTGTGTGCATGATTGTATTATAAAATACAGCAGGAGCTGTATTTAGTTTTATTAGGATTTTATTTTTTGATCTAGATACATGTACATTCCTTCGAGGAATATAGGATCGAAAAATGTAAAATTCTATTTATGTCGCGGATCGAGTCTTGCAAGGCGTGGAACCTTTTAAGGACCAGAGGCGCAGCGGAACAAGGAGCAAGATGGATGCGACAACTAGACCCGGTGGCAGTGGCCAAAGATGGCAGCAGCTAGGGTTGGTGACACACGGAGGACAGCAATAGATAAAAGCCATAATAGTTGAAAATTAGTTTTTCTATTTATTGCTTTTTATGCTGTGTTGTGTGTGCTTGTTAGTATGCATATTTAGTAGGCTAGCATAGTTAAAATTCCTCATTTATAAATAACTAAGTGGGAGAGAGATTTTTAAGTAAATCCCATGGTCTCCATTACTGGTTTGTAAGTGATGCAAACAAGCTTGCGCGTTGGCTCTGAGTGCCTTCCTCCATAACGGATGAGCTTGTTTGTGGATCACTAGAACATACTTCCATTTTGGATGACTATAGGAAGTTAATTAAGAGCGTGTGATCTTCCCCAACGGAAGGGGCATAATCTTATTAATGGACTTAGTGTCAAGTAATGGTATACACTTAGACACATTTAATAGTATCCTCCCCAACGGAGTCACTACTATCACTTGTGTGACCAAAAGGAAATCAACTATTGATTTGTCATAAAACTAGATTGTCAATATAATAAAATTAATAAACCCCTCTTACAAATGTTTGAATTTGTATACGTCCACACTAACGTGGCATACAAGATTCATGGTGTTTGAGGTAATTTTATTTGTCAAAAAGTTATATTGACAAGATAGTCAATGGGTAAAACCCTCCTCTTACAAATGATGAATTTGTATCGTCCACACTAACGTGGCATGCAAAATTCACGGTATTTGAGGTGTTGGTAAATTTAAATAATATTGTTTGAGGAATCAATGTTATTTTAAATTCAAAGAGTTTTGACCAAATATTTGATCAAAGATCAACTATTAATTTTATTCGTTATAAAGTAAAGTTGACGAGATAATAAAATTAATGAATAAAATCTCCTCTTCGATTTTGTATACACAAAATTCATGGAGATTTTAAGGAGTTGATCTTGACCAAATGTTTTTGAGATTCTTAGGATGTTTGTCAATCCCTAGTAGTCATACTATAGAAAAGACTTAGTAGTCCCAATTGTAATGATTGGAAATAGGACTTGGACATTAAGGTAGACTGTCTTCTTAGAACTAAGAACAATTTAGGTGTATTTAATTCATTAGTTGAAACATGCCTAGTGGTGTTATCTACCAGAACCTGGAGTGTAGATACAAGATGCCATTAATCATGTCTGCAATTCATTGCAGGGTTCCAGGAAACCCGACAACTAAATGAAAGGTAAATCACCGTCCACATGGGCACTACTGTAAAAGTGGTAGCTGTTGCAGTGGGAGATGTTTATCCTTTGATAAGAATAAAATATGGATTTTAAGTAATTGTCTTTACGTACCAAGTTTAGAAAGAACCCGATTTCAGTTTCTAAACTATTATAGATATTGTGTCTATTTTGATAACAAAGTTGTTATCAAGAAAAATAGGGAAGTTATCTATTCTGGTATGATGGTTGACAATTTATAATCCAATAACTCTCACGATGCAACAAATGGAAATTAGTAACACATCTTCTAATTTTAAGAGAAAGTAACCTTCGGAAATGAACCAATTATATCTTTGGCACCTAAAGCTAGGTTATACTTAAGTAGGATTCATTGGTAGCTGATGAACTTTTGGGTTCATTGGTAGTGGAAATCTTTCCAACCTGCGAGTCTTACTTGGAAGGAAAATAACCAAGAAGCTTTTAAGTCCAAGGGGTATGGAGTCAAAGATATGTTGAAATAGGTTCATTCTTATTTGTGTGATCCTATGACTATCCAAACAAGAGGTAGTATTGAATATTTCGTCTATTTTATAGACAACTATTCAAGATACAAATAAATTTACTTAATGTACCGCAAGACTAAGTACTTTGATTAGTTCAAAGAGTACAAGGCTGATGCGGAGAAATGTTAAAGTAAATGTCACTATGGTAAGATCGTAGTGGCAAGTACCTCTTGGGAGAATTTAGGAGTCACTTATCAAAAGTAGGGATTCAATCCCAACTAACTGCACCTGGTACACCCCAACAGAATGGTGTAGTAGAAAGAAGGTAAAGGACTCTTATGAAATAATTAGATAGATGATGAGTTATTCAGAAAATTACCAAATTTGTTTTAAGGATAAACTCTGAAAACGAAAGTGAACATAGTACCTTCCAAGTTAGAACTCTCTACTCATATAGAATTGCTGAATAGGTGAAAACCTATTTTGAAGCATATTCGGATTCGGGTAATCCAGCACATATGTTAAAGAGAGACAATGATAAGTTGGATAGGAGTTCACTTGTTTGTAAGTTATCCTAGATAAACAAAAGTAGGTTTATAGTCTTAAAAATCAGAAGGTCATTGTTAGCATCAATGACTGATTTTTTAGAAAAGGACTATATAATGAACCACGTGCTCATAAGTAAATTTGTTCTTAAGGACATGTCTAACCTAGTACCAACTGTACAAGATGAGATACCACAAGAAAACTGCAACACGTATCACAAATTGATACACAATTACAGAAAGTGTCTTGTTGTAGTGGGAGGGTTGTTATGCAACCTAAATAGGTTCATGTTTTGGGAGAGTTTTTGGACTCGATCCCTGGAGGACATGAACCTGATCTCCGGTCATATGATGAAGCACTCCAAGATAAAGATGCAGCATCTTGGCAAAGAGTAATGAATAAAAGAATTAGAATATATGTATTCTAATAAAATCTGGAAGCTTGTAGAATCACCAAATGGTGTAAAAGCCGTTGGGTGTAAAAAGGTCTATAATAGAAAAAAAAGGGATAGACAGGAAGGTAGTAACTTTCAAAGTAAGGCTTGATGAAAAAGGAAACTTTTTCACTAGTAGTCATGCTTAAGTCTATCCGGATTCTTTTATCTATTTGGCAAGAGGATGTCAAGACAGCATTCCTTAATGGAAGTCTTGAAGAAAGCATCCATATAAAGCAGCCAGAAGGGTTTATTGCAAAGGGCTAAGAGCATCTTGTGTGCAAGCTCAATCAGTCTATGGACTGAGGCAAAGCTTCAAGGTCTTGGAACATCCGGTTTATCAAAGTAATCCAGATCTATGGATTTAGTAACCGGATAAGTCTTGTGTATACAAAAGGTGTGATGGAAGCGTGGTGGTATTTCTTGTACTATACGTAGATAACATTTTTGGTAGTTGGAAACAATATCAAAATGTTGTCAGAAGTAAGGGTATGGTTGTCCAAACAATTCGATATAAAGGACTTGGGAGAATGTATATATTCTTGAGATCAAAGTAATAAGGGATCGCAAGAAAAAATATATTTTATCCCAAGCTTGATACATCGGAAAAATCCTTGCTCATTTTAAGCATGCAAAACTCCGAGAAAGGTTTCTTACCTTTTAAGCATGGAGTGTCTTTATCTAAAGAGATGTCTCCGATGACATCAAAGGAGATTGAGGACATGTAGGCAGTTCTTTATGCTTCGGCAGTTAGATAACCTAATGTATGCTATGCACGAGATCAGAAATCTGTTTTGCCAAGGGCATAGTTAGCAGATATCAAAGTAACCCTAGACAAGGACATTGGACTGCAGTAAAGCATATATTAAAGTACCTTAGAGGAACTAGAGATTATATGCTAGCTTACAAGGCAGTTAATTTGGTCCCTGTGGGTTGCATGGATTTTGACTTCCAATCGGATAGGGACAATAATAAGTCAACCTCGGGGTTTTATGTTTACTTTAGGAGGTAAAGTCATAACTATGGAAGAGTGATAAGCATAGGTATTTTTCTGGACTCCACCATAGAAGCTTAGTATATGGCAAGCCTCTGAGGAAACCATAAAAGCTGAATGACTTAATTACCTCAAGATAGACTTAGATATGATTTCTAATTTGTCCAAAGATTATTACAATTTATTGTAATAATAATGGTGCAGTAACAAACTCGAAGAAACCATGAGTCTATAAGGTAAGTAAACACAATAGAGCGCAAGTACTACCCAATACGAGAAATCGTATAAACGAGGAGAAGTTGTTGCCGCCTAGAATGCATCAGATGATGACCTATAGATCTTTTCACTAAGGTCCTTAAGGCGAGAGCTTTTGATGGACATGTTGAAGGGTTGGGAATCAGATGTATGACAGCAGATATGACAGCTTAGTCTTTTAGTATAAGTGGGAGATTGTTAGAGTGTATACTAAAAGCCTAGCTTTTGGTATAAACATTTATCTAGAAATAAGAATCACATTGGTCAAATGTCTACATTTATGATAAATGTAGTTGTTCAATTAATTTATATTGTAGATAACATGGTGTGTGGTGTCACACACAGAGGATCATGTTATCAGTTATAAATTATAAACAGTAACTCACGACCATAATGGAAAGGAACAAACCATTGGAAGGTCGTAGTGTAATTAGGTATTAGTTTATCTTAACTATATAATTACACTAGTACACTTAGAGTGTATTGAGTAGGACCATTAGAGGTCATTTTTTTTATACTGACTTTATAAAGAAACAAAGACCTCAGTTATTATGGAAGTGTGTGCTCTTAATCCTAATATAATAACAAGCATATATATTTGATATTTATTTCTTTAATTTATCAATGGGTGAGATTTAGTTCGATGAATCAATAAGCCCGATAAAGTTGGGAAATGATATCACTTATAGTGTGTATTGTTGATTATAGAAGGAAACTGTGTCCTAGTGATCTAGGTTGAGAATGTCCTCAAGAGGAGCTCATAAGGATTGTCATGTTAAACCCTGCAGGTGGACTTAGTCCGACATGATGATAAGGTTGAGTGGTACTACTCTTGGACTAAGATATTAATTAAATGAGTTGTCAGTAACTCGCTTAATTAGTGGACATTTGACATCTTAAACACAGGGAGACTAACACACTCATAATAAGAAGGAGCCCAAAATGTAATTTGGGACTGGTGCGGTAGTTCAATAATAGTTCTTTAGTGGAATGAATTATTATTGATGGAATTAAGTTGTGTGTTCGGGGCGAACACGGGAAGCTTAATTTCATCGAGAGACCAAAACCAATTCCTCCTCTCGGTCCCTATCGTAGCCTCTTGTATATAGAGATTTATACCCACCACATACCCACCTTCTTACCCAACCAATAGGGGCCGGCCAAGCTAAGCTTGAAGCTCAAGCTTAGGGCCGGCCAAGGTTGGCCTTAAGGTGGTCGGCCAATAGCTTGGAGCCCAAGTTTAGGTGGCCACCACATCATATTAAAAGGATTTTTTAAAAATTATTTCTTATGTGGATATCATAGTTTTAAAGAGAGTTTAAAATTAAATCTTTCCTTTTAAAGCTTTCTACAAAGATTAAGAAAAGATTTGAAATCTTTCCTTATTTGTAGATTGAAAGGAGATTTTATTTTAAGAAAAACTTTCCTTTTTGACCATGATAATAATTTAAAAGAGAAGTTTAAAATTAAATATTCTCTTTTATTAGTTTCTATAAAAGATTAAGAAAAGATTTGATATCTTTCCTTATTTGTAGATTGAAAAGAGATTTTAATTTTAGAGATAACTTTCCTTTTGGAAATTATCCACATGTTTAGAAGAAGAATTTTAATTTATAAAATTTCATTTTATTAACCAATCATGAAGGGATAAAATTATTGGAGAAATTTTATAAATTTCTAGAAACAAATTAGGAAGTTTTAATTCTTGTGTGAATTAAATTTTCCTTGTTTTGGGAATTAGAAGTGGCCGGCCATTATTATTAAAAGAAGAAAATTGTTTTTAATTAAAATAATTTTTCTTTTTATGACAAAAGAATTAAGGAATTTTTATTAAAATTTCCTTATTTGTCAAGACCAAGGATTATAAAAGAGGGGTAGAGGTGCCTTCAGGGTGATCAACTCTATTATTCTTCCTCTCTTTTCCTTCTTGGTGGCCGGCCCTAGCTTCTTCCTCTTCTCTTCTTCTTATGGCCGGTGGCAACCTCTCTTGGAGCTCTTGATGGTGGCGGTTCTAGCTAGGAGAAGAAGGAGAGAAAGGTGGTTTTGTTTCTTGCATCCCTTGGAGCTTGGTGGTGGTGGCGGGACCTCTACTTCTCTGGAGAATTGTGGTGGCCGAAACTTGCAAGGAAGAAGAAGGTGCTTGGTGGTTCTCATCTCGGAAGATCGTTTCCCACACAACGTCCGAGGTTAGAAGAGGAATACGGTAGAAGATCAAGAGGTCTTTTTATAAGGTATAACTAGTAATTTTTCCTTTCCGCATCATGCTAGTTATTTATGGAAATAATACCAAATACAAGAGGCTTACGATTCTAGTATTTCGAATATGTTTTTCGAAGTTGTGTTCTTTTATTTTTCTTTTCCTTGTGATTTGATTGTTCTTTTTGGTTGACCTAAAGTTATTTTAGGAAATTAAATATTAGCTTTCCATAAAAGGTTTTGTCTAGTCGGTGGTGGTTGTTCCCATATCCAAGAAGGTCATGTGCCTCGCCACGTCAGTACTGGGAACCAATTATGGAAATTAATATTTAATGGAATTAATAACTTAGGTGATTTGGATCAAACGTGTTAAGTTCCGCAGGAGATCCAAGTCTAAACCTTAAAGAACAAATAGATTAAGTTTTGGATCAAACGTGTTAAGTTCCGCAGGCGATCCAAAATTTAATTTAAAAGAACACATGGTAGCTAGGAAAAGGTTCAGACCTTTGTACAAAATTTTTGTACAGTGGAACCTCTAGGTTTTCCGAGTAGCAACCAACACCGTGCATGCTCTTCACGCCCACCGGAGTACTCTTCCGCAGCTCTCTCGTCCTTCGGACTCACCGAGCCCGTCAACTCCCTTCCCGTGCCGTCCTTCTCGCTAGCTGCGTCTTCCGCTCGACTTCCTGTGTTCCTAAGCTCCTGCACACTCAGACACAGGGATCAAACACAACAGGACCTAACCAACTTGGTTGATCACATCAAAACTACCACGGGGTCCAACAATCTCCCCCTTTTTGATGTGCATGAACCCAAGTTCAAGTTAGGGTAACAAATAGATATAAAAAGTAATTTTAAAGAAAAATTACTAAACTAACAAGTTAAACATAATTTTTGCGCAACACTTTTTATAAAAACAAAGGAAATTTTAAATTTTATCTAACTCCCCCTAAACATTTATAAAAATAATAAAAGAAATTTTAAATTTATCTAACTCCCCCTAAGCTTGTACCTTACTCTCCCCCTTTGATCACAGCAAAAATGGGGTCTTTAAGTAAGTAAGGTACGCAATCTAACCCCGTCTCAGTCATTTCGATTTATTAAATCGCTTTCTAAAGACTTTATTCGAAGTAGAAAAAGAAAATAAAGAATTAAAAATGAAATTAGCAAAAGCATGTCCACTTGAAAAGAATGATAGTGTAAAATCAGAAAATGATAAATTAAAATTAGAAATTGAAAAACTGAAATCTGCTGCATGCTTAAATCAATTTCCAAATTCAAAATTAAGAATTTATGGTAAATTAAATTGGTATATAAGGAAGCATCAAGGTCAACTTAGGAAAATACCAAGAAACTATGTACCCCCTAAGTTTTTGACTAATCCTATTGGAAGGAACCTTTATTGGGTTCCAAAATCTGTGCTGAATTAATTTTTAATTAAAAAGCTTAAAGAGAGAAAAATTAAACATTGAAATTCTTTATGAAAGCTTTGTCTAAGGAAGTGGTTGTTGCTCCAATAACCAAGAAAACCTAGTGCCTCGCCACGACCTGGAAGCTAAAATATTGAAAGTAAATATTTAATTAACTTTCTGAAAAAGCATTAAACAAGAATCAAATAATCCTTTGAAAGGTTATCAAATATTTGTTAAAATTTCCTTAGAAATTGTTTTGAAATATTCTAACTTAAATTTTTTTTTGTTAGAAATTTTGTTTTGGAAAACTTCATTTGACTTAGACTGTTTTTTTTGGAACATTTAAAAATTTACTTAGGATTTTTTTTAGAATTTTTTTTTTCTCGGAAAATTCAATTTAACTTCGAAATTTATTCAAAAATTCATTTTTACTTAGAAATTTTTCAAAACTTCATTTTTACTTAAAAAAAAATTTTTACTTAAAGACCCCATTTTTTCTGTGATCAAAAGGGGAGAGTAAGGTACAAGCTTAGGGGGAGTTAGATAAATTTAAAATTTCTTTTATTATTTTTATAAATGTTTAGGGGGAGTTAGAAAAAATTAAAGATTTCCTTTGTTTTTATAAAAAGTGTTGCGCAAAAAAAAAATTATGTTTAACTTGTTAGTTTAGTAATTTTTCTTTAAAATTACTTTTTATGTCTATTTGTTACCTTAACTTGAACTTGGGTTGATGCACATCAAAAAGGGGGAGATTGTTGGACCCCGTGGTAGTTTTGATGTGATCAACCAAGTTGGTTAGGTCCTGCTGTGTTTGATCCCTGTGTCTGAGTGTGCAGGAGATTAGCGAGCCGACGGGCTCGGTGCGTCCGAAGGACGAGAGAGCTGCGGAAGAGTACTCCGGTGGGCGTGAAGAGCGTGCACGGCGTTGGAGGGACGTTAAGCCGGGATGGAAGGCTGCTCGAGGAGAAGGCCGGGAATTGGGTTCGGGTGAGCTCTATTCCGGTTGGCCGCAATCACCCAAAAGAACGGAGCGTCGGAAGCTGAAGAAACCAAGCTGGAAGCTTGGAGGCGCCATTGAAGGCGCCCTGGAAGGCGCTCTTGAAGGCGCCTTCAACCCTGTTGAAGGTGCCCTCAACAGGTCAGATTTGACCGTTTGCGTGCGGATAAAATTTTATCCGCTGACCGAGCTGGAGGCGCCTTGAACCTTGTTGGAGGCGCCTTGGACCCTCGGGATAGACTTTCCAGGAGCTATAAAAAGGCCCCTTGAGCTAGGAATTCAACAACAACTCAAGCATCCAACTTGTAATCAATTCCTAGCAACTAAGTGAGCGTTCTAAGTGTAAAAAGGCTTCTCCGCCTACAGTAAAGGAGATTCTGCTAGTAGAGCTTTTCATCGCCCTAGATTACCAACCTCCTTGGTTGTAACCAGGTTAAATTCTGTTTCTGTTTCTTTTTCTGTCTCCTTAATTTAGTTGTTATTTTATTGCTGATTTATTTCTGAGTTGAAATCCGAGGAGGGTATTTTTATTTTTTGATTTCAGCAATTCACCCCCCTCTTGCCGGCCTCCGCTGCACCTATAATAAGACTTATTAAACAGTTATCAGAGCAATAAAACTTATTGCCTACAATAAGACTTATCAGAGCAAAAATGTAAAATTCAAATTTAAAATAATATAAAAGGGGGAGCAACAGTTAAGGGGAGCATATAGTTGGCGCTAAACTTTAAATTCGTAGGGTTTACTTTAGCAAATTTGCTGTGTTAAAAGTGTTTATTTATTCTTAGCAAATTTGCCTGTGTTAAAATTGTTCATCTATTCATTTGTTTACTTAACTTTGAATTAGAGTTGCCATAATAAAAAAGGGGGAGATTGTTGGTGCGGGAAGCATCTGACGATCGAACTCGTGTTTTGATAACGGCAAAGGATTCAAAGTTAAGGTGTTTTGTAATATAACAAGTCTTCTTGAGGAATTCAGGAAAGTCCTAGCTGCGGTTAGGCAAAGGGAAAACCCTAGGGGGTGGTAACCCTATGCGGAAAGTCTTGGCAGGTCGATGACTTCAGGCAAAAGTCCTAGGGGGTGGTAACCCTAGGTGGAAAGTCCTGGTGTCGCGAACCAGTTGAAAGACTGGACTAGCCGGGAAGCGGATGTCCAGCAGAAAGTCCGGAAGCGTCGAGTGCTGAGCAAAAGTCTAGTCGATCTAGAGGATCGACTGGCAACAGGTAAATCTCCTGAGTGGAGTAGGTGAGAACGCGTTCCCCGTAGAGGGAACAGTAGGCGTTGGGTCGACCTAGGGTTTCCGGATGGAAATCTGAAGTCAGGCCTGGACAGTCCGGAGACTGTCAGAATATTGTTATCATATTCATACTATGGTTTATGCTAACTTTGTGTTGCAGGATATTGTTTGGGACTAACACATTTTGCAGGTACAAAGAAATAAAGTTCTCCTCGGATGAACAGTGTCCGAGGCGCCTCCATGGAGCTTGGAGGCGTCTCGGGTACAAAAGCTGACCTAGCCGCGAAACAGGGTTGAAGGCGCCTCAGCTGGCTCTGGAGGCGCCTTGGAAGGCGCCTTAAAGACTCTTGAAGGCGCCCTCAAAGGTGATAAGCGCAAACTGGTCAGCGCTCATCTGCACGGTGGACTCGGAGCTATGAAAGCGCCTTCGGAGGCTTCCAAGGCGCCTTGGATGCCCTTTATAAGGGGACTTCGAGCAGCATTGAAGAAAACAACTTCCAAGCTTCCATTCTGCTGTGTTCTGCTAAAGTACTGCTTCTGAAGTGCTGTTGCAACATTCCGATGACCCGGAGCTCAGATTTCTTTTCTACTACTGTTGTTGGTATAATTTTAATTACAGTTACATTTGTAATTAGTTTATAATATTCATACGAGCTTATAATTGTTGCCCACGGAAAGCGATCAAGGATCGCGGGCCTTCGAGTAGGAGTCGACCTAGGCTCCGAACGAAGTAAACGACTGTGTTCTTGTGTTTGTTTCCTTTATTCCGCTGCTTTAATTACTCTACGAACGTTTTACGATTCCGATAATTGAACGAAATAGCCACGAGCGCTATTCACCCCCCCCTCTAGCGCGTCTCGATCCAACAATTGGTATCAGAGCAAAATCCAACATGTTGAGTCCAAATCAAACCTAGTTGACATCTTTACAAAACCCTTACCTGAACTTGAGTTCAGTGCACTTAGAAGGCAAATAGGAATGTGTTGGGTAGAGTAGGTGTCTCATTTTATTAACTTGTTTTTTTAAAAAAATCTAGGAAAAATAGCTTTCAAAATTCCACTTTATTAGACTTTTCAAAAATTGGACTGAGCCTAAGCTTTCCCCCTAGAAATCATGTTCCCCTAGAGTTAAGCCAGAGCATCTCACAAGCACCTAGGTATACCTTGATTGTGTTTGAAAGACTTAGAACGGCGTGAGATGCATAGGGTACAGCCTGGACTCAAGAGTGCTTATATCTGTGCATCGAAATGAGTCTGAACGTTAAATACGCAATATACATCAATCAAGTTAAGTCTTCCAGCTCTAGTCAAATATATCTGGACCAAATAGACTTAACTTGACTAACCATGTGAAAGCTGTTGCCCTGTAGGCAATCAGCAAGTAGCTAAAGGTTAGACAGTTGGTGAAGGATACTCAGTTTTCTGGTTAAGCATGTTTTGATCTTTAGGGCTCTGATACCTCTTAAAGTCAATCTATTAAACTTGACTCATGCTTGGACTTAAGGACCAACTGACTTCCTAAATCAAACTTTTTAGCTACTTTGCTCCCTCCTAGCTGTAAAATTTAATAAGTATTGTCTAAAATTAAATACCAATATTTATTTTCAAAGTTTAAAACTTAGCTTACTTTGAATTCTAACTTTGTAAATTCCAAAGTAGAGCACAGTTTTGCAAAATTTAACTCCTTGCTTTCAGAAATTAAAGAAATGAGAGTTATAAACTATTAAGTGCTTTCAAAGTCTTGTTTAATCGGGTGTCTATCTTCGCTTATGTTTTTTTTTTATATATGGCAAAGGGGGAGAGTAGCAAAAATGTAAAATTCAAAATTAAAATTAAAAATTCAAAATTTAAATTCAAAATTCAAAATTCAAAATAAAAATTCAAAAGTTAAAAATGAGAAATCAAAATTCAAATTTAAATTCAAAATTCAAAAATCAGAATTCGAATTTAAATTCAAAATTCAAAAAATCAGAAATCAAAACTCGAATTTAAATTCAAAATTCAAAAATCAAATAAATCAAAATTCGAAAATAAATTAAAAAATAACAATTGGTATAAGAGCTCGTGGGTAGAGGGGGGAAAAATTTTACTTAGAAAAATTTCTAAGTAAAAATGAATTTTTGAATAAATTTCGAAGTTAAATTGAATTTTCCGAGAAAAAAATTTTCTAAGTTAAAAAAAAACTAAGTAAATTTTTAAATGTTCCAAAAAAAACAGTCTAAGTCAAATGAAGTTTTCCAAAACAAAATTTCTAACCAAAAAAATTTAAGTTAGAATATTTCAAAACAATTTCTAAGGAAATTTTAACAAATATTTGATAACCTTTCAAAGCATTATTTGATTCTTGTTTAATGCTTTTTCAGAAAGTTAATTAAACATTTGCTTTCAATATTTTAGCTTCCAGGTCGTGACGAGGCACTAGGCCTTCTTGGTTATTGGAGCAACAACCACTTCCTTAGACAAAGCTTTCATAAAGAATTTCAATGTTTAGAGGATAAAACTTTATCCGCACGCAAACGGTCAAATCTGACCTGTTGAGGGCGCCTTCAACAGGGTTGAAGGCGCCTTCCAGGGCGCCTTCAAGGGCGCCTCCAAGCTTCCAGCTTGGTTTCTTCAGCTTCCGACGCTCCGTTCTTTTGGGTGATTGCGGCCAACCGGAATAGGGATCACCCGAACCCAATTCCCGGCCTTCTCCTCGAGCAGCCTTCCGTCCCGGCTTAACGTCCCTCGAACATCGTGCATGCTCTTCACGCCCACCGGAGTACTCTTCCGTAGCTCTCTCGTCCTTTGGACGCACCGAGCCCGTCGACTCCCTTCCCGTGCCGTCCTTCTCGCTAGCTGCGTCTTCCGCTCGACTTCCTGTGTTCCTAAGCTCCTGCACACTCAGACATAGGGATCAAACACAGCAGGACCTAACCAACTTGGTTGATCACATCAAAACTACCACGGGGTCCAACAGATATTAATAAACACTCGAGCTGCAAGGATAGTACAACAACAATAGCAAGCGGCAGTCGAGTGCCGAGCGTTGAACAACCCAGCCATATCTGCTACTGGCCAACATGCTGAACATAGAACCCCACTGGAGGGCTCACTCGGGCCACAACCGAACCACCCTCAGCCGGGTGTTTAACCCCAAGTGCCTGTCCTACCGGCCTACTTGCCACTTGTGTCGCATTCACTAATCCCTTATTACAGGGTGTTATTCCAAATACCCTTGGAAGAACATGGCCGAGCGGAGAAGACGTAGGGGTCGTCTTCTGAAAATGTGCCCGTTTAGGATGCTCATAAAGGAAAAGCTCGTCAGGCCGATGATTCTCCCGAGCGAGTAAACATGCAATTTTCCCAAGAAATCCTTGATGAGCAGCTGCTAGCTCATTTTCGACCTCTGTCAATCGGAGAATATGGAGGATCGACTGATCATGAGGATCATTTACTCAAGTTTGACAATATAACTACACTCCACCAGTATACTAATGGAGTCAAATGCCGAATGTTTCTCACTACTCTATCTGGTTCACCGTAGAGATGGTTCAAGCGATTGCTGGTCGGATCCATATATAGCTTTAATCCAAGCAGCCTTCCTCCAACACTTTGCTAGCAGCCATCACTATCAGAAAATGACTATGAATTTGTTCTCACTCAAGCAAGTGCCCAAGGAGACACCACGAATATATATCAAGAAATTCAACCAAGTGGTCATGGACGTCCCATCGACCACTCAAAAAATTTGGGTAACTGACTTTTCATAAAGACTCCCAGATAATGATTTCTTCCGATTCCTTATCAAGAAGCCTCCAAGGGATTTTGATCATATGCTCGGACGGACTACAAAATATATCAATGCTGAAGAAGCTCAATCAGCTCAGAAGAAAGAAGTGATCCCCGAGCCTACTGTTGTTCCTGAGCGTCGATCGGTTAACAGTAATGTGCCCCTAAAAGGACCCCAAGCAGGCCCTCAATAACAACATCATGAGTCTCGACCGCATGCGGTCCAGCATATGGAAGTTGAGCGGACGAGATTCCTCAAGCCCCAACAGTGGACTCCAATGTGTTTTTCTCTTATCATCGCTCGACGACTCACAACACGAAGGACTGCTACTACTTTAATCTAGGGTCGCGTCAACCGACCCCTCAAGGATTCCCCCGGTGATCTCCCTCTCACACCCGCCAACATCATCGCCGATTGAGCAAGCCCCAAGGTCAAGGCAATATACCGGCCGAGCGAAACCAGCAACAACCCCAACAAAAAGATAATCAAAGACGCGGCTTAGGCATCGACTAAGCGATTGTCACGCCTTTCGAACCGGGAGGAAGAAAATCACGGTAACACTGCCCGAGGCGACATCAACATGATAGTAGATGATCCGACTGATGGTGACTCCAATCGGGCCAGGAAATCATACGCACGACGATTGGAGATCCATGTGATCAAGTGTAGCAAGGAGAAGACGCAAGGACCAAAAATTAGTTTCGATCCTCAAACTTGGAGGGAGCGGAAATCTCCCATGATGATGTCTTAATTATTAAGGCAGTGATTGCTAATTACAATATTCATCGTACCTTTATTGACACGGGTAGCTCGGTCAATATAATATTCAAAAAGGTATTTGACCAACCTTAGATAGACAAGGATGAACTCCAACCAATGACAACACTCCTGTATGGGTTCACAGGCAATGAAGTATAGCCGATTGACCAAGTCCGTCTTACTATTTCTCTCGGAGATCAAAGGGGGACGCCCCCTGGTGGGGGACGGGCCAGACAAATTTCATCATGGTGAATGCCCCCTCGGCATATAATGTGATACTTGACTAACTAGCACTGAACGAATTCTGGGCGATCGTCTTTACATTCTGCCAGAAAATTAAATTTTCAGTAGGTGACTCAGTTAGAGAGGTGAGGGGAGACCAACTGATAACATGCAAATCCTATGTAGAGATTGTGGAAGCTGAGTCACGGGCTGCTCAGAAAGCTGAACTGTTAGAGGTCAATGCAATCCAGGAGGCTTTGCCTACTTTGGTCTATGAAGAAAAAGAAAAAGTACAAATTTATCTCAGCTGATCGAAATCCACTACCTTCATTGCAGCCGATCTAAGCTCTAAGTAGAAGGCCAAGCTGGTTGTCTACTTGAAACACAATCGTGATGTGTTTGTCTGGGCAACACATGAGCTTTCAGGTATTTCTCCAACTATGATGCAGCATGACTTGCATGTTTGATTGGGTGCTAGGCTGGTCAGACAGAAGAAAAGAGATTTTAGAGTAGGGCAAAACCAACTTATCCGAGCGGAAGTCGAAAAGTTACTCAAAGCTAGAAACATCCGGGAATGAAGTGCACTTTCTGAGCTGGCTTACAAACGTGGTGCTAGTATCAAAGTTAGGCAACAAGTGACGGGTCTGCATGGATTTCAAAGACATAAACAAGATATGCCCTAAGGACTACTATCCTCTACCATGCATTGATCAAGTGATGAACTCTACCACAGGTTGTGAATTGATATGTATGCTGGATGTATACCAAGGATACCATCAGGTCCCGCTTGCCAAGGAGGATCAGGAAAACGTCAGCTTCATTACAGCAGGTGGAACTTACTGCTATAATGTCATGTTGTTTTGACTGAAGAACGTGGGAGTAACATACTAGGCTTATAAACAAGGTGTTTCGAGGGAAGATCGATAAAAACATGGAGGTATATATTGATGATATACTGATAAAATTCCTCCGAGCTGCTGATCTGTGTGTAGACATTGAGGAAACATGTCGAACCTTGAGGAAGTACGGTCAAGCTTAACCCAAACAAGTGCTTGTTCGGGGCTAGAAGTGGATGCTTCCTAGGCTATATTGTGACTAAGAGGGGAATCGAAGCTAACCCTAGCAGGTGAAGGCACTCCAAGATATGCCCCCGCCATGCAATCTAAAAGAGGCTCAACATCTGATCAGATGAATTATCATACTTTCCTAATTCATCTCAAGACCGTTCGACTGGAGTCTGCCATTCTTTAAGATACTTCACCAGGCCACAAAATTTCAATGAGACGCCGAATGTGATAAGGTACTAGAGGAGCTCAAAAGTTATTTATCCTCTTTACCTGTACTTGTGAAGCCCATCATCGACAAGCTGCTCTCGATCTATTTGTCTTCTACCGAGCGGGTTATCAGATTGACATTGGTGCGACAAGATGACAATAAACAACAGTCGGTGTACTTTTTAAGTCATTTATTAAAAGATGCTAAATGCAGCTACACTGCTCTTGAGAAGCTAGTGTACAGGTTTTTATTAGCCGCTCGGAGGTTTTGCCCTTACTTTCTTTCTCATCCTATAATTATTTTAACTAACAGCACACTGGGTCGAGTTCTCCTCAATCCCGAGGTGTCTGAACTGCTTATCAATTGGACAACGAAGTTAAGTGAATTTGATATATAGTATCAACCTAGATCGGTCATCAAAGCACAGGCCTTAGCTAATTTTGTAACAGAATTGCAAAATCTCGAGCCAAAGGAGACATGGAAAATCTACGTGATGGATTGTCCACCCAGTATGGCAGCGGAGTAGGGATCCTCTTAATATCACTGCGTGAAGATAAAATGCAACTATCCATCCGGATGGATTACCAGGCTATTAATAATGAGGCTGAATATAAAATTCTGATCGTCAGTCTATAGGTAGCTAAGCATGTGGGAGTTACTACGGTTCTCATTTACTCAGATTCCCAACTGGTGGTCCAACAACTCTCAGGTAACTTTGAAATAAATAATATGAGGTTGAAATTATATATCGAGGTGTTTGAAAGGTTAAAGGTGGGATTATAAGAAGTAGCAGTACAAAAGATTCTCCAGACGGATAATCAATCTGCAAATAAGTTGGCCAAGAAAACTAGTTTATCGGGCTCGTTAGCGCTAGATAAGCCTATTGAGCAAACACTACTGGTGGCTCATATCGAAAGACCAGTCCAAACAAAAATACAAAGTGACTGGCGAACGCCGTTGATGGAGTTCTTCCGAGTAGGAAACTTATCGGCCGATCGGGAGCAGCCGTGGTTGGTAAATGAGAGCCGGTCAATTTACATTGATAGGAGACCACCTATACAAGAGAGTCTTCTCAAGGCCCTTATTAAAATGTATTGGATCGGAGGACATTTAGTGTATTTTACAAGAAATACACCAAGGTTTCTATGGAAGTCATCCGAGCGGTTGATTGCTCACCCAGAAGATCTTATTAACTGGATATTTTTGGCTCGATCTGTAAGCAAACATAGCTCGAGTGGTGGGCACATGTTTATCATGTCAAAGGCATCAAAATATACTGCATCGACCCACGGAAGCATTGAATACCTCAATCATCTCCTATCCATTCGATTAGTGGGGCATGAATATTGTAGGACCTTTCCCAATGACGATCAGTCAGAGGAAATTCTTACTCATGGCGGTAGAATATTTCTCTAAATGGGTGGAATCCGAGCCATTGGCTAAAATAACGAAGCAAATGGTTATTAAACCTTTATGGCAAAGTATTGTGTGCCAGTTCGGTATCCCTCACAAGCTTATGTTTGATAATGGGAGACAATTTCAAGGACGGAAGATCAAAGAGTGGTGTGTGAGCTATGGCATCCTGTAAGCCTTCACGTCCATGACTTATCCTCAGAGCAACGACCAGGTGAAAGTCACCAACAGAGAAATTTTCAAAGGACTCCGAACTAAACTAGACCCTTGAGAGGGAACTAGGTTGATGAACTTATAAGTGTGTTGTGGGTTCATCGCACTACACCTAGAGAAGTCATGGGCATAACCTCGTTCCACATGGTGTATAGAGGAGAAGCAGTGGTACTGATTGAAGTTGGCGTTGAATCTGATTAGAGACAGTTGTATAACGAGGGGATTCCGATCAGCGCCTTATGGAGTTGGACTTAGGGGAGAAAATCATAGATAAAGCAGCCCTCGATTGATGGCGTACCAACAAAGAATGAAGCAAAGCTATCACATGAGAGTTATTCCTAGGTCATTTCAAGTGGGTGACCTGGCATGGAAGAGGATTAAGCCGATCAACTATGTCAATAAGTTAGAGCCCCTTGGGGGCTGACCATACAAAGTGACACGAAAACTCATCTCAGGATCCTATAACTTGCAAGATGAAAATGGAAAAACCTAGAGTGACCATGGAGTGCAAATCATCTATATCCCTACCAGGCTTGATAGTAAGTTTGTACTAAATTTGTGTAATTTGTACAAATTTATGTTCAACAAATGCAGACATTTGCAAGTAAAAAATGATCAAGTTCCAGACTCTTTGTCGATCGGCTGAGTTATAAGTGAGCATGCTCTCATACCAAGTCCCAGGCTTTCGGGTCAATCGGCCAAACTATAAGTGAGCATACTCTCACGCCAAGTCCTAGACTCTCATACCGATCGATCGAGTTATAAGTGAGTATGCCCTCATGCCTAATTATCCAGACTCTCGTGCAGATCGGTTGAGTTATAAGTAAGTCTGCTCTCACATCAAGTCTCAGACTCTCATGCCATTCAACCGAGTTATAAGTGAGTACGCTCTCACGCCTAAGTATCTAGACTCTTATATCTATCGACCGAGTTATAAGTGAGCATGCTTTCTTGCCGAAGTATCCAAACTCTCTTGCCGATTGGTCGAGTTATAAGTGATCATGCTCTCACGTCAAGACCAAGACTCTCGAGCTGATCAAGTTATAAGTGAGTATGCTTCCACGCCAAGTCCCAAACTCTTGTGTCATTTAACCGAGTTATAAGTGAGCATGCTCTCGCACCTAAGTATTCAGACTCTCATGTAGATTGATTGAGTTATAAGTGAGCATACTCTCATGCCTAAGTATCCAAACTCTCGTACCGATTGACCAAGTTATAAGTGAGCATGTTCTCACACCAAGTCTCATACTCTCGTGCCATTCGATCGAGTTATAAGTGAGCATGTTCTCAAGCCGAGTCTCAGACTCTCGTGTAGATCAGCCAAGTTATAAATGAGTCTGCTCTCACCCAAGTCTCAGACTCTCGTGTCATTCAGTTTAGTTATAATTGACCATTCTCTTACACCTAAGTATCCAGACTCTCGAGCCAATCGTCTAAGTTATAAGTGAGCACGTTCTCACAACCAAATATCTAGACTCTTGAGCTACTTGGCTTGGATCTCAAGTCGTCAAGTCGATCCAAGCCGAGCAGTTGAGCTAAGTAACAAGTGAACTTGATTTCACTATTGAGTGTTGGAACTCTCCCTGAATTTCGAAAAACCAAGGCAATTAAGGTTCTTTATAATGTTACTTGAGTAAATCAAGAGAGCGAAGTCTGAGAGATGAAAGGGGTACAACAGGGCTAAAGCATTCAAAGATGAAAATTCTAAGGCAAAGAGCAAATATATATAGTGTAGAGCATGAAAAGTTCCTTAACTCTTACAACAAGTCGCTGTAAACTGGAAAGAAACATTACATAAAGTCAGCGACGACATCGTCTGGGATCACTTCCAATATTTTTTGCCTTTTGATGAAAGTTTGGGGAACCTCGGTAGAGAGATAACCACCCTCCTTTAGTTGCTTGAGGGTCCCTTCAATGTCATACTCGAACAGTTTAATGGTTCGATCAGACAATATCTGGTTGAAATCTTTTGAGCGAAGATACTCAACCTTGTGAGCTTATCATCAATCGGGCTCTTCTTCTTTGAGCTTAACAAGTTTGGCCTTAGAGGCCTCTAGCTCAGCTTTTAGGGTTTGCAGCTTGGCATCTTTTTCATTCATTGATCGTTGATACTCCTTGAGCAGGAACTCATAGATCACTTGTTCGGCCATCCGGTCCACTTGCTCGGTAAGCAAAGTGGCTTCTAACTCTAAGAGCTTCTTGGTTAGGGCTCAGGCTTCTTTGTTCTTAATATCTAAGTCTTCAATGACCCTGAGTTTCCTGGCATTTACCAAGTTGAAGCGCAATTCAGAATTTAGGGCCTGCTTCCTCAACTTCTCAAGCTCGACGACTTGATCGTGGTTTTTATCCTTCTCCATGGTCAGTGCCCGCTCGGACCATAGGAGTTGCTCAGACTGACTCTCAAAGTCCTCCTTCATTTGGGGCACCTCGACAATTAGTTGCTCGACTAAGGCTTGGGAGGCTCCCGCTCCTCTGACCGGGGTTTGCAACTCTTTATATTCGTGACTTAGTTGGGCCAGCCTTTAGTATATAGTCAGGTCTTTTACCTAAAACTATTGAAAGAACAGAGCGATCAAGTCAAGCCGATCAGGAAATATAAGTACTTAAATACTATGCAAATTCACCCCCGTGGAATTTTGACTAAAACGATTAAACAACTTCTCAGGTGGAATGGCTGCCACCTTGGCTCTGCCATCCTCCCAAGTCTGGGCCAATGGACCTTGAATTTTAATTTTGTGCTCAGGGGCACGTGGCTCGTTTAGATTGAAATAGTGACATTCATCTATAGGCAATCTGAGGATGGTCGTAATTCACCTATGAATGCTTGAGCCAGTTGATTCCGAGTTGGACTTGCTCTTTGATTTGGAGAGAAGGGTCGAATGTATTAAGGAGAGACGGGTCGTTGGTTCTACTGGTGGGGGCATCGAAAAAGCTAGAGGTTGAGCAGGGACGACGCTGGTTGGCAGCTCGACCAAAGAAGGGGTCTAATCGGATGTAGTGGGAGTGTGTCGACCAGTTGCTCTCTCTAGAATGGTAGATGAAGAACTTTCTTCCCGCTCGGATGGTAGTTATAAGGTTGATGCTCCAGTAGCGTTGGACTGGGCCGATGGCACTCATCGGATGGGGGCCTCGGTTTGGAGTCTTTTATAGCACTGCCGCTATAGTAATGGCTCAGCAAAGATTGTGGACTCCGAAGAGATCGCTATGGGCATTAAAGAAGGGCACTCTAGAGGTAGTTCCTCAGTGTTGGCAGCAGCATCGCTCCCCACCATGCAGCTTGCCCCTTCCTTGCTGATCGACCTTTCAAAGGGTTCGACTGGCATGAGCCCATGGCTCTCTAGCTTGGCCGCCACGCGGGCCTCGAGTTCCGTATTGGCTAGCTTTGTGAACTCACTTAGCAGAGCCTTCAATATTATTCTAGCTGTAAAAAAAAAACAGTTAGATCTAAAAACAACAGAGGGAAGAATTTCTCACTGAAGGAGTCGGGCAACCGAGCGCAAATGAGACTTAGCTCAAACATGTATAGTACACCCTCAAGCAATAACTTATGAATGTAGTACTTTAACTCAATCAGTTGCGGCTTGAAGGTAGACTTACTCTCATCTATATTTACCCAACTCGGGAGGATTCGATAGCTCTATTTGCTAGCCAATGGAAAGGTGGCTCGATTTGGGAGTCGGAGGTAAAAATAATGTGACTTCCAACTCTTATTGGACGAAGCTATTTTGTTAAAGTACACGGTGCCCACTCGGATTATTTTAGATAATAAAAGTAATGAAAAATACGTGAATATAGGGGAATTTTGTACAAACGAAACAATACTACCACCCCACACAAAAAGCCTAAAAGAGTTAGGTACCAGTTGCTGAAGGGGAATATGAAAATATCTATAAACTTTGGAGAAAAAAAGGATATATCGAAAAGCAGAGGCCAACATAAAGGTGGTCCTTGAAAAAGGCTAGAAAGTCATCCGGCCGTGTGTGGGGACAGTTATAGGTAGAGGGGATGACAATCTGATAATCATAGGGGATGTGGTATGTGAGTTTCATTTGATCCACTTTATCACCATTGAAGTCTGATGAAATAGAGGTGTACCATGTTGGTGCAACATTCCTCAGGTCAAGGTTGACCTGGTTGACCAAGCTTGAGTCTTGGTTTGGATTTCGATGTTTGACAATGCAAGGTTGATTGAAGAAGAGTCAAGTAGGTTAAGGATGACCGGATACTTGACTGGGAAGTCCTAACTGGGATGTTAGGCAGGAGGAAAATCCTGGTGAGTGAAGTCAGGTGAAAGACCTAGTGAGTGAAGCTAGGCAATTGGGAAGTCCTAGTGAGTGAAGCTAGGCAGGAGAAAAATCCTGGTGAGTGAAGCCAGGTGAAAGACCTAGTGAGTGAAGCTAGGCAATTGGGAAAGTCCTGGTGAGTGAAGCCAGGCAAGAGAAATCCAGATGGGTCAAGGTTGACCAGACATCTGGTGAGAGTCCAAGTAGGTCAAAGGGATTGACCAGATACTTGGCGCGAGGAAGAAAAGTCCAAGTAGGTCTTAGGGAGTGACCGGATACTTGGCAAGAAGAGAAAAGTCCAAGTGGGTCAAAGGGATTGACCAGACACTTGGTGAGAGAGTCCTAGCTGGTCAAGGGTGACTGGATGCTAGGTCTTATGTACCAACAAGTCATGGTTGACTAGATGTTGGTTTAGGGGGCTTTGGGCTTGGCTTTGGGCAAAAACCAATATCTGGATTAATCAGCCGATTGATCCAGCAGGTTTGGATTAATCCGTGGATTGATCCAGCAGGTTTGGATTGATCCGTGGATCGATCCAGCAGATCTGGATCGATCAGTGGATCGATCCAGAAGATCTGGATCGATCCACCAATCGATCCGGTGAGTCCCCGCGAACAGAACCCCTCTGGATCGATAGGTGGATCGATCCAGAGGTCCCAATCGATCAGTGGATCGATTGGGACGCTGCTGCTTCGCGCGATAAGCGCTGGATCGATCCATGGATCGATCCAGAAGTTTTTCCAGAGTACAGAGGCGCTCTAGATCGATCCGTGGATCGATCCAAAGCCTCCCCGATCGATTGGGAGCATTCCAATCGATCGGGATTTGACCGTTAGCGTCGATTTAAGTCGCAGGCGTTCATTTCCTTCGGCAGATCTTCACCGATTCATTCCAGATTCATCACAGCTCCTCCCCAGCACTCTCTAAGCTCCTCACCGCCAGTTCTTGAAGGTTCTTGGAGGTTCATCCAAGTCAAGAGGCGAGTTGCAACGAGAAGAAGAAGAAGCTAGGGTTTTTACTGCATCTCTTGTAAGCTTTTGCTTATTCTTTACTACCCTTTCTTCTACTTGTATTGAGAGTCTTGTAGGGCTTCTCCGCCTTCGGTAGTTACCGAAAAGGAGTGTTTATTAGTGGAGGTGTCTGTGTGTGCGTGGATCCTTGGACTAGTCACCTCTTGTGAGGTGGATACCAAGTAAAATCCTATTGTTAGCATTGTTGTAGTTTGTTTCTTTGTATTCCGCTGCGCATCACTTTGAAGAAACAAGCAACGAAGCACGACGAGCACACGCGAAGCTATTCACCCCCCCTCTAGCTACTTTTCGGTCCTAACATACCACAGACTAGAGATAGCCATCGTAGGGGAAGGTGAGGAGGCCATGAGGAAAGGGAGATTGAAAGTTGAGGAAAGTAGGCTGGGACTTACTAGGCACGGATCGTCGATGGTGGTGAGCAAAGGACGAGAAAGAAGAAGGCGAAAGCAAAATCAAAGATGATACAATGTAGAGAAAAACGAAGGCCTTGGGCATTTATGGCTATCCAATTGAGTGCCATAAGAAAATGGGATTGGATCTGGACCATCAAATTTGAAAAGGTGGTTGTCACATCAAATCCTAACAGTTACCAATCATATCAAATACTCAGAGGCAGGAGAGTGTGACATGTGGCAGTAAATCATAGGGTGCATTTATAAGGAATGAAGGTAATCAACAGACTCATAATAAAGAAGCATACTCAGCATGTTTTACATTAATGATAAGGGATTTGGTCGATTTCCAAGAAAATTGGAATGACGTCAGCTGTAATTAAGCGGCACTGTTGTGAATTAAAACCTGCTCGAGAGAAAGAGGAAGCATAAGGCAGTAGTAGTTGACTAAAGTCGGTCGAGAAAAGAGCATTCTTGAAGCCACAATAAATAAAATAACATTCCTCTCAGCTGGACAGCAGTCGAAAAAGCAAACACTCAACCGGAGATAAGGAAGGTAAATAATACTGTAGGTCCAGTTAGTATGACTTGCAACCTTCTTCGACTAGACTTAAGGGGAAAACTTGTGATACGATGATAAAGATGGGCCCCTAAAAGGTAGGTAAAGGCCGGGGAGAACGGCTAACGAGGCAGTTAAAGTCAAAGAGTGGTCAACCTTCAGAGTCACCAATTGAGTCAGGGACACTTTCGAATGGGCCATAGGGACGACCGACCCTTGAGTGGCCGGTCTGACCTTGGGATGTCCCGTTCGAGCCTTGGATGGCGGATCGGACGACCGATCGGGCCTCAAGACGGTAGGGGGCAATAGGCAGCGAAAACCCAACTGACTAGGCCTTCCGATCGCAGACCAAACTTACAGCCTAATCAGGCATATGACATCCTTAATGCGAGCAAAAAGACCGAGTCACTCAGCACGTTCCATGAGCCCCAGCAGTCGACGTTCTTGAGTAACGGCCAGTCGGCCCAGCGTGGGCCCCAAGGCCCGATGGCTTTGCACTCTCTTTTGGAAGTTTGTGCCATGAGAAATAGAGAATATTCTGTAGACAAACTGCACCTTCAAAGTTTCCATCATATCAAATCATCGGGATTTGCAGACCTATTTAAGGAAAGGTGTCAGAATTACTTTATGGTATATCCTTTCTAAGAGCACTTTGGAAAACATGTAAATGCTTTGAGATATGTGTATAGATACAATAGTGACACTCTAAGAAGAGGTCTTCATCTACAGGCAAGGGTGTGTGATGCTCTATATTTGCACACTTGTTGCTATAGTTTTCTTCTACTATTTCTTCTCCCGAATCTTGAACTGACTTGAGCGTCGGAAGACCAACACCAAGGACCCCTTCCCTAGCCTGGCATTAATATTTTTTGTATTATGTAGGATAGTGCAGAGTCTTCATTTGGTCAATAACAGAACCACGTTCCCAGCCAATCACCTTCACATCTTTCAAACATGATCAAACGTTATAGACAAGATCTTGAAATTGCAAGGAAGATGAATTTTGGTAAAAATGTCTACGATTTGAGCTTGTGATGATATGTGATGATATGAGAATCAGCTGTAGTAATACCTTTCTCGACCTTTTGACTAAGATCAAATGTAACTATAGTACTATGAGTGGCATGATGTCGTACCAAAAGACAATCAATCTCAATATATTTTGTGTGTTCATGGAAGACATCATTGTGAGCCAGGGTTGCCTCAACAATATCAATTCTTAATGCCTTAGGCAAAAAAAAATATTCAAGTCCTTAATATTTTTTAAAAAAATAAATATTAAAAATATTATTATAAACATTAAATTTTATTAGTAAAATTTAAAAAAGGGAGTTTCATTAAAAGATTATTTATGCAATTAGAAGTAGTAATCAATTAGGTCATGTATTAATAACTCTATGTCAAACCTCACTTATTTATCAATAAAATTTTAAAAATAACAAATATTCTATGTTAAACTTTCAAACATAATTAATTAAAAAATAATATAATTATCTAATAAATATTTTTAATTAAATAAATAAAGTTAAATTTTTTCAAAAAACTAAAAATACTAACTAATTTGGTAATGAATAATAAATTATTATAATATTATTAATATACACTTTAATTGTAATTAAAAATATCCATCAATTTTAACTTCGATGATCAAGAAGTTTTGATACAATGATAACATTATCCATCAATTTTAACTTCGATAAATTATAAATCAAATTTATTAATCCAAAAATATTTAACTATTAAATATCGACCATGAATTATTAAAAAATATACATAATAACCTGTAACAAGGACACAATGCTAAGAGTATAAAAAAGATAATGCACATGAAGAAAAAAGGGGAAAAAATAAAGAGAGATAATAATACAATATTTAATATTTAATATGCTTTTACTTTCAAAAATATTTTTATAAAAAAACTCAATAACTAATAAGTACAACCAATAAATATTTTTAATTTATTAATCCAACTTAATTTTGATCAGTAAATTAAATTTTGTTATCAATAAAAAAAATAATGAATCAAATTTTAATAAAAAGTAAAAAAATTACCAACTAAATTTAACAGTAAAAAAATAAAATTATCAATCAAATCTTGTAAATAAATAAAAATTATGAAATTTAACTTTAATCTATAAAAAATTAAAAATTATTGGTCAAATATAAAAAATTTAAAATTATTGACCAAATCTAATTTAACTAGTAAAAAATTAAAATTACCGATGAAAATAAATCTTAACTAAAATTTATTTTAGCCATAATTTTAAATATTTAATATTCAAACGCATATATTTCTAAATTAATATTAATATTTGATATATATATATATATATATAGAGAGAGAGAGAGAGAGACCAATATAATAGGAGTCCTAGGCATAGGCCTTAAATGTGTATGCCTTGAGTCGACCCTGGTGTGAGCAATATACATGACATTGTTATTATCACAGAAGAGCGAGACAATGACAGACAAAGAAACACCCATATTTTGAAGTAATCATCGTAGCCATATAAGCTCAAAGATAGTGTATATAAGGGTTCGATAGTTTTCTTCAGCAGTGGAGCGGAACATAATAATTTATTTCTTTCTACACCATGAAATGAGAGATGTATTAAGAAATAAACAATATCCATTGGTGGATAAGAGATCAGTTGGGTCACTGACCTAATCATTATCAGAATATGTTCGCAATGCCAGAGATGAGTGAAAAAAGTATAGCCCATGAAATAAAGTTCCTTGAATGTTTCGTAATATGTAACGAACTGCTAAAAAATAAGTGATATAAGGGACTGACATGACTCACAATATGAACAGTATAGGCAATTTTTGGACGAGAGACAACGAGATATATAAGACTTCCAACTAGTTACTGATAAAGCATATCATCACTGAGAGGAGTAACATAGGTAGTGGACAAATGCTTAGTGGAGTCAAATGATGTACTAGTGGTTTTTGTGTCAATGATGCCAACTTGAGATATGAGATTTGTGGCGTACTTTGCCTGTGACAAGTAACAACTTAATGCATTAGAGGATACTTTAATGCCCCAAAAATAACTTGTGTTTTCAAGATCTTTCATTCCAAATTGTCGATGATGAAAGAATTTGAGATCATTGATGTTATTTGTGTTATCACTAATTATTATCGTGTCATTTACATATAGAAAAGTAGAGCATTCTTTAAATTTATTTTGCATAAGAACAAGGCATGATCATAGGAGCAAGATTGAAAGTCGAGATGTCTAATAATAGAACTAGATTTGGCAAACCATGCTTGTGGAGCCTATTTGAGACCATATAATGCCTTGCGAAGTTTGCAAACCTTATTTGGAGGATGATCATAGCTAAGTGGTGGTTGCATATATACAGTTAAATCACCATTGAGAAATGCATTTTGACATCCATTTGAAATAATGACAAACTTTTACTAATAGCCACTGCAATAAGGCTACGTACTGAAGTCAGTCAGGCAATAGGGGCACATGCCTCCTCTGCAACTAAAGATCTTTGTCGCCCCAATCGACAATCTTCTCTGTAGCTTGGCCTCTTCACCTTGTATCGATCTTCGCCGGTCTTTTCTCCTTTAGTGCACATCCTCTAGGAAGTGTCATCTTGTCGGCAAGGGTCTTATTATTATTATTATTATTATTATTATTATTATTATTATTATATGACATCATTTTTCAACAGTGGGTGGATTACTTCAATGGAGGCTTCTAAATTTTCTTAATACATCCCTTATCCTGTAAATATTACATTTGATGGAACAAACTATGATTTGTGGGTTGAAGAACTGTGCAGCTTTCTTAAACGAAAACTTCTTTGGCACATTGTTACCGGTGAAATACCTAAAACACACAAAAGTCAGAAGAAGTAGAAAATGTGTTTACAGAACATATAGTCACTTGGGATGGCATGAACAATCAAATTTTGACATGGTTTCGAAATACTTGCGCTAAGGGAATTAAGCTCAACTTTCAACATTTTGATACTACTCAAGAGGTATGGAATTTCTTAAAGAAACATTATTTTGCATTTGACCAGAACAAACCGTTCATAATTATGTCTCGAAATTACAAGAATTTTGAGATTAAATTGCACTTGGTGATCCTGTAAAGGGCAAGTACTAATGCAACTACCATCTATGTCAATCTCCGCGATCATCAATATATTTGGCACTTGTTGATGACTTTCCGAGATGATTTTGAGACTATTAGAAGTTCTCTTTTTCATCGAGGATCCTTGTCAAACGCCGACACTATGATTAAGGAGTCAATCACTGAAGAGACTCGTCTATATACTCTACATAGAAAAGTCTGTATCTTCAGTTGATACTGTCTTAGCTATTCATACATCTCGGTACTCTATCAAAAAGTCGTGCAAAGGCTCCTGCAATTATTGGAAAAAACTTGGACATTATATTTTTGAATGCAGAAAATTGATCTACAAAAATACTGTACAAGGCCAATCATCCAAAGTTCCTTGCTCTGTATCTTCTTCTGCTGCTGTTGCTTCCATAGATGGTCCAATAGAGGTCCGGAGCATGTCAAAGTGATCGAATGCTCGTGGGAGAGGCCTGGAGCAGGTCAGGATGATCGAATGCTCGTGGTGAGACCCAAAGTAGGTCAGGATGATCGGATGCTCACGGAGAGACTGGAGCAGGTCAGGGTGATTGAATACTTACAGGGAGGCTCGAAGTAGGTCAAAGTGACCAGATGCTCGCGGGGAGACCCAGAGTAGGTCAAGGTGACCAGATGTTCGCGGGGAGGCCCCGAGAAGTCAAGGTGATCGAATGCTTATTAGGAAGGTCCGGAGCAGGTCAGGATAATCAGATGCTCGCGGGAAGACTTAAAGTAGGTCAGGATGACCGGATGCTCACGAGAAGGCTCAGAGCAAGTCAGGGTGACCGGATGTGAATGCTTGCATTGAAGCCCGGAGTTGGTCAGGGTGATCGAATGCTCGCGGGTAGACCCAGAGCAAGTCAGGAGTGACCAGATACTCGCGGGGAGGTCTGAACCATGAGAGTAATTGTGGTCCTTTATTTGAGGAGAGAATTGTTGAGGATTCAATCAAAGTCCCACATTAGAAAGAATTGAAAAAAATTATGGGTTTAAAATAATGTAAGATATATTCATTAATATAAGACCTTTTGGATATAGCACAAGAGTAAAGTCATGAAAGTCTAAGTCCAAAGTGGATAATATCATATCATTATAAAAATGTATAAATATCCTTTGGGCACAAAGAGCACTTCCTAAAATTCTCCATCAAAGACCTTCAATCACATCTCCAACTAATAATGATATTATATCTTCCCTTATCCTATTTGTTACTTCTACTTTATGATTCTTTTATTTTAAGATTACAATCATATTACTTCTAAAATCTAAATTCTCTATTTTTACATAGTCTAGAAAGTCATCTAGGATTCAAACCCCTGATAATACTATAATACATGTTCTAGGCATTCATCTGAGACATCTTAAAACTTAGAGAATAGGAATAATATAATTTTCTATATTTTTTTATTACATATAAACTTATTCATTTATATACATTAACATATTAATTAAGAAAGAGATAATTAATTATGATGGATTACCACCATAATTTATGTCTATATATACACTAATGTTAATTAGGAGAGATCATTAATTAATTATGATCATAATCTATTTCAACATTGGAGAGTTCAACTAAAGAATCCTTGCTCGAAGTTAGCCTGATTCACATTGGAGAGTTGTAATACCAAAAGCAAAAAATCGAAGACAATGAGTGATCTGATCTCACCTTGATGTCCGAGGACCTTGAAAGTATACAGCTGGTCGGAGATGGTGGCCGACCGCCCCCTCTCTACACCTTGCTCGCCACCGTTGACGGATCCATCGGCGGCGCATTATCTCACCCAGACCTAATCAGCAGCGAACGCCCAAATAGGCGACGAGGGCTTCGAAAAGGGGGATCCGCGAGGTAAATCATGGACGATTACTAGTCTTTGGAATAATGACTAGCATATAAATGAGGCATTTACCTTGACTTTATCGAAATTCAAACCCTAAATCGATCTCATGATGATAACATCTCATGCTCCGATGAGAGGGAGGAAGAGGCGGCAATGAGGAGGAGGAGGAGGAGGAGGATCAGGAAGAGGACGTTATATAGCGGTTGTAGGTACACGCAATGTGAGCGTTGATTGGTAAATTGCTTGCTTGCTTACAGTAAGGCTTGGAGGGGATCGTCAACGAAAGAGAATATACCGAGAATATCAATAAGAGCTATCATCCCCTGTTTGATTGGTTCATCAGATGTCTGTAAAATCTCATGCTGAATTCAGAAATTAAGCTTAGAGATTATAAAAAAAGTTCATGATTTATTCAAGAGCAGTTGAATTCACACAAATTCTAAGTTCAGAATGTTCAAAGGTTCCAACACAAATTGTCAAAGCTATCATCATCCAGAATGCATGATAAATTTAAATTACTCAGAACAGAGACCTGTCGCGCCCAGCCGGCCAGCCAGCCCTTGTCATCGCCGGAGGCCTCACCAGGCTAGTTCTATTAGTTGTAACTGCTGCCCACGCCTTCATCAGAGGCCGGTCGCTTCCTTTTATTTTCTCCACAGCCTGGATCCGCAGCATTTGGAGAAGAAGATGAAGGTGGAGGCTCCGAGTTCTTTTGGTTCGCCTTCAATGCGTCGACAAGCCAATGTGGAAGAGTGCTCTTTGAAGGTCCTGTTGAAGTTTGATGCGTCTGGATTCGGGCATGCGATGAGTTCAGCTGTCGGTTGTTCGGGCAGGCAGTTCTCACTAAAGCTCGCCCGAATGGAGGAGCTAGAGGAGGTTTAACAGAAATAGGATGGGGGATCATTATGCCTGTTAGATTCAGGGGAAAAAAAAAAGTTGCAGTTGAAATTCTATGTTTGTCGACAAAAGCAAAGTGTTGTCCTTTTGGATCGAAAAGCATACCGTTAAGAATCTTTGCCAATTCTTTCTCCCATTGCTTGTTGAAATCCTCAGCGACCCTGAACCTCTTGAATGAAAGGTTTGGATCAGCTAACAGAGTGTTCCAGCTTTGCTGGCCGTGTCTTCTCACGCCCACCCAAAGACAGTCCAATTCTTCTTCCAGCCACTCAGTTGGGTCTCTCTGATAGTTTTCAGGCGAGTTTTCGAGCAAGGATCGCGATGAGGATGAGCCTTCTCCAAAGCAGTGCTGCAGAGCTTTTCCTTCGACATGGCCTTTGTTCTCAAAATCTGAACATGATAGTGGTTGTTGTTGTTGTTGTTGTTGTTGAGAAGCTTCAATGGGCTCTGGAAATTCTTGAGAGACCTCCGACGCCTGTTCAGGTTGTTCTACTTCATAAGTGACACCAAAAAGTTTCACTTGCACCTTTTTTCCCTTTCCTTTTCCTTTTCCTTTTTCCTTTTCTTTTTCTTTTTCTTTTTCTTTTCCTTTTCCTTTTCCTTTCAGAACCAGCATGAAGCATCCTTGAGATGCCTCCTGGATCAAGGAAGCAAACTATTGTATAAGAATGCGAAAAACGATATATTCATTTCATATGTTAGAGTTCACCTGATTGATTTGGCTTTGGGCAGTTGAATCAGTTGGAAACAAAGACAAATTCAGTCCAGTTGTCTCCGTATAATCGAGAGGAAGTTTTCCCGTGTTAGACCGTGAAGGTCCATCTATTGCATTATTGGAAATGTTCTTCTTCTCGGATTCAGTGTTCTTAGTTTCACTATCTTCATCGGGCGGATAATTTGGAGTTGCATCCTTTGGTTCCACTATGATTTCAATGTTGACACCAAATGGATGTTCATCTGAATTTCTGTCAGTTGCTGTTGTAGGTGAAACAAGTTCGAGAGAAAGGTTCAAATTACTTTTATCCTCACATAATGCGCCTCCCGATTGATCTCCAACCGAAGTTTCAGGAACCTATAAAGAACCTTTAATCAGGAATATATACATGTTCTTCGATACTTCACAACTAGATGAATCAGAAATTTGCACAAGCCAGGAAAGTTTATCTCCTTGGCAAAAATGGTATAATATGGCCATAACCATGAACCAAACATCATATCCTTGTTTCGAGAACATATCGATAAGTACCTGTCACTGAGTAAACCTAAGTAATAATATGCATGAACAAGTAGGCAAGAAACAAAAATCATCAATACATCTAGAGAACTAAGTATGGCATAAGAGCAGAACATATCATGATGCAATATGTAGAACCTAGAATTTAGCATTCAATAAAGTCGAAGATGCTAGAACCAAAATTTATGTAAAAGAGAAAAACCAAGTATATGTATTCAACTACATAAAGCATTTGATTCTTCATGTTCAGCGCTAGTAGGATCAATTACCAGTGTCAGGTCTTACGGCATTTCAGTACAATATGTATTTCCTACCGAGCAAAGTTTGAAATACTATTCCGATACTGATTTCAGCCTTTTTGTATTATCATTGTGTTAGTATACCAAGTGGTATACTCGGCTAGAACATAAGTTTTTGTCATCATCTCGTCTGTTGAAGGAGCTTAGTTGAACAAATACCTCAAATTATAACATCAAATAGTACCAAATTGTTGAAATCTATATCAGATTTTGACATCGAAAACCTTACAAGATAAATCCATGTGACGCATGTGTAGTTAACTCGATAGCTATGGCACCTCATTGGAATGCTATCAGGTAACAAGTAATAATGTGATTGACTAAATAGGAAAAAAAACAGACATCAACAAGTCTAAAAAGTCAAACTCATGATATTTAAAATCAACACTTATTATCATCCTTTGCTTAGGGCCAAAAAAATATAGTGGATTCATCTAGGCCTCTTTGATAAGGGAGAGCATAACTTCAATCAAGTTAACCTCATCTTGTTATAGTATAATCATCACCATTAGCAAATCCATCGACCAGTAGACCTTTGACATAGCTATGTTTTTATCATTCAACAAATCATTTTCTCATCATCTAACCGAACCTATGACTAGATCCACTTCATTACCATTTCCTATTATAAGGCTAACCACTAGTTTGATAACTCTAAACCATTGGCCAAAATGCTCGAATAAAAGTTAATGACAGTATAATCAGAATTCTAAACATTTTCAAAATAAAAAATATAAGGATTATAAACACCTTTGAATATTGCATTACTCATTAACTAATCAAGTGAAAGCTACTATCAGTAAATCAAATTGTATAACATCTTTCATGCATAACATACATGATTTACAAACATAAGAGATGACAACTAGAAACTAATCATCTTCAGTAGGTTGAATATATCAACTATGTGTGGTGTATTAGAAAAAGACCGGACAATGTTAAGTAAAAGAAGGTAAAAATTAATATCATCGGAACTTAACAATTTATAACATGGCAAATACATAAATAAAATCATGAAACTTCAGTTCCATTTATCTTCTAGAAGTTAGCTACAAAATAGTACAAACCTCGTAGGCTCATACAATGTAGTAAGATTATATAGGGTCTTAATTTGGCCTAGACAAATAGTTTAAGTCATACAATAGTGTACGAATAGTATCTCTTGAAATGTTATTTCCATTTTACCTATGTTTCTATAATTTTATGCTTTAATTTTCAATGTTACCATGTAGCATTTAATCGCTAAGATTGTATTCAGTCTTTCCGTATGTTCCTTGAAAGCAAAGTATCTCACTATTACTTTACAAGGATATATAAACCGGCTCATTCCAAACTAGTTATACCACTTCAACTCCAAAGAAAACATCAATGGATGTTTTTCTTTTCCATACTTTAATGTATCATTATTTACCTCGAATCCTTTCAAATGTCTATATTATCATATTTGGTGGTTCTTCTTTCTTTCCTTATTAAAGAAGAGAGTTTAAAAGCTTATGTTTAATCTCCACTAAAACTTCCTTTAATAGGTTGCTAAGGGTTGCTTAAAATTTTGAACCGCACCAATTAATGCAGGTGAAATTTACCATTCCGTCAGTTAACTATCATACACAATTCATCAATACAGACAATACTAGAGGCAATCAATTCACAAGGTTTCCTTTAGTATGTGTTGCAAGCTAAGGTTCCACTGAAGGACCTACAAGATGGAGGTCATCAAGGAAACATTTTGTGAGCTAGGATTTCATTAGTGGCTTCCTCAATAACTTCGTGAGTTGTAGGTCGTCGACAAAATCTAAAGTCCCTCCCTATTTCTTAGTCTCCCCTCCTCAATTCCTCCTAATTGGCACACCATGAGCACCACCGCGATACTTCATTAGTGCCATCAAGTTTGTCGCATCCTCAACACAAGAAGTGATTTCAAATGTTGGTGTTAAGAGTTTCCATATTGACTTTTTGTACGTAACTTTATCGTTCACTCATCAACATACTATTAGTGTAGTGGCTAAGTCACTTTCTAGTTTGGCAATGCCTACATATTGGATCCTAAAAAATTCTACTCCCTTGGTATATATTTGTGTGTGTGTGTGTGTGCGCGCGCGCACGCACGCTATAGTATAGTAAGTATCCAAATTTACAATACTTAAATAACAAAATGATAATGAGTTTATGGTCCAAATAGTTACATCCTACAATGAAGTTAAGAAGGTCCCTATTCACAATCACAAGTCTTCTAAGAAATGAGGGGTCTTCTTATGAGCATCGCAACCCTTACTAAACTAGTAGGTGGAATAGTCATGTCTCCTATTTAGGTATAAAATGTTTGGGTATGTGTTATGATTAGAGTTCATTGTGCGTATTGGATATTATTCATGGAAAGACATGTTCTAAATAGCGAATAATTGCATTGTGTGGATTATAACTACTACCAATGCACAAGAAAAAGAATACAATGGGCCCGGTGCACGAAACTCCCGCCATGCGGGGTCCCGGGGAAGAAAAAGAATACAATGATTTACAATATTTCTAATGACCATAGTTATGTATCGTTTTTGCATCAAGAAGTGGTAGGAGATCCCTATCTTCTTATGTCCTTCATGGGCGAATATCCACTCGTTATCTATGGATCGATCTTAGTTCATAAAAATCTCAAGAAGGCCTTTTAAGATGATATTTTCTTTCATAATCAAAGTAGTCTTTTTTCGTCAACGTTAACCACCAAGTCTCGTACATTATAAAGTTGAGTTACTGAATGTTTCTATTAAGGATTATCATCAACATTTTCAAAATTATTTTCCAATATGATGCCAAGAGGCCTAGTTGGATGCCCGTTGTATATGTTTCACCATGATGAAACTCTGAATCCACGAGTGTGATACACGATGTTTAGACAACCATGAGAAGTTGAGAGGCTAAAGAAAGATCTTATAGCCTTAATGGTAATATCTTCTTGTTGTAATTTTTGATTTATTAGGTTTAATTTAAAGCCTTAATGGGATTAGGTTTACTTGTAATGAGTTGGGCTTAATTTTGAATGATTATTTTAGAATCATTTAAAGTAAATTCTTATTGAATCTATCTAAACGAATCCGAATGTCACAATTCTTCTAAATAGTGATTCATATGTATGATATGCATTCGTTTATATCTAAAAGATATCATCTCATATCATACAATATGAATGATGAAGTATACTATAATAACAAGAATGATTTGGATAATTAAATGGCTTGTTTAATGCCTTGGTGAAGAATCCACCATAACAAGCGGTGGATTAGCTATAATCATAGCTCATTCCCTCTTGGTATTTACTCATGGCACCGAAAAGGCAAAATTTTGAGCTTGTCTTATTTAGCAAAGTGCCAAAACTAATAATTTATAGTAGTATCTCATATGAGACTTCATTATGACATCATAGTATCTCGTTACTTGGGCAAGATTGGGCCTCACCCTTCAAGATGACATCGATGTTCGATCACCCTCTGGATAGACATCAAGAGGCGAGTTAAAGTTGAACCAGTTATAGCAATATGAGTAAGCTCCCCTGCCGAAATGGCCATTCCTCCGAGGGTGAATTGGAGCTTTGTCTATCTTGACAAACATACTCTGATAACTTCAAGGACCATAACTAGTGGTGGGTTTGGTATAGCCATTCCTCCGAGGACCAATGCTTTGATAACTTTGAGTGGTAGATTAGTTAACAATCCAAACTTATATTATCAACCCTCTATAGTTAAGGCGAGCATATTGAGCCATAAACTCTCATAATATTTTAGTCCTTGAGTGTTATCCCAACTCATGGAAATGCATATCTTCTTTGTATTGCTCCAATTTTATCGGTTATCTTTGAATACCTGATACTTCCGTAGTGATTTGTCACTCGTAATCTTTCGTAACCTACATTAGGGTGATATTTGAACAACTTTACTTTAACAATCTCTTCATTTATAAAACTTTTTCGTTGTTTGTGAGAGTTATTTCGAGTATCTTAAATGTACTCGAATGAGTTGCTCTCAAATGCCACTTACAAACAAATGCCAATGGCTCAAAAAAGTGTAATCAACTTAATATACATAGGAGTGGAGCATACTAATCATGGTGTTTCAGTTGACATGGTCGAAACATCTCGTTTCATTAGCTAACTGAAATTGACACATGACCATCTCGTTTCAAGTGTCATCTTCAGCCTTCCTCTTTGATGTGCATCTTCCTTCCTCTTTGTTTGGTGCTCATCTCATCTAGCAGGGGATTGATATCTTACCCATAGAACACGAGATCTTCGACCTTAGTCAACAAAGTTTAGTTCTCTATTACAACAAAGTTGTTATTGGAATATGTTACAATTTATATTTTTTGGAGTTAATATTTCTACCACCTATAAATATTTTTGCCTCATTAAGAGGGATTGATGAATCAATTAGTAAATAGACTTACTAAGAAAATATCCTAGTAGAATCCTTAGATTTATATTTTCCAATATTAGCAGATTTTTACTACTAATAACTCTTTACTTGTAATGTACAACAAAGTATGCATGAACAGGCTAGTAAATGCACTTAACAAACATATATAAGGCAATGTAGAAGAAGCTGATGGGAAATTATACAATCGGTCCATTCGCTACCAATGGAATGATACATTTAAACGTAGAGTTCATCTATCTCTCTATTAATCAATGCATGTCTGGCACGAATGTCAAACTCCTCACAAAAGCTGAAAGAGGTAGGAGGAAGGAAAAAAGTTGCCCTGAATGCAGTGAGGAACTATGAAAGTTGCCATCGTTCAACCGCACGGACGCATTGAGGAACTATGAAGAGCAAACAAAATCAGACCGGATGTTGTTTGGTTTTACGGTGTTCAGAATTGCTCAAAGTAATTACTGATTGCAAAGAAGCATCGATGATGATCGTATAATGAGTTGACAGAGTTCATGAACTATAAGAGCTGATAGCCTAGCTGGAACCAAAGACTCAATCGAGGCAGTTAGGAGGAAATGCAAGAGAACTGTAATAGATGCTTTAGAAACTAAAACCAAACTGCAACACCAAAATTGTTTTAAATAAAAGACAGAGTAGGAATTGTGATCAATACTAGAGCAATTGTGTTGATCCAAACAAATGGTGCAAGTGCAGCCTCAACTCCAACATTTCTTTCATCATAATAAGAAATAATATCTTATCGGTATGCATATATGTATATTCTACAACTACAAATATACAGATCACAGATAAATGCACCAAATTAAACAGTACCAAACAAACAGCTTAAGAAATAGGATTTATTTTGCAAGAAGTGTTGCTAACTTAATGTAAATCAAGTAAAATGCATGCTAGTCAGGAAGTTGAATAAACATAGGTTATAAGTCAAGAAAGTTTTAGTTTTCTCACCAAGTTGTCTTTGTCCCTCGTCGTATCATTAATCTTTTCATCTTCTTGATCAGTGCAATGCACATGAGTTGCCGACGCTGCTTCCGCATGAACCTCGAAAGATGAATCATTATCATCACTCGTATCTTTAACAGAACTTGATTTATTCTCTGAACGCTTTCTCTTGTGCGTTTTTTCCTCTCTGTCGCTCATCCTTCTGATCAAACAATAATAATAAAAAAAGGAACAAACTTGAAACTGTCTCGATCTCTATTAGTCATTGGGAACAACCATGCGAGCTACGTTGGATAAACATCGATGAAGGTAAAGAAAATAAATAAATAAAAACAGAACTTATTTCACCAGAGGAAAATATCAGAATATAACGATCAACAAGAACCATTGAAAAAGGGAAATCGAACCTAGTGCTTCAACTTACACACTGGGTGGACTGATCTACTAAAATACCAATTTTTAGACTTCCCATTTCCGATCAGTGATTCAATAGATCTAAAAACCGAGCTGCGGAGTAAGAATGATGATCAAACCAATTGATGGAAGAAAGATCGATCTTTCTGATCAGCAGCTAGATCAAAACAATATGGCAGATAAAATAAACAAGAGGGCCATTAAGATCAGCAAGGACGTTACGAGGCGGCGGCGGATTCCGACGGCGAGGCGGTCGATGAAGTCGACGACGACGGCAACGAGAGAGAAAGTGAGCAAAGCGCTCTCACCATTTGTTCTTCTCTCCTTTTATGGGGAGAGGGCGACTGAATGACGTAAATACCCCCCAGACGTTTCGTAATGTTACAGCTTGGTAGGAGGGGTTTTAAGTCATTTAGCTAAACGCCGTTTCAACAGTAAAATCAACTAGCACGGATTCCGTGCGCTAATGCGAGCGCAACACAGGTTTCTCGCATCACGCTAAACGCCGGAGCCCATCAGATTCGGTGGGGCCCTGTTGTGTACAGGGGTGAGGTCATGTTGCCTGTCCTGCAGCCGTACTAAAAGATTTATTTTTGTAGTTGGAATATTGGTTCAATGTACTGCAATTAAAATTAAAATAAAATTAATTTTATGTTTAGTTCTTCCCCCTTTTGTTTTGGGTACCTTAATTTCGAATCACAAAGGGGAAGGTTCTTAAAAAAATCGTTTCGGTAATACTATTATTGTAGAATTTAATTCACAAAATATGTTTTTTTTTCTTTTTAATTACTTGTCATTAAAAATAATGTTTATTACTTTTTTTTTCAATTTTAATACATTATTTAACAACGTAAAGTCTCATTTTTAGTCCTGTTTTGTACCCTTTTTTAAATAAAAAATCACTCCACAAAATTAAAGACTTTATTCGGGTTCATAAAATCTTTTTATTTGCATTTTAAAAATAATCATAAATTTAAAAAGATAATAAAAATAAAACTAATATTATTAACTTGTTGAGACTTTTTTATCTTTATTAAAAATCAAAAAAGAAAACTATTATAAAAATAAATAAATATAAAATATAAAATTTTCAAATAGTGGCTATTTAGATTACTCTGTTTAAAAAGACGGTATATTATGATTAATAATTTACAATATATTCATTTAAATGGAGTTTATAGTTCACGAAAACAAGTAAAATCAACATAATTTTTTTCATATATCTTGAATATATATTTTAACTCCGGCCATGACAATCGGTAATGGTCAGTCTCAAGCTCGGATAAAGGAGGAGGCTTGTGGTAAGTTATCAGTCAGTGTTAAAACTATGACAAATATTCAATGAATAGATCCATTAAACTATTGTGTTAATGCTAAGTTGTTCCCCGGAAGGAACGCGTTGCAGGGTCCGACTGTAACGTCTCAACAAGGACCGCTACATCTCCAGAAATCGGGTGTAGTGCTAAATATGCAAGAGTTCGCGTTACAGGGTCTGATTATAACGTCTCAACAAGGGTCGATTGCTACATCTTCATGAGAACTTGGGTGTAGTGTTAAATAGGTAAGAGTTCTTGCACCATAAGTTGGATAAGAATAAATATGATAAGGAAACTAATAATCTAATATTTGAAACATGAAACATAGGAACTCTCACTGGTAAATCAATGGAAGTAGTAGATATGATGGTTAGGAGAATAATTAGTATTTTGTATGTACAAGAGACAAAATGGGTAGGTGAGAAGGCAAAGACGATAGAGAACTCGAGTTTTAAGTTATGGTATACTAGAAAGAGTAAAGCAAAAAATGGAGTGGGTATTATTGTAGATAGTTTATTAAAGGATGAAGTTGTAGGAGTAGTTAGAAAAGAAGATAGCATTATAGCTCTTAAGATAATAGTGGCGAAAGAAATTATGAACATAATTAGCATATATGCACCACAAGTAGGATTAGATGAAGCTACTAAATCAAAGTTTTGGGAGAACTTAGATGAAATATTACAAAATATTCCACCAAATGAAATAATTTTAATAAGAGGTAATCAAATGGGCATGTTGGAATGAAAAATGAGGAATATGAGAGGATACATGAGAGTTATGGATTTGAAACGAGAAATGAGGAAGGGAACAATATATTAGATTTTGCGATAGCATATGACCTTATATTAGCTAATACATTTTTTAAGAAAATAGAAAAACATTTAGTCACATTCAAAAATGGGAATAATAAATCGCTAATTGATTTTTTTATGGTTAGGAAGAACGATAGAAAGATTTGTAAAGATTGCAAAGTCATCCCTAGAGAAAACTTAATTACCCAACATGCGTTAGTAGTATTGGATATACGCCTTATCAATAGAAAGAAAATATATACAATTCCTAAAATTAAGTGGTAGAAATTAAAGAATGTGAAGCAAAATATATTTAAGGAGAAAGTAGAAGTACAAGCATTAAGTGAAATACACGATGACTCTAATACAACATGGGATAAGATGGTATCAAAGTTGAAAATAGTAGCTAAGAGTACACTCGATGAGTCAAAGGGGCATGCGTCACTAAGTAAGGAATTTTGGTGATGGAATGAGAAAGTATAAGAGAAAGTGAAGGAAAAATGAATAACTTATAAGGAATTATATATTTGTAAGAACGAGGAAAACTTAAAAAAAATATACAATAGCCAAGAAATAAGCTAAGAAAGTAATGAGTGAAGCAAAAAAATTAATTATGAAATTTTTGAACAATTATATCAAAAATTGGATACAAAAGAAGGGGAAAGAGACATTTATAGAATAGCTAAAGTGAGAGAAAGGAAAACAAGAGATCTTAGCCAAATAAAATGTATTAAAGATGAATGTAATAGGGTATTACTAAACGATGAAGAAATAAAAGAACGGTGGAAGAGGTATTTTCATGAACTCTTTAATGAAAGTTTATGTGAAAGTTTTAAATAGGTCAAATGAGCATAGAAATTTTAATTTTTATCGTAGAATTCAAACTTCAGAAATAAAATAAACTTTAAATGAAATGCACAATGGAAAAATCGTTGGACCAGATGATGTTCCGATAGAGGTATGGAAGTGCATAGGGAAACAAGGTATTGAATGGCTTACAAAATTATTTAACATGATATTGAAAACGAAAAAATGTTTGATCAATAGAGGATAAGCATTCTAGTTCCCTTATATAAGAACAAGAGAGACATACAAAATTTTACAAACTATAGGGGTATTAAACTAATGAGTCATACTATGAAACTTTAGGAAAAAATAATAGAAAAAAGATTAAGGAAAAAGACCACAGTGACCAAAAATCAATTTGGCTTCATGCCAGGAAGGTCGATAATAGAAGCTATACATCTTCTTAGACAATTAATTGAAAAATATCGGGAGCAAAAATAAGATCTACACATGATATTCATAGACTTAGAAAAAGCTTATGATAGAGTCTCAAAAGAAATTATATGGAGAATTCTATAAAAGAGAGGTGTTAGCGTAACATTTATTGAACTAATTAAGGATATATACGAGGATGTAACGACCAGAGTAAAGACTTCAGGCGGAGTAACTGAAACATTTCCAATAAAGATAGGGTTACATCAAGGATCAGCTCTAAGTCTCTATCTTTTTACACTAATTATGAACGAACTCACTATGCACATTCAAGACGCAATACTGTGGTACATGTTATTTGCAGATAATATTATTTTGATAGATGAAACATGTGAAAGAGTAAATGCTAAACTAGAATCTCGGAGAAAAACACTAGAAGATAAAGGTTTTAAGCTTAGTAGATTAAAGACATAATATATGAAATTTAAGTTTAGCAATATTAGAAGTAATGAGACAATTGTTAAGATAAAAGAGGACGAGTTGTTCGGAACCGAGAGATTTAAATATTTAGGATTATTTTTGCAAACTATGGAGGGATTGAGAGAGATGTCTTACACAAGCAGGATGGTTGAAATGGAGGGGAGCGTCGAGTTTTTATGTAACCGTAAAGTACCTCTTAAACTTAAAGGTAAGTTCTATAAAATCGCAGTTAGACCTGCTATGTTATGTGGAGCTGAATGTTGGGCTATGACTCAAGCACATGAGCAAAAGATGAGAATGTTAAGGTGGATGTGTGGACATATGAGGATGAAAAAAATAAGAAATGAGAGCATTAGAGAGAAAGTCAGAGTTGCATCTATTGAGGAAAAACTCTGAGAGACACATTTAAGATGGTACGGACATATACTTAGACGACCAATAAATACTCCAGTTAGGCGATGTGAAATTATGATAAATATGCATATCAAACGAGGAAGAAAAAGATAAAAAAAGACTTGGTTAGCAACAATAAGCAAGATAAAATTTATTTAAATATAAATGATGATATAGTCGGAGATGAAGCTCGATGGTGTAAAAGGATTCATACAGTCGACCCCACCTAGTGGGAAAAGGCTTTGTTATTGTTGAAGTCATCCTAATCTATAAAAGGTTAGAATCCTTTGTATTCGATAAGTTTTGAGTGAATACAATTTTTAATTTTCGACGGCTTTGATTAGTCGACCTCACCTAGTGGGATAAGATTTGATTGTTATTATTGTTATTATATCTTGAATATATATTTTATATTAGGGAAAATAAGAAAAATAATTATTCATTTGATTTTTTTTGTAAATCTAAGAAAAAAATCTAATGATTACCTAATTTACCTATTTATGTAATATATATAAAATCCATATGCATTTATACTATCCACAAAATTTTATGAAGGTTCTTGTAATTAATCAATCTTTAAATGTTTTTTTAAAAGGATAATAATATAAATGTCTCAGTAATATATAATTATTGAAGGTCCACAAATTGATAGACATGTATTTGTAATTTATAGAACATCCTATTAATATCAAGTACATCATTTTCAAAATAGCATCTATTGTGATATTCCTACAAAAGAAAAATCATACACGTAATAGCAAGATACCACACCTTCTTGATGTGCTCATTGCCTCTATAGTATTGCCAAAAAACCTACAACAATTTTTCCATCGTTTGAACCTCAAATCGAATGTCCAACCATCTTCTTACCTTGTTCCATATGATTTTGGTAATGGAACATTCAAAGAAATTATGTGCATTTGATTCATTAGACCGTCTGCACAAAACACAATGCTTACATGTTTCAAACAATAATTTGTCCATCATTTTCAACTTCCCATGAGTAAGTAGCCAAACACTCAAATGACGTTTAGATAGTATAATTGACCTGCATATTATTGTTGTTCAGGTTACCGTAAGTTCCTTTGGCCAAAAAAACTAATATGCATTAGTTGTCCCATTTTTCTCACTAGCAAAACATTCCAGTAACTTCATATTTACTATTCCCTATTTGTTGAGCTTTTAAATCAGCTAATCTCGAATGTTGATGAGTTGTTTAGCCAAGGGAGAATCCAATACTTTCAAGTGTCATTGCCAAAAATTGACTTATAGTGATGGTGAAAACCCCATCACACCCATAATGAATCTGTCTTACATTGAATGTTCCCGAGTGTCCTACATAATAATGTATTATTCATTGTCTGAAGGTTCTAAAGTCTATATCCTCTGTCTTATTTAGAAAGATAAATCTTAGCCCAGGAGATTAGAGGATGCTTGGAGGACCAAACAAATGTCCAACATATACCATATATTTTATCAATCACCCCACAAGGTATGGGGAGTATGGAAAGTCAATAAAACTCAACCCCCTATATAGCATTGATTTGACCAACTTTGTGTGTCCAGTATATGATAGTGTGTGTTTCGGCCATGCATTTATCTTCTTTGTTATTGCATCAAGCAGAGGATCTTTGCAATTCATAACTTCTTTGTAGCAAGAGGAATATCCAAATACCGAAAGGGGGAAGTCCCTTCGGTAATCTGAAGTAATTGTGCCCGAGTTGTGTCATCCACTCCTGTCATATACATGTTAGACTTCAAGGAATTAGTTCTCAGCCCTGCTTCATCCTCCAAAGTCCTTCAGACAATCCATCATCACTGTGATTGAGGTTACATCAGCTCTTGCAAACAGTAAAAGGTCATTCACATATGCTAAGTGCATGATCTGAGTATCTCTACACATGGGATGAAAATGAAAAGAAGACAGTGATGAGACCACCTTCAATCTTCTCCATAGCACCTCAAGACATAGCCCAAATAATAAGGGTGATAGTGGGTCACCTTACCTTAAACCATGTTGTCCGCTAAAGAAACTATGAATGCATGACACCATTTAGGCTTACAGAATATGAAACTGTGGTAACACATTCATGAATCCAATCTCCATATTGTTAGGGAAACCAAAACCAACAAGTGCCAACATGAGAAAGTTTGAATCAACTGTATCAATTATGCCTTCTGTATGTTCACTTTAATTATACATCTAGGAAAGATTCTCTTGCGGGCATATTTCTGGAGCTAAAATGATGTTGTCTCTGAGAGAATGCCTTGCACAAAAGTTGCTTGTGTCAGGTCCAACAAGTTGCCCTAACCGTAGCTAACCGGTCGACCAAGACTTTGGAGATCACCTTGTAGAAAATATTACAGTAGGAAATTGGTCGATAGTCCGCTACTCCTAGAGCATGATCCGCCTTAGGAACCAAAGCAATCAAAGTATGATTCCATTATTTGAGGAGTTTATCGACCTAAAAGAATTTCTAAATCATAGTAATGAAATCTGGCACAACCGTTTCCCATGTAGAGGAGTTACACCATATCCATCTGACCCCAAGGCCTTGTCACCTCCTATATTAAATAGAGTAGTCCAAATTTCCTCCACCATGATTGGCTTGATAAAATTTGTTGCCTAAGTAGTATCAGTCCCTGTCCATAAAGTTGTGAGTTGTCCATATCCATTCAATGCTCAGTTTAACCCAACAAACCATGAAAATATCCCATAAATTCTTCGGTCACCTCTCCCAAACTTGTTGTTTGTTCTCATGTATGTTTAGTGAGTGTGACAATGACATTCCTCTTGTTGTTTCTTTTCACTAGTTCGTGAAAAAATTTGGTACGCCAGTTAAAAATTTTCAGGTATACATTCTTCGCTCTTTGATGATAGAACTATTTTTCTGCTTTGCTAAATAATGTGGCATGCATCCTTAAGTGTCCATAGTCAATAGGAGATTCCTCACTTGAGAGTATGGTATGATGGGTTGCCTCTAATTCTTCTTTTGCCCTTCGAGCCTTCTCTGAGATTCTTTTTATCCAACCTCCTTAACTGACCCTTTAGTCTAGAGAGCTTCACCTTGAGGTTGAATTGAGCATTGTTGAGCAATATGAGGGATCCCCAAGAGTCTTTCACCACACCTAGAAACTCTCCATGCAACACCCATATGTTCAAATTTTGAAGGGTCAGTTAGGGGCATGATCCCTATAGGATCGATGCGCATTAGAGGGGGTGAATAATACTCGTAGTTTTTATGTTAGTTTTAAAACAATCGAAGAGCAATCGAGAGAAAGTAGCGTAATAAGAAAGAACAAGAGCAATGCTAACACACCAAGATTGACTTGGTTTGAAGCCTGTGACGACTCCTACTCCAAGGTTCACACATAAGAGTGCTTTCGATTGACAATCACTGATCAATCGTCAAGAGTACAAGTATAATTTCAAATGTTTACAAGTAATTAGAAAAGTAAAGAATACCGATGACTTTGGAGAATGTAATATTCAGCGTAGTCGTCGTCGAAAAATTTTTGAGCATTGTGGAGGCGTTTTCTGAGCAACAAGCAGAAGCGGAAGATATTCGGAATCTTATTCTAAGGCCACTGGTCGAATGCTACTTTTATAGCCTATTCCGGGCGCCTAGATTCCCTCCCGGACGCCTAGACCGTGCTGAAGTGGCGTGCTCTCATCAAAAGTAGATCCACAAAAATTATCCGCTTTCGGGCGCCCAGACCCCTTTCGGGCACCCGGACCGTGGCGTAGGCCCATCCAATCTTCGCACTCCAGCTCAGCGAAGCTATGGACTTTGGTGGTCTAAGCACTCAGATCAGCTCTGGGCACCTGGACTTTAGACGCCCGGACCACCATATTTTGTCACCTTCAATTTCTTGCAAAATAAGATTAGTCCAAGCAAATAATATGCAAAGAATGACAAGATTTGACATCCTTAGGGTTGTCCAATCTTGACTTTAAGTTTCATTGAAACTCTAGGTCGGACTAATGCTTACGGTTCTCTCCTCGGGAAACACGTATTCACCTACTCCCCTTAGAAGAAATTACCTTTTGTCAGACTGGTCCTCCAGACCGTCTGGACTTTTGCTCAGCGTCACTTCATGCTAGACGTCCGCTCCACGACCCGTCTAGTCTTCCACCCGGTGTCCGCGATCACTTAGGACTTTTCTGTACACTTAGTTCAACTTGTTAGACAACAAGATAGTTTAACTTTGAACTTCTTTGCCATTATCAAAACATAAGTTTAATCGTCTGGTACTCCCTGCACCAACAATCTCGAACTAGAATATGCACTACGCCACAAGAGTGATCCGATAAGCACCTGGGGGCTATGAACTTCATATAATTATAACTATCATAATTCGTAAATAACCATTGTGAATTCACTAAAGCTCTATCTAATTTGTAGGAAACCACACTATTCATCTGATGCGGATGTCTCATAGGGCGTAAGAGAGATTACAGAGATGGAGGAGGGCATTTTTGTTATTGGGCTGGTTAGGGCTTTAAGGGAGAGGAGGACACTATTGAGAGGGGGGCCTTCGTGTTTTTGCTCCCGCCGTCACCTGTTGGAACAGGGGTCGCCACCTCCACCAGAGATCGCCGGCACATCGGCAACTCATATCCCTCCAGGTCACTCTTGGCTGATGTCGCCACTGCCATCATCTTACGCCAGCGCTACTACCTCCTCTTCATGCCGCAGTCGTCGTCGTTTCCTCCTTCATCGTCAGTGTACTGAAGCCACCTTCGCGAGGACGCCGGTCGTCGCTCCCCTTCTCCTCCTCACGTTGTTGTTTCCATTAGACGAACCCGACACAGGTTCCAGCCCGCTACTGCCTCACCTCTCTTCGATCCACAACCTTTGCCGGTCGTATAGCATCACTGCCGCTGCCCTCTTCTTGTTTCACTGTTTGCCTTCTCCGGCGTCCCCACAGTCGACTCCGACGGCTTTACAGTTGTTGTCTCCATCGCTTTCGGCGCAGATCCGACCACCGCTGTGTGATGACCATCGAGTCACTGGGTTTCACTTTTCACACCATTATCATATTGTGAGTTAATGGTATTCTCCGGCCTACGTGCCGTGTTCCGGCCTGTGTGCCATGTTCTGGCCTGCGTGTCGTGTCCCGACCTGCGAGCCGCTGTGGTACTCCAGCTTAGGTGTCGTCGTCATATTTCGGCTTACATGCCGCCTTTTAGATCCATGCTGCACCGGATTCCATGTCGTCGCCCCCAGATCCCTCAGTTGTCTCACATTCATCTACTCTTCAGGGCCGCGATGACTCGATCAGCACCGCGACCAACTCACTGATCCATCCGAGGGTGCCCCCCGGGGCCAGAGTACGTCACTGTACTCATCTTGTATTTATTTCATTGTTCTACTATTATTTGACTGCTCTTATATTCGTGGGGCCTGCCTCGAGCATCGGGGTACCAGAGACCAGGGTAATCTGGTCGCTGACTACATGTACTGTTGACCAGAGGCCCTATGATGACTTGGTCAACACAGAAGACAACTCACCATTCGGGTCATGGAGATGCTGTCAATATTCCAACCGCGTCATTCCGACAGTTCCGTCTTCTCAGATTCTCGACAGGATCATATTGGTGTCGTCTATGGGAACTTCGCCTGATCTGGAATGTGAAGATGGATGACGCCGGAAAATTCTGCCATCCTCACGGCCTTGGTGGATTTTGACGAACATATCATATTCCCCTCACTCCACGAGTATTCGGGAGTTGAAAAACTGAGTCAGATCCTCTGTTGGTCGGCAAGTCAGTTTTTTCATTATATTTTCTCGTTCCGTCATATGATCTGTCACAATTCCCCAATCGAAGACTCCCGTGCCGATCAGTCGGGTTTACATTATATTAAAGTCATAGGCTCAATGTTGAAGACTCTCACGCCGATCTGCCGGGTTTACATTATATTAGAGTCACGGGCTCAATGTCGAAGACTCCCGCGTCGATCGATCGAGTTTACATTATACTAGAGCCACAAGATCAATCTCGAAGACTCCCGTGCCAATCGGTCGAATTTACATTATATTAGAGTCACTGGCTCAATCTCGAAGACTCCCTCGCCGATCAGCCGGGTTTATATTGTATTAGAGCCACGGGCTTAATCTCGAAGACTTCCGCATCGATCCGCCGGATTTACATTATATTAGAGCTACAGACTCAATCTCAAAGACTCCCGTGTCGATCGGCCGGGTTTACATTATATTAGAGTCACCGGCTCAATCTCGAAGACTCCTGCGCCGATCGATCGGGTTTACATTATATTAGAGTCACGGGCTTAATCTCGAAGACTCCAGTACCGATCGGCCGAGTTTACATTATATTAGAGTCATGGGCTCAATCTCGAAGACTCCCACGTCGATCGACCGGGTTTATATTATATTAGAGTCACGGGCTCAATCTCGAAAACTCCCACGCCGATCGGTCGGGTTTACATTATATTAGAGTCAAGGGCTCAATCTCGAAGACTCCCGCGCTGATCGACCGGGTTTATATTATATTAGAGTTACAGACTCAATCTCGAAGACTCTCACGCCGATCAGCCGAGTTTACATTATATTAGAGTCACGGGCTCAATCTCGAAGACTCTCGCGCTGATCGGCTGACTTTACATTATATTAGAGTCACAGGCTCAATCTCGAAGACTCCCGCGCTGACCGATCGGGTTTGAGTTATATTAGAGCCACGGGCTCTAGAAGTTGAGCGGTGACTATAAACCCTTGAGTCAAAGACTCCCGCACCGATCAATCGGGTTTGAGTTATATTAGAGTCACGGGCTCTAGAAGTCGAGCAGCGACTATAAACCCTAGAAGTCGAGCAGCGACTATAAACCCTTGAGTCAGATATTCCCGCGTCGATCGGCCAGGTTTGAGCTATATTAGAGCCACGGGCTCTAGAAGTCGAGCGGAGACTATAAACCCTTGAGTCAGAGACTCCCGCGCCGATCGACCGAGTTTGAGTTATATTATAGCCATGGGTTCTAGAAGTCGAGCAGCGACTATAAACCTTAGAAGTCGAGCGGCGACTATAACCCCTAAATGTCGAGCGGCAACTATAAACTCTAAAAGTCGAGCGGCGACTATAAACCCTTGAGTCAAAGACTCCCACGCTGATCGGCCGGGTTTGAGTTATATCAGAGCCACGGGCTCTAAAAGTCGAGCGACGACTATAAACCCTAGAAGTCGAGCGGCTCGCTGGTCTCAGACCAGCTAATGGGATCTCATATCTCCCCCCTTCGGGGTTGAGCGGTCGTCACTGGTCACAAACCAGCATATCAAATCTCCTATCTCCCCCATTCAGGGTTGAGCGATCGTCACACATCGGATTTCTTATCTCCCACGTTCGGAGTCGAGTGGTCTTCACTGGTTACAAACTAGCATATCAGATCTCCTATCTCCCCCATTCGGGGTTGAGCGATCGTCACATATCGAATTCTTTATCTCCCCCGTTCGGGGTCGAGCGATCTTCACTGGTCACGGAGCATATCAAAGGAGCTTATCTCCCCCGTTCGGAGTCAAGCTATCTCCAATGGTCGCGGACAAGAGTATCTCCACTAGTTTCAGACCAGAATATCTCATAGGTTCTGCACCCGCTCAGCTCACGACTTTCTTTTCCGTGCGCATGCGATTTCACGAGCTATGCTCCAACTCAATTTTCGGCCTCCACTCTCGTTCGGCACTGCCTTATCACTCGTTCGGTATTCGCCCGAGCGCTCACTTGGCGTTCGCCCGATAGCTTGCTTGGCATCCACCCGGCACTATTTCTCACCGCTCGACCGACACGTTTTTCTCGCCACTCTGTCAAGCGCACGTCATTCTGTCAACACTTGTGAAGTCGTCCGATCGTTATCGCTCAGTCGTCCGTTCATCCACACGCTTGAACTATTCAGTCGAACGCTCGACATTCTCTAGATGGTTTGGTCAGCATTTTACGATCGACTGGCCGACACTTTCTCGGTCGCTCGCTCGGCATCGCCCACTCGGTTGTTCGGTTTGCTCGGCATCCTGCATGTCACTTGGTCGACTATCATTTTACTCATCCCTCACTTGACGTTTTGTTGCTCACTCAGCATCGGTCCGGTTGTCGACTTGGTATTATTTCTTATAGTTCGCTCGGCATATTCGTAGCCACTTGATCAATATCACTTGACCGTTTGCTCGATCGCTCTGCTCAGCATCACCCGATCATCTGCTCAACATCACTCGGTCTCACTCAGCATTTGACCAGTTGATTGGCATACGCTTGACATTAATCTTTCGTCGCTTAGTCCACACTTATTTTTTGCTCATCGCTCTATCAGACTCTCTCTATTCGTCGCTATTCATGGAGCGTTATAAGACATGCCCAGTGATCTGACTCTACATTCAAGGGCAATTTTGTTTTACCTTGGGCTTGGTCTAGTCAGTTGGACACGTGCCTCCTTCAACTAGACTTGAAGGGGAGGCTTGTGATGCGGATGTCTCATAGGGGCTAAGAGAGATTATAGAGATGGAGGGGGCATTTTTGTCATTGGGTTGGTTAAGGCTTTAAGGGAGAGGAGGACACTGTTGAGAGGGGGACCTTCATGTTTTTGCTCCCGCCGCCACCTACTGGAACAGGGGTCGCCGCCTCCGCCAGAGATCGCCGGTGCATCGGCAGCTCATATCCCTCCAGGTCGCTCCTGGCCGACGCCGCCACTACCATCATCTTACGCCAGCGCCACTACCTCCTCTTCACGCCGTAGCTGTCGTTGTTTCCTCCTTTATCGCTGGCATGCCAAAGCCACCTTCGCGAGGGTGCCGACCGTCGCTCTCCTTCTCCTCCTCACGTTGTTGTTGCCATCGGGCGGACCCGACACAACTTCTAGCCCGCAGCCGCCTCACCTCTCTTCGATCCACGACCTTTGTCGGCCGTATAGCATCACTGTCGCTGCCCTCTTCTTGTTTCCACTGTTTGCCTTCTCCGATGTCCCCACAGTCGACTTCGACGGCTTTACAGCCGCTGCCTCCACCGCTTTCGGCGCAGATCCGACCACCGCTGTGTGATGGCCATCGAGCCGCTGGGTTTCACTTTTCGCACCATTACATATTGTGAGTTAATGGTATTATCCGACCTACGTGTCATGTTCCGGCCTGTGTGCCATGTTCTAGCCTGCGTGTCGTGTCCCGACCTGCGAGCCACTATGGTACTTCGACCTAGGTGTCGTCGTCATATTTCGGCCTACATGCCGCCTTTTGGATTCATGCTACACCGGATTACATGTCGTCACCCCCAGATCCAGCTCCTCAGCTGCCTCACATTCATCTACTCTTCAGGGTCGCGACGACTCAATCAACACCACGACCAGCTCAGCTCACCGATCCATCTGAGGGCACCCCGAGGTCAGGGTACGTCACTGTACTCATCCTGTATTTATGTCATTATTCTACTATTATTCGACTGCTCATATATTCGTGGGGCCTGCCTCGAGCATCAGGGTACCAGAGACCGGGGCAACCCGGTCGCTGGCTACAAGTACTATTGACCAGAGGCCCTATGATGACTTGGTCAACACAGAAGATAACTCATCATTCGAGTCATGGAGATGTGGTCAATAGTCCAGCCGCGTCATTCCGACAACTCCGTCTTCTCAGATTCCCGACAGGATCATCATCCAAGTTAATTGACATCTAATTGAGCGAAGATTCATAAGGCCACAAGCTTGGACAAAGGTTGGAGGTCCCACATTTCATAATTCGTAACTGATAATCCCCCTTCCTTTTCATGGATGGATAGCAATGAGTTGAAGTTCTCTATGATCAACCAAGGTTCTGTAATACTCTCCCCAAGTTGAGCAAGAGCCTCCCATAAAGGTCTTCAATTGACAATGACATGAAATGCATAAATAAATATCATTAAGAAACTTCTTCTTATTATTCGGCATTTAATATAACAATGCATAAACTCATCGGAAATGATATCCCTCACAACCCACTACACTTCCAAAATTAATATACGTCCATGGTTAGAAAAGCTAAAATTGTTTGAGGTGCCCATTTCTATAAATTTCTGCCATAGTATTGGATCAAGGGTAACTTCAGTTAGCTTAGTCTCTAGTAATGTCAACCTTCATTGAGTGGTTGTTCGGGCTACTCGCACCTATAATCGTCAATTCTTCCGATTGTTCCCAGCTCCTTCCTTGGCACCGCTGATTGTGGCTGATGTAGCTTCCAGATGTAGAGGAGTTGGTCGTGCCACTGGTGGACCCTTGATTGCTGCCCGAAATCTGTTGCTCGCAACGACTGGGGGTGATCATCAGTTGCCAATGGGTGCTCCATAGCTACTAGTCTACCACTTCCACTATTGCAAGTTCATTTTCTAGTGCTTCACCATTTATCGTTGGGGTCACTTGAGGTCATCATCTATATCTTGAACGATGCCTTCCTCACGCAGATTGAGAACAGTTGTCCATTGCATTTTAGTCAGCCTTGCGTGATGTGTATTCTTCCGACAACTCTCCTTCCGATGCATAATTCTTCAACATGACTTTGTATCTTAACCCCATGAGCAATGTAATTGGAACCCTCTTGACTCTTTCACCCTTTAAAAGTGGCAAAAATGTGAAACACTCGCCCCTAACACCCACTCTTTCACCCTTAGAAAAAAGCTAGATCCGCTACATTAACAGCCCCCTAGTATCGACCTCACGGATATAGGAGAGATAAATGCAGGTATACAGGTGTTAGGCACATGGTGGAGTGACCACAAGTTGTCAAGAAGAATTGACCCCTAGTCATCACGCCAATGATGTCATGCGTCCACCATCTTGTTATGCCCTGGGAGCTCTCTTTCACCCTTTAGAAAAAAAAGGTAAATTTGCTACCTTAACGACCCCCTAATGTCAACCCCACAGATATAGAAGGAGGTAAATACAAATACACATGTATTAGGCATATGGTAGGGTAAACTAGGTCGTTAGTTCCTATGAATTGACTTGGTCATTACGCCAAAGATGTCATGCGCTTACCATCTGCGCTACGCCCTGAGTCACTCTTTCACCCTTTTGAAAAAAGATAGATCCACTACCTTAATGACCTCCCTAATGTCGATCCCATGGATATGGAGAGAAATAAATGTAGGTACATAGGCGTTAGGTACATGGTGGGATAAACCCTAGGTCATCAGTTCTTGAAAATCAACCCCTGGCTATTACGCCAGAGATGTCATGCGTCCACTGTCTGCACTACGCCCTCGAAGCCTCTTTCACCCTTTAGAAAAAAAAAACAAGTAGATCCGCTATCTTAATGGCTTCCTAATGTCAGCCCCATGGATATGAAGAGAGGTAAATGCAAGTACACACTCGTTAGACACATGGAGGGGTAAACCTCAAATCGTCAGTTCCTGAGAATCGATCTCTGACCATTACGCCGTAAATGTCATGCACCCACCAACTGTGCTACGCCAGAGATGTCATCCGCTACCTTAATGACTTCTTCTTTCACCCTTTAGTTAACAAAAAGATAAATCCGTTACCTCAACGACCCTCTATATCTGTGAGGCAGATACTAGAGGGAGGTAAATGCATATACATCGACATTAGACGCATGGTGGAATAAACCCCAAGTTATTAGTTCTTAAGAATCGACTCTTTACCATTACGCCATAGATGTCATGTATCCATCATCTGCGATACACCTTGAAAGCCCTCTTTCACCCTTTAGATGTGACAAAAGATAATTCACTCACCCCCAACGCCCATGTCAACACATCTCTAAGCCAACACGAAAGAAATAAATTACAGATAAATACTAATCATTAGTGCAATGCTAAGGCATGGTGAAAGTCACGCTCGAACATGCTAAATTTTGACCTCAGGACCTAATATAATAATACCTCATGTTTTAACCATCGTACCACCCCCAAGAAACCCCTTCCACCCTTTAGAAAAAAAAACTACAAGATGACCTTAAAAATTAAATACATTAATTGTTTTTTTTTCAAAGAATGTACAGTTTCTACAAATTTCTTTTCAGCATTAGTTCTTCTTTTACTTTCCTAAGAAATTAGCACAATATTGTCCAAACATGGAAAACACTATAAAAGTAGGATCATCTCAATGATTTAATTTTCGTTTATATCATATTTGATACATACAAACATGATACTTATGGTTGCATTTTAAATTCTCTATACACATCAGGATCCTATTCTTCTATTGTTGCTACTACGAGTTAACCATCTCGATACTTGGCATTGGGAACATCATATTCTTCTTCGGTTGTCTACTTTTATTCTTTTCGGTGAGGAGGATGCTGTTTCAGCAATCTCGGTGTTCGATCGTATCTGTATCCACATTCGAATTAGAACGAGCTTTATATCAGCAAAGAGAGATTAAACATCGTAGAATATTAAACCTTATCGAGCTTCTCTCTGACTAGTCTGACTGTCCGGTTCATAGATGGCGCGGCAAAATATTCCTGCAATGAATCAAAGATACATGCATGTGAGATTTTGATATGTGCATAATTGACTATTGCTGGACAGAAGAACAAGCCAAATAATTGGAATGAACACGGTTTAGTTGATGATGACGACGATTGACAACATAGTATGAAGATTGGAAAGTGTAACAAATCTACATTAGTATCAATAGATGACTTCTTCTCATACCTTGTTAGAGGAGACATGGCTGGGAGGAGCCTCTCCAAGATGACAATTCCACCCTTCTTTAGCATACTCACTGTAGAGAAGAGAACATAGAACATCATAGAAGTCATCTACAATAAGTAAAATACGGGAAACAAAAATCTATCCTTGACAATTTATTACTGGTAGTTCCACAAATCCAGAAACAAAACAGAGCGTTCGGGGCCCATCCCAGTTTTACAATTGCCTTTGAAACACTAATTTTCTACTGCAAACTTATAAACATACCTCTGCCTCGCTTGAAACTCTGACTTATTTGATGCTGATGAAGCCGGATCAAGCCAATGATGGTTGGAAGTTCCAATACTGCTAGGGTTGTTTAGTACTTGAGACTTTGATCCACCATTTCTTCCAGCTGCAGCTAACAAAGCATAGAAGGAAATTTCCTTGTGATACGAGTCCAATGAAACAATGTATTGTCTCTTAATCGCGGGAAGATTCTTGAAACAGAAACTCACATCCTATTCGGCCAAGGACTTCCTTCCTCCTGCCCTCCAGTTTCTCCATAACTTCCAAAAGAGACTCGTACTGAGGTGCATATGACACCTGCAAAGGGTTACCTAGAAAAATGGAGTCATCCAGTTTCCGCTTTGCGAACCTGAAGCCATGAGATCTAATTAGAGAAGTCATATGACAACTAAACCACGACCAAAGGTAGGAAAGTCAGACATTAAAGTTAATTTTGTTCATTACCTCGCATTGCTAACCTGTGAGAATTTTATCCAATAAACATCAGTGAAAGGTTCACAATCTTCTGCATCCATGGGTTTGCACCTGAAAGACAAGAATAATTCAGCTAAAATGCAAAAGAACTGAGCAGCACATCAGTACCTACAATAGATATTACAAATTTCATCTTATTTCTAACAACATAACATCTTTAATCCCTCTTAGAATCTCAAAAGCACTATATTTACTATAATTTAGCTTAAGAAATCAAAGAATAGACCCTTAACAGTAGAGATTAATTAACATTCTATACTATAGCATGAAAAATAAATAAAGTTAAAAAAAAAAAATCCCTCAGGATAAACAAAGTAGCTCAAATTTTATAAAAATGTTAAAAACATTCTTTTATGCTAGATGTTACTCCTACAGTTAGCTCCCAGTCATCATCTCTATAGAATCAACATGAAATGAATAATGATTCGAAAGGTGAATCAGGATCATGACCATGTACACAGAATCAAGACTGAGGCATATAACCATTCAAAAATAGGACAAGATCAGGAAACTGACTTACTCATCTATCTCCCCAAACGTGCCAAACAACTTGGACAGCTCGTCGCCACATCCTAATGCCGGCACGTTCCTCACAATCAAATATCTGCGGCATTCAAAGAGGAACAAACAAAGTCGAATTTTTAGACGACGCGATATTAAAACTAACACAAAGAGAGAAGAAGGTAGGGTTTGAAAGAACTCCTTGGTTTTGGATTGGAGGAGTAAGGAAACATATTTCCGCACCTGGATTCGTCGCAGACGGTATACGCACGGACAGCGGGGAGATCGTCCCGGTAGCGTGGCATCGCCAGCGCTTTGTCCCGTATTCTAGAGAGTAACTGGGAACTTCAGGAAGGATCGAGCTCCGACGGCGACTTCAACGGAGATCGGAGTGCGGCAGGCGAGAGGACTCGGGAGAAAAGGAAGGGATTGGGGATTTTCCGACTTTGATAAAAAAAAAAAACTGATGAACAGGAATGATATAAATAAATAGAATGAACAGGTATGGTTTGATTTTCCGGCCTAGTTGTGTCGGCTGAATCGTGGGCAGTTTCGGAAATCACGGCCGATTCAATGGTTCAATTCGGGTCGCGTAAGTCGTAACAAACGAAAATTTTAGTTATACCCCCCAACTTTACCTAAATCTCAATTTGGCCCCACATAATTTTTAGATTCATATCGCTTTCTTCATCACTATTATTACTATTAGGAGGCATTTGGTCGAAAGTTATTATTGATAATATTAATTATCTATTTAAGATTATATTATTTGATTCAAAGTAATGAATGATTTTTATAGTGGTAAAAAATGAATACGTTCGTTCAAGTGTCTTTATTAATTCGTCTCAGGGTCAATACGGAGGAAATAAATCACGGATGACTATTAATTTTTGGAATAATAACTAACACATAAGGGAGGCATTTACCTCGACTTTATCGAGATTCGAACCTCAGACTTCATGGTGGTAACACTTCATGTGTTAGTCACTAGACCGTCTCTAGGGGACAATGAATGATTCTCATATAATGAAATATGCCCGCTAGATTTATAAATGCTGAATATGGTCTGGAATATGATAATATTGAATGTATGATATTTTATGTAATTTTGGAGTTAAAAAAAATTTCCTTAAATTTTTTTTCCAAAATGAATTTTTCAAAAGTTAAATCAAATAATATTAAATTATATTTTATTCTTGATAATTTTAATTATATGATTATTAGATAATTAATTAAGATTATACATAATAACGTTAACTAAACATATCCTTAATATTTTTTTATAATCATTAAAAAAAATATTGAATGAGAAACTAATGTGATTTATTTGTTTTATTATTATTATTCGATTAGATGAATTAATGAATAAATAATATTATTGATGTCTAAAATTTCATCTATATTTTAATGATTTTAAAAGAAAAAGAAGAGAAAATTTACCTGCACTCCCCAATTATAACTTAAACTTTGTATATAATCTCTATATCTTAAAAATTTTGTTTTTTACTTTCTAATCAAACACAATAGATATCAATTTACCTAATTGCTTCTTATATTTTTTTAGGTATAAAAAGTCAAAAAATGAGTATAATTCTTTTTAAATTCAGCACATTACTAGAATATAATATATTTTCTATCAAATTGAGCTCAACTCATACTAGATTCTCTTTAAATAGTGCTCAATTAGATGGAAAATATATTAAATTCTCTTTAAATAGTGATGAATTTAGAAGGAATTATATTAAACGAGAAAAAAATTATGTTCAATTTGATAGAAAATATACTCAATTCTATTTTAAAGTACTAAATTTAAGAAGAATTATACTTATTTTTGGACTTTTTACCTAAAAAATATGAGGGTGATTAGATAGTGATATTCACTTGAGAGAGTTGAACCAAATAAAATTTTACATAAAATAAAAATAAAATTTTTTTAACATAAAAACTATATACAAAGTTAAAGATGTTGAAGATTTTTCTTCAATTTAGTTTTAAAAGAACATAGATATTTACTTTTAAAAGAACATAGATATTTGTTATGGATATTTGTTTAAGAAGATTCAACTCATCTCATCTTTTTTAATACATAAACATTTACTTTTAGGATTTTCATCTCTATTATATTAACTATTCTATAAGATTTGTTATCAATGATCTTATTAGAAAAACTAAGCATAGATAATTTGTCTATCAATGAGACATTCTTATTTTACTTGCATTTGGTTGATGTCTAATGGGCAAATTTAAACAAAATGAAAGAAACTTTAAAGCAAACTAACCAAAATACTAATTTTTGAATTGAATTACAGTTTAATTGAACATAAATGTTTCATTTTACAATAACATATAAGTTCACCATAATATATCAGATGTTGGATTTATTTTCATGTAGCTGATCTCAAATAGTCACAACTAATGCCGCTTTAGCGATGATGACCAACCCGACAAAAAGCTGCTATTCATCTTTTAATTTACAAACATCATGGGGAAGCAACAAGAGTTGACACTAACAAATTTTAGCCCAAGAAAAGAGAGCAAAAGTTCAATAAAACCATTTAGGTCTCAACTCTTCTTCCTTCTCTGTCAAGTCTTGATACTGGTACCACTCTTCACCTGCTTTACCAACAGGCATTGGAGGTCGTAGAAAGACCTCGACTGGCTTCGGCACATGCACAGCTAGATGCAGTTCCCCTGCCTGCTCTGAATCTGTCTCATGAGGAGTATCTGAGCCGCCAATTGGTTCAACTACTATCCATCCCAAACCTGATATGGCGATGTCACAGGCAGGCCTGACCAAGGAGAAGGTTATGGATTCACTCATCAACTTAGATTTATCATGCCTGGTTTCATAAAATCACAATTCAAGGCACAAAATATCTAAAGCAATGCATTCAGAGTTTGTATTCATCCCAGGAGCCAACTAATGTAGTACCTCTGAATAAACGCTTTCACAAAGCAATGGAGAAAAGTAATTCAAAGGGTATGAAAATGATAAAGTATTTGTTCCAATAATCTTGGGCAGAAACATCTCTAATGGCAAAAGGAATGCATTTTTTGGATTTAAATGTTATTGCTCATGCTTTAATTGGATCATTCATGCTGTAAATATTCTTACTGTCAACAAACCAACACCTAAAACTGATCAAAATGCATTCCAAATTCGAGGCTGTAAACATCGCTTCCAGCATATTGCATTCTGATAAAATCATTAGTCTTTCCTTGCGTCTACGTATAAAAGCACTCCAACAAACACTGCATTAATGAAAAGTAGTTCAGGATGAAAATTCTCTGATTTTTTTTCCTCTTGTTCTATAGTGTATATATATAAATCATTTCTATTAGATTTCTATTTATATTGTATTATCTTACGAGCAAGTTTAATATAAATTGGGCGACAATATATTTGTAAAGTACCCGGATCTACATAATCTAGTTCGAGGGCTACAAAATAACTTGTATCTATATTTTTTTTCCTCTCATTATGCTCCAAGTAAACATGCCTTAAAATGTTGACATCAATCAAAACTCCAGAAATCCAAGAATCCCATATCAGATTTTGTATTGTATAATCGCATCTTAGTTCACACCTTATGTATGATTAATACTAATATTTATCTTAAACTACAGATCGATGGCTTTCACATAATATAATGGAAATGTACCTTCTTGTATCTTCAAACTTTATATTCAGTTGCTTTACTATTTGAAGACCTATCCAAGATTCAGTTTTTTCTCTGTCTGTCGGAGGTGTCAATGTGATTCCAAGTTGTTCCTGCAAATCAAATGGCACGATTGAGAACGATCATTACCTGCAGGTGAATGCAAATTTTGTCCTGGAAGAAATCTCAGAAAATAAGAAACAAGTTCAGGATGAACTTTCTTATAGGATGCAAAAAATATTATGTTCATCAACACTCCTAACTAGGTCCAATTTATGAGTAGCATGGCAATTCGAAGACCGTGAAGCTTAGGGGTAAATTGCACTAAGACAAAGGCGAAGAGGGAGAAATTAAACATGAACATGGAGTCATCTGCAAATTTTTGGTTTATTACTGTGTATCATTAGGTCACTTATCCTATTAGTGTATTTGATCAGAAGACACCATTGATAATGTTCCATATGTGCAGATAGAGATAAAGGACAGTAACCTGAATACAAGAGATGAAAATTTTACGCTGAAAACTTGATGGGTTAGTAATCACATACGTGGTAAAACTCATCTGCTACAACAGTTGAAACCATATGAACCTTTAGTTTCTTGGGTCCATAAAAGGTCAGCCGTGTCTTTGGAAGAACCTGAATTTTCACACACAATTAGCCTTCGCAATAGGAAATCTATAAATATTACGAACACATCTGACAGACAACCTTGATAACATCAATTCGAACAAGGCCTCCCCAAAATAACGAATACCCATTTAAACCAACAGTTTCCTGACCAGTGGCTGTTCCATTTGAGGTAATCTGAATGCACATCCAAAGAAATAACATGAATTGACTCTTCTGAAAAAAAATTCAGAAACAGGACAAATGGAAGATTAACATACAGGAAATGATTGTCCTTTTAGACGACTTTGAGGTGCAAGAGAAGGTAGATCATCAGAATGGACTACTGCTGCTTGTCGATGATGAAGGTGCACACCAGGTGTATCAAACAGATTCTGTAGAGATGAACATCTATTAATTAGTACCATGATAGATCTGCTATAACATGATTGATGACAAAGTTTTAGCAGAATTTGATAGCATGTTTTCTGGTACATCTCAGAATTAAAAAGAAAGATAATATGGAAGTGACAAGTATAAACTTTTGCGAGTAACAATTACCCCAACTAAAAAAAACCACAATACCAATAATAGAAGGAAACTGCCACTAAAATGAATCACATAGCAAGCTTTTTCTTGAATAAAAAAACAGAACTAGTAATTCATAAAATTATTGTTCCACCATGTTTAATGATATGGTAATGCCCATACGAAGCTAACTTGTCTTATCAAGAACTGTATCAACAGTTTGTTATAATACCATTAGTTATCAGGATTTTGATTGGCTACATTCCAATCACATAATTATATCAGTTCTCTGCACAAAAATGCAGAGAGCAGCAATTAGAACACAGCATGAATAGAGCAGGCATATAATGAGAGCAATATGTAAGTTGTAGGTATTAAGTAATTGATTTTCGTAATATGCAGAAACCTAATAGCTCTAGTAACCGAAACTAATCTGACAACGCACCCCTCCTCCTTGAAAGGCTTCAATTTGAATAGGCCCCAGTGTTGTCCCAGGAACAGCTGACTGCATTGGTTTGTACTTCCGAGCAGCTGCAGCAATTGGATCCCTTTTTGCCATTAGCTCTGCTTGAACAAGAGAGTGAATTTAGATGTACTGATCACCTAAATTGATTTACACATTATTAGGAGATCCAAACCCAAAAGTTAAAGTATAAATCTCACAACAAAGGACAAGGTACTCTATAAGCCTCCTCTATTAACAGAGATAAACATTTTAGTTTTTTATGACAGAGCATCAGAAAATACAAGTTGTACTATTCAGGATAAAGTGTTTTGGAAGAGAATTTCAAAACAAGGAAAAATTATAATATAAAGGCAAGCTGCTTAATGCAGCCACGCCCTATTACATACACAAGAAGCATGTTGTATACATTTTCATGCAAAACCATTATTAATTTGTGTGTCCGTTACAAAAGCAAAACTACATCCAATCAACCTTTTTCTTCCTGAAGGAAAATTCTAAAGAAATAAAGCATACTAATCATGAAGCAAAATTTATAATGAAAAGGAACTAATGAAAGTTGCACTGTACCATTGAGAGAACCTGAGCTTTTGACATATAACTGTCAACTCAGCCCACAACAGAATGTCAAAGAAAAAAATTAGCATGAACAAGTTGACTTCCCCAAAATGCAGATAATCAACAGTTCATACTAGTCAAGGTGCAATAATAAGAAGAAATAAAAGATTGACTTTCATGTGGAAAAGGTGACATGTCATGAAACTTACTGAGCAAAGCATTGATAAATGCAGACTTCCCTACATTTGCAGCACCCTGAAGGAGTTAATGCAAGTAATAAGATAAAGTAAGAACAATAAAAGTTTCAGACAATGACAAAGTGCAAACAGAATATTATCATTGATTTGACAAAGTTTAACTAATACCTTTACACTGAGTCATTAGTTTATCCCAACTCCTAAATCAATTTATATTTAAAGGCACAAATGGCATATCAGATGAACAGCCCTTTGTGGCTTCATCCAATGAGTAAATTCATGAGATGATGTTGTTCTGCTGTGCAATAGTGTCATTTCTTAATAAGTTGAATCTATAGCCTCAGAATTAAGAACCTAGAGGTTTTAATTAGCTGGGCCAGGCCAAACACAGCCCAGGCCTATTCTGGACTGTGAGAAGTCAAATAGGCTGTGATGGCACAACCTGAATTAGTCTGTGGTCCAACCCAGCATGAATCAGGGCACAATGTAAGTCAGGCCAAGCTCAACATGGCTTGGGTCTACAAGCCATTTCCTTTTTTTTAATATGTCTAGTTAAAAAATATTTTAAAAATAAAAAATTCAAGAAAATTAGAATATAATTAAAATTAATATTTTTATTAAATATTATTTACTAAAATAGAGTTTATTTTGGCTAGCCAGATTTGGCCTGCAGACATGTTGGGCTTGATCCCCATGTTGGGTCTGGTCCAACTGGATTGGGCCGTGTCCCATCCCATTGACACCCCTAATCTAAAATGACTTTTTAAATGACTATTGACATTGGAAATCAACTATTTCCTTTTTGTTTTCCTCTCTTATCATTTTCAGCAAACATATAGATAAGGTAATAGAAAATAAACTAGAAAGGTAATTAGAAAAGTGGACACTAGAAAATTATTCTAACAAGGAAAAAAAATCAAATGTACAAAATCACGGAACTAGAGACAAGGGGAAACGAAAATTTACATATTGACATACAGTTATGCTGAACTGACATCAAATGACTTAATATTCAAAGAAGACAACAAAGTATTGCTTAGCACAGAAATTTTGGAACATGGATAAAGAACTTCACACTCAAGTCAGTGTATATACTAACCAGAATATAGACATCTCGGCCCTGCAAAAATGGGGAAACAAAAAATTACCTTTATTAGTTGTGATTCCAAAAAAGGAAACGCAATGCATATACTGATATATTGACAAAAGAAGATTATATGTATTTCTTTGATTATATACAGCTACATGGACAAGAAGATTTGACATGTTTGGGTAGTTATAATGATTAAGCCACACCAATTTGACCTCAATAAATCATGAGATCCCCACATCATCAGACCCAACTATATACAGGATTAACCTGAACGCCTCTTGTTTAGCTAAGCAAGAAGTTGTATCAAAAACTAAAAGAAGGCACAGTCAAACCTAGCATGAAGCTTAGATGATGTAAGGGAAGAGCCACTTAAGTAACAAGTGGAAGGAAAATAACCTTTTTCTCCTTTTGAATCTCTGATATAACCCCAGTGATCCCCACCAAAGACTTTGAACTAGTTAGATGAACACTAACAACACTGCAATTGAGGGGATACATCTCAAGACTGGAGTGCTTCTAATTAAAAATATAAAAGAAGAAAGATCACACAGTAAATAGGTAAACTAGTAGCAAGGGAGTAAGTCGCTGTAAAGGTGAAAAGGCTCTCTTACTTGAGCTTCTTCTTAGTAGTAGCTTCAACAACCCAATCACCAATACAATTTAGATCAGTGCCTCTGGGCAGGAGGTCAACCTTCATATTAAAGAAAGAAAACTTGTCTCAAGTCATTATAAGAAAGTAGAAAGCAGTAAAACTTAAACTCTTCCAAAATACTACCTTAGTTATGACCAATATAATAGGGTTAGCACCAGCAAGATCACGTATTCGAGACAAAAAGCTGCCATTGAAGTCAACAATATCAACCTACAGAAATTGAAGTATAAATAAAAATGACTTTCAGTGACACCATATAGTTATTGAGAATTTTGATTAAATAACTATTTAAACAGAACAGGGGAACTGAAAGTCATCCAGAAAGCATTCATTTAGGTAGAATGTCAGAAGTATTTTTGCTTTCTTTTTCTTCTTTTTTTTTTTTAATGTCCACAAAGATATCATCTACTCATGGTGTTTGCAACATATTGAACATAATAGTATACCATGAAGCCAGCCTATGAACAAAATGTCATCAAGACCATCTATATAGAAAAAAGACAAGATTTAGCATAGCTAAATATGTAAATCCAGGAAAATCCTATGAGTTTACTGAAGAATAAAATTTTGACATCATGATATGAGCATAAAATTACCATTTAGCAGCTCTGGAGTTTCTATAGAATGCTTTCTCAACATTTGACATATAATGGTTACCAAAGCAGATAGCTAAAAGTCAGTGGATAATGATGACTTACTAATTTAACAATAAGTACTTTCTCGTGTCGTAGATGAGAGAGCTTATCCCGTAACTCTTCAGCAGAAATGAATTGTTTGCCGCCGGGATAACCACCATGCCCACCCACAGCAGTTACCATGTGTCCATGAGACAAAAGCTTACATCTGCCACAGAGAACTGTTCTAAGTTGGTGGTGCCTCTTCTTCTGCATATAGTAAAAATGAAACGAAGTTAAACTTTCAACATAATGATTCTTCATCCTGATTAAGCATGATTACATATGTCAAAAATAAAAATCTCATGACTTATGCAATCATCTGAATTTTTGCATTGGACGTTACCATTACTAGAATTTCTTTGTGACAGAAAATAAGAGCATTGGAATGAAAACAACAGCGCCACTAAATCATTTATTAAACTTAATAAGAACCTAATTGCTGAACACATTAAATTGTTTAGATAAACAGATCCATCTGATCTTTTTTCATTTATTAAACTGAATAAAGCCTAATTGATGAACACTAAATTCTTTAGATAAGCAGATCGATCAGAAATTAAAATGATATCATGATTTATTAACAAAGATACATGAGGAACTATATAACTATATCACGCTAGACCCAAGCAAGCTAAACTTTTTGGAAGTAAATCTACTTTAGTAATATTCTTGATCAACCAATCCAGTTTTTGTAAGACGAAAAGGGAGGTGACAAATTAATACCAATGCGAACCTGATTGGAATTCACGTGTTCATTGAAATAGAAATTTCAGTTTCTTTTTGGGAATTTAAAATCGAAAATCCAGCAGCGCACAAAACGTACCAACTCATAGGTCTCAGCGATGACATAACCGGGGGCATCGATCTCCGCGGTCTGGAGCGGAGCTCCGCAGCCGTAGCAGCAAGCGGCTTTGTTAGGAAACTTGGCACCGACCTTCCTCTTCCTCCTCGACTTGTCCTGATTGTCCTTCTCCAAAACGAAAGCGGTCGCAGACGTAGCTTGCTGGCGCTCAAGGTAGACGTCGCCGCGAGTAGGGGCAGCGGCGCCGGTCCCTTTGGTCTCGACGGAGTCTTCCGGCGTCTGAGGAGAAGCCCTGCAGCAGATCGGGGTGGGCCGGCAGGGAGTGAGCGCTGGATCTAGGGTTTTGGAGAGGGAGCGGAAGGAGAGCTTGTGGGGATGGGAGAGGAGAGGCAGGAAGGAAGAGAAGTGAAGCGGGGTTGTTGCCATGCTCACCAGGAGGGAGCGTTGTGAGCCTACTTTATCTTGTTCGCTTTACAAACGGAGAACTTGGCGTGAAAATATCGAATTTAAAGAGACCGTCGCAAATTTCCAATAAATATTAACGTAAAAATTTCGAGTTTATTTCATTTATTTATTTATTTTTAATGTAGATATCCAGCTCAATCCTGGAAGTGACTCGAGTTTATTTCATATTCTTTGCGGAGTAAAACCAGATGGAATTTTTTACGTTGAATGCCAGAAATCGAATGTAAAATGAAGGGTTACCTGTATACACATGTATCAAAAAATTCTCTTATCTTAATTGCTACCAATCTTCCCATATTTTTCCTTTTCAGAGGGGAGAACGACCAATGGATTGAGACTTTGGCTGGAGCTATTTGAAATGACACTCTGGGCATCACCAAAACAGAAGAGAAAAGGTGAAAAAGAAGCACAGGAAAACCAAGATAACAGCAGCAACTAATGAATCGCAAGGGTTTCATTGTTTTATCGTCATCTGTATCGAAATTCTGGACCATACACACTTGGAATGTGACCAGCAGCTGCAGGGCAAGGATGCCTTTGAAATGCCTCTGGATGATTCCCTCCACCTCCAGCGACAGCACCTGCTTTAGGTGATAAGAGATGAAAATTCAGGGGGGGGAAAATCATTATGAATTATACAGCAGAAGGATGCAGGCATATTCAGCCAGTGGTGAATCAAAATCAGAAAGAAAAGGTATAAACTATTGCAGATGAACACACGGATGGCAGCAGAATTTACCTGGAATTCCAATTCCAGAACTACTACCGGTTGGCTGCTGTTGCTGTAATGGAATGTTGTCCACATTGTTTGTCTTTGGTAGATACCGTTGCAAAAAAATAATCTGACACGGTAATTGTATACCTCTTGCAAAACCTGGGAGAGGCAGTTGGTACTGAAAGTTTCTGGGAATTGACATCTGCTGTGACATCATGTCATAGGAAGTGGGACCAATGGCATGATTGGAAACATTATGAGGAACAACATTCTCACGAAAATTTTGAGGGACATTTAAATTTTGTTGAGAGCCAATATGCTTTATTTGCTGATTCCTGTTTGTGAGATGTTGCAACAATGGATGTAGAGTTCTAGTGTAATTAATGGTATGAGATGCTTTCATTCCCTGGCAATGATGCTTAAGAGCACAAGCACGGTCCAGGTTATGTGGTCTCTGTAAAGTAGCATCCAACACAGATATTCGTATGTCTCCCTTTGGAATACCAGTTAGCAATTTATCTTTGAGATGTTCCACATTTATTTTGGAAACTAGCTCCTTATTTTTACTTGTTTCGACAAAGGGCAAATGATCTGAGATCACCGGTTCCAAAATGTCACTCTCAATAATCAAACTATCCTCATCTGGCAAGTGGAATTCCAAATTTTTTTCTTCAAGACCAGCCTTGCTAAGAGGTGCAATGTCAATTTGACGAACAAACTTCTTCAGCTGACAATTGCCAGACCTAGAACAGAAACTAGCATCTGATTTTGGAAATGGCAATCCAACCGATGATAGCAAGGCATCAATGTTGGTTTCATCATCTATCACTGCTCTTCTTGTAGAAACTGGAGCTTGAGCAAATTGGAGCTCGTTCATAAAATTGGCTCCAAATAACGCTTCAAGGATCATGGACTTCTCAGAGCTGAATATTATCTCAGTAGTGTTTTTATCAGGAATTGCTAGATAAGGAGAACTTTTATCAGTTAAAGACAATTTATCCAAGAATTCAACATCTACCCCAGTTCCAAATGGCATCTCCTTCTCCTTCTCCTTCTTGGCCTCCTTTCGTAATAGAGAAAGAAGATGTTGTGATGCTTCATCATCAATATCAGATTTTAGATGTTTCATGTTTTCGTCTGTGACTATCCCAGGTCTGTGCACAACATGCTGCAGATTTGACCTGCCTTCTAAATCAGCTAAGATGGACTGCTCAAGCTCCTCACATGTAAGTACAACATGATTTTGATCTGGCTTATCAATTTGATGAAATTGTTCAGCGACCTCAACCATCAAAGCAGTTGTAGGAGATGCATCAAATTTATGTCTAGCATTGTTACAAGTGATACTGTCTGGTTCCAAATGATTAAATAATTTGTCATGAGAAACTATTGAAGTTGAAGAGCCAACTTTACCCTTATTAGTGATTAAAGAAAGTAAATTCTTCGATGATAAATCTTCAGAAAGCTTGTTTTCTGTGTACAAATAAACAAAGTCATAGTAACACTTAAGTAAACCAAAAAACTTCTGCATGTTCTTTTCCAGGTTTACCTTCAACAGACCAACTCGAAAACTTGGAAGATTCAGAAAGTGAAGGCGTCCATGGTTCTTCATCCATGTTAAAACCCTGGAAAATGGAAAAGCAATTTGGTCACTAAAGCTCCTTAGTATTTTAAACTATTGGAAAAGGTACATAGACTTTTACACAAGAATGAGTGACCATAATTCGTAAAGTTCAGACAAAATAAAATATAGATAAAAAAGAAAAGAAAAGGTGCATAGATTTTTGGCAGCTCCATAATCTACTACTCCAAATTATACATGACTCTGGTTATTCCATCAGAGCTCGTTTTTTAATCATGCATACCAACCCCCAACTTTAATTATGTCATGTTGACATGTTGACAATGTTAATTTCATTAAGCTTTATCCACAAAAAGATTTAAGAAAAAGAAAAGACATAAGAGACAAACCTTTAAGAATATTAGCTTATTCACCACATTGAATAATTGGACAATCGAATTAGCAAAGCATACAAGCAAAGAGAACAGCATTTAGTAAGCACATATCTTGTTGAAATTCACTATGTGAATTAAATGAATACTGATTGATTGTTTCTTCCCTAGCTTAAATTTTGGGATGTGGTTCATGAATCAAACTTAACAAGGTACCAAATAGGAAGCTCTGAGTTGCAAAATTTCCCGATGTCGAAAACTACAAACCATGTCATCAATTTAATGAATCCAGGAGTTCAACTTGATCTAGTTCAGGCCCTCCACCGCACATTAGGAATAGTATTGAAAATGTAAATAGAGAGAACATTTTTCCCATAGCTAGGATTTTCAGATGTGATAGTCAATCAAACATGATAGGATATGCTTAAAAGTTAAAATTATAACAGGGAAGAGGAGAGTTCAGAGAATAGAAATTGAACTAGTTTACATGAAGATACTTACTGCAGCAGAAGTGGCAGAGCTGCTAGAAGTGTGTAGAGAACCACCAAGCAACCTTTCCAATATGGAAACAGAATTGTCAACAAATGAATTTGCACCCTCAAACTCAATTTTTTCCATGTCGGAAACATTATTCTTCATGACTCCTCCCTGAACCTTATTGACATTCTCAAGGGCAGAGGTTTTGGAAGAGAAGTCTTCAACAATTTTTTTCACACTATCATCAAAGATGATGTCTAATGAATGAAACTTTTCCTGATCATCATGTATGCTATCTAGATGCCCACTGCTAACAGTATCAGTAATAGGGGCCTGAAATAGTACATAAAGCATTTGGAAAATATAAGCATGGCAATCAATGAAAGCAAATGAAATTTTAGCTTTGATCTGATTGAGCGAATGTACACTTAGTTGTTCATCTTTTGAATAAAACATAATTTTGTTCCACATAATTTAGCTCAAGCGTGAGTTTGTGTTGGGAAACATCTTAAAAAGTTTAGTAATTTATTGTTTCAAGATGAAATAATTATTGCAAGAACTTTATAAAAGGATCAAGATGATTAATTAATAAGAAAAGTGCTGACGCATTATGAGTTTCATTAAATTTAAGGTGAGTTATTTCCTTGAGGTGAAATCACAAACAGCACACTTGAGCTATGTTGACTAAAATAGTCTGTTGATTTACATGGTGTCAGATGCATTGAAATATTTAAAAAAAAAATACAGAGGAAACTGGAATAAAAAATTTCGGAGGTCAAGTTGAGAACATGTTGAAACAATAGAACTAAAATAAAATAAGCCCTCATATTTTTTTTCACCAATCACTATTCTGACTACTAATTTTCTTTATCATTACCCATAAAATTGCTATCTCGCATAAGCCATTATGCATTTTAGGAGACCCTTAGCTTCTTTCTCTGTAGAGCTCACAAGATGGATATAAGAACTAAAATGAAATAAACCCTCATATATCTTTTCCACTGATCACTATTTTGACTACTCATTTTTTTAGCATTACAACAAAAATACCTCACATAAACCATTATACATTTTAGAAGACCCTTATCTTCTTTCTCTCTAGACCTCGCAAGATGGACATAAACTCAGGAGCAGACAGACAGATCATGCCAAAGTGACGAAAACATGTTTGTATTACCTCCAATGCACAGGAAAGAGATTGAGCAGGGAGGATTTTGTCCAGTGGCATAGTGGCAAAGCCAGGTGGTACAAGTGGTCGTGGTAGAGAAGTGTGTGTAGAAACTCTAGAAGATTCAATCTGAGACTTTGAAGGCACTTCTTCTTCATCAGCTTTGCCAATTATGTTCTTCTTATCAGCAGAACTATCAAGTAATGAAACAATACCAGCATCAAGATTTTGTTTGTGGTTATCAGGAATCTGTTTTTGCTTCTCTTGCAGTGCTTTCTGTTGTTGCTTTCTTATAAGCTCAAAGGATTCTGGTTTGGCATAAAAATGCAGAATACAGAACCAAGAAAAGGAGAAAAAAAGAAATAAAAAGTAAGAGTACTGCACTGAATCCTAAATAATGCTAGTAATGTCAAGATGGACCGCTTATTCACAAGTATAGCAGCACACCTCTTCTCCTCCACTCTTCTGTTCTGACCCCATTTGAATATCCATTTGTTCCAAAAGTTTCGTCATTACATAAATCTTTACTGTCCTTTCGTTGAAAATGTAATGCCTGAAGAAAAATCCAGAATTTAACAAAACACACTCAAAACATATTATAATATTGACAGAAATAACATGACAAGATCTTTGTGGCAGTAAAGAAATATAGGTGCGCTCGCATTCAACTGTTTTGTGACCTTATAAGGTTGTTGGGGCTGATAGGATTCAGGAGTCTTATTGAGTTGAAATTGGTTGGCTACTCTAGATTTTTCCATTACAGGTTCTTCAGAACCTGAAGGTCTCTGATAGGTACCAGTTGCGAGTAGTCCATCATGTTCAGCATGTTGAGCATAATGTCTAGATTGTGTTCCAACACATTTATAATCATCTGTAATTCACAATAAATGGAAATGTCAGTCAGAATATAGTGTGACTAACAAAAGACATGCATCACGACAGTCAATGGTACTAAGTAAAATCTATACTTAGTTTATATCAGAATCTCTGAAAGCAAAACCTCTCTATGTTCATGGTGTAAATGAGTAAAGAGGCAGGGAGGAGAGGGAAGAAACTACATGTCCTTCAGTTTCACAATGCTAAGTGAGACTTCTTAAGCATGCTTAAATATCAAGGTCCCTCACTTAATAACCAAGGTACTTTGGGTTCAATTGAATTCCCTTATGGGCTTTAACCATGAGAGCATAAACATACATTAATATACTGGTACTTAAAATAACCCAGATAATCACCCATTGACATGATTTACCATGTCTTAAACATGAAAAAACTCAGCTTCCAGCCTTTCTTAGATCTATAAATTTAGACAAATTCGGTACTAGCATTAAATCTAGACCTAGTGGACACATTGGAAATTGTTTAAACATCCAAGATGGAAGCATGAATTTTTTTGGTGCAACAGCTTCTATTCCTGGCTGTGTTTCTACAAGATGGTGAAAGAAATGGCATCAGAGACAAAAACCTCAGCTTCATCTAGCCTTGCAATATTTGGAGTAGAATTAAAATCTATACATCTAGGATGCTGAGTTTTGTTAAAAAAAATCTCAAGGGTGTAACTCAAGATTAGCAAAAGCTATGTTTACCTTGTGATACTGCAAATAATACGGTGACAGGTAGAATTTAGGAATGCAATATTTATTTCAACACGTCAAGGAAAGCAAGTAGTAGTATCCACTGATAGCAGGACAACCAAATGGATTATAGCTTCATTAGCATTGGTACATCTCTAGGTGAAACAAAAGCAATCATACATATTCAATGATAGCAAGAAAGACAAATTGATTATATTTCCATTGAGCTTTATTGCATTACGACATCTCTAGATGAACAAAGCAACCAACTATCCTTCCAACTAATTCAGGCTTCATTTTTCCCCTTTTTAATCTTATACAGGAGAAACACTCAACTATTAGAGTAAGAAAATATTTCGTAAGTCTAGAAATTTTAGCTTCTGAAAAAAATAATGGTGGTGGAGAGGACTATGGTATGATAGCATTCATAAGGAGGAAAGGACAATTAATTGTTTCAATAAGACAAACAAAAAAAACTACAATAAATTGATAATTAGCAATTTTTTTGTAGCTTTAAACAACAAGCCTTGAATATTTGTTTCATGGTTTGATTCGAAATCTCCATCTCTGATGTTTGATTCAGATGATCGTGCATCCCACCGCCCAGAGCTTCCCCAATAAAAACTAACTGTGCTGTTTGGCCTAGTCTGTGGCAGTGACGTATAATCACTGTTCTTTGCACTGTGAAAGATCGAAACTCCAGAACCTCTTTGCCTCTCATTTAGAGCAATAAATGTTTCATCCAATTTACTGTTTGACAAAACGTAGAGTTAAAGTTTAAACAAAATCATTCAAGAGACAAGTTAAATAAAGACTTGATGTGGATTTCCACAATGCAGTACCTCAAGACTGAAGAGTTGAATCCACCGGGCAATTTGCTGCAGAGGTTGCCAAAAACTAAAAGCTCGTCTCTTGTATAGGATAATTTAGTGTTCCTAAGACACAATAAAAGAAGGCAAAGCATAAGTGACCAGCTAACAACACATATATGCGGCCACGAGCAAAGAAATGTGCTCGCCTTTGAGATTCAAAACCTCTTGCAAGTAACGGATCCTCATTCTCCGAACTCATTCCAGCAGTTGCAATGAAGAAAGAAGCGAATCAACTAAAAAAGAATCAGTGCCTCGGTTTCTATATTGTCAAACCTCGGGATAGTTTACCTAACTATTATTCTTCACCTAGATTAATCTGCGACAAAAACAGCTCCAATCGCTTGCAAGAAGCCAGCAACGCCAACTAAGTAAAAGATTTCTGTACAGTTCCCTGTCGAAACTAGAGAAAAAAAAAAAAGAATCATCCTCAGATAGCATATAAGGCTTTTATTCACCTAAAGATCAACAGAAAACCGAAAGACATCGACATTAAAATTAACGCAAAGAAAAAAGTACTTGTGAACCAATCTAAGTTGAAGAATCTATGGATTCAGATGGCAAATGAAATGCCAACATGGTTGAAATATATCAGATAAGAACTTAAAAATCCTTGTCAGCTTGAAGATTTAGTAGCTTACAATGGGATCGGAGAGCGACGAGATACGACGATCGGTGGGGAGGGTTCCAGCCACAAAGACCACCGAATCGAGGCAGAGAGAAAGAGAGAGGTTTTTGGCTCCTCGTCTCTGTTATATAAAAGAGAGGGAAAAGCATAAGAAAACAAATTAACCCGAAACTATACCTTGCGGGGGCCGCCCTGCGCTGATACCGATTGAGTTGCGCCGATTTTCTGGATTAGGCAACTGCGGTTCCAACGGCTCATATGCGTGTCCACTGTAATGGTCTGTTGCATGACGTCCAATGACGTCATAGGAAAGTATTTGTGTGTTCCTTACTTTAGACATCGTATTTGATATAATTCTTTAGAATATTCTATTTGTTTATCCATGATTTAATTATGGACCTACATTTAAATTTATTAATATTTTTATATGATAATTATTATATTTAAAATTAAAATTTTATTAATATTTGATAGATTATTTTTTAAAAAATCAGTATCTAATTAATATATATATATAATTATTATTTTTATTTTTTATTTTTATTATATATAATTGTTCAGGTATAAATCTATTTTCAAAATATTATAAAATCATACACAATTATGATAAAATATTTTACTATTTTTTATTTAAAACAAACAATGATACTTAATTGAAAATACAATATTACAATACTTTTAACTTTCAAAATTACTATATTATTCCCATAAATGCTCAATTAATACATTTCGAAGGGTAATATGGGTTTCTTTGTCTTTGATTCGGCATCTCAAAGTGTTACATGATTAGTGCATTTAAATCTCATATACGCATAAATAAATTCTGTCTCATTCAGAATCTTCTTGGAAACATTGCATGAATTGAGCTTTGTTGTGCAAAAGGATGTCCACATATCTCTACAATGGTATGATATTATCCATTTTGAACCTAAATCCTCATGGTTTTGCTCTTGGCCTCTCCCCAAAAGGTCTCATGCTAATGGAGATATCATGCATCCTTTTTAACCCCATGATCTTTACCAAATCTTTCCAATGTGGGACTTTGATTGAACCCCAACAATCCTCCCCTCAAACAAAGAACCACAATTACTCTTATGGTTTGGACCTCCCCGCGAGCATCTAGTCACTCTGACCTGCTCTGGGCCTCCCCGCAAGCATCTGCACCCAGTCACCTTGACATACTCCGGGCCTTCTCGTGAGTATTCGGTCACCTTGACCTGCTCCGGGCCTCACCGCGAGCATCCGGTCACCCTAACCTACTCACCTCCTTGTAAGTATCCAGTCACCTTGACCTACTCCAAGCCTTCCCGCAAGCATCCAGTCATCCTGACCTGCTCCAGGTCTACCCTCAACTTAATTCAAGGTCACCCCATATGACATCTGGTCCGGACCATGGCTCTGATACCATTTGTTGTGCCCAAAGGATGTTCACATATCTTCACAATGGCATGATATTGTCCACTTTGGACCTAAGTCCTCATGACTTTGCTCGTGAGCTCTCCCCAAAAGGCCTCATTCCAATGGAGATATTGTTGGACCGTTAGATTCGATAGAGGGGGGGTGAATATCGATTCGAAAATATCGAGTATAAGCGCAGCGGAAAAGTAAAGTAGACACAGTGTTTTTTTACTTCGTTCGGAGCCTGTGACGACTCCTACTCGAAGGCCCGTACTCCTTGAGTACTTTCGTTGGGCAATTCACTAGCAATTCGGATAATTACAATTTAAGGACAAAAAGATGCTAATGAAAAGAAAAACAAAGCTGTACCGACAGACAAGGAATTTAAAAGAGCGGGATCGTGTCGTCGGAGCTCTGTGATCGTCGTTGGAGCGTAGAGCAGCAGAGTGAGTAATCTCATAGTTCTCAGATGTGAAAGATGATTCTGAAGCTCCTGCCTGGGGCTTCTTTTATATGTTGCTCCGGGCATCTGGATTCCTTCCGGGCGCCTGGAATGTGACGTAGCTGCTCAAACCGAGATGCTCCACGTGGCGACGACTTGGCCTGGATATAATTTGCTTTTCGGGCGCCTTGTTCCCACTCCCTTTTCCTGCAAAACAAAGTTAGTCCGAGGCAATATATATCCTGCAAAATAGATTGTTAGCACATTTATGAATTTGCACAAATAGTATGACTTAGATTCCGTCTTTCCGAGACCGGAATCTAGTCACGATCTCGACTTAGACATCCGAAATGGATCTAAGCCAGATCGACGCCTAATGTTCCATTCCCGGGAACGCGTCCTCGCAGTCACTCCCCTTTAGTGACTTACCTCACTTACCTGCTAGACGTCCGGTCAGCCCTTCGACCCGTTTGGACTTCTCGCCAGCTATCCGGTCAGCCCGTCGACCTAGCTGGACTTCTTACCAAGCGTCCGGTCAGCCCGTCGACCCGCTTGGACTTCTCGCCAACTATCCAGTCAGCCCGTCGACCTAGCTGGACTTCGTGCCAGACATCCGGTCAGCCTGTCGACCTGTCTGGACTTATCCTGCACACTCGATCAGAGTGTTAGATAACGACGAACCTAACTTAACCTGATTTGTCATTCATCAAAATCTGAGTTAGACCGTTAGTGCTAACCGCACCAACAATCTCCCCCTTTTTGATGGAATGACAACCTGGTTAAGTTAGTGATAAATATATGCAAAAATCAAGCATGATTTTCGAGATTTTTAAGGTTTTAAGTTAGTTTTTCAAGTTTGCTTTTAGTTGCTCTAACTTAACCACCTAACCCTCCCCCTTTGGCATTTATCAAAAAAATAAGCAAAGGTAAACAATCATAGTGTAGAGTTACTGTAAAAGGTAATCAAAATAAAAAACAGCTAATTTTGAAAAATATCTAAGTTTGGTTCAAAATTCAAAGATAAAAGTACAATTTTTTAACACTAAGTTAAAAATAGTCAAGTTGACTTGAGGGAGACAAGTTGAATTTTGAAAAGTATAATTTTAAAGTTAATCAAGTTTAACTTTTCAAGCGTGTAAAATGTTTCAAATCAGGTTTTTCAAATTTACTTTTCAAGTTTAAGTAATATTTACTTAAGGCTAATTTGATAACAGCTAAGTTTAGAAAGTTTAATTTTCAAGCATATGTTACAAAACTGAATAAGTTTAAATTTGCAATATTCAACTTTTAAAATTAGGTTTAAAAATTAGGTGGGATTAAACTTCCAAATTTTTCAAACACTTAGTTAAATTTAACTTTTTGAAAACTGGTGTTTTAAAAAATAAGTTAGTTTTAAAATAGATGTACAAAAGCATTTTTCAAACACACACAAAATTTTAATTAATTTCTCCCCCTGAACTTGATACTTAACATTAAACAGCTGTCTAACCAATTAGGTACTAACTAACTATCAGAAGATAGTAGCTTTCACTTGGTTAGTCAGATTAAGGTGATTACAAGCAGTGAGTGTTTGACTTGACTGATGATCTTAATCTGATTACTGTCTGATTTGTATTTAACGTCCAGACTTATGCTGATGCACTGAAATAAACATCTTAAGTCCAGACAGTTGGCCTATGCATCTCACCCCTTTCTATGTTTGTCAAACACAAGCAAGGTAAGCCTAAGGTGTTGGTGAGATGCTCAAAAACTAGTCCTATGGGTACATGCTTTCTAGGGATTCAAAACTAGTCTAAGGCCAAAACTGTTTTTGAAAATCTAAAAATGGAAAGTTTTGAAAACAAACAATTTTAACTTATAATTTGAAAACAATTATTTTTGAAAATAAATTTGAGAAACCCTAGTTTATTAAGCACATCCCTAATTTTCGACGTAAGTTGCTAAATTCACTTTCAGGGAGTGGTTTTTTGAAAATGTCAGCTAAATTTGATTTGGACTCAATGTATTTGAGTTCAATATCACCTTTAGTAACATGATCCCTGATAAAGTGGTGCCTAATTTCAATATGTTTGGTTCTTGAATGATGCACAGGGTTCTTGGTTAAGTTAATTGAACTTATATTGTCAATTAATACTTTTACATTTGTGATATTTAAGTTGAAATCTTTTAGAGTATGCATCATCCATAATAATTGTGCAACACATTCGCCTATAGCTATATATTCTGACTCAGTTGTAGATAGAGCAACATAATGTTGCTTTCTACTAAACCAGCTGACAAGTGATGAACCTAATAATTGGCATCCACCACTTGTACTTTTGCGGTCTAATTTACATCCAGCATAATCTGAGTCAGAATACCCTATTAGTTCAAAATTATTTGTCCTAGGATACCAAATTCCTACATTTGTTGTTCCCTTAAAGTATCTAAAAATTCTTTTGACTTGTGTCAGATGGGATTCCTTAGCACAAGTTTGGTATCTAGCACACATACTAACTGCAAATAAAATATCAGGTCGGCTTGCAGTTAAGTATAGTAGGTTACCTATTGCACTCCTATAATATTTTAAGTCAACTGGTTTTCCACTGGGGTCATTGTCTAAGATTGTGTTTACTGCCATATGTGTTTTTATTTTTTTTGTATTTTTCATTCCGAATTTTTTAAGTAAGTCTTTAGTGTATTTATGTTGATAAATATAATTTCCTTCATTTGTTTGTTTGATTTGCAATCCTAAGAAATAAGTTAATTTTCCTACTAGGCTCATTTCAAATTCTTTTTCCATTAGATTAATAAATTCTTCTAAAAATTCTAAATTTGTTGAACCAAAAATTATATCATCTATGTATATTTGTGCAATAAATATGTTTGTATTTAATGATTTAACAAACAAGGTTGGGTCAATTTGACCTTGGTTGAATCCTTTAGATGTTAAGTACGATGTTAGCCTTTCATATCATGCCCTGGGTGCTTGTTTAAGTCCATATAACGCTTTCTTTAACTTAAAAACATAATCAGGGTGTTCTAGACTTTCAAACCCAGGAGGCTGACCTACATAAACTTCTTCTTTAATTAGTCCATTAAGAAAGGCAGACTTTGTTGGGATGTATACTAAAAGCCTAGCTTTTGGTATAAACATTTATTTAGAAATAAGAATCACATTGGTCAAATGTCTACATTTATGATAAATGTAGTTGTTCAATTAATTTATATTGTAGATAATATAGTATGTGGTGTCACATACAGAAGATAATATTATCAGTACCTTATAAATTATAAACAGTAGCTCATGACCAAAATGGAAAGGAACAAACCATTAGAAGGTCGTAGTGTAATTAGGTATCAGTTTATCTTGACTGTATAATTACACTAGTACACTCAGAGTGTATTGAGTAGGACCATTTGAGGTCGTTTCTTTTATACTGACTTTATAAAGAAACAAAGACCTCGGTTATTATGGAAGTGTGTGCTCTTAATCCTAATATAATAACAAGCACATATATTTGATATTTATTTCTTTAATTTATCAATGGGTGAGATTTAGTTCGATAAATCAATAAGCCCGATAAGTTGGGAAATGGTATCACTTATAGTGTGTGTTGTTGATTATAGAAGGAAACTGTGTCCTAGAGATACTAGGTTGATAATGTCCTCAAGAGGAGCTCATAAGGATTGTCATGTTAAACCCTGCAGGTGGACTTAGTCCGACATGATAATAAGGTTGAGTGGTACTACTCTTGGACTAAGATATTAATTAAATGAGTTGTCAGTAACTCACTTAATTAGTGGACATTCGATATCTTAAACACAGGGAGACTAACACACTCATAATAAGAAAGGAGCCCAAAAAATGTAATTTGGGGTTGGTGCGGTAGTTCAATAATAGTTCTCTAGTGGAATGAATTATTATTGATAAAATTAAGTTGTGTGTTCGGGGCGAACACGGGATGCTTAATTTTATCGGGAGACCAAAACCAATTCCTCCTCTCGGTCCCTATCGTAGTCTCTTATTTATAGAGTACTATACCCACCTATACCCACCTTCTATACCCACCAATAAGGGGTCGGCCAAGCTAGCTTGGGAACCAAGCTAGGGCCGGCCTAGGTAAAAGATTGGGTGGCCGGCCCTAGCTTAAACCCAAGCTAGTGGGGGCCGGCCAAATTAAGTTAAAAAGGGATTTTAATTTTAATTTTAATTTTTATTATGTGGGAGATATAATTTATTAAAGAGAATTTAAGTTAAAATATCTCTCTTGTAAAAGATCTACAAAAGATTAAAGAAAGAGATTAGATCTCTTTCCTTATTTGTAGATTGGTGAGATATTTTATTTTCTCTTTAAAAATTATTCACATGTTGTAAAATTAAAATTATAGAAATTTCCTTTTATCAACCATGAAGAGATTTTGAAGAGAAATTTTATTTTTTAAAATTTCCGGAAACAAATTAGGAAGTTTTAATTGTTGATTGAAACTTGTCCAATTTGTTCTTCATTGATGTGGCCGGCCATAAGATTTTAATTTGGGAAATTTTATTTTATTTTTCTCAATTAAATCATGTCAAGGAAATTGAGGAAATTTTATTGTAATTAAATTTCCTAATTTGCCTAGGCCAAGGAATATAAAAGAAGGGGTGAGGGTGCCTTCATGGATATAACCATCTATTATTTCTCTCCCTCTTTTGTTCCTTGGTGTGGCCGGCCATCCTCTCCCTCTCTTCCTCTTGTGGTGGCCGAACCTCCCTCTTCCCTTGGAGCTCTTGTGGTGGCCGGATACTACTTGGAGAAGAAGAAGAAGAAGGAGAGAAAGCTAGCATCTCTTGGAGCTTGGTTGGTGTTTTGGTTTTCTTCCTTGGTGAAGCTTTCTTGTTGTGGCCGAACCTTGCTTGGAGGAGAAGAAGGTGGTTGGTGGTTTCTCATCTCGGTAGATCGTTGCCCACACAACGTCCGAGGTTAGAAGAGGAATACAGTAGAAGATCAAGAGGTCTTTCTAAAAGGTATAACTAGTAGTTTTTCCTTTTCCGCATCATACTAGTTATTTATGGAAATAATACCAAATACAAGAGGCTTACGATTCTAGTGTTTCGAATTTGTTTTCGATATAGTGTTCTTTTGTTTTTCTTTTCCTTGTGATTTGATTGTTCTTTTCGGTTAACCTAAAGTTATTTTAGGAAATTAAATATTAGCCTTCCATAAAAGGTTTTGTCTAGTCGGTGGTGGTTGCTCCCATATCCAAGAAGGCCATGTGCCTCGCCACGTCAGTACTGAGAACCAATTATGGAAATTAATATTTAATGGAATTAATAACTTAAGGCGATTTGGGTCGAACGTGTTAAGTTCCGCAGGAGATCCAAGTCAAAACCTAAAAGAACAAATAGATTAAGTTTTGGATCAAACGTGTTAAGTTCCACAGGCGATCCAAAATTTAATTTAAAAGAACACATGGTAGCTAGGAAAAGGTTCAGACCTTTGTATAAAATTTTTGTACAGTGGAACCTCTAGGTTTTCCGAGTAGCAACCAACAGACTTAACATCCATTTGGTATAGTTTAAATCCCTTGTGGGCTGCATAACTTAGTAACATACTAATGGATTCTAATCTGGCTACTGGGGCATAGGTTTCATCATAGTCAAGTCCTTCAACCTGACTAAACCCTTTGGCAACTAGCCTAGCTTTATTTCTAGTAATTTCCCCAGTTTCACTTAATTTGTTTCTGAATACCCATTTTGTTTCTATTATTTTCTTGTTCTTAGGTGGTGGTACTAGGTCCCAAACTTCATTACGCTCAAATTGGGCTAGTTCTTCTTGCATAGCTATAATCCAGTCTGGGTCTAGTAGGGATTCATCCACAGTTTTGGGTTCAATTTTTGAAATTAGAGAAATTTGACTTAGGTTTCTAAAGGATGATCTGGTTTGAACTCTCAAGCCTGGGTCACCAATTATTTGATCAGTTGGATGGTTAGGATTTACTCTTATAGTTCTAATGGGTTTATTTTCTTGAGTGTGTTCATCTTCTTCATAGTCTAGGGATTGATTGGTTTCTTCAGAATTAATCTCAATAGGTTGAAGTTGAGTTTGTCCTTGGGTTTCTTCAAATTTTACATTTGTGGTTTCCTCGATTTTTAGCGTAATTTTATTATATATTCTGTAACCCCTACTGTTTAGAGAATATCCTACAAAAATTCCATTTTCTACTTTAGAGGTGAATTTTCCTAAATGTTCTCTAGTATTTAGGATGAAGGCTGGACACCCAAATACTTTAAAATATTTTATGTTGGGTTGTTTGTTATAAAATATCTCAAAGAGGGTTTTATTATGTCTTTTACTTAATGTTGTTCTATTTTGCACATAGCAGGCTGTGCTAACAGCTTCTGCCCAGAAATATTTAGGTAGGTTATATTCATTTAACATGGTTCTAGAGGCTTCTAGTAAGATTCTATTTTTTCTTTCTACAATTCTATTTTGTTGGGGGGTTTTAGGACATGAAAATTCGTGATGGTAGCCATTTTCAAGATAGAATTTGTTAAAATTATGATTTTTAAATTCTCCCCCATTGTCACTCCTAATTCTTTTAATTTTAATATCTTTTTCGTTTTCAATTTGTTTGCAGAAATTTATAAAGATTTCAAAAGTTTCATCTTTACGTTTTAAGAATTTTACCCAAGTAAATCTAGAATAATCATCTATAATTACTAAACAATATAAGTTTCCATTTATAGATTTGACTCCATGGGAGTCAAAAATGTCTAAATGTAGAAGTTCTAATATTGAGTTAGTTTGTGGCTGATTTATTTGTTTGTGAGTGGATTTAGTTTGTTTACCTTGTTGACAAGTATTACATATGGTTGAATCTAAGTTAGGTAATTTTGGTAAGCCTCTCACAAATCCATTTAGTTTACTTATATTTCTAAAGTTGGTGTGAGACATCCGCCTATGTCATAACCAAGTTTCTTCTTTTTGTGTTAAATAACACTTGATGGAAGAAGTGGTTAAGTTGATGGCATAGATGTTGTCTTTTCTAAAACCTTTTAGGCTTATGGTAGGATTATCTAGATGTTTGATTAAACACTCTGTGGATAGAAATTTAACCTTATACCTAGTGTCACACAATTGACTTATACTCAGAAGATTATATTTAAAATTTTCAACAAGTAAAACATTTGTAATTATAAAGTCTATTTTTATATCAATATTACCTATACCAATTACCTTGAGTTTGCCGTTGTTTCCAAAGACAACTGTTCCTAAGCTTTTATAAGTGAGTTGAGTGAACTTGGTGTGATCTCCAGTCATATGTTTGGAGCAACCACTGTCCAAAATCCACTTGGTTTCCTATAGTAAGTAGGATTTAAAGTTAGTCTTTTTATTTTTGAGCAGGCATTATTTAAGTTAAGTTTTTTTTTTATTTATTTAAAGTGAGTTTTAAGTTTGAAATTAGAATTTTGAAATTACTTAATAAGTTTAAAATTAAAGTTTTGAAATTAATTTTTAAGTTTAAAATTAAAATTTTGAAAAAAAATTTGAAATTAATTTTTAAGTTTAAAATTAAAGTTTTGAAATTAATTTTTAAGTTTAAAATTAAAATTTTGAAATTAAATTTTAAGTTTAAAGTTAAAGTTTTGAAATTAATTTTTAAGTTTAAAATTAAAATTTTGGAATTAATTTTTAAGTTTAAAATTAAAACTTTTGAAATTAATTTTTAAGTTTAAAATTAAAGTTTTGAAATTAATTTTTAAGTTTAAAATTAAATTTTTGAAATTAATTTTTAAGTTTAAAAATTAAAATTTTGAAATTAATTTTTAAGTTAAAATTAAGTTTAAAATTTAAATTTTGAAATTAATTTTTAAGTTTAAAGTTAAAATTTTGGAATTAATTTTAATTTTTAAGTTTAAAATTAAAATTTTGAAATTAATTTTTAAGTTTAAAATTAAAGTTTTGAAATTAATTTTTAAGTTTAAAATTAAAATTTTGAAATTAATTTTAAAGTTTAAAAATTAAAATTTTGAAATTAATTTTTAAGTGAAAATTAAGTTTAAAATTTTAATTTTTAAACTTTAAAATTAATTTCAAAATTTTACTTAAAAATTAATTTCAAAATTTTGAAATTAATTTTTAAGTTTAAAATTTAAATTTTGAAATTAATTTTTAAGTTTAAAGTTAAAGTTTTGAAATTAATTTTTAAGTTTAAAATTAAAATTTTGGAATTAATTTTTAAGTTTAAAATTAAAGTTTTGAAATTAATTTTTAAGTTTAAAATTAAAGTTTTGAAATTAATTTTTAAGTTTAAAATTAAAATTTTGAAATTAATTTTTAAGTTTAAAATTAAAATTTTGAAACCTTATTCATCTCACCCGATCTATATTATGAATCAGGGAATCCTATGATTTTGTGAGATGAAATTAGATTTTTACTTATGGAGTTTTGGTTTAACTTGTGTTAGATTCAGATTTAGCTTTGGTCTCCACAAATAGGCATTCTTCGGATAAACTTCTAAGCTTGGTGAGTCACATGGACGTCATTAGAAGTAACCAACCTTTCGAGGTTTTCCGAATAGTCCTATCCACGGAGCTTAGTACTAAATCTTGGTCTAACTGGTTAGGGTTCATTTAAGGGTAGCTTCGGTCAGTTCCACTTGGCCAAATGCACCAGATCAAAACCATATCTTTCTAGACATGCGATGCCCAAGCTTCCCTAACGTACTATCATCCAAAAACTTCACCAGTACCATGATTCAAGTTAAACTTAGTCTTTTTTTAACTAATCCTAATTACCCTGCCGAGTTAGTTAATTTTGGAGGTGCCAGCTATTCTGGAGCCTCCCCCTGAATTATTGACCTTTTAATTTAAATTTTCGTTTTAGGTTTGTGTCGATTCCTTTTATAGTTATGGTTAACTTGGTGATAATTTTGTTGATTTTTAAAGTGTTTAAATTTTGATTTAGGTTTGTATTTTGGATTTTGGTTTGGTTTATTCGACTTTACATAATGAATTTTTTCTTTAGGTATATAATATTGATTAAGTCCTATTTGCGTGGTTAAGCACGCTTTCGGAACCCAAGCTAGATTGGTTGATTTGTATTGGGTTATTAATGATTTGAAGGTTTTATTTGAATTTGACTTATATCCTAGTCCGGTTTTATTATAGCATGCTTTTTGATTATTTAGGATTAAGTATAGATTTTTTGATCTTGTTGTGAATTTTTCTAACATTTCTTTTAAATTGTTAATCTCATTTTTTAATGATAAATTTTCCTCCTCAAGTGTTAGATCTTGAGTTGGATTTGTATTTTCTTTTTGTTCCTTGAGGTTTTGATTTTCCTCAAGAAGTGATTTGTTTTCATTTTCTAGTTTAATCAATTTACTATTTAAACAGGAAATAATTCTAAAAAAAATTTTGTTTAAATTAAAATCTACCTCATTCGGGCCTTCGGAAACGAGTACGGACTCGTGGCTTGTTTCGGGTTCAGACTCGTCTTCATCTTCCGGCTCGTCTTCTGTTTCATCTTCGCGGGCCATCAGTGCGAGGTGGCTCTGATGTTTCTGCTCTTCTTCCTCTGATTCGTCCGAAGAGTCGTCCCACGTTGCTTTGAGGGCCTTCTTTTTGGTTGGCTTCGGTTTGTCGAGCTTCAGTTTCGGACATTCGTTCTTGTAGTGTCCCTTTTTGTTGCAGCCGTAGCAAATCATGTTCTTTTGTTCTGAGGGAGAACTGATCTTTTGAAGGTCCTTTTTGCTGAAGCTCCTTTTTCTCCCGGTGAACATTTTTCTTACCAAGTTCACCAGGTGTTCTTCGTCTTCGGAGTCTTGATTGGAATCTTCTTCATATTCAGGTTTGCTCTTCTTTTCTTTGGAGGAACCTGCAAATAAGGCTATACCTTTCTCGGCTCCAGCATTAGTTTGTTCATGTAATTCTAATTCAAGAAGAGCTCGTCTAATTTTAATTTAGAAAGATTTTTAGAGATTTTGTAGGCATCTACGATTGATGCCCACAAACTATTACGTGGAAAAGTATTTAATGCGTACCTTATTAAGTCTCTATTTTCCATCTGGTGGCCTATCGTATGAAGCCCGTTGATGATGTCCTTGATCCTCGCGTGGAGCTGATTCGCCGTTTCACCTTCCTGTATTTTTATATTAAAAATTTTATTTAAGAGCAGGTCTCGTTTGGTTACCTTGGCGTCGCTCGTTCCCTCGTGCAGCTCGATCAATTTGTCCCACAGCTCTTTAGCATTTTTGTGTGGACCGACTCTGTTTAGTTCTTCTCTTGTTAATCCGCACTGTAGAGTGTTGATTGCTTTATTTTCTGTTAACGCCTTCTTCTTCAAATCTGCTGTCCAGTCTTCAGGATCCAGTATATTCCCGGAGTTGTCAGCTGGAATTTTATAGGGTCTCATAACGCTCATCCACTGGTTGAAGTCTGTTTTGAGGTAGACCTCCATGCGCTTCTTCCAGTACGAAAAATCGTCCCCGTTGAAGAGTGGAGGTCGTACTGTACTGAATCCTTCTTGTTGGGACATCCTGTATACAAGTAAATAACCAAGAAAAATATCCCAAGACTTGGTCTTGGATTAGTAGTGCGGGAAGAGAAAATAGTAGAAAAATCTAGATTGGTGTTGCACCAATTTAGATTTAATTGCAAAAAAAATATTAAAAAAAAATGATAAACCAGTTTGGAGTTAAGTGTAAAACTGAAGAAAGAAAAAGAATTTCACCCCCAGTCTGATTGGTGGTTGCACCAAATCAGAGCGGTACCTGCTCTGATACCACTTGTTGGACCGTTAGATTCGATAAGGGGGGGTGAATATCGATTCGAAAATATCGAGTATAAGCGCAGCGGAAAAGTAAAGTAGACACAGTGTTTTTTTACTTCGTTCGGAGCCTGTGACGACTCCTACTCAAAGGCCCGTACTCCTTGAGTACTTTCGTTGGGCAATTCACTAGCAATTCGGATAATTACAATTTAAGTACAAAAATATGCTAATGAAAAGAAAAACAAAGCTGTACCGACAAACAAGGAATTTAAAAGAGCGGGATCGTGTCGTCGGAGCTCTGTGATCGTCGTTGGAGCGTAGAGCAGCAGAGTGAGTAATCTCAGAGTTCTCAGATGTGAAAGATGATTCTGAAGCTCCTGCCTGGGGCTTCTTTTATATGTTGCTCCGGTCGTTCCGGGCGCCTGGAATGTGACGTAGCTGCTCAAACCGAGATGCTCCACGTGGCAACGACTTGGCCTGGATATAATTTGCTTTCCGGGCGCTCGGATCCATTCCGGGCGCCCGGACCTCCGGGCGCCCGAACCACCTTGTTCCAGAAAACTCCCTTTTCCTGCAAAACAAAGTTAGTCCGAGGCAATACATATCCTGCAAAATAGATTGTTAGCACATTTATGAATTTGCACAAATAGTATGACTTAGATTCCGTCTTTCCGAGACCGGAATCTAGTCACGATCTCGACTTAGACATCCGAAATGGATCTAAGCCGGATCGACGCCTAATGTTCCCTTCCCGGGAACGCGTCCTCGCAGTCACTCCCCTCTAGTGACTTACCTCACTTACCTGCCAGACGTCCGGTCAGCCCTTCGACCCGTCTAGACTTCTCGCCAGCTATCCGGTCAGCCCGTCGACCTAGCTGGACTTCTTGCCAAGCGTCCGGTCAGCCCGTCGACCCGCTTGGACTTCTCGCTAGCTATCCGGTTAGCCCGTCGACCTAGCTGGACTTCGTGCCAGACATCCGGTCAGCCCATCGACCTGTCTGGACTTATCCTGCACACTCGATCAGAGTGTTAAATAACGACGAACCTAACTTAACCTGATTTGTCATTCATCAAAATCTGAGTTAGACCGTTAGTGCTAACCGCACCAACAGATATCATGCAACCTTTTAACTCCATGATCTTTATCAAATCTTTTCAATGTGAGACATTAATTGAACCCCAACAAGGTTCGATGCATGCTTTGGTTGTTTAATTCATTGAGATAATTCAAGATAATTTGATTGTTAGTAGAAATCACCCGAGCGATAAGTTGTTGCCTTGCACCAAAAATTTTCACATAGTTTCTTGGGACCAAATATGTAGCTAGAGGGGGTGAATAGCTCGGCGCGATCTCGTGCTCGTCGTTGCTTGTTTCTTGTGATGAAATGCAGCAGAAAATACAAAGAAACAACCACACAACGCTAACTCGTAAGTTTACTTGGTATCCACCTCAAGAAGAGGTGACTAATCCAAGGATCCACACACTCGCACACCCTCCACTAATAAAACATTCTTTTACGGTAGCTACCGAAGGCGAAGAAACCCTACAATACTCTCAATACAACAAGAAAGCAAGAGAAGACAAATACAAGAAATATCTTACAAGATATGTAGTGAAAACCCTAACCCTAGCTTCTTCCTCTTGTTGTAGTCACGCCTCTTGACTTGGATGTCTCTCCAAGACCCTTCAAGAACTGGCGGTGAGAGTGGAAAACACTGTGGAGAAGCTGCTGTGTAGATCGGAGCTGAACAGTGTGAGCAATGGCGAAGGAATCGCACACCAACGGCTTTATCCAGCGCCAACAGTCGGATCCCGATCGATTGGATTGCTCCCAATCGATCGGGGAGGCTTTGGATCAATCGGTCGATCGATCCAGAGCGCCTCTGTGCTATCGGGAAACGCCTGGATCGATTCACGGATCGATCCAGGGCTTATTGCGCATAATCGCACCTCCCAATCGATCGCCCGATCGATTGGGAGCTCTGGACCGTTCGGTTGATCGATCCAGCGCTATTTTGTGCGATTGCGAGCCTCTCCCAATCGATCCACCGATCGATTGGGAGGAAGCTTGTCGCAGGAACTCATCCAATCGATCGACCGATCGATTGGGCATGAGCCAATTGATCGGCTGATTGATCCAGCTCCTTGATTTTGCCCAAAATCAAATCCAAAGCCCCCTAAACCAACATCCGGTCACCTATGACCTGTTGGTACATCATGTCTAGCATCCGGTCACCCTTGACCTGCTAGAACTCTCTCACCAAGTGTCCGGTCAATCCCTTTGACCCACTTGGACTTTTCTCCTCGTGCCAAGTGTCCGGTCATCCTTGACCCACTTGGACTTATCTCCACCAGGTGCCCGATCAACCTTGATCCACCTGGATTTCCCATGCCAAGTATCCGATCAATCCCTTTGACCTACTTGGGCTTCCCAACACCAGATGTCTGATCAAACTTGATCCATCTGGATTTCCTGTGCCTGACTTCACTGACCAGGACTTTCCATTTGCCTGGCTTCAGTCACCAGGACTTTCCATACTGCCTAGTTTCACTCACTAGGTCTTTCACCTGGCTTCACTCACCAGGATTTTTCATACTGCCTAGCTTCACTCACTAGGTCTTTCACCTGGCTTCACTCACCAGGATTTTCCATACTGCCTAGCTTCACTCACTAGGTCTTTCACCTGGCTTCACTCACCAGGATTTTCCATACTGCCTAGCTTCACTCACTAGGTCTTTCACTTCTGCCTAGCTTCATTCACTAGGACTTTCTATATTACCTAGCTTCACTCACTAGGTCTTTCACTTCTGCCTAGCTTCACTCACTAGGACTTTCTAGTCTGTCTAACCTCCCTGTTAGGGCTTTCACCTGCTTCACTCATCAGGATTTTCCAGTCAAGTATCCAGTCAACCTTGACCTACTTGACTTTTCTTCACAATCTCCCCACATGAACAATCACACCTGCAATCTCCATGTGTTGTCTACAAGTATTGTCAAACATCGAAACTCATACATCAAGACTCGAGCTTGAACCAATTCAAGCTCAGTCAACCAGGTCAACCTTGACCTAGGGAATATTGCACCAACAATCTCCCCCTTTTTGATGTTTGACAATACCACTTATAAGTTAAGCTAATCCCATAGCCTCAACTCCTTTCATGCCAGTATGAAAGTGATGGTTTCCTTCATTCTCCTCCTTTCCTAGAGGGCAAACTCCCTCTTTAGGTAATGAAGGCCTAACTTAACCACACATTCTCCCCCTATTTGCACACATCAAAAATTCTCCCCCTGAAGAGTTACTCAACGTTGTTGACAACTTCACTCGTTGTTCACAACACAATAACGAAGGTCTCATACCCTTCATTATTCTAAACGCTCATCCTTGAGCAAACATCACTTGAATAATGAAGATATCCACTCTTCATTACATTCAAATGCCCAACCTTGAGCATTTTTGCTAAAGAAGGTTAACCACCTTCCAAGGTGTATGAAAAATAAATTTTCATGTCCTTAAAGAGTAACTCCCCTTAAAGACATGCGCGTAACTTCTGTCATTGCACCAACAATGACTTGGAATCCCTAAATCTTTAGAAAACCCAAATTTAGAAGTTTTGAGGTTTAAAAGTTCAATATTGAAACCAAACCTCAACCTAAACCTCTACTTAGTTTTTCTTAACCAATCCATCCTTGTTTTCATCATGAAAACTCCCCTTAAATGTGTATAAATATGTTTTGAGGGGTTAGGAATGGTTACCTAGACTAAAGATGGTCCAAAATACTGAAATCAGACTTTACCAGCCAAAATCAACATTCCCAATCGATTGGAGTTGGGTCCCAATCGATTGAACCTGCTTGAATCGATCCACTAATCGATTCAGGAGGGATGGATCGATCGGTGGATCGATCCAGGAAGCTTCTATTCGCGAGAAGCTTGCTCTCAATCGATCGCCCGATCGATTGAGACCCTTCAATCGATCGGGTGATCGATTGAAGCTCTGAAAAAGCTGAAATTTCATTTCAGTCACTTTCAGAAACCCCTAGAAAAATCTACAAAATTTCAAAAATCATAAAAATCGTTGTAGACATTATTTAGGCCATATAGTATCATGGAAAAATAGTTTTCTAAGAAAATACTTCATATTTTCAAAGATTGACACAAACTTGAAAACTTGTAAACACTTTAGTGTTTTCTTCAAGTTTGTGCTCAACTATTCAATGATGATTACTATCAAAAGATAGCCTTCACCAAGGTTTTCCAAAAGTATTTTAAAATGATTTTCAAAACCAATATCCAACCATGTTCCTTAGGCTCAATGCACATGACTTGTACATTAGCTTTCCCAATGATTAGAAAACACATAACTATGTGTTTTGATGAACCTAAAACTCAAAAGAATGCACTAAATCAACATCTTGAGTTTTGTTCATCATCCTAACATCTCACTTGTATTTAATGTGTACTAAACCACATACAAGTCACCTTATAGTTCATAGTGAGATGTAAAGTTTGGTTTTGCCCTAATCTAGGGATCATGCATATCTACCTAGGTACTTTGAGGTTATGAACATCCACCAAGGATGTTATTTGTTAATAAATGTCATTTATCCTTAAATTGTAAGGAATTAAAATAATGCATGATATGTTATGGCATACATAAAAAAAAAAAAATCAAAAGAAAATTTCTTATAACTATATGATGTATGTATGACATGACATGGTATTTTTGTGTTTTTCATAATAAGACATGAATGCAAAAATAAATATGATGTCATGATATATAAAAGGCAAACAATAATGGCAATTTTTAGCATAAATAAAATACCTACATTACCTATCTAAGTATCCTAAAACCTTGGCTAACTTAAAATTTAAGTCATAGATTGCCCTTAAGTCCCTCATAAAATGCCAAACTCCCAACTTGACATTTCTTTTACTCTTAATTTGTTGTGCCAATTGAAATTAACTATATTCCTCAAATTTTGGCACAATCTACTCTTCCAAGAGTAACCATTTGAGTTAAGACATAGATTGCCTTTAATCCCTTAACAAACTACCAAAATATCAACTTGGTAGTTCTTATTATTATCCCAATTGTGTCAATTTAATTTAGAAACACAATTCCTCAAGGTTTGACACATTTTACTCTTACAAGAGTAACCATTTAAAAATAAGGCCTCAATTGCCCTTAACTTTCTAAGAAAATGCCAAAATCCCAAATTAGCATTTCTTTTACTCATATTTTGTTTTGCCATTGAAAATACATCAAAACTTCTCAACTCATAGCACATATTACTCCAATTAAGAGTAAATGATGATCCTTTTCATTTTCAAAGGTTAATAATAACCTTGAAAAGGCTCCTTGAGTGTCACTTCATCATGATTAGGTTAACTACCCTTTCAATTTGAGTTGACACTCTCTAACTCATCTATGGGGTAAAGAAAATGCTCCTGGGAACCCAAAACCTATTGGTGCTCCTTGGATGCTCTAGGTATTCACTAGGGATAACTTCCCTAGATACCTTCCTAGTGACCTTGTTAGGCTTCTTAGAAACCTTGGTCAACCCTAGGGATTTCTTCCTTTGTGACCTTTTTAGTGACTTTGTTAGACTTCTTAGAAGTCTTAGTCACCTTAGTTGTAAAAATACTCCTAGGGATAACTTCCCTTGTACTTTTGACTTGACCCTTAGACCTAGACTCGGTTCCATAGCTATATGGAACCTTATGGTAAGAAATTACATCCTTCTTAGCCTTAAGTTTGTATCCCAAACCTTTATGGCCATTGGATGGCTTTTGTTGTCCTAAACCTAGATTTTGCTCATTTTGCCCTTTTAGGATATTTTCTATCCTTTTTAGGGTCTTTTCCATTTTATCAAGTCTTGACCTCAAGACTTGATTTTCTTTCCATAAATCCTTAGTTTTTGATTTTTCATTAAGTCCATGAGCATTTCTATTTCTAGGCTTATAACTAAAATCATTAGAGTTATTGCCTAAATTCTTATCTACCTTCCTAACCCTAGGTGTGATAGTTTTAGCATGAAGAGTCATGTATTTTTCTTGAATGGCATCATGCTTCCTATTTTTATGGTAAATAGCATTAAAATGATATAAATTAGAACTAGCATGCTTTTTACCATTATTTAAAGGGGTAGGCTCAATAAATGATACCTTTCGTTTTACCTTGGAGGCTCCCCCTTGATTTGTGCTTCCTTCTTGAGCCTTGACCGCTTTCTTCCCCTTGGGATATTGACTTCTATAATGTCCCTTTTGGTTGCACAAAAAACACATAATGCGCTCCTTGCTCTTCTTTGTTGAGGGAGCGGTCTCTTTGGGCTTCTCCTTACCCTTTAGTGCCACTTGACTCTTTTTCTTTGCCAATTCGGGGCACTTGCTCTTGTAGTGCCCATGTTCCCTACACTCAAAACATATAATATAATTTTAATTGTTAATTGGAACATTTATACCTTCATGTGTAGGGATGACACTTGATCCTTCATTTGATTTAGCTTGACTTGTGGAGGTGGAAGCTTCTTCATCCTCTTCTTCTCTTGACCCGGATGTGGAGGCTTCTTCTTGTTCCGGTGTCAATGATTTACACTCCCCCTCAATCCTAGAGGTGGAGGCTTCTTCATCTTTGTCTTGTGTATGAAACAAGGAGTATGCCCTCTCCTTGCCCTCTTCATTGCATTCATTTGAAGATGAAGCTTCTTGGATTTCTTCTTCGGAAGATGAGCATCTCTCACCTTCGGAATTCCCCTCCTCTTGGTCTTGCTCCAATGAGTCACCCTCTTTGGATTTTTCTTGAATTGGTACAGTGGAGGGGATCTCATGAATCTTGGCCAATTTGCTCCATAGCTCTTTGGCATCTTCAAAATCTCCAATTTGCTCTAAGATGTTGCTCGGCAATAGATTGACCAAAAGCTTGGTCACTTTATCATTGACCTTGCATCTTTGGATTTGGTCTTGATTCCACTTGCTCCTCTTGAGAATTTTGCCCCTTGAATTCTTTGGAGCTTCGAAGCCTTCCATTAGAGTAAATCATTGCTCTATCTCCACCATTAAGAAATTCTCGATCCTTGATCTCCAAAGATCGAAGCTCATCATTGTGAATGGTGGAGACACCCTTGTGTCGAATCTAAGACCATCTTGGAATTCCATTTGAAGTTGAGCTTGATGATGAAGTCTTTGACTTGATAGAATTTGCTCCAACTTCTACACCCTCTAGCTTTGTTGCCCCTTCCGGCGATGATTCCGGTGAAGAGCGGCCTTACTCTGATATCACTTGTTGGGACCAAATATGTAGCTAGAGGGGGGGGGTGAATAGCTCGGCGCGATCTCGTACTCGTCGTTGCTTGTTTCTTGTGATGAAATGCAGCGGAAAATACAAAGAAACAACCACACAACGCTAACTCGTAGATTTACTTGGTATCCACCTCAAGAAGAGGTGACTAGTCCAAGGATCCACACACTCACGCACCCTCAACTAATAAAACACTCCTTTACGGTAACTACCGAAGGTGGAGAAGCCCTACAATACTCTCAATACAACAAGAAAGCAAGAGAAGACAAATACAAGAAATATCTTACAAGATATGTAGTGAAAACCCTAACCCTAGCTTCTTCCTCTTGTTGTAGTCACGCCTCTTGACTTGGATGTCTCTCCAAGATCCTTTAAGAACTGACGGTGAGAGTGGAAAACGCTGTGGAAAAGCTGCTGTGTAGATCGGAGCTGAACAGTGCGAGCAATGGCGAAGGAATCGCACGCCAACGGCTTTATCCAGTGCCAACGGTCGGATCCCGATCGATTAGATTGCTCCTAATCGATCGGGGAGGCTTTGGATCGATCGGTCGATCGATCCAGAGAGCCTCTGTGCTCTCGGGAAACGCCTGGATCGATTCACGGATCGATCCAGGGCTTATTGCGCAGAATCGCACCTCCCAATCGATCGCCCGATCGATTGGGAGCTCTGGACAGATCGGCTGATCGATCCAGCGCTGTTCTGTGCGATTGCGAGCCTCTCCCAATCGATCCACTGATCGATTGGGAGGAAGCTTGTCATGGGGACTCATCCAATCGATCAACCGATTGATTGGACATGAGCCAATCGATCGGCTGATCGATCCAGCTCCTTGATTTTGCCCAAAATCAAGTCCAAAGCCCCCTAAACCAACATCCGATCACCTATGACCTGTTGGTACATCATGTCTAGCATCCGGTCACCCTTGACCTGCTAGAACTCACTCACCAAGTGTCCGGTCAATCCCTTTGACCCACTTGGACTTTTCTCCTCGTGCCAAGTGTCCGGTCATCCTTGACCCACTTGGACTTATCTCCACTAGGTGTCCGATCAACCTTGATCCACCTGGATTTCCTGTGCCAAGTATCCGATCAATCCCTTTGACCTACTTGGGCTTCCCAACACCAGATGTCTGATCAAACTTGATCCATCTGGATTTCTTGTGCCTGACTTCACTCACCAGAACTTTCCATTTGCCTGGCTTCACTCACCAGGACTTTCCATTTGTCTGGCTTCACTCACCAGGACTTTCCATTTGCCTGGCTTCACTCACCAGGACTTTCCATACTGCCTAGTTTCACTCACTAGGTCTTTCACCTGGCTTCACTCACCAGGATTTTCCATACTGCCTAGCTTCACTCACTAGGTCTTTCACCTGGCTTCACTCACCAGGATTTTTCATACTGCCTAGCTTCACTTACTAGGACTTTCTATACTGCCTAGCTTCACTCACTAGGTCTTTCACTTCTGCCTAGCTTCACTCACTAGGTCTTTCACTTCTGCCTAGCTTCACTTACTAGGACTTTCTAATCTGCCTAACCTCCCTATTAGGACTTTCACCTGGCTTCACTCACCAGGATTTTCCAGTCAAATATCCAGTCAACATTGACCTACTTGACTTTCCTTCACAATCTCCCCACATGAACAATCGCACCTGCAATCTCCATGTGTTGTCTACAAGTATTGTCAAACATCGAAACTCATACATCAAGACTCGAGCTTGAACCAATTCAAGCTCAGTCAACCAGGTCAACCTTGACCTAGGGAATATTGCACCAACATAGTTATCATCATCAAAGCTTGAAGATGATAAAGTTAATGAATCATCATTGTTGTTATCCATTTTTTGAGAAAATTGAATGGACAAGGTACATGTTGCTTATAGGGTATATATTTATAATGTATATTATATCTATATTTTCTTTATTTTCTGCATATGACGTGTCCTAACAGTGAACATATTTGAATAAAATTGCACAGTTGGCGTGACACAACAATGATAACATCGAGACAAGTTGAGTAAGCGACGTGACACACTGAATCAAAATTTGTATAATTTTATATTCACATTTTGTCACTATATAATGGCAACCAGATATTGGCATAACACATTTTATGTCAATAATTTTTATGAGAATCTCTCTTCTACTAAAATGAGTGTAATCCCTCGACAAACTTTATACTCATTTGAAGAAGATAAACACTTATGTTATCATATTTCACAAAATCTAATCATTGGGATCAACCAATTGAATGATCAATTTTGAGCAATAATTGAGAAAGAGTTTCATGCATATCACAATTTTGTACATTATAGACGATCGCTAAGATCTTTGCCAAAAAGAATGCTTCTAAATTTTAATCCAAAATGAAAGATTGCATACGACAAATCAAACATTTGAATCTTAGTGGAGCATTTGAATAAGATATTGTAAGTTACTATACTCATATTTATTTTAGACTAGCTAAATTTTATAATCAAAGTCTAAGTTTATTAATATATATATATATATATATATATATATATATATATATATCATTGTCTTCATAACTAATGTTCAATTATTTTCTTGCAGTTAGCTCGTGCTAAAATATTGTTAGCAAAAGATCCAAAAATACACAAAGGGTTTCAAATTTGACCATGTCTGAAATATTCTCAAAGACATTGAAAAATTTGGCACTAACATTATGAATAATGCAGACATGAAATCACAACAACAAAATGCTAATGATGGTTCATCTGAATAATAATTCTCTAATGAAAAATTCTATACATCTTTATCTCCTTATGTGTCTTCTATTGATCTTAATATCACTGATTCAGATAGTAATGTTATTCTAATAAACGACCTCTTGGGGTGAATAAAGCAAAAATAAAGAAAATAGATGATCAACAAATTACAAAAGTAATTAATATTAATGCTCAACTTGTTGAGACTACTATAAAAATGGTTGATACTATGATTTACAAGGAAGAAACTAAAATTTTATTCAAATATTTGAACTCGATCTCTAATCTGATGATGTGTGAATATATTCGCAATGAACAAATTAGAATTATGCAAAAGAGAATGCAAGTCTAAGGATCTCATTCAGTTGCACATTAAGGAGAAGGATCTCAAACATTTCTAATACATAGAGAAGGATCACAACTCAATGTGAAGATCAAGAATCTCAAAATCCTACGAAATATTTTTGGATAATTTCATAATTATTTTATTAGAATGGGGAGTGATATTCCCAAATATTAATATTATAATATTATTGAAGTAATTTCAAGTTTATGTGTATTTTATTAGTATCATTATTTTTTTTGTACTTTGTTAAGTTATTTACTCATGTTTTTAAGTTTTTATTAGTAATATTTTGATTTAGTGTCATTACTAGTTTTATTTTGTATGTCAATGTAATGTAATGGGTAATGCATTTTACATTTATGCATATAAATTTTATAATATTTTATTGTATTATTTTTATGAAATTAGTGATATAATTTATAAATGTAATTATAATTAAAATATATTAAATAATTTTAAAATAATAATTTAATAAATTAAATCTTTACCAATATACATAATAAATTTTAAATATGCTATTAAATACACTTAATTTAAATTTATAAAAAATAATAATTACATCTAATTACATTTAAATATCTTATAAAGATAAATAGTTATAAATTAATTACATTTAATTTTATTAATTTTATAATAAAAATAAAAATAAAAATAAAAATAAAAAGTCTCTACTACACCAAATATGGTGATGTGAATAACAACACCAAAGATGGTGTTGTATTATTTACCCCATCATATTTGATGTGAAATTTGGTGTATGAATTGGAATATTTTAGTATTATTTTTACACAAAATTTGATATTTAGGTGATGGATTGGAGCTATTCTTACTCATCCATTTGTGCCCGTGTTAATTTTTTTTTTTTAAAAAAAATTATTTATTGAATAAAATGATAAGTTGATTATGAATTAAGATTATGTATAAATTTATATGACAATAAAGGAAAAAATGATATAATTATTTATAATATTTTCGAGTAGATTGAAAATTATTTTGATAAAAGATAGCAATAGCTTCTATAAGTAATATAAATGCATATGTATGAATAATATTTTTTTTTTTATTTTATACAATACAAAGGATAGATATAATATTTTAAATTAGAGATGATAAAAGTTATCTCATAATTTGTAACGATTTTGATTAAATTTGCTTAACTAGTTGATTAGGTTAGATTAATTTTTATTAATAGTTAAACACATTTGGGCCAATTTCAAACTACTTTAATTATAATTATTTAGTAATTTTAAATATATTAAAGTAATTATGACTAAAACTATTAAAATAATATTAAAATAAAGATATTTTTAATTTTCATAAACTAAGACATCGTTATTTTAATGATAATAAAAATAAAAGGTCTCATCCGACGGTAAGAACAGGGGACCCTCGTTCTGGGGAGTCAACGCCACGTGGAAGTCAAAGGGCCAGGTGGTCGATAGAAGAAGGATGAACCGACCGGACACCCGAGAAAAGGTTGGATCAATAGGCCGACCGGAGAAGGGTTGGTCGACCGCCCGGCCGGCCGACCGGTGTCCATCTGGGGACAAAAGGCGCTCCGACGGGAGTCGGGGTTCCGGCGCTCGGGGAGCAGGATCATAGGGCCGAGCGGATGACACGCTCGGCCGAAGACATAAGCTAGCATACTGCTAACAGTCTCCACAGAGCACATTACCAAGAATCTCCCAAGTAGATCACTATATATGACCGACCGGACGTAAGGCGAGTGCTGGCCAGCCAGACGACCGACAGGGAGTAAGGAGAAAAGGACAAAGGACATCTTCTGACAGCGGGCGTGCTCTATAATCCGACCATATTTCAAATCTTACGACAAGGGGTTCCGCTGTCCCATCAAAGACATGCTTGGACTATAGCAGTATGGTGTCAGGTAAGCCTTCTGACACGCCCTTACGGAGGTATGGGCTGGGGACACGTATTCGCCTCGGTAAGTGTGCATGAGCTCCTTCCCAGCTCTATATAAGGAGCCTCGCACTTCACCGGAGGTACGCAATCTCTGATACTTGGAGCCACTTCTTCGTTGTTCGCTTACCTGACTTGAGCGTCGGAGGGTCGTCGCCGGGAATCCCTTCCCGGCCCGACTTCTGTGCAGGTTCGCCGGAGCACCGTGCGACGTGCCGAAGATCTACGTCAGCAACTCGGAGCGCACCACGTGCTCAGAGTCCGTTGATTCAACTTTCGGACATGATCAATTTGGCGTCGTCTGTGGGAACGCTCCTGCATCCGATCGGAAGGAATTAAAAAGGCCAAGAAAGACAGAAGAAAGAAGACAGCAGACGAAGAGAGGCCCCAAAGATTGGAACTTGGGAAAGAAATGCAAAAAAAGCACAAAGACCAGAGAGAAAAGAGAACCTTACAAGGAAGAGGAGGATCGAAGGAGGACCACAGGAGATCGCCGGAAACAGGAGAACACGATCACCGGAACTTTGGACCGCGAGGAATAACTGTGGGCACGCGAGAGCATAAGTGAGACCACGGAGGAGAAAGCGAAGCTCTTATAGGGCGGAGCCCGAGCGACCTCCACCGTCGGATCCAGGCCACGGGAGCCAAAGCACACATCCAGCCGTTCATTTCAAACCGCCTCGATCTCGTCGCTCGACCATGCCGCCGCCGTACGATGACGGCAGTGCGCCATGTGGCAGTCAGCTATTCGATGCATTTAATGAGCGTATGCTCAACCTTAATGTCGGAGATTGGCGCAGATTACGAGGAGATTCGAGGAATGTTGTTGTTGACTAACCTTACGGCCATCCCTACGGGAGGCTGAGCGTAGGATAATGGCACGAAGTAGCCACCCGGCTAAACTCGTAGTCCAGTCAGTCGGACTGATCGCCTCCTTCGACTAGACTTGAAGGGGAGGCAAGTGATCCGGCGGTAAGAACAGGGGACCCCCGTTCTGGGGAGTCAACGCCACGTGGAAGTCAAAGGGCCAGGTGGTCGATAGAAGAAGGATGAACTGACCGGAACCCCGAGAAAAGGTTGGATCAATAGGCCGACCGGAGAAGGGTTGGTCGACCGCTCGGCCGACCGACCGGTGTCCATCTGGGGACAAAAGTCGCCCCGGCGGGAGTCGGGGTTCCGGCGCTCGGGGAGCATGATCATAGGGCCGAGCGGATGGTACGCTCGGCCGAAGACATAAGGTAGCATACTGCTAACAGTCTCCACAGAGTACATTACCGAGAATCTCCCAAGTAGATCACTATATATGACCGGCCGGACGTAAGGCGAGTGCTGGCCAGCCGGACGACCGACAGGGAGTAAGGAGAAAAGGACAAAGGACATCTTCTGACAGCGGGCGTGCTCTATAATCCAGCCATATTTCAAATCTTATGACAAGGGATTCCGCTGTCCCATCAAAGACATGCTTTGACTGTAGCAGTATGGTGTCAGGTAAGCCTTTTGACACGCTTTACGGAGGTATGGGCTGGGGACACGTATTTGCCTCGGTAAGTGTGCATGAGCTCCTTCCCAGCTCTATATAAGGAGCCTCGCACTTCACCGGAGGTACACAATCTCTGATACTTGGAGCCGTTTCTTCGTTGTTCGCTTACCTGACTTGAGCGTCGGAGGGTCATCGCTGGGAATCCCTTCCCGGCCCGACTTCTGTGCAGGTTCATCGGAACGCCGTGCGATGTACCGAAGATCTACGTCAGTAACTCAGAAAGTGCCATGTGCCCAGAGTCCGTTGATTCAGCTTTCAGACAGGATCAAGGTCCTTTTGAGTTTTTCCTAAAATAAAAAAAGTAAATAAAGTAGTCGAAAGATAATCAGAGCTCCGAGTTCATGCCTGACCCAAACTCGTAACCCGACAAGTGTAAAAATGGAATTGTTGTTGATCCTATCCGAGCTAAACTTAATTATGTACCTTACACTTTGTTAATAAGACGTTCATTATACTGTCTTCAATCCTGACCGTCCGTCCAGTATAAAATGAAGGTGAGAGGAATATAATTTGGTCAGGATACCAACTGAATTTATTTTTATGAGTATCTTTTGTAGAGCGTTTTAATCGTATCAAAGTCTGCAACCGGCGCTTCTCTCTTCGGTATCTCTCTGTCTCTCTGCGGCGCGAACTTCGCCGGCGATGGTGGTAGCGGAGGAGGCGGCTCAGTTGGATCGGCTCGAGATCCAGGTCGACAGCGGCGGCGGAGGGGCGTGGGAGTACCTCTGCCTCGTCCGCAAACTCAAAGCCCGGAGATCCGAGAAGGTCCTAAAGCACGGACTCGCCATTTTGAACGATCCTACGGTCCGATCCAAGCTCGGAGGAGAAGGTATGTCACGTTAATTGATCTTTTTATATATATATTTTTCTGTATAATTGTCGGAGATCGCTTCCAATCTTTCATGGGTCATAGGGCAGTCTTATGAGACACCTAGATCCGGCTGTTTGAAGCCTTAATACGCGTTGCCCTTTGTCCATATGAGAATTGTCTTTGTGGAGACTGGAGAACATTGCCATCGGAGAAGTAGTAAGATATTCGATCAAGAGAATCAAAATTTCACTGGGCCATGCAAAATGTATTTCTCGAGTTCGTGTTGGTAGATCCAATTTGTCTGGACGAATTCATAGAAAAAATGACTTGGTAAAAGGTTTCCTGTCAACATTTCGACCGATCAAATCAAATATTGCTATCAATTTCACTCGGAACTATGATAAGCTGTGCTTTTTGGTGGTACTGATGCGTCAGTTTAAGTGTAATTTACCTCTGACCAGACAGCTTAAGCATTTGGATAGACTGTAAATTCCTGGAGTTAAACTTTTCTGTTGGTTGGCTAATAAAAGAAAGAGCTGAGGTACAAAGCCTACTGAGATTCACGGTTATGCCAATATGATTTCATATGATATTTTAATGGAACTACGAACTTAGTTTTCAATTGCATTTGACATGTTTGTTATACATTTTCTATAACAAGCATCCAAGAAAATATTAGTTTCTAGCAAGATCGAATGCATAGTTAATTCCAAACATCAGGTAGAGACTACGACGTGATATAACTTCCCATTGTCACCCACGGCTCACCTGCGGAAATGGTTTGGGCCAATCAGTAATTGTTATATATACGATATCACTACTTTGCCAGACTTCTTTTTCTAATTTCTATAGGAATTATTGGCAAAAGAAGTGACATGCTTCGAAGGTCAAATTCCTTCTCAACTATTAAGCATTGTACTTTTTCCTGTGGTTGCCATACAAACATCTGTAAATTGACATATGCTAAAAGCCTACCTGAGTAATGGAAGACAAGAAATTTACTGTTTCTCTTTTGATGCAGAATGGACTCTTTATGAGCAGGTAGCCTTTGCTGCTTTTGATTGCCAGCAACACAATGTTGCAAAGGTACAATTCTCTCAACCTGTATATTTAATTAATTGTGTTTTACTTCTTGAAGTTAATTTTATTAGCTTTGAGTAATGGTTGTGTCTTAGTTTTCCATCGACACATGATTTTGTACACACACACATCCTCTATCTTAACTTATATATTTATTTTACTTAACACATAACTGATGTATTTTACTTCAGGCATGTATCTTCTATCTTAACCTATATATCTGATTGTATTTTACTTCCTTTTTGATTATTTTACTTGCTCTGAACAACAGTTCCTTGATATACATATCGCTAACACATGGTTTTGTACACACACATCTTCTCACGCGTTCGTGCGCGCACACATCTTCTATCTTGGCCTATATATTTATTTGATTTTACTTCCTTGAAGTTTATTTTACTCACTCTGTACCATAGTTCATTTTGTATCTTGCAGTAACACATGATTTTCTATGTCATTTCTATGTCACGTACTGCGAAGTTTTATTATGTTTTTTGCACTCTCACCTGTATAGGTGCCTTTTAATATGATTAGCTTGGAAATTGCTGAATTTTTTATTGACCACTTGACCCACCCATTTATTCATTTGGTATATGAATGTGTGTTATATAGCTGTTAACATCATGCGTGTGAGAAAAAGTTCTAAACAAATGTTTGACGGCCTGAAGAAGTTTTTTATCTTTGCTCTATTCAAAGTACTTCCTGTTATTGCACGGTCTTTCAGAAAGTCTATGGAAATTGAGAAGCATTTTAACGGTTATTAGGATGTCAATTTTAAGTGATTGTCTGGAGTAGAAAAAAAAGAGAGCATGTTTTCCATTATTTTCTCCTTAAATTTTCAACATTTTATAGTAACTTGGTATCTTTTTTTTCTTGCAGGATTGTATAGCAGTTCTCTCTAAGGAATTCCCTGGAAGCCTAAGAATTGGTGAGCTTTTCCATTTTTTTTCATAAATATTAATATATATCAACACTAAACAGTTCGTCATCTTCTAAAATAAATAAGCAACTACATTATTTCTTTTGGAGTCAGCAAGGTCAACAAAGCTTTGTTAAATTGCTAAACCTATTGCAAATGTTTGGGTTGTTAGATTCAGTTGATCCCCTAGGATATCTAAAAGATCCAGCACAGCAGTTTGTGAAGGTTGAAACATCTGTGCCTAATAGGTTATGCTAAGTCAACCTTCTTTGCAACACTGAGGCATGACCCAAGCTGTAGAGAACACTAGTCAAGTATCCTTTTGGACCGCCTGTTGTCTTAACTCTTTAAGTCAGGATTTAGGTTTTTCTTTAGTTTTTTAATTTTCTTGTCATTAGCTTGTTGATTGACATTAGAGTTACCATTTTTAAGTATAAACACTTAGATTCTTCAACCATCACTTCTACCTTGCCTTTGGCACTGCCAATTGAATGTTGTTCTTTTGCTCTTGTGAAATGGCTTGTTGCAAATGTTAGCACTTGAGCAGATTCATAGACACACAATGGAAAGAATATCTAATAGTAGATAAACAAGACATAGAGAAGCAAAATGTTTTGTGGTTTCTTCAACCTGCAAAATGTTATTATGAAGTTACCATGCTTTCAGTTACATTTAAGGTTTACTATGCAAATGCTTGTTGATTTTGTTCAAAGATTGATACTAATTATTTTGGTCAACCCTTCTCCGGGACCATACATTGGCGGGAGCTTTGTGCACCGGGCTGCCCTTTATTGATACTAGTTATTTTAGGACTTTATAGTTACATATTTTTGCAAAAATTTTCAGGAAGACTAGAGGGAATGCTGCTTGAGGCCAAAGGTGCTTTGGCCGAAGCAGAAAAAGTATATGCACGCCTTCTAGAAGACAACCCACTTGATCAGGTGCGTTCTCGAATCTCAATCTCTGAATAATCTTTCCTGTTTCATTCTGAGTTTTGAATGAAAAACACTTGGTTGTAGGTCTGAATGTTAAATTCTTGTTAGGTTGAGTTTGCTGACATATGCTCGATCAGTGTTTGATGGCATAATACTATCAATTTGTGGTGCTAAATGCAACTTGTGATTTGACCAAGTTAATTGGGTTTCTTTAATATTTGTTTGCTCTTTAGATGTTATGGCTTTTTTATGAATTTCTTGAACAACGAATTGTAAGTCTTATACCTACACTGTGCAGATAATCTTCAAGAGAATGGTTGCTATTGCAAAAGCACGAGGAGATATGAAAGTTGCTGTTGATTTTCTCAACAAGTACTTAGACATGTGGGGACTTATCCATTAGTATTTGAATTTTCTTTGTTATGTTGCATTACAATCTTTTGTTACTAACACATTGTGAATTGTTTGACATTATATTAGATTTATGGCGGATCATGATGCCTGGAGAGAACTGGCTGAGATCTATGTGTCTCTACAAATGTGAGGCATCTTGATTGTCATTTTGTAATACCGTTTAGCATATTTTACTGCTTATTTATGTTTTTCTAACTTTTCTTCCCATTCAGGTATAAGCAAGCAGCCTTTTGTTACGAGGAGCTGATACTGTCTCAACCAACAGTTTCTCCGTATCATCTAGCGTATGCAGAGGCAAGTAGCTTTCAACGATCTTGGCAATTCATTCATGTTCTTAATTGCTATTCTTCCATGTACAGATGGTTTCTAATGCATTTAACATTCTTAATTTAATGCTTCTCCCTTAGGAGAGCAGTAGTTGATACAGTCTTGTTTATAAATTTGACACCTTACTTGGATTTTTGTTTATTTGAAAACTACTATTTTTATTTTTGAAGCATTTTGGACCTAACACCTTAATAGATTTTATTTCTCATTTCAACTAGTTGCTATACTTGATAGCAGTAGAGGTATAGTATAGTTCTAGACATTGTAGTAGGTGATCCAATTGAAAATGACAGCCTTTGATGGAGAGACCACATGATGTTGACTAGATCGTCAATTACAATTTGAGCATTTGCAAGATGTCCAAGCCTTATATGAGCGAGACTGTCAATGCAAGCAGAATTGTGGGCTAATGACAAGGAAGAACTATTATTAACTTGAGTTGGACCAATAGTTGGATCTATCAAGTAGTTAATGTGTTCTCTTGATTTGGTGGTAGACTTGACCACGGTTCGGAACCGTCGGTTCGACGGTTCCTGGCAGGTCAACCCTTAACCTTAACCACCCAAGACGATTACGGTTCACGGTTTGCCATGATTCAAGATTATTATATTAAAAAAAATAAAAATTATTTTAAAAAAGGGCTTACACTTATTTAAGCTGCCTACGTATCGCCTTAGGGTATAGGGGAATCAAAGTCCACGTAGTTCTTTTACATTGTTACCCTTTTACATTATCGCTCGATTCCATTTCCCGTTCCTGTTATATTCGTTCCTTCAGTATCAAAATCTTTGACTTCGTCATCTGAAAGTTGCATTCCTTTGATTCTTTTCTCGGCTCTGGTGCTATCGTCTTGGGCTTCCAATGAGTCGGGAGACAAAGTTGATCGTCATTAATATGTTGCCGTCGGCACTGAACGTTTGCTCCACAGCAACAGTTGACACTGGACAAGCTAAAATTTCTTTGGCGATCACGGAGAGAACGGGAAGCTTTGAGCCTTCTGCGACCACCACTTTAAGATATTGAAATTTTCGCTATCTGTTTCATTAAAATCAAAACAAGTTGTAAAATAATTCTCAAGTTCCTCCGTGGAACTTGAGGATCGTCGTGGACATTTCGTCCGTTCTTTTAATAAAAGTTGTGCTTTTGTAAACTTTGTATTTCAGAAATATTAATTTGTATTCCATATTTTGCATAATATTAGTTATAAATATCATCTAAATAAATTCTAACATTATATATAATATTAACTGGATCAGGAGGAGAAGAATCTTTAATTGAATTAAAGTGTCATAATATAAAGTTAACATTTCTCGTAAAACTTCTAATTTAAATCTAGGATTTAAAGCAAATGCAATTAAATAAATTTCATGAATAAAATAAAAATGTTTTTCCTATTTAGTTTTCATAGCTAAGATGTAAGAAGATAAAAATTCATTATTAATATGTTCATTTAAAACTAATACTATATTAGAAAAATTTTCTAAAACTAATTGAGCAGTGGGATAATAAACACCGGAAAGTGTTTGGTTGCATCATTAAATACTTTTAAAATTTCACAAATACTACTATAAATATTCCATTGTTGTGAAAATAAATATATATTAGTATTAGTATTTTGTGCAAAAAATAAACATAATAATTCTTTATATTGAAATGAATTATGTAATAATTGGTATGTTGAATTCTAACATATTGGTACATCACGTGGAAATTTTTTAGGTCTCATTCCATTAATTTTACAAAACCTACCCTATTGTTTATGGATGAGACCATAAATAAGAAATTGCAATTCTAATTTGTTTAATATAATTTTCTAAAATTTTTAATTCATCTTGAACATATAAATTTAAAACATGGCATACACAACGAATATGAAAAAATAAACCACCAATAATAGATGACAAACAAATTTTAGATCATCTATACAAGTGGTATTGGAACTAGCATTATCTAATAATATTGAAAATATTTTATGAGTTAATCCATATTTTTCTAAAATTAAACATAATAATTGTGCGATGTTATGAGCATTATATGATTCATCAAAAACTCTCTAAGCTAACAATCTTTTTTTGGAGGTTCCAAGAGTTATCAATCCAATGGCAAGTCACACCCATATGCGAGTATATTTGTCAATGATCATTACTAATATCGGAACATAAAAAAAAAATATTATTTAATTTACTAAATTCATCAATTAATTTTTTTTTCTTGTTTTACTAATTTTTTAATTGTACGAGTAAGTGTAGTCCTATGAACACGTTTAGTACATGGATTAAGAGATTCTTTATAAAAATCTTCAAACGTACATTTAAATCTAAAACTAAAAGAAAGATGTTCTACGGAAATAAATTTATCTAATGATTCTCTTAATTTATTATCCGAATATAAACATAAACCGGAATCAGTAGTACCGCTAGTTGAAGAAAATCTTGATAATTGTGTTTGAGAATGATTGAGTCCATATTCCGTCGGGTGCTTCGTTTCTACATGTCGTTTCAACGATCCATAGCCGTCGTCGGCTTGGAATTTGTAGGAAACATTGCAGTGCTTACATTTTGCACGCATTTCTCCCGACAGAAAAGTGACATTCTTAAAATGTTTAGTGAAAATAGAAGACTTTAGAGGAGAAAGTTTCCGAATCTTAAAAGTAATTGCATCGGTACTTCCTTGTGTTTCGGGTGTCGGATTCAATCTCATCATCGGTGGATTAAATGTTGGGGCCCTCCTCCCGTGAATTCACTATTTCCTTTCCCTTCCAAGCTCGAGATGATGCACCTCCACGGCCTCCTCCATTGTAATTGAAAATTGGAAATGAAAGTGTGTAGAAATGAAGACAAAAACTATAGAGAATACGAAATTGAGATTAAGAGTAGAGAAGATGTGTGTGAATATGATGAAATGAACTCTCTATTTGGTTGGATATTAAAATTACTTATCTTTGTTATCGCCTAATCATCTCATTGATATCAGCTTTCGGGATAATGTATAAGGTATATGCCAGATTTTCTTTTTCAATGTTAAACCATCAATTTTGAGACTTAACTATGATCACAGGTGGTAGCTTGAAATTTTCAGTTTAGTGAAATCTTACAAACGGAAGACAAAGAAAAACTAGAGAGAGTATTCAAAATATATTTGAAAGGTTGATTTAACGAATGTATAATCCCAAGTGCTAGGCAATTATTAAAACCATGAGATCTCTCATTTTCCATGGTTAATGTTCTTGCGTGGTTTAAAATTTGGACGAGGAATCCAAGTTTCTTGCCAGTTTTATGGATACCCACTTTATCAAGTAGACATAGTGGCAATTTCAGTTTTCTTTCTAATTCTAGACCAATAAAATTGCAAATTTCTCACTCGAGCAAGCGGATCAGATAAAAATAATTTGGTAGTTTATCCTCTCATAATTTATTTTCCTTTTCTCGGTTGACAATGAATTACAAGAGCATGCAAGTTCCCTTCAAGTGATCTCCTCACTGTCTTGTGTCTTGATTCAACAGGTACTTTACACCATGGGGAGCCTGGAAAATCTCCAGACAGCCAAGAAGTACTATGCATCTGCCATCACCCTAAGCGGAGGAAAGAACATTAGAGCTCTCTATGGAATATGCTTGGTAAGACATCCTTGATAACTACTACTTGTCGCTTTCCCACAATTATCGTACTCGCTGACATTTCACGTCAAACTCCTCCAGTGTAACGCTGCCATCAGTCAGCTAACAAAAGGCAGGAACAAGGAAGAGAAAGAGAGCTCCGATCTGCCATATCTGGGGGCAGAAGCTTTGCGACGCGACTACAAGAACAGGGCTCCCAAGAAGCTGCCTCTTCTCAACAGCATGCTTAAGAACATGAAACTGAGTTCTTGATCCGAAATCTGCGGAAAGGTTATTCCATATTTACTTGAGGATATTTTTATTTAGATCTGTTCTTTTGGGGGCTAGGGCTGGCTTCATCTGTGGGTTGCATTTGCTGAATTATTTTGTTTCAGACGAGAGAAACATCTATTTCCCCAGATCAAAATACCATGACAGAATTGGTAGTATACAGCATCGAAAAGTCTGTTCTTGTTTCTAAGAAGCCTCAATCTTGTCCGGCACATAAAAAAAAAACAAAGGGTGAAGCAAATAACACCGAATCAAACCTGGAATGATGGTTGTCTAGTTTTTTCTTATGAAAATTTTTCATTAGTCGTTGGAGTAAATTAGAAAGTGCTCATGACGAGCAGCTCAGAAGTCTAGTATTCTGTAGTTGCATGTCTTATTTGAAAATTTTTTTTCTATAAATGTATTATAATTAGATATCAAAATACAAATATTTGGTTGACAATTTAGTATCTTTCCGTTGCACCGTAGCCTAAAAAGCTTGTGCAGCTTATCTGGCAGTTAATACATTAATACAATCCATCGTACCATATCACTCACATAGGTCCATATCTACAAAAGGTTAGATGAACGGTTGTGTCTAGCTTTAATACTTGTGACCTTAGGTCAAACTCTAATTGCTTTGTAAGTTTGAATTTGTCGAGTCACATCCTTTGAAACCAACCTCCAATCCATCGAACCATTTTCTCACTTGGTCGTTAAGGCCAACTGAAATACATAATATACATTCATACGTCGGATCATATCATCTCCAAACCATGAATATTAACTCTTTCCTTTCTTTTTCTATCCCGACGAACTAGGGATTGTGATTTAGATATGATCTCATTGATATTTAATAAAATGATTTAATAATTTTTTTTTCATCATTTCTTTCTTTGTTTCTGTTCCCCTCTTAAAAAATCCCTTTGGCAGTGTTAAGTATTTTTGTTTGAATGATTAAAAATATATATATTTGATATAAATTTTGATAAACTATTTGCACAGACAGATTCATAAACCCTAAAAATTTCTACCTAGATTTATCGAACTAAATATGATTTCCCTAATAAAAATGCACAAAATCACGTCATCATATTCAGAAACTAAGGAAGAAAAAGAAAAGACATTTGTTTCGTGAAATTTTGAAGCGCTCACAGGTTTTCTTCAACAACAACAAAACTTCAGCCGGCCAACCCGGAAGAAGGAACAGAGCAGAGGGATTCCATGATTCGATCCACAATCTCATACCAGACTCCTCCCTCGATCTCCAATTGTTCTTGGATCGTCCTTCATGATCAAATTCCGGAACTTCAATCCATCTCCATCAGTCTTCTCCAAGGCAGAGCAGATATGAACAAGTTTCCTAGGGCGAGGGCAACCCTAGCGGCAGCGGGACGGAGCACGGGAAGTCTTCGTCAGCGGCGGCGGAGGGCGGTTGTGATGGGAAGAGCGGGGCGCGGCAGAGGGGGCAGGTGCACTGCCCGTGCTCGAGCCACCGGTCGACGCAGTGGCGGTGGAAGATGTGACGGCAGTCGCTCATTCGCCGGACCTTGTCCGCAGGCTCGAACTCGGACAGGCACACGGCGCAGCAGCAGATGTTGCCGCCCGCCAGGTTTTCGAAGCGGGTAGCGGGGGAGAGCTCCTGGATGAGCTCGGCCGGCACCGGGGGCAGGAGCAAGCAGCGATCCGCCTCCTGGTGGAGGTCGCTTTCGGGGTCCGAGAGGCCGAGGCAACTGGAGACCCAGTTGAGGAACCTCCGCAGGTGAGCCAATAGGAACAGCAGGTGGAGGAGCAGCTTGGGAAGCTCTGAGTAGCAGACGGGGAAGCCCATGGCAGAAGTGCGCGATAAATGTTCGATGAAATGCCTTAGAGAATTATTGAGAATGCTACCTGCAACTCGGCAACTGGAACTGTTCGAGGAAATGCCTGAGAGAGTTATGAGAAGAGACGCAGCAAGTGTTCGAGGAAATGCCTGAGAAAATCATAAGAAGGGAAGCTTGCAATTGTTTAAACAAATGCCTGAGAGAGAAATCATAGGAATGGGTGCTGCAATTGCTTGGGGAAATTCCAGATAGAATTTATGAGAAGGGAAGCTGCAATTGCTTGAGAAAATGACTGAGAAAATTCATACGAAGAAAAAGCTGCAATTGCCTGCGAGAATTCCTAAGAGGAAAAGCTGCAATTGTTTGAGGAAATGCCTGGGAGAATTATAATTTATAAGAAGGCGGGCTGTAACTGGTAATTGTATGAGGAAATGCCCGAGAGAATCTCACAGCTAATAAGGATTTCGGGGTCACTTTTCCTTTGGCCTTTTGCTCTCTGTGGCCGTGTCTGTGTCTGGAGAAGAGGTGGTGTTGGGTATAATTTTATACATGGGTGTGGATGGAGGTGTAGTCAATTCCATCCCCATCCCTTTGTGAAGAAAGACCAGAAGAATGGCATGTGATGGATCCTGTGGAGAGAAGCATGATTTATTGCTGGGCAATTGACTCATCAGCTGAAAAGTTGTTTGGTAGTGCAACAGATCGTTCTGAGCTGCCATCATTGCCTTCAGATTTCCACAGGTCAATTAATCAAGTTCTCAGTAAAAAAAAAAAGTATTAGAAAATCTTTACAAAGTAACAGACTTGTTAGTTGCTTTCATTTTTTTTTTCTAGGCTTCAGTTTTGTTAAATGCTCTCATTGGATCACATCCAAATGCATCGACCAATCTGTCTCTTTTGGCATCATCTGTGGACGAACTGGACCCGATCGATTGGCACCTCAACAGCCAACCATCACTGTATTCTCTCAAGGTTCAAGTTCTTCCTTGTTACTCAAACTCAGCTTTAATATTGTCAAAATGTTCTCAATAGATTCATATCTGAATGCATGTCATGTTGTTTGCATAGAACAAGCTAACTCTTTTAGCTCCATCCTTAGCCAGCTGAACCTGATCAATTGGCATTTAATATTGCCATCATGGCTCAAGGCAACCCTCTCTTAAATGCCACCCAAAGGTTCAAGTTCTTCGTCGTTACTTCACCGACCAATCTCTGTGAGGTAAAAAACTATTTTTTTTCTTTCTTATTTACGTCTTTTGTTTACCTTCAACTGCACATCAAAGATGACAATGAGATAGAGACACGTACTCCTCTTGTCTGCTGAATGCATTTAATCCTGCCACAATGCGCGCGCACACACCATGTGTTAGTAACATCACCTTATCTCTTGGTGTCCACCAACACAACCAAAGATGTGGATGCCTTGACAGGGAAAAGATAGAGAAGGGTTTTGGAATTTGATTGCATTTAAAGATATGGAGACAAGATTTGTTCTCTCAGATTACTCCCCTTCACTTGCCACAATATCTTCCATGAGATCTCCTCTGCAACCTCATATCAAAACACCATCATTGTTTCTTCTCGTCAATGAATTATGAGCTCTGTGAATATTGTCTCTTTCTTTCTAGGATAAGATTCCTCAGTAAAGGTTCTCTAGGAGTTATTTGATTAGGGTGCCCATTGGATTATGGAAAAAATATATAGTTTATAATTTAAACAATATTATCATCACTGGTATGGATTTAGATAGATTAAATGCAAGATTATGACCCATTTGTTGTGACCTTTCAATTGCATCTAGAGGATGAAGTTATAAAAACATTTAATAAATTATGATATTGATATGACTAATCCAAACAAAAATTGTGTCAACATTCTGTGCCTAAAATTGTTCCATCTGGTGCCACATGCTTCACATCAACCTTTTTCTTAGTGGAAAAGAAAAATCTCTCCTCCTTTTAACGATCAACTTTAACTTTGAATGGAATCTCACACGTATATCAATACACATGCCTAATCATAGTCCTTTTGTTATCAAAGCTTGAGGCAATATGGCAGGTCTTCATGTGCCTCAATTCACAAAAAAGGGTGCAACCCTAATTTTTTATCCAGCATATTCTTCATGGCAACAATACATGTACCTCGCACTTGTCTCAGCGGCACACAAAGGACTAGGTTGAGCATTGGATTAAAATAGAACCTATGAAATTGAAACTGAATTACTTAAATTAGTTTTTGGATAAATTTTGTCATTAAAACTAAATAAACCAAACTGATATAAAATCGATTAATTTGGTAATCTATCAAATTAACTACTGAATTATTAAGTAATCGACTATTTTTTTCATTAACAACAGACGGTTAATTACTCCTTCATTAGCAGTCTTGTTATGTGAGCAGTCGATTGCACCTGATCGATTGTTGAATTTACTGTGTTTGATTGTGGACGTCAATTAATTGCATCACTCGACTATTAAATTTACTATCCGATTTATTAGTCCAACAACCGACTGATTTTATTCGATTGATCCTAACAAGTCGTGATTTTATTATTACACGGTTTAGGGATTTTTTTTTTAAAAAAATATTATAGACTTGGGCCAACGGTTGATTGATATGTTGAACCGGTTCAATGTAACCAAATTTTGAATTTTAAAATTGAGATTGAACCAAATAAATCAAAATAATTGAAATTTTTAAAAATATAGATTTCCAAATTAATCCAATCGAATTTTTTAATATAATTAATTTGATTAGTTTTTTCAATTTAATTGAGATTTTGTTCGCCCCAGGTAAGGTTTATCAAAAAAAAATCATGGCACACTTGCAAGTTGTGTTAGGATTGTTTTCCTTCCTTTCAATAAACACTTTCATAGTGGCAAGTTGAGTACTTGGTTTTGTATAATGGAAATCAAAATTTTAATAATTGAATCAAATTGGCTTAGTAAAAAAGTAGATGGAAGAGATTAGAAAGTGAGAAGAAAAGTTTAAAATTTGAAGATTGTTAAAATACATTTAATATCAAAAGGTTAAATTTATTTAAGCTGCTTGGAGCCAACCTAGTTCACCCTTGAACCTTATCTTTTGATGTTGAGTCATCAGTCAACATCCATAATATATCTTGACAGTTAATGTGAAATTTTCATGGAGCTGAATCAATCATCTTTAAAAGTAATCAATCTGAAAGATTAGATATCTGAATTATAATATAAATGAAAGCGATTAATGAAAGTGAATTCGAATTCAAGCGAAATCAATAATGCAATAAGAATAGTTGAGTAAGATAAAGAGGGATGATGATGATTCAGGGATGAAGTTGAAAAATGAAAATACCATTTATTAATAGTAAAAAATGAAATCGTCATTTCGCTGGTGGCCTCTTACCATCTAGAAGGAAGATAAATCATGAAGATTTTATCCAGCAGCAATAGCACATATAAGGAAGGGTTAAGATAATCAATAAAACATGATGTATCCATTGGAAATCAATATAAGACCTATTAACTAAGTTAATCTGTGAGACTATGAAAATACCACTTATAATAAGTTAGGTGATGACAAAGAAATGAATGTAAAATATATTGAAGCAATTAAAATCAACCATCAAATTATAAGCAAATATTAAACAAGTTCTTATTGGATTATTTATTATAATAGCGTATGATTAATTCATAACGAATCGTATTCTTGGAAAAAAAAAATTCTCTTACTTTATAATCAATTAACGGTCAATTATAAACAGACTGAATTATCTCCGTTCAAGTAACTCATCTTTTACTAGAATGAACAATATTAAAGAAGGATTAAATTGATTTGATATGAAAAAAATAAATATTATGTTAATTTTATTAACTATTTTTGTAAAAATAAATCAAGAATTAAGCATGACCAGGGCCGTAACTTCCATGAGGCCAGAGAGGCGATCGCCTCAGGGCCCAGCCCAATGAAGGGCCCATTATTTTATTAAAAAAATGAGAGATATGAATCCTAAATGGTCGTTAAACCTATTCTCACAGTTCCGAGGCACACATTGACGCATGACTCTTATTTGCACATAATTTATTCTTCGGTGTTGCTATTCTTTGCACGTGATTTCTTTTTCGGTGTTCTTTCTACTAAGGCACAGATCCACGGAACAAGAGGTAATCATAATCTTCTTCTTCGACCATCTTCTTCGTCTTGCAACACGTGACACTAATTGTAACCTAATCATGCAACAAGAATCGTTTGTGCGACCTAATCGCGTCGATTCTCACAGTGGCTATCTCACTCGATGCGGGTTGGCAGTTGACCTTTGTTCGCGTGACTTAATTGCATAGCACGGGGCTGTCACACGCTACCTCAGTCGCTTGTACGAACTGCGACCTAATTGCATGGTGGTTACTACTTGTCGTCTTGCTACTGTCTGTAGCTACCGCATTGGTATCAGTATTATATGATACACTAAATGGGCTACCAATGTTATCTATTGAGAAAGAAAGAGTTCGACAATTGAATTATGCAGATTTGATAATTGTTTTTATCTCTAAAACATCTATATGAGTAGTGTTTATATAATTATTTTAAATATTTATTATTTTTTTGTTGATGTAATATATTTATTTTTAATTTTTTTATATATTTAATATATATGTTATTTGTAAATTGAACTTTATTATTATTTATCGTAGCAGAAGAGTCATTTTTTTAATATGCGCTTCAGGTCCCGTCGTACACAGGTACAGCTCTGAGCATGACTAAAGAATAAATCATGCCCAAGTGCATGCACCTATGTCAACCCCACTCTTCATTCATGGCCTGCCTCCATGGGAATTGTGGGCCATGTCTCATTAATTCCATTAATTGCCCCTCGTGACCACGGCGGTGGTGGTGGCCGCCGCCGTGCGGTGGCGGTGGAAATGGGCCAAGCATGGCAGACACCAGAGCCTGAGAGTCAACATAAAAATATTTTTATCTAATTAAATTATTTCAGTGCGTGGGAACATTGAACACTTCCTTTGTCTCTCTATCTTGTCTCCCCCATAGAGGTAAAGTACAAATATAATAATAACAACTTATTATGAGACCCATTTTTTTTTTTTTTTTTTTGATAGAATCGTGAAAGAACGTCCTATATTAATTTTTTTTATAAAAGGATATGACATTTCGAATATAATTATCGAACTACTTGTACTATATAACTATAATTTATTTATATTATTATCTTTTTTCTATAATTTTTTTTTATCTCAATCGAGACTTACAAAATTGACAAGTTATAATAACTATAACATCATATAACAGTTAATTTATCACATAATTATAGTAACTATAATTTCTTAGCTGTTATCGTATGAAAAAAGAATTAGGATTAAATTATTCAACATTTTTGAAAAAGATTTAAATAATATTTTTTTAACATAAAATTGAGCCCTTGTGAGTTCTATCCTATAATCAATTATAGATTTCGATTTGATATATTATACGTTGTGTAATTCAACTCTAATTAAAAGTTATGATCTCTTAAAATTTATGATTTATAACATTTACATTGTAACTGTAACAACTGTGCAGCTACAAATCACAGCTGCTATAATTATGTGGCAACTTGATTATCGTAACTACGAAACTATATATAATTACTATGACTGTATAACAACTACAAAATCCTAAATGTTATAACTGTGTAGTAATTATAAATTCGTAGCTTAATGTGTAGATTTAGATAAGAAAAAATGGAAAAGAGATAATAATATGATTAAGATACAATAGTTAAGGATAGTTGATAAAAAATTAAAATAGAGGGTGATTCTAAATAATAAAGAAAGGCCCTTTTATCCTCTTTAATTTTTCAAAATAAATATTTAAATCATCATGGACTAGTTTTCATGGCCTATCTCTTACTTCAAACCTTTTAATGTTTTGATATATTTTTCAATTTAAAACACTTTCTCATTGATTGATTTTAGAAATAAAAATAAATATTTGATTAATAGTCCATTTGGGCCTTTATCGGGCTCTATTTTAGTTGATTTTAATTTGGGCTCTATTTGAGATACAAAAAAGTTTCTTAATATCTATCCATTCATATTTGGTTGAAAGAGTTTTAATTATAATATTGTGATTTGATAACTAATTATAATTATATAGTAGTAAATCATTTGCATTAAATTTGATAACTATAAAGAAAGAAGGAGATGACAAATTTGACTTAATTATGGTCAAACTTTAAAGAAAAGTAAGCAGTCACATTAATTAACTCAAATAGTATGCTCAATTTTAACGTCCAATATTGTCCTCTACACCACATGAACTTTCTAGAATTTTCTAGAATGGCATGTTAAGAATTCCAAATGTACTATCAAAGATTAAATAAAAAAAAATCTAATTTGACTTTTAGTCTGAGTTAATATGAAGGTTGAGGGCAAGGTTTTTCTCTAATTAATGACATTCTCTGTTCAAATATGAACCCAAGTGTTTAAGAAATGTTAGAGGTTGGATGTATGCAATCCCATTGAAGAAATAGATAACATAGGATAGATAGGTGAACTCCAACTCAAGCAAGCTAATGTGCTTCGACTCCGTCGTCCAACCAAGTGTTTTTTGATAGCGCTCAAAGGCCGATCATGAAGATCACTCAACATCTTCATGAGGTTCCCTCAAGCTACTCGCGCGCACAAAAAATTCTAATCGACCATGCGTTGAACATTGGATGAACCCCCTAAAAAACCAATCTACACTTCCCACTTGATTGTCAAAATGTTCTCACCGAACGCATTATCGAGACTTTGAAGTCCTCGATCCATAATTTTGGAGCAAACCAATAACTGAGGGCACTTCATATGATACAAACACACATGGAACACATGGAACTAGAGTTCTCTCTAGAAAGTTCTCTCTCAAACAAGTAAACTATAATTTCTTTTTTGTATTCTTAACAAAGAAGGATGGTGTCTAGCAAAGATTTGAATTAATTTGATAAACAAAGACTTGACGGACAGGCCCCATTTTGTTCATACAGAAGCAGCCAACAAACATAGTGGAATTTGCTGGTATCTCAAAATTATCTTTATGTGATCAAATAAATTAAGTTAGATTTTATTATGTTTTGATCCTTGTGTCTAATTATGTAGAAACTTAGGAGCACAGAAAGTCGAGCGGAAGATGCAGCTAGCGAGAAGGACGGCACGGGAGAGAACTGACGGGTTCGGTGCGTCCAAAGAACGAGATATTACGGAAGAGACGCCGGTGGACGAGAAGGACGTGTGCAACATTCGAGGGACGAAAAGCCGGAGAGGAAATCTGCTCGAGGAGAAGGCTGAAAATTAGATTCGGGTGAACCTTATTCCGATGATCGAATTCATCGAGAGATCACAGCAGTAAAAGAGTGAAATGAAGCTGCAAGTACTGTTAGCGGCGCCTTCAAAGGCTGTTGAAGGCGCCTCCGCGCCTTCTATGGAAGGCGTCTTCCAAGGCTATGGAAAGCACCTTCGACTAGGCTGAAATGAGTCGTTGACCATGGATAAAGTTTTATCCACGAGCTTTCCCAAGGACTATAAAAAAACTCCTGAACCTAAAAAATAAATAACAACTTGTATATTCACTTTCCTAATCTTTTCTAAGCTTTCATTGTGTGTAAAAAACTTCTCCGTCTTCAATGAAGGAAGTTCTTAGTGAGCTTTCTACTGTCTTGGATTAATAACCATCTAGATTATAACCAAATAAATTCTGATATCTTTTACTTATTTTCTTTAAATTGTTATTTCTATTTTAATTGTATTACTAATTTGAGTCGAAAAATGAAAAAGATTTATTTTTAGTGTTTTAGACAACTCAATCCTCTTCCGCTGATCGACCGGGACCAACAGAATTAAATGCAGCATTTCAAGTTTGTCGTTTACTCTTTTGTTCTTTACCACCTTGACTTGGTTGTGTTTGTTTTTGCTTGCTTTTCATATCAGCAATGTGGCAAGCATGGAGAAAGATAATGTTAATTAGTAAAAAATAATTTAACTAATTTGACCATTAGTCATTATATAATCTCATGCAGAGTTGAACAAAACAATTATATCAAGTATAACTTTACAAGAATGATGATATGGTATCAAGTTATTATCAAAGTTTCTACTGATTTCAAGTCACTTTCTTGCTTAAAATGTATTTAAGAATATAATTCTTTGTTTTTTTTTCTGAGCAAGAATATTTTTCTCTAAAGAACAATGCTTAATGCATCAGGAAGAACTAGAGAATTCTTTTCTAAAAGGTGCCTTCATCATCTTCTTGTTCAATACAACTCTCAAATTACCAGAGAGAACCTAGGGACAGGCACAATGATCTTCATAAATGAACCCTGTACCACTTGCTCCAATTTCTCAAGCTTGGGACCCATCACTGGTGTGATCAATGTTAGAAAGGTACTGCTCATTTTGACATAGTACCTTGATCAATTTTGCTACAATTGATCTAGTCACCTCTGCAGTTCCTTTTCATCACCATCACAGTATTCTTAATGGCACAATGCCCTCCCTCATCATATTCATTTTTCAGGTACAAGTATTCATCAATTCAAATCTAAGATCAGGTTTTACCACTTGTTTAATCTCTATACACAATGATTCTGTCAGCAAACAGGTTTCAATAAATGAATAACTGAGAGAATGGTGTCAGGTTTTTGAGGAAGAGTGATTAAGAGTTGCCTTAAAGAATTTACCAACAGTTGCATCATCTGGCAGACTATTTTCCTACACTTTACTTGGGCTTTAAAGCATTCCATACTAGTCTACCTACCATGCTTCAGAACAAGACAAGAAGCTTTGGGATCTATCTAACCCTGGCACTGAAACAGCTGATTAAGATCCACCACCAATAGGCAAGTTAGAATGAGAAACAATTATTTCTGGTATATTTTTCATCTAGCACTCATGAAGAAGATGAACAAAGTCCAACCAAATGATTTCTGTCCTTGCAATCAGAAGCCAAAGGTAGGTTGTTCATTTCCCAGAGTTTACACGCATGGGTGGTTTTGATATGGAAAGTATAAGCAAATTAATGTCTGAAGAAACAGAAAGTAGTTGCAAGCTCAAGCTAATTAAGTTCTTTCCTTTTTTTTCTTAAGGAAAAGATTGGAATTCATAGAGTGAGCAAGCATTGGATCAATGATGTAGCTTTCGATAATTTTTCACTTGTGATCATTCGCAATGACGATGAGAAGTGGGTAGTTTCATGACCAAGTGCTTTGCTGGTTGATTTGTGACCAAATCTAACATTAGGGTTCTTGATGCACTCGATCGCCAGGTATTCATTGATAAAGAGGAAAATCAAAGGAGGAAGAGGAACATTTTTTGTATTACAAGCAGAGAAGAGTTAGAAACCCTAGCCAATTGAATGAGACCTAGGGCTAACCTCCTCCGGTTGATGCTGGTGGCTTCTGGGCGGCCCGGGGAGGAGGAGGGCACGGCAGAGGGGGCAGGTGACCTGGCCGACGTCGACCCACTTGTCGATGCAGGCCTTGTGGAAGACGTGTGCGCAGTTCCCGAGATGGCGGACCTCGTGGCGGGGTTCGAGGGCGGCGAGGCAGACGGCGCAGAGGGGCGCGGCGTCGGATCGGAGGGTGGAGAAGCGGACAACGGGGAGGCGGGACTTGACGGCAGCTGGTGGAATGGGGGAATCGGAGAGATAGATGGGGTAGCCGAAAGGGTAGAAGCTGTCGGCAGCGGCGGAGGAGGAGGAAGCGAGGCCTACGAAGAAGAGCGCGGCGGAGACGGCGAGCTTTAGGCGTTCGAGCAAGTGGAGTACGATTGCAACGGGCCGGGGCAGAATCACCGTGTAGCAGACGGAGGGGAAGCCCATCGCCGGAGGAGCAGTCGGCGACGCAATGGCGGCGGCGAAGGTGGTGGTGGTGGTGGTTTGGAGTTAGGGGACAATAATAAATAGAGCGTAGTGCTCAGTGGGACCGCACGTGTCCGGTCCGGTCCGATTGACTAAATTTGCTTGGTTTGATTAAACCGGCGCATAACTAGAATTATAAAATTCACCGTTAAATTTCGACATTGATAAAATACTACTAAACTTAAACCACAGGTTGAGGTTCTTCTATGAGTCAATAATTAATCATTTACCAATGTCAGATTTAAAAAATAAAATAAAATATTATTTATAGCATTTATTAATAAAATATTTAAAATAAAATATGAAATCTATGATTTAATGCGAGTTGGCTGCTTCAAATGCAAAATGAAGTATCCAAATTTAGATGGTTAGTTTAGGATTTAATTAATTAATGTGATTAGCCTCCATCGCCTGACGTCATCTCTCACCGACCGTGCACAAATCGTTAAAATTTGGATATTAGAAATCTATACCAGTTTCGTTATTAAAATATATAATTTAGGATATAAAAATTACTATCCCCTAAATTAAAAAAAAAAATATTATTTATATATATTAAATTTAGAGAATAGATAGAATAATTAATTTAAATATTTTTTAATTATTTTATCTAAAATTTAAGATAAAAATTTTGAATAGAGTAATTGATATAAATACTTTAGCCCCAAGACCTATATGGTAGGTGCATAATATTTTTAACGGAATGATCAAAAATCAATTTTCAAGAACTCATAATCTGAATTTATACTATTATGTATTTAAATTTAATGTTATCTGTATTTATCTCCTACTATGTCAGATTTTTTTTTTAATTTGGGTATTATTATTTATTAATAGTAGTAGAGGTGAAATTATAAAATGCCCCTAAGTTTTAGAACATTCTCAAAATGATGTCAAATTTTAATATTTATCAAAACACCCTCATACCTTTGTGGCTTCAGATCTAGTTGTTGTTTGTCCCCCATGATCTATTGCAACGACGACTCGTTTCCTATATAGTGATGGTCGTAAGTCTTGTTGTCTACAGTGTCTTTTCAATCGTTATCTGATGTCGATAAGAGTTATGTATTTTCCACAAATTCTACCATCTCTTTGTCACACTCTTGCACGCTGAATACGAATCCCTCCATCATTTTGATGATAAGGTGGGCAAATGCATTATCACCCTCTCATTTAAGAGCATATGTATCAGATATCCTATTTAAAGATTTTACTTTAAAGTTTAAATAGGGTAGTTAAAAAATCTTTACATTAGCTACCCTATCCATTCCCTAAATTATGCATTTATGAACAGTACTTCTCTAAATTTAGGGAATGGATTCCATTTCCTAAACATTATAGAGGAGAGAGAAGAAATAGGGAAGCTGATATATGATGTTTTGAAAAGTGGATATCTAAATTTAATAAAGTAACTTTTTTACCCTAAATTATACATTTTGGATAGAGAAGCTCGTGTGGATGCTCTAATGGGGCGAATGCGAATTGCGAGTGTTTTCTGATTTATTTTTATAATACTTCCTGATTTATTTTGGTAGTTGATGAAAATTTTTATAGGACTAGATTAGTAATCCTTAGGATTAATTGGCGTAAATTGGATACATTGTGCCTGTAGGATTGAAAAGAACGCTAGAGAGAGAGAGGGGAGAGGTGAATAGCGATCATGAAAATCGACAGCGAATTAATCGAAGTATGCAGCGAAAGAAAAAAATGAACTAATACTAACAAATCAAGTTTTACTTGGTTCGGAGCCTTCGACGACTCCTATTCCAATGTCCGCACTCGTCGAATACTTTCATTGGACAATCTACTAACAGTTCGCAAAAGATTACAAGTTATAGGAGGTAAGTACAAGAACTAGAAAAAGTTACCAACAACAACAATAGAATTGAAAAGTTTTGGTCATCAGTTGTTAGTGGAGTGTAGCAGCGTTGCGGGAGCCTTTTTAGAGTATCGAGCAAGAAAAAACTTGTAGTAGTTGTTGTTTTGAAGCTCCGGGTCGAAGGCCTTTATAAGGCCCATTTTGGGAGCTTGGACTACTTGGCTCGGCCAACCGACGCGCTCCACGTCAGCTTGTGGATGAAGTTTCGGATCCAGGTGCCTGGACCAACTCCGAGGGCCTAGACCGCCTATGCGCCTGGGGCCTGCCCGGGTGAGCTTGGTCCGGGCACTCGGACTTCTTTCGAGCGCCCGGACCTCTTTTCTTTAGTAGCTTTCCTCTGCAGAAAAGGTTAGTCCTGGGCAACCTAAAAATATATTTTTCCCTATAAAACAGAGTTAGCACAACATACTAGAATATGAGTAGTAATTAGATCCTGTCTCTCCAAGACCGGGATCTAGTCAATGTCTTAGTTCAGGTTTCCTAAATTGACCTAAGATGGATCGACACCTACAGTTCTCTATGAGGAACGTGTTCTTACTGGATCTCTCATCCAGTTGCTTATTTTTACTTACCACTTGTAGTCACTCGACTTACCTCTGACCCATCAGGTCTTCCCACCAGTTGTTAAGTCCGGAGACCCAACTGGACTTCGGCCAGTTGTCAGGTCCCGCGGACCCAACCGGACTTCCCGTCAGATATCGGGCCTCGTGGAGGTATCTGGATTTCACACCAACTATCGGACCCATAGACCTAGCTAGATTTCTCACCAGCTATCGAGCCCCATGGACCTAGCTAAATTTCATCCTAGTGTCAGGTCCTTCAGACTAGTCAACTCCTGCATACTTAGTAGAAGCGTTAGATAAACAATCCGTATAACTTTAACTTATTTGTCATACATTAAAATCAAACTGTTAATGCAACCTGCACCTAATTAATGCAATCTACACCAACAGTACCAACTAAAAAAAAGTAGGCATAACTTGTCTCCATGGGTAACTGAGTTGGTAATAGTTAGTAGATTGTCAAATGAAAATAAGACTCGAATCATATGGATTATTCTCCTAGGGAATAAAATCTCTCACTTAAAAATATATCATTCGATCATCATGATTTATCTCTCTTCTAAATGCCTTGGGATGAACGTGGAGAAGCACTTGAGGTGTCGTATCAACTTTTGATATATGAAGTAGGCATAACTTGCCTCCCGAGGCACAATGTGATAGTAAGAGTTAGGACGGACTCATGTAACGAGAATTCAATTCCCACATGGAACATTTCATATGCCCATGATATTCTAATCACTCGTGATATTGGGCTATCTGCTAGGCCCCTATTTGTACTTTCTGAATTAATCTCAACGACCAGTAAAATATTTTCATAAGATCGAACTAATCACTCTCTATATATATATGAATTGAGCACAACTTATATTTGACGATAGGAATATAGCACTGATCACTTCTTGTATCATTAACAACTATAGAGGTCTAAGAAGTAAGGCAACAGTATAGTGGTAATGTGCTTTTTTTAGTTTTTTAGACGTATTTTAAGTCTCAGTTTTGGTAAAAAAATATAGAGGTTTGAGAATATCTAAATCTAAAAAACATTTCTCAAACTGTAGCTAGAATTTATAAGATATACTTCAAAATTTATTTTTTTAGAAAGGATAATTTTAAAATGCTCTATACTTTTCCTAATTGTTTAAAAGGCGCTTAAATAAATTATTAAATATTTGATTTCAACTATTTTTTAAATACTTTTATAAATCTAAACTATTTCATTTGAAAGAAAAATAGCATGGAGGGCATGCCACATGTGCTAGCAAGATTTCAATTAAATAAATCTTACTATTTTATTAAATGATCTTTACTAACTAATATTCTAGCGAAGTTCATAATAAAATGTTTATTATGTTAATATTTTTTTATATTGATTTTTTAAAAAAGTTTATTAATGATTTTATCTGATTGTTCATTTTAGAATTGATAATATCGTGAGCTAAGATCAAGGGATATATTAAATTAATTTTTATAAGGGAAGATTTGTTACAATAGGTTTGCTATAGTTTTCCAACGCGCAATGACTAAGTTATAAATAGCTTTCCAAAATGTTTCACTTATCTCCTATATTTATTATTTAAAAATATTGCTATTTTCATAAATAAACCATTTTACGTACTTTTAATTTTCTTTTAGAAAAATATAGATAGAATTTAATTAATAGCAATAGGGAGATGCATGGCTTGATACGGCATCCCTTTAATGGAGATCGTGACATTTCATGTTGTCGATCGATCATGAACAAATGTATATAAATACCTATATAATTAATTAATGACTTGCAATGTGACATGAAATCTACGCGGCTCGCTCAATATCCCCTCGTTCAATGTGGTCGTGACTCGTGACATTTTTGTTCACACGTCTTTAATCACTAATTAATTGCATAAAAACACATTGAAAATAAAATAATAGAATCCTTAGTCATTGGTTTGACATTGCTTTTAATACAATTCTCTCATACCTTTTGTTATTTTTCTTAAAAAAATAAGAGTAGATTGTATTATTATTATTATTAAAATATATCTTATATAAAGAAGAAGGTAAAGTCCAAATATGAAACTACATTCTTTCTTATATAAATATATAGTAAGTATTCTCCCTTGGAATGTCACCAACCTAATCCTTCTTAATTAATTAATAGTAATTATTTCCCATGATATATGATACCTAATTCTACTATATAATATTCACCGCAACCGTGTTTAGCCGGCATGTTTAATTTGTCTCTAAATGCAAGAGTCAAAATAGCTTAAAAGTCTAATTAATCGACCATTTTACCATGTTTAACATGTAGGCCGTACGACTCAAACATGCTCACACACACACACAATCTTATTTAGATTGGGACATCAATATTCTTTTGGGCTAATGATTTTCGCGTCTTTCGATTAACTTAATTGAGTTTTTTTTTATTCAACTAGTTCAAACTTGAAAATTTGGAAGTCAAAACTCGCTTTGATGTAAGATAAATGATTAACAAGCGACTTTAACCTTTATTAATAAAGTAACTAACAAGTTGATGCTAAATGGATCTAATTGACACGGCTTAATATTGAATAATTCTTGCACCGTGTATGTTGTTATATTGATCATTAAGTACTTGGTGACGACAAGATTACTTGCCCTAAAAGTGCAAGTTAACTCAAGAAACTAGTTGTAGAAAAATTCTAAGTTAAGACTTGGATAAAGGTTTGAGTAAAATAAATGACTACTTGCTTGTCTAAGTTGTAGCGGTAAAGTTGTATGCTTTGTAACTACAAATTTCTTGGTGGCGTGGCTTGCAACAAAATCATAGCAAACAAACTCAATATTCGACAAGATAAGTATTTTATTCTAATAAAATAAATCTAGATATGTGTTTTATTTTAAAATAATGGTTCTAAATTAATCATAGAAAAGTTATAATCAACCTCATGAATTCCAAATAATCGCTTCATGAATTAGACTTGTGGTTGTGCTTGTTGGCTCTGTTCATGGGCTTCGATGGGTCGTTGGGGCTTTGGTTGAAGTAAATGGGCCTCATTGCGCTTGGCCCACAAGAGAGAATAGAGCCCAAGAATAACCAAAATTGAGCCCAACACACTGCCAATTTACTTACACCATTAATATTTATTTAAATAAATAAATAAATAAATAAATAATACCTGCCGAGGAAGATTTGTTGGTGGAGGAAGAGGAATTGAATGGCTGCAACAATAATTTGCACGAGGGGAGTGAATGCTGCAGTGAAGACTGGGCCCCTTTGTTCCACGCACCATGACATGGCCAAGAAGCCGACACCAGAGCCCAAAGCACCCTGGTTTTATTTTATTTATTTATTTATAATATAAATGCACATGAATTATATTTTCCTTTAAAAAACTATGAATTATACAAATATTTTAGTAATATTCATAAAAGTATAGGGCAAAGTAGTAATAGTAAAACTATAAAAATATTTTCAGCAGTTGACCTATAAAGTAATTTTGAAAACATCCCTTAAGGTTTGACTGTTTTTAAAATGACCACAGATGTTTAGTTGAGATGTTTTAGGAATAACAGAACTTCTCATCTAACTTTTATAGTCTACATAGTAGCCACTACAATATCATTACAATAATTTTAAGCAAGTTAAATTTTTAATTAAATTTAAATATTTTTTACTAAAATATTAGAATAATAATATGTAGTGTAATTTTGATAGGTATAATATTTATGACAATCAGTAATTTTAATAAAGATCGTAGTAAGATAAATCTCTCTACTCATGTCCTTCTTAGATCATGGGGCGTAGAGGGGCCACTAAAGTTACTATTTTTCTCTAATAATAAAGAATATTGAAATAAAAAAATAAATGATAAATATGATAAGAATATTATTTTAATATTTTGTAAAACACTTTTAATTTTCTGCCCATAAAATTACCAAAGCTTAGGGACCTTTTGATAATTCCATAAATCTGGAGAGTAAAAGGTAAATTTCTCTTACTAAACAGAAGAAGATACATTACAGCGAAGAAGACGGTGCCGATCTCCAACTTATCCTCGAGAAGCCACGCGGAGATCCTCCCTCTGCTGGTGACCAAGCTCACGGCCGCCGCCTGAAGAAACCCGAGGAAGAATATGACTGCGGTGGAGGTGTAGATCGCCGGGTACTTCTTCCCCACTTTGGCCTGCAGCGGGAACCACGACGACCAGCAGAAGCTGCCGCCGAGCAGCGCCGCCGATCCCCTCAGCCATTTCCCTGACGGCGAGTAGCTCTCCCTTTCGGGTCTCCCTCTGGGTGTTCGACGAAATGCATGACTGAGTTGCAGCGCAGGCCCCTGGTAAAAGGTGAGCACGGTGACGCCGAGGAAGCAGAGGAAAACGCCCAGGGCCTTGGCCAGCCCTGGTTTGGTCTTCCAGTCGAGGGATTCTAATCTGGAGAAACCATTAATGATCACCACGTTTTCTGATTACTAAAATCGAACATTAACGTGACATTTTGAGGAAGTTGAAAGAGTACCTTAGCGGCAGCGAGATGAGGAAGGTGAAGGCGGGAGCGAGGTTGAGGAAAGCGCAGGCGAACGCAGCAGAAGTGTACTCCATTCCCAAGTAGAACAGGTACTGCGTCAACGACGCCCTGCAATTTCAACCATCATTCTGTTTTTTTTTTTCGATCACAAACGGAAACTAAACGACCAGATTAATCATAATCACCCGAGCAATGCGCTGAAGAAGAGGTAAACACAGATCTCCAAGGTCAGCTTCGGCCTCGTCTTCCTGCAATCAGTCAGATCAATTCATATTAGAGAGAGAGAGAGAGAGCTTCATGCTCTGGTTTGATGGATGCTGATGGGAATGACAGTGGGACCTGTCGTGGAAGAAGGCGACGGGGGCCATGAAGAGGGCGGCGACGAGTTGGCGGAGGGTGATGAGTACGGCGCGGTCGAGGCCGCGCTCAGTGGCTTCCTTGATCAGAGTGTTCATGACGGCGAAAACCACGTCGACGGCCACCATGATGAGGCCCGGCGTCCACTCACTCGCCGCCATGGCCGCCGCCAGCGTTCCGGCTTTGGAAGGTGACTATCAATGCTGGAGTGGAAGTGGGCGAGGAGTTCCGCACTGACACCGTCAATATTTATAGGCTTCTCGCAGGAGAAGAACAAAAGATTAATAATTTAATAGCAATATTCTTTTCGAAGCAATTATATTTAACTAAACTAATATTTAATATATATGCAGATTATAAGCACTGATGCGGCGGTAGAAAGAGGCTTTGTGACGGTAGGTGGGGGCAGTCAGAGCCCGATCGACGGAAGGAATATCTGAGCGACAATCTATCTAGTTCGAGATAATATGTAAGATAGTCGATGCTCAGTACGAAATAGTAGGACGCCAAAGGAGCCCGAATAGCTTGGCCAAACGGAGGAGGGCATGTTACTAGCTATACAGGTACCGCATAGGAGAGCGCCCGAGGTCGATAGAGCGGAGGAGTCTCGGCCGAGCAGCTAGCCCGCTCGGCCAAGCAATGGGACCCAGTCAAGGACGGAGCGGAGTCTCGGCAGAGCGGTTATTCCACTCGGCCAAGCAACGAGACCACTGCAGCATTTCTTGACATCCTTTTGGGAGATAGTGTCGCTGACATGAGGCATGGTCGATAGGCGAATCGTACGACGGAAGTTTCTACTGTCTTGTCAGGGATATGCATGCCTTGTTAAGGTATGACGTCAGAGAAATTTTCCTGGCAGGTCGTTTCATAGGATGTATCGGAGAACGCACCCACACCTCGAGAAGCGTGCATGCCACCCACTAGGCTCTATATAAAAAGGGGTCCATCACCGATGAAGGTACACGTTATTACTGTTTGGCACTATCTTGCATCCGAATGAGAAGATGGAGGATGTTGGATGATTCATTACGGTGACACTAACACAAGAGGAGCTCGACATGCTGGTATAAGCCCGAGCGGCCAAGATAGTGGAGCAACAATAACAATAGGCGCTGGCCGAACGCCAAGCACAAGAACCCACAGCATCAGCTGCTGGTCGACCAGCTGAACGCGATAACCGAGCAGACCAAATATCCGCTCGAGGGAATAACAAAAAGCCGAACGACACATATGGGGAAGCGCCCAACGCGCCTATTCCCTTCCACCGAGCACTATTCAGGATCCTATTGAAGGAACGGGGCCGAGCGGACAAAGAGTGGGGATCTTCATCGGATGATGCGCTTGTTCGGGATGCAAGGAAAGGGAAGGCGCCGAGGGACGATGATTCGCCCAAGTGAATCAATCAACAATTTTCACAAGGGATTCTGGACGATCCCCTGCCCCTGCATTATACTCCGTTGGCGATCAGAGAATACAACAGATCTACCGACTTGGATGACCATCTGACCAAATTTGACAATGCGACCACACTTCACCAGTACTTTGATGGGGTGAAATGTGGGTCTTCCTCACCACCCTCTCTGGATCAGCGCAACGTTGGTTCAAGAGACTGCTGATCGGTTCCATCAACAACTTCAAGGATTTCCGGGCGGCGTTCCTATACCATTTCGCCAGCGGTCGTCGCCACCAAAAGATGAGTGTGAACTTGTTCTCATTGAAGCAAGGGCCCAGGGAAGCATTGAGAGCCTACATCCAGCGCTTCAATCAAGTGACAATGGACATCTCGGCGGTCTCCTCGGATGTATTGGTGAACGCCTTCACCAGGGGCTCACTGAAGGAGAGTTCTTCCAATCGTTCATTTGGAAGCCACCAAGGGACTTCGACCACTTGCAGAGGAAAGACATGAAGTACATAAACGTGAAAGAAGCTCAAGCGGCTAGAAGAAGGGAGGTGCTAAACGAACCCGCAGCAGTGCCTGAGCGGCGTTCATCGAGCAACCATCAGCCTCCCAAGGGGCCTTAATCGGGAGGAGCGCAACCACACAACAAGCCCAGGATGCATGCCGTACAGCATGTGGCAACCGGTTGCCCAAAGGCTGTACAAGGCAAAGTGTGGATGCCGATGTTCTGTTCCTTCCACCAGTCGACGACGTACAACACACGGGACTGCTACAAACTAACGCTAATAGCTAGCAGGTCGGCTCCGCGGGGATACTGCCGCCAATCCCCATCTCTTGATTGATGACACAGGCGCCGATCAACTAGGTGAAGGGAGGAAGAAAGGACGATGGCCAATCCATGCCCTCATCAATCTTAGAGGAGGGACAACCGGAGTCCAGCCCTAGCCTCTGCCGGGCAGAGCTAACCTTCAGCTCGAGAGGAGGAGAACAGGAGTAACGTCGCTCGGGGAGAGATAGGAATGATCACTGGTGGGCCGACCAATGGTGATTCCAACCAGGCGAGGAAGTCGCATGCTCGGCGACTTGAGATCCATGTTGTGGGTTGCAGCAAGGAGAAGACCGAAGGACTCGAGATCAGTTTTGGCCCGAGGGACTTAGAGGGAGTGGAGCCCCTTATTACGACGCGCTAATCATCCGAGTGGTAATCGCTAATTACGTTATTCACCGAACCTCTGTTGACACAGGGAGCTCAATGAATATCATATTCAAGAAGACATTCTATCAGCTGCAAATCGACCGGAGCGATTTACTGCCCATGACGACTCCACTCTACGGATTCACAGGCAATGAAGTGTTGCTAATCGACCAAGTTTGCCTGGCTGTCTCGGTTGGGGAGGAGCTGCTAAAGAGGATAAGGATCACAATTTTCATTATGGGGGTGCACAATCGGCCAACACTTAATGTCATATTAGGCCGACCAACACTTAATGATTTCCGAGCGGTGGCCTCCATCTTTTGCTAGAAGATCAAATTTTCGATGGACGACAAGGTAGGTGAAGTCAAAGACGACTAGTTGGCCACTCGGCGATGCTACGTTGAGATGGTCAAATCCGAAGCAAGGGTTGCTCAGAAGAACCCAAGCTTGGAGGCGAATGCTATCATAGAGAAACCTCCTACGTTGGACAATGACAAGAAGGAGGAGGTGCAAATTTACCCAAGCCGGTCGGAGGCAACTATCTTTGTCTCCGCCGACCTGGAAAGCGAGAAGAAGGCAGAGCTGGTCGCCTACCTCAGACAAAATCACGACTTCGCCTGGTCGACACATGAACAAAATCACGACTTCGTCTGGTCGACACATGAGCTCCCTGGGATTTCACCGAGTGTGGCTCAGTACGAGCTTCACTTTCGACTGGACGTTAGGCCCATGAAGCAGAAAAAGAGGGACTTAGCTTCAGCGCGGAGCAGAACCTGATCATTCGGGCGGAGATCAAAAAATTGCTGGAGGCCAGACACATCCGGGAAGTCCAATTCCCAAGCTGGCTCGCTAATGTTGTGCTAGTCTCCAAGTCGGCCAACAAATGGAGGGTCTGCATTGACTTCCGTGACTTGAATAAGGCGTGCCCGAATGATTTTTACCCGCTGCCAAGGATTGATCAAATGGTGGACTCTACGGCAGGTTGTGAGCTGATCTGCATGCTTGACGCGTACCAAGGGTACCACCAAGTGCCGCTCGCCCGGGAGAATTAGGAGAAGGTCAGTTTTATCACGGCCGATGGAACGTATTGCTACAACGTGATGCAGTTCAGATTGAAGAACGCCGGAGTCACCTACTAAAGGCTGATGAATAAAGTGTTTCGTCGACAGATCGACCGTAACATGGAGGTATATGTCGATTACATATTAATAAAATCCCTTTGAGCTGTTGATCTTTGTGCAGATATCGAAGAAACATGCCAAACCTTAAGGGCATATGGGATAAAGCTGAATCCAAGCAAATGTCTGTTCGACGCGAAGAGTGATCGCTTCCTCAGATACATCATCACCGAACGGGGCATCGAGGCGAATTTGAGCAAGTTGAAGGCGTTACAAGACATGCCCCCGCCTCACAGCTTAAAGGAGGTCCAACGGCTGACCGGACGGATCACTGTGTTATCAAGGTTTATCTCCAAGTTATTTGACCAGAGTCATTCGTTCTTCAAGGTGCTGCGCCGAGCGACGAAATTCCAATGGGACTCAGAATGTGACAAGGCGCTGGAAGAGCTCAAGGAATATCTCAACTCCTTGCCTATATTGGCCAAGCCGAGTGATCCTGTCCGAGTGCTGAGTCGATGAACGTTGGGTACGTGGCGCTCCCGGTGATGACGTATAGCCCTTCAACTGCTGTGAACCTCCGGCGAGAACCTGCAAGCACAAAACTGAGCCGGGAAGGGGTTCCCGACAACGACCCTCCGACGCTCAAGTCAACTCCGGCGGAAAGAGAGAAAGACGAGAATGAATACTGTAGCTACAGTAACGTAGAATGCATACCTCCGTCGAAGCCCGGGGGTCCTTATATAGGGCTCCCGGGGGGATGCGTGCATGCATCCCAAAGCGTGCACGCTCCTCAAAGCATACCTATAATGATCGTGTCAGAAAAGCGTGCCTGGCGCCATGCCGCAATCGTTCGGGCATATCTCTGACATAACAGTGGAAACTTCCACTATACGATTCTCTGTCCGGTCCAGTCGCCAACCATGCTGTCTGTCGGCGACACACGTCTTGAGAAGGATATCCTTAGCTGCTCCCTTTGTCCCCTTCTGCGCCTTGTCCATTTCGGGCCGAGCGGAATAGCCGCTCGGCCCCATAGGCTCGGGTCTGAAGGCATGCGGGACCGAGCGAGAATGCTTCCTTGGTTGAGCTGCAGTTCAGCCGAGCAGACAGGACGCTCGGCTTGGCAATTTCTCTGTACTTGGCAATTTGTGAGCGTCGGAAGCCCGATTCGTGGTCGAACTGTCTTCGCACCAGCCCTGGCGCGATCCTGGCCGAGCGACCATAAGACTTCTCCAGGCCGGGCGGCCATAAGGCCTCTCCGATCGACCGAACCCGTAGGTTGACCCCTTTGACCTTAACCTCCACGTGTCGTTGATCCTTGCCCATGCGGGTCCCCCTATGCTTACCGCCAGATCACGTGACTCCCCCTCAAGTCTAGTCGAAGGAGGCCTCAAGTCCAACTGACTGGACCATTAGCCTGGTGATCTGACAGTCGCTTTGCCGAAAATGCTTAACCGCTCAGGAACCCTAGAGGGGAATCGTGCCGCTCGGCAGCACATTCTCTGGAAATTTGAGAGTTTTAGTTTGCCACCATCTGCCTCGCCGATCAAACGGCGGTCAATGCTGACGTCTTTAAGGTTTCCTCGGGATTTGTATAAATCCTCACCATTGAGGGCGAGCATGCGGCCACGCCTTAGTAATGGAGCCCATTAAATGTGCCCTATGAGCGAGCGACGCGTGGCGCTGCCGCCGACACCACGCGATCGGGTTGTCAGGGTTGATGCGACCCTTGCCCTTTTGAATTCCACGGCCGGATCCGGTCCTCGGGCCCTGTGCCCTGAATCCAATGGCTTGGAGCACTCGAGCCCAACCTTTATAATGCTCTTATCGCCTTCCCTCGCCGCTACTTGCATTCGTGCTTTTGGGCTCCTGCTCACGTTTGGCGCTCCAGCGACTTCGTTCTTCAACATTCCGGCGACCCCTCGTTTCCTTCTTCGATCACCTTCTTCTATATAAGGCTTCTCTGCCTCTCGCCTTTCCGTTCTTTTGCGTTTTTCTTCGCACTCTCGCAGTTTTTGCCACTTTTGGCACTGCTCCAGTCATCTTTCCCGTCGACCCTACTATTTCTCCTTTACTTCGCCCCTTGTCTCGGTAATGGCTAGTTCCTCTCGCCAGTCTGACCCCACCCCCGGCCTCTGGTAAGTTACCATGGAGAGTCGGTTTGATGAAAGGGACGCGCTGAGCCTTGTCTGAACCTTCGAACTCCCTTCTGACCACGAACTAATATTAGCTACCCCCTCTAATCGGCCACATGACCCGCCAACCGGCACCATTTGTTTCTTCCGCGACCAGTTTGTAGCCGGTCTGCGCTTTCCCCTTACATCTGTTCGTCCGTGAAGTCTGCAATTACTTCCGCCACCCGCTCGGCCAGCTCGTCCCAAATTCCTTCAGGCTATTGTGCAGAGTGGTTGTCCTATTTAGGCTGCACGACATCCCCTTAGTCCCCAAGATCTTCCATTATTTCTACTACCTCAAACAGTCTGAGTGGAGCACCTTCCTCTTCCAGTCGCGGATCAGCCTTGTTTTCTTTGACAAAATGCCGACCTCAAACAAACACTAAAAAGAGTACCTCTTTTACTTGTGTCTTCCGGAGCTGCCATCTTTCCGAACCAAATGGCAGACCGCCGTACCGCTTCCACCAGATCTCGGAAAATATAGGAGCTAGCCGGACTACCTTCATGCAGCCAACATGCTGGCCAGCCAAAAGTTCAACATCAACAAGCTGTTTTGCGAAGGCGTGTTGTACGTGTTCGGGTTGAGTCCGATCCGCTCAAAGCTTCCGAGCAGCATGGGTAAGAGCATTCTTGATCATTCTTTCCTTTTAATCTAACTGATTTGTTTTCATTTTCTGCAGTTGACATCATGATGCTTGCTCGCGCTATCGAGCGGATGAGGTTGAGGGCGGCTGAGATTGAAGCGGCGGCTGCTAAGGAGATGGCTGACCTAGGCATCGAGCCGGTCGGCTCACGCGAGGGTGAGAGCAAAGAAGCTTCACCCGTCGTAGGAGAGTAGCCCGATCGGGTCCCTGCAACCGAAGCGGTCGGCGATGCTACCTCGTCTGCTGGACATCCTACGCCGGAGGGTGTGGGGTACTCGGTCGATGATGCTCCGTTGGTGACACGCAAGCAGCGCAGAACGGATCCTCCTTCCCATTCGGCTACATCTGTGGAACCAGTGTCAAAGCAGGTCGGCGGTCCTTCTGCAGCAGTCGACCTAGCCCCCGTTTCGGTCGAGGCAATTTCCTCGGATCGGACTCCCTCACAACTCGATCTGCCAGCGGCTTCCCTCGAGGTGCAACCCGTCATTTCTCTGCCACGAGTCCATCGTCGGCTTAGGCGCTCGGGCATAATCTCCGCTCCGCTCGGTGAGTCGTCCGGTCGCTCACCTTCAGCCCAGTCTGATCCGAGCCGCCGTCGAGTGATTAAGGCTGTCCTGCATCTCCCAACCGAAGAATTCCTTCTGGCAGCTGATCGACCAACTGCCCCTGAACATCAGATCACCATCCGCGAACCACTTGTCAAAATATGGGAGGATGCGAGGGCCTGTGTTGCCCTAATGACTCCCGGTCAGCTCGGTGACAGCCACTTGCAGCAGGCTATCGGGGTATGCCTCTCAGACTCCTATATGATTATTTTGCTTGGTTCTTGATATTATTTCATCTGAGCGCAGAATTGGGTGGAGAACATCACGGTCAGCAATCGCCTGGCGGCGCTGGAGGAAGAGTTGAAGAAACTTCAGATTTCTAGAGAGCCGCCAGCTCAGGAGCCTTCGTACGCCATGCTTCGGGTCGAGCTGAACAAAACTGAAAAACTGCTGGTGGCCGAGCGGCATAAATCTTCTGGCCTGGAAACCAGGGTAGCTGGACTCGAAGCCTAGGTTAAGTCTCACGACCAGGAGATCAAGCTGGCGACTAACAGGAAGAATAGGGTTGTTTCTGATCTAGAGGCAAAGAATGTGCAGGCCCGAGCGCTGGAGCAACGCGTCCAAGAATTGACTGGCTTGCTATCCACCGAGCGGGAAAATCGATCGGCAGACCAAGCTAAATTTCAAGGAGATAAGAAGGATCTCCAGGATGCCCTCGAAGCCGCCCGAGCCGCTCTCAAGGAGTACCAAGATGGCGAATCAGGTCGCTTCGCGGTGATGAGGCAAAACTATGTCCGTTCGGAAGAATTTGGCAATAAGCTCAGCGATAGTCTTGTCCTGACCTTTGAGGAAGCCATCCATGCTACGACTGCCTATCTGAAAGCCAAGGGCCATCTTCCGGAGACGACGTCTGTCCCCCCCAGAGACTTGGCCGAACTGCTGGAAACCATCTCTGAGCCAATCTTCGATGTTCTAGAGTGAGGAGTGCCTTTAAATTTTGAAGTTTCATCTGTATACTCGTTGTTCGGCGAGTTAGTATTATCTGAATTTATCCGAATCTTTTTCGACTTTTGTCTACGTATTGGTCATGCGACGAATCAACATAACCTTTCAATTTTGTTCTTGTTTACTTCTCAAACCACATTCTTTCCGAGCGACACTCGGTGGTGTTCGAGCCGGGGGGTTTATAGTCGCCGGTTCGACTATGGGTTTTAACGTCGACGCTCGACGGTCTTCGGGCCGGGGGGTTTATAGTCGCCGGTCCAACTCTGGGATTTAACATCGCTGCTCGACGGTCTTCAGGCCGGGGGATTTATAGTCGCTGGTTCGACTTTGGGATTTAACATCGTCGCTCGACGGTCTTCAGACCGGGTGGTTTATAGTCGACGGTCCGACTCTGGGATTTAACGTCGCCGCTCGACGGTCTTCAGGCCGGGGGGTTTATAGTTACCGGTCCGACTCTGAGATTTAACGTTGTCGCTCGACGGATGGAGCTCGGCCGCTCGGTGGAAATCGGTATACCCTTGTGTTTTGTGATTCCATTCCTACAGTCAAAGAGTACAGAAGAATGAAAACATGCTTAAATTATTATATTGGCGCACCTTTCACCCAGCTCGATACGGCTGGAGGTGATTAGCGCTCCATGGCCGTTCTAGCCGTCGTCCGTCTTGATCTTCGAGGTAGTAGGCACCCGATCAGAGCTTCTCGACGACCTTAAAGGGACCAGCCCATGGGGCATCCAGCTTACTCACATCGCCGACCGGCTTTACCTTCTTCCACACCAGGTCACCGACCTGGAATGCTCTGGGGATTACTCGCTTGTTGTAATTCTGCTTTATCCTTTGCCGATATGCCATTAGCCGGACGACTGCTTTGGCTCGCTCCTCGTCAATCAAATCTAGCTCTAGCTGCCTCCGTTCAGCGTTGTCCTTGTCGTAGCTCAATATCCGCTCGGACTCCACACCGACCTCGACTGGGACGATCGCCTCTCCTCCATATACCAAGTGAAACGGAGTAACGCCTGCTCCCTCCTTTGGGGTCGTGCGGATGGCCCATAGCACGCCCGACAATTCATCCACCCAGATCCCCCCTACATGGTCGAGCCGAACGCGAAGAATCCGAAGGATCTCTCGATTGGCGACCTCGGTCTGCCAATTGCTTTGGGGATACACTACGGAAGTGAAGTGCTGCTGGATGTCGTACCCTTCGCACCATACTTGGAGCTCTTGGTCGACGAACTGCCGCCCATTGTCGGACATGAGCTGGCGGGGAATGCTGAACCGACATATTATGTGTTGCCAGATGAACTTCTTGACCATCTACTCGGTTATTCTCGCCAGCGGCTCGACCTCGACCCATTTTGAGAAATAATCTACCGCTACCAATAAGAACTTCCGCTATCCGGTCGCCATGGGAAAAGACCCCACAATATCCATACCCCACTGGTCGAACGGGCAGGATACCGTAGACGCCTTCATCTCCTCCGTTGGCCGATGGGAGAAGCAGTGGTGTTTCTGGCAGGAAAGGCAGTTGGCGACGATCCGGGCGGCATCTTCTTGAAGGGTCGGCCAGAAATACCCTACTAACAGGATCTTCCTCGCCAGCGAGCGACCGCCCGGATGTCCTCCGCAAGATCCCTGATGCACTTCCTTTAATATATATTCCACATCCTCTAAGCTGACGCACTTTAGCAACGGTCGGGAGAAAGCCTTCTCGTAGAGCTGGTCTCCTATGAGGGTGAACCGACCGGCTCTTCTTCTCAGCAGCTAGGCTTCCTCCCGATCGGACGATGTAGTTCCAAAGCGCAAAAATTCCATTATGCCTGTTCTCCAATCGCTCGAGAATGTGAGACCCTCCATTCTGTTGATGTGTGCCACCAAAGATACATGCTCGATCGGTTGTTGGATGACGACCGGCGATATTGAACTCGGGAGTTTAGCTAATTCATCTGCCGCCTGGTTCTCCGTTCGGGGAATCTTTTGTATGACAACTTCCTCGAAGTTGGTTTTGAGCTTCTTGAAGACGTCCGCATAAAGCCGAAGCCGTGCATTGTTTATTTCGAAAGTTCCTGAAAGCTGTTGGGCGGCGAGTTGAGAGTTCGAGTAAAGGACCACCCGACCGACCCCCACATGTCGAGCAGCCTGCAGGCCGACTATGAGGGTCTCATTCTCAGCTTCATTATTTATTGCTCGGTAATCCAGCCGGACAGACAGATGCATCCGCTCTTCTTGAGGAGAAAGTAGTAAGATACTGATTCCACTTCCGAGCTGAGTGGATGATCCATCCACAAATATTTTCCATAAAGCTGCGGGCTCGGGGTTCTGTACTTCGGTTATGAAATCTGCTAAGGACTGCGCCTTAATTGCTGTTCGAGGCTGGTACCGTATATCGAATTCACTGAGCTCGATTGTCCATTTGATCAGCCGTCCGGACGCATCTGGGTTGAGGAGGACTCTCCCTAGAGGGTTGTTCGTCATAACGATTATCGTGTGCGCCAAGAAGTAAGGCCGGAGCCTCCGAGCAGCGAGGACTAACGCGAAAGCAAACTTCTCGAGACCAGTGTAGCGAGATTCGACATCTTTTAGAATGTGACTTAGAAAATACACCAGCTGTTCTTCGCCGTTCGGCCGTACCAATGCCGAGCCAACAGCATGCTCGGTTGATGATAAATAGACGCGGAGCGGCTCGCCGGTAGTTGGCTTGGCTAATACAGGTAGAGAGTTCAGATAAACCTTCAAAGCTTCGAACGCCCGGTCACATTCTTCGTCCCACTGGAATTTGGTATCTCGGCGCAGAATCTTGAAGAAGGGCAAGGCTCGGTCGGCCGTCCGGGAGATGAATCGCGATAGTGCTGTTATCCGACCGATAAGACGCTGAACTTCCTTGAGATTTCTAGGCGGCGGCATATCCTGCAATGCCTTCACCTTGCTAGGGTTCGCCTCGATGCCACGCTCGGTGACGATGTATCCCAGGAAGCGTCCGCTTTTGGCTCCGAATAGACTTCTCGGGATTCAGCTTGACTCCATACGTTCTCAGCGTGCAGAAGGTTTCTTCTATATCTGCATACAGGTCGGCCGCTCGAAGTAATTTAATAAGTATGTCATCTACGTATACCTCCAAGTTCCGCCCGATTTGCTTTCGAAACACCTTGTTCATGAGCCGCTGGTACGTAGCTCCGGCATTCTTCAGTCCGAATGGCATCACGTTGTAGCAGTAGGTATCATCCGCCGTAATGAAGCTAACTTTCTCTAGGTTTTCCCGGGCGAGCGGCACTTGGTGGTAGCCCTGATAAGCATCCAGCATGCATATCAGTTCGCACCCTATCGTTGAGTCCACCATTTGGTCAATCCGGGTTGTAGGTAAAAATCCTTTGGACACGCCTTGTTCAGATCACGGAAGTCGATGCAGATTCTCCATTTGTTGCCGGGATTGGAGACTAGCACCACATTTGTGAGCCAGCTCGGGAATTGCACCTCCCGTATGTGGCCGACCTCCAGAAGCTTCTCGACTTCAGCTCAGATGATGACATTTTGTTCGACACTGAAGTCCTTCTTCCTTTGCTTTATAGGCTGAGCGTCCGACCGGACATGAAGCTCGTGCTACGTCACGCTCAGTGAGATTCCCGGCAACTCATGAGTTGACCAAGCGAAGACATCGCAGTTTTGTTGGAGGCACCTGGTCAGCTCCTCCTTCTGGCTTGCCTCCAGGTCGGAGGCTATGAACGTCGTGGCCTCTGGTCGGGCCGGGTGGATCTGTACCTCCTCCTTTTCTTCATAAACTAAAGTAGGGGGCCTTTCGGTTATAGCGTTTACCTCGATGCGTGGTGTTTTCCAAGCGGACTTTGCTTCGGCTCGGACCATCTCCGCATAGCATCGCTGGGCCGCTAGCTGATCTCCCTGGACTTCTCCTACTCGATCTTCTACGGGAAATTTGATTTTTTGGCAAAAGGTTGAGACAACCACCCGGAACTCATTGAGGGTCGGTTGCCCCAATATTACATTGTAGGCAGAGGGGGCATCGACCACAATGAAGTTAGTGGTCCACGTCCTTCGTAGCGGCTCTTCTCCTAGCGAGATAGCCAACCTGGTCTGCCCAATCGGAAGGACTTCATTGCCAGTTAACCCATATAACGGGATCGTCATTGGCAATAGCTCGGCTCGGTCAATTTGAAGTTGGTCAAACGTCTTCTTGAAGATAATGTTGACCGAGCTGCCTGTATCAATAAATATACCGTGAATAGTGTAGTTAGATATTACCGTTCGGATGATGAGGGCGTCATCGTGGGGTACTTCCACTCCCTCAAGGTCTTCGAGACCAAAACTGATCTCGGGTCCGGCTGCCCATTCTTGGCTGCAGCCAACCGCGTGGATCCTAAGTTGTCGGGCGTGTGACTTTCTGACCCGATTCGAGTCACCGCCCGTCGGTCCGCCGGCGATGATGTTGATCTCGCCCTGAGCTGCATTGCTTCTATTTTCCTCCTCCTGAGCGGATGGTCTCACTCTCTCCTGTGAGGCTCGGGGGTTGGCCCTTAGCTAGTGATGTTGCTGCTGATGGTGGTGCTGCTCGGGTGAACGCCTAGCTATTCGCCGCTCGGCGTTCTGATGATGAGCTCGCCTGTCCAGTGAAGGTGATCGGCGGCGATAGTTCCTTGGCTCAGGTTGGCTGACCGGGGGGAGACTCCAGCAGTCTCTAGTGTTATGAGTGGCTGATTGATGGATTCTGCAAAACATGGGCGTCCATACATTGCCTTTTTGTCTAGGCCGCTCGGCCGCAATGTGCTGAACGGCGGGCAACCTGGAATCTTGACGTGGCCTCATCCCCTCGGCACGTGGTCCTCTCGGCGTTGCTGGCTGGCGTGTGGTCTACGTTCGATCGGGGCCGAAGGCTCGCCTGGTGCTTCCTTCTTTCGGGCCGCCTGCGCTTCCTCCACGTTAATATACTCACTTGCTTATTTCAGCATGTGGTCATAGTTGCGAGGCGGTTTCCTGATGAGCGAGCGAAAGAAGTCCCCGTTGACTAAGCCTTGTGTGAAAGCATGCATCATTGTCTCGGATGAGACCGCGGGGATGTCCATAGCTACTTGGTTGAAGCGTTGGATGTAGGCTCGGGGAGTTTCTCTTGGCCCTTTCTTCATGGAAAAAAGGCTGACGCTGGTCTTCTGGTATCGTCGGCTGCTGGCAAAGTGATGAAGGAATGTCGTTCGGAAGTCTCTGAAGCTCTTAATTGATCCGTCCGGCAACCTTCAGAACCAGCGTTGTGCCGAACCAGACAATGTAGTGAGGAAGACTCTGCATTTGATTCCGTCGGTGTATTGATGGAGAGTAGCAGCATTATCGAACTTACCGAGGTGGTCGTCCGGATCAGTTGTGCCGTTATACTCTCTGATCGATATGGGAGCGTAATGCTTTGGGAGAGGGGTCTTGTGAGATCGCCTCGGAGAACTGGCGATTGACCCGCTCAGGGGATGACTCAGCCCGCGACGCCTTCTCCTTTCTGGCATTCGACACGGGCGCTTCATCGGACGATCCCTGGTTGGCTAGGGCCAGCTCCGACGGATTTGGAGCAGTGCCCGATAAAATGGAATAGGGGCGGGCAACGCGTCTCCTTGGGGCGCCGGTCTGCCCCTTGTTCTGTGCCCAAGAAGAGTATTGCTCCGGTCGGTCCTCCATCGCCGCTCGGCCACCAGAAACCGAGGTGGCCTGCTACGCTATCCGCTCGGCTTGGGCCTTCTGCTGTTACTCGACCATCTTCGAGCTCGCGCTTGGATGAGTGCGTTGAGCTCCTCGGGGGAGAGCGTTACCATGAGTTGGCGTCTAGCTTCTTCCATCTTCTCGGCTCGGATTCAGGTGTGTTCCCACAGACGACGCCAATTTGATCCTGTCCGAGTGTTGAGTCGATGAACGCTGGGTACGTGGCGCTCCCGGTGATGACGTATAGCCCTTCGACTGCTGTGAACCTTCGGCGAGAACCTGCAAGCACAAAACCGAGCTGGGAAGGGGTTCTCGGCAACGGCCCTCCGACGCTCAAGTCAACTTCGGCGGAAAGAGAGAAAGACGAGAATGAATACTGTAGCTACAGTAACGTAGAATGCATACCTCCGTCGAAGCCTGAGGGTCCTGATATAGGGCTCCCGGGGGGATGCGTGCACGCATCCCAAAGCGTGTACGCTCCTGAAAGCATACCTGGAATGGTCGTGTCAGAAAAGCGTGCCTGGCGCCATGCCGCAATCGTCCGGGCACATCTTTGACGTGACAGTGGAAACTTCCACCGTACGATTCTCTGTCTAGTCCAGCCGCCAACCATGTTGTCTGTCGGCGACACACGTCTTGAGAAGGATATCCTTAGCTGCTCCCTTTGTCCCCTTCTGCGCCTTGTCCATTTCGGGCCGAGCGGAATAGCCGCTCGACCCTATAGGGCTCGGGCTTGAAGGCATGTCGGACCGAGCGAGAATGCTTCCTTGGTTGAGCTGCAGTTCAGCCGAGCAGACAGGACGCTCGGCTTGGCAATTTCTCTGTACTTGGCAGTTTGTGAGCGTCGGAAGCTCGACTCGTGGTCGAGCTGTCTTCGCACCAGCCCTGACGCGATCCTGGCCGAGCGGCCATAAGACTTCTCCAGGCCGGGCGGCCATAAGGCCTCTCCGATCGGCCGAACCTGTAGGTTGACCCCTCTGACCTTAACTGTAACGACCCGACCCTCTTGGCCCATTTGGCGGCCCATTTGGCGACCTCTCATGTCGTCGACCGTCGGCCCTTATGTCGTCGGCCCATTTGGCGACCTCTAATGTCGTCGACCGACGACCCTTGGCCGTGCCGTTACTCACTAGGACTTTCCACCCCTGGTCAGTGGATTTTTGCCTCCCCCAGGATTCGAACTCTAAACCTCCAGGCTTAAGTATTAGGGCGCATTTGGTTCAAGTTATGGTATATTACCTTAGTTATGTGATTACCAAGTAATCACATAACCAAGGTTATAGGGAATGAAACATAACCATTGGTTGTTTGGTTCAATTTAGGTAATCTAGTAAAATCTCGTTTGTTTGAAGGTTTTAGTACATAACCTAATGTAATATTTTACCATATTACCCTTGATTTAATAATGATAATATTATATTATTAATAGTGATTTTACCATACCCTGGAATGAAACGTTTTTATTATTACCCTTGATTTAATATTTTACCATATAAAATCTCGTTTTTATTATTACCCTTGATTAATATTTTATCATATCAGGCTAGGCTTCCTTGATTTAATAAAAGGAAAGGAGAGTTTTGGAAGGTTTATTATTACCCCATTTTATTATTATCCTTTAGATAAGCATTGCTGACCAGGATCCACGTCGGCGTTAAATAGGATTTATTAGTTGGACCACGAAAATCTGTTTCGAATCGATCTGTTTATATATATATATATAATCCTTTTTTGGATTCCTTGCCCTCGTCTTCAAGCAAAGCATCGAATCGATCCGCGGAGTGCGACGGCTGCCTGATCGAGCGAGCGAGCGACCTGGAATCGATTCCGGTGTGGATGCCTCTTTCTTCCTTGCTCCGGTGCGCTGTGGTGTCGTTGGCTGCGGGGGATGGGGTCGTGGATTTCGAGCATCGTTAGGGCGGAACACGCCGGCAGCGGCAGCGGACTAAGCGCGGGCCTCGGGGACTTGCCCGAGAGCTGCATCGCGGAGGTGCTGCTACACCTTGATCCGCCGGAGGTCTGCCGCGCGGCGCGGCTCAGCCGGGCTTTCCGAGGGGCGGCTTCGGCGGGCATCATGTGGGAGACGAAGCTGCCGAAGAACTACGCGTACTTGATGGGGAAGGCGATGGATGAGACGGCCAGGGCACGTCTTTGCAAGAAGGAGATCTATGCGCGATTGTGCCGGCCGAATCCCTTTGATGGCGGCACCAAGGTATCCTCGTCTCCTTATTCGCTAAATCCAAATTCCTGGATTCGGCCGCAAGGAGGATCACCGTCGTGCTAGGATTTCTGTGAGGCAGGGAACACGCGAACATGGATGGGTTTTCTAGCGTCGGTGGCAAATTGTTATTTGATAAACTTGCAGGGTTATTTTTGTCACAATCGATAAAAATTGGAGGTTAATTTTGTCTTAAAAAAATTATTAACCCCGGAATCAAGAAAAACCTTGCTTTCCTGAGGTTTTCTGATTCCGGGTTGGATGCCCAAATTGCTGACGTGTCAGACATGCATTATAACTTCAGAATTGTTGATTACTTAAACCAAACAAAGGTTTTGTTGATAACCTTGGATAGATAACCAAGGTTATCAAAGATAACCCCGAACCAAACGCACCCTTAGAGTTTATGAATCCTGGTAACCAAGTGAGATGATCTCACTTGGTTACCAGGATTCATAAACTCTAATACTTAAGCCTGGAGGTTTAGAGTTCGAATCCTGGGGGAGGCAAAAATCCACTGACCAGGGGTGGAAAGTCCTAGTGAGTAATGGCACGGCCAAGGGTCGTCGGTCGACGACATTAGAGGTCGCCAAATGGGATCTCACTTGGTTACCAGGATTCATAAACTCTAATACTTAAGCTTGGAGGTTTAGAGTTCGAATCCTGGGGGAGGCAAAAAATCCACTGACCAGGGGTGGAAAGCCCTAGTGAGTAACGGCACGGCCAAGGGTCGTCGGTCGACGATATTAGAGGTCGCCAAATGGGCCGACGACATAAGGGCCGCTTAAGTATTAGAGTTTATGAATCCTGGTAACCAAGTGAGATCATCTCACTTGGTTACCAGGATTCATAAACTATAATACTTAAGCTTGGAGGTTTAAAGTTCGAATCCTGGGGGAGGCAAAAATCCACTGATCAGGGGTGGAAAGTCCTAGTGAGTAACGGCACGGCCAAGGGTCGTCGGTCGACGACATTAAATGTCGCCAAATGGGCCGACGACATAAGGGCCGCTTAAGTATTAGAGTTTATGAATCCTGGTAACCAAGTGAGATCATCTCACTTGGTTACCAGGATTCATAAACTATAATACTTAAGCTTGGAGGTTTAAAGTTCGAATCCTGGGGGAGGCAAAAATCCACTGACCAGGGGTGGAAAGTCCTAGTGAGTAACGGCACGGCCAAAGGTCGTCGGTCGACGACATTAAAGGTCGCCAAATGGGCCGACGACATAAGGGCCGACGGTCGACGACATGAGAGGTCGCCAAATGGGCCAAGAGGGCCGGGTCGTTACAATAAAAAACCAAGTGAGAGGCGCTCACTTGGCTACCGGGATTCATAAACTCTAATACTTAAGCCTGGATGTCTAGAGTTCGAATCCTTGGGAAGGCAAAAATCCACTGGCCAGGGGTGGAAAGTCCTAGTGAGTAACGGCACGGCCAAGGGTCGTCGGTCGACGACATTAGAGATCGCCAAATGGGCCGACGACATAAGGGCCGACGGTCGACGACATGAGAGGTCGCCAAATGGGCCGCCAAATGGGCCAAGAGGGTCGGGTCGTTACATTAACCTCCACGTGTCGTTGATCCTTGCCCATGCGGGTCCCCCTATGCTTATCGCCAGATCACCGAGCGTCGGTGAGCCGCTCTGGATCTACTTATCATCCACCAAGTATGTAGTTGGCTCAACATTCGTAAAGCAGAACAGTCATGAATAACAACCTGTGTATTTTTTCAGTCATATATTGAAAGACGCAGAGTCCCGTTACACTTGTCTTAAAAAATTAGCATATGCATTAGTACTAGCCGCTGGGAGACTCTACCCATACTTCCTGGCGCACCCAATCATCGTGATGACCAACAACGCCTTGGGAAGAGTCCTTCTAAACCTTGAGGCGTCCGGACGACTGATCAAGTGGATGACCGAGCTCAATGAGTTTGACATTCAATATCAGCCTCGAATGGCGATTAAAGCCAAGCCTTGGCTGATTTCGCCACAGAAGTCTAGAACACCGAGCCAGATGCAACTTGGAAGATATACGTCGACAGCTCATCCAGCCGGTAAGGCAGCAGGATCAACATTCTGTTGATCTCACCTCAGGAGGACCGGATGCAGTTGTCCGTTCGGCTGGATTATCAGGCGACGAATAATGAAGTCGAATACGAAGCCTTGATAACCGGCCTACAGGCAGCTCGGCACGTCAGAGCTATAAAAATCCTCATTCACTCAGACTCCCAGTTAGCCACTTAGCAGCTATTGGGAACGTTCAAAATAAGCAGCTCTTGACTCAAGTTGTACGCGGAAGCCTTCGAGAAGCTGAAGGCAAATTTCCAAGAAGTCATTATACAAAAGATCACTCAATCAGACAACCAGGCAGCAGACAAATTGGCTAAGTTAGCTAGTTCATTATCCTTGGTCGTGATAAGCCAACCGATCGAGCAGGTCTCACTGGTGCTGCATATCGATTGGATAGAGGGAATTTCCTTTCCAAACAATTGGAGGATGCCGTTGATTGAATTCCTCCAATCAGGAAGCACACTGTCCGATCAGGAAGCAGCTCATCTATTGAAAAAGAGGGTTGGACGATTTACGTTGATCGAGGACCAACTTTATAAGCGGGCTTTCTCGAGGCCACTGCTCAAATGTGTTGGATCAGAAGACACAGAGTACATCCTCCAAGAGGTACATCAAGGCTCCTGCGAAAGTCACCCAAGCGACCTCTCACTAGCCCGGAAGATCCTTCTGGGCGGATATTTTTGGCCCACACTTCAAGAGGACGCCACTCGGATAGTAGCTACCTGGCAGTCCTGCCAAAAATATCATAGTATCCAACATCGACTGACTGAGGAAATGAAGGCGTCCACGGTTTCTTGCCCGTTCGACTAATGGGGGATGGACATCGTTGGGTCGTTTCCAATGGCGACCGCTCAGGCAAGATTCCTGCTTGTCGTCGTGGATTATTTTTCAAAATGGAAGGAAGTTGAGCCATTAGCAAAAATAACTGAGCATATGGTCATCAAATTCGTCTGGCAGAACATCTTCTGTCGGTTTGGTATCCCTCACCGGCTCGTCTCAGACAACGAGAGGCAGTTCGCTGGTAAGAGGCTCATGGAGTGCTGTGAAGGCTATGACATTCAGCAAGCCTTCACCTCAGTGGCTTACCCCCAAAGCAATGTCCAAGCGGAAGTCACCAATCAGGAGATCCTTAGAGGTCTACGAGCTCGACTCAACCACACAGGAGGCAGCTGGGTCGGCGAGCTCCCAGTGTCCTGTGGGCCCTTCACACGACTCTAAAAGAGGCGACCAGCATAACACCATTTCATCTAGTGTATGGCGGTAAGCGTTAGTCCCGGTGGAAGTCGGAGTAGAATCCAATCGGGTGCAGCTCTATGATGAGGGGAACACTAAGCAAAGACTTATAGAGCTCGATTTGGTGGACGAGGCACAGGATAAGGCAGTCGTTCGCCTGATGGCGTACTGACAGCGGATGAAGCAGAACTACAACCAGAGTGTGATTCCGAGGTCTTTCTAAGTCGGCGATCTGGTGTGGAACAGAATAAAGCTGGTCGGCGACGTCATCAAACTCAAAGCACCATGGGTGGGATCATACAAGGTCGTGCAAAAGCTCCGCTCGGGAGCCTACTACTTGGAGGACGAAGACGGAAGACATCTCGAGCGATCATGGAGCGCAAACCATCTCCAACCTTATAGGGTCGGGTGAGAGGTGCGTGAATACATATAAATGTACCTATATAAGTACATGTATGTCTTCTGGATGCAGGACAAATATGAATAAAGTCACACGTATTCCAGACTCTTGAGCCAATCGGCCAAGTTAAAGGTCAAGGGCGACCTTAAACGCTTGTCGTCAACAGCGATCGAGCAGCGACCTTAAAATCTTGTCGTCATCAGCGGTCGAGCGGCGACCTTAAACCCTTGTTTACGTATTTCAACGATCCAACGATGACCTTAAACCCTTGTTTACGTATTTCAACGATCCAACGATGACCTTAAACCCTTGTCGTCATCAGCGGTCGAGCGATGACGTACGTATTTTAACGGTTGAGCGACGACCTAAACCCTTGTCATCATCAGCGGTCGAGCAGCGACCTTAAACCCTTGTCTATGTATTTCAGCGGTCGAGCGACAACCTTAAACCCTTGTTATCATCAGCGGTCGAGCGGCGACCTTAAACCCTCATCTACGTCAACGGTCGAGCGACGACCTTAAACCCTTATCGTCATCAGCGGTCGAGCGGCGACCTTTAATCCTCATCTACGTCAACGGTTGAGCGACGACCTTAAACCCTTGTCGTTAACAGTCGAGTGACGACCTTAAACCCTCGTCTACGTCAACAGTCAAGAGGCGACGTTAAACCCTCGTCTTCATCGATGGTCAAGCAGTGACCTTAAACTCGTACATACACATTTCAACTGTCAAGCGGTGATGTTAAACTCCGGTCTTCGTCAATAGTCGAGCGACGACTCTAAATCTGAGGCTACAATGAAAAACGGTTGATCGACCGCTCTAAAGCTAAGCCTACTATGCATAAAGATGATCTATGAATATAAAGTCGCTGCTCGATAGTTCATGGAGCCACACTTAAGAAATTTTTTGCAAAAACGGTAAGTGGTCCTACTCGAGCAGAGCGGAGATCAATACATAAAAGGAAAAGATGTCGAATGGGCTTTCTTCCATTAACATTTAGAAAAATTTTAAGGAGCAATAAAAAATGAGACAAGATTCACAGGAGCAGGTTCACTCGAGGTAATCTAGCACATCGTTAGGCAGCGACTCGGTCAATTTGTCACGGCTGATGACCTTGTTTGTCAGAGCGGTCGAGATATAACCGTCACCCTTCAGCTTGTCGAGCGTCCCATCAATGGCAAGATTGAAGAGATGGAGCGCCCGATCGGTGAGCTGGTCATTGAAGGCATCCGAGCGAAGGTAGTCCTGCTTCATGAGCTCGAACTAGTTGGATTCAGCACCTTGATAAACCTCGAGGGCTTCTCGTGATGCTTCCAGGTACGCCTTCAACTTGGCCAAGCGGTGACCTTAAACTCGTACATACACATTTCAACTGTCAAGCGGTGATGTTAAACTCCGGTCTTCGTCAATAGTCGAGCGACGACTCTAAATCTGAGGCTACAATGAAAAACGGTTGATCGACCGCTCTAAAGCTAAGCCTACTATGCATAAAGATGATCTATGAATATAAAGTCGCTGCTCGATAGTTCATGGAGCCACACTTAAGAAATTTTTTGCAAAAACGGTAAGTGGTCCTACTCGAGCAGAGCGGAGATCAATACATAAAAGGAAAAGATGTCGAATGGGCTTTCTTCCATTAACATTTAGAAAAATTTTAAGGAGCAATAAAAAATGAGACAAGATTCACAGGAGCAGGTTCACTCGAGGTAATCTAGCACATCGTTAGGCAGCGACTCGGTCAATTTGTCACGGCTGATGACCTTGTTTGTCAGAGCGGTCGAGATATAACCGTCACCCTTCAGCTTGTCGAGCGTCCCATCAATGGCAAGATTGAAGAGATGGAGCGCCCGATCGGTGAGCTGGTCATTGAAGGCATCCGAGCGAAGGTAGTCCTGCTTCATGAGCTCGAACTAGTTGGACTCAGCACCTTGATAAACCTCGAGGGCTTCTCGTGATGCTTCCAGGTACGCCTTCAACTTGGCCAGCTCCTCATCCTTTGCAACAGGCTGGGTCTTCACAGCGGAGAACTCAGCTGACCGACCCTCCCGCTCGGTAGTTAGGGAGGCTTTCGCTTCCTTCAGACTTTGAGCCAACACCCGAAACTCTTTGTTCTTGATTTCCAAATCCTCGATAGCTCGAAGCTTCTTGGTGTTGGCCGAGTGGATTTTTGCTTCAAATGAGGCGGCCTGCTTGTTGAGCCTCGCCACCTGCGTTGCCTGCTTGGCACTCTTCCCCTTTTCTGCCTCCAGCAGCTCAGAGCTCAGTTGCAGATCGTCTTTTAATTGGGACACTTCGGTGATCATATGCTCCATGTGTGCCTGTGAAGCAGTCGATTGGCCGCTCGAAGCACGCAGTTGCTGGACTTCGTGTAGGAGATCAGCGACTGGCTAGAAGGGAGGTTGGATAGCTTGGTCACCCCCAACTTCAATCACTTCTCTATAAAAGATTAGTGCGTAGCAGAAATAAGAAAACTAAAATAATGAAAGCAAACAAGAGAGAATACAAACGCTATCACAATTCCTTTACGTGGTTCGAAGATTGCTTGCTCCTTCTCCACGGCGTGCCCTTGAGGTGGACGAACCCTTGATCCTTTGGTGGATCAGTCCCCGACAATCTCTGGCTAGAGCTTACTCCTTCTCGATGGAGTACAACCTCTCACAAGGCATTCTTCTTCTTCTTTTACAAGATGGAGATTAAGAGTAGGAAGAAGAGTATGACTTGGAAGCTTTGGACAATGACAAATGAGTGATTCAATAATAATCAGTAACCTCCTTCATGTTCCAAAGCTCCTCTTTTATATGTGGAGAGAGTTTATTAATAAATCAACTCAACTCAACATCAGTCGACTGGTCCATGCACCAGTCGACTGATGTAGCGGTTAGACACAACCAACGACTTTATGCAGAACTCATTTTCTGCTAATGACCAAATACTAGTCGACTGGTGCCAACACCAGCCGACTGGTCTTCGCAGCTGACAAGCACAGAAGCATTCTGTGCTCTTCGTGAATTTGGACCAGTCGATTGGTCCAAGTACCAGTCGACTGGTACCTTACATTCACTCCCACTCATCCTTTCCAGAGTTACCTTTGAAACCCTCTTTCTCGGCCTTCGTCCCTCAGATGCACCCGAGCCCGCGGCTCCTCTCCGTGCCATCCTTCACGTTGCCTTGAAGTCCGCTTCCCTCGGCTCAATTCCATTGCTCCTCGTTCGGCGGTCCCTCGGATGTCTTCCACACCATCCTTCACCGACTTAAGGATCCGAGCCCTTGGACGAACTTCCCAAACTTGGCCGCACCAAGCTCCTCATGTGTGTTTCACCAAGTCCTGCATGACTCAAACACACATATCAAACCAATATGAAAGTCTAACTTAAATTCTTTGACACACACATCAAAATCATGATCATATCGATTAAACTTGGGTCGATTGCATTAACAATCTCTCCCTTTTTGATGTGTGGTAATATGTTTAAGTTAGACACAAATAATAACTTTGAAAATTACAAGCAATATGTAAACATGAAACATAAAATCAAGCTCCCCCTAAACATATGCTCTCAACCTTAATTTTCAAGTTTTGCACACAAGTATGGAAATAAAGGCTTCTAACTTAAACCTATCCATTTCTCCCCCTTTGACACCATAAAAAAAAATTGTACCAAACAATCATACATTCTATGGCATCAAGTCTGACCAAATTTTGACCAAAAAATTTGATCTCAGAAAACAACAGTATGCTGGAAAGCTGGTACCAGTCGACTGGTAGCTGACACAATCGACTGGTATATTCTGAAATCGAATTTCAACCTTTTGCAACCAACTCAGAAATGCATAAAAAATTCCAAAAAATTTGAAAAACCATGAAATTCGGAAAATATATTTCTTGAAATGTCCTTTAACTAGAAAAAAATATGTTTTCATGAAAAGTCAAAGTATTTTTGAAATTTTAGCCAAATCTCAAAAACATGCAATTATATATCAATTTTAAACCCAGTTTTGCAATCATATGTTTCAAAATAACTATTCACTGTAAATAAAACATAGAATTATTTTCAAAACATTTAAAATATCCAACTATGATCTATGGGCAAGATGTCCATTAATTAAACATTTGCTTTCCTCATAGTTAGTCTATGATTACTAAAAAATTGATACATTTCATAATTCATCAAAATGTCATAAACATAAGTGAATTATTAGTATCATCTTATCATCTCACATTTATATTTAGAAATAGAATGCAATTCATTGTGAGATATAATAAAGGTAACCTTTACTTAGCCTTCTTTATCATGAATTTCTATCAAGGCTAAGTGCTCCCCCTTAAAGTCTCAAGTCAATCATTTTTCAAGAATTTGAATTATGATTTCAATGGTTGACTAAACCTAAAATCCTCTAACTCTTGAGGATTGATTTTGGCACCCAATAGAGGTTATTCTTAATTGAGTTTACCAAATACTCCTTAGGAATCCATCTCTTATCTATGGTCTTTATCTTGGGTTGCCCCTTAGCAATTATACAATGATAGACTTTTTTATTGTTGGATTCCTTATACCCTAAACCCTTTTTGTTGAAACTTGCCCTTTGACTCCCAATTATCATGTTTAGGGTTTTGAATTCAATTTTAAATTTTCTAAGGGCATTGATAAGGTATGCTACCTTTTCCCTTAAAGTCTTATTTTCTTCTTCTAAACATGAATCATTTGAATTTGTAGAAGAAGCATGCATATATCATTATCCCTAATAGGCACGGATTCTAATTTTTCCTTAAGCATGCAAATATCATGTTTCAAGGATTTGTTTTTCTTTTTAGCCTTAAATAAATCATCATTTGTACTTGCAATAATTTTAATTAAAACATGGGGAGGAAGATTATGTACCTCACTTACCGAGAAGTCCGAATTCGAAGTTTGACCTCCCCCTTCACTTGAGCTCCCTTCTTCATCTTCACTTGAGCTCTTTCCTTCTTCACTTTCGGATGAGATGGAGGCAATGCCATCAATTCCCATTAGTGCGAAATGGGATACATGGTGCTCTTCTTCCTCCTATAACGATGGATCATCCCATGTTGCCTTAAAGTTTTTTACCCTTCTTCCCTTTTTCTTTTGACTTCTTATTCTCTTCTTCCTTTCTTCTTTCTTCTTCAAGAGAGGACATTCATCCCTCATGTATCATTCTCCTTGGCAATTGTAGCAAATTATCTTCCTAGTTCTACTCTTGCCTCTTGAATTTTTCCTAGCATGGGATTTGTTAGTAGAAAAAGATTTAAATGCTTTTCTCATCTTCCTTACCATATATGCCTCTTGATCGCTATCCATTGAGGCACTTGATTCCTCGGAATCGAAAGATGGTGGACATGGAGATTTCTTCTTCTTCCCCTTTCCCTTGTTTGTCACAAGGGCTACTCCTCTTGATCTATTGACTTCTCCATTTAATCCTTCAATCCGTGTCTCATGGAGCTCCATAGTTGAAAAGAATTCATCTAGAGAGCTCTTCTCTAGATCCTTTGAAATGTAGAATGAATCTACAATGGAGCTCCAAGTTGTGATTCTTGGGAAAGCATTGATGACTTTCATCAAGATATCTCGGTTTGAAAGTTTCTCACCTACAGTCCATTCAAAATTTCTTTAATCCTAGCATGAAGTATTGATACATTTTTTCCTTTTTCTAGTTTGATATTGTTGAGTTGAGTTCGGAGAAGATCCCTTCTTGCTAGTTTTGCTTCCGATGTCCCCTCATGAAGTTCTACTAGTTTTTCTCATAACTCCTTGGCGCTTGAGTAGTTCCCAACCCTTGTTACTTCTTGTTGGGGAAGGACATTTAGTAGATGATGTAAGACCTTTGAGTTTGCTAGATGCTCTTCCCTTTGCTTCTTGTTCCATCTTATTTTCTCTAATATCTCATTGTTTTGATCCCTAGGAATTTCAAAACCATTTTCCATGATTAACATAATATCAAAATCGATTTTAAAAAATACCTCCATTCTCTTTTTCCACCAAGAGAATTCTCCTTCGAATTTGGGTGGATGAATGCTTGAGCCGACCATTTGATGATGTTGCTCTTCTTGGCAATTAGTCCGTTGAAGGGCTTCCTCGCTCTGATACCACTTGTAGAAGATCGGTGGCCGACTAGAAGGGGGGTTGGATAGCTAGGTCACCCCCAACTTCAATCGCTTCTTTACAAAGATTAGTGCGTAGCGGAAATATGAAAACTAAAACAATGAAAACAAACAAGAGAGAATACACACGCTAACACAATTTCTTTATGTGGTTCAGAGATTGCTTGCTCCGACTCCACGGCGTGTCCTTGAGGTGGACGAACCCTTGATCCTTCGATGAATCAGTCCTCGGCAATCTCCGGCTAGAGCTTACTCCTTCTCGGTGGAGTACAATCTCTCACAAAGCACTCTTCTTATTCTTTTACAAGATGTAGATTAAAAGTAGGAAGAAGAGTATGACTTGGAAGCTTTGGACAATGACAAAGGAATGATTCAACAATAATCAGTAACCTCCTTCATGTCCCAAAGTTCCTCTTTTATAAGTGGAGAGAGTTGATCAACAAATAAACTCAACCCGACATCAGTCGACTGGTCTATGCACCAATCGACTGATATAGCCGTTAGACACAGTCAACGACTCTTTGTAGAACTCATTTTCTGCCAACGACCATATACTAGTCGACTGGTGCCAACACCAGTCGATTGGTCTTCGCAACCGACAAGCACAGAACCATTCTGTGCTCTTCATGAATTTGGACCAGTCGACTGGTACCTTACATTCACTCCATTCATCCTTTCCGGAGTTGCCTTTGAAGCCCTCTTCCTCGGCCTTCGTCCCTCAGATGCACCCGAGCCCATGACTCATCTCTGTGTCATCCTTCACGTTGTCTTGAAGTCCGCTTCCCTCGGCTCCACTGCATTGCTCCTCGTCCGGCGGTCCCTCGGATGTCTTCCACACCATCCTTCACCGACTCAAGGATATGAGCCCTTGGATGAGCTTCCTAAACTTGGCCACACCAAGCTCCTCATGTGTGTTTCACCAAATCCTGCATGACCCAAACACACATATCAAACCAATATGAAAGCCTAATTTAAATTCTTTGACACACATATCAAAACCATGATCATACCGATCAAACTTGGGTCGATTGCACCAACACTTCATACTCCAAATATGAGAGTCTGTGGCACATGGCCAGGTTCTCCACATAGAACTGCAGCAACAGGAAAACTGTAAGTGCCAAACGGATAAAAAGTAAATACAAAAGCAACGTACATACCCCATTGGACATCTGGGTGTGACTGTTGGCGAGCAGAGAAATGACCATCGCACGGGCCAGGGCATCAGCCCATATATGTGCTAGTGGCCCTTGAATCCTTATATGGTGCTCAAGGGTGAGGGACGTCGGGTCGTCCGCACTTTGATACTCGTCGGTCGACAAATGGATAATCGCCGTTATTTGCCTCTGGCTGCTCGGGCCAGAGGGGGCTGAAGTCACCCTGCTTGAAGACCAGGACGTCGAAACTGGTCGGATTCGAGACACTTGGGCCGCTGGCAAAGATGGTGGCATGAAGGCGACCGGCGGCGCACCAATTGTCCCCTAAGGCAGCACGGATAGTGAGGGTGTCCGATCGGATGACATGGAAGCCGGAAGCTCTGCGACTCCTTGCTCAAGAGGAGGAATGGAGGTCTCACCCCGCTCGGAGAAGGGTCGAGAAACGATCGGTGTTGGGGTCTGCAAGGCAGAAGTTGTAGAACGGGAGGACACTTCCGCGCGGCGTCTCTTGCGCTGTCGCAGGGGTTTGCCGGAAGTAGCTGACTTCGAAGCGACCTTAATCGAAATCATCGACGGCTGTTTAGGCGGAAGGTCCACAGTAGCTGCCGCTTCACTAGCAGCCGTCTGGCTGGCTCCCCCTCCGCTCCCCAGTGCTTGTGTTCTCTCATCGTCGTCGAGCGGATCTTCGTGGGAGCCGACTGGATGCAGGTCGTGGCCCTCCAGCTCGGCCACGACTGCAGCATTGATCTCTGCGTTTGTGAGCTTGCACTTGCCGGCCAGACATGCTCGCAACATGATTCGAGCTGAAAAAGAGGAGGAAAAGTCAGTTAGATTCAAAGATTGGGAAAAGAAAGGGCATACCTAAGCTGGACGGAAGCTTCGTGCAGATCGGACTCAAGCCGAACACATAGAGGACGCCCTCCAACAACTTATGGATGTGGTACTTCTGACCGGCCAAGCTTGAGGCTGCCTAGAGATAGTCCGATCGACTTTTGTACTTCTTGAGCGGTGGTGGGTTTGTCACTTCTAACTACTAGTTGGTTAGAAAATCTGGTCGCTCGGGAAAGTGAACGAAGAAGTAGTGGTCATTCCAATACTTATTGGAGGACAACATTTTATCAAAGAAAATCAATCCCACTCGGGCTTGGTACAGAAAGGTCCCCAGTTAGGATATTTTTGGGTAACATAAGTAATGGAAGAGCCGAGGAGTCAGAGGAACGTCATGCATGCGGAACAAAATTATGACCCCGCACAGCAGCCGGAAGGAGTTCGACATTAATTGATTAAGAGAAATACGGAAATATTTATAGACTGCGGAGAAGAAAGGGTGGACAGGGAACCGCAGACCGGCGATGAACTTATCCTTAAAAAAACACAAAAAACCCAGTGGAGGGGCGTGCGACCGATTGTACGTGGAAGGAATGCCAATTTCGTGGTTGGATGGAAACTCATAGATGGATTTCAAGTTTTCAATATCATCCCCGTCGAACCTGGACTCGGTGGAAGTATATCAGAGCCCAAGGACATGGACAAGAGGTTACGAGGAACTGACCATTGAAAACAGAGGTGAGGAGGAACAACAAACATATTCAAATGAGAAAAAGTAAAGGAGCTTACGGGAAATATTGCCGGAGAAGAAGAAGAAGCGAAGCGCCGTGGAGAAAGCTTAAAGATGAAAGCGTGAGGAAGGAAGAAGACGGCGACGCACGCGGGTTTATAAGCCTCGCGGCCGATCGGCTTGAGCCGTCCGATCCAGGGTTGTGAAAAACTAGGAGAAGATCCAACCTTTGAATTCGAAAAGGCACCTGTCGCGTCGCCAGCGGATATCCGCCTGTCATGTCAAACGTGCAGCGGCAGAATGGAGGGCACGTGGCGTTCAATCACCGGGAGTCATTAATGAGACTTAATTAAAAGGTATGACCACGTGTTCAGCCATAATGATCGAAGATTTGCATGGTCTTCAAGAAATTTGGACGACGTCAAGATGTTCAACCGAGGAGGCATAAGGAAAGAAGAAAATTCGCCAAGTGTAGTCGCTTATTGTCCCGACTGGGCACAGATAACAGATTATCATACAACCGAATGACCGAGGCACAATCTTCTTCGAAAGACGTGGTCCGAGCAATAGTTACGGGCCTAGCCTGGCGATATGTAGCCGAATGGTGAAACGGTGGAAGCTGCCAAAGACTCTACTAGTCCAGTCAGTCGGACTTGCAGTCTTCTTCGACTAAACTTGAGGGGGAGGCTTGTGATGGATGATAAAGGGAGGCCCACCTGGCACGGGGTCAATTGCCAAGGTGGAGGTCAAAGTCAAGGAGGTCAACACCTAGGTGTCAAAGGGCCGAACGGAGGACAATTGTGACGGTAGGTCGGGACAGTCAGGGCCCGACCTGTGGGAGGCATGTCCAAGCGACATGTCTAGCTCAAGATAATACGTAAGACAGCCGACACCCAGTACGGAACAGTAGGACGCCAAAGGAGCTCGTATAGCTTGGCCGAACGGAGGAGGACATGTTACTACACAGTCACTGCACGGGAGAACAACTAAGGTCGACAAAGCGGAGGGGTCCCGGCCGAGTGGCTATCCCGCTCGACCAAGCAATGAGACCTGGTCAAGGATGAAGCGGAGTCCTGGTCGAGCAGCTATCCCGCTCGACCAAGCAACGGGACCACTGCAGTATCTCTTGACATCCTTTTGGGTGTCGTTGACTCGAGACATGGTCGACAGGCGGATCGTACGACGGAAGCTTTTACTTTCTTATCAGAGATATGCATGCCCTGTTAAGGTATGGTGTCAAAGGAACTTTCCTGACAGGTTTTTTGATAGGATGTATCGGAAAATACACCCACATCTAGAGAAACGTGCACATCACGCAGTAGAGCTTTATATAAAGGGGGGATTCATCACTGGTGGAAGTACGCGTTATTACTATTTGATACTAGTTCTATTGTTGCTCCGCTTCTTATATAATTCCGATGACTAACTTAAACGTCGGAGGACCAATACTGGGGACCTCTTCCCTGACTTAGCACTGACATTACTTATTTTACAAAGCGAATCGAGGTCTATAGTCGAGCAGAGTAAAGTCTACAGTCGATCAGTAAAACTATCACATCCTCAATTTTCCACCTTCCTATTTTCACACAAGATCAAGTACAATTTAGAGAAATATCAAGAAGTATTAGATGAATTAATAGCTTGTAAAGATTTTTTTTTCCTCGTAATTTCTTAAACACATAGTCGGGATTCCAATTCCGATGCTGATTTAAAGGTAACATTTGACGGAGAGGAACTGAAGTTGTAAAAAGGCCTTCAGATTCGATGCTACAAGCAATCCAAAAAGCAACTGAAAGATGTAGCCTAGTGCTTCCACTTTATATCGTTTGAAATGATCATCAAACTTAAAAAAAAAAAAACAGATTAAAGGGCTGATATAAACTGAGTATGAGACTCATCAAAATTGTTTGAGACATTTATAAACAAACTTGAACAAGCCAAATAAATAAACTTAAACATTATAAAAAAAGTAAAGAGAACAAATAAATTCAACTCAATTTAGCTCAGCTCATTTACATGACTACTAACATTTAAAACTGAGTAAGAGCATTAATTTACTGGCTGAGCAATCTATTTAATTGCTAAGGACATTTTTGTACCACTAGTGGATTTGGCATAAATATATAGTTTATATAATTACTGTCCCTGAGAACATATTTCAATGCTGAACAGGAATGCCTATGTACAAGAGAAGGTGCTCAAATAAGCTAAAGAAATAAAACAAAATGGTCTCACTTAGAGGAATGATTATAATGGAACCATATTCCAAACTTTTCTAGGATAAAGGTTGATGAATTAAAAAACACAAAAAGACTCGAACAAGTTCTGTTTAAGAATTTCATTAGTTACCTTAATATCATTGTATAAGATCATTAGAAAATAACATTGAATTATTACATGAAAAAATGGGAGGAAAAATAATCTAAACCTATCTAAGAAATGAACTTGCTACATGAAAAGATAGGAAGGACTACAACCATTGATGAATCATGATAGGCATCACATGGGCCTTGTTTCAACAGATTTATCTAAGGCCAACTACTAAAGATAAAAAAATGCAACATAGCTAATAAAAAAAATAATCATTAACTAGTTAAGTAACGTCAAATCTGGGGTGACCGCCCCACTGAAATTTCCCATCGACCGCCAAGATAACACATGAAGACCCATCCTAATAGCCAAATTCTCAAGTCCGCTATCCATTAAGGAGAAGTTAGTAAACTAACATGTGAGTGGATATTTGTTGTTCAACTTGCTCATCATCAAGGTCCATCAAATCAAAATAGCGAATGAGTTAAAAAGCAACAAATATTAACTTGCACATAACTAAATGAGTGAAACGATGAATCCCGCAATAATGGTAGCAAAATTTAACTATTTAGTGAGAAGGTAAATTTCTTACCAAAGGAATCAGATGATGACCACCTGCTGTATGATAAGAAAATAATACACTATCCACTGATGACTAAGATCACACAAGCATAGTTTGAGGATAATATTATTTCAGTTTTTGAAGGTTAAAAGATACAACGTGGCTAGCGCCAAAAGAAAGAGTGAAAAGCAATAAGCATGCCTACTTTTTCAGATAATTATAGCGAATAAGAGCAATGACATAGTTGATCGTTCATGATCATCAGTAACAAAATTGATTTTGAACCATGGAAAGAGAGGTACTAATACCACACACAATGATCGAATGACAATCAACTTATCAAATGTCCGGCTAAAATGGCAAGAGGTGGCCAAAAGTGATAACCAAGTGGCTACATTCCTCAGCATTAGGAACTAGATCCATACAAGTGTATTGGATGCTTGGAAGAGATAAGTGGCTTTCTGTCAAATACTAGACAAAAGAAACTAAGTGGGACTTTTGAATAAAGTTGAGGAGGATTAGTACTATTCTCAGTAAAAGCTAAGCATGACGGAAACCAAACTAGAAGATGATTCAAAAAGTGCCAAAAGTTTGATGCTTCTAGTGTCTTAAGTTAACAACTCAAAAGATAAAGAGCTGAGTGATGGTTAGACTTCGACCAACTTTACCTAAAATGCTCTGAGATTGTTGCATTATCTTGTTCTGTGCTGTACTTCTGGTCTTCATGTTTCAGAATTAATTGGAATTCTGCAAACGTGTTAAAAACATGACATGAGTTATGACCAGTTGCAAAAGCTTAAACGAATAGAGCAAGACCCAATGTTTATGTTTATAGGCACTCAGTTGCAAGTCAGATCAGGAAAAAACTCATAACTTGGGTCAATCTAATGGGAATACAGCTATTCACCAATAATTCCACACATCATAACTCCCAATTTCAGGTCATCTTCATGGACCTTGTGATTGCAATGGGATATACATATGAGGATAGATTACAAACAAACACACACGTTTGATTAAACTGGGAGACAAAATTGAGTTGGCTGAAATAACAAACTCTGAGTCTGTTATCCTACTGTGTACGATCGGAATGGTCTGGCTTGATACCATTGGAGAATCACCTTAGCAACCCCTCTAGGATAGTCTCATACTCTCTAGAAGGGGATAAATCATGGGGGCATTTGCCCTAGCGCAATAACCCTTTGCATCGAGAAGGTCAGACATCCAGCGAGATATTTTGTACCCCAAGACCTATTGAAGTAACCACTCATGCTGGTACCAGCTATGTCAACCCATGGGGGCGTCTGGCTTGATACCATTGAGCACAAGGGAGAAAGTAGCATTACCAAAAGAACTTGAGAATTTTAAAGATTTGAAGCCGTGATCAATCCAAGATCTTAGAGTTGTTTGAGATGTTGAGGGTAGAAAAATGAATAAATTTTATATCTTATGTTGCCCCAAACAAGATCCACGAAGCTTAAATACCATGGTCCACCGTTCACCTCAAAAAGATTAAAGAAGACACTTTCAATCAACTAAGTCAGGATTTCATTTGACTGACTGCACATAAATTGAATGCTGAACCCTACAGTATTGTTCACAGTGAATTGAATAGTGCTCCCAGGCCATTGTACATCATTCAGCCAACTGACCAAAGTCATTCAGTCAATTGTGCTCAAACAAAAATATTGTGTTCCAAGCTTAGTTGATCAAAAGCCCTAATACAGTTCGTTGAAATATTCCTAGCTCAGATATGAATAAATGCCATACCACTGATTCACATAACATATACCCAAACATGGTAGCAGAGATAGTTTGATGCTGAAGAACACAGCAATCAACAAACATTTATTATGACGAGCCAAGAACTTGGTGAGAATAGCATATAATGAACTGGAAGCACACAAAGATAGATATGCCAACAATCTTTGATGAGTGCCATTAAACTATAAACCAAATCCTTGTAATTAGCTCAGCCATTGATATCCATAATAGGAGAAAAAGAAAACCAAATGTCATAAATCACAAGAAGCAGGCAGCTTTGAGATAACTTTTTATGTGGACAAAGATTCAAGAGAACTGCATAGTTCTAAATTTTTGCTGTTGTATTGAAGCTTGCACTTAGGTCTTCTGTTGTCCAACTCGTATACAGGAATCTGTTTGTACTGTCAAGAAGACAATAAACAGGGGTAAATGAATATTGGAATTTACTGAGTGCAATACAATATGAAAGGTAACAATAAACCAAACATGTGAACACAGGAAGTACCTGGATGAGTAACATCAGAGCCTTCTGTTTTTTACATGAGACAACCAACAAGATGTGCCCTAGGACATTTCTTTTGCAACTGGGGCCATTGCACATAGAACTGATCAGCAAGGAGTAGCTTATAAAGCAACAAGCCACTTAATGAAAGCTTCCTCACGCGTGCAATGCTCTCCACGTAAAAAATGTTCGACCATCCTAGGCCAACCAACTGAGGATGAAATATCAGATTTCCTTGAGATATAATTTAGTTTTGTAAGAATAAGATGAATCTAAAACTTGGGTGATATCTGACTTAAAGAAATGAGCATAACTATCAAGAAATAACTACAATGAAATATTGTAGCAGCTATCAATATAGCCTAACAATTTTATGATTTGATATCCATCTGTCATGAATTATGACAAGGCACAAGCTGTATGATAACACTCTTAAAGTAAAAAAGAAAAACAATCAGAAATCCATGATAAACTTTTGGGCACAAATTGTTAAGAGGTGAACTGAGTATCATCAAACCTTGAATAGAAATGCAGATGTACAAAGAGGTATGCAGGTACCAGGACCATTACAAATAATCTGTGTAGAAAGAATAAGCAATATGAAAGTAGTAAGTTTTATAAAAATCATAATAACTCAGAGAACAATTTAACTTTAGAAGAAAATACCACTTGAGGTCTGATTCTGAAAGTTAGCCACACTGCATGTGCCAATGCTATCAAAGTTGTTGCAATGGAGGTTACATATGATTGTCCTACTTCACGACTTCGATAGATCTGAATAAACTGGGAAGCTTCAACCATCTTTCTTCCACTGTTCTGCAATCCCAATTAAGAATAACCTATTAGATCAGACAATGGAACAACAATGGTGAGCTTTGGGGGCATAAATAAATTGTAAAACAATATCATCAAGAAATGTCAATTGAAAGCCATCCAAACAAAAGAATCTGTAGCAGTTGCAATAAAAATAGAAAATGAAAAATATCTCTGAATTGCTTAAAGAGTGTCATAGTATCCATTTTAGTGAACAATTTATTCAAAATCTAGTGTAAAAAATAACCAACAAGTTGCCAGGTATAAAATTCACGGGCGTTAGAACAAAGCACAATATAATAACAGTATGAGGATTGCTCAGGTTGCAGAATTGAAATCACAATGGTATTAGCTAGAGGTAAAAACTTGAAAAATATCAAGATCTGATCAGTTGGTTTGGAATCAGCAACATAATACTTAGACATTTAACAAAAAGAGAGAGTATAAGGGGCCTAGGCCTTAACCAATCCTAGAGAAAGGAAAAGGAGGCAGTGAGCTTTTATTGGAATCCTCTGAGTCCATTGCTTCTCTAGGTCTTCTCTTAATTTTGGATATCTCCTCAGTCCTTGCTATCCATCTTGTCTTTTGGAAAATCAATTAATGAAAGAATCACTGATGTCATCAATGTTCTGAAGGCGCTAGACTACAAGAGATGTTAAGCCTAGGTGAAAGCATGCGCCTAGAAGTGAGGCATACCTTTTCATACTATTGAGTATATAATTTGAATGTGTTATATACACACATGCAATATAACACAAACTGGCATTAATGTAACACTTGAAGTAATCCATTAGCAAGAAAAGTCATTCTAATCACATAAATAAAATTCTCACATTACCATCATAGTACATATGGTAACATATAATATCATTACTAAAAGTAATAAATAGCAGTTAGCGTCATAGCGTGATAAGTTATGTGATACAAAAAATTTATGTTATCCAAATGATGAAGTCATCATCTTAATCAAGAAAAGATTCAGACCCTTAGTATTGAGTGCTATCTTTCATGCCTTGGGCTATTGGTCAAGGTGAATGTCATAGTGCCTTTCTTGTGCCTAGTGAATTTGCCTCACCTAATCTACTAAAGGAGCCTAAGGTGCAGCACCTTAGTGCCTATGTGTGTCCCTTAATAGCATTACTTTGCATGTTGCAATCAACAAGTTCATCAAATTTGTTAACCAAAATTCAAAATTGCTTTATTGTGATAAAATATATCTATATTGTGGGTTCCCAATCCAATTCCATATGATTTTGGCTTATTATGGTCGATAATGTTATAGGTGAATTTTCAAGTATTGCTTCTTAATTTCCATCAAAAAGGAGAAAGCAAGAAATATGGAATCACTTTGACAATTCAGGTCCAGAATCAACCCAATTTGAAAACTAAGGGCAGACTTCCCTTTTCTTTCATTTATTTCTATTGCTTCATTTATTGTTATTTCGGAGAGGTAAGGGATGCTTAATAACAAGCTTTAATTGACAAACAGAGATATCAACCAAAGGAATAGAAAATCACAGTCAACCAAAATGGGCAGACAATATAAGCAATTATTTTTAAGTTAAATGTAATTCAAATTGTACCTCTTGTTGGATCAAAGATTCCTCCAAAACTTTAGCCTTTTGCAGACTCATGTTATCTGTTGCAGCTGCAATGTAGAATCTTGGAGCAAATCTATCCTTCTGGAGGACATTTACAATTCTAAGCATTTCAGCTGTATGCCCCCCTGCATACCAAATCACTTGATCAAACTGAATATTTCATGCATGGGAGCTATATATTGTCATTGATGACAAAGGATGGTATTTCAGACACCAAACTTAATCAATAAAAAATATTACAAACTCAATGACACCAAAATTGATGTGTCTATATTTAACAAAATGTCCAGTAATTCTTTTGTCTAAATCTGTGAGACCTCACAACCAATCCCATGTCATGACCCAATAGACACAAGACAATAGCCTTTTATAAAAATTCGTTTACCTGAGCCAAGGACAATGAGCGTTCTTAGATTATCCGTTCTCAAAGATCTATTCGGTTTTCTGACCCAATACAGCACATACATCAAACGGACCGCTATAATAGTGACAAAAATTGGGAGAATAAAGCACAAAATTCCATCATTAACTTTCCCCATGCCCTTTAAGTTGATGGAAGACCCCCCTTTTTCCCCTCCTGTAGAACAAGGAACAATTGCATCAGAATACGAGTCTCACACTGAAAATCCTGAGCAATAGCAAACTTTAGTTTAGATACTAAGAAATATGAGAAAAGAATAGCAACCTTACACGATACAAGAAAGAAAAACTAGCAAACTATCGAGTATATTAGATTGTATCACGAGCAAGGCAGTTGACACAAAAATATAAAATGCTAACAATCAAACATGGAATTTCAAATAATGACGCTAATATCGAGTGTATATTAGATTGCGTCCTTACTGCGCAAAATAAATACCAGTACTCTAATAAGTATATGATAGCAATATAGAATTTACGTGTGCGTGTGACCATTGAGAAATGCACAATCCATTTTCTGAATCAATCAAAGATCATTGCTAAAAAAATCACAGTCTAAACGTCGACTCGATTAGAAGAATCGCCGATCCAGATCGTGGTTTGCAGTAATCATCAAAGATTTTACCAGAAATCAGACGCTCACTGGTCGAAAGAGGCTGGGATACCCCCAAAATACCTACCATATCGAAAATTGGGAGGAAATGGCAGGAAAAAGGAAATGGGGAAAAAGTAGAGAAAAGAGAAAAGGAAAAAGTGATAAGGCGCACCCGGATAGATGAGAATCAAAGAGAAAAGGGGTCAAACGATTGCGGAGGCTCGGTGGTGCTTCAACGGAGGCAGGGCGGTGTAGATCTGGAATTGGGAGGCTGTGCGCGAACCTTCGGCCGAGGCGAGCGGCGCGCGATGGAGGTGGATCGCAGAGGCGGCCGGCGACGCAAACGGAGGCGAAATGCGTAATTTAATCAACAAATATTGCCGAAGTTTCATCTTTTTTATCCACCTGAATTTAAATAATTTCATTTCGCTCCCTGAAAGATAAAAAAGCCAGCCTTTATTTTTATTATAATGTCCCTTTTGAAAAAAAAATCATTTAAAAAAAATCGTTTTGAAGACTGTTGTATAAGAACGGACCGATGCTGCGGATTGGAGCTTCTCAATAGGCAGATCACGAAGCCCCCGGCCGGCGAGACACGGCATCAGGAGAAGATAGCAGAAGTTGTCCGAGGGCGGCGCGTGTTGGATAGCATTATCGGAGAGAAGCCCTGCGTCTGAGGATTCGTATCGACAGTTTTTGAATCAGAGGAAGACGGTGGATAACCGGGTGGCTACCGCCGAGATCGAGCCGTAACTTCGAGGCGGAAATTTAATGGAGTATGGTGATTCCACGAAGGAGAATGGTGGAGGGGCTGGAACCTAGAGCTCGGGAGAGGATATTGCACTTCTCGATGCACTTAGGGCATTCTCCAAGGATGTCGCCGTGAGGTGGGAGAAGGTAGCTGTAGCAGTGCCAGGGAAGTCGAAAGCATCTTGTATTAAGAGCGTGGCGGAGTTGAAGATAACTTTCGCATCTCAAAAACTTCCGAATAGTGAGTTCCGTTTTACTGGACTAGAGGGATCGGTGGCACTTTGCAGTCTCATTCTCTCTATCTCTCTTCTCTCTCTTTGAATAGTGAAGGCTATATGCAGTAGGATACTTAGACCCCAAGGGTCATTGGAGATGTTAAATGGTGGTATATTTGTCATATGAAGTCACAGGATTGAATCGTAGGACTGTCGGGCATAAATTCCCGGACTCTGTGCAACTCATCCTACCATCACTTATTCGAGATGTTAAATGGTGGTATACTTGTCATATGAAGTCACGTGATCGAACCGTAGGACTGTCAGGCGTAAATCCCCGGACCCTGTGCAACTCACTCCACCGTCACTTACTCTCTCGGCTGTCGTGATTTACCTCCCTCGTGATGATCTGGAGTTGGGTGCGACGGGAGTGCTGAGGACGAGCGATTTCGTCTTTTGTCATGTTTCTACAGTAGGATACTTGTCGTTACTGATTAAAGCTGTTGCAGGACCTCGTTCTTGTAACACTGACGATGTTTTCTAATTTCTATAGATGGTGGGATGACAATTGTGATAATTTCTGTAGATGAATGCTCAATCAACAACAATTACAAGATGGAGAAGAGCCTAGGATGCTGCAGGAAATGGAGGACTGCTGTAGAGTTTTGGGGAGTGATGTTGGACTGGGAGTGGATTCAAGAACATATTCCACAGCTGTTCAGGGATGGGAGAAGGCCTTTCAAGTTTGAGCGGTTGCAGAGGGAAGTCTACCTCCTTATAGAAGCTATCTCAGGTCATGAATAAAAATATAAGAAAAAGGGGAATTGGAACTCGAGACAACCATGATCTGGTGAATCAATGTGATGGTATGCCCAAATTCCCAGCATCATTCATCTGTGAGGTTTGTTCTCTTGCTTGAAATTATGACTGAAAGAATAAGGCTACCAATTCAGTCAGATTAAAATCTTGAAGTGTCTAGGAAGCAATGACACACCTTGAGGTGCATCAACACCAAAGCCTTGGACGTTGGAACATTTGGCAGAATTTGCATTAGCAGAAGAGGTGGTGGAAACCTCATGAAATCTATCTATTGCACAATAATTGAATGAAGTATCAGTGTGAGTTGTTGTTCTTTGTATCCATCTTTCATGCAACTGTCCTTTTGGTAGTAAAAGAGTTTAATTGGAAGTATTATTGTCTAAATTCATAATATTATACAGCATGAAGGTTCTGTTAGCAGCAATCTGGCCAACTAAACTAGACATTAGTTCAGTTCTACAATGTTTTTATTTGACAAAGCTGCTTTCTCCCCTTCTTGGAATAAAGATAGTAGTGATTTCCATTGTCTAGGAACAGCTTTCCCTTATTTATTTGAAGCATTGCGTCGCCCAAAGGATTTGTGTTTCATGTCATGGCAGGCATCTGCTTCCTCACAATGCCCAAAAGCATTGGTCAAGCTCTCACATAACTTCTAGCGAACTAAAATATATTAGACCTTTTTCTTTGCATCAATTAAAGAATCAATGCTTAAATCACATTCAGACATTGGAGGTGTCTTCATTGTCCTCATACCTTCCCTCTAACTTGATGCTCTTGTACCATCTTGCACAGGCAACAAACACCAAAAGGTCTGCAGCAGTTAGGCTTGCAAGGAGAAAGTAGAACCTGTCCATGTGCCCTCTGTTGAGGTTTACTGGAATCCATCCTGGGCAATTGCCTTTAGACGTTATCTCCATCACTACGGTCACCAGAAGACTGCTCACATAGTTCCCTAGTGATATCGAGGTCATGCAGAGTGCGCTGCCGAAGCTTTTCAGTCCATCCGGCGCCTGGTCATTGAAGAACTCCAACTGACCCACGTACATAAACACCTCTGAAGCTCCTATCAGCATATACTGAGGAATTTGCCATAAGATACTTAGAGAACTGTCATCTGTACAATCACTGCATACATTCTTCAGCCTGTAGGCTTCGACTGCTCCTGCAGAAATCATTGCCATAATTGCTATGACGAGCCCAACTCCCATTCTTTGCAGTTCTGTGAGCCCTTTTCTATCCTTCTTCCATCTCGAAATCAAGGGAGCGAGTAGCCTGCGATAGAAAAATATGAAGAGTGCTACACTGGCGATGTCAAAGGCAGACATGCTTGCAGGAGGAATATGGAAACCGCCAACATTATTGTTCATGACTGCACCCTGCTCGACGAAGAGGGAGGCCATCTGTGTGAAAACGACTGAGTAGATTATGGTGGTCATCCATATGGGAAGGAGACGGAGCACACATTTGAGCTCTTCGACTTGCGTGATGGGGCACAGACGCCAGGGATTACAAGAACTCAATTGATTGTTTTTTGTTATGAAATCATCTGGATCAACGACTGCTGCTCTGTCCAGGAATCTACAACAACAGATCATGCCAAGTTTAGCTTAATGAAGATGCAGCTAATACGTGTAAGCTATGAAAATGGATTTTGAGGTTCACATGATGGTCCTTATTCTCAATGAAAGATTTCCTAGGGCATGTTGAACCAATTTACGGTGGTACCAGCTAGCAAGGGTTTCACTATGAGAGACAAAATTTAAGTTATACTTCAGATGAAAAAAGATTCAGAAACTTACTTGAAGCCTTCAGTGTGGAGTAACTTTCTGCTTCCATTAGCATGTGAGTCTGCAGCCTCTTTGACCTTCACCTCATACAGATCTTTGCCACTTAGTGGCATTCTGATCCTCCACTTCCTTGATGCAGCGATGATGACCTGGCATACCCTAGTGAGAGGGTTGCCGTTAGGCTTTAAGTGTCTGTAACTGGTGGTGCCACAGAGGAAGAGGACCAGGGCCAGCATCGCAGACCCAGTTGATGCCCAAAAGCCTAGCGCCCACATACCCTTGTCCTCGAAGTAGTCCAAGAATGTGTTGGAGAAAAGAGAGCCTAAGTTGAGGGCTAAGTAGAAGTAGCTGAAGAATGAAATCTTGGAGTGGGACTCTACATAATCTTCCTCATCAAACTGGTCTGCCCCAAAGGTGGCTATGTTTGGTTGGTACCCTCCATTTCCTAGAGCAACCAGGTAGACTGAGAGGTAGAAGATCGCAAGTTGTAGGCTTGAGTGTGGTCCACAGTTAAGATCCTCATCACCACACCCTGAGGGTTTGAGAAGAAATAGGTGAGTGGAAAGAGAGAGCAGCGCCAATCCCTGCAATTAAAAATAGTATTTGGTAAGTTTTTGCTAGCCTACATTGCACAATGATATGCTTTTCTTGAAAAAGTGCAATATGATACATGTAAATAATTGTCATGTCAACACAACTGAATTAGATTTGCCAATACAATGAATCATATTTCATTTTATTAGCTAAGAATCTTAGAATCTAATAACTATTTGCATGGTAAATTGTAAAAGATTACTTCTCCCTTATTTAACTAGTAGAACCCAGATTTTGGAAATTGAAGTGTGTCTACAGGATAAGGTGTATCGCAGATTAAAGTATTGTGTTCAATGCATGAATTGAATGACTTACTATTACAAAGATGACTTGGAAAATGGCACAAGTCTTGTATCTTCCCCAATAAGAGTCACTGAGGAAGGCCCCTACGAGCGAGAAGATATAGACTGTGCCTGTCCATTTGCTGACATTGTTGGCTGCTTCTGCATTGTTCTGCTGCAGAACTCTTGTCAAAAACAATACCAGGTTGACTCCAACCCCAAAGAATGCAAGCGTGGCTAATCCCTGATTCACTGAATAAAAATTGAAGGCACATGGTTAGTTCCAAGTGTAAACTGCAGAAAGATTTAAGAGATACATAATGCAGATAGTCGCTTCCATAGTAGATCCTCAATTATGCTGATGTTGGTATGATTTTCTTGATATGGAAACATGATAATTTCTCCATGAATTATTGTGGCTAGTCTGACTTGAATTCACTGTGTCATCAGAGAGAAACAGTTTTTATTTGATGGCCTTTTTTGCTTGTCTAAGTTATCACACATAAGTTTGGCATGCATGTTCTGATTATTAAACTTGATGATTGAACTACTATTTAAGGCGTGTCAGCCACTTGCACTTGTATTGTTGGGTCTCACTTGTATCATTGGGATTCAATTTGAATATGAGTTATTCTACTTTAAAAAAAAGTTCATAAAACTATCAACCTCAGTTTCTTGGGAACTGCTAGCTATATTTATAATGTTTGGGGCCATTGCTATGTGATAATGTTCAAATTGTCACCATTCATTAATGCAGCTTGCTTTAAAGGAGAGACCACGAATATAAATCTCTTCCCTTATGTTCATTTTTTACTATATCCAGCTTTCCTCTAGAATCCAAAACAGTAGTTGCTTTGATTTTTGGAGACGAAGTATATTTAGATGGACATGTATCTTTAGATGTTAATTATCAAGTGATTCATATTTAGGCTAGGTAATTTTTTTTATAATTAAAAAAACTCAATAAATAAGATTTTTGAAAGAGAATCATGCTATAAGTTGTTAGTGTTCACCATGCTGAATAATTTACAAATTATCTTGTGTAGTTTTCATCTAAGTTTATGTCAAGTTAAAGTGTGTGAGACCCCAAATTATCTTGTGTAGTTCTAAAGGTGCTTAAGAAATCTAGTTTTTTGTCTATAAATCTTGAGCTCATTTCGCAAAATAGATTGTGGGCCATTATACATCATTTTTTTACTATGCAAACTAATTTACAAATCTACTTGCCTGGTAAATACCTTGAAGTGACCTATAATTAAGACGTTGAAACCACTTAATAGCCACCTTATATTGGAAGGAACCCAAATATGTAGTTTTTATTTCAGCATCATACACATGCAATTTGTGAAAAAAAAACATACGTTCATAGATTGTCTGAATTAGGTTGCATACATGCACACTTTGAATGAATCTTATTCATATGTAATTTTGTTCAGATTTATACCCATATTTAATTGTGTCATGAGGTGGTACCAGAGTTTAACTATATGTGAGATGCTCCCACCAAATTTCAGTAACTTTTAATCACAGAAGATGTTTTCATATGAACATAGAACCAAGGGTAAACTTTTAGATAAGTACTCACTGTCTTAAGATGAGTCAAGTTCAAGTTTGAGTGGGTTATTGCTAATCTCCAGCCTGAACTAACCTTGTGAGCAATTCATACCTTTTGACCTTATTAGGCTAAAGTTGAAAAAAACATGCCTAGGATAAGATTTTGTAATAAAATACACCACCTATCTTTTTCTTTTGTTTATATTGCTTCATTTTCCTTTTTTAAATTGCTCCATTTTTCTCATGCAAAAGACTTATGTGGTCGATGCAAACTGTAGTTGCAGACAGTGACAGGCACCATCAGATATGATGCTTCTATGATTGCCAGGTTAGTATATATTTCATTGTCAAAACCAAGAAAGAATCAACCATACGCTATTCTACAGGAAAAGTATTACTTGTGCTTTCGTGTAAACCGTAGATATCATAGCTAACCAAAAAACACACTTAGAGCATCCACAACCAAATAGACCCACTTATATATTGGTTTATCTGTAATGATCTGTACTCATGCTGCTTGTGCTGTTGCCACCTTTTTAACCAACATGTGACTCAATTTATTGATGGCCCTTGAATATCTAGGTTGATATGTTTTAATCTATTTTTCCTCTCTACTCCTTGTCTGGCAGAATAACACCATTACTTAGATAATCTATACTAAGGAACAACTATAGCATTTAGAAATGCCACTTTTATGAAATTTCACTTGCCTTATGGCCCTATTGTGTAGATTGTTTTTGATAGTTGATTTGACTTAATAGTCGGTGAAATCCAAATCAGTGCTTGAAATTTAGTATCATAAGACAGTTCAGAACATCAGCAGATATCTATTTTTTCCAACTTCATCAATGTTTTTTTTTTTTTCATGTTATTGCTTCTAAAGAACCAGAAACTGTGAAAGGTCTGTTGATATCGTTTTAGAGTAAAGAGTTGGGTTCTTTCGGTGTCTTAATACACAGTTTCCTGTTAATAATCGTTTTCTATTTTAAATATGAATGAAAAATACTAATACTTTTTCCCTCATGATTTAGTTACTGAATCAAATATTACCTAGAAGAAGAGATCCAGCCACCCAGCCTCCAGTCTTGTCCTTGACTGCAGGCCTTCCTCTGAAATCCACTGATCCATCGAGTGTGTACTCGTACTCCTCATCTTTGCTTCCTCTTGTCTCCTGCAGTATTCAGCTCAATTTTGTCAGTCTAACCAGCCATTCAGATCTAAATTTCATGGCCTATTAGTCGATAATATCCTCGATAAGCTACTGACCATGTTAGATTTGTCAGTTTTAGCCATTGCTCCGACTGGGATGTCAAAATGCGAAGAGAAGCACAGGAGTAGAGTTCAGGGGAGAAGAAAGGGAGAAAGAGAATGGACAATTGGTGCCGAGGGAGGCTGGCGAGGTTTGAATTTATAGAAGTGAGGGAAATGCATCAATGGCTTAGATTAGAGGGTGCCCACATGATATGTGATATGGTTTGGCCTCATGGAGGAATCAAAAACATGAACAAATTGAAAATGACAACCAAAGGAATTTAAAGGGGACACAAGGTTTTCCAGTTGGATTTGGATTCATGCATATTGCATGTACAAGACATGCCTTGTTGGACAACTTAAATAATAGGTTTAAATAGAAAGGAAGTTTTTATTATTAGAGAAAATTAAATCAGGAGCTTTAGGACCATCGATTATCCTTTTTTCCCTTCAAATTATCTATCATACCCTGATGATTTGCTCATTATGGACTTCTTATTACAATAACTCGAAGTTGAAAGTTCAAATATTTCACAATACTTTATATATTTTTTATTTGCATCAAGTATATTTCGCTCAACACTTCTTAGTAGGGTGCGAAAATAGAATACCAAGTTCCTTGAAAACTCTCGCAACATTTGCTGCAACGCTCACATATCATTTAGCCAAAAAGGTATCCAAGTTATATAGGGAATTAGTTTTGGAGCTGAGTTACTTATTTTGCAGAGAATTAAGATCTCAAACTCTTGCATAAATACTGAAATTATTTCTTGAGTAAGTTTTTAGCTGCAAGGGGAGAGATAATTGAGTTAAAATTCTCTTTGATCTTGGAGTCTTATTTCAAATTATGCATGCATAATGTATGAGAAAAATCCATGTTTCTTTCTTCTCCATCTGTGGCCAAACTAATTTCGAAAGTCAAACATAGTGCCTCAAACCTAAACGGGTCTGAAGCATGCGAATAGCAATTCATTCTGATCTGTGAACACACATGATTCAATCGTGATCCACTCAAGAGTTGACCCTTACCTTCACGGTTGGATGAGATTTGCCAAGGTTGTTTTGGATTGATATGTAATGGAGACACTATTTCCAAAAGCTAAGATAGTAGGATGGAAAGCCCACATCACACATAAGCCATGACATGACTTGCGATATGGACCTAGATTCATAGTGGACATACAGGTCTGAATTTGACATGCCTTACGTTCTTGCTTCACTTTACAGGAAAATGGATGAGACTTAGATCAAAGCTACGCTAGTTTTATGAAAAATCTCCACTCTCGAACTGCTACAGTCCATATCTTGGAGCAAGATTTTAGTCCTTTTGATCAAGCAGTAAAATTATGGCCTTTTGGACTTTATATGAAGAACAGCAATTCTTGTAGCGTCGTGATAACTCCGCTACGCTATCTTACTTTTTATCGTGGAGTTGTGTAGAGTTGTAGCTTTTTCTGCAATTTGTCATACTTTTCTGCAGTATCTAAGTCACAGAAACTCGTAATTACTGTATGCAGCATGCAGGTTTAGTGCTCAAATCTGTCTTGGATTATCCAAATATCTCAAACTAAAATTCTTTATTCTGACAGATATAGTTTCTTCTTAGTGTTGGTCTAATACTATTGATGATGACTGAAACAGACTTGTGTTATATTATTATGATTATTTTTTGAGGCTTTCCATGCAATTGAATCCTTCTTCCAAATTCCAATTTGCTTGTAGAAGATGATTTAGAAGAACATGGAAAGGTGAAGCACAGATTCCTTGCAGCCCAGAACATTTTCTACAGGTCAAGGTACAGTTCGTTCCCAGTAAAGAAGTTCAATTTGAATTATGATTATCTGTCCAAAATGAAATTACTAAACAAGATGAGAATTTGTAAGTTTAATTCGTTTAATACCTCCAGAAACTTTACACCTCAACTTTCCTGACCGTTTACATCATCCCCTTTGCAAATTGTCTACCTTTCTGCAGCCATCACAGTCCTCAGCCCCAAAACTTGAACACCGATCTTACAGGTCAAGGTACAGTTCCTTCCCAGTAAAGAAGTTCAATTTGAATTATGATTATCTGTCCAAAATGGAATTACTAAACAACAAGAGAATTTGTAAGTTTAATTCTTTAATATCTCCAGAAATTTTACACCTTTCCTTTCCTTCCTTTCACATCATCCCCGACGCAAATTGTCTACCTTTCTGACGGCCACCACAGTCCGCAGCCCCAAAAGTTCAACACTGATATATCCACTTATTCCTAAGTCAAGAACCAAGGCATTAAAATACTAGAAATAATAATGAAGTGCATGTATGTGAGACGTAAGAGCTCGTATTAAAGTTGGGTTTTTGCCGTGGCTTATCAAGCAGCCGCCACTCCTGACGCTGCGTGATGTTAGGAAATGTGAAAGAGATGGTTGAGTCATTTCGTCGAACAATTTGTCGGCTAATGGAGGCGCGTCGCTGTTGAGGGTTGAGTGGGGATACAACAACAGCTAGATTCCACATTCGTGGCCGAGCCAGGAGTGTGTGCCAGAGGGGAATTTGTTGGGGAAATTAAAATGATGATGATAAAAAAGACAAAAACAATAAATAGGACTCAGCCGTTAGATGAGACTAATAATAAAATCTGTGTAAAATATTTTTGCAAAAAAAATCATAAAAAATTAAATTAAATTAGCTTTTTTATTCATTTTTTTCCCCTCATCATCTTATTGTAACAATAGTAACATTTTCCCGCCTTTTTTATCCAACAAGTGATAAGGCTTTCATTTTCTTTTGTTATGGACCTCTTGTTCTTTAAAGTGATAAAGATGCGCAATTAGGTCTTTGTTTCCATTACTAACCTTTTTTTTTATATATTTATTTGTATTTTATATTTGTAAAGAATGGTTGCCCAACTGTGATCAACTTTGTATGAGGGAAAAAAGTTAGGTTTTATGTGCTGAATTGAGACCCTTTGATGGGTGATTTTTCCCCGCTTAGTGTTTGATCTTTGTCTTGATCCTTGCCTAGTCTATCAGATTGATGCGGATGGATCGAGTTCGGTATTCTCGACCTACACTTACTTTATCAAATTGAATTCATGGTGATTCTTCACTAATTTGCAAATGTGAGCAAAAGAGCATCTCGATCCTTGTTTGCTATGCATTAGGAAGGAGCCGGGAGAGGAAGTTCCTCCTTGAGACGAGTCAAGCATTGGAGCTCCTCCTTGAGGGAGGATCACTAGATTGAATGTGGAGCAAATTTCGTCTCGAGTGGTGGCTAAGAGATACCGGATAGCTAAACGAGGAATAGAAGGGTTGGACAATGACATCGAATGAAAGGGACTATTAGAATAGGAATATAAAGCGATCATCAATTGTTGAAGTGGACAGACAAAGAGGTGAAGGGTTGGTTGTTGACTAACATTTCATCGTGTTAAACATTTGAAATAAAAGATTATTAGCATAATTATTTCTTCATCCAATTAGAACCTCAGCCGAAGAAAAACAGCTCATAGTATTAATTAAATCCTACTTCAAAATTTTAAAAAGTTTTTTAAATGGAAAAAAAAAAACTTTTGCTTTGTGTAAATGTCCTCTTACAAGAAGCTTTTTGTTGGAATTCCACAAAATAGTGGATAAGTGACTTCATTTTGTTAATGCCGCGATGTTGAATCGATAATGACATTCAACGTGCGTCCGCAGGCCATGAAAGGGATGCGCCATTTCTAAATTAAAATTAACAAAAATCAAATGGACGGTCTCAAATCATGAAAGCTTAGTTTTTTTTTTCAAAAAAAAAAAATAGTTCCCGTGTTTTATATTTAAAATATCTTTTATTTCTAACTACTCAATAGTTACTATAATGTGAAATTTTAATTATTTCATTTTAATCAAAATTATTATATATATATATATATATACTATTCTATTAAAATATTTTTTATAAACTTGTTCAAAATTATTTAAAATGGATCAACTACACTTTAAAAATAATTATAGCGACTCTTAAATAGTTGTTACATAGTTATACTAGCTACTTATGTAGTTGCTATCCGATTGTAGCTAAATCTTAAATTTTTAAGATATTATTATCAAAATATTCTTTATTAATTTAGACAAAATTATTTAAGTTTTATCAAAAATAAATTTAAATTGATCAAATTAACTTAAAAATAGTTGTAGCAATTACACAGTTAAAGAAACTACTAAATAGTTCGTACACAATTGTAGAGTTTTTACACTTGCAATTGTTACATAATCATAACTACTATACTAACACTAAAAAAAGTAAGAAATAATATTATAACAGTTAATCATAGATGTTACAATAGCGCTGAAAATAAGAATATTCTTAAGATAAAAAAATTTGATAGGATACCCTTTTGATTTTTTTTAATTAAAAAAAGAGACGCATTTTTGAGGAGTTACATAATTTAGGGCATCTTTTGATTTTTACCCATTAAAATTCCCTCTAAATTTAAGAAAATTAACATAGCAAATTATTTAGAATTTAGTTATACTAAACAACTCGAAAAAAAATAATGGAAAAAAAGCAGGTAAGAAAATTAGGAAGAGGTGTATATATATATATATATATATATAATTCCGATATGCTGCGCGATGCTATAGTGCATGTTGTGCGCGTCGTGCAGCATATCCGCTTTCTCATTTTTTTAATTAATCATTTTTTTAATTATTTTTTTTTATTTTGAATTTTAAAAATTTAACATTTTCTTATATAAATCAGTAACGCATAGATATATCTCCTAAATATATTACAATAATCCATAAATACTTAAATTTATTTTATTTTTAATTTTTCTTTTAACTAAATACTATAATCCAATTGGGAAGCCTAAATCCTAGAGGTAAAATCTTTAAAAAATAATAGCTTAAAAATTATAACCCAATTGGATTATAGTGTTTAGTTAAAAGAAAATTTTAAAATGAAATAAATTTAACTATTTACATAGTATTGTAATATGCTTAAAGGATATATTAATGTATTAGCGATTTTTATAAGGGAATGTTGATTTTTTAAATTCAAAATCTAAAAAAATAATAGATATTATTTTTTAATTTTTAATGAAATAAATTTAAGTATTTACGGAGTATTGTAATGTGTTTAGGGGATATATTAATGTATTAACTATTTATATAAGGAAATATTAATTTTTTTTAATTCAAAATCTAAAAAAAATAATATATTTTTTATTTTTTATATTTTGAATTAAAAGATTAATTAAAATATTTTTTAGATTTTATTTATATGTTCAAAGTTCTCAATTAGGTTATAATTTTTAAGGTATTATTTTTTAAAGATTTTACGTTTAGGGTTTAGGTTTCCTAATTAGATTATAATATATAATTAAACAAATTTAAAATGAAATAAATTTAAGTATTTATATAGTATTATAATATGTTTAGGTGATATATCTATGCGGTTTATATAAGGAAATGTTAAATTTTTTAAATTCAAAATCATAAAAAAAATAATAAAAAAAATGATTAATTAAAAAAACGAGAAAGCGGATATGCTAAGCAATGCGCACAGTCACACTGTAGCGTAGCGCAACATATCATATATATATATATATATATATATATATATATATATATATATATATATATATAATCCATGATGATTTTATTTTGTTTATTTTTTTTTAATTTTTAATTGTGCCAATAAAATTTTATCTTTAGTATTTAGAGGTTGAATTATAGTATTAAGTAAAAAAAAATTCAAAATAATTTTTTTTAAAGATATTCACGGGATGTGCAGGATAATGAAATAATAGCAAGCTAAGAAAAAATAAAAAACAAAAAGCTCTGATGAAATCCGCAGCATATAAATGTTATATATACATATATTCTCTCAAAACATCGATAAATTGCAATTGGCGTCTAACAAATCATTAAATTCATTTTTCAAATGAACACTAATATCAAATATATAGATAATCCTTGAGATGATCTGATGAGCTCACCTCCCTTACTTTACAGCTCTTATATCTTGACTGTAATACACAACAATCAACGTCAAACATGTCAAATGGTTGACAATTTTGATTTAAACTTTTTTTTTTCAAACCCATCAACATTCTCTTTTCCACGTCAACAATTAACTTGATGATATTCTAAATATTCTTTATTATTATTATTATTATATCTCCATAATTTATTTTCTTTTCTCTATAAAATAAATTGATGGTTTTTCCCTCCATAAGTAGAACAATTCAATTTAATATCGTCTTATTCGATTCATCGCCTAGCTCATCTAGCTCACTTTGTGACTCCTTGCCTATCTAATTGCATCGGTTTATTTGTTAAAGTCTTCTTCGATGAGTCACTTGGCTCACTCAATAGGGATATATATAATTCAATCTATTTAGCTTGTTTGACCACTTCGATTAGTCTATCTTGTTAAGCATGTTTAGCTCGTTTTGTTAGTCCAAATATTGAATATGATCGACTCATTCCATCCCCTAAGGTTGGTCCCACATGAAGTTCACACGACCGACGCACATTCAACTCGATCGAACCACTTGTACGGGTCACTTGATCCATCGTGCAATTCATCTAACTTGCTCGATCCATTTATCCAATCTAGCTCTTACACAATGAAATAGACCGAATGGAATTATCACGTAGAAGTATAGACAACAAAGTTTCCACCTTTTAATCTTTTGTTTAAAAAATAAAGGAAAAAGGGAAAGCATTAACAGGAAGAAGAAGATCACATAGGAACTGAACTTGTCAGTAACAAGCAACAAGATTGATCGATCTGTATACTCTAGTGCGCATCTTCTTCCTCGCAAAACTTGGAGTATTCCTTCGAATCCATCAAGGATTGAAGCTCAGATGGATCGCTAGGCTTCACCTTGATCATCCAACCATCTTCATATGTGCTCGTGTTGATCTACATGATAATAATGATAACAAAAAGCACATCAGTGTTTTGATTCGGGTGTTGAATTGATTCTGAGGCAAGATCTCATTTTACCAGGCCAGGCGTCCCGGTGAGCTTGGAGTTGACTTCAATGACTTCACCGGAGACCGGAGAGTTGACATCGCTTGTGGCCTTGACACTTTCCACAGCTCCAAAGCCGCTTCCTTTCGTGACTGATGTGCCGGATTCTGGCAGCTCCACGAAGACCACCTCTCCGAGATGACCCTGTAAAGATATGGATGTAGTGTTTGTCCTAACTATTTCAGATGATTATATGAACCTTGTTTGTTCATCAAGTTCTACACAAAACTAAATCAATTAAATTATAATTTGCCATTTCAGAATTCATTAATGGCAATATTTCTTTTCTTTTTAATTATAACTGTTAGTTAGTTGAGATAAGAAGGAATTAGAACCTGAGCATGGTCAGTGATGCCAATTGTGGCCACATCCCCCTGATGCTTCACCCATTCATGAGAATCACTGTACCTGAAGCCATCAATCACTGCAAGAGCAAAGACAGAAGTTGAAGATCAAAATAGTATAAGTAAATTTTTGGTATATAATTTTCTTCTTGAGTTATTACATTTTAGGAAATTAAATGTTTTGTTTAGTAAAAATGAGTTCAGTTATATTGGATGATTTTTTAAAGGATATTTAGACTAAATATGGGGTTTGACATAATAATGGCATAAAAAAAATCCTATTTTTAGAATCTTCTTAGTTGGTTTTTGGCATAGTTTTACATGGCGACAATTAGTAAGTGGTGTGTTACGAAGTATATCCATGAAGTGTGTTTAGAGACTATGACAGATCAAGACGTATGTAAATAAGAGAGCTTTCTTTTTCCACTTTCCTTCATCAATACTAAGAGTAGAGTCTAAAGCTAAATTGCATGTGTTTTACTTCATGTATTTGTGCCATTCTACCAAGGGACGCGAAGACACATGCTTGTGGTAGATTCTATCAACCGGTGTTAGAACAGTCTTCAATCACATCTAGCAGTATCAAAGATACTTATAATCCCAACACTAAACACAATAAAAGGAGACAAAGTAAGGCCATTCATGTAAACAATGTTCTAGATCATTGGGTTTACTAGGGGTAAAATCAGAATGAAGTGATTCACTTCTTTTGATATAAATTTTGAGAAAAGTTTCTACATATTTCTGAAAACAAACATAAAATTCTCAAAATCTCATAATTAAAGTCATACAAAACCCTTTCTGAATTCTTTCGGATGTATGATAAGTTACTTCTCTAAATGAACTTTCTCAAGAAAATTATCAAACACATTAAGCTACTCAAAACAAGGAAAAAGAAACAAGACCAAAGAAAGGAGCTTGAGAAAGATCTCAAAATTACACAAAAGGTCTCAAATTCTCACAAGGAAGCTACCGAAAGCATAACGACAAGTTTATATAAAAAAACAATAACATTCTTCTCAATAAACAAACAAAATAACACAAAGATAAAAAAGGAAAAGAAAAGAGAGAGAGAAGAAACTCATACAAACTAGCTACAGCACCTCAATAAGCTTTCTTATTGAGATTAGGGCTGTGTTTACCATCATTCATGTGCATCTTTCGTATCACTTTCCCCCCAAACCCTAAGAGTTCTGTCTCAAACATAATGACAAGTCTATCAAAACAGAAACTCTTCTTTTAGGACGGGCAGAAATAGCAATAAACTCTCATGGGAATTCTTTCAAACACATAGCAAGCAGCTTCCCGAATGACCTTCTCCAATGCAGTTTAAGTCAGTGAAAAAGAGAGTAACAGCTCACGAAGCTTACCAGATGAGAAGCACCTGGAGATTGATGAGGCAGGGAAAGGAGCAGCAGCCCTGGAGGAGAGCTTGAGGGCATTGGCAGCTGAAGAGGCCCACAGCTTCAAGGCCATCTTCTTAACCTTAAAAAAAAAAACAGTTAATTCCCTCCTCCTCTTCTTCTTCTTAAAAGAAGAGAACAAGGAGAAGGAATTGGGCTGTGGATTTGCAGAGTGGGTGTGGATGTGGTTTATGAATGGAGGAGATTCAGAGCCTCATCCTCTTAGAACCAAGTGTGATACTATCTGCCATGCCATTCTTTTTTTGTTATTATTTTATAATCATATTTTTAAACACATTTGCTGATTTGCAAGGAAAAAGAAAATCTATTATGAATTCCTTAGATTTTTAAGATAAGAAAAGTGCTATCCTGCAGTGGACATCGAAGAAAAAAAAATTATTTACACTTAATATTATAATCCAACACTTAAGCTCTACATTTAAAATTTTATTGATATAATTAAAAAATTAAAAAAGTTCAACATTTCACCGGCTGTGACGTTCACATTGGACATCCAAATATATATATATAGGAGTTTGTTAGGTTGCATACTCGGGCATGATTCTATGTGTGATTGAGTGAATTCAGGGTGTTTGAAAGTGATCCGAACTCCTCGACTGACTTCAAACGTCCAAAGTTTACTTTGTTATTCATAGAGTTCGTGTAAGGGCGGATGTGCAAACTAAAAAATTTATATATATATATATATATAGCAAGAGAGAGAAAAAAAATGTTAGCATGCACATCCCCTTTGTGTGTCACACGTGGGCGACTAAGTGAGCTTTCGGTGCCCTGAGTCTATTTTGAGCACTCGGGGCGCTTGAAATCCTACTCAGTCATCCATCGCCATGCACAAATGGGGTGTGTTGGCTAACAATTTCATGTGTGTATATATATAGGAGTTTTGGCCTGCACACCTGCTCGTGCGTGACTCTGTGAATGACTGAATGAACTCGGGGTGTCCAAAAGTCAGTCGTATATAGTTTTAATAGCCTACTTATCTTATGATGCTCACCTTGTCAGCACCATGTGAAATTTGTTGTATGATTTTTTTTTTTTATTTAGCTTTAATACTATAATCCAAACTCTAAATCCTAAAAACTAAACCCTAATCTCTAAAAAAAATTTAAAAAAAATACTTGGTACTCACAAGGTGAACATCATAAGGTAAGTTGAATAACATTCTTATATATGTAAGATCGTTTCTACGTGAGAGGGGTGAATCACGTGTAATTTTAAAAACTTTTTTTTGTTTAAAAACTTATCAAAAACGAGTGCTTCGTGGAATAAAAGCCTAGTGAGACAAGATAAAGAACAACACATGATCAATTACTTGGTTCGTAGCCTAACAACTACTAGTCCAAGACTCACGCTCCCTTGGGATGTTTCCAATGGATAATTCACTAAATTCTCTTAAAAACCTTCGGTTAGAGAGATTGGATACAAAGATATTGAAGAAAGTGTAACACACTACACTTTCTTATGTAAATAAAATAATAATCAACAATAAATTATTTTGCCAACAATGAAATTCGACGCCGACATGGTTCTTGCTGTTGAAGTTGGCTCGAGCATGAGTTCAACGCAGTACGGTCGCAAAGCAGTAGCAAGATGATGGCATAGTGGAATCGAGTAGAAACTTTATCAAAAATTGATGTCTTGAGCTATGACCGAAGACTTCTTTTATAAGGTATTGACGACACATCCAATGGATCTGAGGCGCCTCCCATGCGTCAAAGCTCATCCTTCACGCTTATCAGTTTCGAGGTGTCTCTAGTCATTTGAGGTGCCTCTACTGCTTCCTCTTTGGGGTGCCTCCAAGTACCCGAGGGGCTTCTATTCACTAGAGGTGCCTCTAACCAACTGAGGCGCATGGAGTACTGTTCATTATAGCTTGACTTTTCACTTCAAACTCCTGTAAAACATGTTAGTCTAATAACAAAAGTATCTGCAAAATAGAGTTAGCACAAATGCATGAACAATTTATATATTTGTGAATTAGATTTGTCTAACTAAGATCGGGATTTAATCTTGATCTAAACTTAGATTTCAGATTGGATCTAAGTTGGACTTGTTGGAAGATTATTGGTGTAATCGTTTTCAGATCAAGGTTAATCAGTTTGACTAAACTTGAGTTTCGATGTTTGGATAATATGTTTGGAAAATATCTGAAAGAGGTCAAATAGGTCAAGGTTGACTGGATATTTGACGATATAAAAGCGGAAAGTCAAGTACGTCATGGAGGACCTGATAGTTGACTGGGTAAAGTCCTAACTGAAAGTTAGACAAAGACAAAGTCCTAACTCAGAGGTTAGGCAAAGTAAAGTCATAACTCGAGGGTTAGTCAAGGGAAAGTCCAAGTGGGTCAAGGAGGACTGCACGTTGGAAAGGGAAAGGGAAAGTTCAAGTGGGTCAAGGAGAACCACACGTCGGCAAAGGGAAGTCCTAACTGCGGTTAGTCAAAAAAAAGTCTAAGTGGATCAAGGAGGATCACACATTGGCAAGAGAAAAGTCCTGATTATGGTTAAGCAGGAGGAAAATCCAAGTAGGTAATCAAGAAGGATTGCACTTGATGATTGGAAGTCCAACAGGAAGTTGACAAAGTCCAAGTGGGTTAAAAGTTGACCGGATACTTGGTGGAGAAGTCCTAGTGGATTACGGTTGACCAAGGTTGGGCAAGAGAACCCTACACTTGGGTTAAGCAAGTTAGGGTTGAGTAATCGATTGGATAATTGATTGGGCCAAAGTCAATTGATCAACTGATCGATTGAGAGCTGTGTCACGAGAGAGGATAAGGCTGAATCGATTAGCCAATTGATTAAGCTTTCACCAATCAATTGGCTAATTGATTGGGGCCCTAAATCATGTGCATAGAGAGGTGCTTAATCGATTGGCCAATTGATTCAGCTCTCCAATCGATTAGGCAATCGATAGGGGTAAGGTCAATCGATTGAGAACCCTAATCCGCGGGATATAGAGGCATTCAAAAATTCAAATCACGGATCTTCTTCTCTACCTCTCTCCACCAGTTCTCAAAGCATTTAAAGATAAGTATTGATGCACTTTCCAAGCATCAAGATGCAATCCACAACATTAAGAGGCGGGCAATCCACAATAACAAGAGATCAAGAGCAAAAGTCTTTTATTATTGTATTTATTTTCTTATTCTTATTGTATTTCTCGTTATATTTTTCATATTTTTTGTGTTCGTGTGAGAATGTTTATATGAGGTTTCTCCATCTCCTAGAAGGAGGTTTTCATAATGTATATGTGAATGAGGAGAGTGGGCCCATGAATTAGTCACCTCAAGGAGGTGGATACCAAGTAAAATCAAGGGTGTTAACATTGTTTCAAGTTTCCATTGTAAATCATCATCAACGAAGCAATTGAAGTTACTCACCCCCTCTATCTCTCGGAGTGTCCTAAGAAGTGGTATTAGAGCAAGATCACTCTTCATAGGACTAATCACCGAGAGAGTAACGAGCTAGAGGAAGAAGAAGACATTGAAGCTTGAATCCCTAATTTTGAAGTTAAGAAATTATCATTCAAGAAGCTCAAGTAAAAAATGGAGTGTCAAGATGGATTCAGATACAATATTCGAGCACCTCCACCATTCTGAATTGGAAGCTTTGATTTTTGGAAATTCAGATACGATATATGCTTGGACCCTCTCCGAGCACCTGGACTGTTGACGTGGGTTTGGCAAGTCGTCGTGCTCTAACTCGGCTTTTGGATATTTTTTCTAGTTCGGGTGTTGGACCAACTCTGATCGCCCGGACAACCCGAGTGCCTGGCAACCACCCGAGCGAAGCTGGTTCGAGCACTCGAATTCCTTCTAGGTGCCCAGTGACCCTTTTTCAGTTCTTTCTTTCCTGCAAAAAAGGATTAGTCTAGACAACAACAAAAATATATATTCATCCTACAAAATAAAGTTAACACAATACAATAGGATAGTAGTAGTAATTAGATTTCATCTCCCTGAGATCAGGATCTAGTCAAGGTCTCAACTTAGATTTTCTCAAATGGACCTAAGCTGGACTGACGCTTACAGTTCCATCAATCGGGAACACACCCTCACTGATCTCTCCTCCAATTACTTACCTCTACTTACCAACTACAGACTTCAAGTCCCTTGACCCACCAGGACTTCCTGTTAGATTTCAATCAATTTGGATTTTCTCCTGCCAGATGTCAACCGATCTAGACTTCATTCCAGCTACCAACCTGGCTGGACTTTCTCCTGCCATATCTCAACCAATTTAGACTTCATACCAGCTATCAACCTAGTTGGACTTTTGCGTAGTGTCTAGTCTTCTAGATCCATCATGTCCTGTACACTTGGTAAAGAGTTTAGACAAACAACACATCTAACTTTAACCTATTTGTCATAGATCAAAATTTGATTATCAATGCAACCTACATCAACAGGAAAGTTATCCCTAGGGTTGACCTTGAGAAATCTAGTGTGACCAAAGCTTCTAAGAAGCCTAGAAAGGTCATTGAGAAAGTATCGAGGGAAGTTACCCTAATAAATACCTAGAACACCCAAGGAACACCAATATGTTTTAGGTTTCTAAGAGCATGTTCTCTACACTCTAGATGAGTTTAGAGTGTGTCAACTCAAATTGGAAGGGTAATTAACCCAACCTTGGTCAAGTTGACACTTTAAGACATTTTCAAGATATTGTGATACCTTAAAAGTGAAAGGTTTAATCTTTACTCTTGAAGAGTAAAATGTGCCAATAAAATATTAAGAATGGAGCTTGATCAAATTGACATAATTAGTATTAAAAGTCAAAGAAATGTCAAGTTGAGTTTTTGACCTTTTTTTAAGAAGATAAGGGCAACTTAGGTTTTTTTTAAAAAAAATTAGCGATTAATTAGTGATACATAAATAGATAATCTAAGTATTTCCTTTATACTAAAATTGTCATGATTGTGTGTCCTATCACATGTCATGCATCATATTTTGCATTCATATCCATATGAAATTGAACATATGTCATGCTATACATGCATCATTTAGTTATGATAGTTTTTCTTTTGAAAAATACTAATGTGATGTATGTCATAATCATTCTCATGTATTATTTTAAATTTCCTATAGTTAAGGACAATGACACAAATTGACATCCTAGGTTGGATGATTAAAGTTTAAATACCTAATTAGATATACATGATCCCTTAGTTTAGGGAAAATCCATTTTACACCTCAAAGACCATACGTTTGACTTGTATGTGTTTTTGGGACCCAATTGATACAACTGAGATGTTAGGAAGATAACAAAACTCAAGATGTTGATTTAGTGCATCTTTTTAGAGTTTTAGCATCGTCAAAATAATAGATTATGTGAAGTCCAATCATTGGGAAAATAAGTGTACAAGTCATATGCATTTAGCCTAAAGAACATAGTTGGAAATTTATTTTGATAATCATTTTAAAATTATTTTGAAAAATCTTGGTGAAGTCTATCTTTTGATAGAAGTCATTGATTAATTGAATATAAAGTAGAGTGAAATATTGAAGTTTTCAATTATTTCTAATTTTGTATCAATCTTTGAAGATGGAAGTTATTTTCATATAAAGCTATTTTTCCCTAAAAGTATATAATATAAATAATATCTACGTAAAATTTTATGATTTTTGAAAACTTATAGAATTATTTACGAGTTTCTAAAATTCAGTCTAAAATTGAATTCAAAAAAATTAGAAACTCCAATCGATCAAATGATTAGTTGAGACTTGAGTGAATCAATCAAGTGATCGATTAAAGGGTTTTTCTGTGAGCATAGAGGCTCGCGGAATTGAATAAGTGATTGATTAAAAGTTGAAATTGATTGATCAATCAATTAAGATGCATTTCCGTGAGCACAGAGGCTCGTGGAGCTGATCGATTGAGATGAATTAATTGATTGAATCTCAATTTCAATCGATTGAAAAGACTTTTTTTTTTGCTAAAATGATTTAATTTTAGTCTATTAAATCATGTTTAGTAATGTTAACCATTCCTAACTCTCTAAAATGCATTGATAAGTATTTAAGGATGATTTTCTTGATAAAAATAAGAAAGGAATGATTAAAGGAGACTAAATTGAAGTTTAGGAGGAGATTTAGTTTCAAAGTTGAATTTTAAATTTCCTAAAGGTTTAGGAACTCCAAATTATTGTTGGTGCAATGATAAAAATTTAGTGCATGTTTTGAGAGGGAAGTCTTCCTTAAAAGTATGATCCTTTTATATAAGGATGAAGAAACAATGGAAAATAGGGAACTTTCATTGTTATGAAGGCTCGAGGATGAGCATTGGACACAATGGAAAATTAGAAATCTTCATTGTGATGGAGTTATGCAAGGTTGAGCATAAGATACAATGAAAGGTATGAAACTTTCATTGAGTTCCTTTGACAAAATTGACTCTTAAGGTAAAAAGTTTTTTATGAGTGTCAAAGAGGGAGAAAATGTGTTGTTTAAGTTAGAAATCTACATTCATGCATTTGGTATATATGAATTGGGCTAATATAGGTTATCATAACTTAAACATATTGTTAAACATCAAAAAGCGGGAGATTATTAGTACAATAGTCCTTGGGTTATGGTTGACCAATTTGACTAAACTCGAGTGGGTTCGAGCTTGAGTTTCGAGTTTTGGACAATATGTTTGGAAAAGATCTGAAAGAGGTTAAGATTGATTGGATACTTAAAGATATAGGAGAAGAAAGTCAAATAGGTCATGGTGGGCTTGATAGTTGACTTAGTAAAGTCCTAACTAGAGGTTAGGCAAAGGCAAAATCCTAATTTAGAGGTTAGGCAAGGTAAAGTCCTAACTCGAGGGATAAGCAAGGGAAAGTTCAAGTGGATCAAGGAGGACCATACGTTGATACGGGAAAGTCCAAGTGGGTCAAAGAGAACCACACATTGGTAAAGGGAAGTCCTAATTACGGTTAAGCAAAGAAAAATCCAAGTGGGTCAAGAAGGATTATACATTGGCAAGAGGAAAGTCCTGACTATGGTTAGGCAATAGAAAAATCTAAGTGAGTTAAGAAGGATTGTACTTGGTGATCGGAAGTCCAATAGGAAGTTGGCAAAGTCCAAGTGGGTCAAAGGTTAACCGAACACTTGGTGGGGAAGTCCAACAGGTCACGGTTGACCTAAGATTGTCAAGGAAACCCTAGACTTGAGTTAAGCAAGTTAGGATTGGGCCAAAGTCAATCAATCATCTGATCAATTGAGAGCTGTGTGTCACGAGAGAGGAGAAAGTTGAATTGATTAAGCTTTCACCAATCTATTGGCTAATTGATATGGGCCTAAATTACGTGCACGTAGAGGTACTGAATTGATTGGCCAATCGATTCATCCCTCCAATTAATTAGGTAATTGATTGGGGAGTTGTTTTTGTTACAAGGAGTTTAATCAATTAGGAGGAATTCGTGAGCAAACACTTCTTAATCGATCAGGTGATCGATTGAAGCAGTTAATTGATTAGGTAATTGATTGGGGGAAGTAGAAAGAGCCGTTATGAAGTTTGAACAACTAGATTTGTTTTGATCTAACATGACAATCGATTGAGGGTAATGTCAATCGATTGGAACCCTAATCCGTGAGATATAGAGGCTTTTAAGATTGAAATCATAGATCTTCTTCTCCACCCCTCTCTACTAGTTCTTGAAGCATTTGGAAACAAGTGTTGCTACACTTTCCAAGCATCAAGAGGCAATCCATAACAACTAGGACTGTAAATGAATCAAACGTTCGTAAATAAGCCTGGTGTTCAGCTTGGTAAGAGATTTTTTATGTTCATTCAATATACACAAGATTAATTAAACAAACAAACTTAAATAACTCGTTAAACTAAACAAACAAGCTTGAACACATATATGTTTTGCTCGTTAATACTCGTGAATAACGTTCTTGAACAATGTTCACGAATTATATTTATTAATAAAACTCTTATCAATATGCTAAATAAATAATAAAATAAAATAAAGTAAACAAATAAGTTTGAATTATTAAGCTCAATAACCAATCAACAACTTAAAATTTCAAACAATCAAACAAGCTTGAATTGAGAGCTCGATAACATCTAAATGAACCAAGCTCAAGTTAAGTTTCAAACAAGCTCAAGCTCATAAAAAATAAACCAAACTAAGCTTGAATAATCATTTCAAAAGCTTAGTTTATTTTAAGATCGTCTTGGCTCGGTTACCTTATTAAACAAGTTTGAACACCCCAAAGCTCCGCTCAACTCATTTATAGCCCTAATAGCAACAATAGATTAAGAGCAAAATTCCTTTATTATTGTATTTATTTCCTTATTCTTGTTGTATTTCTTATATTTGTTGTGTTCATGTGAGAACATTTGTAGGAGGCTTCTCCGCCTCCTAGAAGGAGGTTTTCATAATATATTTGTGAGTGAGGAGAGTGGACCCTTAGCTTAGTCATCTTAAAGAGGTGGATACTAAGTAAAATCAATGGTGTTAGTATTGTTTCAAGTTTCCACTACAAATCATCATCAACAAAGTGATTAGAGCTAATCATCCCCCTCTAGCTCTAGGAGTGTCTTAATAGGACCAACGTCTACAGTTTCACTAGGACTAGTCCTCACTGAAATCCTCTCTCTAGTTTCTTACCTCCCCTTACCATTTACGGACTTGTCTCCTTGACGTATGATCTTTTGACCCATTAAGACTTGTTGTCAGATACTCATATGGACTTCAGGCAGTCGTTTGGTCTTATTGATCCAATTGGACTTCCTACAAGATATCTAGTATTCTTTATACCAAACTCCTCTCTCTCTATATATAATTTTCTTTATTTTTTAAAACTTAGAGTTTAGACTTTATGGTTTAAAATTTATGTTATACTATTAAAGTTAAAGAAATAAAAAATAAAAAATATATATGATGCTCACAAGGTAACCACCATAAGAAAAGTAGGGTATCTGGAGGGGTGTCAATATGCAAGGTGATATGTTATACATCCATCCGTGAGCACTTAGTATTAATTTTTTTAAAAAAAAATCAATTCTTTTAACTTAAATACTATATCTTAAACTATAAACTCTAAGCTAATTTTTTTTAGAAAAAATACGGGGTGCTCATCACAGATGGATGTGCAACGTGTGTTTATATATATAATCTTAAATTTTGTTTCTAAATTACCTTTTAAGAAAAAAAAATGGAAAAAAAATATATAATTATGAATCATTTGCAAACTGATGTTATCATTCGGCCCAAGTATGATTATACTTTATCGTACTTTAGTACCATTTTTACACGAAAATATAGCATGTGAATAAGTTGCAAATTTGATAAAATTTCAAACATTCGTTAGTTTATTAAGAAAAAAAAATTAAAACTAAATTGAAATATTATCGAAATAATTTTTTACTGTTTGAGCCAAATATAAAATAATAATAAAAATTATTACAATTTTAAATTTATAATGCTTATGAAATAATCAGAAATTACAATAAGAATACATACATACATTCCAATTAGACAATTACTCTATTATTAATTAAATAGTTATTCCTCTTATTAATATTATAAACTATTCTAATATTCCTTAATTTGCTGACGTGGACAGATTACACAGGCACTGTTTGAATGATTGAGTGAATGAAATGCTCCTCATCCACACAAACAAAAACAAATTGGAAAGGTTGACGATAAGCTTTAAGTGACATGAAAACCACTTAGATAGCGAATAGGGCATTTGGTCGTATGTCTCTTGTCATCAAGGACTCCTTGATGTGCCGATCTCGATTGACCTAACCCAACACTTAGCGCTAAATCAGGCAAGAATCAAGTCTCGTATTAATCGATTCTCTCATGGTATGGGAAAATTTCTTCTTGTCTACTTGGGATGGTATTTTTATTTGCTTCTCGGTTTGTGCTTGTCATCCTTATCGTCAAAAATCAAAATACATGGTTAGATTAGTCAAAACCAAACTCGAGTCCTACTGAAACTAAAAAAAAATGTAACTCATTAAATGATATCGAATTTTATCAAGGTTAGTCAAATGTCACTTGCAATATATAAATTAATAATTTTATGGCCCCAACCAAGGTCATCATTGTGTAATAAAATTAGGTTTAAAATTTTACTTTTCCCCCTATGATTTACGTTACAAGAAATATCAAACTTGCAAGGGAGAAAGAGAAATTAATCCATCAACTTAATTAATTTCATGTTGACTTGACATTAATTGACATGGGCCATTGGTTGAAAAGTCTCTACCTATCTTTTCCATGCATCAATGCACATTACAAAATAATATTATATTATCCTTAAAAATTATTAAAATTAATTCTTTGACTAGTCTAATACTAATTTTAAACCCTTAACTTTTGGCTAATAATTATTCGAAGGGGCCTACCTCACATGATCTCATGGCCCTATAATTAAGTGCACGTAGGAATAAGGCCAATTAGTCGCTTAGAAAACAATTAAATGTTCATATATACTTTTCCTTTTCCAAATTCCCTGGGCAACACCCTCTTAAATGTATGTGCATTTTTTCTTGTGCATAAAATTTTATTCAACTCGTCCTAGTATGATAGTAAAATTGTTATCGTGTAATCCGACAGTTATGAATTCACGTCTTGAAAATATTCTCTTATAATATAGAATAAAACTACGTATAATAGATCCTTTCTAAAAATCTCGTTTTGATGAAAATTTTATGTCGGATGGTCCTTGTATCTAATTCGTCTAATCCTAATTGAATTGATGAATTAATTTAGAGACACTCATCAAAGATTTAGAGACATATAGTATATTCTGATGTTGAGGTAGAAATGTCTTTCCACCAAGGATAAGCATGACTATTTAGAGGACAAGAAACGTAGATAGACGATAGAAACATAAGAACACTTATTTTTTTGGATGTCCTCCAGCTGCGGCCCTATATAGAAGGATCAAAAATTAACTACATATAAAATAGAAGATGTTGACTTACAGAAGAATGCTACAAGTATTTGAGTATTATTGGTTGGGAGTAAACTCATTACAATCTGTGTGATTGTCTCAGACGTTCTTTTCCACGCTTCTGAATGTGTACCAGAGTTACAAGAACTTATAATTAAGTAGGTTTGAGCAGATAATCTCAAATTGTTGACTCTAGCGAGCCGAGCCACGCGTCGAGTAGATGAGTTGCGGACACTGTGAATTGTTGAGCGGCGCCACGTTGCTGCTGAGAGTTGCTGACAGGATGTCGAGAGCTGCAACACGAACTCAGAGTGGATGCCGAGTTCAGCAGAGCACTGTCTCCTTAAAACAGATTCGGACCCTCCGCGATGCTCAGAAGATTAGGTGGGCGTCCGTTTCCCAGGATAAAATGACAAGATCACGAGCACAACCGATCACTGGTTGTCGTGACGATCTGAACTAGATCCGAAAACTATCACTATTTCTGTTGACCAAAAGAAGTGCACAACAGAAGGGAAGGAAACATGGGGAGTCAAGGAGGAAGAGAAGCACGTGCTCACTTGTGCTCTTCTCACACAAAACTCACACAAAGCTCACTTAAGTTTTCACTCAAAGATCACTTGAGTTGTTCTCTTAATCTGCTTCAATCCTCTCACTGGTCTTATATAGACCTCAGCCTTTGTTTTGCTTTCAAGCACAACGAGCAAAGCAAGCCACAACGTGGCTTGCATGCAAGCTGTGGCAAGCTTGCCACGTGGCGAGCAGGCAAGCTTGCCACGTGGCGTGCAGGCAAGTTGGCGACCTTCCTTGTCTTGTATGCTGGCCAACAAGTTGTCTTACGCAGACATATCATGTCCTAACTGATTTTACAAACAATGGGTTCACAAAAAGACCCCTCGGGTTGATGTCATCCGGGGTCCTGGATTCTCACCCCCTTTGTTCTAAATCAGCCGGAAGGCTTCACTTTCTTTGTGGGACTGAAATGTTGGACCCCGTGGTAGTTTTGATGTGATCAACCAAATTGGTTAGGTCCTACTGTGTTTGATCCCTGTGTCTGAGTGTGCAGGAGCTTAGGAGCACAGGAAGTCGAGCGGAAGACGCAGCTAGCGAGAAGGACGGCAGGGGAAGAGAGCCGACGGGCTCGGTGCGTCTGAAGGATGAGAGAGCTGCGGAAGAGTACTCCGGTGGGCGTGAAGAGCGTGCGCGGCGTTCGAGGGACGTTAAGCCGGGACGGAAGGCTGCTCGAGGAGAAGGCTGGGAATTGGGTTCGGGTGAGCCCTATTCCGGTTGGCCGCAATCACCCAAAAGAACGGAGCTTCGGAAGTCAAAGCGAAGAAGAAAAGGAGTCAAAAGAAGCTAGAAATTACTGTAGCAGAAAGTTACTGTAGCAGAAGTTACTGTAGCTTGAAGGCGCCTTAAACAAGATTGAAAGCGCCTTGAACAGGCTTGAAGGCGCCTTCAAGCCTGTTCAAGGCGCCTTGAGTAGGCCAGTTTGACCGTTTGCGCTGCGGATAAAGTTTTATCCACAGATCGAGTTGGAGGCGCCTTGAACCCTGTTGGAGGCGCCTTGGACTCTCAGGATAAGATTTCCAGGGCCTATATAAAGGCCCCTGGAGCTAGGAATTCAACAACAACTCAAGCAATCAATCTGTAAGCAATTCCTAAGCAATTAGTGAGCTTCAAAAGTGTAAAAGGCTTCTCCGCCTTCAGAGAAGAAGATTTTTCTTACTGCGCTCTTTTCTACTGTCCTGGATTAACAACCTCCTTGGTTGTAACCAGGTTAAATCCCTGAGTCTTTTCTGTTCCTATTTCTTTTTCTGTTTCATTAATTTAGTTGCTGTTATTTTTTATTGCTGATTTAATTCTGAGTTGAAATCCGAGGAGGGTAGTTTTTGTTTTCTTGTTTTCAGCAATTCACCCCCCTCTTGCCGGTCTCCGCTGCACCAACAAGTGGTATCAGAGCCTGATCGCCTCAGAAGGACTAATCGCCAACTGAAGCACTACGATCAAGACGATGGCCGGAGCGAACATTCATCCCCCAAAGTTCGACGGAGACTTCGCCACATGGAAGCGCAAAATGGAGGTATTTTTTAAAACGGATTTTGATATTCTTATTACAATGAAATATGGTTCTGCAGCGCCGAAAGACAAAGAAGAAAACACATAGAGCAAGAAGGAGCAAGCCGATTTCGTCGCCAACAGAAAGGCAGAGTTCCACCTGCTCAGTGTGCTGCCACCACAAGAAGTAAATCGGATCGGAAGCTACGACTCAGCGAAAAATCTCTGGGAAAAATTCCTGGAGCTACACGAAGGTACTTCCGAAGCGAAGCTAGCGAAGCGCGACATCCTCCGGAACCAGTTAACGAACCTCCGGATGAACCAAGGCGAGAAGGTAGCGCAACTCCAAGCGAGAATCAAGGAGCTGATAACGCAACTAACGAACCTTGGCGAAGAGGTAACCAACCGGGATTCCATCCGATATGCGCTCAATGCCTTCCCGAGAACTCCAGAATGGGCCTCCTTAGTAGATGCGTATTACATCTCTAAGGACCTCGAGGTAAGTACTTTAGAACAATTATTTTCAACTTTTGAACTTCACGAATCTCGAGTTTCAGAACCCAACGGAGCAGAAAAGACAAGTCAGAACATTGCCTTAAAGGTAAAGATGAACAGTTCTGACTCCGAAGCCTCAGTCGACGAATCCGAAGCGGCACTACTGGTAAGACGCTTCAATAAGTTTTTCAGTACTAATAAATTTAAATCGCAGAGGCATCATTGAAAGAAGAGGATGGTTCGCTGCTACAACTGCAACGAAGAGGGGCACATCAAAGATGACTGCCCAAAACTAAAGAGAAAAGAGAAAGAAAGGGAAAAGTCAAAATACAAGAAGTCAGAACCCTCCAAACACAAGAACCTAAAGGCTACGTGGGATGATTCGTCATCCTCCGAATCGGAAGTCGAAGAATTCTCGGGACTAGCACTGATGGCCAATCATCAGCAAGAAGAAACGTCCAGCTCAGAGATGAGCATCGACGAAGGGGGAGGAACGTCAGAAGAAAGCAGCAGTGAAGGGGGAGCGTCACCAGAACAGGTAAGTAAGGTACGCAATCTTACCCCGAATCAGTCTTTTAGATTTATTAAAGCTCTTTCTAGAGAATTAGATACATTAGAAAAAGAAAATGAAAATTTGAAATCAGAAAATGAAAATTTACAATTAGAAATTGAAAAATTGAAAAATGATGCATGCTTAAAGAAATTTCCAAAGTCAAAAATTAGAATTTATGGTAAATTAAATTGGTATATAAGGAAGCATCAAGGACAACTTAGGAAAATACCAAGAAACTATGTACCCCCTAGATTTTTGAATAATCCTGTAGGGAGGAACCTCTATTGGGTTCTAAAAACTGTGCTTAATTAATTTTTCAAAAATTAAAAAGCTTAAAGTGAGAAAATTAAACATTGAAATTCTTTATGGAAGCTTTGTCTAAGGAAGTGGTTGTTGCTCCAATAACCAAGAAGGTCTAGTGCCTCGCCACGACCTGGAAGCTAAAATATTGAAAGAAAATATTTAATTAACTTTCTGAAAAAGCATTAAACTAGAAACAAATAATGCTTTAAAAGTTTTTAAATCTTTTTAAAATTCTAAAAAGTCATATTGTGAAAATTAAAAAAAAAAAAATATTTGACTTAGAAATTTTTTTATTGACTTAGAAAATTTTTTCTGAAAATTCAAAAATTTGACTTAGAATTTTTTTTGGGAAAAATTTATTTTGACTTAGAATTTTTTTTTAAATAATTCATATTGAGGTAGAAATTTTTTTTTGAAAATTCAAAAATTTGACTTAGAAATTTTTTTGGGAAAAATTTATTTTGACTTAGAATTTTTTTTTAAAATAATTTATATTGAGGTAGAAAATTTTTTCTGAAAATTCAAAAATTTGACTTAGAAATTTTTTTTAGAAAAATTTATTTTAACTTAGCAATTTTTTTTTCGAAAATTCATTTTTAACTTATAAAATTTTCAAAAAACTTCAATCTTACTTGAATATTCTTAAGACCCCATTTTTGCTGTGATCAAAGGGGGAGACAGAAGTACAAGTTTAGGTGGAGTTAGAAAAAATTTAAAATTTCTGTTATTATTTTTTTTATAAAAAGTGTTGCAATTTTACTAATTGCAAAAATTATGTTTAACTTATCAGTTTAGTAATTTACCTTTAAATTACTATTTTTGTCTATTTTTAACCCTAACTTGAACTTAGGTTGATGCACATCAAAAAGGGGGAGATTGTTGGACCCCGTGGTAGTTTTGATGTGATCAACCAAGTTGGTTAGGTCCTGCTGTGTTTGATCCCTGTGTCTGAGTGTGCAGGAGCTTAGGAGCACAGGAAGTCGAGCGGAAGACGCAGCTAGCGAGAAGGACGGCACGGGAAGGGAGCCGACGGGCTCGGTGCGTCCGAAGGATGAGAGAGCTGCGGAAGAGTACTCCGGTGGGCGTGAAGAGCGTGCACGGCGTTCGAGGGACGTTAAGCCGGGACGGAAGGCTGCTCGAGGAGAAGGCCGGGAATTGGGTTCGGGTGAGCCCTATTCCGGTTGGCCGCAATCACCCAAAAGAACGGAGCTTCGGAAGCCAAAGCGAAGAAGAAAAGGAGTCAAAATAAGCTGGAAAATACTGTAGCAGAAGTTACTGTAGCAGAAGTTACTGTAGCTTGAAGGCGCCTTAAACAAGATTGAAGGCGCCTTGAACAGGCTTGAAGGCGCCTTCAAGCCTGTTCAAGGCGCCTTGAGCAGTCCAGTTTGACCGTTTGCGCTGCGGATAAAGTTTTATCCGCAGATCGAGTTGGAGGCGCCTTGAACTCTGTTGGAGGCGCGTTGGACTCTCGGGATAAGATTTCCAGGGCCTATATAAAGGCCCCTGGAGCTAGGAATTCAACAACAACTCAAGCAATCAATCTGTAAGCAATTCCTAAGCAATTAGTGAGCTTCAAAAGTGTAAAAGGCTTCTCCGCCTTCAGAGAAGGAGATTTTTCTTACTGCACTCTTTTCTACTGTCCTGGATTAACAACCTCCTTGGTTGTAACCAGGTTAAATCCTTGAGTCTTTTCTGTTCCTATTTCTTTTTCTGTTTCATTAATTTAGTTGCTGTTATTTTTTATTGCTGATTTAATTCTGAGTTGAAATCCGAGGAGGGTAGTTTTTGTTTTCTTGTTTTCAGCAATTCACCCCCCTCTTGCCGGTCTCCGCTGCACCAACAGCCACATGTCGTATTTCTATTCAAGTTTTTCCAACAATCCCCCACATGAATGGAACAAAGATGTGTGATAGTCTTCGACAGTTGAGTCGAGTATAGGATAGGTAGGTGTTACCCTTTGAGCCTTCCCTTGTAAACTCTGTTTATTCACTGGCTGATTAGTAGATGTGAGGTCTTTGAACTGTTCGACCGTTGGTGTGAGCATGGACAGAGGTGTACCCACGACTCTCCCTGATATAGCTCAGGTCTTATGAGTGTGTTTATTCTTGGCCATGAACACACCTGATTCTGTGAGAAGTTCTACGAATTGTGCCTTCAATTCTTTTCGAAGCGGCCTCACTTCTTTCGCACATAGGTGATCCCTCAAGAGTTATACTTTACTCTTCTTGATCATTAAAAGTCTATCAGCTTACCCTGGTTTGGTCACTGTTTCATTGGACTATTCCCCACAATGTGTCTAGTCAGTGCAGATGAGTTGTCCCTTTAAACCTAGTTCTTGGGATCTCCAGTCAGCATAGGTTGGGTGTCCTTTGCACTGATCGCTGACAACGGCATCAAGCCCATTTCCTATGATGAGCTTGCAACTAACTCTCGATTTAACCCCTTGGTTAGCGGATCCGCTAAGTTATCCTTTGACTTCACATAGTCAACCGTGATAACACCAGTTGAGAGTAGTTGTCTAATGGTATTATATCTATGACGTATATGTCTAGACTTACCATTATACAGATGGCTCTGTGCCCGACCGATTGTTGATCAACTATCGCAATGTATGCAAATCGCCGGCACTGGTTTTAGCCAACATGGAATATCTTCTAAGAATTGTCGTAGCCATTTGGCCTCTTCACCACATTTGTCAAGAGCTACAAACTCAGATTCCATCGTGGATCTGGTTATTACGGTTTGCTTAGAAGATTTCCAGGAAATAGTTGCACCAGCTAGAGTGAAGACATATCCACTCGTATACTTAGAGTCTTGTATATCAGATATCCAACTTGCATCGCTGTATCCTTCGATCACAGCAGGATATCTTGTATAGTGCAGTCCATATTCACGAGTGTACCTTAAGTATCTCAGTACTCTTGTTATCCCTTTCCAGTGCTCAATACCGGGATTACTCGTGTATCTGCTCAGTCTGCTTACTGCGTAGGCTAAGTCTGGTCGTGTATAATTCATCAAGTACATCAGACTTTCAATCACTCGAGAGTATTCTATCTGCGAGATACTTTCACCTCGATTTTTCGATAGATGTTGACTCGTATCTATCGGCGTTCGTGTCAACGCAGTATCACCCTTAGTGAATTTCTCAAGAATCTTGTCCACGTAATGAGACTGACTAAGAACAAGTCCTTCTGTCGTTCTAAGAATCTTGATTCCTAGAATCACATCAGCTAGGCCCATGTCTTTCATGTCAAATCTTGAGTTCAACATATCTTTAGTGGATTTGATTATTTTATCATTACTTCCAATGATAAGTATGTCATCTACATAGAGGTACAAGATGACATAGTCACTCTCTGTGGTTCTCATGTAGACACATTTATCACATTTATTGATCTCGAAGCCACATTCCTTCATGGCATTGTCAAATGTCTTATGCCACTGCTTTGGTATTTGTCTCAAACCATATAATAACTTCACCAATCTACAGACCTTGTTTTTCTGTCCTGATACAGAAAACCCCTCAGGTTGGTCCATATAGATTTTTTCTTATAAATCCCCGTTTAGAAAAGCTGTCTTTACATCCATTTGATGTATTTCGAGATTCCATAGAGCACCGATAACCAACAATACTCTAATGGAAGTTATTCTAGATACCGGATAGTATGTATCAAAGTAATCAAGGCCTTCTCGTTGTCGGTATCCTTTGATTACCAATCTGGCCTTGTATTTATCGATTGTGTCATCTGCTTTCATTTTCTTCTTGAAGATCTACTTACACCCTAGTGGTTTACTTCCCGGAGGAAGATCCACAAGTTCCCAAGTGTGATTTTGCAAGATAGATTCTATCTCAGATGCAATTGCCTCTTTCCAATGAGGTCCATCAAAAGAGCCTACAACTTCTGAGTAACTTTGGGGCTCACTTTCCAATATGAATGTGATAAAATCCGATCCATAGGATTTTTCTACCCGAACTCTTTTACTCAGTCTAGGCTCAACCTCCATGGTTTCCTCGTCATCATCATCTTCTTCTTCGCCTGGTGTTTCGGTTGCCCGTTTTGAGGAGCTAGCATCCTCCCGAGTCTTATATGGAAACACATGCTCGAAGAACGAGACATTTCTCGATTCGATTATCGAGTTCTTGTGTATCTCCGGTATGTGTGACTCATACACACAAAATCTATACGCAATGTTGTTTTGTGCATAGCCAATGAAGATGCAATTAACAATCTTTGGTCATATCTTAATCCTTTTCGGATCAGGCACCAACACTTTGGCAAGATACCCCCACATTCGTAAATATTTGTAGGAGGGTTGTCTTCCATTCCACAACTCATAAGGACTCTTATCTATTTTCTTCCGGGGCACCTTATTTAAAAGGTAATTAGTTGTTAACATAGATTCCCCCCACATGAACTCTGGCAGTCCAGAGTTTAATAGAAGAGCATTCATCATCTCCTTTAGAGTTCGTTTCTTTCGCTCAGCAACTCCATTTTGCTGGGAAGTATAAGGAGCTGTTGTTTCGTGTCTGATCCCATGTTTAGTAGACAACTCAGCGAATGGTGATACATATTCACCCCCTCGGTTACTTCGAACCACCTTAATCTTTCTATCACGATGGTTTTCAACCTCATTTTTATAGAGAGCAAATTTCTCTATAGCTTCATCCTTACTTTTGAGAAGATACACATAACAGTATTTTGTGTTATCATCTACAAAAGTGATGAAATATTTATTACCACCACGTATTGGCGTACCTTTTAGGTCGCACACATCAGTGTGGATTAGGTCAAGTGGTTCATTACTTCTTTCAATATATTGAAAGGATGACCTTGTCATTTTTGCTTCAACACAAATCTCACACTTGTGTTTTGGGTCAAGGTGGAATGTAGGTATGCTATGCATGTTTATTAATCTACGCAATACATCGTAGTTAACATGTCCTAGTCTACCATGCCACAAACACGAAGACTCAAGCATATAAGTGGAAGAGCTTTCATTTTTATTTATCTTGGGCCTAATGGCCATTACATTGAGCTTAAACAACCCATCAGATACATAGTCCCTTCCTATAAACACTCCGTTTTGGACAGTACAACTCTGTCTGACTCAAAGACAATGCGAAAGTCATGCTTGCTTAACAGTGATCCGAATACTAGATTTTTTCGAATCTCCGGAACATACAGCACATTGTTCAGAGTGAGATCCTTGCCAGAGGTCATCTTCAGCACCACCTTTCCTTGGCTCATTATGTCCGAGGTTGCTGAGTTCCCCATGAACAGTTTATCTCCAGTGACTTCTTCGAAGTTGTGGAGTAGCTCCTTACTGCAGCACACATGTCTGGTGGCTCCAGTATCGATCCACCATTGCCGAGGATTGGAACCTATTAGGTTCACCTCAGAGATCACGGCGCAGAGATCCATATCCTATTCTCCTGCCAGGTTGGTCTCAAGCTTTTTCTTCTTTGACCTTTTACAGTCTGAAGCCTTGTGACCCATACGATCACAATTGTAGCATTTCCCTAAGAACTTCTTTTTCATGTTTTGTCCTTTGGGTTGCGTCGTGGAAGATTTTGGATGCTTTCGTTTTGAGCTTTGTCTGTGCTCAACAACATTGGTTTTTATAGTAGCCTGAGAGAACAATTTTCTCTCCGAATTCTTGTTGTCTTCTTCTATACGAAGGCGAACAACAAGTTCCTCCAGGTTCATTTCCTTCCGCTTGTGCTTCAGATAATTCTTAAAGTTCTTCCAGCCAGTTGGTAGCTTTTCGATGATAGCTGCCACTTGGAAGGTTTCGCTCAGAGTCATACCTTCTGAGTGAATTTCTTGTAAGAGTACTTGAAGCTCCTGGACTTGACTGATTACAGACTTCGAGTCACTCATCTTATAGTCCAGGAAACGACCAACAATAAACTTTTTGGGCCCAGCATCCTCCGATTTATATTTCTTGTCCAGAGATTCCCACAGTTCCTTTGCCGTTTTCATCTCACAATACACAAGATAGAGTGAGTCGACAAGATTGTTAAGGATGTAGTTTCGACAGAGGAACTCAGAATCGTTCCATTTGTCGATCAGAAGGAGAGTGTTCACCTCATCTACACCCTTAACAACCTTGGGAGTTTCCTCGGTCAAGATACGTGTCAGACCTAGCGTGGTTAAGTAGAAGAACCTCTTCTGCTGCCACCGCTTGAAATTCACGCCTGTGAATTTTTCTGGCTTTCCCCCATGATTGATTGACACATTCCTAATCGGCGCGGAGGAGGCCGGCACATGTTGAGCCTGTTGCATCTCAACATTTTCTGCCGCTATGGTAATAGACCGAATCTGTTTTAAGTTTTGTTGGGAGTAAACCCGTTACAATCTGTGTGATTGTCTCAGACGCTCTTTTCCACGCTTCTGAGTGTGTACCAGAGTCACAAGAACTTACAATCAAGTAGGTTTGAGCAGATAATCTCAAACTGTCGACTCTAGCGAGCCGAGCCACGCGCCGAGTAGATGAGTTGCGAACACCGTGAATTGTTGAGCGGCGCCACGTTGCTGCTGAGAGTTGCTGACAGGATGTCGAGAGCTGCAACACGAACTCAGAGTGGATGCCGAGTTCAGCAGAGCGTTGTCTCCTTAAAACAGATTCGGCCCCTCCGCGGTGCTCAGAGGATTAGGTGGACGTCTGTTTCCCAGGATAAAACGGCAAGATCACGAGCACAACCGAGCACTGGTTGTCGTGACGATCTGAACTAGATCCGAAAACTATCACTATTTCTGTTGACCAAAAGAAGTGCACAACATAAGGGAAGGAAATATGGGGAGTCAAGGATGAAGAGAAGCACGTGCTCACTTGAGCTCTTCTCACACAAAGCTCACACAAATCTCACTTAAGTTTTCTCACTCAAAGATCACTTGAGTTGTTCTCTTAATCTGCTTCAATCCTCTCACTGGTCTTATATAGACCTCAGCCTTTGTTATGCTTTCAAGCACAACGAGCAAAGCAAGCCACGTTGTGCTTGCCAACTTGCTTGCAAGCTTGCCACGTGGCGAGCAGGCAAGCTTGCCACGTGGCGTGCAGGTAAGCTGGCGACCTTTCTTGTCTTGTATGCTGGCCAACAAGTTGTCTTATGCAGACATATCATGTCATGATTGATTTTACAAGCAATTGGTTCACAAAAAGACCCCTCGGGTTGATGTCATTCGGCCCCTGGATTCTCACCCCCTTTGTTCTGAATCAGCCGGAAGACTTCACTTTTTTTGTAGGATTGAAACCATACGTCATATTTCTATTCAAGTTTTTCCAACATTATTTTCATAATGAACGTTTATTTACTAGGATAGAAACATTACTATGTCTATTTTGATATATCTTATATGGAGGGATTGAAATATTAATTTCTACAGAGTGTGGAAATCCATATTTTCCGATTATTGAGAGTGTATTCTGATCTCATAATTTGTTTTCACAGAAAGCATTTTGTTAATGAATTAATAAGTTAAATTATTATTATTTAGGAGAGTGGGGAATTCCATTCTGTTTATTCGTCTATCATAATCAGTGAGCTCCTGTCAATTGCCGACATGCCTTTAAAACAATAATTCACTTTTCAAAACTTAATTAATTCTTTAAAACTATTTATTAATGTTTAGAAATTTTAATTCTTGGGATCGTACAAAGGAGCTTCCAACGAGACGTACGTAGAAAAATAAAAAAAAAACATTTGATTGAAAAGAGAAACGAAAAGCCTTTTACTCTAGTAGAACTCTCATTGCTAAACAACGAAACCTCTTCTCTCCGAACCAATGTAATAGCGAAATCGTAACTCGTTAGGGTCAGTCGACTGTTGGACTGATGCACCAGAGAATAAGTTAATAGTTGAGTGATACAGTTGGTCGACGTCCACAAATACAACACGGTAAGTTCAACAGATAGTTAGTACAATCAACTGTCCACGTATCAATCTTTGAATAGTGCTCTTTCAGAAGCTCGATCACAATTAATTGCCCATCCGTGGAAGTTTCGTCTTGTAAACTTGGCTCACAACCTCATTTAACACACTACACACTCATCAACAGACAAAATAATAAATTCTGCCCGTGCCAACCGACACGGACCAAAATAGTTCCTAAACCTAATAAATACACACACTCAAAAAATAATAATAATAAGATTTATATATATATTTTTAATAATTTAGATGTTTAATTTTTTAAATTAATTAATTCTGAAGATGACCTCAAATATAATCAAACCCGGGCTGTGGCTGATTTTTTTTTTAAAAAACTCTATTGAGATGGACTATTGAGATCTAGACCTCACATTGTCTCAGTACTGCTGCAGTTTGCCAAACTGCACCAGAGTCAACTGCAAAACCAAACCAACAATAATATTCCCCTATTTACTGTCTTGATTTTCTTTTTTTTTGAAAAAAAAATAATAATCAATTATTTATTTTTTTACTTGTTTTTCAAATTAATACCATTAATAGTCAATTATTACACCTCTCACTGAAGTGTCGTTTTCTTCCTCAAAAAATATTAAATTCCACATTAATTATTTCTCACTCCACATTCTCCTCCTCCTCCTCCTCTTATATATTTTATCCTCTTCTTCCCCCCTCTCCTTTTCTTTACCTTCTTCCTCCTCAACCAACCACATCATTTCCTCCTTCTCCTCTGACTCCGATTAATTCTCCACCACCACATCGCAAACCCTAGAGCCCCAAATTCAAGACCTAAAAGACAGAGGTCAGAACAGAGGTTTGAGATCCGTCATCGGCGACGACGACTACAAAATGGAGCTTTTCCCTGACTTATCTCTCCAAATCAGCCCTCCAAGCTCCACCTCTCGATCTTCAACTCGGAAGAACCCTAATCTCATCGATCAGAGCTTTGAGCTAGAGTTTTGGAGAAGGCCACTACCCACCGCCGCCTCCGACCGCCGAGATGCAACTATAGATTTAGATCTCTCCTCGCCAAGCTCGAATAGTACTGCTAGTAGTAATTGTAAGCACCACAATCTCCGCCTTCACCCCTATTCTCACCTATTTCCTCACCGAAGAGGAGGAGTGGACGGTGGCGGAGGCGGCTGCGGCGGCGGTGGTGAAGGAGGAGGTTATGAAGATAGTAAGCCCATAAAGGGGATCCCTATCTACCACAACCCTCCACCTTCCTTTTCTCTCCTGGCTCTCCAACGCCGACCATTGTGCAAGGCCTCCTCGTCCTCCAGCAACTTCGCGTTCCCCTTCGCCGCCTCGCAATTAGGGTTCGCCCAGAGATCATCGGCGATGAGAATGCCCCTCATGATTACCAGGCGAGGCGGCGCTAGGGCACCGAGGATGCGGTGGACGACGAACCTCCACGCACGGTTCGCGCACGCGGTCGAGTTGCTCGGAGGCCACGAGAGTACGTACGATTATCATTCATATACTCGTCTTTTGTTTTTATACTTGTATATAATACTAGTATGTCTACCAATATACTGTATTCGATTATTATGAAATAATTATATTTAAAAGTCATTTTATTTTATGAGATAAAAAAATATTAATAAATTTCTTTTTGCATGAATAATAATGATAATAATAGGAGCGACGCCCAAATCAGTGTTGGAGCTCATGGATGTGAAGGATCTCACCTTGGCTCATGTCAAATCTCACTTGCAGGTAATTAAACATTAATAGTTGTTTATCGTATTGTTTATAGAAATTAATTAATCATGCATTTCTGTAAATTTGTAGATGTATCGAACTGTGAAGAACACTGACACGACAATAGTTTCTTCAGGTACTTTAAGATTAATGTAAAAAATATATATAGAGAGAGAGAGTTTCTTTTTTTTTTTCTCTCTCCAAGTGTTAGATATCCGCATTGTCTTCTTTGTGTTTTTCTTTAATTAATTCTTTTATTTGATTTTATTTTTTATTGTATAAATTAACTGTAGGGCAATCTGATGGATTTGAGAACGGGTTCAATGGAGAAATATGCGATGACAATTTGCCGGAAATTAATCCAAGCACGCAAAGAGTAAGAGCACATCATGGAGCCACTCATAATGACTTTGGGAGCAATAATTCATCGAGGTGATATATATTTTTTTTGTTAATTTATTATTATTTTTAATTCATTTAAAACAAGAAAAATAAATGTATGATTAATATATATATAATTGAGAAGTAGATATTTTTCAAATTTTGAAAAAATATCTTTGAAGATGGAATATAATAATGATTACGTATATGCATGCGATATATGTATATATATTTATGAATGGGAGCTTTTAAAACCAAATAAATACTACACAATTAATACTTAAATTGTTGATTTAGATTTACTCAATAATCCAATAAATACTTAGGCAAATAAATCCAAATGACTTGGGTATATATATAACTCTGTTCTTATTATTGCTCCTTTAAATACTTTACCATTGCACTATACCCGTGGGACATCCTGAGTATATATTGGACGATATATAAAGTTGTAAAAAATCATAAGTAATTTATTTTCATCCTTATTAATTAATTATTTAAATATGAAAAAAATGGAGAAAAAGAAATTGTGTTGGCAATGGCTTCTCAATGAAGCCATGGAGTGCACAATGATGAGGGTGGGAATTGCCTTCCCATGCCATGCTATCTCTTTAGCCCTTTAGCTTTCCACCATGGCTCTTCATAATTTAACTAAATATCGTAGCTTTAATTGTGAATCACTCACATGATTCATTTAATTTCAATGGTTCAAAAACCCTAAAAAGAACCAAAAGTGAGAAAGGTGTATCAATCTTATGCTAGCTTTTGGGGTGCTAATGTACATGTATTAGATGGATTTAACCTCCCTTAATGAAGAGGTAATCTAGGTTTTGTTCTATTGGTTTAGAATTAATTGTACGATTGGATTTAGTGGTACAAAACTAAAATTTTATGTGATGAACTTCTTTGTAGTAGGGGAGGCTCCTCCACTGGCTTTCCTAGTGATTCCACCACAACAAGTATGAAGTCATTTAAGGTAACAAATAAGTATATTTTTTCTCTTAGAAATTGATTATAGAAAGCAAACACTTTAAGTTAATTGATTTAGTTATATGTTATAAAGTTTCCATTATCACTTTTTTATAGAAGGGCGTGCAATCGAAAAGCTTGGAAATGTGTTCGGATTTGAACTCGTCATGTGTGTCAGAGACATTGAGCTCGAGCCAACCTAATCTCGAGTTCTCTTTAAGGGGGCCTCAATGACCTATTTAAAAGTGCAAAAGGAGCATTGCTCATGGCTAAATAAAGAGCTCAAAAGAAAGAGAGACAAGGAGACAATTGAACCAAAAGGCAGAGAGGAGGGGAAAGAAAAAGAGAAAAAGAAAGGGAGATTGTTTCTCTATGTACTGTATATTTCAACCCGAAACATTTTATCGTTAACCCTCAATATTATGCTACATGTGTGTCTTGAGAGGAAAGGGGCGATAAAGTTACCTCTCATGAATGTCTTGATGTGCTTTTTCTCCTCCTTTATATTCTCCCAAGAAAGGAAAAGGGAGACATGAGATACACATCTACAAATCGAAAATTGAAAGATGTATTCTATCTATAGATCAACAAGATCATCTAACAAAGTCTCTCTTCTCAAATGCATTTCCTTTTGTCATCGAAATCATATTCTTAATCAAAGTACGTACTCTTAGTTAGTGCATGCATTTCCTTAATATAATTCTATCGATCCCTTAAGTTTAATTATGACTTGGATTGATATATGCACAAGGCATGTTACGTTGATTAGTTGCTTTTAATCAGCAAGATTGAAACAAACTTACAAATCGCATGATCCGGGACAAAAAGGAGATTATGGCACAGCAAAATTCTGCTTTCTTCATGTGCTTGTGCTCCCTCACTTGCATGTATACATGTCAGAAACTTTAACAAGCCATCTCTGCCTTTTGATTGCTTTGTCCATAATGCATTGCTTTTGTTTCATAGGACACTGCTCCTGTTTCTTCCCCCACTTCCCTACCCCATGCCAAGAGCTGTCTCTCTCTATATTTTCACCCGACTAATTATGAAGATAAACCGTTTGACTCTCTAGTTTACTTACCGAGTAAATTTGAAACACAACTTCTGTATAATGGTTCTCTAATTATTCCTCTAAGTACTTTACTACTGTTCCACATCTATGTGGATAAAGTTGTTATATGGATTTAAATTTTTTTACATGTTGGTATAAAATCCTCCATTAAATTAAGTATTGATTAAATTTTGTTGGTACTGTTGTCTGACTAGCTAGTTCCTATTCAACATTCTTCTACACTGAAAATAAATGGTAAGAAAATCAAAACCAAAACTAATTAAGCAACTTAATTATTGATTCAAACAAAAGTTAAAAAAAAAAAATAAAGCAGGTAAAGGCATAACTGAAAGCATAAAGTTTCATGGATGAGATCAATTAAATGAAAATAAAGAATCCTTTCTTGCCTTTCATGGATGAGACCAATATTTACTGCACCTTTTAACACACTCTTTAGTTTCTCACATTTGTTTCTTTTTCTGACAGCACTAAAGTACATTTAACCCTTTTTTTTTGGTCTTTAGTTATAATTAACTTGCAAGCTATAATAAAACAATGACTAGTACAACGTATATATGTGACATTTATCTCACAATTACATTTAATTATCTCCCCCTTTTTCTTCGCTGGCAGCAGCTAAAGACAGAGACTTGCAGCAGCAACGTTAAGTCTGCTTTCTACTTCTCTCTCTTCTCTTTGGATTGGCACCAGAGCTGCTCTGCTCTGCTCAGCGAGGTGACCCATCCATCTTCTTGATGTATACATGTCTTTTGATATTATTATTTTCTTGTCAATTTTGTGTTACTACTCGCACTTGACTGAGAAAATTTATTTGTCAACCTTAAGAGGTTTCTGTTTGGTCAGCATTAAGTAGGGTTGGTCGGTCTCTTTGTCAAAGTGGTGATACTTTTGGCGTCCGAGTAGGTCAAAGTTCTCAGTTATCAAGTGAATGCAAACCTTGGCACAGGACAGTGAGGTCTCAGTGACCGAAGAGACTTTCACCACAATATATCAACTCGCTCATATTCTAAATGGTGTTTTAGAAAGGCCATAAACTTCTCTTTTTCAATGTTATAGTTAAAGACATTACTGGCCAACAAATAAACAGAGAGGAGAAAGAGACGTAGCAGGGAGGAACAGCACAAAGAATGGTACACAAGGGTCCCCTTGCTGGACCAGTAGAACACCTCGAGGACCAATGGAAGAGCAGTAATGAATGGAAAGCAGCCAAAGCAGTGACGCAGGAACCGAGGTGGTCAGGGAAAATCATATTGCACTCCATTCTTTATGATTGGAAGGATAGCAGAGCAAGAGCTGCCCGGGCACGCCGTCCCACGTAAACCCATGCATGCATGCATGAATGCAGCAGTGCCACAGTGACAGTGAATAGATATGTAACAAGAAAAGAAGAGAGGTGAAAGATAACCTAACGTGGAGCGACGCTGCCTTGAATACCGGGGGACGGGCGAGTGGTCGCCATCAACGCCCGTGGAGGAGAGGAGAGGAGCCGCCCGTGCTTCCCCTTTTGCTTCATCATCTGTGTTCTTGTAAAAAAAATTTAAGTGAAGGAAAAATAACATAATGAGTGGTCATGGGTATGGTGGCTTCATCTGTCTTCTCTTTCTTCAGCAGCAGCTGAAGCAGAACCAAAAGAGTAAATTTTAGAAAAGAAAAAGGAAGTCGCAGAGTAAATTTTTACAAAAGTTCAAACAATACTCACTCCTTTGTTCGTGAACGTTAGTCACGGAAAACACTGTGCAATTGATCTTTGTACGGTTGAAGGCTCAAAATCAAATGTGGTGCTTTTCTCTTTAAAGTTGTGAATTTTTTTTCAAAGATTTACCTAATTTTTAGATTTTGTAAAAGACATATTTATTTCTCATTTTACCCCAGATAATTATGATATTGAATTCAAAGAACAATGTGGAGCCAACGTAGGCCCAGTGTGAGTAGTTGTCCACATTGGACCACATAACACAACATTACACGTTGTGAAGGGAAAGCCAAGTTCCCATTACGAATTGTCCACACTGAGCAACAAATTGCAACATTACACGTTGTGGAGAGAAAGCCAAAAAAAGATTTGAAAAATAAAATTAAAACAATAGCTCCATAGCTCATATTATAAAATGAAACAAAAAAGTTTTTAAAACTGGAAGACAAGTTAGAAATTGCCATAGATATCCTCAAGCACGGCGCTTGCTTAAACACCATGGGTTAGACTTGTGATATTGGTCGTACAACGGTTAGATACATTCCTACATCGTTGCTAGATGGGGCAGCAGTCGCTCGTGAGACTATCACGTTGTTGCCTTGTCAAATAGCATGAGTGACCACGCCTACACTAAATTAATATCCTAGTTCCTCCCTTGCTAATGTGATACTTTATTTCAAAAATCAAGATGTGTTGATTTAAAAAAGTTATTATCATTGCGGTGTTATTTTTTAAAAATAACACTACTTTAATACTAATTTAGTGGTGGTGCTATTTTTTAAAAATTAGCACCAAAGTGGTACTGTTTTAAAAATCAACACCAAAATAATGCTGTATTTTGAAAATCAACATCACAATAGTTTTATATTTTGAAATTTAATACCACACTAATTTTATTCTTTGAATGTATGTAGAACTATAGTGGTTGATGAGAGGAGTAAAATGAAAAATAAGTGTGTCATTTGATCGATCACTAAAAAAAAAAAGATATTCTGAACGATTTTTGGAATGAGTTTTTTAAAAAAAATCTTTTGACGAAAATAAATTTGTCGCCAATCCGCCGCTACCAAATTTTGCAACAAAATTATGAAAATTCATTGCAATTTTTGCGACAAATTTAATTTTCATCGCATATTTCGTTACAAATATGCGATGAAAATTAATTTGTCACAAATTTCATGATCTCAAATCCGCAATGAACATATATTTTCATCACAGATTGACGACGAATTATTTTTTTGCCGCAAAAAATGTTGCCTATTTGCGAAGAAACCACACAAAAAAAATCCCTTCTTTGTTGCAAATTTGCAACAAAAATATTTTTTCGCCCTAAATCTGTGATGAATCTGAATTTATTGTAGATTTAGGACGAATCCAGATTCGTCACAGATTTGGAACGAATATGAATGTGTCGCAAATTTACAATGAATCTAGATTTACGATAAACTTAAGTTTGAGACAAAAATATTTTGGTCACAAATTTTATTGCAAAAATCAAAATTTTTTCACACTGTTTGTGCATTTATCATGTTTACATATCATATATCAAACATACAACACATCCTACAATTAAACATATCCAACACATCCTACAATTAACATATCTAACACATTTTACTAACATTCAAATAAGTTATCCAAAATGAAACACATCATATTCATACACAATTAAACAACATCCAACACATCATATCCAAAACAACTAGCATCCACTACAAGTAAAAAAGTTGAAAGACAATGCTTTTTATATATGACTGAAAAAACGTTGTTAAAAGTCCACTAAAAATAATAATTAAAAAAACGTTGTCATTTTTTACAAAGATAACACTTTTGCAACACTTTAAAAATGTTGTCGTTTTTTACAAAAATAACACTTTTGCAAAGCTTAAAAAGTGTTGTCTTTTTTAAATTTCTAGTAAAAGATAAATCTGATCTATTTATAAAACCGTTGTCTATTATATTTACACTACTAATTAACTAATTAAACCCTTATAAATGACACTAATTAAAATACCATGAAAGTATAACTTATCAATTAAAATACCATGAAAGTATAGTACAACTGACCAAACCAGAAATGTATCATACAATTCAAATATAAAATATATACACATAATCCACAAACTTTGGATCCATTTTAAATTTATACAAAAGCAAAAATTCTTTTTGGATTGAATCTTTCTAGTAATATTACATCTTCTCGGAAAATATGAGTCAATTCTTGGAAAGAAAACTCCACTTCAATATCTTTCCACATTGATCTGCGAAGAATAAAATTATTACATTATAATTAAGATGAAACAACTCACTTAATCAATACATGAAACTCAATGAATATATTTAACAAAGACAATAAACTAACAATAGATACAACATCTATATATTAAACTCAAGACAATAAGCAAACTCACATAATTATTATATACTTTCTAATTAAAAATTAAACTCAATGAACAAATTCTACTTTCTAATTAAAAATTTCTAGTGATACATACTTTTGTAGGGTTAAACGGGAGATAGATTCATCAACTGACCCTAAATAACTGAGACCAACAGAGATTAATGATAATGATAATATGACATTCAGTTTGACACAGAATCAACTTATCTATGTTTAACACGTTCTAGTGATACAAACTTTATTTTGTAACTAATTCTCTCTACCTACTTTTCAATATTAGAAAATAGAAGACCGTCTATCTCGTCTTTTAACACGTTCTTATCAACTTATCTATGTTTCTCACTTTATCAATAACACCTCAATCTACTAGAGAACCAGGTTTTGTAAGTCTATATGTTAAAATATCACAATGAAACCAAGCAACTACAGATCAAGAAATAGGTAGCACAATTTCTTTATGAGTTTTAAATGATAGAATCACATTTCATGCAAGAGCTACAAAGTTCTCAGCTAGAACCTACCATTTGAACTTGCTAGATTAAGAAATGAATTAAAGACAAATGAAGAATTAACAAAGAAATCTATAAATCTTGGATACATATTCATATTTTTGGGTAAAAAAATAAGATACATTCAATCTTACAAACTGATCCTGTCCGAGCGCTGAGTCGATGGACACTAGGGACGTGGCACTCTCCGCTGTCTTCGACTGGTGATGTGGATCTCCGGCGAACCTGCAAAGAAGCCGAGCCGGGAGGGGTTTCCTGACGATGACCCTCCGACGCTCAAGTCAGACAGTGAAGAAGAAGAAGAGCAAGGCAACGCTACTGTGGCTACAGTGATGAGAATCGCATACCTCCGTCGAAGTCTGGGGGTCCTTATATAGGACCCCGGGGAGGCGTGGGCACGCTTCTCGATGCGTGCACGCTTCCCCAAACATACCTCGGTAGTGTTGTGTCAGAAAAGCATGCCTGACGCCATTCCGCAATCGTCCGAGCATATCCCGGATGTGACGGTGGAAACTTCCACCGTACGATACTCTGTCCGCTCCGGCCGCCGACCATGCTGTTTGTCGGCGGCAGGTGTCTCGAGGATGAAGTTACCAGCTGTCCTTTTTGTCTCCTTGCGCTCTTACATGTTCCCGGGCCAAGCGGACCAGCCGCTCGACGCTCATGACCTCCGGGGATGCGCATACCTCGGTCCAGGCGGGGAAGCCCTGCTCATGTGCTCGGATGGAATTGCGCCTTATTGTCCTGTGGCTCGGCCGAGCGGCCTGTTCGCCCGACCCGTAGACTCTTTTACCTTGAGCATCGGAAACCCGACCCCTGGTCAGGCTGTCCGGTCAGGCGGATGCTCGGTCGACCCGCCACTCCGCTCGGCACGACCTCTGTCCGCTCGGCACGACCTTGGGGTTGACCCTCTTGACCATTGACCTCCACGTGTCGTTGACCTCCCTCCCACGAGGGTTCCCCGTCCTTACCACCGGATCACATGTCTCCCCCTCAAGTCTAGTCGAAGGAGGCGCTGAGTCCGATTGACTGGACTATGAGTTAGGCCGAGCGACATCCATCCTGCCACTCCCGAAAGTGTAACTCCGCTTGGCCACTATGGGGTCGAATAGCGCCGGTCGGCTAATTGCCAAGGGTTGCCCAACTGACCTGTCGATGGCCTGTGATGATGTCCGCGGGATCTTCTCGGAATACGTGCAAATCTCCACCATTATAGTTGAGCACGCGGGTTCTGCCTCGTGATGGGGCTCATTAAATGCTCTCCTCTGACCGAGTGCCACGTGGCGCTGTTGATGTCATCGTACGACCGTTGCCTCACGCCCGATGCAACGTTCATCGGTTTGAAATGGACGGTTGGATGCGGGCCTCGGGTTATGTGACCTGCATCCGACGGCTCGGGCGGATCGAGCCCATCCCTATAAAGCTCTTGTCGCTTTCTTCCGCCGCACTTTCACCATCGCGTGCTCAGAAGCCTTTTCCTGCGCTCCTTGCTCCGGTGATCTCGTTCCTCGGCACTCCGACGACCCCTTGCCCTCTTCTTTCGATCCTCATCTTTTCTGTAAGGTTCTTTGCCTTTCTCCCTTCGGTTCTCGTGTTTTCTTTGCGTTCCTTGCCGCGTTCTCGCCTTTCGGTCACTGTTCCGTTCGTCTTCCCTGAGCCTTTGCGTTTTCTTCCGTTCCCTGCCTCCTCCACTGTTCCGGCGATGGCTAGCTCTTCCCAGCCCGCAGACCTCGCTCTCGGCCCATGGTATACTACCATGGAGTCACGGTTTGATCGGTGTGATGCCGAGAGCCTGATAAACGCTTTTGACATTCCTTCTGATTTCAAACTGATTTTACCCTCGCCTTCCGCTCAGCCGCACAAACCTCCGCGCGGCGCTTTTTATCTTTTCCGCGACCAATTCACAGCCGGTCTGCGGTTTCCTCTCCACTCCATCATCGTTGAAGTTTGCAACTTCTTTGGCATTCCGCTCGCCCAGTTGGTTCCCAATACTTTTCGCCTTCTGTGCGAAGTTGTTGTCTTATTTAAGATACACAACATTCTCCTCCGTCCGGAGGTCTTATATTATTTCTACTATCCCAAGCAGTCCGAGCCGGGCACTTATCTGTTTCAGGCTCGGCCCGATTTAGTCTTTTTTGATAAACTACCCTCTTCCAACAAACATTGGAAAGAGAACTTCTTCTTTCTTCGTATTCCCGGGCGGCTTCCTTTCCGCACTAAATGGCAGGTCGGACCGCCCACATCCCTCGAGCTGAAGAAGTATAAAACCCGACCGGACTACCTTCAAGCAGCGAATATGCTAGCCGGTCTGAAGCTCGACATCAACAAGCTCCTGCTTGAAGGAGTGATGTATATATTCGGTTTGAGTCCGAGCCGGACCCCCCTCCCGACCAGCTTCGATAAGAAATTTACCTGTGCATTTGCCTTGAGTTCTAACTGATTTTCTTCTCTTTTCCTTGCAACAAACATCGTAATGGAGTCTGTTCTGCTCGGGATCTTGAAGAGAAAAGTGGTCGCGCTCGAGGCGGCAGCGACCAAGGAAATGAAGCAGTTGGGCATTGCTCCGGTCGGCTCTCACGAGGGTGAGAGCGAGGCGAATGCAGGGGAGTCGGTCGCTCGAGCTTCACCTGAGGAAGCGACTGGTGGTGCAACTTCCAGCAAGGGCCCTTCCGTTCGGGAAGATGACTCTGAGCCAGACGATGAACTTCCACTCAACCAGAAGAGACAGCGTGTTGAGATGCCACTCCGTTCGGCCACTTCCGCAGTGCAAGCGTCTGCGCGGACGGGCACCGCATCTCCCCGCGGCAAGGCGCCATCGGTCGAGGCGCTCTCCTCCGACCGGACCCCCTCCCAACTGGATCCACTTGCGGACCCTATCGAAGCGGTGCCGGTCAGCTCGCTTCCTCCCGCACCCCGCCGAGTCCGCCGCTCGGGCATTCTGTCTTCGATGTCCCGCCCGACCTCCGATCCCTCGGCGTCCTCTCACACGACTCCGGGCCGGCACCGCACTATTAAGGCCACCCTGCACCTCCCCACTGAGGCGTTTATGGCCGAGTCCGATCAGCCGACGGCTCCTGAACACATGATCACCATCAAGGGGCCCCTTACTGAGATGTGGGCTGACACCCGGGCCCGTGTTGCCATGATACCGCTCGACAAACTGGCCGACAGTCACATGCAGCAGTCCACAGGGGTAAGCCTCAGTTCTGCTCCTTTATGTAGTCTTCCAGGTCGGCATTTTAACATTCCTGTGTATATCAGAGATGGGTGGAAAACATTGTTGTCGCCAACCGCTTGGCCATGGTGGAGGAGGAGCTGAAGAGACTGAAGAGTCCGGGCGGCCCGTCTTCTTCTCAAGGTCCTTCTTATGCCGAGCTGCAGAAGGAGCTCGCAAAAACCAAGGACCTGCTGGAGACCAAGCGGAAGAAGACGGCCGACCAGGCCTACATGCTGGCCCAATACGAGAAGCAGGTCAAGACCTTTGATCGGAAGATGAGCTTGGCCACCGATCGGAAGAACCAGGCCATCGCCGACCTGGACAAAAAGAATGTTGAAGCGAGGGCTCTGGAGCAGCGGGTGAAGGAGCTCGCGGATCTGCTGGACCGCGAGAAGAAGGGACGTTCGGTCGAGGCGGCGGCTCTTAGGGACGATTTGAAGGCCCTGCAGGAAGCTCTCGACGCTTCCCGTGCCGCTTTCAAGGAGTACCAGGAGGCGGAGCCAGGCCGTGTCTCCACCTTGAGGCAGACGTACATCCGCTTGGCGGAATTTGTTGAGAAGGTCTGCGACCGGATGGTTATTGCCTTCGAGTTGGCCATCACCGCCACGGCAGACTATCTGAAGTCTAAGGGTCAACTCCCCGAATCTGTGGTCATCCCTGCTACAGAGCATGCGGCGCTTCTCACCATCATTCCGAAGCATGTTTTTAATTATCTAGAATGAAGTATTTTCTGTAATCCTTCCGATCGACGAACTTATAAACGTAATTTTGGAATGCCAATTTTTGTTCTTCTGTGAAGTGTTTCTTGTAACTGCATCGCTCGACCTTTATTCCGCACGAAACTCCTGTTTGTTTTTCGTTAGAAGTGTTTTTCTCAATTGCGCCGCTCGGTCAAACGACCTTCATTCCGCCTGGAACTTCTGTTAGTTTTTCGTTAGTCGGCGCTGGTAAGCGCACGCCATTGTTTTCTCCCTGTCCTTAGCATCAAGGCTGGTTGATCATCGGCCCTAGATGTTGGGCCTCAGTCTATCTGAGCGACGCTGTCCCGTCCGGGGGGTTTATAGTCGCCGGTTCGACTCTAGAGTTTAACGTCGCCGCTCGACGGTCTTCCGACCGGGGGGTTTATAGTCGCCGGTTCGACTCTAGAGTTTAACGTCGCCGCTCGACGGTCTTCAAGCCGGGGGGTTTATAGTCGCCGGTTCGACTCCAGAGTTTAACGTCGCCGCTCGACGGCGACGGTCTTCAAGCCGGGGGGTTTATAGTCGCCGATCCCACTCTAGAGTTTAACGTCGCCGCTCGACGGTCTTCAAGCCGGGGGGTTTATAGTCGCCGGTCTGACTCTAGAGTTTAACGTCGCCGCTCGACTGTCTTCCGACCGGGGGGTTTATAGTCGCCGGTTCGACTCTAGAGTTTAACGTCGCCGCTCGACGGACTTTGAGCCGGGGGGGTTTGTAGTCGCCGGTTCGACTCTAGAGTTTAACGTCGCCGCTTGACGGTCTTCGAGCCGGGGGGTTTATAGTCACCGGTTCGACTCTAGAGTTTAACGTCGCCGCTCGACGGCCCTCCGGCGATGATGTTGATCTCACTCCTCGACGCATTGCCTCTATTCTCCTCCTCCCGAGCGGATGGTCGAGGTCGCTCATGCGATGCCCGAGGAATTGTTGGTTGCTACTCGGAAAACCTAGAGGTTCCACTGTACAAAAATTTTGTACAAAGGTCTGAACCTTTTCCTAGCTACCATGTGTTCTTTTAAATTAAATTTTGAATCGCCTGCGGAACTTAACACGTTTGATCTAAAACTTAATCTATTTGTTCTTTTAGGTTTTGACTTGGATCTCCTGCGGAACTTAACACGTTCGACCCAAGTCACCTTAAGTTATTAATTCCATTAAATATTAATTTCCATAATTGGTTCCCAGTACTGACGTGGCGAGGCACATAGCCTTCTTGGATATGGGAGCAACCACCACCGACTAGACAAAACCTTTTATAGAAATCTAATATTTAATTTCCTAAAATAACTTTAGGTTAACCGAAAGGAACAATCAAATCACAAGGAAAAGAAAAAACAAAAGAACACAACATCGAAAAACATATTCAAAATTCTAGAATCGTAAACCTCTTGTATTTGGTATTATTTCCATAAATAACTAGTATGATGCGGAAAGGAAAAATTACTAGTTATACCTTCTAGAAAGACCTCTTGATCTTCTACCGTATTCCTCTTCTAACCTCGGACGTTGTGTGGGCAACGATCTTCCAAGATGAGAAACCACCAATCACCTTCTTCTCCTCCTAGCTAGGTTCGGCCAAAACAAAAGAGCTTCACCAAGGAAGAAGAAAAACACCAACCAAGCTCCAAGGGATGCAAGCTTTCTCTCCTTCTTCTTCTTCTCCAAGTAGTATCCGGCCAACACAAGAACTCCAAGCCAGAGGGAAGTTTTGGCCACCACAAAGAGGAAGAGAGGGAGAGGATGTTGGCCGGCCACACCAAGGAATAGGAGAGGGAGAATAATAGAGGTTGTATCCCATGAAGGCATCCCTACCCCTTCTTTTATATTCCTTGGCTTTAGAAAATAAGGAAATTTATTTATAATAAAATTTTCTTAACTTTCTTTGACAATAATTAATTAAGAAAAATTTAATAAAATTTCTTAATCAACTAATCATGGCCGGCCACCTCAAATAGAAAAATTAGGAGAGTTTCAATCAACAATTAAAACTTCCTTATTTGTCTTTGGAAATTTAAAAAAAATAAAATTTCCTTTTAAAATCCCTTCATGGTTGATAAAAAGAAATTTCTATAATTTTAATTTTCTACATGTGAATAATTTTCAAAGAGAAAAAATAAAATATCTTTCCAATCTACAAATAAAGAAAGAGATCTAATCTCTTTCTTTTAATCTTTTGTAGATCTTTTAAAGAGAGATATTTTAATTTTAATTCTCTGTAATAAATTATATCTTCCACATAATAAAAATAAAAATAAAAATTCTTTTTTAATTTAATGTGGCCGGCCCCCTCTAGCTTGGGTTCAAGCTAGGGCCGGCCACCCTAAACCATGCTTAGGTCGGCCCTAGCTTGGTTCCCAAGTTAGCTTGGCCGGCCGCTTTAGGTGGGTATAGAAGGTGGGTATAGTACTCTATAAATAAGAGGCTACGATAGGGACCGAGAGGAGGAATTGGTTTTGGTCTCCCGATAAAATTAAGCATCCCGTGTTCGCCCCGAACACACAACTTAATTTTATCAATAATAATTCATTCCACTAGAGAACTATTATTGAACTACCGCACCAATCCCAAATTACATTTTTGAGCTCTTTCTTATTATGAGTGTGTTAGTCTCCCTGTGTTTAAGATGTCGAATGCCCACTAATTAAGTGAGTTACTGACAACTCATTTAATTAATATCTTAATCCAAGAATAGTACCACTCAACCTTATCGTCATGTCGGACTAAGTCCACCTGCAGGGTTTAACATGACAATCTTTATGAGCTCATCTTGGGGACATTATCAACCTAGATTACTAGGACACAGTTTCCTTCTATAATCAACAACACACACTATAAGTAATATCATTTCCCAACTTATCGAGCTTATTGATTCATCGAACTAAATCTCACCCATTGATAAATTAAAGAAATAAATATCAAATATATGTTCTTGTTATTATATTAGGATTAAGAGCACACACTTCCATAATAACTGAGGTATTTGTTCCTTTATAAAGACAGTATAAAAGAAACGACCTCAAATGGTCCTACTCAATACACTCTAAGTGTACTAGTGTAATTATATAGTCAAGATAAACTAACTCCTAATTACACTACGACCTTCCAATGGTTTGTTCCTTTCCATTTTGGTCATGAGCTACTGTTTATAATTTATAAGGTACTGATAACATGATCTTCTGTGTGTGACACCACACACCATGTTATCTACAATATAAATTAATTGAACAACTACATTTATCACAAATGTAGACATTTGACCAATGTGATTCTTATTTCTAGATAAATGTTTATACCAAAAACTAGGCTTTTAGTATACATCCTAACAATCTCCCACTTATACTAAAAGACTAAGCTGCTATATCTGCTGCCATACATCTGATTCCCAAACCTTCAACATGCCCATCAAAAGCTCTTGCCTTAAGGGTTTTAGTGAAAGAATCTTCTAGGTTATCACTTGATGCAATCTAGGCAGCAACAACTTCTTCTCGTTTATACGATTTCTCGTATTGGGTGGTACTTGCGCTCTATTGCGTTTACTTGCCTTATAGACTTATGGTTTCTTCTAGGTAATAATCTTTGGACAAACCAGAAATCATATCTAAATCCATCTTGAGGTTATTGAGTCATTTAGATTTTATGGCTACCTCAGAGGCTTGCCATATACTCAGCTTCTATGGTGGAGTCCAGAAAAACACCTATGCTTATCACTCTTCCATAGTTATGACTTTTCCTCCTAAAGTAAACACAAAACCCCGAGATTGACTTATTATTGTCCCTATCTGATTGGAAGTCAAAATTCGTGCAACCCACAGGGACCAAATTAACTGCCTTGTAAGCTGGCATATAATCTCTAGTGTCTCTAAGGTACTTTAATATATGCTTTACTGCAGTCCAATGTCCTTGTCTAGGGTTACTTTGATATCTGTTAACTATGCCCTTGGCAAAACAGATTTATGATCTCGTGTATAGCATACATTAGGCTGTCTAACTTTCGAAGCATAAAGAACTGCCTACATGTCCTCAATCTCCTTTGATGTCATCGGAGACATCTCTTTAGATAAAGACACTCCATGCTTAAAAGGTAGAAAACCTTTCTTGGAGTTTTGCATGCTAAAACGAGCTTGTTATATAAAGCTTGAGATAAGCACAACAATCTTTTCTTGCGAACCTTGTTCCCAAGAATATGTGCTTATTTTCCTAAGTCCTTTATAACGAATTGTTTGGACAACCATACCCTTACTTCCGATAACACCTTGATATTGTTTCCAACTATCAAAAATGTAATCTACGTATAGTACAAGAAATACCACCACGTTTCCATTACACCTTTTGTATACACAAGACTTATCCGGTTACTAAATAAATCCATAGGTCTCGATAACTTTGATAAACAGGATGTTCCAAGACCTTTGAAGCTTTGTCTCAATCCATAGACTGATTGAGCTTGCACACAAGATGCTCTTAGCCCTTTGCAATGAACCCTTCTGGTTGCTTTATATGGATGCTTTCTTCAAGACTTCCATTAAGGAATGCTGTCTTGACATCCACTTGCCAAATAGATAAAAGAATCCATATATATTTAAGCATGACTACCAATGAAAAAGTTTCCTTTTTCATCAAGCCTTGCTTTGAAAGTTTCTACCTTCCTGTCTATCCCTCTTTTCCTATTATAGACCTTTTTATACCCAAAGGCTTTTACACCATTTGGTGGTTCTACAAGCTTCCAGATTTTATTAGAATTCATTCTGTTATTCATTACTTTTTGCTAAGATGCTGCATTATTATCTTGGAGTACTTCGTCATATGTCCGGAGATCAGGTTCATGTCCTCCAGGGATCGAGTCCAAAAACTCTCCCAAAACATGAATCTTTTTAGGTTGCCTAACAACCCTCCCACTACGACGAGGCACTTTCTGCAATTGTGTATTATTTGTGATACGTGTTGCAGTTTCCTTGTGGTATCTCATCTTGTACAGTTGGTACTAGATTAGACATGTCTTTTATTATTTCCTTAAAAACAAATTTTCTTATGGGCACGAGGTTTATTACATAGTCCTTTTCTAAAAATCGATCATTGATGCTAACAATGACCTTCTGATTTTAAAGACTACAAACCTACTTTCATTTCTCTAGGATAACCCACAAACAAGTGAATTCCTATCCAACTTATCATTGTCTCTCTTCAGCATATGTGCTGGACTACCCGAATCCGAATATGCTTCAAAATAGGCTTACGTCTATTCAGCAATTCTATATGAGTAGAGAGTTCTGACTTTGGAAGGTATTATGTACACTTCTGTTTTTAGTGTATATCCTTAAAACGAATTTGGTAATTCATCATCAATCTACTTATTTCTATAAGAGTTTTATACCTTCTTTCTACTACACCATTCTGTAGGGGTGTACCAGGTGCAGTTAGTTGGGATTGAATCCCTACTTCTGATAAGTAACTCCTAAATTCTCCCAAGAGGTACTCACTACGATCTCACCATAGTGTCTTGATACTTTTACTTTGTCGTTTTTCCACATCAGCCTAGTACTCTTTGAACTAATCAAAGCACTTAGACTTGCGGCACATCAAGTAAATGTATCCATATGTCAAATAGTTGTCTATAGACAAAATATTTGAAACAACCTCTTGCCTGGATAGTCAAAAGTCTTCACAAATCAGAATGAACCTATTCCTATATATCTTTGGCTCCAAATCCCTTAGACTTAAAAGCTTCTTGGTTATTTTTCCTTCCAAGTAAAACTCACAGGTTGGAAAGATTTCCACTACCAATGAACCCAAAAGTTCATCAGCTACCAATGAATCCTACTCAAGTTAATATAACCTAGCCTTAGATGCCAAAGATATAACTGGTTCATTTCTAAAGGTTGCTTTCTCTTAAAGTTAGAAGATGTGTTACTAATTTCCATTTGTTGCATCGTGGGAGTTATTGGATTATAAATTGTCTACCAACATACCAGAATAGATAACTTCCCTATTTTTCTTGATAACAACTTTGTTATCAAAATAGACACAATATCTATTCTATAATAGTTTAGAAACTGAAATCAGGTTCTTTCTAAACTTAGTATGTAAAGAAGAGCAAGGCAGTGAAGAAAAAGAAGAGCAAGGCAACGCTACTGTGGCTACAGTGATAAGAATCGCATACCTCCGTCGAAATCTGGGGGTCCTTATATAGGACCCCGGGGAGGCGCGGGCATGCTTCTCGATGCATGCATGCTTCCCCAAACATACCTCAGTAATATTGTGTCAGAAAAGCATGCCTGACGCCATTCCGCAATCATCCGAGCATATCCCGGATGTGACGGTGGAAACTTCCACTATACGATACTCTGTCCGCTCTGGCCGCCAACCATGCTATTTGTCGGTGGCAGGTGTCTCGAGGATGAAGTTACCAGCTGTCCTTTTTGTCTCCTTGCGCTCTTACCTGTTCCCGGGCCGAGCGGACCAGTCGCTCGGCGCTCATGACCTCCAGGGATGCGCATACCTCGGCCCGGGCGGGGAAGCCCTGCTCATGTGCTTGGATGGAATTGCGCATTATTGTCCTGTGGCTCGGCCAAGCGGCCTGTCCGCCCGGCCCATAGACTCTTTTACCTTGAGCATCGGAAACCCGACCCCTGGTCGATCTGTCTTTCGTCCGGTTCGGGAGACCCCTGGTCGGCTGTCCAGTCAGGCGGATGCTCGGTCGGCCCGTCACTCCTCTCGGCATGACCTCTGTCCGCTCGGCACGACCTTGGGGTTGACTCTCTTGACCATTGACCTCCACGTGTCGTTGACCTCCCTCTCACGAAGGTCCCCCGTCCTTACCATGGAATCACAAACAATAGAGCATAGAATCACAACAGGAATACTATTATTAAATAGCAGAAAACTTCCCCTGATAAAATATGGAAAGTCACAAATTGAATTTGACAACTGATTTACATGCATAAAAATTACAGTTATTCTTCATGTTTCTCACAATCAAAGAGTGTAAATTCCAAAAATCTAGCAAACCAACATTGCAACCCCATTGCCATAAAAACCTTAAGTATAGAAGTTAACTTTGTAAAGCATAATAATTATTAGAGTAGTCTGTCCCTGATTAAATCTATTTCTCATCATGTTTTTTTTTTTTTTTGAAAAACAAATGTAGAAGAGAAAATTTATGTTTTAGAGAGAGAAAAAAATTGCATTTAAGATAGGGTTGTGGAGATAAGTTTGATGGCAATGTGAATGTGATGAGTTTCATTCTAATTTACCTTCAAGTGAGCAATTCATCTAGTTAGGACACTCCGGTGAGCTAGAGGGGATTGATAAACTCCAATTACTTCTTTGATGATGAGTTGTAGTAGAAACTCGAAGCAAACGCTAACATTCTTGATTTTACTTGGTATCCACCTCCTTAAAGTGACTAATTCAAGGGTTCACTCTCCTCACTCATAGTATACTATGAAATCTTCCTTCTGGGAGGCGGAGATGCCTCGTACAAGTAAATACACAAGCAAATACGAGATATAACAAGAAATACAATAAGAACAAGGAAACATATACAACAATGAAAGACCTTTGCTCTTGATCTCTTATTGCTATGGATCGCCTCTTGATGCCTGGAAATGCAATAGCACTTTGCTCCAAGAACCTTCAAAAACTGGCCAAAAGGAATTAAAGAAAGAAGAGTTGCATTTGAATCTTCACAAACGACTTTATACCTCATGATCTAAGGTTTCCAATCGATTGACCTTACTCCCAATTGATTGCCACATGAGATCCGAACACATCTAGCCGTCCAAACCTTGCTCTTTTTTTCACCTCCCAATTGATCACCCGATCAATTAAGCTCCTCTTGATCAATCACCCAATTGATCCTGCTCTCACGAGGAAGATGTTGTGCTTTACGATAAAAACGTGCCCAATCGATCACCTGATTGATTGGGCGCAACTCAATCGATCAGTCGATGGATCCAGAAGCTCTCTGTTTGTTGCAAGTTTTTCCCAATCAATTATCCAATCAAGGTGAATCGATCACTTGATTGATTCACCACGCTTCTGTGTGTCGTGAAGAAAATGTGCCCAATTGATCCACTGATTGATTAGCGCAACTCTCAATCGATCAGTGGATCGATTGAGAACACCTCTACATCGCGGAGAAGTGCGGTCAATCGATCCGCTGATCAATTGGCATAACTCTCAATCGATTACTTGATCGATTATCCAACCCTAACTTGCTTAACCCAAATTCCTGGCCCAACCTCCAATTAATCGTGATTTGTTGGGGCTTCTCCACCAAGTGTTCAGTCAACCTTTTGATCTACTTAAACTTTGCCAACTTCTTGTTGGACTTTCGATCATCAAGTACGGTTCTCCTTGACCCACTTGGAGTTTCCTCTTGCCCAACCGCAATTGGGGCTTTCCTTTGCCAACGTACGATTCTCCTTGATCCACTTGAACTTTGCTTATCAAATCATGGTTAGAAATTTCCTTGCCAATGTGCGGTTCTCCTTGACCCACTTGGAATTTCTTTGCCAATGTGCGGTCCTCCTTGACCCACTTAGATTTTCTTTTCCAACGCGTGGTTCTATTTGAACCACTTGGACTTTCCTTTATTTAACCACAGTTAGGACTTTTCCTGCCAATATATGGTTCTCCTTGACCCATTTGGATTTTTTTTATCTAACTGCAGTTAAGACTTTCCTTATCAACGTGCGGTCCTCCTTAACCCACTTGGACTTTCCTTGCCAATGTGCAGTTCTCCCTGACCCACTTGGACTTTTCATTTGCCTAATCCTTGAGTTAGAACTTGCCTTGCCTAACCTCCAGTAAAGACTTTAATAGTCAAGTACCAATTTTCCTTAACCTACTTGACCATTCTCATATATTGTCCAATAACATATTGTCCACAACATATTGTCCAAACATCAAAACTGAAACTCGACTCTACTCGAGCTTAGTCAAATTGGCCAACCTTGACCTGGGGAACGATTGCACCAACAATTTCTCCCTTTTTGATGTTTGACAATATGTTTATGTTAGGCTAACCCATATTAGCCAAACTCTAACTTCATCTCATGCTTGAAGCATGAATGTAGGTTTTTAACTTAAACCCCAAATTTTCTCCCCCTTTGAGACATATCAAAAACTCATCCCCGAGTCAATTTTGTCAAAGGAACGCAATGAAATTCTCATACCTTTTATTGTGTCCTATACTCATCCTTGAGTATATATCGCATGCTCAACCTTGAGCCTATGCTAACCCTTGAGCATATATTGTATGCTCACCCTAGAGCACTCATACATCTACAATGAAGTTTTTCAATCTCATTGTTTCCAATGTTCATCCTTAAGCATTCAAAATAATGAAGGTTCTCAACCTTTCATTGTTTTCTTATCCCAAAAATAAAATAAAATCATGTCGTTAAGGAAGAACTCCCTCTTAAAACATGCACCAAACTTCTATCATTGTACCGACAATGACTTAAAATTCCTAAATCTTTAGGAAATCTAAAATTTGAAGTTTTGAGGATCTAAATTTAACTTTAAAACTAAACCTCCTCCTAAACTCTGAGTTAGTATTCTTTAACCATTACTTTTTTGTTATCATCAAGAAAACTGCTCTTGAATACTTATAAATGTATTTCTTAGGGTTAGGGATGGTTAACACAACTGAACGAGGCTTAATGGACTGAAATCATACTATTTCAACCAAAATCAATATTTTCAATCGATTGGTTTCAGCTACCAATCGATTAAAGCCTTCCTGAATCAATTGAAGTTGGGATTCAATTAATTACAACCACCTTAATTGATCAGCTGATTGATTCAAGGGCTTCTTAATTGATCACTTGATTGATTCCACGAACTTCCGTGCTCGTGGAAATGACCTTTAATCGATTGAGCAATTGAATCACGCCTAGGTGAATCAATTGCTTGATTGATTGACCTTTCTGATTTTTTTAATTTAATTCCTAAATAATTCTATATTTTTCTAAAAAACATGAAATTTTATGTAGGCATTATTTATGTCATATACTATCAGGGAAAAATAATTTTCTATGAAAATAACTCTCATTTTCAAAGATTGACACAAAATTAGAAACTATTAAAAAAAAACTTTAATGTTTTACTCTATTTTATATTTAATTAATCAACAGTGATTCCTATCAAAAGATGGACTTCACCAAGGTTTTCCAAAGTGATTTTGGAATGTTTTTCAAAATAAATTTTCAACCATATTTCTTGGGATAAATTCATATGACTTGTACACTAGCTTTCCTAATGATTGGACTTCTCATAATCTATTGTTAAGATGAAACTTAAACTCAAAAAGATGCACTAAATCAACTCTTTGAATTTTGTTCATCCTCCTGACATCTCACTTGTATCCAATGTGTCTCAAAAACACATACAAGTCAAATCTATAGTTCTTGTAAGATGTACAATAGGTTTTCACTAAAATTAAGGTGTCATGTATATTTAACTAAGCATTTAAACTTTCATCATCCAACCTAGGATGTCAATTGATGTCATTGTCATTAATTATAATGAAATTTAAAATAATGCATGAAAATGATTATAACATACATCAAATGAGTATTTTTCAAAAGAAAAATTACCATGGCTAAATGATGCATGTATGACATGACATATGATATTTTTCATAAACATATGAATGCAAACACAATGATGTCATGACATATGATAGGGTACACAATAATAGAAATTTATCATAGATAAAATACCTAGATTCTCTATCTAAGTGTCACTAACTAATCACTAAATTTAAAAATAAAGTTAAAGTTGCCCTTATCTTCCAAAGAAATTATCAAAATCCCAACTTGACATTTATTTGACTTCTATCCTAATTGTGTCAATTTAATTAGGTTCAAATCTTTAAATTTTGACACATTTTATTTTTTTTAAAGAGTAAACTTTAAACCTTCATGTTCAAGGTGTAGCAATATCTTGAAAATGCCCTAAAGTGTCAACTTCACCAAGGTTGAGTTAACTATCCTTTCAATTATAGTTGACACTGTCTAAACCCATCTAGAGTGTAGAGAACACACTCAAAGGAACCCAAAATATATTGGTGCTCCTTGGGTTCTCTAGGTACTTATTATGGATAACTTCCCTTTATACCTTCCTAATAATCTTCTTAGGCTACTTAGAAGCCTTAGTCACACTAAACTCCTCACGATCAACTCTAGGGATAACTTCCCTTGTGACCTTCTTAGTAACTTTCTTATGCTTCTTAGAAGCCTTAGTCACACTAGTCTTTTCAAGATTACTTTTAGGGATACCTTCCCTTCTTATCTTGACTTGATAGTTGGTGCAATATTCCCTAGGTCAAGGTTGACCTGGTTGATTGAGCTTGAGTTGAGTCAAGCTCGAGTCTTGATGTTTGAGTTTCGATGTTTGACAATACATGGAGACAAGACAAGAAGAGTCAAGTAGGTCAAGGTTGACTGGATACTTGACTGGAAAATTCTAGTGAGTGAAGCTAGGTTAAAGTCCTGGTGAGTGAAGCCAGGCAGTTGGGAAGTCCTGGTGAGTGAAGCCAGGCACAGGAAAACCAGATGGGTTAAGGTTGACCAAACATCTGGTGGGAAGCCCAAGTAGGTTAAAGGGAGTGACCGGATACTTGGCACGGGAAATCCAGATGGATCAAGGTTGATCGGACACCTGGTGGAGATAAGTGTTGGTTGCTACTCGGAAAACCTAGAGGTTCCACTGTACAAAAATTTTGTACAAAGGTCTGAACCTTTTCCTAGCTACCATGTGTTCTTTTAAATTAAATTTTGGATCGCCTGCGGAACTTAACACGTTTGATCCAAAACTTAATCTATTTGTTCTTTTAGGTTTTGACTTGGATCTCCTGCGGAACTTAACACGTTCGACCCAAATCACCTTAAGTTATTAATTCCATTAAATATTAATTTCCATAATTGGTTCCCAGTACTGACGTGGCGAGGCACACGACCTTCTTGGATATGGGAGCAACCACCACCGACTAGACAAAACCTTTTATAGAAATCTAATATTTAATTTCCTAAAATAACTTTAGGTTAACCAAAAAGAACAATCAAATCACAAGGAAAAGAAAAAACAAAAGAACACAACATCGAAAAACATATTCGAAATTCTAGAACGTAAGTCTCTTGTATTTGGTATTATTTCTATAAATAACTAGCATGATGCTGAAAGAAAAATTACTAGTTATACCTTGTAGAAAAACCTCTTGATCTTCTACCGTATTCCTCTTCTAACCTCGGACGTTGTGTGGGCAACGATCTTCCGAGATGAGAAACCACCAACCACCTTCTTCTCCTCCTAGCTAGGTTCGGCCATAAAGAAAGAAGCTTCACCAAGGACGAAGAATAAAACACCAACCAAGCTCCAAGGGATACAAGCTTTCTCTCCTTCTTCTTCTTCTTCTCCAAGTAGTATCCGGCCACCACAAGAACTCCAAGCAAGAGATAGGTTTCGGCCACCACAAAAGAGGAAGAAAGGAAGAGGATGGTCGGCCACAATAATTTTCTTCAAGGATGAAGAATTTCGGCCACCACTAATGCTCCAAGGGATGCTAGAGACGAGACTTGCTTTCTCTCCTTCTTCTCCTTCCTTGATCCGGCCACAAACAAAAGCTCCACCAAGAAGATAGGTTTCGGCCAACAAGAGGAGAAGAGAGAAAGGGAAGGGCCGACCACCACACCAAGGAAAAGAGGGAGGAAAAATAATAGAGGTTGTTACCAAGAAGGCACCCTCACCTCTTCTTTTATATTCCTTGGTCTAGGCAAATTAGGAAATTTAATTACAAAATTTCCTTAATTCTTTTGCCATGTAAAGAAAAATTATTTTAATTAAAACAATTTTCTTCTTTTAAAAACAATGGCTGACCACTTAAAAAAAAACAAAACAAGGAGAGTTTTAATTAATTAAAACTTCCTAATTTGTCTCCAGAAATTTTATAAAAAATTTCTCCAATAATTTTTATCCCTTTTATAATTGGTTTATAAAAAGAAATTTCTATAATTTTAATTTTTCAACATGTGAATAATTTATAAAGAAGAGAAACAAAATATCCTTTCTAATCTACAAATAAGGAAAGAGATTTAATCTCTTTCTTTAATCTTTTGTAGAGACTTATAAAAGAGATATTTTATTTTTTAATCTCTTCAATACATTATATCTTTCACATAAGAAAATTTTAAAATTAAAATTCTTTTTAAATTAAATAGGGCCGGCCACCTAAGCTTGGGTTCAAGCTAGGGCCGGCCACCCATGAACCAATGGTTTGGCCGGCCCTAGCTTGATCCTCAAGCTAGCTTGGTCGACCCCTACTTCATGGGTATGAAGGTGGGTATAGGTGGGTATAGTACTCTATAAATAAGAGGCTACGATAGGGACCGAGAGGAGGAATTGGTTTTGGTCTCCCGATAAAATTAAGCATCCCGTGTTCGCCCCGAACACACAACTTAATTTTATCAATAATAATTCATTCCACTAGAGAACTATTATTGAACTACCGCACCAATCCCAAATTACATTTTTGGGCTCCTTCTTATTATGAGCGTGTTAGTCTCCCTGTGTTTAAGATATCGAATGTCCACTAATTAAGTGAGTTACTGACAACTCATTTAATTAATATCTAAGTCCAAGAGTAGTACCACTCAACCTTATTATCATGTCGGACTAAGTTCACCTGCAGGGTTTAACATGACAATCCTTATGAGCTCCTCTTGAGGACATTATCAACCTAGTATCTCTAGGACACAGTTTCCTTCTATAATCAACAACACACACTATAAGTGATATCATTTCCCAACTTATCGGGCTTATTAATTTATCGAACTAAATCTCACCCATTGATAAATTAAAGAAATAAATATCAAATATATGTGCTTGTTATTATATTAGGATTAAGAGTACACACTTCCATAATAACCGAGGTCTTTGTTTCTTTATAAAGCCAGTATAAAAGAAACGACCTCAAATGGTCCTACTCAATACACTCTAAGTGTACTAGTGTAATTATATAGTTAAGATAAACTAATACCTAATTACACTACGACCTTCCAATGGTTTGTTCCTTTCCATTATGGTCGTGAGTTACTGTTTATAATTTATAAGGTACTGATAACATGATCCTCTGTGTGTGACACCACACACCATGTTATCTACAATATAAATTAATTAAACAACTACATTTATCATAAATGTAGACATTTGACCAATGTGATTCTTATTTCTAGATAAATGTTTATACCAAAAGCTAGGCTTTTAGTATACACTATAACAATAAGTCCAAGTGGGTCAAGGATGACCGGACACTTGGCACGAGGAGAAAAAGTCCAAGTGGGTCAAAGGGATTGACCGGACACTTGGTGAGGGAGTCCTGGCAGGTCAAGGGTGACCGGATGCTAGGCATGATGGAACAACAGGTCTTGGTTGACCGGATGTTGGTTGAGGGGGACTTTGGACTTATTTTTGGGCAAAAACAAGAGCTGGATTGATCAGACGATCGATTGGCTCATGCCCAATCGATCGGTCGATCGATTGGGAGAGTCCCCGCGACAAGCCTCCTCCCAATCGATCAGCGGATCTATTAGGGAGAAGTGTCGCGCGAACAGAAAGCCTCCCAATCGATCAGTGGATCGATTGGGAGGTGTGTGTTCACGCGATAAGCCCTGGATCGATCGGCCGATCGATCCAGGCAATTCCAGAGAGAACAGAGGCGCTCTGGATCGATCGACTGATCGATCCAAAGCCTCCCCGATCGATTGGGAGAAATCCAATCGATCAGGATCCGACCGTTAGCGCTGGATAAAGTCGTTGGCGTGTGATTCCTTCGCTATCGCTCGCACTGTTCACTCCCGATCTACACAGCGATCTTCGAGGGTTCTTCTCCAGAGCTCACCACCAGTTCTTGAAGCTTCTTGGAGCAGCGTTTCCAAGGTCAAGAGGCATCCCAAGAAAGAGGAAGAAGCTAGCTAGGGTTTATTGTACACAATCTTGTAAGCTTTACTTGTATTTGCTTCTTCTTCTCTTCTTGTTTGTTGTGTGAGTTTGTAAAGGCTTCTCCGCCTTCGGTAGTTACCGTAAAGGAGTGTTTTCATAGTGGAGAGTGCTCGTGTGTGTGGATCCTTGGATTAGTCACCTCATCTTGAGGTGGATGCCAAGTAAATCCTTTGTGTTAGCGTTGAGTGTTGTTTCTTTGTATTTTCCGCTGCATATCTTTGAAGAAATAAGCAATGACGAGCACGAGATCGCACCGAGCTATTCACCCCCCTCTAGCTACATAATTGGTCCCAACAAGTGGTATCAGAGCGAGGCCGCTCTTCACCGGAATCATCGCCGGAAGGGGCAAAAAGCTAGAGGGTGAAGAAGTTGAAGCAAATTCATCAAAATCAAAAAATTCAAGAAGCTCAACTTTAAGATGGAATTCCGAGATGGACTCGGATTCGACACGAGGGTGCCTCCACCATTCACAATGATAAGCTTCGATCTTTGGAGATCAAGGATAGAGAATTTCTTGATGGTGGAGATAGAGCAATGGTTTGCTCTAATGGAAGGATTTGAAGCTCCAACAAATTCCAAGGGCAAAGTTCTCAAGAGGAGCAAGTGGAGCCAAGAACAAATCCAAAGACGTGAGGCCAATGACAAAGTGACTAAGCTTTTGGTCAATTTATTGCCAAGCAACATCTTGGAGCAAATTGGAGATTTTGAAGATGTCAAAGAGCTATGGAGCAAATTGGCAAAGATTCATGAGATCCCCTCCACTGTACCAAACCAAGAAAAATCCAAAGAGGGTGACTCATTGGATCAAGATCAAGAGGAAAAGGACTCCGAGGTTGAGAGATGCTCAACTTCCGAAGAAGAAGTCCAAGAAGCTTCATCTTCAAAGGAACTCAATGAAAAGGGTAAAGAGGGAGCATACTCTTTGTTTCACATACAAGATGAAGATAAAGAAGCCTCCACCTCTAGGATTGAGGGGGAGCAACCCTTGGTGACATCGGATAAAGAAGAAGGAGAAGCTTCTACATCCGAGTCAAGTAGAGAAGAAGATGATACATCCTCCAAAAATCAAGAGACATCAAATGGAAGAGCAAGTGTCATCCCTACATGTGAAGGTATAAATATTTCAATTAAAAATAAAAATCATATTATGTGTTTTGAGTGTAGGGAACATGGGCACTACAAGAGCAAGTGCCCCAATTTGGCCAAGAAGAAGGGCCAAGTGGCATTAAAGGGCAAGGAGAAGCTCAAGGAGACTGCCCCCACAACAAAGAGGAACAAGGAGCACATTGTGTGCTTCTTGTGCAACCAAAAGGGACATTATAGGAGCCAATGTCCCAAGGGAAAGAAAGCGGTCAAGGCTCAAGGAGGAAGCATGAGTCAAGGGGGAGCCTCCAAGGTAAAACGAAAGGTATCGTTCATTGAGCCTAGCCCTTTAAATAATGGTAAAAAGCATGCTAGTTCTAATTTATATCATTTTAATGCTATTTACCATAAAAATAGGGAGCATGATAGTATTAAAGAAAAACATGTGGCTCTACACGCTAAAACTACCACACCTAGGTTTAGAAAGGTAGATAAAAATCTAAACAAGGAAACTAAGAATTTTAGTTATAGGTCTAAAAATAAAAATGCTCATGAATTCATTGAAAAACCTAAAGCTAAGGACTTAAGGATGGAAAATCAAGTCTTGATGTCAAGACTTGATAAGTTAGAAAAGACCCTAAAAAGGATGAAAAATATCCTAAAAGGGCAAAATGAGCAAAACCTAGGTTTAGGAGCACAAAGGTCATCCAATGGCCAAAGAGGTTTGGGATACAAATCCAAGGCTAAGAAGGATGTAATTTCTTACCATAGGGTTCCATACAGGTATGGAACCGAGTCTAGGTCTAAGAGTCAAGTCAAAAATACTAGGGAGGTTATCCCTAAGAGTATTTTTGCAACAAATGTGACTAAGACTTCTAAGAAGTCTAAGAAAGTCACAAAGAAGGTCACAAGAAAGGTTATTCCTAGGGTTGACCTAGAAAAGGTGATCAAGGCTTCTAAGAAGCCTAACAAGGTCACTAGGAAGGTATCTAGGGAAGTTATCCCTAGTGAATACCTAGAGCATCCAAGGAGCACCAATAGGTTTTGGGTTCCTAGGAGCATTTTCTCTACCCCATAAATGGGTTAGAGAGTGTCAACTCCGATTAGAATGGTAGTTAACCCAACTTTGATGAAGTTGACACTCGGAGAGCATTTTCAAGGTCATTATTAACCTTTGAAAATGATAAGGGGTATATGTTTACTCTTGGGAAGAGTAAAATGTGTCACATTTTGAGAAATTGGATAATATTCTAGGTGACACAAATAGGGAAAATCAAAAGAACTCCGAACCAAATTGGATTGCTAGTCGATATAGTTTGAGGGATTATGGGTCTTAGAGTCGGAGTCGACGAAGGCTCCGAACCAAGTAACCACTTATGTTTGTGTTCCCTTTCGCATGTCATTTATCTTTTCCGCTACACACTTTGTTTTACAAGCCAAAAAAAAAAGTTTTTAAATCACATGATTCACCCCCTTCTCACGTACATCGGTCCTACACTAATTGTAGAACCAATGCACGTGACAGGGGGTGAATCACGTGATTTAACAACTTTTCTTTACAATTTTGAAATCAAGTACGCATTGGAAAAGACAAATAAGGAGGAAAAAAAACATGACATGCCGATTTTATTGGAACCCCAAGGTTGCTTTGATGTGATCAATCAAATTAGATTAGGTCCTGTGATATTTTAACCTTATGTCTAAGTGTGCAGGAGCTTAGGAACACAAGAAGTCGAGCAAAAGACGCAGCTAGCGAGAAGAACGGTACAGGAGAGAGCCGATGTGCTCAGTGCGTCTGAGAGACGAGGTGTTGCGGAAGAGTACACGGGCAGACGAGAAGAAAGCGCGCGGCGTTTTCGAGGGACGAGAAGTCGGAGCGGAAGGTTGCTCGAGAATGCCAATATTGGGTTCTGGTGAGTCTTATTTCAGTTGGTCGAAATCACCCAAGCGAGTGGAACCGGAGCAGAAGATCCGGACCGAGGCGAACTGAACCGGAGCAGAAGGCCCAATCCAAAAAAGTTAATAGGGTTGACTTTGAGGTCCGGGAGCCCGGATCCATTCCGAGCGCCTGGAACCCTTCCGGACGCCCGAAATGTGACTTTGACCGGATCGCGTTTGACCGTGATCCGTTACGAAGGGGATAAAATTTTATCCCCCTCCAGGCACCTAGAACCCTTCCAGGCACCCCGACCAAGACTATAAATACATCCTTGGTCCAGAAGCTTTTCAATAAACAAGCAATTAGCATTACAACACTTGTGAGCTCTTCTTTTAGTTTAAGCTTCTCATTTCTGCGCTTTCACTGCTGTAAGAGGCTTCTCTACCTGAAGGAGATACTTAGTGCGATCCATTCCTTGGATTAACAACCTCCCTGGTTATAACCAAGTCAAATCCGTGAGCCTCGTCTTTTTAGTTTTTTTCTTTATTTAATTTACTTAAGTGTTCTTTTAAAAGTCCGAGAAGGGTATTTGTTTTTATATTGTGCAGGGTTATTCAACCTTCTGATAGCCGGCTACTATGGTCCCCAATAGATTTATTTAGTACTGAGTCTTCGACGACTACTACTCCAACACTCAGGTCCCTTGGACCTATTGATGGTAATCCACTAAATTCTCTATCGGTAAACTCTCGGTAGAGTAATCGAATACAAAAAAGAAGAAAAGGATAACAACCTTTCACTTTTATTTAGCAAGTTTATAAAATAAATAATATTAAATGTGTTTCCAACACGAAAGATGGAGAGTCGATTGCGGTCATGTGTTGGTGTCGATCTGCCAGTAATGGTAAGATGTAGTGGACGAGTAGCGTTGCAGAAGAGCAATTTGCACGTGATCGGAGCAGCAAAAGGATCGTAATTGCTTGTTTTTGAGTGTGTCCAATCTGCTAGTTGAACAAGCCTTTTAAAAAGTGTTGAGGGCACCTCTAAACCTATCCGAGATGCCTCTTGGTAATACCCCGGGGTAGTTTTGATGTAGTCAACCAAGTTTAGTTAGGTCTTGTTATATTTTGATCCTTGTGTCTAAGTGTGTAGGAGGCTAGGAACACAAAAAGTCGAGCGGAAGACGCAGCTAGTGAGAAGGATGGCATGGGAAGAGAGTTGATGGGCTCAGTACATCCAAAGAACGAGATGCTGCAGAAGAGTACACCAATGGATGAGTAGGATGCACATGGCGGTCCAAGGGACTAGCAGCCGGGGAGGAAGGATGCTCGAGGAGAAGGTCGAAAAATGGGTACGGGTGAGCCCTATTCCGGTTGGTCGAAATCACCCAAGCGAGAAGAGCAGCAAAAGAGTCAAAGTAGAAGCATGGAGCTCGGAAGCAAATGTCGAAGGCGCCTTCAATGGTATTGAAGGCGCCCTCGTTCCTTTCTGGTAGAAGGCGCCTTCAATCTATTGAGGGTGCTCTCACGCCTTTCTGGTGGAAGGCGTCTTTAATCTATTGAAGGCGCCTTCGAGCTTTCATGGAAGGCACCTTCAATCACTTGAAGGCGCCTTAGGATGGGCAAAAATTGGCCATTGGCGAGGATAAAATTTTATCCTCACTTGTCTCGCTCGAGGTGCCTTCTAGCTTGTTGGAGGTACCTTCTAGCCTGGGATAAAATTTTCCAAGGGCTATAAAAAGACCCCTAGAGCTAGGAAATATACATCAACTCTTGTATTCATTTCCTAGCAACTTCCTGAGCATTCAATGAGTGTAAGAGGCTTCTCCGCCTTCATCGAAGGAGACTTTTAGTGCTTTTCATTTGTCTTGGATTAACAACCACCTAGGTTGTAACCAAGTAAATTTCTTTGCCTCTTCTTTCATTTTGTAGTTGTTTAATTTACTTGTTATAATTATACTATTGCCACTAATTTGAGTTGAAAGTCGGGAAAGATTCATTTTTTTTAATAGGTAATTCACCCCCCGTCTTGTCGGTCCACCTGGACCAACAAGTGGTATAAGAGCAAGGTCATTTTAGAAAGGACTAGTCACCACTGAAGCAACGAGACAATGGCCAGTGTAAGCATTCATCCACCAAAGTTCGAGAGAGACTTCGCACAATGGAAACGCCGAATGGAAGTATTTTTTTTAAATGGACTTTGAGATCCTATTAATTATGAAATATAGTTTTGTAGCCCCCAACAACCAACATGGAGCTGGAAAGGAAGTGTTTATGGAAGAAGAAAGAATAAGTTGACTTCGTGGCGAATGGTAAAGCAGAGTTCCATCTACTGAGCGTCCTTCCGCCCCAGGAGGTCAATCAAATCGGCAACTACGAATCTGCCAAAGAGATCTAGGAGAAATTCCTAGAACTCTACGAAGGTATTTTGGAAGCAAAGTTAGTAAGGTGAGACATCCTCCGAGCCCAGCTAACAAACCTGCGGATGAACCATGGAGAAAAGGTAGCGCAACTCTAAGCACTGATCAAAGAACTCATCACTCAGCTCAACAATCTTAGAGAATTGGTAATGAACCGAGATTCAATCCAGTACACGCTCAGCGCCTTCCCGAGAACTCCAGGATGGTCATCCTTAGTAGATGCATACTACATCTCTAAGGACTTCGAGGTAAGTACACTAGAGAATTTGTTTTCTACTTTTGAACTTTATGAAACTCGATGTGTAGATCCTAAAGAAATCGAAAAGTCGAATAACAATCTTGCCTTGAAAGCCAAGAAGGAAGATCCAGACTCTGAAGTATCAATCAATGAAGACGAAGTAGCCCTAATGGTAAGAAAATTCAATAAATTTATTAAATCTAATAAATTTAATAAGGTGCAAGCAAAGAAACAAACAAGGAGAAAAAGGAAGGTCCTGTTGGGGTTCAATCAAAGTCTCATATTAGAAAGATTTGGTAAAAATCATGAGTTTAAAAGGATGCAGGATATCTCCATTGGCATGAGACCTTTTATGGAGAGCCCAAGAACAAAGCCATGAGGGCCTAGACCTAAAGTGGATAATATCATGTCATTGTGGAGATATGTGGACATCCTTTAGTCACAATAAATGGTATCAGAGCCATGGTCCAAACCAGATGCCTTGTGGGGGTGACCTTGAACTAGGGCTGCAAACGAATCGAGTCGGCTCACGAGCTTTTTGAGTCGGCTCGAAAAATATTCGATGCGCATTCGAATTTATCAAATTCGAATCGAACTCGAACATGTTCGAACTTTTTTTCGAGCCGAACTTGAGCCCAAATTATATTGTTTGAGCTGCTCGCAAGCCTTAATATTTATTAATATAAGTTAAATATATATTAAATAAATAAATTTCAAGCCTTTCGAACTTATTTTCGAGCAATAATTCGAATAGTTCATGAACATGTTCGAATATTTCGAGCTGAACTCGAACCCGAGCCCTAATTCAAACCGAATTCGAACCAAACATTTTAAAATTTTCAAGCTTCGAATCGAACTCGAACTCGAATATATCTATTTTGAGATGAATTCAAGCCTTAAGTTTTTTGCATATTCGACTCGATTTAATTCATTTACACCCCTACCTTAAACGAAGTTGAGGGTAGGCCCAGAGCTAGTCATGAGTGACCGAATGCTCGTGGAGAGGCCCAGAGCATGTCAAGGTGATCGGATGTTTGTCGGGGGCTCAGAGCAGGTCAGAATGACTGGATACTTATAGGGGGCGAGTAGGTCAGGGTGACTGGATGCTCACGGGGAGTCCCGAAACAGGTCAAGGTGTCCGGATACTCACGGGGAGGTCTGGAGCAGGTCAGGGTGATTGGATACTTGCGGGGAGGTGAGTAGGTCAGGGTGACGGGATGCTCGTAGGGAGGCCCAGAGTAGGTCAAGAGTGACTGGATGCGGATGCTCACAGGGAGGCTCAAAGCAGGTCAAGGTGATTGGATGCTCGCGGGGAGGCCCAGACCATGAGAGTAATTGTGGTCCTTCGTTTGAGGGGAGGATTGTTGGGGTTCAATCAAAGTCACATATATATTGAAAAGATTTGGTAAAGATAATGGGTTTAAAAGGATGTAGGATATCTCCATTGACATTAGGGCTTTTGGGGAGAGCCTAAGAACAAAGCCATGAGGGCCTAGGCCCAAAGTGGATAATATCATGTCATTGTGGAGATATGTGGACATCCTTCAGTCACAACAGGTCCGGTGTTACAACTACCAAGGAGAAGGGCACATAAAAGATGACTGCCCATAACTAAAGAAAAAGGAGAAGGACAACGACAAAAGATCAACGAAATCTAAGCTCAATTCAGCAACGTGGAACGAAACGACATCATCAGAATATGAAGTTGAAGCCTATGTCGGACTATCCCTAATAACAAACCATCAAAAGGAAGATGAAAGCAGCTCAGAAATGAGCATTGATGAAGAGAAAGGATCATCAGAGGAAAGCTGCAATGAAAGGGGAGCATCAGAATACGAGATAAGTCAGCTACGTGCCTTATCTCCTGAAAAGTCATTTCAATTTATTAAGATTATTTCCAAGGACTTAGTAAAATTAGAAAAAAAAAAATATAAACTTGAAAAGACAATTAGCCAATGCATGCCTCTTAGATTTGTTTGATAATTTAAAATTAGAAAATGATAAATTGAAAATACAAATCGAAAGTTTGAAAAATAAACATGCATGTTTGAAACTAAATAACTTTCAAAAACCAAAATTTAGAAAGTATGGTAAGCTAAATTAGTACATTAGAAAATACTAGGGACAAATTAGAAAAATCCCTAGAAGTTACGTACCTCCCAAATCTTTAGTAAATCCAGTAGGTAGGAACCTATGCTAGGTTCCAAGATCATACTTAGATTAAAGTGTTATTATTTAATTCTTTTAAAAACCTAGAAGTCTAAGAAAGAAAAATAAATATTTATTTTCTTTAAAAGGTTTTGTCTAGAAGTGGTTATTGTTCCAATATCCAAGAAGGCCTAGTGTCTTGCCACAGTCTGTAAGCCAATTATTAAAATTAATGTTTAATTGACTAATTGTTAAGACGGTTAACTGTTATAAAAATTTTCCACAAATAAATTTTTTTGGTTAAGTGTTTGTGTCAAAATTAGCCTACTGGTAATGTTTATAATATACCCCTAGAAATTTGTTTAAATTTTAACACTTTATTATATTTTCCTAAATTTTTTTGATGTGATCAAAGAGGATTAAGGAAGAGTTAGGATTTTTATCCTTATATTTATTTTGATTTTGCAACTAACTTGTTTAAATTCATTGCTTTACTATCATTGCATAATTCTAGTTGTTATACCTTCATCATGTTATTATGTTTTATTATTTAACCCTAGCTTGAACTTGGGTTGATATACATCAAAAAGAGGGAGATTGTTAGTACCCGGGATAGTGTTGATGTAATCAACCAAGTTTAGTTAGGTCCTGTTGTATTTTGATCCTTGTGTATAAGTGTATAAGAGCTTAGGAACACAAGAAGTAGAGCGGAAGACGCAGCTAGCGAGAAGGATGGAACGGGAAGGGAGTTGACGGGCTCAGTGCATCCGAAGGATGAGATGTTTACGAAGAGTACACCGACAGACGAGAAGGATGCACGCAACGGTCCAAGGGGCGAGAAGCCGGGGAGGAAGGTTGCTCAAGGAGAAGATTAGAAAATGGGTTCAAGTGAGCTCGTTGGTCGAAATCACCCAAGCGAGCGGAGCAGCGGAAGAGCCAAAGTAGAAGCATGGAGCTAGGAAGCAGCTGCTGAAGGCGCCCTCGCGCCTTTCTGGCGGAAGGCGCCTTCAATAGATTGAAGGTGCCTTCGAGCGTTCATGGAAGGCGCCTTAGACTGGGCAAAAATTGGTTGTTGGCGAGGATAAAATTTTATCCTCCTTGCCCCGCTAGAGGCGTCTTCTAGCTTGTTGGAGGAATTTTCCAGCACCGGATAGAATTTTTCAGGTGCTAAGATAGGAAATAGACATCAACTCTTGTATTCATTTCCTAGCAGCTGTCTGAGCATTCAATAAGTGTAAGAGGCTTCTTTGCCTTTATCGAATGAGACTTTTAGTGCTTTTCATTTGTCTTGGATTAACAACCACCTAGGTTGTAATCAAGTAAATTTATTTATCTCTTCTTTCATTTTGTAGTTGTTTAATTTACTTGTTATAATCATACTGTTGCTACTAATCTGAGTTGAGAGTCGGGAAATGTTCATTTTTTTTTAACAGGCAATTCACCCTCCTCTTGCCAGCCCACCAAGACCAACACCTCCAACCTCAAATATGATGATGCACTCATCAGCCTCTATAAGCTCTAATGTCTATAGTTTCTATCCACGTGAGGGCTCCTCCAAGCGCTTCGAGGCACCTCCAAACGCTGCTCTAAGGCACCTCTGCGAACTTCCGAGGCACCTCCCCACAGTGAAACTTTATCCTTAAACTCTATCTCTCCGAGGGCGCCTCCAACCTATCTAGGGAGCCTTCCATGCAACTCCAAGGTACCTCCAGTCACCTCCGAGGCACCTCGAGCATTGTTCACCAGAGATGATTTTTGTAAACTAACTCTTGTAAGACATATTAGTCTAAATAACAACAAATAACCTGCAAAATAGAGTTAACACAACAAGATAAAATTATTAATTAGATCCTATCTTACCAAGACTAGTATCTAGTCATGATCTTAGCCTAGACTTCCAAAATGGATCTAAGTTGGATCAACTCTTATAGCCCTACTAGCTTGTTCTCATTGATCTCTCTCCTCCTGTGCTTACCTCCACTTACCTATCAAACATCTGGTCCTCCAGACCTGTTGAAGTTTTTCTGGTCCTGCTTATGTCTGATCTACTAAGACTTACCTGTAATACTAAGTTAGCACAATATATATAAAATAGTAAAATAAAATAATGTTAGCAATATTAAGAATTTGTTGGTCCGGCCGATCACGCACGGTCGATAGTAAACCAATCAATCACACATGCTTAGAGATACGTCTCTAAGACTTCTCATTACCTAGGGTTACCTCCCCTTAGGGTTTCTTAGCTTCACTCACTAGTACTTTCATTGTCTGATTTCACTCACCAGGATTTTTGTCACCTAGCTTCACTCACTAGATCCTAACTTCACTTATTAGGACTTCCATTGGCTGACGTCACTTACTAGGACTTCCACTACCTAACTTTACTCACTATGGTCTAGCTTCACTTACTAGGGCCTAGCTTCACTTACTAGGACTTTCATTGTCTCACTTCACTCATTAGGACTTTCACCACCTACCTTCACTCATTAGGGTCTAGCTTCAGTCACTAAGACTTCCATTGCCTATTTTCACTCACCAGGACTTTCACCACCTAGATTCACTCACTAGTACCTAACTTTACTCATAAGGACTTCCCCATGCCTAACTTCCAACTAGGATTAGTTACTTAGTAGACTTCTCACCTGCCTAACCTTCGATTAGAACTTACCCTTGCTAGTCTTCTAGTCCTGACTAGACTTCACTCTTCTAAATATTAAGTCCTATTTTAGATTAATCCTTAGTCAACTTAACCCAACATTGGTATATTGTCAAACATCGAAACCCTAGAGGTTGATTACAACAACAGTAACTAGATGTTAGGAAATGATGAAAAGTCTACTGAGTGACTAGTCTTAACTAGAGGTTAGGCAAGAGAAGTCTAACGGGAAGGTTAGCAAGAGGAAGATCTAAGTAAGTCAAGGAGGACTAGATACTTGGTGAGAAAGTCTAAGTGGGTCAAAGGTTGATTGAATACTTGGTGATCGAAAGTCCAATGAAAAGTTAACAATAAAAAGTCCAAGTGGGTCAAAGAAGACTGGACACTTGGTGAAGAAGCTCTAGTAGGCCAAGATTGACCGAATACTAGACAAGCGGAAGTCCCAACGAGTCACAAATGACTTAGGGTTGGGCAAAGGAACCTTAAACTCGAGTTCAGAGTTTAGAGTTGGGTAATCGATTAGCTCAAGGCTAATCAAATATGTTAATCGATTGGGAGCATTTTTCGCAAGAGCATAGTGAGAATTGGAGGCAATCAATTGCAGTGTTTTCGTGAAGAGAACAAAAAGGTGTTGACTCGATGAAGCCAATCAATTTAGTATCTCTAATAGATTGACCCAATCACCCCTTCATCTGTGTCCTAATAATGTTAGTTAGAGAAAAGTGGAAAGTTGTAATAGATGAAGAAATAAAGTCTATGAAAAAGAATCAAGCCTGAGAATTAATCGATCTTACTCTAGGACAAAATGTTATTGAGAATAAATGAATTCTCAAAATTCAAAGAAAAGTAGATGGATCGATTAATCAATATAAAGTTTGCCTAGTTGTGAATGGATATACCAACTAAAGTATGTTTTCTTTTGAAAATTACTCATTTTGATGTATGTTATAAAATCATCAGGCATTAGTTTTAAATTCCTTATAATTAAGGACAACGACATTTACTAACAAGTGGCATCTTAGGTGGATGGTCATAAATTAAAATGCCTAAATAGATATGCATGATCCCTAGTTTAGTGCAAAACCAAAATTCACATCTCACAAAGACTATAAGGTGACGTGTATGTGTTTTAGTGCACATTAGATACAAGTGAGATGTTAAGATGATGAACAAAACTCAAGATATTAATTTAGTGCATCTTATTGAGTTTTGATTTCATTAAAACACATAGTTATGTGTACTCCAATCGTTGGAAAAGCTAATGTACAAGTCATGTGCATTGAGCCCAAAGAATATGATTAGAAATTCGTTTTGAAAATCATTTTAAATATACTTTGGAAAACCTTGGTGAAAGCTATCTTTTGATAGTAACCATCATTGAAAAGTTAGACACAAAAATTGGAAGAAACATTGAAGTTTTTAAAAGGTTTCAATTTTGTGTCAATCTTTGAAAATAAGGTGTATTTTTTAAAAAACTATTTTTTTTCATGATAGTATATGACCTAAATAATGTCTACAAGAATTTTCATGATTTTTAAAATTTTATATAATTTTTAGGGCATTTCTGAATTTCGACTGAAATTCTCCTTCCGGAAATCAGAGCTTCAATGATCACCAAATGAGCATCGGATACAATGAAGGGTATGAGACCCTCATTGTTGGAATGATGGATGCTCTAAGATGAGCATTGTGAAGTGGTTAATGCTCAAGGGTGAGCATTGAAGACAATGAAGGGTATGAGACCTTCATTGTGGTGTTGTGAACAACGAGTGAAGTTGTGAACCACGTATGAGTAACTCTTCAGAGGAAGAGTTTTTGATGTGTACCAAAGGGGGAGAATGTAGGGTTTAAGTTAGGCCTTCATTACCTAAAAGGGGAGTTTGCCCTATAGAAAAGGGAGAAAATGAAGAAAACCATCATTCATACTTTGGCATGGAGAAGAAGTTGAGGCTATGAGATTAGCCTAACTTAAAGGTATCGTTAAACATCAAAAAGGGGGAGATTATTGGTGCAATATCCCCTGGATCAGGTTGATTAGGTTGACTAAGCTTGAGTTGGCTCAAGCTTGAGTCTTGATGTTTGGGTTTCGATATTTAACAATATGTGGAGATTGCAGGTGTAATCGTTCGATTGGGCAGATTGTTGGTGCAATTCCGCTCTGGTCAAGGTTTGACTAGTTTGATGTAAAGAAGAGTCAAGTAGGTCAAGGTTAACCGGATACTTGACTAGGAAAATCCTAATTGGAGGTTAGGCAAAGGCAAGTCCTGGTGAGTGAAGCCAGGCAGTTGGAAAGTCCCGGTGAGTGATGCTGGGCAGTAGGAAAATCCTGGTGAGTGAAGTCAAGTAAAAATTCTAGTAAGTGAAGTTAGGTGAAAGTCCTCGTAAGTGAAGCTAAGCCAAGTAGTTGAAAATTCTAGTAAGTGAAGCTACGTGAAAATCCTGATGAGTGAAGTCAGACAGATGGAAAGTCCTAGTGAGTGAAGTTAAGTAGATGGAAAGACCTGATGAGTGAAGCCAGGAACGTGAAAATCCAGGTGGGTCAAGGTTGACCGGACACCTAGTGTTGGGAAGTCCAAGTAGGTCAAAGGAGTGACGGGATACTTGGCACAAGGAAATCCAGATGGGTCAAGAGTGATCGGACATCTGATGGAAGGTAATTCCAAGTGGATTAAGGTTGACCGGACACTTGGCACGAGAAGAAAATGTTGAAGTGTATACTGAAAGCCTAAGCTTTGTAAACATTCATTATGAATAAAGAATCACATTTAGTCAAATTGTCTACATTTAGTTGTAGTTGTTCTATTAATTTATATTGTAGATAACATAGTATGTGGTGTCACATGCAGAAGATAATGTTATCAGTACCTTATAAATTATAAACAGTAGCTCACGACCAAAATGGAAAGGAACAAACCATTAGAAGGTCGTAGTGTAATTAGGTATGAGTTTATCTTGACTATATAATTACATTAGTACACTCAGAGTGTATTGAGTAGGACCATTTGAGGTCGTTTCTTTTATACTGACTTTATAAAGGAACAAAGACCTCAGTTATTATGGAAGTGTGTGCTCTTAATCCTAATATAATAACAAGCACATATATTTGATATTTATTTCTTTAATTTATCAATGGGTGAGATTTAGTTCGATGAATCAATAAACCCGATAAGTTGGGAAATGGTATCACTTATAGTGTGTGTTGTTGATTATAGAAGGAAACTGTGTCCTAGAGATACTAGGTTGATAATGTCCTCAAGAGGAGCTCATAAGGATTGTCATGTTAAACCCTGCAGGTGGACTTAGTCTGACATGATGATAAGGTTGAGTGGTACTACTCTTGGACTAAGATATTAATTAAATGAGTTGTCAGTAACTCACTTAATTAGTGGACATTCGATATCTTAAACACGGGGAGACTAACACACTCATAATAAGAAGGAGCCCAAAAATGTAATTTGGGATTGGTGCGGTAGTTCAATAATAGTTCTCTAGTGGAATGAATTATTATTGATAAAATTAAGTTGTGTGTTCGGGGCGAACACGGGATGCTTAATTTTATCGGGAGACCAAAACCAATTCTTCCTCTCGGTCTCTATCGTAGCATCTTATTTATAGAGTACTATACCCACCTATACCCACCTTCTATACCCACCAATAGGGGGCCGGCCAAGCTAGCTTGGGAACCAAGCTAGGGCCGGCCTAGGTATAAATTGGGGTGGTCGGCCCTAGCTTGAACCCAAGCTAGTGGGGGCCGGCCAAATTAAATTAAAAAAGAATTTTAATTTTAATTTTTATTATGTGGAAAAAATAATTTATTAAAGAGAATTAAAATTAAAATATCTCTCTTGTAAAAGATCTATAAAAGATTAAAGAAAGAGATTAGATCTCTTTCCTTATTTGTAGATTGGTGAAATATTTTATTTTCTCTTTAAAATTATCCACATGTTGATAAAATTAAAATTATAGAAATTTCTTTTTATCAACCATGAAGAGATTTTTAAAGAGAAATTTTAATTTTAAAATTTCCGGAAACAAATTAGGAAGTTTTAATTGTTGATTAAAACTTGTCTAATTTATCTCTTTTAATGTGGCCGGCCATTAGAGATTAAATGGGAAATTTTATTTTATTTTTCTCAATTAAATCATGTCAAGGGAATTAAGGAAATTTTATTGTAATTAAATTTCCTAATTTGCCTAGGTCAAGGAATATAAAAGAAGGGGTGAGGGTGCCTTCATGAGAAACAACCTCTATTATTTCTCTCCCTCTTTTATTCCTTGGAGTGGCCGACCATCCTCTTCCTCTCTCCCTCTTTGTGGTGGCCGAAACTCTCAAAGGCTTGGAGCTCTTGTGGCGGTCGGATACTACTTGGAGAAGAAGGAGAAGAAGAAGAAGAGAAAGCTAGCATCTCTTGGAGCTTGGTTGGTGTTTTGTTCTTCATCCTTGGTTAAGCTTTTTGTGGCCGAACCTAGCTAGGAGGAGAAGAAGGTGGTTGGTGGTTTCTCATCTCGGAAGATCGTTGCCTACACAACGTCCGAGGTTAGAAGAGGAATACGGTAGAAGATCAAGAGGTCTTTCTAAAAGGTATAACTAGTAATTTTTCTTTCCGCATCATACTAGTTATTTTTGGAAATAATACTAAATACAAGAGGCTTACGATTCTAGAATTTCGAATATGTTTTTCGATGTTGTGTTCTTTTGTTTTTTCTTTTCCTTGTGATTTGATTGTTCTTTTCGGTTAACCTAAAGTTATTTTAGGAAATTAAATATTAGCTTTCTATAAAAGGTTTTGTCTAGTCGGTGGTGGTTGCTCCCATATCCAAGAAGGCCATGTGCCTCGCCACGTCAGTACTGGGAACCGATTATGGAAATTAATATTTAATGGAATTAATAACTTAAGGTGATTTGGGTCGAACGTGTTAAGTTCCGCAGGAGATCCAAGTCAAAACCTAAAAGAACAAATAAATTAAGTTTTGGATCAAACGTGTTAAGTTCCGCAGGCGATCCAAATTTTAATTTAAAAGAACACATGGTAGCTAGGAAAAGGTTCAGACCTTTGTACAAAATTTTTGTACAGTGGAACCTCTAGGCTTTCCGAGTAGCAACCAACAGAAAAGTCTAAGTGGGTCAAAGGATTGACTGGACACTTGGTGAAGAAGTCCTAGCAGGTCAAGGTTGATTGGATGCTAGGCATGAGGAGTTCCAACAGGTCACGGTTGACCAGATGTTGAATTTGGGAACCTTTTAGCTTGAGTTAAGCAAGTCAGGGGTAGTCAATCGATCAACCAATCAATTGGACTGAAGCCCAATCGATCAACCGATCGATTGGGAGAGTGCAGCGATAAACAGTAGCTCAATCGATCAGCCAATCGATTGGGAGTCTGGATCGTGAGCACAGAAGCCTCCCCAATCGATCAGCTGATTGATTGGGCACCGCCAATCGATTAAGCGATCGATTGGAGCTGGATTTCTCGCGTGGACGCGAGAAATCTGAATCGATCTGTCGATCGATTCAGGCTTTTCCAGTGAGAGCATAGAGGCGCTTTGAATCGATCGATTCAAGTCTTTCCAATTGATTGATAAATCAATTGGGATATGACCGTTGTACGGGTAGCGAGTGATGGACGATTGTGATTGCATGGATGTGACGTGGCAATCGAGTGGGAGTAAGCTCAATCGATTGGGAGCCCTAGAAGCGTTAAGTATAAAGTCGTGGCGAGCTATCTTCTCCGTAGAGTTTTTCCGCTCAAGCCTTCTTCAAGCATGTGATCTTTTCCGACACTCTCCGCCAATTCTTGGAAGCTCTTGGGGACAAGTGTTGTTGCACTTCCAATGTTCAAAGGTGATCTACATTAACAAGGTCAAGCAAGAAGAGGTTTTTACTTTGCATTCTTGTATTTTCTTCTTGCGTGTGTTGTATCTTGTTGTGTGAGTGTTGTATGAGCCTTCGATAGTAATCGAGAAGGAGTATTTTTCATAATGAAGAGTATGTCGTGTGTAGATCATTGGATTAATAACCTTTTCTTGAGGTGAATGCCAAGTAAATCCTTGTGTTAGCGTTGTAAGTGTTGCTTCAAGTTCTATCTGCTGTAAATCATCATCACGAAGCAAGCAAATGAAGCGTGTCGAGCTATTCACCCCCCTCTAGCTACAAATCGACCCTAACAACTAACAAGTTTTGCAGAGTTAGACTTAGCCTTGATCAGTCGACTGAACGGTTGAATCAGTCGACTGAACGGCTGAATCATTCGACCGAATCCTAGTACAGAAGGATCAGATTTCCAGAGATCAGACCGGGTTCGATCGAGGAATCGGTCAACCAAACCTCAGGATCGGTCGACCGAACCGAGGATAGATAGAGACTCAGTCGAGCCAGGTTGATCGGATCAGATAAGGTGAAGATCATCAACTGATCGATCGATCGAACGACGGGATCGGTTGATCTAACGAAGGCTCATCCAGAGAGACTGCATCTGGACGGAAGGTTGGGTGGATTTGGCAAGTTCGGTTGACCGAACTTGGGGATCAGTTGATCGATCCAAGTTGAGTCAAACTTGATTCCAAGATCAAAGGATCTGGATTAGGTTTGAAGAGGCTATAAAAAAGGGTCTCAGCCAGCTACTTCGAACATCATCATTCACAACGATCTTCTAAGCTGCGTGCTACGATGAAACGACTCAACAACGCTCAACAGCTATCCCGACAATCAACGAACCAATTCCTAATCATTTATTGCTGGTATAATATGTTTTTAAGTTCGGTACTTGTACTTATATATTTGTAAAGATTTTCATATCTATAGTGATTGCCTAATGTAAGCGATCAAAGATCACTGGCCTTGGAGTAGGAGTCGTCACAGGCTCCGAACAAACTAAAAGAAACCTATTAGCGATTGTGTTTGTTTCTTTTCTTTACTCCGTTGCGTTATTATGAGTTTTCCTAAACGAACGAATTAGCCATGAGTGCTATTCACCCCCCCTCTAGCACGTCATCGATCCTACATTTGTTTCCAAGAATCTAATATAAGTCTGAAGGGTTACACAGATATAAATTGGGCAAATGACCTTGATGATAGAAAATTCATATTTGGCTATACTTTCTTGCTAAATGACGGTCTCATCTCATGGAACAATAAGAAACAAGCTCGTATAGCGTTATCGATAATAGAACCTGAGTATGTGGCTTGCTCAACTGTTGCGCAATAAGCTATCAGGTTAAGAAGGTTCCTGAAGCATCTGAAGATTGTTGAGGATAGTGAGAGTCATATTATATTGTACTATGACAATTCAGCTGCTATAGCATTTTCTAAGGATCTCAAATATCACAACAAGAGCAAGCATATAACTATTAAGTATTATTTTATAAGAGATATTATTGATAAGAAAAATATAATTTTTTAGTATATCTCTACATGTGTTATGCTTGTAGATCATTTTCCTAAGTCATTGATTAAAGAGTCATTTTAAGAATACATGAAGTCTTTGAGACTCTATAGAATGTAACATATTGTAAAGATAATCAGATATGTGAAATATCATGATATATTCAGTGTATATGTCATTGTTATATTTGGATAAAATCTCGGTGAGTATGTTGGCGGATTGAGATTGGTTCACTCATATAGACAATTATCTCTATTTGTTAAGTATAAATAGAGGTAAGAGCAATACTTATGAGGCATCTAATAAAGCTGTGAATGGAAATATACCTATATGTTGATGTCGTATTAATAGTTGTATCAAGATGAAATCATTTATGATTTGATAATGATTGAAGTAAATACAATTATTATTTATTGAATATGCTAGACACTAGATTTGAATTCATGAGTTAAATTGAGGATTAGATATTGGGAATGTTTAGATCAAAATCAATATGATGTTAAAATTAAGATAAATATACACTCTTTATTAGTAAAGAGAAAAATATCGTAGCATATAATTCATGCCTCATATGTTATAGTGACAATAAGGATAATAGAAGAATGAATATTTGCTTCTCTACTATGTGAGATCTTGAGATTATAAGATAATTTTGATTTTACACCGAGTGATTATTTAGCTGTCTACTTGAAGTTTTAATCAGAGTCTGCTACTTTAACATATATCTTATTAATTCTGGATGATTCAGTTTATAAAATATAACTAAGAAAGTGACTGATCAAAATGAATGCATTATAACTAAAAAGGAAAATTAAAATATATTTACATTTATGACACTTATTCACTAGTTAACCAATTATATATATATATATATATATATATATATATATATATATATATATATACACTTATTTAAGTTGTCTACGTATCCCCTATAATTTTATAAGAATATCTTGAATTACCATTAGTAAAAATAGTTTTTAAAAAATAAAAGCTCTCCTCCTCTCCCCTTAGTTTAACGATCAGAATTATTTTTACTCATTCTCTCTAAATTTTAAATCACAGTAATATAAACAAACTATTACATATTTGAAAAAAAAAATTGTATTATACCGAACCAAACAATGAAACTTTAAAATAATCAAATCATGTACATCCCAATCGATGGATAGATTTATGAATTGATTACTTTAGTATATCAATTGATTAAGAATTATTTTGTGAGCTTACATCTAAATCCTAAAAATTTGATTCATGCTAAAAAAAGTACTATTCTGAAGATATTAAGTCAAATTGATATTTGAGAGCATGAATATTATTAGAAAAACTAAACAAACATATATCATAGAATCGTTTGGGAATAGTAAGTGTCGTTCCCAAAGGATATCCACATATCTCCACAATGACATGATATTGTCCACTTTAGGCTTAGGCCCTCATGGATTTGCTCTTGGGCTCTCCCCAAAAGGTCTCATGTCAATAGAAATATCCTACATCCTTTTAACCCCATGATCTTTATCAAATTTTTTCAATGTGGGACTTTGATTGAACCCCAATAATTCTCTCCTTAAACAAATGACCACAATTACTCTCATGGTCCGGGCCTCTCCGCAAGATCTGGTCACCCTGACCTGCTCTCGGCCTCCCCGCAAGCATCCGCACCCGGTCACCTTGAGCTACTCTGGGCCTTCCCGCGAGCATTCGGTCACCTTGACTTGCTTCGGGCCTCCCCGCGAGCATCTGATCACCCTAACCTGCTCCAGACCTCCCCGCAAGTATTTAGTCATCCTGACCTACTTCGGGCCTCCCCGTAAGTATCCAATCACCTTAACCTGCTTCGGGGCCTTCCCATGAGCATTTAGTCACTTTGACCTGCTCTGAGCCTCCTCGCAAGCATCCGATCATCCTGACCTACTCCAGGCCTCCCCACGAGCATTCAGTCACCTTGACCTGCCTCGGGCCTCCCTGTGAGCATCTGATCACCCTGACCTACTCGTCTCCCCGTAAGTATTCGATCACCCTAACCTGCTCCGGGCCTCCCCATAAGCATCCAGTCATCCTGACCTGCTCCGAGTCTCTCCGTGAGTATCCGGTCACCCTGACTTACTTCGGGGCCTTTTCCATAAGCATCTAGTCATCCTGACCTGCTCCAGGTCTCCCTGCAAGCATCCGGTCAACCTGACTTACCCCGGGCCTACCCTTAATTTCGTTCAAGGCCACCCCGCATTGCATCTGGTCTGGACTATGACTCTGATACCATCTGTTGTGCCCAGAGGATGTTCACATATCTCCACAATGGCATGATATTATTCACTTTGAGTCTAGGCCCTCATGACTTTGCTCTTAGGCTCTCCTCAAAAGGTCTCATGCCAATGGAGATATCCTACATCCTTTTTATCCCATGATCTTTATCAAATCTTTCTAATGTAGGACTTTGATTGAACCCCAACAGTAAGAATGGAAAAATGGATATGAGGTACATGATTTGATAATTTTAAAATTTGGGTACTTAATTTGGGTATTTTAAAACTTTCCAAAATTGATTGAGGGACATAGAAAGTTCTGAATGACATGAAACTAGACCCTGTATGTTCATCTAGTTCTTCATATTATATTTATGTCCTCAAACATCAATTTGACCCACTATATTGAGAATAATGATTTTTTTTAATATGAATTAGATTTTTTAGACACATTCGTGTTAAAAAAATCACTGATCTCAATATATTATATGAAATTGATGTTTGAGAGCATGAATATAATCAGGAGAACTAGACGAGCACATAGAACCTAGTTCCATATTATTTTGAGTTCTCTAGGTCCATCAGCCGATATTCGTCGAAATTTGTTAAAACCGACTGATCAACGTAGAGAGCCTAGAATGACATGAAATCATTTTTATATGTTCGTTTATTTCTTTTAATTATATTCATACCCTTAAATATCAATTTAACATACTATAATAAGAGTAGTGATTTTTTAAACATGAATGTGTTCGAAAAATCTAATTTATGTTTAAAAAATCACTACTCTTAATATAGTTAGTCAAATTATTGTTAAATTATTGTTTGATGACATGAATAAAAATCAAGAAAACTAGAATAATACATAGAATCTGATTTCATGTCATTCCAAACTCTCTAGGTGTATCAATCAATTTTTAACGAAACTAGTTAAAATCGACTAATAGACTTAGCTCGGAATGACATGAAACTATATCCTATATGTTTATTTAGTTCTCTTAATTATATATTCATACATTCAATTGTCAATTTTTTTAAGTCATGGTGAGAGCAACAATTTTTTTTAAATATGAATATGTTTAAAAAATTTGACCTATGTTTAAAAAATATATTATTTTCAATATATTATGTCAAATTAATATTTGAGTACATATATATAATCAAGAGAACTAGACAAATACATAGGATTTGATTACATGTCAAATTGATGGACCTAGAGAGCTCGAAATGATATAAAAATCGAATATGTTTATTTAGTTCTCCTGAATATATTCATGCTCTCAAATATCAATTTAACAAATTATATTCATAGTAATAATTTTTTTAAAACACAAATTGAATTTTTTTAATCGGTTGTCATGGTACTCATCGATTTGAGGGATACGCGATTTGGTAAATTTAAAACTTAGGTATATAATTTAGATATTCCAGAACTTCATCTATATGGTTTGATAATTTATCGAAAAAATCTAAATCGCCGGACCCGACACTCTGCCGGGCCAATTATGATTCCAGCCGGGCAGTGTGAACAGGTACTCATGGTGAAAGGTGAATACACTCGCCCCCAGCGTCCTCGCCAATCCGTCCCAGAGCCAACACGGAGGAGGTAAATCACGGGCGACTACTAGCCTTTGGAATATTGACTAGCACATAAGGGAGGTATTTACCTCGACTTTGTCGAGATTTGAACCCCAAATCTGATGATGACAATACTTCATATACTAGTCACTAGACCGTCTCGAGGGGTACTCAGCCCAGCAACCAGGTGAACAGGTACCTGATCCAATTGATCCGATTACGGCCCGAGCCGGATCCAGTTCGGACCGGCCCGGGTCTTTGGTGGCCATTCCTTCGTCCAACGGGCGAACAAGTTCGTCAGCGGGTGAATATGTTGACTTGTTCGAGAAGTACCTCTCCTCGTTACTAAACCCTCTCTTCTTTAGCTTCCGCGTCGTCGACCGAGGCGACGAACGGGAGAGAGAAGGCGGCGGCGGATCTCCCTCGTGCGTCGTATCCGGTAGGTTTCATTTCCCGATTTCTCCCCCTTTTTCACTCGATTTCTACGGGTGGAAGAAACGAAGAGATTCAATTTTGATCATTGTATCTCATTCGCCTCTTCTTTTGGGTTCAATTACGATCTGCTGCCCTAGCTGGCTGTCGTTGCACGAGTAGTGGGAAAGTTTTACTTTTGATATAAGTTCTATCCTTTGGCTGAAGGTTATTAGGTAAGGTGAAGCAATCGCAGCCAATCGTGCATCACGAATTGGCAATGAATGACATTTTTTTTTGCAGAAGTTCGAAGAGGATGAACACAGTTTTTTTTTTTTTTTTGTGGCACCATGTTGAGAGTGGAATAAGCCGTCTTTCTTCTGCTGGATCGACGAGTTTGGCGGAAAAGATGGAAATTTTACTGTTTAATTTGTTGGCTTAGTGGGATGTTACGTAGTATTAGCTTATGGTATGGATGGATCTTCATTTTTCCATGTTAGCATTGGAATTTAAGACTTAGATTTGAGCTAAATTCATGAAACTTCTTGTAGATGATACCAACATGAAAATTTTAGGTGATAAAGGAACCAAACTCTATATAGACAGTTTGCGGTGAGTATTTGGTTGAACCAGAACGTGGTGACATTTATTTGGGATTACCAAACAAGTTTGAACATTTTCTAGGCTCAATTTATTATTGTACTAAAAGTGGAAATAGGCAAGCTTGCCTGATGAGGCTCAAACTCGTGAATAGTTGATGAATAGTTTTTACAAACAAATAAATTTATGGTTTCTAGGATCATTTAACTATATGATTTTATATATTTCTGCAAAAAGGTCATATGCTGACCTAAGCGCCCTACATGGCTAACCCCACAACTATATGTAGAGAGGTTTTATGATTTTATATAGCATATATACTTGAGTGTTTTTTGGTAACATTGCGATGTTATTCACTCACATGTTGGTTTTTAAAATATACTGTTATAAGTATGCATTATAAACCAAAATATATCCACTTAGCGCTTTTTGGGTGAATTGACTGATTCAAACATGTGCGATTAGGACTCCCTAAATTTTTTGTTTCAGTTCAATAAAATATTCAAGTCTGATATGAGCATTATTGCATTAGTGTATATTATTTAGATTCATAAGCAAACTGATAAACAGTCTCCAACTATAAGGTCTGTTCTGTACATGTTTGATAAGTTTGTTCAAGAGCTGAAGTTTCATTTGAGCTTGATTTCTATATCAACTATAAGCATGAGATCAGAACTCGTTGAGCTTGATAATAGCTTGATTTTTACAAGTTTTGGTAAATGTATTTGTGTTTTTTTATTTTTATTGCTAATGTACTTTGTGAAGCATTTGATGTGGTATTGTATTTATAGACCTTATTCTATGATGAGTTGCAAGACTAGAAACACTATGATGTTCAATGGACCGTCATTTTTCTTTTATGATAGTATGAAAAATTCTTTTGATCTCAAAAGCAATTCAGATCTTTTTTTGCTTAGATCTATCTTTTTTTTTCTTTTATAAAAAAAAATGTGGAGCCGTCACATTAACGACTCCCCTAGAGTTTTTTTTTTTCTTTTATGGTAGTATGAAAAATTGCTCTTTATGTTTCAGTGTTATTTTCTTTATTATATTTTTAGCCAAAGACTGACCGTGCATTGTGCTTCTTCCATGTTAATGTTCAGGGAGCTTGAATTCAAAATGGCCAAGTCAAGTACAAGCGATGCCCAAGCTCTCTTTCGTTCTCTGCGTTCAGCTTATGCTGCCACACCGACCAATCTTAAGGTACTTTTTTTCTTCTCTTGTGGACATGTACAATTACATGCTTATAATAAAACCAACTTGATTTTCTTTTTTTGGAGTCTACAAATTGATCTCTATCAAAATTTTTGTTCCGTAGATTATTGATCTTTATGTGGTTTATGCAATCACTACAGCAGTAATTCAGGTATGAGAAAACCTGTTTTTTCTTCTTTTGGGCAATTATTTTCGACACAAAATGCTCAGTGATAAAAACAGCATGTTTGAGTTTTGACTGCCAGCAAAGTTTTAAAAGTCGGTTTCAAACGGTCATCGCTTTGCATATCGCATATGCGGTATGTGGAAGCATATGCGATTGACATTAAAATATTAATCGATCAAAAGCAACCAACTTCTCAATCAAAATTGCGTAGTATGCTAGAATGTTAACCTAAAACATCAGCAATAACAGAGTGTTGTGAACATTGAATCTCGTCTTCACTCGCTTCCCGAACTTAATCACCAAGGATTGTTCCTACCTTTTTTTTCTTCCAGTTTTCGGTTATAAGAGCTTGTGTTGGGGAAATTCAATAAGATCGATCTCTAGTGTGTATCTTAGCGTTCAACTAATGCACCAGGTGGTGTACATGGGAATAGTTGGATCGTTCCCCTTCAACTCTTTCCTGGCCGGCGTTCTGTCCTGCTTAGGGACTGCAGTACTTGCAGGTACACAACCAATGAACTTTTTCCCGTTTTGATCATCAACCTTATCATCCTTCACTGTGCAGTTTGTCTCCGAATCCAAGTCAACAAAGAGAACAAGGAGTTCAAGGTATCCATCCCCTAATTCTTTCGAATCATTGAGTAGACTAAGCACTTGATCTCTGTGTCGCGTCTGAATCACTACAACAAGAATTTGGTTTGCAGGATCTACCACCCGAACGGGCGTTCGCTGATTTCGTTCTTTGCAACTTGGTGCTCCACCTCGTGGTAATGAACTTTCTTGGTTAGGGTGTTCTTCATGGTGTCAATCTTTGCGATCTTTTCGATAAACTTTTGTAAGGTTGGCTTCACAAAATTTACATCAAACTCAGTTTTGGACTTCGTTTTTCCCTTGCTATGGGTTATCGCTTGATGAGAATCATGTAATTGCATACTCTTTCCCTTTCCATTGCAATGACATTTTTGATAATATTATGAAAATTTAACTAAAAATTGCTATGAACTAACAGTTCTAGATTGCATGAATCGATTGTAAACCTCTAAAGTGCATTCGAAGAAAAAGGAAGATGCTAAATCATCAAAGTTGAAACACTTGGCCATAAATTCTACGACTTTGAATCCACTGATATCTATGGGGTTTTATTGTTCTTTCCATATGCGGCCCGTCACTCGTAGCTTCAGCTCTTGCCGGCTACCGCCAGAGAAGAAGAGAGCCATGTTCCGATGGATGATCAGCCCGTCGTAGCTGTCACGAACTTTCCTGTGATTATCCCTTATGCTCCTGGGAACACCTTGCCATGTGAGTTTTCGGTCATTGCTGCCAACTTCTAAGCTGTAGCCGAACTGCCTCGTTTCACTGTCTTCGCCAAGAAACCTTAGGAATGCCATGTACACAGGAGTCATTCCAAGAAGGAATGCCTCGAAATGAAGGCAGAAATAATGGCCATAGCAACTGAAAACCTGCAGTATGAGAAGCAAAAGATTAAGAAAAACAACTTGAATTCAATTTTATATTAGAGCCTGTAACATGCACAACTAAGCCTGACTATCTTTAGTTTGGTTTAGTGTTTATCGAACTTCTTTTCGATTGAGGTTAAACCTAATTGGACGTCAAACCCTCATAAAACATGATAAACGCATCGAGTTATCATCAAAAACAGAAAACTTACAGTGAGCATCCAAGTTGCATTTTCGACTTCGTTAGGATTTGATTTGACATATCGATGATTGAATGTGCACCCATCATGCATATCCACCTTATGATCATTTTTCAAGTGGGCAACGAGCATTGGAATGTCACCAGTGACCAGGCATTCGGAGCCTGCATAAGGGCAATTGTAGGGTCTGAACCTGCAAAGCTGTTCGTGTTTCAATTTGCTATAATATGGATGAATCTCGGAGCAGCCAAGGTTCTGATGTCGGCATGGTAACTCCAACGACTCAGCAACTTTCTCAAGAGCCAGGCATCTGATGTTCCCTAACTCTTGATGACAAGTGGGGCAATGGTTTTGTACTCTCGCTTTGCAGTTCAAACAGAGAGTGTGGCCATTGGGACACTGCAAGTATGAATGACATACCAGTTAAATTCCATAAGCATGAGAGTAACACCTGCGATAGCATTCGAAAACATAGTACATAGCTTCCCTCCATCTTCAACTACTTCATATTCAGATTGGCAAAAGAAAAGAAAATTGAATTTGAAATTTAAGAATTTTGTTCTCATTTGCTAATATCTTCAATCCATTATGTGTAACTGTATTATCATACAGTCTAGGCTATTTGCAAAAAAACACAAGTTGAAAGAATCTCTGAAGAAGTTGTGACACAAGGGTAAAACTGTGTCATCTTGATAATCTTCAACTTAATCTTTACTAGGGTTTAACACCAAACCTATCAGCTCATGATATCAGAGCCATCTTGTGACAACAAAAAAACGTGATGTATACTTGGTTCTTGTGTTGCATCTCTATATATTGGTTAGAATGTCAATTCCAAACAGAAACAACCAAGAAACAAGATAATTCAAGCTGCAAAATGATGAGTTGGTATTAAAAAGAAATGTGCAGTCCTATTTCATATTGTTAAAATATAAACAGATGGATATGAATTTTCAGCGTATGAACTATCCTTTATAAGACGACACCAAACACACACATACAAAATGGAATCCACAGATTAGTACCTGATGTATGGGAGGGTACATAGAATTTGTGCACACTGGGCATTCAAGAAGTTCATGCACACTACCGGTTGAAGATAAGCTCGCTTTAACACCAGAACCAGCAGAAGATTTATAAGATGGAACGCGATCATTATCAAAATCCCCGGTGGAGAACTCGCATTCCATTGAATGGGATTCAGGGATCTCCATGAACAGGTCGTTCACAAAGCCTGAATTTTTTTAATTTTTTTTTCTGGATTAATTTCATGCAAAAAGGTCATTATGGACTATAGCTCATTAAATCACACATAAAGAATCACTTTAGATCTTAAATCAGATTAAACAACTTATCCTAATGCTTGATTTGTTAGACAAGAGAATAAATCTTCAATTTTTTTTACTCTTCCTTATCCCCAACAAGCACAACAGAAAGCCAATGGCGTATATTTTCTCCTATGATCTTTTCAATAACAAGTACTCCGAGAATCCAAATCGTGCTCCAAAAACAGAAGATTGTAAACCCCCAAAAAAATCCGAAGCATGCTTGTCAATCTCCAGTTTCTCCCAACTAATGATGCAAAAAGGGTAAGAATCAAGTGTGATGGATCACAGATCTAGGCGCAAAAAAAAGAACAAAAATTCAAACTTTCCGACATCTTAAAATCGGGGGAGGAGGAAACACAATCTAATTAGCTTTTAAAAACAAAGATAGAGGATGAATTTTCTAGAATAATTGGATAACAGAACGAATAATTGGATAACATAACCGGAGAACCAACAAAGTAAGAGGGGATGCCGAGAAAGTGGAGTAGAGGGAGGCAAAGATCGAACCTCTGGGCCGGAGGAGATTCCGAGAAGCCGGAATTAACAAGATGCGACGGATCACGAAGGAAATGGTGGAGAGTTGAGGAGGGGAAGCGGCGGCGGAAGAGGGAGAAGGGAGGAAGAGCACCGACGCTGCTTCGCCAAGCAGCGGATTCATCGACGGCTTCTAATTATTAGCGAAGAGGGGAAATTTCATTCTGCCCCCTATAAAAGTTTAACATACTTTTCACTTAACCTCTCTAAATTTGAAATATTTTATTTTACTCTTTATATTTTAATTTGATGATTTAAAAATATGAGAATATATTTTTTAAAATGATAAAATAAACAAAGCCGAGTTTTCTCAAAATAAATGAGGAGCAAAATGAAATAGAATCGGAAATTTAATGATATTTTGAAAAACTATTGGGGGAGAATGACTGAATTATTTAATTAAATGTTTTCCTGCAATTCTTAATAGTTGACCTGTTGACTTGGAGATTGGATAGTTGAATTAGACCCGGTGTTCGCTTTTCATCTGTAGCTACTAAAATTGGTCGGCCGGTCCGGTCGAGACTTTTGATTCGATCTCCAATTGGTTTAATGGGAAAATTGATTTAATTATGCATAAATCAATTTGTATGATTATTTTTGTGAAAAATAATTCTTAAAATTTAACATATTTTAAAATTATAAGAAATTTGTAGGTTTGGAAACATCAAAAGTAGATTACGCGTTGTAGGATCGTTGCGTTAGAGGAGGTGAATAATACTCATGATTTTCACGTTTGTTTAAAATTAATTGAAGTATAATGCAGTAGAAAGAAAGAGTAAAAGAAAAATAATTGGCACAGTTAGCTTTACTTGATTTGGAGTCTGTGACAACTCCTACTCTAAGGACAATCCACTATCAATTTGAAATATTATAAGAATATTTGAATTACAGTATAGATGCAAATATTTAAAAGTTACTGATAACTACATAACTGAAGGTTCTTGATTTCGATTGTCGGAACAACGTTTGAACATCATCGAGTCATTTCTAGAGCAGCGCGCGGGAAAGAAACTTGTTCGGAATGTTGTTATTGAGATGCTGGTTAAATTCTCCTTTTCTAGTCCACTCCGGGCTCTTGGAACCTCCCCTGGGCACCCCCACAGGACTGACGTGGCATGCTCTCGTCAAAACTCGATTCAATAAGAGTTATCCATCTTCGGGCACTACCCTCAGGCGCCTGGACCGTGACATAGGTCCGCCAATTATCGTGCTCCAGCTCGCTGTGAAGATCGATTTTTGGCCGTCCGAGCGCCTGGAGCAACTCCGGCCACCCGGACCGCGAGGGCATCTGGGCAGGCACCCTGCTACTCGACGAAGGCATCCCGACTCCCGAGCGCCTAGAGTCTGGGCGCTCAGACCACCATTTTCTCCCAACTTCTTTTTCTACAAAACAATGTTAGTTCAGGCAAATAATATTTAAAGAATAACAAGTTTTGATAACCTTCGGACTGTTCGATCCTGGCTTTAAGCTTCGTTGAAAGTCTAAGTCAGACCGAAGTCTACTGTTTCCTCTTCGGGGAACACGTCCTCATCTATTCCTCTCAGGAGAAATTATCTTTTGTTAGAATGGTCCTCCAGACCGTTTGGACTTTTGCTCAACATTTGAGACTTCAAAACTTCATGTTGAACGCCCGATCCATGACCCTGTTGAACCAATCTAGGTGCCCTAGGTTTTGATGTTTGGGCAAAGGTTTAAGTTAGGTTTATTGTTGTATTTGATATGCATTGTGAGTGTGCAGGATACAGGTACAACAAGGAAAGTCCAAGTGTGATCTTGGCAAAGGAGGAAAGTCCAAGAATGAGTCTTGGCGGTGTAAGTCCAAGCATGTAGTCTTGGCAACGTAAGTCCAAGTGTGACTTGGCAATGGATGAAGCCCCGGAGGTGAGGAGCCTCTTGGCAAAGGAAGACCCGACAATATGGACAAGGCCGAAGGAAGCTCTAGAAGGCAAGACGTGAAGGATGGGGAGACATCCGAGGGACGCGAGGCTGATGGAGGAGGCTAGAAGGCTAGGTCTAGATTGGTCGGGCGAGAACGAGTGCTGAGTGAATGTACTCGAGGCAAAATCCTAAAATTAGGGTTTACTGTAGCGCTACTGTAGCAGTACTGTAGAGTTACTGTAGCGTTACTGTAGCAGTCGACTGATGATTGTAGCAGTCAACTGATGCACTGTAGCAGAGAGCCGTTGAGATAGCCGTTGGCACCAGTCGACTGGTGCATTGACCAGTCGACTAGTAACGGGCAAATTAGGTTCTGATTTGTTCCAAGCTCTATAAGAAGGAGCTTGGTATGGCCGGGCAAGGTGACGAAATTAGACTTGGTTAAAGCCTAATTAGTAGTCACCAAAGTGCTCAAGAGATCTTTGTGTGCCAAGAGGTCTTGGTTGGAGTTATGGTGAGGTTTCTCCACCCACAAGGAGGTTGAGCTAGCCGGAGTTTGCCGGGGACTAATCCACCGACGGATTGAGGGATCGTCCACCTTACGGACACGCCGTGGAGTAGGAGCAAGTTATCTCCGAACCACGTACACACCTTGTGTTAGGGTTTGTGTTTGGTTTGTTGTCTTCTTCCTTCTTGTTTTAGGTTAACTTTCGTATTTGTTAGTTTGCTTTTGTATTCCGCTGTGCACTAACATTATAGGAAGTAAAGTTTTGGGTGAGACGCTATTCACCCCCCCTCTAGCGGACGTCAAGGTCCCAACAAGTGGTATCAGAGCTAGGTGAGCTCTTGTTGGACTAATCGCCAAGAGAGCGGCTAGAGGAAGAAGATGGAGTCGGAGGGACCTCTAGGATGGGATATTCGAATCCCACCTCCATACGATCGAGATGATTTCGAGTATTGGAGGAAGCGGTTGGAGACTTGGTTCCAAATGGATTGGAACCAATGGATTGTGTTGGAGGAACCGTTTGAAGCTCCAACGGACAAGAAGGGAAAGCGTCTCCGACGTCGATATTGGACCGATGAGCAAAGAGAGCAATCGGAGACGGACAAGGAGGTAACTAGAATTTTAATTAATTTATTACCTCCTAATGCGATATTGAATGTAGGTGAATACGAGAATGCAAGTGACCTTTGGAAAAAGGTAATTGCGCTTCATGAGAGTCCTACACAAATCCAAGAAGAGGAGGAACCCAAGGAGAAGGACTCATTGGTCCAAGAAGAGAAGGACCAATCGAATGTTGACATGAGCTCAACATCCGAGGAGGAGAAGGAAGATGAGGAGGTATCATCCACATCTTCAAGGGAGGAAAAAGTGGAACCATCCACATCTTCAAGTGAAGAGGAAGAAGAGCAATCCAAGGAAGAGGAGATCTTGGAAGCTCAACCCTCCACCTCAACTACCAAGAAGAGCAAAAAGGACCACATCAAATGCTTTGAGTGTGGTAAGATGGGGCACTACAAGAGTAGGTGTCCTTCGCTCAAGAAGGTAAAGGAGGTAAACCCTAAACTCACTAAAGTTAATTTAGAAACTAATGTGAGTTGTAGGAAGAAGAAGGAGAAGAAGCACATTAGGTGCTTTACATGTGGTGAGTGGGGTCACTACCACACAAAGTGCCCAAGGAGAGGAGAGCTCAAGAAATTGGCGCACTTGAAGAAATGGGAAAAGAAGAGGAGCACGAGTCAAGGGTGAGCTTCAAAGGTAAAAGGGAAGGTAATTCCTATTTTGAAGCTTGATCCAAGCTCTAATTCTTATATGCTTGTTAGAAATAATATATATTATTTACCCAAGCATAATCATGGATTTAGGTATAATGATAGGAATAGGGTTAACACGGTAGATAACCCTAAGAAATCATACACTAAGGGTAGACCTATTAAGACTCAAACCACTTTGCCTAAGGGAAGGAAAGTGGGTGAAAACCTAAGCATTAATCCCAAGAAAGGGAGACATATGCCTAGGAAGGTGGGTAGGTCTAGGCATGTCCAAGGTGGACATGTTGACTTTAGGGTTAGAACCCTAGAATTAGAAAATCAAGTCTTGAAGGCAAAGCTTGAGGAAATGGAGAAAGTCCTAGAGAGGTTCATTATTGGACCTAAAGGACTTGACATGTATTTGGGTAGTCAAAAACCTAAAAATGTCAAATTAGGTCCCTCCAAGACCAAAAAGAGGTCAAGTGCTAAGGTAGCACATGACATTGGTAAGGGAGGTGTGACCAAGGATAAGGGAGAGTCATCTAAGGCCAATAAGAAGGAATATGCTAGGGTGGCATATAATTATGGCAAGGATGGGATGTCCAAGGTTAAGGACAAGAAGAAATTAACCAAAGACAATGTGTCTAAGGTTAAGAAGGTGAGTTTTGTAGGCCAAGTGTCACCCGAGGTGCACCGAAGTGGCCTATCCATAGTGGATGAATCACCAAGGGAGGTGACTAAGGTTAAGATTCCTAAGGTTAGGAAGAGCCTTTGGGACCCATGGTAGATGGGTTATCAAATGTGCCAAGTGGTTAGGAGACGGACTTAAGTCTCTAACATAGTGGGTTGACACAATTGAGTTGAGTTTCATGCATAGAAATATGAATTGAGTTCATATTGCATGAAAATTAGTTTTTGATGTAGAGATGCCATATAAACTAATGCTAGTAATGCATTATGGTTTAGTATGGGCAGATACATCAAGAGGAAGCCAAAACTAGGACTTTAGGTCAAGGTTTAATTGAACAATTTAGCTAGTTTTGAATTTTGTGTCAATTTTGGGATCTGTGATAAATATATTTTTATATATATTTTTTCCAAGTAGACATGGGTACAATAGACCTCTCCACAAAATTTGAGAATTTTTGGAGGTCTGTGGAATTTCTGGTGCATTTCTGAAGTTGGCCTGAAAAGGCTGATTTTTTCAAAAATAGGGTACCAGTCGACTGGTACAGATACCAGTCGACTGGTAACAGTGTTTTTGAGCACAGAATGTCTTTGTAAGCTCATTTTTATGAGGGCAGTCGACTGGTAACAAGACCAGTCGACTGGTAACAGTAGATTTCAACTACAGAATGTTTCTGTAAGGTTCTGTCGAAGGGGGCAGTCGACTGGCACTTAGGGCAGTCGACTGATACCAGCCTAAACGTGTTTTTCAACGTTGTTCTTGACCGTGTCAACTCGTTTAAATGTATGAGATCCATGGGAGATAAATACATGAGTTTAGGGTCAATTTGGATGACATGTTTTCAACAATTGAGATATTGTTGAAGCTCTTTTTGATGTATGGCAAAGGGGGAGAATTTTAGGTTTAAGTGGAAAACCTATACACCTTTGTAAGAAATCCTAGCTCGAAGGGGAGCATAGATGAAGGGGGAGCGATTGTTTAGGCAAAGGAGGAGAAGTTTACCTTTGCGGGAAATCCTAGCTCAAGGGAGAGCTTAGGTGAAGGGGGAGCCTAGGGATTTAGGTTCCATTATTTATGCATGAGTTGATTTGCATATTTATTTGCATATGTATTACATTTATGTTTCCCTAACTTAAACAGGTTGCCAAACATCAAAAAGGGGGAGATTGTTGAACCAATCTAGGTGCCCTAGGTTTTGATGTTTGGGCAAAGGTTTAAGTTAGGTTTATTGTTGTATTTGATATGCATTGTGAGTGTGCAGGATACAGGTACAACAAGGAAAGTCCAAGTGTGATCTTGGCAAAGGAGGAAAGTCCAAGAATGAGTCTTGGCGGTGTAAGTCCAAGCATGTAGTCTTGACAACGTAAGTCCAAGTGTGACTTGGCAATGGATGAAGCCCCGGAGGTGAGGAGCCTCTTGGCAAAGGAAGACCCGACAATATGGACAAGGCCGAAGGAAGCTCTAGAAGGCAAGACGTGAAGGATGGGAAGACATCCGAGGGACGCGAGGCTAATGGAGGAGGCTAGAAGGCTAGGTCTAGGTTGGTCGGGCGAGAACGAGTGCTGAGTGAATGTACTCGAGGCAAAATCCTAAAATTAGGGTTTACTGTAGCGCTACTGTAGCAGTACTGTAGAGTTACTGTAGCGTTACTGTAGCAGTCGACTGATGATTGTAGCAGTCAACTGATGCACTGTAGCAGAGAGCCGTTGAGACAGTCGTTGGCACCAGTCGACTGGTGCATTGACCAGTCGACTGGTGCATTGACCAGTCGACTGGTAACGGGCAAATTAGGTTCTGATTTGTTCCAAGCTCTATAAGAAGGAGCTTGGTATGGCCGGGCAAGGTGACGAAATTAGACTTGGTTAAAGCCTAATTAGTAGTCACCAAAGTGCTCAAGAGATCTTTGTGTGCCAAGAGGTCTTGGTTGGAGTTGTGGTGAGGTTTCTCCACCCACAAGGAGGTTGAGCTAGCCGGAGTTTGCCGGGGACTAATCCACCGACGGATTGAGGGATCGTCCACCTTACGGACACGCCGTGGAGTAGGAGCAAGTTATCTCCGAACCACGTACACACCTTGTGTTAGGGTTTGTGTTTGGTTTGTTGTCTTCTTCCTTCTTGTTTTAGGTTAACTTTCGTATTTGTTAGTTTGCTTTTGTATTCCGCTGTGCACTAACATTATAGGAAGTAAAGTTTTGGGTGAGACGCTATTCACCCCCCCTCTAGCGGACGTCAAGGTCCCAACAGACCCATCCGGTCTTCCACCCAGTGTCAGCGACTCCTAGGATTTTCACTTATAGACCTCGACTCTAGGATTTCGCTCAACTTCTCGACCCGCCAAGACTTTGTCCAATTCATCAGACCAAGACTTCGTTGTCTAACCGCAACCTAGGACTTTCTACCTGTCTAGCCTCAACTAGGACTTTTCCTTTGCCTAAGATCACTTAAGACTTTTTTGTAAACTTAGTTACACTTGTTAGATCATAAAATTATTTAATTTTGAACCTCTTTGCTATAATCAAAATTTAGATTCAATTGTCTAATACTCTCTATACCAACACATGTATCGTAAAATAAATGACTAAAAAATAGTAAGATTTTTTTTCCAGAGGAATAATGCTGGAACCATTTATAATAAATCTAGTTAGCGTTATAAACTAGTTCTGGATGATAGATCCGATCATAAGAATATAACCATTTATACTACTAGTTAAAATGTCTAAATCATTGTATTATTATTATCTTTCAATTATTGAAGCCTTGGTCCCATTGAAAAAGACTATTGTGATTGTTATTAATAATTATTTTTGGATTTTTTTTCCCCTATTTGTCAAAAGTGTCGATTTGGATGACTTCGAGAATGGATAAGTCCACCGAATTTCTACCTATTTCGCAGCAGACAAAAATTAGTCGGTCAATTTGTTTTTTTTTTTTTTTTTTTTTTGCAATTTGGCATCGAATTTTTAGAAAAATATGTTCGTATTAAAAAAAAAATGCCATTTATCATTGAAAATTTTGAGCATATGATAATTGTCCAAATTAATTTTAAACTAATTCGAAAATAAAATTAAGTTTATTAAGTTGTTTTTATCAATTTCACAATTTTAACCATTAATTCTATATAGATTAAATTAAAATAATTGATTGAACCAGTAGAATTTGAAATTTTGATTTGGTTAATTTAAATTTGTATTTAAAAAATCTCAGTTTTAAGATCTAAAAATTGATTAAACTAATTAAAATATGAGTCAATTGTATTGTACTCAGTCGATTTGTTTAATTTTAATAATAAAGTTTGGTCAATTTGATTTATCCAAAAAAAAAAACTGGATGAGTTCAATTTTGACTTGTTCAATTTGGTGGCATAAGTCACAGCTGCCATAATCCACTCAAATTCCCTAAATTTCAAGAGCATTATAATTAATGTTCGTCTTATATCACTCGCAAACTGCAATCTTCCCCACACGACAACCCTTTTACAATCAAGTGATTATCATACAAAATCATTACTACTCGACTAAACACACCCATATCTTCAAGCCTTAACAATCACTGGAGGAGCTTGAGGGTCGTGAAACTCCAGCAAGTTGAGCGAAACAAGCTGTCGGGTTCAGGGGAATTGCTGCCGGTTATACGTATCCTCGTGCACGAATACTGGGTTCATTTGCGGTTGGGGGTGACCCATTGCGACGCCTTGACTTTGTTGTGGATTCCATGGCTGTATGCTCTTTGGCAATGAAGCAGAAACATAATAGACGATGCCGAGTGAAACACTTGCAAGGGATAGGACGGCCCCTCCGATGAATACCCCTGCCTTGACGACATAGCAGTACTCACCGAAGTACATTCTTTCTTGTCCCCACTGGTTGTTTAAGGCTGCACCGCTCAGCAACAAGACGAAGGCAATTATGAAAGTAATCCTGCGGGGATTAAGAAAGAAACTGTCGATAAGTTCCCAGCATTAAATGAACCAAAAGGGTGCAAACTGAAAAATTTTAAGTTTGTCGAACTCTAAGAGGTGGGGAATAGTGTATCAAAACAGAGAATGGCATGCCATAACACTGTTTTTTTATAAATTTATTGTGTTATTAGTGTGTCATCGAAATCTAATATGATAAAAGTTATAGTCAGTATGCTATGTGTCAAGGCAGGAATCTCATAGATGCTTCCACATGTAAAATCTGTTCAGTCACAATTTAGGAGCCAACCAAGCTATACCAAGTGGCAAAAGGGTGTTTCCAGCAATCGTCCTCAAAGGCATATAAAAGGGGTGGTTGTAGGATGGTACACAATAAATGAACCGGGGGGAAGATCATCTACCTCTAGGGTTAGTGGGGTGAAGCTTGGACACCTGAATTACAATATATATATATATAAGGGGTGTTCTCTTGTCACTAAAATGGTAAGTTTTTAGAGTCTCAATAGTATTTCTTGAGAACTTTCTACAGCCTCATTTAGAGCCAAGCTCAAGCTCATTGCAGTGCACCACCCACACTCGCCCAAGCCAACTTCGTCGAGACCAGACTGTCTTGCCCAGGCAAGCAATATCCTTCTAGAGTCTGCATTCCACCTTAACCGAGTTGCTCCCCAGCTCATGCAAACTCAATAAGAACCAAACTATTTTGAGCTGAACTAAATCGCTTGACAACTGAGACTATCCCAGTGGAGAGCAGACTATTTATAGCCTATGTTTGACTACCGTAGACGAGGTGAACTGAACCCCAAAAAACTTTCAGTGTGACCCAAACTTACCTCAAGCAAACCGAAAGAGGCTCCATCAATTCAGCAGTACTCGTACTCGTCTAACTATGAGTCCTGAATTGAGTTTTGAGTTATATGAATATACCATAATACAATGCATTTGGCTTGAAAGTGTTTTATCAGAATTAAGGGGAAAAAAAAAGAAGCTCAACAAAGTCGAATGTTGTAAAGAGCTAACAGAGTTATCAAATGCAAGACACACCAAACATGTAGCTTGTCAGATGCCGATGTCTAACTCTAAAATAGTAAGAAGTTCCAATATCTAAAGAGATAAAGAACTAACGAAAAGTGGCACAAATTGTTTAAGCCATAAAATGCACCTAATGCTGATAAAAATTTACCAAGAAGCGATGAATGAGATCAATCCAATTGTCCAGTTGGTATCGGATGGATTTGGATAGTTCTTGCAACATATGCACCCGGCTACGGTGTTTATAATAGCTTGAGCAATCATAAGCGCAACCGCTGCTAACAAACCCAGAGCTAGAGCTGGGCTCTTTGGGTAGGAGCATTGGCCTAGAGAAGTCATCTGCACATCAGAAACCTGCAGGGTAGAGGAAAAACATTATGCTCGAACAAGGATCTCATGGCCTGGTCAAGGTTTTCGAAGTAAAAGCTTGCCTCGATGCATAAAAGGTAAATTGAAATGGACAATGCTTGATCATGCCTATAGGATGGCTGTAGGCAAACCACGATTTATCGTGTAACCAAAAGAATGTACCATGAATGGAAAGCTCGATAAAAAGAACAAATAATCCACATTATCAATGAGGTTTTCTTAACCAAATGGAATTAGCTTGCAAGCATGAAACATCTGATCATGTTGCAACAACAACCTGAGAGTTTTTACAAAATTCGAATCCACTTGCAACTATCCTTCTTTAAAGAAAAAACAAAACCTGAGAACAGATTCGAAACTAATATGATCGAGGGGTGGGGAGAAGAAGATACTAGGGTTTCATCATCAGACAGAACAAGTACTGGAGGATGCCTTCTAATCAGCAGGATCCACAACGTAGAACAAGAAATTTCACCATGACAGAAGTAAAAATGCTAAGCATATGTCTCCAAACCCTAATCACAAGATCCAGTTTTAAAGTACACATTAATGGTGCGATCGAGGTTGAACAATGAGAAGTAAGCTGAAAGAAGAACCATCTAGTCACCACACCCAATCTGAACCCTATCAACACCAACGCAATAAACGGGGGCGAAAGATCGTCACGGGATCCGGCTCCAAGCTACAGTCTGTTTCAAATGACTGGCACCGGATCGACCTCAGCAAACTAGGAAAGTCGAAGAAAATCCATCGAACCATGAAATGTCGATCGAAGAACAGCATCCCACGAACAAAACATTAAGGAGAGGGGCGATTGAGGCGGCGAACCTTGATCCGGGTGGCTTCGGCGGCGAAGCCGAGCGCGGAAGAGAGAATCCCCAGGAAGCCCACGAAGGCGCAGATCAGCACCACTTTCTTCTCCATGTCTTCCTCTCGCGGTAGCGATGCTGAAGCTAGCGCTGCTTGCTTTGTCGAGCGACACAGTGAGTGGAGTGGCGAGTAGGGATTGACCGCTTTGTCCTCCATTGTGAACGACCATAAATTATTCATTTAGAAACGAGAATGATAATGTGAGCTAAATAATCGAACATTTACGAGCATTTTATCTCTTTTAAATTCGATCCAAATACTTAACGTTCTAATAATTAAGGAGATTTAAGAATCCAAATGAATTTTCTATTTTACTCTTTCAATTTACATAAAATACATTTAAGAGTCACACGGTGCATCCCTGTTGAAGGATGCAGATAATCTTATAGTTGTAAGGAAATTTTTGAAAATGTTCAATGTGTGGGGTGAATTGTAATTTTCCCTGTCTGGGTACGAGATCACGTCGATAACTACGATACCGGCTTCATCGGGTCTATCTGTTCGTGGCCAAATGGAGCAACGTACGCCACTGGCTGCTCGTGAGATTATCCGCCATGGCCAATGGATTCTGCTCCTCCCGTGTCGCTTTCTTCTCTCTCATGCAATCAATAGTTGTTGCCGCTTCTCTGCGTCTCCGCTCTGGTTTCACCGCCTTTTCAACTACCATCTGCGGCGGCACAACTGCCCCGCCCGCCTTGGTGCGTCACGCCCATCCGGAATCTGCTTTAAAGGCGTCCGATTCAGCAATCGAGAGTTTGTCGATTCGCCATTTTCTTTGCTGGTAAATGCGTGGATCCGACGAAAGGATGTGTTTGTGTGGTTGATTCGTCCATATTGATAGCGTTGCTGTTTCTGATTCGGATTGCATCGCTTTTCCAGCAACAAGCTTCGTCCGCACGGCTGTTTCGCTTTGGTGCGGCATGCCCTTCGCATGTCCGAGGTTACCCCTTTTTTTAGATTTGATGTTGGTCAGGTCAGCTGGTTGGTAGATTTCACCATTTCTTTTCTGGTAATCCAACCTAATTACGAGTATCGAGGCTAGGGTTTAACTTTATCAAGCTCTGTCGTACCTTTTTTTTTAAAAAAAAAATTGTTTACCTCATTTTTATAATGCCGTTGTCATTTTTTCTAAACAAAGATTGAGAATATGCCATTTGATTTCTTTAGGTGGATTGCTATGATACAACAGCTTACTTACATGGTTTTGGATGCATGAAATTGTGAGCCAGCGCAACATTTACAGCATACATTTTAGGTTGGTCGATGTCTGCAATAGCTGTTACTGGACTAAGTACGGGGAAGAGGTTTCTGATATCTTCATTCTGCCCGACTGAGTTTGCTGGAAAGTTTTATCCAATTGCAGACTACAGTTCCCTGCCATTTACCGCTTCCTGCACAAGGTGCACCATAGTAGCACAGGATTCATCGCACTTTGAGCGTAATGTACCACCAAACAGAAGCCAACATGTTATCAAGGCACTTAAAAAACGTGCCAGTACTTTGGCACCTTCAACTAGTAATTCATGGTATGAAAGGCCTGATTTTGAATCATCTCTGGAGGTCGTCTTATTGCTACAGAAGTCTATGTTGGAGAAGCAGTGGGAACTGGAACTGGCTACTGTTTCTGCTTCTGAGAAACGCCAGCAGATGCCTTTGATTGTTCGTTCAGGGATATCTGCTCGTGAGAGGAGAACATTTTCCAGGAGAAAATATATTGGGTATAATGCTTCCGAGGTTCCTGCAAGAAGAGTTAAACAGCCTCATCTGAGTGTTAGTTCTGAGTTACTTAAATCTAACAGGAGTGGTTATGTGAGGGGTACAATTAGTGAGACCTTCCTGACACATGCAGAGGTGGTTAGTTTGTCAACAAAAATAGAAGCTGGTATTCAGATGGAAGAGCACAGGTTAAAGTAAGTAACTTCTCTTGTGCAACTTGGAGTCGTTCACCTGTAGGACAAGTATTAACAATCTGTCTCATATCTTTTATTGTTTCGACACTGAAAACTAGTATAGCAATTTGTAGCTAGAAGCATTGTTTTCTCCATTTAATACAGGACTAATTTTGTTTATCTAGCTCAACTGTGAATGTGCTCTTGTCAATTACACATCAGATTAATCATACTTCTCCATAACATTTTATTTTATAGGGGAACCTTATTGCTTAAGATAGTTACTTCTGTTTTTCATTCTTTTCTTAAAAAAGCATTCTGCAAGGCATGAACAAATTGCCATTGTTTGGAGGCTTCTAAGCTTGAGAATTAAAAAGACTGTTCCTCCACATTATAGAAGTGATTCTGTTTACGAGGTTCAGCAAATGAAGAGCGTACTTGTCATTGTAGGCACCAAAAGAGTTGATTCTTTGAATTTTTTTTTTCTTCCATTTATACTTGAGAATTTCCCACAAATAGGTAGGTATTTCTCATATATTCTGCTATCTTATTGTTAGAGACCTCTTTTTATAAAGTTGCAAGGACAGAAATATAAAGCAAGCATGCATCAAAGTGGTTGCCTAAATTTTGTAGAATTCAGAAATTTTATTTTGCTACTGTTGGTAGCTTTTGTATCCCTTGTTGCAATTACATTATGACTGTATTATTTGTGGTTTCAGATTGAAGGAAAAATTGAGATCTGAACCATCCGACAAACAGCTGGCTTCTTCATTGAGGATGTCATGTGCTGAATTGCACAGAAGAATGATTGAGTGTTCTTTGGCAACTGAAAAGCTTGCAATGAGCAATCTTCGACTAGTAATGTCTGTTGCACAAAAGTATGATAACCTGGGTGTTGATATGGCTGACCTTATTCAGGTAAATTTTGTTTCTTTTGTTTTTCCTCTCAGCTTCACATATTTGCACTGACTTGTTACATTATATATCATAATTTTTGGCATGGATTTTACATCATCACTAGCATATCAAAACACTTATTGTTCTGCAGGGTGGCTTGATTGGACTACTTCGTGGAATACAAAAGTTCGATTCTTCCAAGGGCTTCAGAATTTCTACTTATGTATATTGGTGGATACGGCAGGTAGATTATCGGTTTGTCTGTGTTACTTTAACATAGCTTGCACAACACATGTATGAGCAATCATAGAACCAACACTGAAAAGCTACTAGTCAAGCTATTGATTTTTTTCCCTTTCTCCATTAAAATTTAATCTAACAAAGGAATACAATTTATTCTGTAAATATATGATACTTGTGGCTGAACTGGTCCTTGAATTGTTCGTGGCTTCGTTATGATATTGGGAGGCAACTGTGCAAGACCACTACATTGTTTTATTAGTAGTCACCTCATGACAATCTTCAATGTATGAGTGTTGTGGCCTCTATATTTGCATAGTTGTATACACTTATGTTCAATTTTTTGTTTATTCTTGAACTTGATTTTGAAACATCAGCTTTAACATGAGTATTCCTCGTTTCCAGGGTGTCTCACGAGCATTGATTAAGAACTCTAGGACATTAAGACTACCTGCTCATTTGCATGAAAGACTAATTTCCATTAGGCAGGCCAAGGTTAAACTGGAGGACCAAGGAATTACACCATCAATTATGGTAAGTTGACTTTATCATTATTTGGATGGTTTTTTGGTTATCCTGGAATGCTTACTTTAGCTGCAACACTTTGTTTTGGGGCATATTTGCAGCTAATTACTAATGATAACCTTTTATATTGTTTCAGTTGTTGAATGATCATTGTTGTTGTTTCTTTTCATTGTGATCTTAAATCTGATTTCAAAACTTTGGAACCCAAGCTGGTAGGATTTATCTTTGGATCATCTTGTGGCTATGTGTTTTCTTCTTCTAGCACAGAATTTTCACCCTCCCCGACACACTCTTGGCATCTACAATAAGCAGAGACGACAATGCTAGGGCACATGATATCCTCGTTGATATCTTCAAATGTGATTACTTTTTACTTCACATAACCCCATTTTTAGAAACCAAACTCTTATTTGGTGAAAGTTGAACAGATTTTACATCACAAAAATTATATTTTGAAAACTTGAATTAGTTTTATGCCATTTTACAACACTTGATGGTGATATGAAATAATAAGATACATTTATGACCTGTTATTATGAATTGCTATTTGTAGCTATAAGCACTTCTACTCATTTAATCATATTTTCCTTGTGTTAAGACCTGCAACTTTTAAATGTTCCTCATTTAGTTCCATGATCATATCATCTACCACCATTTGTGGTGGCTGCGTCGATATGCAAAGCTATATCAGTATTCAGATTAAATATTTTAATTATCGCTGTTCAGGAATTTAAGATGCACAATTTAGCATTATCACATTCATTATGCTAAATAGAAAACAATGACTTACATTAGAATTAATATTTTAATCTCAGAAACTTGCAGAGTCCCTGAATATGTCACAGAAAAAAGTGAGAAATGCCACGCAGGTACTTCATGAGTTCAGCTTCCTTTTTGTGCATTTCACTTACTCGATCGTCAAGTAGTAGTTTGTTCTTCACAGTAAGTGTTCATTGGTGCAGGCTGAGATTAAAGTACTTTCTCTAGATAGGGAAGCCTTCCCATACTCGAATGGCCTTCCCGGTCAGACCCTCCATGACGTAAGTTTTACGTCTCATTTTCTGTTTGTTAAGATGTCTATTGGCTTTCAGCCATTCTCTTCCATCTTGTAACACTTTTATTTGCATCAGTATATTGCAGATAGTAAAGTCGAAAATAGTCCCTGGCATGTTTTTGAGGAATGGTCGCTCAAGGTATTGTTACATAAACCAATGTGCATTGACACGGACACGTTATTTACATTCATTATGAGAAACCTAGCATTGTTCTCAAGAGTGGACTGGCATTGGGTTCAATGTGAATTAGTCGTGGATCTGCCCCGTTCAAAATCTAGTACAATTTAAGCCGATTGACCCAATTTTTATTTATTTATTTATCTTAATGGAAGTGGAACACAATGAACTTGTAGCAGTGGAACAGTTACCGAACCAGTTTAACAGTCTGGCTTTAGAAACACCAAATTTGCAACTTTCGGACATTTTCTGTTGCCTGAAAACTGTGTCACTGGACCGACTTATCCTGACTAGGAATATTATGCTTTCTACCTTTACTCTCTTTCGATTGAACTGCTACATTAGCCATTGTCTCAATGCCTCAGGTTAGTCGAATGGCCAATCTGCATATTTAAACACCAGGGTTAAAAAAACACTAAATTGGCAACACAAGGATTTTCTCTTTCTAGGCTTTTACTTGGATAGGGAATTGGCTCGACAAATCTTTTGATAACTCACTGAATCCTTTTGATTCATGTTTGGTTTTTACTTTTTATTTCCATTATGATATCGACTTGCAAATCTTTTCAGGATGAAGTCACCCAGCTTTTGTACACCATACTCAGCAAGAGGGACAGAAATATCATCAAACTATATCATGGTATCGATAACAACTGCCATACATGGGAGGATATTGGCAAACAGTAAGTATACTTGGACAAATTACCTTGATCTAAACTAAAAAAAGTTATTCTGAAACATTATTTTAAGTTCAAACGAAATATTTAGCAACCAAAACCAATAAAATTAGTTTGTGTTTGAAGAACCTTCCAGTTCCATAACATTGATTTGCACATTGAAACTCCCAACTATGAAAATGGATTGGAGTTAAATTTTATTGTTACAAGGTTGATTACTGGTGAGTATATCTGTTAATCAGGTTAGGTTTGTCGAGAGAACGAGTAAGGAAGTTAGGGCTCGAAGCCATGGAGAAACTGAAGCTTGCAGCAAGGAGTAGAAGATTGGGGTCATTGTTCATCAAACAATGAGGCCACGGAATCGTTTCAACACTTCACACTAGCTTTCGTTGTGTGTGAAAGAAAGGGAGGAACTTTATTCTTCAGCAGAGATTACTCATAAAAGGTACATCCTTGAATGAGATTTAATAAAGTGGATCGAGAAATACTCAATGGCTGAAGAATTTCGTTTGTTTGAGTTGGATATTAATTATGTTTCACATTTTTTTTATTGTGAAAAATATATATTTTTTCTGGTTGAGTTGAGTTGAGAACACTTGAATCAATAGGTTTCTCACTCCCTTGAATATGTTGATGCATTTTGTATCTAAGAGGATGCACTCGGAATTGAGACAAAGAAACAAAAGAAATAGCTAGGTTTCTATCCTCGATGACTTGCATGTCTCGCCTCATTCTCCATGACTAAACATTTCTCTCCAAGTAAACCTTGTAGATGCCCTTGTGCTTGATTGTTCTTCGGAAAAGAGTACCTTTATAAGCTTTTAAATTTGTCCATATCTTGATACATAGATTGGCAGAGAGGAAGTCAAGATATTGAAGGAAACTGAACCATGTAAAACTGTGAAGTATGATCTGTTCAATTTCCTCCAATTATCACTTTCAAAGCTCCAAGATACTTGATCAGATTCTTAAACTCAATTGCCTTGCATTGCCACTTTGAATGAGGCCATAAAAGAAAACGATTAGTGAATATTGTTCTGCTCATGAATTTAAAAAGCTCATAATAACAATTAATATATGAAGAACTTTCTTATCTAGAACTTCTAAAAGTTGATGCTATTAGAAGATTTGGGCAACAAAGTTGCATGATTTTCCTCTAACCGGTTAAAACTTAGTGAACATTGCATTTGATTCACCACAAACATCATGCAGTAAAAAACCAGTGAAAATTGAAAAGTGTATGATAAAATTGGGTGTGCATATATAAAGATTTTTAAAGTTATACTATATAATTTTATCAGAACTTTTGATGTTTTGCAAATCTCAAAAATTGATATGTAAAATTATTATTTAAAATTATCATATTATTTCTTAGTCGATAAATTGGCCTAGCAGGGGTGAGAATGATTTGATTTATCAAATTAAAATTTTAATTGAATGGAAACCGATTTATATATATATATATATATATATATATATATATTTTGCCTTGTTAAAACTAATCTAGAGAAAGATTGATCCAATTATTCAATCATTAGCCTAAAAGCTTAAAACATGAAGCATAAAGCATGCCATTCAATCATTAACCTTATCAATCATTAAAAATATATCTAACCGAGGAGGACTGTCTTACACGTGAAAGAATAAAACATGAATGTCTTTTTTTAACATATTTTTTAGCTATACAAGATCAGATTGAATCCAGTGAAGTTTCATCAACATATCCTTACCTATTATAATAATTAGACACAAACATCTTTAATGAAGACAAATTGTGGTGGCTTAGTGGGCGTCATGTGCTGCACTCATCTCCATCTACATAGGCACATTTAAATAAATGGATAAATAAAAGATACAGCACATAGAAAAGCACGAATCTCTCTATGTGCAGTCTTACCCTGTATTACATGAAGTTATTTCCACAACTAGAATTCATGACGGCAAATTTTACCAAAGCTCTTCTTTGTGAGAAATCTTTTAATAGAAACAGTAAGTTATATTTTTTTTGTTTAAGTCACCAACAACAATAGAGTGATAGCATCCGAAGAAAACCTGGTTTGGGAGTTAATTATCGTGAGTTCTTAATTAAGAGAAAGGACCACAGCAGGAGATTATATTACCTTGTCCATTCTTAATGATAGAATGGAGTAGAAAATTAATGAAGCACTTATAGTCAAGGAATCGGATAAGCTTAATTAGTTTAATTCATGCAATGGAATGTATTTGAAACAACCGCTATTATATTTTCTGTGTCATAAAGAATAAGTAATAGTTTTATAATGATAAGTAATCCTATATAAAATATTTTATCCCTATCTAATTTCAAAAAAAAAAATCTTTGAAGGATAAGAATTTGTAATCTAAATTCATTTTACAATCAGACATAAAAATATTTTATTTTACTTTTACTATGAAGGAATTCCTACGAACTGAATGCACAAACAGTAGTAGAGGCATTATATATCATCTTCATAACTTAGTTTCAGCGTACTAACCTCAACTTGCTGACTGTGTGAGTTCAGGTTGAGCTCCTGATGAAAGAATAGTTTAATGATGCATGAAGAAAAGAACATACAGAGTGAACAAAATATGTAGTAGAAGAAAAAAAATTGAAATTTGCAGTAAAATTTACAGTACAAGGAAACAAGTCGTTGGACAAAATACAACATCGCCTAGTTGAATATTATCAAACTTTATACTATTCACCCTAAACAGGAACCTATCGAAAACTACAAATTAAAGCACCTGGAGAAATAAATGAAACATAACACATGGACATAAAAAGGCGAGTTTCATGCAACATTCAGCTGGAGCAGCGGTCCTCAAAGATGTGAGCCGGCTTTATCACCGTCAGTATCAACGAGAGGAGGGGTGCTATGGCCAACACCAGGGCTGTGACCGGGACTAGTGGATGGATTTTGCAACAAATATCGACCATGGCTCCCCTTGAGGAACTCCATACAGCATGGATCCTTTAAAATGGTCGAACTGTAAGCGGTGGACATGGGTGCATGAGCTTCTAAGGTTCTTGCTTGAGCCAAATGGCAGGCTTGAATGAGGAGAATGGCAATGACAATTTTTGCTACTGCAGAAGCTTGACTGGGAGAAAGAGCCATGGAACAGGGTTAGATTTGCAACAAAACTAAGAAGCAACACTTGGATCGTGGATTGCTATGAAGCTATGGCTGAGAGTTCTCTTCTTTATATAGTGAACTGGAACACTTTAGTAAGGCATGCATGGCCCGGTTGCAAGAGTTTCAGAACCCACCGTCCCAAAAGAGGCCTTCTCCTAGCCATTCATACCAGAGAAAAAGCAACACAAATTTGGACATAGGACACTGCTATCTTTAGTAGTCCTAAGTAACATAGTTAGATCATGTGAAGTGAAGTCAGTACAAGAAAGTAAACTAATTAGAGAATATTGTCATTGATTAGACAGCACTAAGATAACAAAACCAAAAGCTGTGTAGTTTTATTCACGGAAGCCAATTTGATTGGAGAACGACCAATTTTCCTAAGTTTGAGAATGGATCCCTTGAGATGAGTATTGGCGAAGCATCTGCTTTATTATCTCATAAAGAGTGCAGAGCTCAAAGAAGAAAATCCGGAAATTGAGATTTCCAGATGAAGTAGGTGCTTCAGTAGTGAAACTGATGCTCCATTTACTAAGGAACCCTTTCAGTGGGTGGAAAAAAGTTAGCAGAGTAAACAGGAAAAAGATCTTCAGTGACGGAGACCAGAAAGAAAGGAATTGCAGCTTCATCATCTTATGAATTAGAGTCCGACAAATTGAAGCCATGTTTCTCCATTTTTTAGACAAAGGTAAGTTTACTTTACCTGCAGCAAGTGGATCAACAAATCAAGACAACTATACTAAGTAGCCAGAAGGTAATTCTTCTCCGAATCTGCAAGTTCATGGGATTCAAAAGTATTTTTTTTTTCTGGCAAAAGAGTTCCTGGAACACTAGTGGAACCTACATTCAACCACATCCGTACTCTGAACAGTACCAAAAAAAAATGATAACTGATCACCTTAGACTGTCGATGTCAGGGTCGCATGCACAATCTTACATTAATGAAAGCAAAGAATCATGCAATAGGGTCCAAGGTTGAAGTGTTGGGTTTCAAAATGCTGTTACTGATAGGACTTCATGACAGCATAAATGGGCATTCAAAATGCTCAGTCCTGAACATTTAGAATCAGAAAGATATGAGAAAAAGTGGAGGTAATGTTAGGCTTCCAATCCAAAGAACAAGATATTACAATGCAAATTCAACCTTCCAACCTAATAGTCCTCATCTAACTCCCACTGTAGGTTGGTCACCTACATTAACAGTGGGCTGTCATTACAGAACTCCAGTGTGCTCCCATGGGGGAGTCTGTGATTCAATCTCAGCGTGGTTCGCACTTCAATCACCATATATGTTCTTCAAAGATGCAAATTTTAAGAATTGAGTGACTGAACAAGTAGTTATACCAAGTCATTCCTTGATGTGCAAATGAGGAAGTTGTTTTAAATCATTGGAAAACAAAAAAAAACATTAACCTACGATTGACCAGTAACTCTAAGATTCCAAACTTGATAAACAATAGGACTACAATCTAAACATGAAGGACCAACAATTGAAAAAACAATCTGGAAGTTCATTGTTAAGTACTATAAAGGCATGAACGAAGACCAACTTTGAGCAACTTGACAAAAACTATGAAGATAAGATTTCTACTTTATCACACAATTCAATTCCATTACATATAGAAGAACAAATGCAATAGTTACCTTAAAAAGTAAGCTCTTTTCCACAATTGGGTGGAATGGGGTTGGCTGAAATTCTTTGTGTCCGCTTTCCTCCTCGAGATCCAGAACCAAACAGCTTTTGGTTAGCCAACCATTACCATCGACTGTATTCTTAAATCAGAAATGTAAATGGTCCTATTCTGGTCAGTAAACAAAGATAATCATTTACATTCATTAAAATCCTAACCATCAGTTTTATGTGGGATCAGTAAAGGCTATACTAGTGATTTGTTTTACACTTATTTCAATTTGCAGGAACACACCAGGTATGCCCTCAACCTTCATTGATTTGGTGGATGAGTTTGAACACGTGAACATCGAGTTGCAAATATCAACCACAAAGCTGCCATTATTGCTCTGTACACTGATGCCATGGTTTATCTGTTTCCCTCCACCATTATCCTGCAGTCCATGACTCTAGCCAGAAAAAGGTTAGCAGGAAAGAAAGAGAGGATGGTTTTTCATGTATTCTCCAGTTGAAGAGGGAAGAAAAGCTTATATGTTAATTTGGCATATAACCATTAATCAGACCAGTATGTGAGACAACTAATAGCTTCTTTTATATCCTAAACCATGTCAACTTAACAGGTGAACGATGACACAAAGTCCCTTTGTTGTTTTAGTTGCAGGCTGTTAAAAGCTCAGAAGTTTTTGAAGACTATATGAAGATAAGAATTTTGAGATACTTACAGTAAAATGACTACAAGGAACTTTTATATAATTCACTCCAGCTTCATCAACAAATTTTCCAGTAACACTTCTTATTTTATAATTTCTTTATTATCACCTAGAATTTAGTTCTTTTACAGAGAATTCAGTACATTTTTTTTTACTTAATAAATTCAAAAAGAAGCAACTGCTTGTGAATTTTCAAGTAACTAAATGGGAGAATATTTGCTACTGATGTCCTGAGTGTTACATTAATGAACATAAAGAAATCATTTCATAGTATAACTATAAAACTCAGTAGAATTTGTTTAAATTTTCACTAGTTTAAGAAAATCATAAGCTATATCTTCAGATACAAATATGTTCCAAGACAATATTCCCTTATTTAATCTCTAAGATAATTTATGTGTGGTCTTTAAAATCCACTAACTAGAAAATTATTTCCTTTATTCTTCCTCCATCTTTGAGAAAATAAATCTCACATTCCTGTGATAGTGTATCAGAGGGTCCCACACCTGTGATATGTCACCCTGTGTGTTTCTGTTCTACCCACAATTTACCACACAAAAGATGCAGCAGTACTAAAGCATTCCAGCACGAAAATTTATAAATATACATGTTCAGGGACCGATAGAAGTGCTTAGATTCTTTAGACCCCACTTCCAGGTAGATGGAATTTTTGAAGGAACAAACTGCTGGAATGCCATATTCTTGGTAACTAAATCCAAAATAGTAACTCTGTATTGCTGAAAAAACCAGTTCATCCAGACATGCTCTTGGAAAATTAAGTTCAACATACACAAGAAGGTATCAGTGTGATGAACAAAAGAAGTATGAAGCAATATTAACCATATAAATATAAAATGAGCAGCCTCGTGCGCGAAACTCCGGCCAATACGGGTCTCAGAGAAGGGTCTATTGTACGCTGGCCTTATCTTACTTTGCAAGAAACTATTTCCAAGACTCGAGCCCATGACCTCTCTAAATCCGTCAGGTCACGGACAGTAACTTTACCGTTGCACCAAGGCTCCTCTTCTAATAACCATATAAATATGATAATTAAAATTTTCTAGTGAAGGTTCAGAAGAATAGCACTTATTAACATTTCTACTAAATGCGCTTAACGACAAATACATAGTTGAGAGTCATGTCTGTGAGTGATAAAGTACTCACGAATCACTAGAGAAAAGTTGTCCTTACACCAAAAGATAGTGGGATACATTTCAAATTGCTGTCTCAGTCATGTTTACTTCATTTGGTAGAATGAAGCTTGGACAGAAGATAAAGGCAGCCAGAAGATAGAAGAATAGATGCTGCAAAGCATAACAAATCTGTTGGAGAAGATATGGTCACCTTCTTGCTCTTTTCAAACATTCCAACCAATAGAACCATCACTATCACATGACCTAACTTGGTCTTTAATTCGTTGATAGACTGAATTTCCAACCATCTTGGACGCTCCTAAACAAGTTAAAGGGTTGAGTGGTTGAGAAACTAGTGATACTAAAATAACAATCCATCATTACTAAAGTAATGAGACAAACCATTAGTTTAAATAACCCAAGAAGGTTTGATCCATGGGATGACATCTTTGCTATGTCAAGATTACTGATGAAGATCTCGTACAAACCCATCCCGAAGACAAGCATCACAGTCCCAACAAGATAGACATCTGAAAAATCAAAATAACTGACGTTATTGATAGATTTAGACATTTAGTTATCATCAAGGACTTTTTTTAAAGGATCATGTCAGCGTGAACATCTCTATCTGCTTCAACCACCAAAAAATATACCAATTTAAGACCCAACTTTTGAATCATAATATAAGATGGTCTAAAGAACACAGGCACACAACATGATTGGTATTGTAATGTGGAATTGCATATCCTCCTAGCATTGTGAAAGAGATAAAGAGGCTATTCAATTGTAGAAAATAAGGACACACTTCTATGGATGATTTACACTGTTATAATTTACTAGTAGACAGTGTGGAAAAATAAGCTCCTATTTCAAAATCTATACAATGCAATTGTCAATACATATTGGTTTACCAATGGCTTCAACCAACATCAGAACCACTTTCGCTCCACTGTCAAAATATTCTCTGTAAGAATCTATCACACATGTGCAACCCTGCAGAAGCACTTGGTAGTGTTAAGAATGGTGACTGTTTAAGCACGGATGAAATTAATCCTTGGCATGGAAAATAACTTAGTCATACTGTAAACTTTGATGCTTATAGATACAGTTGAAGCCTGGGGAAAACAATTTCAGTTACATCAATTTTCATGCTTATAGATAGGTGGACTTTGACAAAATGCAATAGTCATATAATGCCAAAAGTTCATAGTTTTTACTTTTTGGTACCTGAGTACCAAAGAAAAGAGCTAAAAACTATGACGAATCTGACAGAAAGGGAGCTCAGTTTCAATTTAAGTTTTTACCCATACCATAAAGCAGTAGACCACTACACTTTTACTGGTACTACATACTACTCAGATCATTTTGAAAACTAAATAATATGCAAGAGTTTTTCTTTTCATAATTTCAGTACTCTTAACACCAAAATAGCAGGTAAGCTACTTCAGCTAAAATTATATTCTTAGTCACAATGAAAGCAGCTCAACTCATCAATTTTTGAATATATTAGAGCAATTCTTAGGACGTGTTTTTTTTTCTATTTGGGAAATAGAAGCAGTAGGAGTTTTGGAGGTTGCGGTGCTAAGTGCTTTAAATCTTCCAATCCTATTTCGAAAATACATATAGAAGGGAGATTGGGGAAAATCATGAAATCATATTAATGGAATTGAATGCAGTATCAAAGAATTTTCTTAGAGGGAAAAGAAAGGCACCCTCCTTTCACACGTTACAAGAAACAAGATGTATAGTGTTGACAATCTGGGGTTGGCTAAATGAATTTCATCCCACTAAGGACTATAAACTATTTTACACTAATTGTCAAGGTCTAGTGGAACTCTCAGTCTATGATCTGGGTTAGGTTCAAGCATAAAATATCTTCACATTGCAAGATTAAAGACTATGGTTTGCTATTTTGACTTTGGAATCATAGTAGTTTTATGCTCTTACAATCCACTTTTTCTCCTCATAGCTTCATCCATGGAAGATGTATTTTGCTCCAATTGAAAATTTCAGCATAGGAGGGAATATGCTGTAATCAACAAGCAGGGTTACTTTTTTAGCTTGGTCAATCAAACAATCAATAACTTAGATTCTATTTATTCATTTTAAGTGAAAGTTTATATGTGTATGATAAATAAGTGCATTCCATATCTGAGTTGCATGGCATGTCCTTGTACTGCATAAGCTATCATGCTACATGATAGAATATACAGCCATGGACCATGGGCCTCAGACCCGTTCTAAAACAGCACGTGGGCCCCCCGTAAATTGTCAAAATAGATGAGTTGTCAGAACACATGGATTTCCAAACACGTGGAGTCATTTGTGTGATATAACGTGATCCCCACACGATCTCCACAATGCAAGATATGGGTGATATGACCCTTGATACAACGATGGGACACCCTCCTTACCAAGACATGACATCTTGTCAAAAGTGCATCATCTCCTCTGACAGCCATAGATGTAACACATCACCCCTTCGTGCTATAAAAAGTCTCGCCTCCGTAAGCCAAGGTATGCTGGATACTCATTACTATACACTCAATTTCATTATTCTAATGTACTATTTATCTTCTCCATTTTTAACATCGTCGGAGATTGACTTGAGCGTCGAAGTGAAAGGTCGTGGCACCCCCAGTCATTTCTCTAACGTTCTGTTTCCCTCTTCTTATCTTCTAGCAACCTTATAGGCATGGTTGACCAAGGACTTTCGGAGATTCTCGGCTCTCTATTCCTGACTTTTTGGAGGTCTGGCAATTCAGCCTACCTAAAAGACAGCTCACCTTCTTCGCTCTCTGAGTCATGGCAACCTAGTCCACATTCCAACAACAACTCACTAGTAGTCCATCATTCATCGCTTCCAAACGGGATCAAATTTGGCGTCGTCTGTGGAACACATACACATGATCTGAAATATAAAGATGGATGACACCAAAAATTCACTGCCGTCACCATGGAAGATTTCGACAAACACAACACCGCCATAGTGTAAGAGTAAGAAATCAGAATTTTTAGGCATCATTCTCGTTCGACCGTTGTGTTAGAAGCCAACGGATCATTGTCCCAACAAGATCCTTCCTCTTCATATCCTCGGCAACTCTGATTGCACAAGCATCCCATTGGAAAGACTTAATCGGGAGCTCCATCATAATTGGGAGCTCCATCACAAGCATCGGATCGGCAAATGGTAACATCAAGTTTGTCGATCGATAGCATGGAGTCAAAATTGGCAGCATCAAATGACAAAATCCGTTCGGTTGCAAAGGGATAGTCAAACGAGCCAATCAAATTCTAATTAGCCAAATCCGAGCAGCTTCCCATTCCAATCGGCTTCCAATGGAAATGCCCAACCGGCGCGGTCTCATCTCACTCTCCCAATTGGCCAAATCCAAGAGAATTTCATTTACACAAAGGCCAAGGTAAGGGCACCGCCTTAATAGCCGGTCAGTCAGTGGCTTCAGCTGGCAACTTAATTGGGGTCAACAAAGCCGATCGGCAGATTAATCGGCACAATATCAATCAACTCGGCAATTCTAAAGTGACAAATGTTGATCGGCAAAATCCAAGGTGACATGCTGATCAAGCTCGACTTCACTCGGCAATAGGGAGATTCCAATCCAATAAGCTTCAATGGGTAATTCCAATCAAAGTGAAAGTAGCCAATCACATTTAGCTAAATCCAAGAGGGACAAATTCCAATCAAATTCAAGTTAGCCCATCAAATTCCAAGTGGAAAGTTTCCAAAAGCCAAACCGGCAATTAAAATCAAAATCAAATGAGCAAAATCTGGTCAACAAACTCCAAGCTTCAATTGAAGAATCCAAGCAGCTTCAATCTGACTGGCAATGGCAAAATTAGCATCTGATAAGCAAAATGCAACAGGAACAATCTGATCAGCAGCCCCCTTTTGGCTTCATTGGGCTTCACTCGGCAAACAGGAACAATCCTTGACCATTTCACTTAAGAAATTCTCATTGGCCAAATAAAGCCTGATCGGCTACTACAATCTAATCAACAGTTCGGCTTCCAATCGGCAGCTCCGATCAATCATCTGATCGGCCATCCAATCGGAAGCTCTAGCCGACAGCTCAACTGTGCCAAGCAGCTCATCCATCCTGCTTGTCAGTTTGAGATTATCCGCTTAAGCCATCTCGACAAATAAATCTGAATTTGAATTTTAGAAATTAAATTCAGACTATGTCCCTATCCTTACAACAGGCAAAAAGGTTCTCGCGTCTCTCGACCAAATTATAAGCGTAGTTCCCACGTGCCCCAAAGACCTTCTAGTTGGCAAAACATCCAGACTCTTGCATCTCTCCACTGAGTTATAAGCGTGGTCCTTACGCGCTCAACGACCTTTCGATCAGCAAAACATCCAGACTCTTGTGTCTCTCCACTGAGTTATAAGCGTGGTCCTTACGCGCTCAACGACCTTTCGGTCAGCAAAACATCCAGACTCTCGCGTCACTCCACCGAGTTATAAGCATGGTCCCCACACGCCCAACAACCTTCTGGTCGGTAAAACATCCAGACTCTCGCGTTCCTCGATTGAGTTATAAGCGTGGTCTCCACGTGCCCAACGACCTTCTAGTCAGCAAAACATCCAGACTCTTGCGTCTCTCAACCGAGTTATTAGCGTGGTCCCCACACGCCCAACACTCCGTTGCTCGCTCGGCACTCACTCCGCACACAAACAATCGCTCGCTCAACACCCGCTTAGGCGATAGGTTTAGTCCAGTCAATCGACTCGCACCTCCTTCGACTAGACTTGAAGGGGAGGCTTGTGATACGATGTGTATGAAAAACTACCACAGATGCAATGAAGGTCAATTAGATGCTGAGCTAGGTTAAATTCAAGAGGGGTCAATGGGACCATCTCTATCCCATTGATCTGACTCGCTAGTTTTCAGTGAAAGCCGACCCACCAGAGTCGACCTTCTCGTCTTTCTCGCCGAGCCAACCTGCCAGTCTTCCTGACCGAACCAAGCCAACCCACCATTCTGCGGTTGATCCGATACTGACCCAGGGGCTCAGGTCCCCGATCGAATATCCAGCTCATTCCCGACCGGCTCTGTCGCTCAAACACTTCGGCTCAGCTCCACTCCGACCCAACGCCTCTCCTAGCCGAAATATCCAGAAGAGCACGTGGGCTCCCTGTAGCTTGGCAGAATACATGAGTTCTCAGAACACATGGTTGTACAAACACATAGAGTAATATGTGAGACATAACATGATCCTCGTAGGATCTCCACAGTGCAAGATATGGGTGATATAACCCTTGATACAGCGATGGGACACCCTCGTTACCAAGACATGACATCTTGTCAAAAGTGCATCATCTCCTATGACATCCATGGATGTGACACATCACCCCTTCGTACTATAAAAAATCCCACCTCCACGGGTCAAGATATGCTGGATACTCATTACTACATACACTCATATTTCATTATTCTTCTGTACTGTTTATCTTCTCCATTTTTGACATCGCCAGGGAATGACTGGAGCGTTAGAGTAGATGGTCGGGCACCCTGATTGTTCATAACGCTTTGTTTCACTCTACTTGTCTTCTAGCACCTTGCATGCATGGTTGACCCGGGACTTGCGGAGATTCTCGGCTCCCTGGCTTTTTCTTAGAGGTCTAGTGATTCAACCTACCTAAAAGACAGCTCACCTTCTTCTCTCTCCGGGTCACGGTGACTTGGTCAACACCAGTAACACCTCACCGGTCTGCTTCATGGGATCAAGAAAAAATAGCGCATCTTCAAGCAAACCAAAACACCATCACTATTCAAAGAAGCAATCTAACAGTCCGATCGTACCTTGAGAAAACAAATTATGGAACCCATCAGAGAACCAGCCACTGCGAGGAACGCAAAAAATCGGCACTTGTAGATTACCTGAAAAAAGAAACAACGATGTGTCAAATGACGAGCAAATTTCAATTTTTTTTTCAATGTTAACGTAAGTGAGAAAGGTCCTTCGCCTTTTCGATCTTCTCTTCCACGTCATCTATTCCTCCCAACAAAGCCAGCGGTGGCGTCCTGCGAAGGCCAGGTCGGGCATCGGGAGCGGGAGCAATGGCGGAACATGAGACCGAAGTGACCTCGGCACCGGAGCTCGCCTTCACGGGAGCGAAGGAGACGAATCGCACGACCCCGCGCCCGAAACTTGGCCCGGTGAGGGTGAGGGTTCCGGACTGTCCCAACCGGGGAAGAACGAAGGGGAGGGACTCCATCGATGGAGGAGGGCGGTCGCAAGGCCAGAAGCGAAACTCGATCTGCGCACTCGTAGGGAGAGCGGTGGCTTAATAGCTCCGGAGTTACATTTTGGATGGGAGACGACGGAGACGACGACGACGCAGTCGCTGCCGCGGCGACGGACGCCCGCCACATGTTCGGTTTCTGCTCTCGCCAGCAAAACCTGGCGCACGGGAACCGAACACCTCGCTGCGAGTCCAAATCAACCATTTAAACCGGCCGCCCCGTTATATACGTACACGAGATGGAAAACCGTTACAATCATGGTACTAGCCGAGCTACGCCGTCCACGAACATAACGGGTCGAGCTATCTTTTTTTTCGAAATGTTCCTTAGTATTTTGTATATTTTCAGCTTGTCACAAATAATATAACAGAGATATTAAATACTAGAAATAATAGAAATTCCTTTGAAAATAACGATTTTTTTTTTCGATTTTTTGTCGACCAAAAAATTCACTTTAGTTTATAAATTTTATTAATTAATATCTCTCTCTTCATTGGACACTAAACTTAGCTATCACCACTCAATTAAGATTTAAATCAACAAAGAATATCCTCGAAAAAACAATTATTCGCACGAAGCTATTGACCAAATATGTTACTTGGGCTTGCCCGGCCCATGCTTTTTAACAGGGCCAGCGCTGCGCGTCATCGTAGGGTTTAGGAGAGGAGGAGGACGGCGAGCCTTCAGATTGCAGATCTCGCACTGACGAGAGCGTAAGAGCGAGGTGGCGACGACTATGACGCAGCGAATGGCATCCTTTTGGCTCCGGTGGGTTCTCCTCTTCACCGCCGCCGTTGTCTTCGTCCAGGTTCGCATATATGCACATACGGTCCGTTCAATTCGGCCCACATCAGTTCATTCTATTCGTGTTCCCGGATCATCGGATGGAATAAGAGACGTGGTTTGTGACGATTATAGGAGGGAGGAGGCTTTTTTGTCTTATAGCTCTTTTTTAGCCCGTTTGAGTGTAGCGAGATCGATTGTCTCCTATCTATTTGTTGTGCATTCAATTTCCTCTTATGATAGTTTTAGATGATTTGCAGTTGATCACTTTCAGTAGCAAGCAGGATTTGCTTAAAGTAATAACGCCCCTCTAGGTTTTCTCCTATTCGACAAACTATATTTTCCCTCTGAAGCACCACTAAAGTTTGCTTAGATTTGTAATTTTTATCATCTCCTTCAAGTTCAATATTTGCGTGCATATTGATTCCAGTTGCTGTTGTTCAGTTCTGCAGCCATTTTAATTATACTTATCATGCCCTCCTTCAATTTCCAAATAGATTTACATCTCAATGTCGTTTCTGGACATTTCAGTGCTGAACTATACTTGTATACCAATAGACTATTGATTGCTCACAATTCGGCTTTACATTTCAGGCTAAAGCATCTCAAGAAAGTTTAAAGGAAGTCACGCACAAGGTCTACTTTGATGTTGAGATTGGTGGAAAACCTGCTGGTACGCTGAGCAATCTCAACCCTTGTGGATCTTAGAAGTGGCCATCTTGAACCCAAAAAAAAAAACTGCGCATGTTATGCATTTTCGTGCTTCCATACACTTTATCTTTACAATTTGTTGAATAACATTGGTAATAATTATGTGGACTATGCGTGTGTTAGTTTAGTGGGTAGCAAGATGATGTTATACCTCTTAGCTTTTAAATATTTAGATGTGGTATTCTTTTTCTTAATGGCAAAGTAACCTACTCGAGGAGATAGGATTTGAGTCAGTTATTGACTTTTTAACAAATTGAACCAGAAATGGAAGACTTGGCTTATATGATTGTGAGGTCTACAGAATGGATTGGTATCACTGTATAATGACTGCTTAAAAATAGCAGGAATTTTCATATTTACCTAGAGATGAGTATTTTTCTAATTTATATATGACGTTTTGATAATTAACTGACTTGATTGCAATGAAAGATGAAGTGTGCAACTCTAGTTCTGCCTTCCAGTTTGATATAAAGTTTGTGAGGTAATTGACTTTGGTTTGCTTTTATGGTGCAATGGTAGAGCCATAGACTATATCTAGGATGGCTTGATTTGATGAATTTTTACGCAAAATACTCATATTACATCATCACTGTTTTATTTGTTCCTCATATATATTTTGAACATACCATCCTCTTTTTTCGAACATTGATTCCTTTATATTTATTTTAGAAGATCATAATCACTAATGTGCATTGTATTCCTATGACTTTAATTATTGACTTATTCTGTGTCCAATATCTGAAAATACAAGGAATACTTGTTGTTAACGATGATTTTGAATTGTTGTATTCCAGGTCGGATTGTCATGGGCTTATTTGGCAAGACTGTGCCTAAGACTGCAGGTATGTATTTGTCAAATGCTGCTTCATTTCATTTCTCACCAATTGCTGTACTGTACAAAGCTATTTTTCCTTACTTTAGTTTTCTAATATTGTGCTATGCTGCTTACACAGAAAACTTCCGGGCTTTATGCACAGGTATGCTTTGATGTTGGTGCAATGCATGATTTTATATGGGTGCCATTTGTTTTTGCTGGTCTGGGCTTGCTGAAAATTGCTAGATTTTATCCTATAAATGTTTAGCGGAAGGCACATAGTTGGGACCCTACTGGAAGAATTAAAGAATGTCAAGATGGAAATCCTTGAGAAGTTAAAAAATGTTACCCTCACTCCTAGACAATATGGACTGTGATGTAAATGCAAAATAAAAGAAGATAGAAACAGCTTAAAGAGAGGTGTATCTCTTGGTTTCGAGCACTGATGCATATATGATTTCCCCAACTGAATTAATGTGCATCAAATAATAGTTAATGATATCAAATACAAATTGCATTTAATCATAAGAAATTTTTAGAATCTAGAAGCTATATCTATTATATTTTAAATCAGTATCTCTAGATTAATTAGTATACTATGGCAATTATAGTGTTAATATATATATCGATAATTATAATCATTTTCTCGTGTATAGGAGAGAAAGGTGTTGGCAAAAGTGGAAAACCTCTTCACTTCAAAGGCAGTAGCTTCCACCGAATAATCCCCAGTTTTATGATCCAAGGTGGTGATTTCACGCATGGTAATGGAATGGGCGGAGAGTCTATCTACGGCACAAAATTTGCTGATGAGAATTTCAAGCTCAAGCACACAGGACCAGGTACTATCATTTCCCTCAAGAAAAAACTGCTATGGTCAAATAGGTGATTCTACTTTGCTTGATTTTTTTTGACAGGACACTTATCGATGGCGAATGCTGGCCGTGACACCAACGGATCTCAGTTCTTCATCACCACTGTAACAACCAGCTGGTATTTGAAATGCGCTGCACTGTTTTTGTCAAATGTAATGATGAATTATTAGTCGCTGATTTGATTCCTTTTCATAGGTTGGATGGTAAGCATGTTGTTTTCGGAAAAGTGATCTCTGGCATGGATGTGGTATACAAGATTGAGGCTGAAGGGAGGCAGAATGGGTCGCCTAAAAGCCAAGTGGTGATCGCTGACAGTGGTGAACTGCCTTTATGATTCAATCACTCGATAAGCCAGTCATTAAGGAGTCTTTAGGTACTGCTGCTGGATCTTCTGTAGAGTCTATAGAACTCATGGGTAACATTCTGGATTAAACATCTATGTCTATTTTGTTTGATATCCTTCTGAATCTTGCTTCTTAAGCATTTGGACAATGATCATTTGCTCGTGATCCTAAACATTATATTTTGAAGAATTTTGGATATGTTAAATTCATATTTGAAGCTACTGAAGCAATTATTTATAAATAGTTTTTGCGATTAACAAGCTTTTTTTAAAAATTAAATTTTAAATATCTAATATATATATTTATATATCATAGGACATGCATTTTGTTGAATAAAGAATACTAGAGATCTCAACTTATAGCCAACCTAACGGTTGGCTAGGGATAGAAGTGGTCAAATACAAACTATTATATTTTGATCTTTATATTTACCCAACACTTTTAGATAAATATATATAATTGTGACTAATTGACTAAATTTATATACTTTGAGTAATTCTAAATAATTGATCAATTAACTACAATATTTTAGGTACTGATATGCATATATAAAATAAAAAAAAAATTAAAGTTCGAATTTCAATATATTGTAACAAAAGTGGAATACATCATCTCAAAAAGATAGAGGAAGATTTTTTTTTTCAGGAGGATTTTTTTTCGATTTTATTGAGATTCAAATCTTTATTCTATTATAATAATTCTATCTTGTATTAACTAACTCAATTTCATCCCTGACCTTAGAATTTCAATATAGATGAATATTGATCGGTATAAATTATACTTCAAATTTATTCTATAAATAAATTAGAAAGAAACATTTTATTTTAGAAATTAATTGTGAAAAAAAAAAAATTGATCCGCTCATTAAGCACTCTAAAAGCTACTTGAAGGCGGGCTTGTAAATCGTGTACGGTCGAGATAAGAACGTAACAAGTTTCATTGGACGGATAAATTATGGTTACACTTATTTTGGGATTTTTAAAATAATTTAATTGAATATTATCGCACTAATTGCTGTAACTTATAAAAGTGTATAATAACATAGATCTTTTTAGGTTGCCGAGTCTCCAGCGATTCCGCACGCCTCTCTCTCTCTCTTCCCTGGACGGCGATCAACGACGGAACCCAGAGATGGCGGTTGTGAGCTCCGCAAGCGGCCTTATCGCGATGCTCCATGAGCCGCACCCCGCGCTGAAGCTCCACGCCCTCGAGAAGCTCAACTCCCTCGTCCACCTCTTCTGGCCCGAGATCTCCACCAGCATCCCCATCATGTGAGCCCTTCGCCCGAATTTCCCTATAATTTGGCCTTTTATTCTTGATTTTCTCTTTACGTGCTTCCTGTGTTTGGGATAGGGCTTCGGTTTAGGTTGTAGATTTGGTGTTTCCGTCCTTGAAGTTTGTTAATCTTTAGAAAGTTACTGGAGGATGCGATCATGGAAGGTGCTATGAGGGTTTTCAGTTCGCATGACAATGGCTTGAACTTTGGACGTTGGTTTCAATGTGTTTTTTAAGATGAGAAAATGCTTATGAATGTCATTTGAGCTTGGAAGTGTGGTATTGTTATGCGCCGTCGAGAAATAATTCTTTAATGTGGTTTGATTTCTTTCGTGCTTATTTTTACAGTAGTATCATTCAGCTTCATATTTTTCAGTGAAAGCTTATATGAAGACGAGGAGTTTGATCAAAGGGAACTTGCTGCATTGGTGGTATCCAAGGTGATGCTGCGATCCTTTTCCTTCATTTTCTTTTTCATTTTAACAAATTAAATTGTGGTGCCAAAGTATTTGTTGATACTTGACTTTTAACTTTTGTCATTTCGTTTTTACTAGCCAGGTCTTCTACTATCTTGGAGAGCTTGACGACTCATTGTCTTATTCTCTTGGTGCTGGTCCCCTATTTGATGTATCAGAAGATTCTGATTATGCTCATACTCTATTAGGTATAGGATTCTGGCCAAATGATTGAGATTTCATTTTTCTCTTCCAATTGTTGTCAGTTCTGATTCATTTTGTTGTTCCTTTAGCCAAAGCACTAGATGAATATGCTACCCTTAAGTCTAACGCAGCAACAAGTGAAGATCAGTCAAAAATGGATCCAAAGTTGGAGGCAATAGTGGAAAGACTACTTGACAAGTATGTTAAGAAATTTTGCACAAATGATGTTTATTTATTACTATCTAGGAAAGTATCAGCATATTTTGTTGATTCAGGTGCATTTCAGATGGCAAATTCCAGCAAGCCATGGGGATGTCCATCGAATGTAGGAGATTAGATAAGCTTGAAAAAGCAGTTACTCAAAGTGACAATGTTCACTGTGCACTTTCATATTGCATAACACTTTCCCATTCATTCGTTAGTCACAGAGAATACCGCTGTGAGGTAATGCTATCCTTGTTGGCTAAGTTTCAATAAGCTCATTAATATATCTACAGTCACATATGTAGGTTGAATCAAATTGCAATTTTTATGAGTCTCATTTTTCCTTTTTGTATTTTTTTTAAATGGTACTATGTGGAGCAATTATTTGTAGCACTAATAAACGATAAAATGAGAAACAATGAGTTAAGATGGTATAGACTATCAAAAAATGTAAATAGATTCTATAATTAGATGTGTTGAATTTAATAGAGTTGAAGGGGTCAAGGGTGATCAAAGAAATTTCTAAATGTAATAAAAAAGTTGTCAGTGAGACAGAGACATCTGAATATTATTGGCAATGTTAAGTAGTCTTGCATTGTGGTTAACGGAGGTAAGATCCATACAGTTGTCCTCATATAGGTGGGACTAACATGGATTGATGTTGATAAAAAATATACAGTTTTAATGTTATGAATTTTCGGAAAGATGGTATACAAAATAATGAAGGGGAGCCTTGTCGCAACGGTAAAAGTTATTGCTATGTGACCAAAAGGTCACGGGTTCGAATCCTAGAAACGACCTCTTGCAAAAAACAGGGTAAGGTTGCGTACAATGGATCCTTCCTCGGGATCCCGCATGGCGGGAGCTTCGTGCACCGGGCTGCCCTTTTTATGGTATACAAAACAATATATGCAGATATAAAATAACAAACATGTCTAGATATTATCGGTGATGTTAATAAATCTTGCATGGAGTTCGTATAGAGGTGGGACTTACACAAATTGACAATGATACTAATGATATAAGTTTTCGGAAAGATAGTATACAGATAAATATGTGCAGATATAAACTAATAATCATGGCTGTTTCATCTACAATTGGCGTGGTCCCATCTTTTAACCTTTTTGCTTAAGGATATAAGCTATATGCTATCTTTTCTTTGAAAAGCTTGTTGTTTCAAGATAACTTGTTGGCGGTATTGGTTATTCATTAATCACCAGGCCTTCATAGTGAAAAATCCAAACCATCTTGAATTAAGAGAAGCAAAAAAATGTGGGCTAGTATGGAAGATATCCTCATGATGAATTTTAGGTCTCATCGTGATCATTTAAAAAACCATACACAGGGCTACAACTTAAATTCCATGCAGTTCAAGTATTTATAATGCCAAGAAACGACTCACATGATCCTTGTGATTCTAGTAGATTTAGAAAAGTATATTTTACATTGTAAGGTATGTTTTTATTTTATCAAAAGATTTAAAATCTGTGCTATCTCTTTCTGTGCAATTACAAGCACTTGGCTCAAGACTAAAGGATGATTTTGGTGAAGGAGCTTTGCATTAACATTATGGGGTTATATAGTCCCATTACATATAAACTTTAATTGCATTCAATATGGTTGTTTTTAATGATTTTGTAGCATCTTAGGAGCACATTCTGATCCATACTGTTTCTTATTGGTTCTTTTCTTGGATTGTGAAATGAAAATCTTGCACAAAACTGTATGCATTTGTTTCGAGTGTGACAATTTAAGTGGAAGTTCGGTTTTTATGATCAATCCACTTGGACTGAGTTCATAATTTTGCTAATTTAAAAAACATGCATGACAGTTTCTGGTGTTTAATTTTGATAGATAGGTTTGGTTAGTTATAAAATATGCTAGCATCTTCCATCATTCGGTGTGATATTAACTTTCATAGTGGCATGAACTATGCTAACATCTTTACTGTAACAAATATCTGGCCTGTGCTTCAACATGGATTCATTCACCTGTTTTGCATTCATTTGAACAAGAAAAATACTTGGATGTGCACAAACAAAATCCTGTTTTGTTCTATGTTAGGATTTGGCCTGAATATTATGATTTATTGCACAATAAAAGTTGAGATCCATTCTCCAATTTTGGGTGAGAATGACTGCTCAAAATGGCATGTGACGAGTTGTCTAATTGTTTTTGGTTTAATGCTGCAGGTTCTTCGTCTGCTGGTCAATATATATCAGAGGTTGGATTCTCCTGATTATTTAAGCATTTGTCAATGTCTCATGTTTTTGAATGAACCAGAAACTGTTGCAACCATTTTGGAGAAGTTGCTATCAGGGAACAAGGTACTTAGTTATATTTTGCCTTTTGTGCTTCATTGCAATTCTGACATTTTGATTTATTTTCCTAGGAGGATGCACTTCTTGCATTTCAGATAGCTTTTGATCTTGTGGAAAATGAGCACCAAGCCTTCCTATTAAATGTTGTGAATCGTTTATCAGATTCTAGATCTCAAGTTATCGACAATGTGAATGCCGATCAAGTATCATCTACTCCAAATTCACAGAATGGGAATGTTAGCGCAAACGCAGAGGATCTTCAAATGATTGAAGAATCTCATGTTGCTAATGGGACTGCTGAAAATAACACTGAAATGGACACTACACGTAATGAGAGGCTTGTGAAGATAAAAGGAATTTTATCTGGAGAAACATCAATTCAGTTGACTCTACAATTCTTATATAGTCAGAATAGGTAACACATAAGCATCTTTCTTTATTGGTGAGCCATGGTCTTTATCCTTGTGTAGCTTATTTCGATGAAAATTGATACCATTGTGTCTTAATGGTAGGTCTGACCTTTTGATTCTTAAGACGATAAAGCAGTCAGTGGAAATGAGAAATAGTGTGTGCCACAGTGCAACAATTTGTGCCAATGCGATGATGCATGCTGGAACAACTGTTGACACTTTTCTTAGAGAAAATCTGGTATGAGCATACATTAGTATATGCCATTTAAATTCTTTGATTTCTTCTCCTTGGTCTATCTTTTTCAATTAAGTAATGTTGTTTGATTAAAGAAAACTCCATTATGATCATATAACACAAATTGTCTATATTTTTCTGCATTTGCTTTAAGTTTCAAGTTTCTCTATTCTGTTGGCAGGAATGGCTTAGCCGAGCAACAAACTGGGCCAAGTTCAGTGCTACCGCCGGGCTAGGGGTCATCCACAAAGGTCATCTGCAGCAAGGAAAGTCCCTGATGGCACCATATTTGCCTCAAAGTGGTGCTGTTGGTGGCGGTAGTCCTTATTCCGAAGGTGGTGCACTTTATGCTTTGGGATTGATTCATGCTAACCATGGAGAAGGCATCAAGCAATTTCTTCGTGAAAGCCTACAGAATACTAGTGCTGAGGTTGTAATACTCCCCAAACATTGTTTTCGAAATTTGCCTGTGCAAGCATCAAATCTCTTGACCTAGTCTCATTTGATATGTTAATATATATTTTACAGGTTATCCAGCATGGAGCTTGCTTAGGTCTTGGATTGGCAGCTTTAGGAACAGCAGATGAGGAAATATATGAAGATGTCAAAAATGTGCTCTATACAGATAGTGCTGTGGCTGGTGAAGCTGCTGGCATCAGCATGGGGTTGCTCATGGTTGGGACTGCAAGTGAGAAGGCAAGGGAAATGCTTGCATATGCACATGATACACAACATGAAAAAATCATTCGGTAAGTATGGTTTGTGTATTTTTCTGAATGGCATGTTTGACAAAGTTCTTGTTTTTTTTTTTTGGGTAGGTTCTGCACTGTTCATTTCTTTTTTAAAAAAAAATAAAATCTCAATTTCTGCTAAGATATGCCACTTTATGCACTTGAGTCTTAAATCAGGCCGAAAATGAGATTTTTTTTTTGTTACATCCACTAATTAATAAGCCATATATTAATCTGTATTCTTTTTTTTTTTTTTTTTTTGCAGGGGCTTGTCTCTTGGAATTGCTTTGACAGTTTATGGAATAGAAGAAAACGCGGATATTTTGATTGAGCAAATGACAAGGGATCAAGATCCTATACTTCGTTATGGCGGCATGTACGCCTTGGCTTTAGCTTATAGGGGAACAGCAAACAACAAGGCCATCCGTCAGTTGCTTCATTTCGCTGTCTCGGATGTAAGCGATGATGTACGAAGGACAGCTGTTCTAGCCCTTGGATTTGTGTTGTACTCGGAACCTGAACAGGTAAGTTATTTGAATTTATTTAAATGAATGTCTTGTGTTTTAATAAATATTCATGAAGATAGCACTCCCTGCTTTTCAAATTTAATTACATGTGCAATGTTGTGCTTGCAAGATTATCTCCTGTTGTGGTCTTCTCCTTCACCCTCGTTTATTACCAACTTATGATGATGTTTATAGCAACCCCTATGCTTTTAGTATTGTCAATAAGTTCGAGTCAATATTTCTTAAGTATTTGTTTTTTTACCTTAATTGTATTAGTTTTTGTAGTCATAACTTTTCTGATATTGCAGACCCCAAGAATTGTTTCCTTGCTGTCCGAGTCTTTCAATCCTCATGTTCGTTATGGTGCAGCTCTAGCAGTGGGCATTTCCTGTGCTGGTACTGGTTTGAGTGAGGCCATTTCATTGCTTGAACCTCTAACATCTGATGTCGTGGATTTTGTCCGCCAAGGAGCCCTCATAGCTATGGCTATGGTTATGATCCAAACCAATGAATCCTGTGACTCTCGTGTTGGAACGTTCAGGTGCTTGCTGACTTTATTTAGGCTTGCGATAAAGCAGCTGACAACTGTCTTGCTATATGTAGTAAATCTTCTTAATATTTGCAGGCGGCAATTAGAGAAAATAATTCTTGATAAGCATGAAGATACGATGAGCAAGATGGGTGCAATATTAGCTTCTGGAATTCTTGATGCTGGTGGAAGGAATGTAACCATTAGACTACTGTCTAAAACAAAGCATGACAAAATCACAGCCGCTGTTGGGCTTGCAGTTTTTAGCCAGTTTTGGTATTGGCATCCCCTTCTCTACTTCATAAGCCTCACTTTCTCTCCAACTGCCTTCATTGGTCTTAATTATGATCTAAAAGTTCCAAAATTTGAGTTCCTATCAAATGCAAAGCCTTCCCTGTTTGAGTACCCTCGCCCAACCACGCCTCCGACCTCAATTTCAGCAGTCAAGATGCCTACTGCTGTTTTGTCAACAACAGCCAAAGCAAAATCAAGAGTGAAAAAAGACGCCGAACATAAAGGCGCTTTGGAGAAGTTGTTAAGTGACGATGTGTCAACTGCCTCAGTTTCTGCAAAGTCTAGTAAATCTATTGAGAAGGATGCTGATGCAATGCAGGTAACTTCTCCTGTGATCGCTTTTTCGGTTATTCTAACCATGCTATTAGAATGTTAGTACGTCTTTATGTTGTCAATACAACAAAATAAATATTCTTTCTGTTGGTACCCTAATCTTTTAACTTTTATACAAGGCTCTTTGGATTCTTGTTCAATAAATTCCTGTAGGTTTGTGCTTGTGTTACGCAGAACAAATCACAAAAAGTAGCCTACATAGATCAAAGTTCAGTTTCTGAAACAGTTAATTTCTTTTGATTTTTTTTGAAACCGTAACTTCTTTCTCAGAACAATTGTCTAACACAAGTTCAAATTTATGGGCTATTTAGAGTTTCCTGCCTTTTATATGCAAATAAGCTAGTTACCGTTGCTTCCAAGAGGAAGAATAAGTTAACAAAATTTGTTCTTCCTTTTCAGGTGGATACTGTTTCGGAAAAGAAAGTGGAGTCTGAACTGTCCTACGGTACTTTGACAAATCCAGCGAGGGTCGTCCCTGCACAAGAGAGGTATATCAGATTCGTCGAGGGAAGCCGATATGTTCCCGTCAAGTTAGCACCTTCTGGATTCGTGCTTTTGAAGGATCTGCAGCCATCTGAAGTGGAGGTATTCACCCTTTCTGACACACTGGCGATGCCACCACCCAATACATCAGCAACTGGAGCAGCTTCAATTGGACAGCAGGGATCAGGTTCTTCAGCGATGGCAGTAGACGATGATTCATCATCCGCCTCAATTATTTGAGTACAGTGCAAATCCTCAATATCCTTTATCTGCATATTAAGGCGGTGTGTTCTCTTGTTAAGATTGCTGGGTATGAATCCAGTAGATGGATGTTACTTCATTGAAGGGAAAGAAGATGAGGGAACAATTATTGAAATATCTTCTTGATCAGCCTCAACCTCTGTCTGTCTTCCCTAATTTTATCGTCAAGCAGCAGCGCCAGTGGTTATTCAGAGCCGAAATGATATGAAAGAAACACTAGCTCCCCTCTTCTGTGCAAAAAGAGGTATCTTTATTCATTGCATACACTATCTATACATCACACTTTTCCTTTCCATTGCACACTTGGTGAGCTAAATAATTAAGATAGACACCACTTAAAGATCATAATGACAAGATGGAAGTATCCTACGTTAAGTTGCAAAAATTCTCCATCTTGAAGAAATGTTTGCACTTATTCTTTCATAGGCTGTGACTAGTAGTTCTTCATATGCTTCCAGGCTAAACGGTCAATAATAAATTGCTGCTTAAAAAAAACCTGCCATCATTCAACCAAAGAAAGAAATATGAATAAGTTTTTGAAATATTGAGAAGATCCAATATATTTAACCTGATGTTAAAATCTGATTCAATATCTTTTCTTCTTGTTGAATAATAAATTTTAAGATATATTAAATCCTATCCTAATACATTAAAAACTGTACTAAAAAAACTTGTTTTTTAATACAAACCTGGCCATAAAACTGGCAGCTGATGCTTTTGCTCCAAAGCATCATCTCCACTTCCTGTTCTTGATGCTGATTCATCCTCAACATCCATTAATTCCTCCATTATTTGATCATAATTTATCACTTCATTCTCTGATTCATGTTCTGTTTGCATCTCATCATCAGATACCATCAGTTTCTAATCCTCTTGATTGAAATCTTCACCTGGTTTGATAATTTATCATCATTTTTTTTCTCTCTCTAAAACATGGAACAAAAAACTTTAACTTTTACAAGCAGAGTTCAAATTTGAGCACAAGCCTGGTGGGTTTTGCAGAAGCTGTTCTTGTTCTTCTTCCTGCACCTGCATCTCGAAATAATTAGTCAATGTTCAGATTGATCGGAATGATGATATTTCTGATCATATTCACCAGAACTGTCTTGATCTTTTTACTCTGAGAACTTAATGAGAGATCAGGTTTGTCAATCTCTGAACCTTCTTTCCTCTTCATGCTTGAAACAAGAAACATGGCCATCTCAATGGATCTCGCAACACCTTAAAAAGATGAATCTTGATTACCAAAAAACAAAGTTTTTTTCTTTCGAAATAAATAAATAAAGGAGAAGGCTGCGGATCTACTTGCCTGATTGTGACTGAGAGAAGCAGACATTGTCATTTCAAGCAAACTCCATGCAAATATATCGCAAGATGTTACTGGGTTGACCTTGTATTCCAGTTCAAAGAGTTGACTTCTTCAATTTCCATGAAGAACAAGAGAAATTCATTTGTAGGGAGGCAAAGAGTTGACTTACGATCTTGTTGATCTTATCTTGTGGAGGATTTTTCCTTGCCGTGGCGTCATGAAAATAATTATTTTTTAAAATAATTCTGATATTCAGATTTTGTCCAATTAATTTTAGAGTTCTCCCTAGTTTCTTTACGGATTAAATTCAAGCACAGGCCAATATTGTTTCAATTAAGATTTGAATCTTGATCTTTTATTATTTTTGGATCAGTAATTTAGTTGACTTATATACAGTGAATTACAAAATTAATAATAAGGTGAGAATATACGTGGCAAAAGATGATAATGTTAACTTCAGGTTCAATATGATCAATTTCTCGGTTAGACGGTTCAGGCGGTTCAATATGATCAATCTCTCGGTTAGACGGTTCAATATGATCAATCTCTCAATTAGATATAGATAAGTAAATTAAGAAGGAGATAACTTATGAATTTTAGGAATTAATCTAAGATTTATATGTGATAATATCATTGCATAAATTATCTGTGTCATTTTCCGAGGATAATAATAAGATGAGAATATACTCATATTGGTAGGGGTGAGTAAAAATTCGATTAAATCAAATAAATAAATTGATTAAATCAATCGAATTTAAAAATTCGGTTCGATTTATTCAAAAATTTGATTTTTTTTTCTTCAAAAAATCTGTTATTTGATTAATTCGGTTGGGATTCGATTTTGTTTTTTTTTTTATTCGGTTAAATCGAATAGATCGAATTTTTGAACCAAATCGATTTTTTATAGCATAAATTTTAAACCGGACTAAATTTTTATTAAGTCAAACTAAATTTTTAGAAAAAATCGATTTATTCGGTTTGTTTTGTTTGGTTTGTTCGATTTTGTTGAAAATTTGGTTCAGTTCAATTCGATTTTTATCAAAAAATGATTTGGTTCGATTTGTTTGAAAAAAATCGATTTAGTTCAGTTCGATTAATTCGGTTCAATTCAATTTTAACCGAATATTCATCCCTACATATCAGAGAAATGAAAATAATATTATTATAAAAAAAATAAATTAGTTAGTTTCATTAATTAGTTTGGGGTGATCTCATAAAATTTTTCATATGAATTTTTTATTTAAGTAAGGCGCTAAACCAAAAATTACGTGCAATCAAGAGATAAAAAGATACTGGGTGTCGTGGGATATATACCAAAAACATAAAACAGAATGAAAATAACATAATTTTTTCCTTTTTACTTTGAATTTCTAGACAAATAATCCTTTTTTCCCTCAAAATCAATTATGCGAATAATGTACCATCAAATCCAGATAATAAATAATATACAATCTATTTTGATGATTACTCGAACCTTATAGATATTAAATTATATCATCTAAAAAATTACTTTTGATAAATAAATTAATTTGAGTAGGATCGGATCTTGTGCGATATCTCGGTCACTATCGCAATTCACAGCTAGGCCTCAAGGCCTTTCGTTATCCTCCCTTCTCTCTACTCATGTAATTTACCTTCCCCGCTTTATTAGTAGGCTCCACCTGATCCTACCAGTTGCTAGACGGGTAACATCGTTTCGTTTCCTTAATATTTAGGAAGGATGTCGGGTCCCAATGAACGGCCATTGTTGATTTGTTGTGGCACGTCGGTTTTGTTGTCTTTCTCTCTGTGTTCTCGATTTGTTCCAGTTCGAGTCGCCTCCGTTAGATCTCATTCCTCTCTCTCCTCCCTGATCCACTCTTCTGGGGATCGATCACTAGATCGTTAAGTTTCGGCCTCCTCTTCTTCGAATTACTATCCTCGATCCGCCGAGATGGCCTACGGCGATCGCTTGACCACTTTCGAGGACTCCGAGAAGGAGAGCGAGTATGGATACGTCCGAAAGGTAATCAATTTGCGCCATCCTCGATCTTCCTGGCAGTGATGATTCCTGATATATTAGATTCTGCAACTTTACGGTTGTTTTGTTTTTTGTTTCCCTTTTTTCTCGCATCTTATGTTTTGGAGTCAATTGATTGGAATTTCTTTGATGATTGATCTATCTGGAGGTCATAGAATATGGTATGGTCGGAGTAGGGGTTAGATAGTATTTAAGAATCTATATGCACATATTGATATTTTGCCTATTAGCTGGAGCTTTTGAGATAGAATATGGTGAATCGAGTAGGGGTCAGATAGTTGTTCTTGTTAATAATCTAATACCGATTCGATCTTTTTCTAATAGTTATGACCTTCCTGATATGTTCAACCAATCAGTTTAATACAGTAAGAGACCAGAAGGCCCTGTGTTCAAATCTTGTGTCGGTAATATATACGTGTCCATTTACGTGATTTCCCTTGTCCTAGTAATGTTTTATTTAATGATATCCATATAATATTTTTGTACATCTTTTATAATCTCTTATTCTCTGTTTGATTAATCATCGATCCTACCAATCTAATCTGACTTAGATAGATTTTTTGTCCAATTGATCCCAATACCAATAGATTTTGTCTACCATAGAAAATACTCAAAACTTTTGCTCTATATGTAGGTGGCGCTGATAGACCTCAATCTGATACTTATCCACTGCTAATTGAATCATCAACCTTACTTATAATCTTTTGTTTAAAATTTGTTAATAAATTTTGGCTGACTGTATAGACTATTACTTCATTGCATAATCCTCAAGTCCAACTTTGTTTTCCAAATATTCATTTGGGTCATATACCAAAGCTAAGTTCAAGTTTCATCGGAACTAGGCATCCTGACCTCTGTCAAATCAACCTACTGTTATTGTATCTATTTTGTAAATTTTAACTAAAGTTGATAACTTCAGCAGGATGTCTCATCTTTGCCTATTATCTTGTTTGCTGTTGGATATATGACCTGCCATACTTCAAAAGAGGATCCATATGGATGTATGTTTTTGGTTTCTCCTGAAACAAGTGAAACCATGGAGAACTATGGATAGATTATTTTTGTCTCACTTATATAGAATTACAGGTTTCTGGACCAGTGGTTGTGGCTGATGGTATGGCTGGTGCTGCCATGTATGAACTTGTTCGTGTTGGTCATGATAATCTTATTGGTGAGATTATTCGTTTAGAGGGTGATTCAGCTACTATCCAGGGTAATGAATTCAAAAAAAATTTCCCCACATTTTTCTGTGTTTTTAATCAACTTTCTGTTGCTTTTATTGCCTCTTTTAAAGTGATATTTTGTTTCATTGGTAAGTAGATTTTATATATCTCTCACTGATATTAAATTTCAGTTTATGAAGAAACTGCTGGTTTGATGGTTAATGACCCAGTTTTGCGTACTAGAAAGGTGATCATATTTCTTAAATTTTTTAAAAACTATTATGAATGCATACAAATTATCTTTGAGAGTTTACCCGTGGGTTATTAATATCTTGCAGCCTCTCTCAGTTGAGTTAGGACCTGGAATCTTGGGAAACATTTTTGATGGAATTCAGGTTCTCTTAATTGATAAAACTTTCAGTTCTGTTGTGTGCATTGATTGTTTTAAGAACTTATGTATTTTATCCCTTATCTGGCTTTAACTCTATATAATATTTGTTATCTGATTGTCATTTGTGTTTCTCAGTTTTATAGCATCACTTTAGTAGTACCCTCTGTTTTCTTTGAGTTTAAATATATGTTGATTTTATGGTTTCATTTTTATTTTTACCAATCAATCTGAATGTACATATGAAAAGATTCATGCTATCAGCGATCCTATTGAATTTGTCCTATTTCTGTACCCTTTTCCCCTAATGTTGTACTTTATCTTCCTTCTTAATTACAGAGACCACTAAAAACTATTGCTATAAAATCCGGTGATGTCTATATCCCTCGAGGAGTTTCTGTCCCTGCTCTGGACAAAGATTTATTGTGGGAATTCGAACCTGGGAAATTAGGTAGTTAGATTGAAACCAATAACCTGTGTCAAAAATTACCAGTTTATCATCCTATTTTGAGTAGCTTGATTGTTTCAAGCTTGATCCATTATTACTTTTCTTTCAGGTGTTGGAGATCATCTGACTGGAGGAGATTTATATGCCGTAAGTACTAGCAATTTGAACAAATTGAAAATATATGTGTATATATTAGATTCTCACTCTTTGCTTGCTTCTTTAAAATGCCTATGTTTACTATATATTATGCAGATTGTCTTTGAGAATACGTTAATGAAGCATCATGTTGCTCTTCCTCCTGGTTCAATGGGAAAAATAAGTTATATTGCCCCGGCTGGTCAATACAATCTGAACGTTAGTGAACATGAGTTAGTTTATATATTCTTGTTCAATTTAAACCCTAAACAATGAAACAAATATATGTTGCTTCTTCTCATGAGTTCTCTCTTTCTTCTAATTACCGTTATCTTTGCAGGATATAGTTCTGGAGCTGGAGTTTCAGGGGGTTAAAAAGGAATTCTCTATGCTTCAGGTTAATATCTTAATTTTTTGTTCCAATTTCAGTTTTTCTGATAGCAAACTCACTAGATTGTTTTCTCACCTTTTCCTTTTGCAGACTTGGCCTGTACGTACTCCAAGGCCAGTTGCAGCAAAGCTTGCTGCTGATACACCTCTATTAACTGGACAGGTAGAAATATGAAACCATGAAGAACTTTTTGCTTCCACTATGAATTATGTAATGCTTTCAGATATTATTTTTGGAGATTTTACTACAGGATTCTTCTGTTTTCCTGGTACCTAGCATGCTAACATGTGTATGTTATTGGTTCCAGCGTGTACTAGATGCTCTTTTTCCTTCTGTTCTTGGAGGCACATGTGCTATACCTGGTGCCTTTGGTTGTGGAAAAACAGTCATCAGCCAAGCACTCTCGAAGGTAATTATGTTTGGAAGTGTATTTTATTCCTCCTATGTAATTTTTATCTTACATTTATCAACTTCTGCAGTACTCTAATTCTGACACAGTAGTTTATGTTGGCTGTGGAGAGAGAGGGAATGAAATGGCTGAGGTTTGTCACCACTGTCCTTGTATTGTACTTGATAATTCTTATATTTATCTGACTCCACGCACAACAAATCTCCAGGTGCTTATGGATTTCCCACAACTAACAATGACATTACCAGATGGTCGTGAAGAGTCTGTGATGAAGAGGACTACACTTGTAGCAAACACTTCCAATATGCCTGTTGCTGCTCGTGAAGCCTCCATATATACAGGTAATAATAAGATCTTTGAAATTGAATTTGATTAAGAGTCAATTTTCTTCTTGAGCGTACAACTGTTTGTTATGCCCTTCCTTGGCTAAGTAATCTATTCTCTTTAGCTCGTTGTTTATATTTGTTTCACTCACATAATGAGAAATTAGTATTGCTAAATATCTTTGAATGATCTAAAATTTCCATTAGATGGATCGGAAGGAAAGCTGTAATAGGATAAGGTATATGGGTATTACAACTATTCAGAATTTAATCCTAGTAGTTGGTTGGGTTAAAGTAATAAAAAAAAATGACATTGGAGATGTCAAATGCAACAACTGTTTGGAAGTCGATTGTGGAAGATTACTAGTCTACATGAGGCTATCAAGCCTTTCTGAGAGTTATGGTATTCCTTGTTCCATTCCATCTTCTGATTGCCCTGTATACGTTCTAGCAGGGAAGCAGTCTTTCTGGAGAATTTGAAATAAAGATAATTCTGCTTAGCACAGTTTTCAAGTGAACTTACTAGAAGAGCTGAAATCTGTTTGAAGTGGCATCAATATTGACTCTAGTTGGTCATTGTGTCGTCCATATTCTTACTGCCTTGATTATAAAGGTTTATCTTAAATAGGAGTGCATATCCAATTTAGGCAGTATAAACCAATAGTTTTTCCTACAAGTAAACCTACATGTGGATTGGTTCTTTTGATTCACAAGTGTTTTTTCCCCCTAGAATTCTTATTGATTTTTTTAACTTATCAGGTTTCCCTACATATAGAGTACAATCTTCTTTTGCTTCTCGCAAAATGAAATTGTCACAATTCACTTAATGAGAGAATTGACCTGTTATTTTGTTAGACTCAAGCGTTGTCCAAGTCGAAGTTAATAGTAGCTAATCCACTTAAGCTTATAATTCCCTGTATTAGCCCACACTCTTAATACACTATTAATCTAGGGTATCATAATGTATTCACTTAAGGTTTAATGCTTTCGCAAGTAGCCTCTCCAACACCTCACCTAATTAAAATTAGGAACTCAACAATGAAAATAAAAATGCTCTTTTGTATCTCTTATGTTTAAGAAAAATCTAAATGGAATCTATATTTTGCCCCATGCATTTTCTCAACTGTGTGTAAGCTTTCTCATCTATTAAACTAACGGTGATTATGTGCTAACCTGGAATTCCTCAGGCATCACAATAGCAGAATATTTCCGAGATATGGGCTACAATGTTAGTATGATGGCTGATTCCACTTCTCGTTGGGCAGAAGCTTTACGTGAAATTTCGGGACGACTGGTAACTTTTCCTTATTTCGTTGTACCTGAATTGTTTAAACACTTTGTAAAGGAAATTTTAATGTAAGGTTTCCCCAATCTTAGCCTTATCAAAAAAAATTATTAAATTGAAAATTATCCAGGAATCTGAAAACTTATTTATTGTTACGTTGTGACTAGTGAAAATTTATTATGTTATGATTAACAAACACAGAAAAGTGGTTACGACAAATGATGCATAGCAACAGTTGTTTATTGTTAAGAGACAGGAGATCGAGTCCAAATGCAGATGTGCTCTCTTAAGAAAACTACTGTTCCGACATTGATCTCTACTTATGGTCTGTTTCCTATTTAATTGATAATATCATTTTTCTCAGGCTGAGATGCCAGCAGACAGTGGTTATCCTGCCTATCTTGCTGCACGTTTAGCTTCCTTCTATGAACGTGCTGGTAAAGTGAAATGTCTGGGTGGACCTGACAGGACTGGAAGTGTCACAATCGTTGGTGCTGTTTCCCCTCCAGGCGGTGACTTCTCTGATCCTGTTACATCTGCTACACTTGGTATTGTTCAGGTAAATGAGATAAGTCGTTTTCATTCTCTCTGTTTTATCGACAACCATTATCCAAGTATCATCTGTCTCTTGCTCTTTACTCTGTCCAGGTATTTTGGGGTCTAGATAAGAAACTTGCCCAGAGGAAGCATTTTCCATCAGTGAATTGGCTGATTTCATATTCCAAGTACTCAAAGGTTTGCCTCTTACTATTACGGTTTTGAAAATTAATTCACTTGAATTTTCTCTGTTTCATACAAATGTGACTTAGAAATTCTGATGAGCCAATATCAAGAAACCCCCTTTGGGAATTTTTGATCCTGAAAGGTCCTTTATTGTAATTTCACTTTTGTTGCAGGCCTTGGAGTCTTTCTATGAGAAATTTGATCAAGATTTTATTGACATTAGGACGAAGGCTCGTGAGGTCCTACAGAGAGAAGATGATCTGAATGAAATTGTGCAGGTAATTCTTTTTAGCATATTTTAATGTCCAAAAATGATGTATTTTTGAAACCTCTAACATAGTTTTGGAAAATTTTGATTTTTGAAGTTTCTTTATCTGGTTATGAAAGACCAAACTACATAAAAATTTGTTTTGATTTTTGTCTCTGGTACTGCAACAGCTTGTTGGTAAAGATGCATTAGCAGAAACGGATAAGATTACCTTGGAGACTGCTAAGCTTCTACGTGAAGATTATCTTGCCCAGAATGCATTTACTCCGTAAGTTGTATTTGACACAAACAATCATTGGCATAACTTTACCATAATTGTTTTCGTCTCGTCAAGTTACCAATCAACAACTTCTGCAATAGATATGACAAGTTCTGCCCATTCTACAAATCAGTTTGGATGATGCGTAACATTATTCACTTCAACACTTTGGCGAATCAGGTACTCATCTGCTCTATTCTACTAATTTGTAGTAATTTATGATCTATTGTTTTGATTATTAGCTTATCCTTGTTGCTCTGATTTGATGCTCAATTGTGACCCAACATCAGTCAGTTAACCTCCGAGTATAATAGTGCCCTTTCATTATCAGACTGACATGTAACTTCATGTGCTAACAACATCGAAGTATTGTCAAGTTTAATCAACATCTTATTACATCATTAACGGTTTTATCCTGTGATGGAATATGACATATAGGTCAGAAGCTTCCCAAGAGATCACTCATCCTAAAATTGCACCACCTGGAATGTGACTCCAAGGTGATGAGCTTCCTATGAGATCACCCATTCCGAAATGGCACCATCCCAAGCACACTTATAACTAGAAAGTTCTTATAGAGAAATGAACCAATTCCACCAAAAGATGTCATTTTAGAGAATACATACATAATCCATTTAACTCGAGTCACACCAATGGACCAGTCCCACCTTTCTAGTTTTTGTGTGTTCTAGATTAGTTTTGTTCCTAATAGAAATATGTTAGAAGCCACCTTGCCCAAGCTCTTTGTTTTGACGATCACTTCTCACCCTCCTCTGGCCGTATCATTAATAGACGCACATGCATTTGTGGGATAGATAATTTAGCTTATGATATATTTTACCACTTACATGAAAGAACTGACCGGCTATCATATCCTACTAGTCCAAAATACTTGAGCGAAGCTAAAATTAATAGTAGCTCGTTCGTCTAGATTTATGAAGCTTTTTTTATCAACCCACAACTCACAAGATAATTTGAATTGTTGCAAGATTTTCTATTACAATCATATATTCTCTTGTTTCGCTTTTCAACTGGCAGTCCAAGACTTCCCGACTACTTCCTGTTTTAAATCTCGTGGATCAAGATTTACAGCTGTTGTATATTTTGTTAATTTTTTACCAGGCCGTCGAGAGAGGAGCAGGTTCTGATGGTCAAAAGATCACTTACAGCATCATCAAGCATCGATTGGGTGACCTCTTCTATCGATTAGTGTAAGTAATAGACCTTTAAGACCCTGTTTGTGCAAGTTGGTCGTAAAGTTTTTGCTAATTGGAGGCTCGATTCTGTTGTTTGCCTTCCTCAGGTCCCAAAAGTTTGAAGACCCTGCCGAAGGTGAGGAAGCTCTTGTTATAAAGTTTAAGAAATTGTACGATGACCTCAGCATCGGATTCCGCAACCTCGAAGACGAAATGCGATGATCAATTTCACATGCCATTGATGCTACTAGTATTTCAGAAGATAGGTAGCCGTATCAAGACACCCTGTTGCTCTTGTTCGTCCTTTTGAAAATTTTGCATGTCCTTGAACATGCCGTTTTCTTCTGTTAATACGTGCAAATTTGTGCTATTCATAAGGGAAGAAACCCTAATTTCTTGAAGTGTTGTAATAAATCAAACACCGTGGTTTTACCCATTTTTGTGTCATAAATAGTTTGTTTGAGTGCATGGGAGTGTTAATTTTCTTGAATAAAGGATGTATAGTAACTTGAGTAGTGTATTGCTTCAGTCAATGAATTCATTTATTTACTGTCACAATTATCGTCATGGTGTTTATCCTGCATTTACTTAAAGAGTTTAATTATTTTAGTTAAACGTTATTTTGAAAGTAAATTGGGAATGAATAAACCGAGGTTTGGAGATTTTTTTTTCTCCTTTCCTCTTTGGGACTCAGGGACTGGACTTAAGTAGACTCTTCCTTGGGACCTTTTATGTCATTGTTGGTTTCCTGAGACCTCTTGGAGCATCATAAGAATAGACTCGATCGAAACGCACCACAAATTGTCTCCTTTTACCATACTATATTACATGACAGGAATCCATTTTAATATAAGAAACAAGAACCTCAAGTTACAATAAGCTGATCAAGAATCTAACCACATTTTAAACCATTTTGTTTGGAGTGGGATGATAATGGAGGAAACTTAATCATTGTTGGGATGGTAACCTGGAAGGAGAGAAGCCAAGAACCCGACGACAAACATCTGGATCTCTTTCACCACTCGCCAAAAATTGTTTCCAGCTCGTTCTGGCTGTGGATGATTCTGGTTCCCATCAACTTCTTCCAGGTTTTGGGGAGGTTGGTCCTGATTCGGCTGGTCGATGTTGTTGTGTTCGCCTGCACCTAATAGGAAGCCATTTTATTAGCGGAAGCACATCAGTTAAGTTCGACTCTGTTTCTTCATGAAATTAGTGATTCATAATTCCATATATCGAAGTTAATCATAACCTCTTTCAGGAGAAAACATACAAAGAGGCCAGCCAACTCAATCTCTCATCCATCAACTATGATACAGAAGACAATTCAGGGCAAGTGTTTGGATCTATTACGACAATAAGATTTGATACCCAGGGATCGGTCAACAGCTTAGGCAAGAAAACAGGAAGAATACATCCTACTAGTAAGATATGTAATGCTCAAAATTGAACTGAACTCGGATTAGTGAACTTGTAATCTCAGATTCCTTGAGATTATGTTATAGCTTCTGAAATGAAGAAAAAATACAGCAAAAGAACATCATCCAACATATCTTTAAAGGGCGAGGATACCTGGTGGTTGAGAATTATGCTGACCATCATGATCAAGAGGAGGAACATTCTGCTGCGGTGGAGGAGCATGTGGTCGAGGGGGAGCCGCTGCTTGCTGAAGCCATCGTATGAAAGGAGCAAGTGCTCCAGTTTGATACCTAGAAAATCAGCATGGCATAAACAAATAAGGAATTGGCAAAACCAATTGAAGGTAACCATAAAAGTTCTGCATGTGTATGAATTTCAGAATCTAGATAGCTAGTGGAATACTAGGACTATAAAATTAGGAAACAAGAAATCACAGGTATTGAAGTGAAAGAATTGTGCTCACAGGTACACAAATGTCGCAAAGAAAATAAGAAGCAAAAGCTTCTGTGGTGACCCATCTTGGCTAAAAAGAAAAACCATCGCTGCCAACTTGATGATTAGACCCAAGTCAAGTTGAAATGCAAATTGCAATCGCCTTACTACAGGTTGTCTTTGAGGTCCACGTTGTTGCCTCACTTCCTGCCCATGCTCATTACTAATTCCTCCAAAACTTGGCCTCCTGAAAGTGCAAATAAGATTCAAGAAATAAATGCAAAAGCCAAAAGGTAGAAAATCCAATTGGAGATCTCAAATGTTCTGCTGGACACATTGACTTACAAACATAGATAATGTACAACTTAGCCCTAACATAACATAGCCCATCTGTCGGGGAAAGGCACAATTCTGGTCAATTTCTCAATCTTATAGCTATGTTATAGAAATTAATTAGGTTGGGTTCCACAATAATATAGAACGCATGACTAACTCATGCAACTTACCTATCTAACGTTAACAGCAAGTTGAGGGGAAAAAAAAGTTGCCTGGCTTGGATAATAGTACCATTTAACATTGACAGAAAAAGGAGGGTAGAAAAAATAACAGAAAATGTTTTACATGTGAAGTTCATTTTATTTCAAGTAGCTATTAGTTAGACTTGTCAGCTGGAACTTGGTTCACATATCCCTTCAACATATAACTCAAAACTTGTGACCTTAGAGTGGTCAATGGTCGTCATCATCATTAAATCATGTTTGTACCTAACTATTTGGGATAATCATAAAATCTTATACCTCCACTGAGTTTTATCCAACACAATATTGTTGGGAAACAATTTCTCCCTTAAGGTTGGTTAGACGACGGTGTTTTTATGTGTTGGCAATAGGATTTAAATTAGGTAGATATTTTATATTGTTACATTGAGTATGCAGGGTAATCGTGCAAGGATGCTTTGAGAGGATGCTTAAGAACTCAAGGGCGAGGAAGGATGATTTGAGTTGAGTCTGAGGATAGAGATCATGGGTAAGTTGTAAACCCAATCCAGTGCTTGATTTGAGAGTTCAACCTGAGTTGAAGTTGAACTAGTCTCAATGATTTATGCTAGGGTCTAATACGGAAGAGTTCATTGGGTTGGTAGCAAGGAAATCAAAACTGATAGAGAACCTTGTTATTTCTGCAGTTTGATTTGTTCTTTCATTGTTGTGCTCAGTTACATATTTGGTATTATAAATTATGAAAACCTTACATTATATTATATTCATGGAATTATGAAAATATCAGGTTGAGTTACATGTTGCTTATACAGGTTGTTCATCTATGGTAGCTATGATTATTATCACAAATAGTGATAATAATGCAAATGATGCATGTATGTTATGAAGTACAATATTAGATGATTCAAACTAACATTAAAAGATATTACATGTCAAGTTAGTTATTAGACTATCATACCATGTCATATTGGCAATGTTGCTAGAGTGGCTACACCATGGTCTCTATTTTATGCGCTTATGATATATTGAACTAGTGTTTTACACTAACAAGTAATGAGCACCTAAGCTGGAGCCGCATCCATTCAGTGATTGTGTGTGAATTGTTAAAAAAAACATTTGGACTACTGATGTGTCAATATATATACTCATGCTGCAGCAAGCACAAGATACCAGTCCATGGTTGAAAAGTGCCTGGGAATCCAGTCCCTTAGGCACCATGACCTACCGATTTATCATGTGTTGCATAAGTCAATTGAGTTGTTGTTTCACTTTTTAATCAGTGTTAGCTATAGTATTATAATGCATTATGCTAAGGAGTTGAATAGATAGTGTTAGTGCTGTTGCAGCACTTTATTGTTGAGAAGGATATATAGTGTTATTGTTGTGGTAGAATTATGTTGATGAATAGATGCATGGAATTAGTATTGTGGCACTATATTGATACATGAGATGTGTATCATTAGTGTTGTAGTAGCCCTGTGTTGCTGATGAGATGCATAATGTTGAGTCGTGGTAGCACTTTTTGTCATAGTTGATATATAGGCATCATTTGCATTCACATCATATTAGTTGGCATTTATAATAATCCTTTTTTCTTAGCCTCCAGACTAACAGAGACAAGTATAGAGGTGTTCAACTGTGAGACATGAGTGGATGCAGATTTTGTGTCACTCTGAAACTACCCTGCGCTAAATTTTTCCATAATCTTCAGATGTATTCATTTTATTAATGTTAAAAGGTACGTTGGATCTTATATAAACTTTATATATGGTTGATTTCTGTTATATTTTTCACTCGGAGACATTCCTGATAATTATGATTTATAATTAATATTGGCACTGCTGCTTTTACTAGAGTTCATGCATATGTGATTCTTGTGCTTTATTAACTGTTGTAACCGGGTATAGACTATGCCTTAGCTGGCTTTTACACTACATAGTTTGATGGTCGGCCTGGTTTTATACTAAAGGAACATTAAGTTAAAAAATATATGCATAAAAGAAAACAATAGTCAGTGTAAAATATAGAAAAATGCACGCGTATTGGATTTCATCTCTAATATTAGGGTCGTATTTATTTTAAGACGGACAAACACAATCACTACCAGAAACAATTTAAAAGGAAAAAAAAAATAAGAACTCCCATGTTAGCTACTATTCATTCAAATACAGTTATTTACTGCAAACGAAGTTAGATAACAAAGATCCAGCTTACTCTAACAATATCCAATAATACTCCATATACACTTTAAATTCAAATTGATAGGAATCAGAGGAATCATGTTAGGCCTATTTCTTGGTTTTTATTTCCAACAAAATGAGTAGCGAGAAGGTTAAGGAACTAGCATAAGTTGCATTAAGCGACTTACAAATTGCTTAGCAAAACATGGAAAGGAGGCTTACGTAGGTATGTTATACTTCAATGGGATTAGAGTTGCAGGAGAAAAGCCAGGCATTGGACTCATAGATGGAAGACACTGAATAGCATAAATTCCTACACCAAGTTCATTGTACTCTGGATTCAATATAGGAACCATTCCAGGCGACACGAGGGTAGAAGGCATCTTGAAGCCAGAAATATCTGGTGTCTATGCAGCCAAAGTATATGATATTAGTGATTAACAAAAGATAAACAACTAAATTCTACAGTAGAAAAAAAGGGCTTCTTTTTCAGTTTTGCGTTGCAATGAAAGCTTCTTTATGCTCAAATATTCACAAGAAAAACACAAAATTAGAACATCATTGACAACACTCGGGAAGTGCTTTCCGCACTGAAACTTCCGGTATTTCCAATGTCCATTTACAGACGGGTTTACTTTTCGCCAATCCACCATATGTAATTTGATACAAAGGCTTCCAGATTCCGCTACCAATCGACCAAAACCGCCCATCCAACTTTGAAGAGATGAAACACACGCATCCAATCACGAAATACAACAGCACGATAACAAAAACTCGAGCTTGATTCTCAAATCGATAGGATGGAAACCCTATCTCCAGTACACCGTTCCGATCCAGCAAATCGACTACGCAAAATGGCAAGGAAACTAGAGATTGCACGCACCTGGGGCCTCACAGAGTCAATACTATCCGCGGTTCGCATTCCCAGATGGGGATCGGATTCGGAGGCAGCGGTTCTTCCGTCTTCCGCCATTGCCGAAGTACAGAGAGAGAGAGTTCTAAAACGAATCGGACACGTCACAGGTTGATCCTACCCGTACACGTTGTCGGATCAATGGTGAATATGGCATATCTATCGCCGACGTGGATATAGGGATATTGAAAGAAATAAACCGGCTGTTGAACCGGTTTTCCAATTGAATCAACTGAGAATCGGATCGAAATGGTATTTTTTTATTATTATTATTGGCCAAGGCAGGCAGGAAAAAAATATTAAGGTCGTAATATTTTTTTTAAAACAATAAATATTAAAAATATGGTTAGAAACATTCAATTTTATTAATAAAATTTACAAGACAGTTTTATATATTATCAGTTATTTATACAATTATAAGCAATGACTAATTAGATCACGTGGTAAAAACTTTATTTTAAGTTAAATCTATTGGTGTAATCGATATTTAAAGTTTTGATGTTTAACAATATGATCCAGGGTTGACTCAAACATGACTTGATGTTTGGGAGAGAGAAGTCTAGTCAGGACTAGATAACTAGAAAAGATAAATCCTAACCAAATATTAGGTAAAGTGGAAGTCTCGGTGAGTGAAGTCGGGTCCTAGTGAGTGAAGCTAGGTGGTGGAAGTCCCGGTGAGTGAAGTCGGACCCTAGTGAGTGAAACTAGGTGGTGAAAGTCCCGGTGAGTGAAGTCGGTTCCTAGTGAGTGAAACTAGGTGGAGGAAGTCCTGGTGAGTGAAACTAGGTGGAGGAAGTCCTGGTGAGTGAAGCCAGACAATGGAAGTCCTAGTGAGTGAAGCTAGGCAACCCTAGGGAGGTAACCCTAGGTTATACTTGAATTTCTGTTAACATTGGTTTTTGTGCTAACTTAGTGTTGCAGGGAAGTTCAGCTAGGTCGACGGGCTGACCAGGTAGCTGACATAAAGTTCAGACGGGTCGACGGATCAACGGGTCGACAGGCTGACCGGACGTCTGGCAAGTAAGTGAAAGTAAGTCACTGAAGGAGAGTGACTGTGAAGACGCGTTCCTGGGAAGGGAACTTAGGCGTCAATCCAACTTATAACCATTTCGGAACTCTAAGTTGAGATCTTGACTAGATTCCGGCCTCGGTGAGACGGAATCTAATTACTACAGTATTCATTTTATGACTATGTTGTGCTAATACTTTATTTTGCAGGGTAGTTTGCATTTTACCTCAGACTAATACATTTATGCAGGTAGCTAGTAAAGTGGAGGTTCGGGCGCTCGGAATGCAAAAATTATCCCTAACGAGCTTCGTCACGTGGAGCACCTTGGTTGACTCGGCTACGTCACATTCAGGGTGCCCCGAAGGGATCCAGGCGCCTTGAACCTCCTATATAAAGAGGGTGAAGGCTAAAGCAGAAAAACAAGAACTTACGATCTGCTCTCCTGTACTCATGCGACGCTGCGAAGGCTCCCTGACAAGTGCTAATTTGTCTGCCCTTTTTCTTATTGTCGGGTTTCTCTTTTCTAAGTAATTCATGTACTTCTTTTATAATCAATATTCCGAATTGTTAGTGGATTGTCCAACGAAAGCACTCAACGAGTGCGGGCCTTAGAGTAGGAGTCGCTGAAAGCTCCGAACCAAGTAAAAGATTACTTGTGGTAGCGTTGCTATCTCTTTTTGCTTTTTTTTTTTCCGCTGCGTGCTTACTCGATAAAATTTTTAATCGATATTCACCCCCCCCCCCCTACGAATTCTCGATCCAACAAAACCTTTTTTTTTATTAGTAAAATTTAGAAAATAAAAAATTATTTATATTAAATAATTTGACAACTAGTAATAAATTATTACAATACTCTTAATATACATTTTTATTTCTATTTTAAAAAAATTATAATTAATTTTAACTTAGATGAACAAAAGTCTTTGTGCAAAGATAAAATTATTATTGTGTGAGCTATAGATAATAAGTTCGAATAGTAGATATAGTCACTACGTATAATAAACCTTCTCTAAAATCCTACATTGACAGAAATTTCATGAACCAAATTATCTTTTTTATCAATTTAAACTAATCTTCTCTAAGATCCTAGATTGACAGAAGCTTCATGAATCAAGTTATCTTTTTTATCAATTTAAACTTTAATAAATTATCAATCAAAATTATGAGAGGTGCTTTTCGCACCTCCTGTGACATGCCCCCCTCCCGACCCCATCTTCAATCTTCCATTTATACCCTTGCAATATGACTTTTGTTCATTTTTTTTTAGTTTTTTCTTTAAGTTTTCTTTATTTTTTTCTATTGGTTTTGTTTTATCAATTTTTTTAAGGATTGGAAAGAAGTAATTTAAAGGGATGAGATGTATATATATATTTTGAAACTAATAAAAATACTAATACTTAATAGTAAATATATTTATAGCTTATAAATAAATATTTTTTTTTAAGGAGAGATATGATAATCTCAATTAATCTCATTAATTATTCTTAGTAATCGGCCTAGTTCCACGGAAGTTTTTCACCGGCTACCACGGTAAATCAAAAAGCACACGTGGCAACCAGCCTAGAAGCCCAGTTGCGCCCCTCATTCGGAGGAAATTTTTTTACAAATACGCCATATATGTAGTTGGGAATTGAACTGTAGGTGCCTGGGTAATAATCTCGATGTCCTACCGTAGCATCGTAACCCCGGGGACGGAACCAGATCTCCTTGTCCACAAAAAAGTGGATCAAGGGATGGACCACTCTTAATTGTGGCTGGATCGTGACCACGATCCGACCGTAATTAATTGCAATACCTTCCTAGGTTCACCGTCCCCTCCATGTTATAGTTTGGGTCGGAGCAGACAGCTGAAGGCCGCCTAAAAGCTATCAGAGGTGGGCAAGTGTCTAGGCTACTGGGCGCCGAGCGGGGGCGACTTTCGGGCAGCCTCCGACCGCCTACTCCGACCCAAACTATAACCTCGATAGGACGGTGAATCTAAAAAGGTATCGCAATTAATTACAATCAAATCACGGTCAATATCTGACTGTAATTAAGGGTGATCTATCTCCTAATCTACTTTTTTTGTGGACTAGAAGATCTACTCCTTCTAGGGACATGTAATAATACATTAAAAAAACACGAAATATATAAAAATAAAAATTTTAATCAATATTACCTTTAATTTTTACCTCGACGTATTTGAAGGTGTATCTATTAATTCGTATCACAAATAAATATGTGTCATATAACGAGTGACCTATGTTAAAAATTATATAAAATAAAAAAAATAAAAAAAATTGATTAAAAAAGAAAAGTAAATTAAAATTAAATAAAATTTGAAAACAAAAAATACAAGTAAAGGAGTTCAAATAACTTGTTATTAAAGAAGGAAGATGGGTAGAAAGGTCATTTCAAAAAATTTTAACAGTAGTAAATTAAAAAATTAATGAATCAAATATGAAAAAAATACAACTAAAGCAAATAACTTGTTATTAAAGAAGGAAGATGGGTGGAAAGATCATTTCAAAAACTTTTAACAGTAGTAAATTAAAAAATTAATGAATCAAATATGAAAAAATAAAATACAATTATTAATTACCTAACTTCAATAGTGAAAAAATTAAAATTATCAATCAAATCTAGCATGAGTAAAAAATAAAAACAATCAAATTTAATTTAATCTATAAAAATAAAATTTATTGATTAAATCTAAAAAATTTAAAATTATTAACCAAATATAATTTAACTAGTAAAAAATTAAAATTACTAATAAAAATAAATCTGAACTAAAATTTATTTTAATCATAATTTTAAATGTTTAATATTCAAACTTATGTATTTTTAAATTTTATATATATATATATATATATATATATATAAAAGTTTAATGGTCTATGGCTTGAACCGGCTCTAGGTACTGACTTAATGGCCTATGCCTTGAGCCGACCTTATTAGTGACTTTTAATTTTTGAACTATAGACTAATTGAGACTTTTTAAAATAATGATAATATTATACAGAAATTAAGTTTATGTATTAGTGAAATACGTTTTCTTTTGATTTTATCTTTTAATTTTTTTCCCAAAATTAATATGATAAATCATTTGTGTGTGTGTTTGGTGAGCCTTCTTTAGTTTGATTTGATATTCACAATCACAAATATATTATTACTAGCCACTAGATTCGAATCATAATCTATTTTCCTGAAAAGAAATAAAGTAGAAATTTATAAATGGTTTAGTAATAGTATGAAATGAATGAATGCATTTGATTGATATTTAAATTTTAAAATAAATTTTACATTAATTCTTTACATTAAATGTGAAATTAGTCATCCAACGGCCCCACAAACCTCATGATCATATATAAGAAGATAAATAAAAAAAATTATAATTCGACTTTATTAAAACTTGATTCTTTACCTATTATAATAATATCTACCTCACATAATAACCAACTCAATCATATTCAAGAGCACTTCCAAATTAGTTCTTATGCTTTAAAACTAAGATGTTCTTTTTTATTATTATTATTATTATTATTATTATTATTATTAAAAGAAAAAGGTCATAGTTTGTAATTGTCAATTTGGCACATCTTATCACATGTAGTAATATTAAAGCAATCTGAAACTTGCCCACGTGAATAAGTGATCATGGTATGAAAAGGGAAAAAATATTAACAATTTATTAGACGAAAAAATTTGCATACAATTCTCATTGACAAATATAATTTTGTATGTAGTTTTTATTGGAATAAATTTTTATTTTCACTCCCTAGTCAAATATACTTATATAATTGTTCATGATATTTTAAGTATAAAAATTATAAAAATGAGTATAATTCTTTTTAAATTTAGTACATTAAACTAGAATTTAGTATATTTTCTATTAAATTGAGCACGATTTTTTTCCACCTCAATTGGATGGAAAATATACTAGATTTTCTTTAAATATTAATCAATTAGATGAAAAATATACTAGATTTTCTTTAAATGATGTTGAATTTAGAAGGAATTATATTAAATAGGAAAAAAGTCGTACTCAATTTAATAGAAAATATACTCGATTCTAGTTTAAAGTACTGAATTTAATAGGAATTATACTCATTTTTAGACTATTTATACCTAAAAAAATATGAAGAACAATTTTAATAGAAACTAATTTTTTTTTAAATGATACTCAATTTGATAGAAAATATACTAGATTTTCTTTAAATGATAATTAATTGGATAGAAAATATACTAGATTTTATTTAAATAGTATTGAATTTAGGAAAAATTATATTAAAACAAGAAAAAAAATCATACTCAATTTAATATTAAATATACTCGATTATAGTGTAAAGTGTTTACTTTAAAAATAATTATACTCATTTTTGGACCTTTTGTATCTAAAAAAATTTGAGAGGCAATTAGGTAACAATATTTACATGAAGAAGTTGAAGTAAATAAAACTTTACATTCAGGAAGTGAAAATAAAAATTTTTATGAGTGGAGATTACATATAAAATTTAAATTATGATTGAAAATTTTTCTCTATTTTACTCTTTTTAGAACTAGTAGCTTAGTTTTATATATTTGAGTCCAATCTAAAAACAGTTAAATTTGATTAACAATATTCATTAACAATTTTTTATAATATAATTTAAGCTTTTTAAATATTTTTTTATATAATTCAGATTTTAATTATATGAGCCAATTGATCCGACCATGAAAGTTTTTCAATGGTCGTCAGAATAAATTTGAAAGTTCAATCGTCTCATCAGCCAATAGTTAACATTTTAAATTTATCACCCCATTAAAAAATATCTTACTCATAATTAAGAATCAAAATGTAGATGTTCAAGAACGCCGTCATCGTTTTACCTTCTACGTAAAAGGATGTGAAAGGTTCATTTTGTTTGGAAAGGATGTCATGTGTCATCAGCATCAAAGTTAGTGTCGATATCAAAATTGACATCGATATTGGTAGAGTATGAGTATCGGATGATACAAATGAGTTGGTATGAATATTTTTCGTCGTAATGTAAAGAATATCTTAAATAATGATTTTTAAAATTATTAGAAAATAAAATTTTTTATTTTCCCTTACCTTTGCTTACAACTCAAATCGGGGTATAAAAAATTATTTTATTTTATGCGTAAAGAAGATTAAAACTTACTCTTTTTTATTAGGAATAACAACAGGTCCGGTTTGATACGGATTTAGCTAAACCCGAGATCCGCTCCACCTTCCTTTGAACTTGCCCTGTGAACTCAGTAAGATGGATCCGGATTAGATCCGCCATATTTTATTTTATTTTAAAATATAAAATAAAAAATTTTAAAAATTAATTAAACATTAAATTATTTTCAATAAATATTTTGTAAAAAATATTATCATAAATTAAAATCTATCAATTATATTCAATTAATTTTAATTCAATTAAAAATTAATTATCAATTTTTATTTAATTAATAATTAATTTAAAAAATATTATACGAGGTGGATAGGAGGTAGGTCCGATTAAATTCAGGACCCACCTCAGATCCGCTTTAAAATTTCTTTAGACGGGTCTAAATCCGACCTGTCGGAATATATTTATTATAGAGTCAAGTTTTAAGGAGTTCCATTATCATCCCTATTTTTTTATCATTTCTTTCCAAACTTACTTCCTCCCAAATGCTATTTCAAATTTCCCCTCGACTTATTAACCAACTTCAAAACTAAATGTTTATATATTATTCAATTAAACTAAGAATTATTAGTAATTCATGAAACCATAATTTATATTTTTCTTCCTAGTGCTCCGACTATTTTTGTTTTCTATTAACGGCTCCTGCTATATTCCAAATCCAATCACTCATATTTTTAAGAAATACACAATCCAAGGCCATCCAAAAATCAAAATCTTTTTTTTTTTCATTCGAATCGTCAAAAATATTCTTATTTTTTTATTTATTTTAAAAGGACATTCCAATCAGTGAGTAGATTTTACTTTCCAACACAATTATTATTTTTAATTTTGTTATAGTAATTCATAATTGTTATAGCATGAACATTTTAATTTTGATACATACAAAAAAAACTATGTTTTTAGCAATTATAATTTAATGCTATAATATAACTACTTATCTCTGAAGAATATTATAATGTAGTTTCCTTTAATTTTGATAATACTAATAATACTGTATTATAATAAATACAATTCATAATTATTATAATATTAATGTTTCGCTATGATGAGATAGGGATCAATTGGCACATATTATTGGTATAATTTGTATTAATGATTTAACTTAGATTTTGATAAATAATGAGTGTATTAAAGTTAGAATGTTTTGTGATCTAATTACTTTACTATGTGTGCAAGAGTTGACGAGTCTAAAGGACTTGATACCAAGTTGAAATCCAGCTAGGTTCGCTGGACCAGATAGCTAGTGGAAAGTCTAGATAGGTCCATGGGACTCGATATCTGGTGGGAAGTCCGGTTGAGTCCGCGGGATCTGACAACTGGGCGAAGTCCAGTTGGGTCTGCGGACTTGACAATTGGCAGGAAGACCTAATGGATCAAAGGCAAGTCCAGCGACTACAAGTGGTAATGTTAGAGTGTATACTAAAAGCCTAGCTTTTGGTATAAACAAGAATCACATTGGTCAAATGTCTACATTTATGATAAATGTAGTTGTTCAATTAATTTATATTGTAGATAACATGGTGTGTGGTGTCACACACAGAGGATCATGTTATCAGTATCTTATAAATTATAAACAGTAGCTCACGACCATAATGGAAAGGAACAAACCATTGGAAAGTCGTAGTGTAATTAGGTATTAGTTTATCTTAATTATATAATTACACTAGTACACTTAGAGTGTATTGAGTAGGACCATTAGAGGTCGTTTCTTTTATACTGACTTTATAAAGAAACAAAGACCTCAGTTATTATGGAAGTGTGTGCTCTTAATCCTAATATAATAACAAGCACATATATTTGATATTTATTTCTTTAATTTATCAATGGGTGAGATTTAGTTCGATGAATCAATAAGCCCGATAAGTTGGGAAATGATATCACTTATAGTGTGTGTTGTTGATTATAGAAGGAAACTGTGTCCTAGTGATCTAGGTTGAGAATGTTCCCAAGAGGAGCTCATAAGGATTGTCATGTTAAACCCTGCAGGTGGACTTAGTCCGACATGACGATGAAGTTGAGTGGTACTACTCTTGGAGTTAGATATTAATTAAGTGAGTTGTCAGTAACTTACTTAATTAGTGGACATTTGTTATCTTAAACACAGGGAGACTAACACACTCATAATAAGAAGGAGCCCAAAATGTAATTTGGGATTGGTGCGGTAGTTCAATAATAGTTCTTTAGTGGAATGAATTATTATTGATGAAATTAAGTTGCGTGTTCGGGGCGAACACGGGATGCTTAATTTCATCGGGAGACCAAAATCAATTCCTCCTCTCGGTCTCTATCGTAGCCTCTAGTATATTGAGATTTATACCCACCGCATACCCACCTTCTTACCCATTCAATGGGGCCGGCCAAGCTAGCTTGGAACCCAAGCTAGGGTCGGCCAAGTCCAAGTGGATGAGCCATGTAGGTGGCCGGCCAAAGCATAGGTCCCAAGCTTAGGTGGCCGGCCACTAGAATATTAAAAAGGATTTTTATTAAAATTATTTCTTATGTGGATATCATGATTTTAAAAGAGAGTTTAAAAATTAAAAATTTCCTTTTATAGCTTTCTACAAAAGATTAAGAGAAGAGATTAATCTCTTTCCTTATTTGTAGTTTAAAAGGATGATTTTAATTTTTTGGTAAAAACTTTTCTTATTTGTAAATCATCTACATGTTTAAAAGAGAGTTTAAAATTTGAAATCTTTCCTTATTTGTTGATTAAAGGAGGATTTTAGATTTTAAGAAAACTTTCCTTTTTAACCATGTTCATGATTTAAAAGAAAGTTTAAAATTAAATATTCTCTTTTATAAGTTTCTACAAAAGATTAAGAAAAGATTTGATATCTTTCCTTATTTGTAGATTAAAAGAGATTTTAATTTTTAGAGATAACTTTCTTTTTATCCACATGTTTAAAAGAAAGATTTTAATTTATTAAATTTCCTTTTTATAAACCAATCATGAAGGGATAAAATTGTTGGAGAAATTTTTATAAATTTCCGGAAGCAAATAAGGAAGTTTTAATTGGTGTTTAAAATTTTATTTGCTTGGAGAATTTATTTGTTGTGGCCGGCCATTAAAATTTGAAAAGAGAAAATTGTTTTAATTAAATAAATTTTCCTTTTCAATGGCAAAAGAATTAAGGAAGTTTTTATTAAATTTTCCTTATTTGCCAAGACCAAGGATTATAAAAGAGGGGGTAGAGGAGGCTTCAAGGCTAACGACTCTATTCTATTTTTCTTTCTCTTTTCCTTGGTGTTGTGGCCGGCCAACCTCTCTTCCTCTCTTCCTCTTGGTGGTGGCCGAACCTTCTCTATTGGCTTGGAGCTCTTGTGGTGGCCGGATACTACTTGGAGAAGAAGAAGAAGAAGGAGAGAAAGCTTGTATCCCTTGGAGCTTGGTTGGTGTTTTGTTCTTCGTCCTTGGTGAAGCTTCTTTGTGTTGGCCGAACCTAGCTAGGAGGAGAAGAAGGTGCTTGGTGGTTTCTCATCTCGGAAGATCGTTGCCCACACAACGTCCGAGGTTAGAAGAGGAATACGGTAGAAGATCAAGAGGTCTTTCTAGAAGGTATAACTAGTAATTTTTCTTTCCGTATCATGCTAGTTATTTATGGAAATAATACCAAATACAAGAGGCTTACGATTCTAGTATTTCGAATATGTTTTTCGAAGTTGTGTTCTTTTGTTTTATTTTTCCTTGTGATTTGATTGTTCTTTTCGGTTAACCTAAAGTTATTTTAGAAAATTAAATATTAGATTTCTATAAAAGGTTTTGTCTAGTCGGTGGTGGTTGCTCCCATATCCAAGAAGGTCATGTGCCTCGCCACGTCAGTACTGGGAACCAATTATGGAAATTAATATTTAATGGAATTAATAACTTAAGGTGATTTGGGTCGAACGTGTTAAGTTTCGCAGGAGATCCAAGTCAATACCTAAAAGAACAAATAGATTAAGTTTTGGATCAAACGTGTTAAGTTCCGCAGGCGATCCAAAATTTAATTTAAAAGAACACATGGTAGCTAGGAAAAGGTTCAGACCTTTGTACAAAATTTTTATACAGTGGAACCTCTAGGCTTTCCGAGTAGCAACCAACAATTGGTATCAGAGCTAGGGTTTTGCCTCTGTGTATTTGGTATTAGTTTAATTATGCACATGTCATACATAATTTAGGCAGGTTAATAGTAGGATGTGCTAACTTTGTGGATGCAGGATCCAACTATTATGGCTTTTAGTTATTATGTGTGTGATTGGACCCTTGGACATGTCAAGGGCATTTATATGTGTGTCCATGATTGTATTATAAAATACAGAATGTATTTAGTTTTATTAGGATTTTATTTTGATCTAGATACATGTACATTCCTTTTATGGAATATAGGATCAAAATGTAAAATTCTATTTATGTCATGGATCGAATCTTGCAAAGCGTGGAACCTTCTAAGGACTAGAGGCGCAGTGGAACTAGGAGCAAGATGGATGTGACTGACCCGGTGGCGGTGGCCAAATATGGCAGCAGCTTGGGATGACAACACACGGAGGACAACTAGAGATAAAAGCCATAATAGTTGAAAATTAGATTTTCAATTTATTGCTTTTATATGTGCATGTTGGTTTACATATTTAGTAGGCTAGCATAGTTAAAATTCCTCATTTATAAATAACTAAGTGGGAGAGGGATTTTTAAGTAAATCTCATGGTCTCCATTACTGGTTTGTAAGTGATGCAAACAAGCTTGCGCGTTGGCTCTGAGTGCCTTCCTCCATAACGGATGAGCTTGTTTGTGGATCACTAGAACAGACTTCCATTTTTGGATGACTATAGGAAGTTAATTAAGAGCGTGTGATCTTCCCCAACGGAAGGGGCATAATCTTATTAATGGACTTAGTGTCAAGTAATGGTATACACTTAGACACATTTAATAGTATCCTCCCCAACGGAGTCACTACTATCACTTGTGTGACCAAAGGGAAACCAACTATTGATTTGTCATAAAACTAGATTGGCAATATAATAAAATTAATAAATCCCTCTTACAAATGTTTGAATTTGTATACGTCCACACTAACGTGGCATACAAGATTCATGGTGTTTAAGGTAATTTTATTTGTCAAAGGTTATATTGACAAGATAGTCAATGGGTAAAACCCTCCTCTTACAAATGATGAATTTGTATACGTCCACACTAACGTGGCATGCAAAATTCACGGTGTTTGAGGTGTTGGTAAATTTAAATAATATTATTTGAGGAATCAATGTTATTTTAAATTCAAAAGAGTTTTGACCAAATATTTGATCAAAGACAGATCAACTATTAATTTTATTCATCATAAAGTAAAGTTGACGAGATAATAAAATTAATGAATAAAATCTTCTCTTCGATTTTGTATACACAAAATTCATGGAGATTTTAAGGAGTTGATCTTGACCAAATATTTTTGTGATTCTTAGGATATTTGTCAATCCCTAGTAGTCATACTATAGAAAAAGACTTAGTAGTCCCAATTGTAATGATTGGAAATAGGACTTGGACATTAAGATAGACTGTCTTCTTAGAACTAAGAACAATTTAGGTGTATTTAATTCATTAGTTGAAACATGTCTAGTGGTGTTATCTACCAGAACCTGGAGTGTAGATACAAGATGCCATTAATCATGTATGCAATTCATTGCAGGGTTCCAGGAAACCCGACAACTAAATGAAAGGTAAATCACCGTCCACATGGGCACTACTGTAAAAGTGGTAGCTGTTGCAGTGGGAGATGTTTATCCTTTGATAAGAATAAAATATGGATTTTAAGTAATTGTCTTTACGTACCAAGTTTAGAAAGAACTGATTTCGGTTCAAACTATTATAGATATTGTGTCATTTTGATAACAAAGTTGTTATCAAGAAAAATAGGAAAGTTATCTATTCTGGTATGATGGTTGACAATTTATAATTCAATAACTCCCACGATGCAACAAATGGAAATTAGTAACACATCTTCTAATTTTAAGAGAAAGCAACCTTCGGAAATGAACCAATTATATCTTTGACATCTAAAGCTAGGTTATACTTGAGTAGGATTCATTGGTAGCTGATGAACTTTTGGGTTCATTGGTAGTGGAAATCTTTCCAACCTGCGAGTCTTACTTGGAAGAAAAATAACCAAGAAGCTTTTAAGTCCAAGGGGTATGGAGTCAAAGATATGTTGAAATCGGTTCATTCTGATTTGTGTGATCCTATGACTATCCAGACAAGAGGTAGTATTGAATATTTTGTCTAATTTATAGACAACTATTCAAGATACAAATAAATTTACTTAATGTACCGCAAGACTAAGTACTTTGATTAGTTCAAAGAGTACAAGGTTGATGCGGAGGAATAAAGTAAAAAGTCACTATGGAAGATCGTAGTGGCAAGTACCTCTTAAGAGATTTTAGGAGTCACTTATCAGAAGTTGGATTTCAATCCCAACTAACTGCATCTGGTACACCCCAACAGAATGGTGTAGTAGAAAGAAGGTAAAGAACTCTTATGGAATAATTAGATAGATGATGAGTTATTCAGAAAATTACCAAATTTGTTTTAAGGATAAACTCTGAAAATGAAAGTGAACATAGTGCCTTCCAAGTCATAACTCTCTACTCATATAGAATTGCTGAATAGGCGTAAGCCTATTTTGAAGCATATTTGGATTCGGGTAATCTAGCACATATGTTAAAGAGAGATAATGATAAGTTGGATAGAAGTTCACTTGTTTGTAAGTTATCCTAGATAAACAAAAGTAGGTTTATAGTCTTAAAAATCAGAAGGTCATTGTTAGCATCAATGACTGATTTTTAGAAAAGGACTATATAATGAACCACGTGCTCATAAGTAAATTTGTTCTTAAGGAAATAATAAAGGACATGTCTAACCTAGTACCAACTGTACAAGATGAGATACCACAAGAAAACTGCAACACGTATCACAAATGATACACAATTGCAGAAAGTGCCTTGTCGTAGTGGGAGGGTTGTTAGGCAACCTAAATAGGTTCATGTTTTGGGAGAGTTTTTGGATTCGATCCCTGGAGGACATGAACCTGATCTCCGGTCATATGATGAAGTACTCCAAGATAAAGATGCAGCATCTTGGCAAAGAGTAATGAATAACAGAATTAGAATATATGTATTCTAATAAAATCTGGAAGCTTGTAGAATCACCAAATGGTGTAAAAGCCATTGGATGTAAAAAGGTCTATAATAGGAAAAGAGGGATAGACAGGAAGGTAGTAACTTTCAAAGCAAGGCTTGATGAAAAAGGAAACTTTTTCACTGGTAGCCATGCTTAAGTCTATCCGGATTCTTTTATCTATTTGGCAAGTAGATGTCAAGACAGCATTCCTTAATGGAAGTCTTGAAGAAAGCATCCATATAAAGCAACCAGAAGGGTTCATTGCAAAGGGCTAAGAGCATCTTGTGTGCAAGCTCAATCAGTCTATGGACTGAGGTAAAGCTTCAAGGTCTTGGAACATCCGGTTTATCAAAGTAATCCAGATCTATGGATTTAGTAACCGGATAAGTCTTGTGTATACAAAAGGTGTGATGAAAGCGTGGTGGTATTTTTTGTACTATACGTAGATAACATTTTTGGTAGTTGGAAACAATATCAAAATGTTGTCAGAAGTAAGGGTATGGTTGTTCAAACAATTCGATATAAAGGACTTGAGAGAATGTATATATTCTTAAGATCAAAGTAATAAGTGATCGCAAGAAAAGAATATTTTACTCATCCCAAGCTTCATATATCAGAAAAATCCTTGCTCGTTTTAAGCATGCAAAACTCCAAGAAAGGTTTCTTACCTTTTCAGGATGGAGTAACTTTATCTAAAGATATGTCTCTGTAGACATCAAAGGAGATAAAGGAAATAAAGGCAGTTCATTATGCTTCGGCTGTCGGAAGCCTAATGTATGCTATGTACGAGATAAGAAATCTGTTTTGCCAAGGGCATAGTTAGCAGATATCAAAGTAACCCTGGACAAGGACAGTGGATTGCAGTAAAGCATATATTGAAGTACCTTAGAGGTACTAGAGATTATATGCTAGCTTACAAGGCAGTTAATTTGGTCCTTGTGGGTTGCATGGATTTTGACTTCCAATCGGATAGGGACAATAATAAGTCAACCTCGAGGTTTTGTGTTTTAGGAGGTAAAGTCATAACTATGGAAGAGTGATAAGCATATGTGTTTTTCTGGACTCCACCATAGAAGCTTAGTATATGGCAAGCCTTTGAGGTAGTCATAAAAGCTGAATGACTCAATAACCTCAAGATAGACTTAGATATGATTTCTGGTTTGTCCAAAGATTATTACAAATTTATTGTAATAATGTTGGTCCAGTAGCAAACTCGAAGAAACCATAAGTCTATAAGGAAAGTAAACACAATAGAGCGCAAGTACCACCCGATACGAGAAATCGTATAAACGAGGAGAAGTTGTTGCCGCCTAGAATGCATCAGATGATGACCTATAGATCTTTTCACTAAGGTCCTTAAGGCGAGAGCTTTTGATGGACATGTTGAAGGGTTGGGAATCAGATGTATGGCAGCAGATATGACAGCTTAGTCTTTTAGTATAAGTGGGAGATTGTTAGAGTGTATACTAAAAGCCTAGCTTTTGGTATAAACAAGAATCACATTGGTCAAATGTCTACATTTATGATAAATGTAGTTGTTCAATTAATTTATATTGTAGATAACATGGTGTGTGGTGTCACACACAGAGGATCATGTTATCAGTACCTTATAAACAGTAGCTCACGACCATAATGGAAAGGAACAAACCATTGGAAAGTCGTAGTGTAATTAGGTATTAGTTTATCTTAATTATATAATTACACTAGTACACTTAGAGTGTATTGAGTAGGACCATTAGAGGTCGTTTCTTTTATACTGACTTTATAAAGAAACAAAGACCTCAGTTATTATGGAAGTGTGTGCTCTTAATCCTAATATAATAACAAGCACATATATTTGATATTTATTTCTTTAATTTATCAATGGGTGAGATTTAGTTCGATGAATCAATAAGCCCGATAAGTTGGGAAATGATATCACTTATAGTGTGTGTTGTTGATTATAGAAGGAAACTGTGTCCTAGAGATACTAGGTTGATAATGTCCCCAAGAGGAGCTCATAAGGATTGTCATGTTAAACCCTGCAGGTGGACTTAGTCCGACATGACGATGAAGTTGAGTGGTACTACTCTTGGAGCTAGATATTAATTAAGTGAGTTGTCAGTAACTTACTTAATTAGTGGACATTTGTTATCTTAAACACAGGGAGACTAACACACTCATAATAAGAAGGAGCCCAAAATGTAATTTGGGATTGGTGCGGTAGTTCAATAATAGTTCTTTAGTGGAATGAATTATTATTGATGAAATTAAGTTGTGTGTTCGGGGCGAACACGGGATGCTTAATTTCATCGGGAGACCAAAACCAATTCCTCCTCTCGGTCTCTATCGTAGCCTCTAGTATATTGAGATTTATACCCACCGCATACCCACCTTCTTACCCATTCAATGGGGCCGGCCAAGCTAGCTTGGAACCCAAGCTAGGGTCGACCAAGTCCAAGTGGATGAGATATGTAGGTGGCCGGCCAAAGCATAGGTCCCAAGCTTAGGTGGCCGGCCACTAGAATATTAAAAAGGATTTTTATTAAAATTATTTCTTATGTGGATATCATGATTTTAAAAGAGAGTTTAAAAATTAAAAATTTCCTTTTATAGCTTTCTACAAAAGATTAAGAGAAGAGATTAATCTCTTTCCTTATTTGTAGTTTAAAAGGATGATTTTAATTTTTTGGTAAAAACTTTTCTTATTTGTAAATCATCTACATGTTTAAAAGAGAGTTTAAAATTTGAAATCTTTCCTTATTTGTTGATTAAAGGAGGATTTTAGATTTTAAGAAAACTTTCCTTTTTAACTATGTTCATGATTTAAAAGAGAGTTTAAAATTAAATATTCTCTTTTATAAGTTTCTACAAAAGATTAAGAAAAGATTTGATATCTTTCCTTATTTGTAGATTAAAAGAGATTTTAATTTTTAAAGATAACTTTCTTTTTATCCACATGTTTAAAAGAAAGATTTTAATTTATTAAATTTCCTTTTTATAAACCAATCATGAAGGGATAAAATTGTTGGAGAAATTTTTATAAATTTCCGGAAGCAAATAAGGAAGTTTTAATTGGTGTTTAAAATTTTATTTGCTTGGAGAATTTATTTGTTGTGGCCGGCCATTAAAATTTGAAAAGAGAAAATTGTTTTAATTAAATAAATTTTCCTTTTCAATGGCAAAAGAATTAAGGAAGTTTTTATTAAATTTTCCTTATTTGCCAAGACCAAGGATTATAAAAGAGGGGGTAGAGGAGGCTTCAAGGCTAACGACTCTATTCTATTTTTCTTTCTCTTTTCCTTGGTGTTGTGGCCGGACAACCTCTCTTCCTCTCTTCCTCTTGGTGGTGGCCGAACCTTCTCTATTGGCTTGGAGCTCTTGTGGTGGCCGGATACTACTTGGAGAAGAAGAAGAAGGAGAGAAAGCTTGTATCCCTTGGAGCTTGGTTGGTGTTTTTTTCTTCGTCCTTGGTGAAGCTTCTTTGTGTTGGCCGAACCTAGCTAGGAGGAGAAGAAGGTGCTTGGTGGTTTCTCATCTCGGAAGATCGTTGCCCACACAACGTCCGATGTTAGAAGAGGAATACGGTAGAAGATCAAGAGGTCTTTCTAGAAGGTATAACTAGTAATTTTTCTTTCCGTATCATGCTAGTTATTTATGGAAATAATACCAAATACAAGAGGCTTACGATTCTAGTATTTCGAATATGTTTTTCGAAATTGTGTTCTTTTGTTTTATTTTTCCTTGTGATTTGATTGTTCTTTTCGGTTAACCTAAAGTTATTTTAGGAAATTAAATATTAGATTTCTATAAAAGGTTTTGTCTAGTCGGTGGTGGTTGCTCCCATATCCAAGAAGGCCATGTGCCTCGCCACGTCAGTACTGGGAACCAATTATGGAAATTAATATTTAATGGAATTAATAACTTAAGGTGATTTGGGTCGAACGTGTTAAGTTTCGCAGGAGATCCAAGTCAATACCTAAAAGAACAAATAGATTAAGTTTTGGATCAAACGTGTTAAGTTCCGCAGGCGATCCAAAATTTAATTTAAAAGAACACATGGTAGCTAGGAAAAGGTTCAGACCTTTGTACAAAATTTTTATACAGTGGAACCTCTAGGCTTTCCGAGTAGCAACCAACAGGTAAATGAAGGCAAACAACTAGAGGAGAGATCCAGTGAGGATGCATTCTCGATTGAGAGAACTGTAGGCGTCGGTCTAATTTAGGTCCATTTAGGAAACATATGTTGAGACCTTGACTAGATTCTGATCTCGAGAAGATAAGATATAATTGTTGGTGCGGTTAGCACTAATGATTTAACCCAGGTTTTGATGAATGACAAATAGGTTAAGTTAGGTTTATTGTTGATCTAACACTCTGATCGAGTGTGCAGGATAAGTCCAGACAGGTCAACGGGCTGACCGGATGTCTGGCACGAAGCTCAGCTAGGTCGACGGGCTGACCGGATACCTGGCACGAAGTCCAAGCGGGTCGATGGGCTGACCGGACGCTTAGGCACGAAGCCTAGCTAGGTCAACGGGCTGACCGGATAGCTGGCACGAAGTCCAGACGGGTCGACGGGCTGACCGGACGTCTGGCAGGTAAGTAAGGTAAGTCACTGGAGGGGAGTGACTGCGAGGACGCGTTCCCATGAAGGGAACATTAGGCGTCGATCCGGCTTAGATCCATTTCGGATATCTAAGTCGAGATCGTGACTAGATTCCGGTCTCGGAAAGACGGAATCTAAGTCATACTTTTTCTGTTAATTCATACTTTATAAATTGTGCTAACAATCTGTGTTGCAGGATATATTTTGCCTCGGACTAACCTTGTTTTGCAGGAGAAGGAATCTCTGGAAAAAGGTGGTCCGGGCGCCCGGAAGGGATCCGGGCGCCCGGAGGTAACTTTTATCCTCTGCGTTGCCTCACCACGTGGAGCATCCTGACTTGACTTGCCACGTCGCACCAGGGCGCCCGGAAGGGATCCAGGCGCCCGGAGCAGCATATAAAAGAAGCCCCAGGGGTGGAGCTTCAATATGATCTCAGAATTCCCAGATTGCTTTGCTGCTCTGTGCTCCAGCGACGCTAACAAAGCTCCGACAACGCGCCCTTGCTCTTTAAGCTTTCTTTTCTGTCGGTATAGCCTTGTGTTTTGTTTCATTAGCATTTCTTGCACTCTTTTTGTAATCACATTCGAATTGCTAGTGATTGCCCAACGAAAGTGGTCAAGGACCACGGGCCTTCGAGTAGGAGTCGTCACAGGCTCCGAACGAAGTAAAATCAATTGTGTTCATTTACTTTTCCGCTGCGTACTTTTACACTCAAGTTTTCGAATCGATATTCACCCTCCCTCTATCGAACGATCACGGTCCTACAAGTGGTATCAGAGCAGGTGCCGCTCTGATTTGGTGCAACCACCAATCAGACAGGGGGTGAAAAATTAATCTTTTTTTTTCGGTTTTCAGTTTTACGTTTAATTTCAAACTAGTATTTTTACCTGTTTTGAATTTTTTTTCTCGTTGCAATTAAATCTAAATTGGTGCAACACCAATTTAGATACTTCTATTATTTTTCTTCTTCCGCACTACTAATCCAAGACCAAGTCTTGGGATTTTTGTTTTTCTTTTCTTTCTTCTGTGCGCAGGACTAAAATGTCTCAGACAGAAGGATTCAGCACAGTACGACCTCCACTCTTCAACGGGGACGACTTTCCGTACTGGAAGAAGCGCATGGAGGTTTACCTCAAAACAGACTTCGACCAGTGGATGAGCGTTACGAGACCCTATAAAATTCCAGCGGACAACTCCGGGAATATACTGGATCCTGAAGACTGGACAGCAGATTTGAAGAAAAAGGCGTCAACAGAAAATAAAGCGATCAACACTCTACAGTGCGGATTAACAAGAGAAGAACTGAACAGAGTCGGTCCACACAAAAACGCTAAAGAGCTGTGGGACAAATTGATCGAGCTGCACGAGGGAACGAGCGACGCCAAGGTAACAAAACGAGACCTGCTTTTAAATAAAATTCTTAATATAAAAATGCAGGAAGGTGAAACGGCGAATCAGCTCCACGCGAGGATCAAGGACATCCTCAACGGGCTTCATGCGATAGGCCACCAGATGGAAAATAGAGACTTAATAAGGTACGCATTAAATGTTTTTCCACGTAATAGTTTGTGGGCATCAATCGTAGATGCCTACAAAATTTCTAAAAATCTTTCTAAGTTAAAATTAGACGAGCTTTTCTGTGAATTAGAATTACATGAACAAACTAATGCTGGAGCCGAGAAAGGTATAGCTTTATTTGCAGGTTCCTCCAAAGAAAAGAAGAGCAAGCCTGAATATGAAGAAGATTCCGACCAAGACTCCGAAGACGAAGAACACCTGGTGAACTTGGTAAGAAAAATATTCACCAGGAGAAAAAGGAGCTTCAGCAAAAAGGACCTTCAAAAGATCAGTTCTCCCTCAGAACAAAAGAACGTGACTTGCTTCGGCTGCAATAAAAAGGGACACTACAAGAACGAATGCCCAAAACTGAAGTTCGACAAACCGAAGCCAACCAAAAAGAAGGTCCTCAAAGCAACGTGGGACGACTCCTCGGACGAATCGGAGGAAGAAGAGCAGAAACATCAGAGCCACCTCGCACTGATGGCCCGCGAAGCTAAAACAGAAGACGAGTCGGAAGATGAAGACGGGTCTGAACCCGAAACAAGCCACGAGTCCATACTCGTTTCTAAAGGCCCAAATGAGGTATATTTTAATTTAAACAAAATTTTTTTTAGAATTATTTCCTGTTTAAATAGTAAATTAATTAAAATAGAAAATGAAAACAAATCACTTCTTGAGGAAAATCAAAACCTCAAGGAACAAATAAAAAATTCAAATCCAACTCAAGATCTAACACTTGAGGAGGAGAATTTATCATTAAAAAATGATATTAACAATTTAAAAGAAATGCTAGAAAAATTTACAACAAGATCAAAAAATCTTGACTTAATCCTGAACAATCAAAAAGCATGTTATAATAAAACCGGACTCGGATACAAGTCGAACTCAAATAAAACTTTTAAGTCATTAATAACTCAATACAAATCAACTAATCAAGCTTGGGTTCCAAAAGCGTGTCTGACCACGCAAGTAGGACTTAATCAATATTATATACCTAAAGAAAAAATATATTATATAAACTCGATTAAACCAAATAAAAAACCAAAATACAAACCTAAATCGAAAAATTCAAAATTTAAAACTCAACAAAATATAAACTATCACCAAGTTAATTACAATTATAAAAGAAACAGACACAAACCTAAAACGAAAATTTAAATTAAAGGTCAATAATTCAGGGGGAGGCTCCAGAATAGCTGGCACCTCCAAAATTAACTAACCCGACAGGGTAATTAGGATTAGTTAAAAAGAGACCAAGTTTAACTTGAATCATGGTACTGGTGAAGTTTTGGATGATAGTACGTTAGGGAAGCTTGGGCATCGCATGTCTAGAAAGATATGGTTTCGATCTGGTGCATTTGGCCAAGTGGAACTGACCGAAGCTACCCTTAAATGAATCCTAACCAGTTAGACCAAGATTTAGTACTAAGCTCCGTGGATAGGACTATTCGGAAAACCTCGAAAGGTTGGTTACTACTAATGACGTCCATGCGACTCACCAAGCTTAGAAGTTTATCCGAATATTGCCTATTTGTGGAGACCAAAGTTAAATCTGAATCTAACACAAGTTAAACCAAATCTCCATAATTAAAAATCCAATTTCATCTCACAAAATCATAGGATTCCCTGATTGATAATATAGATCGGGTGAGATGAATAAGGCTTAAATTTGTTTAATTAAAAATTAATTTCAAAATTTTAATTTTAAACTTAAAAATTAATTTCAAAATTTTAATTTTAAATTTAAAAAATTAATTTCAAAATTTCAATTTCAAACTTAAAAATTAATTTCAAAATTTTAATTTCAAACTTAAAAATTAATTTCAAAATTTCAATTTCAAACTTAAAAATTCATTTCAAATTTTAATTTTAAACTTAAAAATTAATTTCAAAATTTTAATTTTAAACTTAAAAATTAATTTCAAAATTTCAATTTTAAACTTAAAAATTAATTTCAAAATTTCAATTTCAAAATTTTAATTTTAAACTTAAAAATTAATTTCAAAATTTCAATTTCAAACTTAAAAATTAATTTCAAATTTTAATTTTAAACTTAAAAATTAATTTCAAAATTTTAATTTCAAAATTTTAATTTCAAACTTAAAAATTAATTTCAAAATTTTAATTTTAAACTTAAAAATTAATTTTAATTTTAAACTTAAAAATTAATTTCAAAATTTTAATTTTAAACTTAAAAATTAATTTCAAAATTTCAATTTCAAACTTAAAAATTAATGTCAAAACTTTAATTTTAAACTTAAAATTAACTTAAATAATGCCTGCTCAAAAATAAAAAGACTAACTTTAAATCCTACTTACTGTAGGAAACCAAGTGGATTTTGGACAGTGGTTGCTCCAAACATATGACTGGAGATCACACCAAGTTCACTCAACTCACTTACAAAAGCTTAGGAACAGTTGCCTTTGGAAACAACGGCAAACTCAAGGTAATTGGTATAGGTAATATTGAATTAAAAATAGACTTTATAATTACAAATGTTTTACTTGTTGAAAATTTTAAATATAATCTTCTGAGTATAAGTCAATTATGTGATACTAGGTATAAGGTTAAATTTCTATCCACGGAGTGTTCAATCAAACATCTAGATAATCCTACCATAAGCCTAAAAGGTTTTAGAAAAGACAACATCTATGCCATCAACTTAACCACTTCTTCCATTAAGTGTTATTTAACACAAAAAGAAGAAACATGGTTATGACATAGAAGAATGTCTCATACCAACTTTAGAAATATAAGCAAAGTAAATGGACTAGTGAGAGGCTTACCAAAATTACCTAACATAGATTCAACCATATGTAATGCTTGTTAACAAGGTAAACAAACTAAATCCACTCACAAACCAATAAATCAGCCACAAACCAACTCAATATTAGAACTTCTACACTTAGATCTTTTTGACTCCCATGGAGTCAAATCCATAAATGGAAACTTATACTGTTTAGTCATAATAGATGATTATTCTAGGTTTACTTGGGTAAAATTCTTAAAACATAAAGACGAAACTTTTGAAATCTTTACAAACTTTTGCAAACAGATTGAAAATGAAAAAGATCTTAAAATTAAAAGAATTAGGAGTGACAATGGGGGAGAATTTAAAAATCATAATTTTAACAAATTCTATCTTGAAAATGGCTACCATCACGAATTTTCATGTCCTAAAACCCCCCAACAAAATGGAATTGTAGAAAGAAAAATAGAACCTTACTAGAAGCCTCTAGAACTATGTTAAATGAATATATCCTACCTAAATATTTCTGGGCAGAAGCTGTTAGCACAGTCTGCTATGTGCAAAATAGAACAACATTAAATAAAAGACATAATAAAACCTTATTTGAAATATTTTATAACAAACAACCTAACATAAAATATTTTAAAGTATTTGGGTGTCCAGCCTTCATCCTAAATACTAGAGAACATTTAGGAAAATTCACCTTTAAAGTAGAAAATGGAATTTTTGTAGGATATTCTCTAAACAGTAGGGGTTACAGAATATATAACAAAATTACGCTAAAAATCGAGGAAACCACAAATGTAAAATTTGATGAAACCCAAGGACAAACTCAACTTCAACCTATTGAAATTAATGATTCTGAAGAAACCAATAAATCCCTAGACTATGAAGAAGATGAACACACTCAAGAAAATGAACCCCCTAGAACTATAAAAGTAAATCCTAACCATCCAACTGATCAAATAATTGGTGACCCAAACCTAAGGGTTCAAACCAGATCATCTTTTAGGAACCTGAGTCAAATCTCCCTGATTTCAAAAATTGAACCCAAAACTGTAGATGAATCCCTACTAGACCCAGACTGGATTATAGCTATGTAAGAAGAACTAGCCCAATTTGAGCGTAATGAAGTTTGGGGCCTAGTACCACCACCTAAGCATAAGAAAATAATAGAAACAAAATGGGTATTCAGAAACAAATTAAGTGAAACTGGGGAAATTACTAGAAATAAGGCTAGACTAGTTGCCAAAGGGTTTAGTCAGGTTGAAGGACTTGACTATGATGAGACCTATGCCCCAGTAGCCAGATTAGAATCCATTAGAATGTTACTAAGTTATGCAGCCCACAAGGGATTCAAACTATACCAAATGGATGTTAAGTCTGCCTTTCTTAATGGACTAATTAAAGAAGAAGTTTATGTAGGTCAGCCTCCTGGGTTTGAAAGTCTAGAACACCCTGATTATGTTTTTAAGTTAAAGAAAACATTATATGGACTTAAACAAGCACCCAGGGCATGGTATGATAGGCTAACATCTTACTTAACATCTAAAGGATTCAACCAAGGTCAAATTGACCCAACCTTGTTTGTTAAATCATTAAATACAGACATATTTATTGCACAAATATATGTAGATGATATAATATTTGGTTCAACAAATTCAGAATTTTTAGAAGAATTTATTAATCTAATGGAAAAAGAATTTGAAATGAGCTTAGTAGGAAAATTAACTTATTTCTTAGGATTACAAATCAAACAAACAAATGAAGGAAATTATATTTATCAACACAAATACACTAAAGAATTACTTAAAAAATTCGGAATAGAAAATACAAAAGAAATAAAAACACCTATGGCAGTAAACACAATCTTAGATAATGACCCAAATGGAAAATCAGTTGATTTAAAATATTATAGGAGTGCAATAGGTAGCCTACTGTACTTAACTGCAAGCCGACCTGATATTTTATTTGCAGTTAGTATGTGTGCTAGATACCAAACTTGTGCTAAGGAATCCCATTTGACACAAGTTAAAAGAATTTTTAGATATCTTAAGGGAACAACAAATGTAGGAATTTGGTATCCTAGGACCAATAATTTTGAACTAATAGGGTATTCTGACTCAGATTATGCTGGATGTAAATTAGACCGCAAAAGCACAAGTGGTGGATGCCAATTATTAGGTTCATCACTTGTCAGCTGGTTTAGTAGAAAGCAACATTGTGTTGCTCTATCTACCACTGAGTCAGAATACATAGCTATAGGCGAATGTGTTGCACAATTATTATGGATGATGCATACTCTAAAAGATTTCAACTTAAATATCACAAATGTAAAAGTATTAATTGACAACATAAGTTCAATTAACTTAACCAAGAACCCTGTGCATCATTCAAGAACCAAACATATTGAAATTAGGCACCACTTTATCAGGGATCATGTTACTAAAGGTGATATTGAACTCAAATACATTGAGTCCAAATCAAATTTAGCTGACATTTTCACAAAACCACTCCCTGAAAGTGAATTTAGCAACTTACGTCGAAAATTAGGGATGTGCTTAATAGACTAGGGTTTTTCAAAATCGTTTTCAAAAATTGTTTTCAGATTATAAGTTAAACCTGTTTGTTTTCAAAACTTTCCATTTTTAGATTTTCAAAAACAGTTTTGGCCTTAGACTAGTTTTTGAATCCTTAGAAAGCATGTACCCATAGGACTAGTTTTGAGCATCTCACCAAAACCCTAGGCTTACCTTGCTTGTGTTTGCCAAACAATAGAAAGGGGTGAGATGCATAGGCCATTTGCCTAAGACTTAAGATGCTTATTTCAGTGCATCGACATAAGTCTGGGCGTTAAAAATAAAATATATATTAATCAAGTTAAGATTGACCTTAACTTGACTAACCAAGTGAAAGCTGCTATCTTTTGATAAGTCACTCGGTAACTAAATGGTTAGACATTTGATTTGATGTCAGGTCCAGGGGGAGGAATCAATTAAAATTTTTCGGTTTTTCAAAACATTTTTTTAAAAAAATTTCTTAAACCTATTTTTGAAAACTAAGTTATTGAATTTCAAAATTAGACGTAGTTTTGAAAATTGAATTTAAAAATCTAGTTCTGAGAATTTGACTTTACTTAATTCTACTTAATTCTACAAAAATTAATTTTTGTAAACTAAACGTAAGTTTGTAAACTAAGTCTCTTTTAAATTTTTTTTTTAATTTTTTACAAACTTGAAAATTAGACTTCAATCAATCTTGAAATATATTTTAAAACTTAGCTTTGAAATCTTGCCTATGTTTGAAAAGAGTTGAAACCTGTTTTAAAATTTTTTTTTCTTGAAATTTAGAACTTATTTAGAAGCTATACTTGAAAAATTAGCTATTTTTCACAAAACTTAGCCTTTAAATCTAAATTTTTTTATATATACACCTATTTTTGAAAACTAGCTTTAAAAAAATCAAGTCTTTTATGTTCTTAAGTCTTGAAAGTTGAATCCTTTACCAACTCAGTTTTAGAAAATCAATTTTACCTAGTTTTGAAAAATAGATCTTTTAAACTTGTCTCAAAACTTAGCTCTTTTACAAAAGATAAATTACTAAATTTAACTCCCCCAGATTAACTTGACATGACTCCTTACTTTGTCTGAAGTCTGTATTTTTAATTACTTTAAACATGCTTATTTTTGATGAATGCCAAAGGGGGAGGGTTAGGTGGGTTAAGTTAGCCAAACCAATTGAAAATACAAACTAACTTAAAAACCTCCACATAATGATGTTATATGTTTTTCTTGCAAATATCTTCACTAACTTAACCAGGTTGTCATTTCATCAAAAAGGGAGAGATTGTTGGTGCAGTTAGCACTAACGATTTAACCCAGGTTTTGATGAATGACAAATAGGTTAAGTTAGGTTTATTGTTGATTAACACTCTGATCGAGTGTGCAGGATAAGTCCAGACAGGTCGACGGGCTGACCGGATGTCTGGCACGAAGCCCAGCTAGGTCGACGGGCTGACTGGATAGCTGGCACGAAGTCCAAGCGGGTTGACGGGCTGACCGGACGCTTAGGCACGAAGCCCAGCTAGGTCAACGGGCTGACCGGATAGCTGGCACGAAGTCCAGACGGGTCGACGGGCTGACCGGACGTCTGGCAGGTAAGTAAGGTAAGTCACTAGAGGGGAGTGACTGCGAGGACGCGTTCCCAGGAAGGGAACATTAGGCGTCGATCCGGCTTAGATCCATTTCGGATATCTAAGTCGAGATCGTGACTAGATTCCGATCTCGGAAAAATGGAATCTAAGTCATACTTTTTCTGTTAATTCATACTTTATAAATTGTGCTAACAATCGGTGTTGCAGGATATATTTTGCCTCGGACTAACCTTGTTTTGCAGGAGAAGGAATCTCTGGAAAAAGGTGGTCCGAGCGCCCGGAGGCAACTTTTATCCTCTGCGTCGCCTCACCACGTGGAGCATCCTGACTGGACTTGCCACGTCACACCAGGGCGCCCGGAAGGGATCTAGGCGCCCGGAGCAGCATATAAAAGAAGCCCCAGGGGTGGAGCTTCAATATGATCTCAGAATTCCCAGATTGCTTTGCTGCTCTGTGCTCCAACGACGCTAACAAAGCTCCGACAACGCGCCCTTGCTCTTTAAGCTTTCTTTTCTGTTGGTATAGCCTTGTGTTTTGTTTCATTAGCATTTCTTGCACTCTTTTTGTAATCACATTCGAATTGCTAGTGATTGTCCAACGAAAGTGGTCAAGGACCACGGGCCTTCGAGTAGGAGTCGTCACAGGCTCCGAACGAAGTAAAATCAATTGTGTTCATTTACTTTTCCACTGCGTACTTTTACACTCGAGTTTTCGAATCAATATTCACCCCCCCCCCCTCTATCGAATGATCACGGTCCTACAATAATTACTACTCCTATATTATTAATGTTGTGTTAACTCTATTTTGCAGGATAAATATATTTTCTATTGCCTGAACTAACCCTTTTTGCAGGAAAGAAGCTGCTAGAAAAAGGGAGTCCGGGCGCCCAGGCAGGTGCCGCAGGCACTCAGGCGGTTCGGGCACCCAGGCGGGTGCCGCAGGCACTCGAGTGTTCCGGGCGCCTGGAGTTGGTCTAGGTGCTTGGACTAGAAAAGTTATCCCGAAGCAGAATTGGAGTACGCCTAATTACACTACAACTATTCCAATGGTTTGTTCCTTTCCATCTTAGTCGTGAGCCACTGTTTATAATTTATAAAGAACTGGTAACATGATCTTCTGTGAGTGACACCATTCACCATGTTATCTACAATATAAATTAATTGAACAACTACACTTATTAAATAAATGTAGACATTTGACCAATGTGATTCTTTTATTTCTAAATAAATATTTACAAAAGCTAGGCTTTTAGTATACATTCCAACCGTTCCTTTCACTCATCTTATACCTACTTGGTTCAAGACATGGTTTATATGTCTGTCACCACTAGACTAACTACGTCACACCTATCCCAAGTAATACTTTCTCGTTCTACAAATTTAAATTACTCGTACATGTGTATAAGAGTCTTGTACTTTTAACATGTGATGATTTGACCAAAGACTTTGAATAATAATCCTAACGAGTGGTCATAGAGTATACGTCTCCTCGCAAGGAGCAGTAAATCCTCTGTGGGCTATCCAAACATCTTCGGACATTTCGACTTATATCCAATCATTTCAGGTCCACAGCTCAATGAGGTGCTTGATTAAGATGTCAAATTTTAAGTCTCCATGACCAAGATTACTTGTATACCTCAAGTTAAAGGAAACTTGCACTCGAGCTGTAATAAGAGCTTCACAAACATATCCATATATATATATAACCATATGAAGTTTTACAGCGAGTCATTCCAATGAACTAGTTACCATAACTAGCATCCACGTTTAACTTTCGACATCCCAATGTCTTGAGCCAATGAGAAAATAGCTACTTGGCGAACCAAGGAGTATAACTCGTGCTAGTCTTACAAAATTGATGATGTTCGAATGCATCAATTCAACGACTAGAAAAATTCTAATACGTTCATAATTGCACATGTAGCAATAATCACTAGTTGTGATCCAATCACAATTTCTCTCATGCTATGAATTATATTACGAATATTTAGTAAATGAGTTTAAGTCAATCAAACATACAATATGTACTCAAATAATGAATCTATATTTAGTAAAATCGTAAGACGATTACTTTAGGACACCCCTTAAAATCTAACAGTATTTACGATCCTGCACATACTTTCTGGAAAAAACTCATTCCACCCCCTAGCCACTTGACGACCTACTATAAGTTGACCTTGTCACTTACCCCATTCACATAATTTAGGGACGGATTATGAGAAGTGTTTAGGATGAGTATAATCATCATTTGCTACAATATAATTAGATATTTCATATTTAACTAACATAGGTCAACATCATATTATAGCAACTACGAATTAAACAGTATATTGTAATAACTAAGAAATCATAATTGCTATATTGTATAATTGTAACTGCTATAATTATATAGCAGCTAAGATTTGAGTTCAGATGCTCTAGTCCACAATCTCTATGTTCCTCTTGGTCCCTTCCATAATTTGCATGTCGAATCCTGGCCAAAATCTTGTCAAAATTAGTTGTGATCTTTTATGGGTTCATCTTCCCATCTAGGTTATAGTTTAGGTCGAGACAGGTAGTTGGAGGTCGCTGGTAGTTAGGTAAACTGTATGACACCCACCAGGAGGCAACCTGCCTACCATCGGCGGTCTTTGACCATCTATCTCGATCTAAATTATAATCTAAATGAAAAAATGAACCTAAAGAAGATCGCAACAAATTTTGGACTATGATCTAAAATACAAATTATAGAAAGAACCAAGGATTACAAATCGAATCCTATCCTATTATAATTACATAGTAGCTATATAACTGCTACACCAATAACAAAAGTAATAGTAATTTTAAAAAATAAAATATAACTTCTATAACAACATCAAAAAAGTAATAGCAGTTTTAAAAAATAAAATATATAAGGATAATAGAAGCATCAAGATTCTAATTTGTCTTATATTCAAAAGATGGCAGACTCAAAAATATTTTTAATATTGTGTAAACTAAAACAAATTTGAAAACGGTGTAAACTAAGACAGCACATTTTTTTGGACCAAATTGAAATTAAATTTACATATATGTGTGCAAAATATGTAATTAAATTAATTGCTTAGTTAAGAAATAACTAATTGATCGTGGTAATTAATTCACTTTTTTTTTCTTCCAGTTGTTGGCACTTACCTAACACAATGGAGTGATGAACAAGTTTTGATTTAACTTGAATTCAAAGGAATAAATAAATAAATAATTATAAGATTTTGTCAAATGAAATGTGGGGGCCATTTTTTGATGACTAATTAGGTGGCTCACCAAAGCCATGTGGAACAGCTCTCCGCCATGTGATGACGACATTTTTCCAAGCTTTTTTTATAAATATTTTTCAAATAAATTAACTTTCCCCTCCGTGTATTAGTAGTATATATGTATTTATATATCTCTACAAGTTAAATATTTATTTTGATTTTATATATAATAAAGTAAAATATTAGGAAAATGATAGACTTCCTTGACATGCATTATTTTTAAATTTTATCAAGAGAATTTTTTATTTTCATTTTAAAATAAATGGCGAGTTTTTTATTATTATTATAATTAGTTGAGAGTAGGGACCATGCTGCAAAAGGTTGGAACCGCCAACCCAGCGGCCCCCTCAACCCGGCTCCACAAGTATGAGAGGGAGTAAATCACGGACCCGTATTCACCGTTGAGAGTAGGGACCATGATCATGAGAGTGAAGGGTTCGTGATCGTGGTCGTGGTCGTGTTCATGCTCGTGGTCGTGATCGTGATCGTGATCGTGATCGTGATCTCAACGTAAGCATTCTGTTTCTCTCCTTTTCTTTCTATATCTTCCGAGGTTTTGCTGGCAGCTGTAGACACTCGCTAACCATCATCCATTTCCAGTTCAATCCGCCTCATGCTCGAGTACTGTTGCTCTCGCGGATCTTGGTCGGTTTCTGGAGGTATTTGGAGATCTGTTTCCCCTCTCGAGTTCTTTCTTATGATCTGTGGCTTTTGCACGTTGTGGATTAAACTTTCTTTGTACTTTTTTTTTTTTTGAAATTTCATCTTTGAGCTTGTTGGAAGCTAAAAAGTTTGTGTTTTGGAAGTTTTCAGGTCATTGACATCTAAAGTTGGATTATTTTTTCCCCTTTCTAACGTCGATTGAGTTTTAAATGCAGTACATTTTCTCGGTTGAACTGAAATGTGTGTTTATTTTATCAATCCATGGAATTTGGAGATGGGATACGCTTGTTTGGATTTTCTGATTCTGTCCAAAGATAGCAAAAGGTGGAGTTTGAGTAAAGTGGGAGATTGTTTTATTGCCTATTGCGTATGTTTTCCTCCAGATCTTTTAGCTATGCTTGCTTTTTCAAGAAATAATAGTAATGAAACTGTGAATCGCCTTTGATTTGGTATTTCAGATGTATTGGGGGTTGCTCCGTATGACAATTTTTCTCAGCGAGTGATGATCAGTATCACAGATGAAATAAAAAATTGTAGTTTGATCTCTATTTCAATTCTTATTTCTGTATCTCCATGAAACGAGCGCCTTCGACTGCTGTGTTTGTTCAAATTTCTTTCACTTAACTCTAGTTGACTACAGATTCGTTGAAAGAATGTAATTTGTCTATGCTACTGACCTATTGCCTCAAAGCAATGGTAGATTAGGACTATAGAAGCTTAAGTTGCAAAGTTTCCGTGCCAGAATTTGTAGTTGATTTTGTTTTCGTATTTTCAAAAAATGATTTCTTGCGATTTGTGTGTTTATCTTTCACATAAGTCTACCAGATCAAGAATGGGATGTTTGTCTTGCTGTTGTCGACTTATTGCCTCACAATAATGGTAGATGACATTTGGATCTGAATCTTCAAAGAAGTCATTTCTTCAGAACTGTTGACCATCACCTTGTCTACATGATTTTAGTTTGTGCTCATGATTGAGCTCCACTATAAGTTTGATATCGATCTTACTGGGTGTTTTTCATAGGTCTTGCAAACAGACATGCAATGTTATTGCAAACTGCATAATAAGTGTGCATCTTATATTTTGTATTTTCAAGTTGAAATTGCTGGCATAGTAGAAAGACTGTTGGCTGTTGCCAATGTATGAATTGGAATTACAGTAGTAAGTCAGTGCTAGTATTACTCTTCATTTTAAAGGTGCTTTTCCTATGATTTGATTATGTCGATCTAAATATAGGGAGGGCTATGTAGTCCAACAAAAATGTACAAACTGTTTGGAAAGACCAACTGAATGCCATCAATTGATGATTTGGTTTATCTTGATTTTGCAGCTAAATTTTTTTCAGTTTTTTGCTCCGTTAGTTGAGGACATGTAGACTTTTTCTTCTTGAAACTTTGTCCCACCAGATAGTTTACTGCCTGTTTCTTACCCTTCTTGAACACTTTTATTCCACCAGATTGTTTACTGCCTGTTTCTTACCGTATTATTAAGAGTTTCCTTATTGCTCCGATGTTGTTACGAAGGAGTGAATTTAAACATGAGTTTAAGATTTGCGATGCATTGAAATCATTGAATTTACTATATCCAAACTGCTTAAGAAAGCAGAGAGGACACTGGATTTTATACTTGTAAGAAAGGATTTGAAGTTGCTAGAATTTTTGGATGGTCTCAATTACTCACAATTAATATAATGTTTCAAGTTTAATGTGCAAATTTGCTATTGCAATTGACACTGATATGAACTATGAACCCACCTTCATGATCTATAATGTAGTTCCTGGTTCTGGCCCAGGTTATTTGCTGAGAAAGTTTGGATCCTAAGCAATTTTTTAATAGCAGAAGCTCCAACTCAACATTGATTTCTGTGAATCATAGTAGAAGACAAAGATCTATTGGAGCTATTCTTAGAGAGTTTAATGGGCTCAAGATTCCCATCACATCAGCTCAGCAATGGCTTGTATGTTTCAGGCAGGCCTGAGCAGCCAAAGGAGAAGCCTCCAATAATGAGCTCAGTTGCCATGCCATACACTGGTGGAGATATCAAGAAATCTGGTGAACTTGGTAAAATGTTTGATCTTCACACTGAGAAATCCAGAAAATCTGGACCTCTCACCAGTGCTTCCTTCAGAGGCACATCTTCTCACTCAGGACCTGTCATGCCTAATGCCTCTGGTCGAACCGGCTATTCTGGTTCTCTATCTTCCTCAATTCCTGGTTCTGGTTCTTCAGTAAGCAGGCAGGTGTCTAACTCTGGCCCACTAAAGCATGGGGATTCAGTTAAAAAGACATCTGGTCCGCAATCCTTAGTAAACGGAATGAATCGCCAGAATTCTGGCCCCCTCCCACCAGTGCTACCAACGACCGGTTTGATCACGTCTGAGCCTATTAGTTCTGGACCACTTAACTCAAATGGTGCTCCTCGTAAAGTATCTGGTCCACTCGACTCATCTGGATCAATGAAGCTACATAAAAACAGCATTGCACGCAATCAAGCCATCACTAATCTTAGTGAGGATGGCAATTATCCACTCAAGGGGAGTTTACCAAAGGCACTCTTGTGGTCTGTAGTTTTGTTGTTTGTGATGGGGTTTATGGCAGGAGGCTTCATTCTTGGTGCTGTCCACAATGCTGTCCTTCTTATTGTTGTTGTGGCTACTTCTACAGCAGTCGCCGCATTTTTCATTTGGAATGCTTTCTATGGCAAGCGAGCAGTTATAAGATTCATTGCGCAATACCCAGATGCCGAGCTGCAAAGTGCAAAAGATGGACAATATGTTAAGGTCACTGGGGTATGTAACTTTTTCTGAATTAGTTAACTTTCTAAGTCATTGTTCAATTAAAGTCTGATAAAATTTGAAGTTTCTCTCAGGTTGTAACGTGTGGCAATCTTCCCCTTGAGTCTTCATATTGTAAAGTTCCTAGATGTGTCTATACATCCACTTCTCTATATGAGTATAGGGATTGGGATTCCAAAGCTGCCAATCCCATGCATCGCCGTTTTACATGGGGATTAAGATCAATGGAGGTATACCTCTCCCTGTCATATATAGTTGAGTTTAATAAGACATAAATAAATATTGTTTCAATAGCTACATCATTATGTTTCAGTTTATTCTCATGTTATTCAATGAAATTATTTTGCCACCAGTCTCAAACCTCAATCTTTGATATCAGTCACCATTCTTTGCGTTGCATTGTCTTATCTTTTGGCAACACTATACTTGCAGAGGCATGTGGTTGACTTCTATATCTCCGACTTCCAGTCGGGCTTAAGAGCTTTGGTCAAAGCTGGCTGCGGTGCTCAGGTGACCCCATATGTGGATGAGTCTGTCATGGCCGACATAAACACAAAAAACCAGGACTTGGCTCCTGATTTTCTCAAATGGTTGCGCAAGAGGAATCTTTCAAGTGATGATCGTGCAATGCGTCTAAAAGAAGGGTATCTAGTAACTCATTAGATCCTTTTTTTTTTAACTTCATATATCGATTATGCATGATCTTAGTTCAGAATTATAATTAAGCAAGATATCATAAATGCCTTAGATGAGGCATAGAAGCAATATATCAGCCAAGGATTTGCAGAAAATCGTGCTTGTCAACAACTTAATATATATTTCACCATTTTGTTTGTAGCTACATAAAAGAAGGCAGCACTATCAGCGTCATGGGGATTGTCCAAAGGAACGATAACGTATTAATGATAGTACCGCCTCCAGAGCCCTTTTCGACTGGATACCAATGGTCGAAGTGCATTCTTCCAGTAAATCTCGAAGGTTTAATACTGAGATGTGAGGATTCTTCAAAAGTCGATGTCATACCAGTATAGAGCATATATATATATTTAGCCGTTCAACAGTAAAAATATCTTATTGTAGATGTTTAATTCGAGAGTCCATGAATCTATTGTCATTAGCTATGTTTGAGATCAAGTGATCATCCTACAAGGAAATGTTTCTTCTTTGGTTGGGCAAGTTGTTGTGACTTCAGCTTATTCGATATTTGGGCGAGTATATATACTCAGTACAAAGTTTAGTTTATTTCAGTTTGCAATCTTATGAATCCTAAACTTGGCAACATCGGCGGAACGATCTGAATTCATTACATGTTAAATATCAACTCCAACCCAAATAAAGGATAAAACTTATCTAATAAAAGATAAGAGTTATAGATAAGATTTGCTATTTAATTATTTATTTTTCTAATAGATAAAAATGACGACTTGGTAAAAGATAAAATTAAATGTGTGGTCAAGAGTGTTTTTCTCATTTCATGGATAAGAATTAGAATTTCAATGGCTAGGATTTAATTTAATTGAACGGTCCAGATTGTATGAAGAGTACTATAAATACTCTACCTTGTATTTAGTTTCATTCATCAATCAAGTATCAATTTGTGAGTCAAAGTTTTTGTTTTTCTTCTTTGTCTTAGAATTGTGAGTGATCCACAAAAAAGGTGTTGTAGTATTGTTATTGTTAGTGTAAGACAAGTAATTTTTTTACTTGTTTGTTGGTCCAATTTTCAACAATTGGTATCAGAGCCAAGTTAATCAGGGATTATTCTTGGTGGAGCTATCTTAGATTGTGAGGAGTTTTATGCTTTACAAGTTTTTTAATCAAACTTGTTTTGTATAATCAAAGCTTTTCGACGTGATGGGGGACCTTCAAGTAGTAGGAGGTATCAAGAAGCTCAACAACAAAAACTACAACACGTGGGCAACATGCATGGAGTCTTACCTACAAGGTCAAGATCTTTGGGAGGTTGTTGGTGCTAGTGAAGCTACGCAGCCGGCAGAAGACGCCAATGGCATTTTGCGAAAATGGAAGATTAAGGCAGGTAAAGCAATGTTTGCCTTAAAGATCACAATTGAAGAAGAAATGTTGGAGCACATCCGAGATGCCAAAACACCAAAGGAAGTGTGGGATATCTTTGCTACACTTTTTTCAAAGAAGAATGATACAAGATTGCAACTTATGGAGAACGAGCTATTGTCAATAGCGCAATGTGACAAGACGATTGCCCAATACTTCCACAAGGTGAAGTTGATATGTCGCGAAATTTCAGAGCTAGATCCATCAGCTCCTATTGGGGAAGCAAGGATAAAAAGAATAATTATTCATGGTTTGAGGCCAGAATATCGAGGATTTATTGCTGCTATACAAGGATGGCTAACACAGCCATCGCTTCTTGAATTTGAAAATTTGCTTGCAGGTCAAGAAGCTATGGCTAAGCAAATGGGAGGACTCTCACTAAAAGATGAAGAAGAAGCGCTCTACACTAACAAAAATAAAGGCAACTTCAAACGGCACACTGGTGGATCTAAAAAGGATGGCGACAAAGGAAAAAGCTATCATGGGAATGGAGGCTCTCGTCCAGGGGGAGCCTCGAAGAATTATGGTGATCGTAAAAAATTTTCTGGCGAGTGCTACAATTGTGGGAAGGTGGGCCACATGGCAAAAGATTGTTGGTCCAAGAAAAGGTTCGTTCAAAGCAACACTGCTACTTCCAATTCTAAAGAGAATAGCGAAGATGATTGGGATGCTGAAGCTTTGATGGCTACGGAGGAAAAAGACTTGGCTCTCACAACAACGCCAGAATAGATTGACTACAAAAATGATTGGATCGTGGATTCAGGCTGCTCAAATCATATGACGGGTGATAAAGAAAAATTGCAAAACTTATCTCAATACAAAGGAGCTCGTATGGTGGTTACAGCCGACAACTCAAGGTTACCAATAGCACATGTTGGTAAGACGGTAATTACGCCTCGATATAATTCTAACCAAGTGCCTCTTCAAGATGTCTATCATGTCCCAGGAATGAAGAAGAATTTACTGTCTGTGGCCCAATTAACATCTTCAGGTCATTATGTTCTATTTGGTCCTGAAAATGTAAAGGTATATCGAAACCTCAAAATTTCAGAAACACCAACAATGGAGGGTCAACGATTAGAGTCGCTCTACGTGATGTCAGCAGAGTCTGCATATATAGACAAGACAAGAAAAAGTGAGACAGCAGTTATATGGCACATGCGGCTAGGTCATGTTAGCTATTCCAAATTAAACATGATGATGCAGAAGTCGATGCTCAAGGGACTTTCTCAACTAGACATACGAACAGACACAATATGTGCAGGATGTCAGTATGGTAAAGCACACCAATTACCATATCAGGAGTCAAACTTCAAAGCAAAGGAACCATTGGAGTTAGTTCACTCTGATGTATTCGGGCCTGTTAAGCAGTCGTCAATTGATGGTATGCGGTATATGGTGACATTCATTGATGATTTCTCAAGGTATGTGTGGATTTTATTTATGAAAGAAAAATCTGATATCTTCTCAATGTTCAAAGAGTTCAAGCAGTCAGTCGAAGGAGAATTGGGAAAAAAGATATGTTGCTTGCGCACAGACAATGAAGGAGAATATAGCTCAAGAGAGTTCTCTCAATACTTGAGAGAAAGTCGAGTATATCATCAATACACTTGTGCCAACACACCACAGCAGAATGGTGTAGCAGAAAGAAAGAACCGACATCTTGCAGAAATTTGTCGAAGTATGCTGCATGAGAAGAATGTACCTGGACGTTTTTGGGCTGAAGCAATGAGGATTGCAGCTTTTATCATCAATAAACTTCCTCAACCAAGGTTAGAATTTATTTCATCCTTTGAGAAGTTATGGAACAAAAAACCTACAGTTAGCTACTTTCGAGTATTTGGATGTGTATGTTATGTATTTGTTCCTGATCACTTACGAAGCAAGTTTGACAAGAAAGCTATTAGATGCATCTTTGTGGGATACGATAGCCAGAGAAAGGGATGGAAATGCTGCGATCCAACAAGCGAAAGATGTTACACTTCACGAAATGTAGTGTTCGATGAAGCATCTTCTTGGTGGATCACAGAGAAGGAGGTCTTGCCAGAATCTAAAGACCTTGAAGATAAAGTACAACAAAAGATGAGGGAACATATAGTTCAACTTCAATCAGGTTCAGATGAATCAGGAGGTCCAAATGATAATGATGCAGAGCAAAGAGTGGCTCAAAGTCCTTGGCAAACCGGCATATATCAACATCCAAATGAAGAAGAAAGGCCTAATGAAGTGGAAGAATTAACTCCACAATCTCAACTCCGAAGGTCAACAAGAACACGAAGGCCAAATCCAAAATATGCAAATGCAGCCATAGTTGAAGAAGCAGTAGAGCCTGAGACGTTTGAAAAAACATCACAAAGTTCTGAGTGGATGACAGCCATGAAACAAGAGATTGATGCACTGCAACAAAATCAGACTTGGGATCTCATACCAAAACCAAGAGATGTGAAACCCATTTCGTGCAAATGGGTTTACAAAATAAAGCGTCGTCCAGATGAATTAAAAAAAAAAGTTCTCCAAGAAGAAATTGAGATGAAACAAATCAGTACAGATGATCAAGTTGCATATTTGTTCACAAAAGCTTGAGCGCCAGCAAATTCAAAAGGTTTCGTGATCAACTCGGCATAGTACAAAGGGTTGGTGTTGAGGGGGAGTGTTAAATATCAACTCCAACCCAAATAAAGGATAAAACTTATCCAATAAAAGATAAGAGTTATAGATAAGATTTGCTATTTAATTATTTATTTTTCTAATAGATAAAGATGACGACTTGGTAAAAGATAAAATTAAATGTGTGGTCAAGAGTGTTTTTCTCATTTCATGGATAAGAATTAGAATTTCAATGGCTAGGATTTAATTTAATTGAACGGTCCAGATTGTATGAAGAGTACTATAAATACTCTACCTTGTATTTAGTTTCATTTATCAATCAAGTATCTGTTGGTGCGGTTAGCACTAACGATTTAACCCAGGTTTTGATGAATGACAAATCAGGTTAAGTTAGTTTGTTGTTGTATGACACTTTGATCGAGTGTGCAGGAGAAGTCCAGACAGGTCGACGGGCTGACCGGATGTCTGGCACGAAGCCCAGCTAGGTCGACGGGCTGACCAGATAGCTGGCGAGAAGTCCAAGCGGGTCGACGGGCTGACCGGACGCTTGGCGAGAAGTCCAGCTAGGTCGACGGGCTGACCGGATAGCTGGCGAGAAGTCCAGACGGGTCGAAGGGCTGACCGGACGTCTGGCAGGTAAGTAAGGTAAGTCACTAGAGGGGAGTGACTGCGAGGACGCGTTCCCGGGAAGGGAACATTAGGCGTCGATCCGGCTTAGATCCATTTCGGATATCTAAGTCGAGATCGTGACTAGATTCCGGTCTCGGAAAGACAGAATCTAAGTCATACTCTTTTTTGCTAATTCATACTCATTTTGCTTTTGCTAACAATCTGTGTTGCAGGGTAAATTTGCCTCCGGACTAACGTTTGTCTTGCAGGACGGATTTTGCGGGAAAACAGGGTCCGGGCGCCCGGAAGGAATCCGGGCGCCCGCAGGTCCGGGCGCCCGGGAGGGAAATTTCATCCTGATCGCGCGTCGCCACGTGGAGCTCGCTAGTTGGACTTGCCACGTCTCACCAGGGCGCCCGGAAGGCATCTAGGGCGCCCCGAGCTTCATATAAAAGAAGGGTAAGAGGGGAGCTTCAGAACCACAACGAAAAGAAAAGTCTTCCACTGCTCTGCGCTTCTGCGACGCTAACAAAGCTCCGACACTACGTTCCTTTCTTGTCTTTATTGTCGGTATTTGTTTTTCATTTTCATTAGCATTTTTTGTACGCTTTTTGTAATCACATTCGAATTGCTAGTGATTGCCCAACGAAAGTGGTCAAGGACCACGGGCCTTCGAGTAGGAGTCGTCACAGGCTCCGAACGAAGTAAAAACAACTGTGTTCATTTACTTTTCCGCTGCGTATTTTTACTCTACTTTTCGAATCGATATTCACCCCCCCCCTCTATCGAACGATCACGGTCCTACAAGTGGTATCAGAGCAAGTACCGCTCTGATTTGGTGCAACCACCAATCAAGCAAAGGGGGGTCATTTTAAAGAAAAAATTAAATATCGTTTGTCTTTTTTGAACTATTTTTGAACTATTTTTTGAACTATTAAATATCAGAGCTAGGAGTCGTCACCACCTTTCGTTTTTTCCCTCCAAAACTATTTTTGAAAATTACATCGCCATCTCTTCACCATTGCCTAGTATTCACAAGATATTACATTTTCAAAATTTTGAAATAATATTTTTTATTAATATTTTAATAATATTTTATTAGTTTTTTCGAAAATAGTGAAATATTATTTTTTTTTCCAGCACTGCTAATCCAAGACCAAGTCTTGGGATCTTTTGTTTGTTTCTCTGTATGCAAGAAATTATGACTGTTCAAGAAGGACGGAACCCCCATGAACCACCACCATACGATCATGAAGACTTCAACTACTGGAAGCGATTAATGGAATGCTTCTTAGGAAGCGTAGACATCGATTATATGTTAATTTTGAGGAAACCTTCTCAAAACTCGGAACTGAAAAAAAAGGTAAGTAACATTATTTGTAATGTTTTACCTAACAATATTTTATGTAGATTAGAAAAGTACAAGAATGCATATGAGTTGTGGACCCAGTTGATCAAGCTTCATGAGACGCCGATGGAGCTAGAAGATCAAGTTAAAGTCAAATATGGACTCGAGTCACATCCAATGGAGAAGCCTACTGAATTAGGGGTTGCACTCAAGGTTAGTAATTTTTATCAAAATACCCCTGCTAATAGTAGTTTAAATAATCAGCATGATGATAAGTATGAAATTAGTCCAAGTATGGTGCATGATAATCTAGATTTAAATGATTTAAATTCAAAATCACAAAATAATCTAGACTCTGATCAAGTCAATCAGGACTCTGATCAATTTGACATCAACCTTGACTTGGTCAAACAAAACAATGACCAAATCAATTCAAATAATTTAATTAGTTCAGAAAATTTAAAATTAGGTGAGCATTTAGACATAAATAAGTCAAATATTAAAATAAATTTGAATTTAAATGTTAAAAATGAGAAAATGGATAAAATCAATAAATACCTTGATAAAATATTTAATAATCAAGATAAAATCAGTCTAGAAAATGCTATCCAAAACCAAGATAATTTAATTAATAAAAATTTAAACTTTAAAGATAAAACTAATCTAACTAATTCAATTGACCATATCAATTTAAAAGGCAAAGAAAATATAAAATCAAACACTTTGATAAAATCAAAACGAAATTTAACAAACTTAAAATTAAATGTTAAAGATAACAAATTAAACAAAAATAATCTAGAAATTTCAAAATTAACAATTAATAAAAAGCTAAAAGATAAATCGTTAAGAAAATATAATTCAAACAGTTTAGTTAATTCAAATTTAAAAATAAATAAAAACTTAAACTTTAAAAATAAGCTATTAAAGAAAGATAATTCAATTAACCCAATAAAATTGAAATTGAAAGAAAATTCAAATATTAAATACACTCTTTTAAAGAAAGATAATTTGACCAATTTAATTAATTCAAAATTAAAAACTTAAATTTAAATTACAAACTAAACATTAAAACTTAACTAACTTTAATTATACAAAAATCTTAAATTAATGGCCAATAATTCAAGGGGAAGCTCCAAAATAGCTGGCACCTCCAAAACTAACCTACCCGACAGGGTAACCCTAACCAACCTACCCGACAGGGTAATTAGGATTAGTTAAAGAGGGTTCAAGTTTAACTTGAATCATGGTACTGGTGACATTTTTTGATGATAGTACGTTGGGGAAGCTTGGGCATCGCATGTCTAGAAAGATATGGCTTCAATCTGGTGCATTTGGCCAAGTGGAACCAACCGAAGCTACCTTTAAATGGATCCTAACTAGTTAGACCAAGGTTTAGTACTAAGCTCCGTGGATAGGACTATTCGGAAAACCTCGAAAGGTTGGTTACTTCTAATGACGTCCAAGTGACTCACCAAGCTTAGAAGTTTATCCGAAGAATGCCTATTTGTTGAGACCAAAGCTAAACCTGAATCTAACACAAGTTAAACCAAACTCTGTAATAAAATTCAATTCATCTCACAAAATTATAGGATTCCCTGATTGATAATCTAGATCGGGTGAGATGAATAAGGATTAAATTAATTACTTAAAATTAATTAAAATTAAAATTCGAATTTCAAATTAATTAAAATTAAATTTTGAATTTCAAATTAATTAAAATTAAATTTTGAATTTCAAATTAAAATTAAATTTCGAATGTCAAATTAAATTTCGAATTTAAAATTAATTAAAATTAAATTAAAATTAAATTTTTAACTTAAAAATTTATTTTAAAAATTAAACTTAATTTATTTTAACTTAAAATTTTATTTTAAAAATTAAACTTAATTTTTTTAAAAATTAAATTAACTTTAAAAACTATTTTAAAAACTATTTTAAAAATTCTTTAAAAACTATTTTAAAAATTCTTTAAAAACTATTTTAAAAATTCTTTAAAAAACTATTTTAAAAATTCTTTAAAAACTATTTTAAAAACTATTTTAAAAATTCTTTAAAAACTATTTTAAAAATTCTTTAAAAACTATTTTAAAAATTCTTTAAAAACTATTTTAAAATTTTTTTAAAAACTATTTTAAAAATTCTTTAAAAACTATTATAAAAATTCTTTAAAAACTATTTTAAAAATTCTTTAAAAACTATTTTAAAAACTATTTTAAAAATTCTTTAAAAACTATTTTAAAAACTATTTTAAAATTTTTTTAAAAACTATTTTAAAAATTCTTTTAAAACTATTTTAAAAATTCTTTAAAAACTATTTTAAAAACTATTTTAAAATTTTTTTAAAAACTATTTTAAAAATTCTTTAAAAACTATTTTAAAAATTCTTTAAAAAACTATTTTAAAAAATTCTTTAATAAAAAAACTTTAAAAAATTCTTTTAAAAAATTATTTTAACATTTTAAAAATTATTTTTAAAAAAAAACTCTTTTAAAAATCATTTTAAAAAAAAACTCTTTTAAAAATCATTTTAAAAAAAAAACTTTAAAAAATTCTTTTAAAAATTATTTTAAAACATTTTAAAAATTATTTTAAAAACTCTTTTAAAAGTCATTTTCAAAACTTTAAAAATTATTTTAAAATCTTTTAAAAATTATTTTAAAAACTCTTTTAAAAATCATTTCAAAACTTTAAAAAATTCTTTTAAAAATTATTTTAAAACCTTTTAAAAATTATTTTAAAAACTCTTTTAAAAATAATTTTCAAAACTTTAAAAAAAAGTTTTAAAAATTATTTTAAAACATTTTAAAAATTATTTTAAAAACTCTTTTAAAAGTCATTTTCAAAACTTTAAAAATTCTTTTAAAAATTATTTTAAAACCTTTTAAAAATTAATTTAAAAACTCTTTTAAAAATCATTTCAAAACTTTAAAAAATTCTTTTAAAAATTATTTTAAAACCTTTTAAAAATTATTTTAAAAACTCTTTTAAAAATCATTTCAAAACTTTAAAAAATTCTTTTAAAAAATTATTTTAAAACATGTTAAAAATTATTTTAAAAACTCTTTTAAAAGTCATTTTCAAAACTTTAAAAATTCTTTTAAAAATTATTTCAAAAACTCTCTTAAAAATCATTTTCAAAACTTTAAAAAATTCTTTTAAAAAATTATTTTAAAACATTTTAAAAATTGTTTTAAAAACTCTTTTAAAAGTCATTTTCAAAACTTTAAAAATTCTTTTAAAAATTATTTTAAAAACTCTCGTAAAAATAATTTTCAAAACTTTAAAAAATTCTTTTAAAAATTATTTTAAAACATTTTAAAAATTATTTTAAAAACTCTTTTAAAAGTCATTTTCAAAACTTTAAAAATCCTTTTAAAAATTATTTTAAAAATATTTTAAAAATATTTTAAAAATTATTTTAAAAACTCTTTTTAAAATCTTTTAAAAACCATTTAAAACTTATTTTAAACCATTGTAAATTTTTTTTTAAAAAAAAATATTGTTAAACTTTAAAAAGAATTATTTAGATTTTAAACTTTTTTTTCCTTAAACATTATTTTTCTTAAAATTATTTTAAAACTTAATTTAACCTAACTGAATATTAAAACTTAATATTGAAATTACAATTAAAATTTAAAATTTTAACTTAAACTTAAAACTTAAACCTAAATTAATCACTAATATTAATTTAAATCTGAAATCAAAATTGAATTGAACATATGTTAATTGCCATTAAATAATTATAAAAATTATTTTAAAATCCTTTTAAACACTATTTTAGAAATCCTGTTAGAAATCCCTTAAAAAAATTAATAATAATAATAATTCTTTTAAATCCATTTAAAACTTAAATTTAAGACTTAATATAACTTAGAATTAAAACTTTAAATTCATACCTAAGATAAAACTTAAAACTAAAATTTTGACTTTAAACTTAATCAAGTAATTAATAAGTAAATAACTAATTCTTTAAATCTAACCTTATTTGAGAACTAAGCTTGATTTGATTAGAACCTAAGTTTAATCTTATTAAAAATATTAAAATTACTCTAAGTCATTTTTCTTAATCAACCTTTAAAATATTAATTATTTTTATTAAAACATAATTAAAGTTTGACTTAAATTGAACCTTACTTAACCTTGTTTAATAACGAGTTTAACTTCAAATTACCACCAACTTTAAACTAAGATAATCCAACTTAAAAGGAAGTAAATGAAAAGTTAAATTATAACTAACACCTTCATCAATTAATACAAAATTTAGATTATAGCAAAATTTAATCAATAAATTATTAATATTGATCAAGTATTGAATTAATAACAACTTATCTTACTTAACATTACACTAAAGGTTAATTTATTTCAACTAAATCTAACATTAATTACGGATAGTCAAATTTAAATGAACAATTTTATAAAGATAATTATACAATCGCCTAAAAACACTTAGGTATGAAAATATGTTACGGTTGTAAAATTTTATATTAAGGGGAAGTAATAAATAAGGAGGATTAGTAAATTAAAGGAGTATCAAATTCAGGGGAAGGTTTATTTTTTAATTATCTCCTTATGTCAGGTTCAGGGGGAGGAATTAATTAAAAATTTCCCTTTATATAAAATATTTTAAATTTTGTTTGAAAAATGTTTTCTTAAAAATTTCTTAAACCTACTTTTGAAAACTAATTCTTATAAAATTAAGTTGCTTTTAAGAATTGGGTTTTACTTTTTATTGAAAATTGATTTTGAAAATTAGATTTAACTTAGTTTTGAAAATTGTGGAAATTAGATTTTTCAAAACTTAAGTTTACAAACTAAGCTTCTCAAAATCATTTTCCTTAATTTTGAAAATCAAAGTTTAAAAATCAATATTCAAAATCAACTTGCTTAAAATTGTGAAAAAAATTTTAAATCAACTCAAAATTGTTTGTTTTAAATCACAAACTTTTTATCCTTTTTACTTAGTCTTTGAAAACTGAACCTTTCAAGTATTTTAAACCATGGTTTTGAAACTAATACATTTGAACTTTAAAATTTTGATTTTGGAAAAAGAATTTTACAAAATTATTTTGAAAACTCCTTCATTTTAAAAATTATTTTACTTTATCAAAATTAATTTTACCAAACTCCTTTTAAAACTAAAAGTAAAGTTCAAAATCACTTTTCTTAATATTTGCAAACTGAAATTTGATTTGCAAAAAACTTAGTGTTGAAAAATAAATCAGTTTTGGAAAAATAAATTTTTCAAACTTAGTTTTGGAATTTTGGTTTTGAAAACTTATGTTTGAAAATTAGACTATCTAAACTTAGCTAGCTTTCTAAAAGCTAAAAGCTAATGCTTTAAACAAATTTTCAAAAGTTTAAACTCCCCCAGATTTACTTGACGTTATTTATTATTTTTTCTGAAGTCTATATTTATGCTTACTTGATAATAGTTCTTTTGATGAATGACAAAGGGGGAGGGTTAGGTGGTTAAGTTAGCTAAACCAAACTGAAAATACAAACTAACTTAAAAAACCACATAAATGCATGTTGTTTCTTGCATATGTTTTCACTAACTTAACCAGGTTGTCATTCCATCAAAAAGGGGGAGATTGTTGGTGCGGTTAGCACTAACGATTTAACCCAGGTTTTGATGAATGACAAATCAGGTTAAGTTAGTTTGTTGTTGTCTGACACTTTGATCGAGTGTGCAGGAGAAGTCCAGACAGGTCGACAGGCTGACCGGATGTCTGGCACGAAGCCCAGCTAGGTCGACGGGCTGACCAGATAGCTGGCGAGAAGTCCAAGCGGGTCGACGGGCTGACCGGACGCTTGGCGAGAAGTCCAGCTAGGTCGACGGGCTGACCGGATAGCTGGCGAGAAGTCCAGACGGGTTGAAGGGCTGACCGGACGTCTGGCAGGTAAGTAAGGTAAGTCACTAGAGGGGAGTGACTGCGAGGACGCGTTCCCGGGAAGGGAACATTAGGCGTCGATCCGGCTTAGATCCATTTCGGATATCTAAGTCGAGATCGTGACTAGATTCCGGTCTCGGAAAGACGAAATCTAAGTCATACTCTTTTTTGCTAATTCATACTCATTTTACTTTTGCTAACAATCTGTGTTGCAGGGTAAATTTGCCTCCGGACTAACGTTTGTCTTGCAGGACGGATTCTGCGGGAAAACAGGGTCCGGGCACCCGGAAGGAATCCGGGCGCCCACAGGTCCGGGCGCCCGGGAGGGAAATTTCATCCTGATCACGCGTCGCCACGTGGAGCTCGCTAGTTGGACTTGCCACGTCTCACCAGGGCGCCCGGAAGGCATCTAGGGCGCCTCGAGCTTCATATAAAAGAAGGGTAAGAGGGGAGCTTCAGAACCACAACGAAAAGAAAAGTCTTCCACTGCTCTGCGCTTCTGCGACGCTAACAAAGCTCCGACACTACGTTCCTTTCTTGTCTTTATTGTCGGTATTTGTTTTTCATTTTCATTAGCATTTTTTGTACGCTTTTTGTAATCACATTCGAATTGCTAGTGATTGCCCAACGAAAGTGGTCAAGGACCACGGGCCTTCGAGTAGGAGTCGTCACAGGCTCCGAACGAAGTAAAAACAACTGTGTTCATTTACTTTTCCGCTGCGTATTTTTACTCGACTTTTCGAATCGATATTCACCCCCTCCCTCTATCGAACGATCACGGTCCTACAGTATCAATTTGTGAGTCAAAGTTTTTGTTTTTCTTCTTTGTCTTAGAATTGTGAGTGATCCACAAAAAAGGTGTTGTAGTGTTGTTATTGTTAGTGTACGACAAGTAATTTATTTACTTGTTTGTTGGTCCAATTTTCAACATTACATCCTTTGGTGTAACATCTGCATGCTTGTGTATCTTATCCGGTGTTTAGTTGTGATGGAATTTACCAGGAATAAAATAGTTTTCTGTGGGGATACGTCCGGATAATTTTTGAGCGCCCCACGCACTTAGTCATGCAAGGGCAGAGCACAGATCTTCTGGATCATTTTTTTTTGTTGTCCAGAGGATGTGTCACTCGTATTTACGGTCGAATCACGGTCGCGATCCGGCGACAAATGGTTGCGATCCCTTCTTGGATTCATCGTCTCCACCAAATTATAGTTTTTGTTCGGAGCAGGCAGTCGGAATCCGCTCGAAGGCCTCCAGTGGTGGATAAGTGGTCAGGTTACTGGGCGCCGAGCGAGGGTGTCCTCCGAGCGACCTCCGGTTGTCCGCTCCGAACAAAAACTATAATCTGATGGGGACGGTGAACCCAGGAAGGGATCAACTATTTGTGGTCGGATCGCGGTCGTGATCCGACCGCAAATGCGAGTGACACATTCCCTGGACCACAAAAAGTGATCCAGGAGATCCTGCCTCACAGGGGCGTTGTGCACGAGAGAACGCACAACACATTAATTCCGTGTGTATATATATATAGGGTTGTGTTATGTTGCATCATCCTCTGGTTTGCAAATTACGGACTAGAGGATAGTCCACTTTTTTAGACCCTTGATTTGGATAGACCCCACCTATTTAAAGGTGGAGTTTATCCAAATCAAGGGTCCTCATGCAATGGACCATCCCTTGGTCCACAATTTGTAGACTAGATGATCCCTACTGCCCCACCGTGCGCAATTGAGTGCGCGTGGTCATTGCCCACTCAGTCGTGCATGCTCGAGATGTAGCGTAACTATATATTAAATTTGGTTATAAAGTGGAACAAATGATTCTTTTCATTCGACAAAAGTCAAAAGGGTGCCTTTTTTTAAAATCATCAAAAAGTGTACCTCCCTCCATATCCGTGTGGCCGACATTAGAGGGGTCGTTAATGTAGCGAATCTATATTTTTTTTAAGGAGAAAATGTTTGTGTGTTTTTTAATCTAGGTGTAAGACGTCAATTTAGGTCGGATCCGTCGACCCCACTAAATAATTTAAGTAGATTAGATTAGAATTTTATCAATCCAAATTCACTACGGGCCAACCTGTCTAGGCTCGCGATCCACGTAGGTCAACTCATGACAGGATTAGGTTGGTTTATGAGTTCAGAAACACATGTAAGTCAAGTTTTATATGAATTAATTTATCTTTTTTTTGTTATAATTTTAAAATAAAAATAGTACTTTTATCAAACTAGTACTCATTTGTGTCGATTTATATTTAAAATATTTATTTCTGGATATATTTAATTGATGATATATTTTCGAATTAAAACATTCAAAATATGATTTATTTTATTTTTTAAAATTTTGATGGGCCGAAGGGTTGACCCGTCTAATCCGTAACCCGTCTTGAATTAAGTTGGGTTGGAGATTTTCCAACCCGCCAAGATGGTGAGTCGGCTTGTCTCATCCTACCAAATGGCTGGTATGCCATGGGTCAACCTGTCTCGCCACGAGTTGTCCCATCTGATAGTACAATTCTTTGAACTGATTAATTTTAAAGGTGATTGATTCGGCTCTATGAAAATTTTTGATCGACTATTCGAATAAATTAGAAATTCGTATAGATTGATCTAAATGACCAACAGTTTTAAATCTGTTGCCCCCATTAAAGGAAAATCTTGCACCGCAGCTGGGATTTAAATTTTATACATCTGATTAGCCTAACCACTATAGTGTGGCGCTGAGACAGGAAAATGCTCCTCCTCAACTCTATACAAGATCATCAAATGGTTATCTTTGTCGATTGGATGCTATCGACTTTCGATCACAAATTATGAAGGGGCAGCTAAATAAGAAAAAAAACGATTAATTTCCCTAGTAAAAGTATTAGGTCTAAAATATAGCATTTGCAAGAATATATGCTTCAATTTTATGAACATATCAATGATTGTAGATAAATAGTATGAAATGAATTGATGATTAGTTAAATTATGAACAACTAAAACTTAATCATAGCGTTAGCTTGTACTTTTTGATAACCAAGATTCTAATTTTTAACATAAATGCAACACTAACAAAATAATTTATTAAATAAGTTTAGGCCTAATTACATGTTCAATTAACTTAAGAATTTACCTGAGATAACATTGCAAAGAATTTGAATAATTACGCAGTACAAGTGTGCCATAGAAAGAAAGATTATTAAAGGGAAAACATACCCCTAGACATAGCCGGATTGGTCATCACATTGCAATTTAAAAGGAAAACATAACAATAGAATTTGAAGCCATGGCTAAACTCAACAACGTCATTATCCACTGTGCCAATGGGTGTAACAATATATGGTACCTCGGATGAATATAATTTAGTCTGGATGAGAACCGATTAGCCGATCAAATCTAGAGTTACCAACATGCATAAAGTGATGAACAAGCTACAAAGAATAGAATTAAGATGTACATTGTTGTCAACTTGTCCTCTCCACAGCAATTCATGCTATTACTACTCAGTACAAGGAACGCCTAATTTAATAAACCTATAGTCTTTTCAAGCTCTTCTTCCTTGCGTCAATCTTCTTCTTATCTACCTGAGTGGCTTTCACTGCAAGTACTCCTTCCTTCTTTGGAAGTGCTGATGCTCCGATGACTGGCTCAGTTACAGGGATGACGCTTGCATTCTGGTCTTGTGATGGGATTTTCGAAGATGTACTCAACGGTGTAGGAGGCTGGGGCTCTTTGCCAGTAGATTCTTTGTTTCTATGATCCACATTTAAGGCTGTGGTGGACTCAAAGATTGCCACAGTTTTAACTTTTGGCTTAGGTTTAAGGGCATGTATTCCAGTGTATAACCTGCATAGGAGCATCACGAAATTGAAAGTTAGATGGAACTCGCAAACTATTTCACATTCCAGTTTAAGAGCACTGTGGATTGCTCAGCGAGGTGGAAGGAACTAAAGGAATGAGACCACCATTCCATTTTGAATTCGATACCGTGTTTGAATGCCAACTTGAGGTGAAATGAAATCAACAGTTCGGGGAATATAAACAAAACGCCATTCCATGTTCTATCTGAAATCTACTTTTGTAGTGCCAAAACTCTTACCCTTCAAATGCACTCAAAATTTATCAAAAACACTATGTTTTATATTCATCGTCTTTCTTATTATATATTTAACTTTAAATCTAAATTAAACAAGAATAAAAGCCATTAAGATTGTTTAGAAGTTTCAATATCTGAATTGTTCTTCTCAAATTAAAGGCAGAAAAATTACTGAATCTCATACTATTGTATTCTAAGTTCACTCCATGGTGCCTGACGACCTCATTCTCCTAATCATGTGTTTGATTCACTCACAAGTGCTAATGGGCGTAGAGAGAAGAATCTGACCTGGCATGCCTAGCATACTCATCATAGTTTTCCAGCAACATTTTACCGGCCTGTTCATTCAGCGCAGATTCAGGGAATGGTTCTATGAGCAGACATCTGACAACCTATAGATTGCGGTAATGGTTCACATTAGATGCATGAAGAAAACATAGTCATAGCAAAAGTTTAAAAAAAAAATCAAGTAGTGAAAGCAATTTACAGAACAGGGAGGTGGATCGGCCACCCAACTTACAATCAATACATGTCTTAATCCAAGACTCGGATTCCAGTCCTTTTTAAGTGTGTTGACACATATTTCACCATTTGACGAAATGTTTGGATGAAAAATTTTGGTCAGGAAGTAACCTGCAAATAAGAGACGATTTTATGGTTTGCAAAACTATACCTAATCATTGTAACAGCATGCCTCACATTATCTCATGCAGCAGGAACATTCTCATGTGCTAAAAATTACTACAGAAAACAGCATACCTTTGGGAGGAGAATGTGGGAAGTCATGAGACAATAAAAGCTTCATGCGAAATACACCATTCTCATATGGAGTGCCAGCTGCAAGATTATGCAATATAGAGTTGTCAACTGGTAGTTACTAAGTTAAAAATGTATAAATATGTTCTCAAAAACTCACTCACCAGGACCCTCGATATCAGCATAGATAGTAGAAAAGTCTTCATCATTAACAACCACTTTAATTCCTTCAGGAGGTGTTTCATCCAAATTCTTCAATTCCTTGGCTAACTGCCTAATAACATTTGGAGGGAGATTCTCATTGGTTGCCTACACCAACCATCAAACAGATAAGTATGTGAGTTAAAAGGTAATCGGCAGCTATTTTGAATTCAAAATTTCCAATTCATGCTTGCCATTGGAAGACACTAAATGCTTCTGCCAATCAAGATTTTGATTGTGAAAACAGTCTGTCAATCAAGCTTCTGTATGCACTTGCTTGGGAATTGTTCAAGCTTCAAAGATTAAAGGGAATATCACCGACAGCTGTTACATTTTGAAGATTATGTAAGAGTTAAGTCCAAAATGTAACAGAGACATACTGCAGCTCAGTCAGTGCATTAGCCATACTGGGAAGAATATTAGCAATCATTTTGACAATATTATTTGATAAGTAGAACTTGAAATTCCATCACTAAGCTACCATCGGAAGGAATTACCCTTGGCAGAATTTTAGAGGTCATCAAATAAGCTATTGGCCCTTGTAAATTACAAAAAAAAATGACAAGCTATAACAGGTCAACCAAATCATCTTTCAGAGAGAGAAATTTAAAATTGAACAAAGTACAAGCGTATGGTAATCTGAAGCACTGGTGCATTTGAATGCAAAGATACATACCGCTGAGAACAGATGTTTGAATCATGATAAGTGCATATAGAACAAAAAATGTACCTTGCTAGTGCATAAATTTCAGCCTTTTGCTGTGGGAAGCAATGCATGGGTGGATACAACTCTAGGCAATAACATGAAATCAGAAGGACAAAATATGGTAAAAATGTAAGACCTCACAATAGCCTTAACATTTCTAACAAGGATGGAAAAAATAAGAATTAGAAGCATCTCTAATCCCTATGTTTATAAGGTGGAATTTTGGGGAACGGAGGAAGAGTCACTCTTACATGAATGATATCCTAGCTGATATTATATTATATACACAGACACAGGCCATCTTGTCTCTTCCTTCTTCGGGCTTGGACAATGGAAGGAGGAACAAAGGAGGTAGCAACAACTAGCTTTGTTATATAGAACAACTGTTGTTGTTCATATAAATCTGTTATGCACCTTGAATTGGGTACAATTACTGTCCTTGTTCTACCCTATCTTTTTTATCATTTCGTCTAAAAAACCGTGAGCTTCATTTATGATAAAGTTAGAACAAATGACAAAATAAGAATTGCTAAAAAAACATGAGTCAATTTATCTAAATATATAAAAGATTAATGTGTTATTGACATGGTATATTTTGCTCAAAAATAAATTATACTATTATGGTTATTAATGGTCAAAAATTAAGAATATATCAATGACATCACACCCATCAAGTATGTTATTGAATGTATCTCATTATAAGATTAAATACAATATGCAGCAGTTAGTAACTAATTGAGTTTAGGATATATTTGACGTAGTTTTTTTTTCACAGTAGTTTATAATTACTGCATTGTGAGTGACCATGACAATGTGAACTGCATTACTCACATCAACAATTTCAGCAAACAAATTACATAAATTGCAAAATTTGTTTCAATGTCAGAAGCATTTATTCATTTGATATTCTATTTAGACAATAAATTTAAAAAATATATATCAATGATCATTGTCTACTATCTTTCCACCGCCACCCATAGTTGTGCAACTAATTGAATTTTTTTTAACAGCGTTTAGTTAGGTAGCATGCATACTTAAAAACTACTTTTGTATTCGTCAACTATTGATGCAATTTTATTGGTTGCTTGTTGAAAATAAAGAGGGATCGCAACATTCATCCAAATACATGCATTATCGAATCATAAAGAAGATAGCCATGTCAATGTCATGTCATCTTTTCTTACTTCGCATGTATGTTTTTACATTCATTGAGTAGAATCAATAGCATTACAAACTTATAGGTTTCATTCCTTTGATGACTTCACCAATTGAATTTCCTTCTCTTCAGACTAAGAAGAATGTAAGGATATCAAGGTGAGATGAAGAATGGCCTTGATATTCATGAATGTAAAAAGGTTCTTCTCCGACTAAAGAAGTTCTTATTCTAATATAACAAGAGAAATATGAAAGGGAAAAGGTCAGAAAAAGAAAAGGACCAAGACAATCATGGCAATCCATACCCAATCTAAAAATCTCTCAAATTAACCTATTACTATTTACTCAGAGTCAAAGAACCCCCAAGTTAAAAACCCAGCTTGGTCCTCAGCACCCAACGGATCCAACAGTTAACAAAGATCACCGTGTCGTAGACCATCCAATCATTGTATAACGCGATCGAGATATCCCCAGATAGAAGAAACACACAAATCCCAAGAAGCCCAAAATAAGAGATAATGGAATACGAAACGAACAAGCCAAGAAATTTCCTACTACGAGAAATCCATACTTGATACAGAGTTTGAGATCTTAAATTAAAGGAAACCCAAAGCAAAGTATGTATAATCTTGAACAAAACATGGCAAACATTAACGATATAAAAAATCACAACCAAAAATCCCCAAATTGCTGATGCAACGAAGGGCCTAGAAATCCCTAACAATAAAGATGAAAGCAGAGAGAATAAGATCGAGAGCGGAGAAGGAAGCGAGCCTACCTCGCTACGAGACGATTCGAAAGCGGCTAAAGATCTTTTGCAGATGTTGACGAGAGCGCGATCAATCCAGTCGGTGGCTATGAGATTTACAAGGGAGCGGCGCTTTTTCATAATGACGCTTTTACCCTTACCAATGGGCGAAGTACCCGTAAAGTAATGTTATTTTAGACATTATGATAATTTGACATTATTGCCCCTCTTGTTGTTTCCGCTAGCTACTCACAACAACAAGGTTTTGGTGGAAATTTTAGAACAAATAGGGGTATTTAGTTTGTTCGTGGACCGTTGTCGTGTTGCGTCTCGAACCGGTTTCCGGTCGACTTAAGTAAACCGGCTTGTTGACTTTTCTCGGACCGAATCTAGCCGTTGTTGTTGCCCGTTGGACGCCAGTTTGATTTGTTAGCTGGAAGTAATTTGTTTTATTCAAGCAAATAAAATATTGCTAAAAAAAATTCTCGAAGGAAGATTAAAATTAAATTGGCGCATTTAATTTGTATAAATAACTACTATTTCCTCTATAAAATATTATAGGATAACTGACAATTATTTAATATTTTATTTCATCTCCCTATTAATTATTCCATCCCAACTTATTTTGAACCGTGATATCTACCAAACATCTTAACCACCCTATGCAGGGAATATGGGGATAGAAGGACTATGGTTTTATTTTAAAATCTAATAAATTATATTATTTTTTTTTAAAATAACTTAGGTGTCCTGACTAATCCTGAAAATGAACGATCTTCCATAAATATATCTAGAAACATGCACACTAATGCAACAACAGCCGATCTCTAGAAGTAATTGTATTGATCAATTTAGACTAGATAAGTTGGTTGGTCTCAATAAGAAAGCCAGATCAATCACACAAATAAAAATAAAATGTTGATTGATCGATCCAAATGAGCTAAAATGATTGATCTGTATAGTGGATGGAGTTTATTCCAATATGTCAATTTTCCTTCTTGATTTGAAACTTTATCAATTATTTACGCAATGGGTTCAATCTAATCAAACTTATATGATGAGCCATGTGGGTCATCTAATTAAATTTATTATTTAAAATTTTTATATTTATAATATTATTTAATTGGTTCATTGGTGAGTTTATTATTAGTACTTTATTTGTCCCGGCATTATTTATTTATAAGATTATTTATATGTTTGTTAAAAAATTTATTAATAGATATGTTTCAACGCTATCCATAAATAATTTATAATATTTATTTATATATATTTAAATAAATATTTAAAAAATAGAATTTTTTTAATTGACACCAAAGATCCGCTTATGTCAATTAATCAGTAACTAGTCCGACCTTGAAAATTTATTAGCTATTATCAGGATAAACCAAAAAATACTTAAAACGGACGATTAATCAGCTTAGATTAATTATTTATTAATAAAAATTTACCCATTAATCCGATAAACTGAGAAAGCAATTGTTCATATATCAAACGAATTAATATAAAGAAATTAAAGTGTATATTTATTTAGGAGGAAAATATTATGTTGTACATCTTATCCGTGAGCATGAGCAATCAGTGAGTTAATTTTCTGTTTTTTAGGATTTAAGATTAAGATTAGAGTATTTAGATTAAAAATAATAATATTAGAAACTTCTGTATAAAAATAAAATTTATCATTTTGACCGCCCCGAGTGTTTTATATCATTGGAAGAGGAGAAATCTAATCATCAAATGAGGGGATAATGTTGAATCGTTATTAGTTAGCTAGAGGCGAGTAAATAGTCATGAAATTAAAGTCAGAATAATTCTCTTGCTATTGATCTTAGCAAGCACACAAAATTAAATAATAAATATAATTAACGTAAAATAATAATATAAACAAAAAGAGTACGAAGACTAATAAATAAGCGCTTGATTCGGGTAAGGGAATGGAAAAGGATATGAGAATAATTGTAAATATTAATGAAATGAGAATAATACCTATACCCCTCATATTACTCAGGAATGGCTCATTCCTCTATTTAGAGGAATGAATCCGTAGGTCTCACCTGATTTCCCCAAACCAAGCACAAGTTTCATTTCATTCTCATTCCAAACTCCCCAAACAAGCAGCCCCTAAGAATTTACTGGGTTACAATCTAAATAGTTGTTAATTCAAGGAAACTGAAAAAACTTCACTAAACTAATGTCCTTCGTGAATGCGGAGTAGCATCTTATATACTTTGAAAGCTCACAAATGACTAAGAAGGTTGTTATAGAAATTTTTGTTCTAAAACTCGAGCACCAAGGCTCTATTTATAGTCTACTAGTTGAATATGACCATTGGTGACGTGGCACCATCCAAGCGCTTGGAAGCTATCCGAGGCATGGATCCGTCGAACTCTATCCATGCTGGCAACATTTAACTCAATGACTCTGGATGACTTTTGACATTTTGGGCATCTGGAACTAATCCGGGTGTCTGGAGTTTGCTGACGTGGCCACCATGTTGAATCGCTTTGGCAACAAGTCGTTGATGTGGTCGCACTTTCCAGGAGCCTAAATTAGATCTAGGTGCCTGGAATTCCAGCGCTTGAACTCCATCCAGGTGCCTGGAAACAGTCTAACTAAGAAGTTAACCATTTTCTCATCCAGTCACTTTCGTGATACTCCGATCGTCCAGAGTTAAAACTCACCCGAACTCAACTCCGATCTTCTCCTCGAACAGGCTTCCTCCCCTGCTTCTCATCCCTCAGACACTCTGTGCATCCTTCTTACTCCACCAGCGTACTCTTCCATAGCTCATAATCCTTCAGATGCACCAAGCCAGTCAACTCGCGTTTCGTGTCATCCTTCTTGCTCACTGTTGTTGGTGCGGTTAGCACTAACGGTCTAACTCAGGTTTTGATGAATGACAAATTAGGTTAAGTTAGGTTTGTCGTTATCTAACACTCTGACCGAGTGTGCAGGTGAAGTCCAGACAGGTCGACGGGCTGACCGGATGTCTGGCACGAAGTCCAAGCGGGTCGACGGGTTGACCGGACGCTTAGCACGAAGTCCAAATGGGTCGATGGGCTGACCGGACATTTGGCACGAAGTCCAAGTGGGTCGACGGGCTGACCGGACGCTTGGCACGAAGTCCAGCTAGGTCGACGGGCTGACCAGATAGCTGGCGAGAAGTCCAGACGGGTCGAAGGGCTGACCGGACGTCTGGCAAATGAGTAAAGGTAAGTCACTAGAAGGGAGTGACTGTGAGGATGCGTTCCCGGGAAGGGAACATTAGGCATCGATCCAACTTAGATCCATTTCGGATATCTAAGTCGAGATCGTGACTAGATTCCGGTCTCGGAAAGACGGAATCTAAGTCATACTCTTTATGTTGAACTTATAAACTGTGCTAATATTTTATTTTGCAGGATACACATTATATATTTGTTCTGGACTAACCTTGTCTTACAGGAGAAGGACTTTCTGGAGAAAGGAGGTCCGGGCGCCCGGAGACAAACTTTATCCAAGGCACAGCGTCGACACGTGGAGCTCGCTGGTTGGGACTGCTACGTCACACCAGGGTGCCTAGAAGAGATCCGGGGCGCCCCGAGCCTCCTATATAAGGAGGGTCAAAGGCGGAGCTCAAAACAACGACTCGGAACTGAAGAACTGCTCTCTTGTGCTCCTGCAACGGCGCGATCTCCGACGAGTTTTCTTTCTCTGCTCCATTTCTTTTCATTGTCGGTATTTATTTTTCTAGCATTCTTGTACTTAACTATTTGTAATCGAATATTCGAATTGCTAGTGGATTGCCCAACGAAAGCACCCTTGTGTGCGGGCCTTGGAGTAGGAGTCGACACAGGCTCCGAACCAAGTAAAAAGGTTCTATGTTAGCATTGTCTTACTTTTCCGCTGCCCTTACTCTCGACGAATTTTTGTAATCGATATTCACCCCCTCTATCGAACGATCACGGTCCAACAGCTGCATCTTCCACTCAACTTCACATCTTCCACTCAACTTCTTGTGTTCCTAAGTCCCTACACACTCAAACACAAGACATTAAATACACATGGTCTAACTTAACTTGGTTGATCACATCAAAAATAGACTGGTGTACTTACAATCTGTTGGAGCAGCGGGGTCAGCAAGAGGGAGGTGAATTGCTTGTACAAAATAAAGTTATACTCTTCTCAATCTTTCAACTCAGATTAGTAGCACACTTATAAAAAGGAAATTGAATACTAATAAAATAAAAGAAACTAAGAAATTACTTGGTTACAACTTAGGTAGTTATTAATTCAACGTAAAAGAAAGTACTAAAAAGATCTCCTTCGTGTAGGCGGAGAAGTCTGTTACATTTGTTGAATGCTCAGAAATGTGCCAGGAAATGAATACAAGAGTTGTTAAATATTTCTTAGGTCCAAGGGTCTTTTTATAGTCACTGAAAAATATTATCCGCAGCTTGAAAGTGCCTTAAAAGTGGTCCAAAGTGTCTTCCATCGGATAAACTTTTCCCCCCAAGGATAAAACATTATCCTTGAGTAATGGCTAAGGAAGGCGCCTTCGCACTGTTCATCGAAGACGCTTTCCATAAGGTAGATCAACTCCCATAAGTTGATCTCTTCGTGTGGGTGATGCTCCTGCTACCCAAAGTTGAGCTCACACAAACCCAACTCCGACCTTCTCCTCGAGCAAGTTTCCTCTCTGGCTTCTAGTCCCTTTAATATTGTGCACACCCTTCTCGTCCACCGGTGCACTCTTCCGTAGCATCTCGTCCCTCGGATGCACCAAGCCCGTCAACTCCTTTTTTTGTGTCATCCTTCTCTCTAGTTATGTTTTCTGCTCGACTTCTTGTGTTCATAAGCTCATGCACACTTAGACACAAGGATCAAATACATAAGACCTAACTTAATTTGGTTGACCACATCAAAATTATCACAAGGTATTTACACAATCTCCCATTTTCGATGTGCATCAACTTGAGTTAAGGTTATAACAAATATAAACAAATAAAACAATAATAATTTTAAATAATTGCAATTAAGTACAAGATAACAAGCTAAAATATTTTTTAAAAAAACTCTTCTAAACTTAATATCTATTTTCTCTTCCCATTTCATCACGTTAAAAATTAAAGGAAAAAATAAAATTAGACTTAGAAATTTCTTAGGGGTTGTTCACGGATGTTCTAATATTCTATATTTTTATCAAAATTATTTTATAAATAAAATAATTTTTAAGAATTATTTCTTATTTTTATATTATAAAAAATGTTGAAAGTTTTTATCTATGTTACACATAAATATTCGGATTAGAATAAAAATTTTAAATAAAAATAATATTTTATTAACTATTAAAATAAATATTTTGAGATAGAAATATGTATTTTTAAAATTCAACAATTAAAAAATATATTTTGACTTAAAAAAAAATCTTGCTAATTTTTTTGAATATATAAAATAAAATGTTTATCTGCAAAAATTAAGCTCTTTAAAAATAAATCTTCAAGAATTTGTGATTTTAAAAATCCTAATTTTATTAATAAATTCATAAAAAATAATATAATGGTAAAAAAAATTTTAAATTTTTGTTTGTTAGCAGATAATATTTTCATTTTTTACAATAAAAACAAACAAAAATTTTGAGAAGGTTTATGAAATAATTAAATTTATCAAAAATGTTAGTAAATCAAAACAATTCAAATTTCTAGTTAACTATATATAAAAATCTAACATATCAAAATCGATTTTGGAACCTAAAATAAGTTCCTACCTACTAGATTTATCAAGTATTTTCTAAGAATCTAATTTCTAGCAACTTTTACAATTTGACCTCTATCCTTCTTAAATATCAATTAAGTCTTTTATAATTTCATAAATTTAATTACTAACAAGATTTGAGCATGCAGAATTCTTTGCTAATAATTCTATTTTATCTTTTAACTTTGCATTTTTAATTTTGAGCTTATTTAAATGTTCTAAAGGACATGCATTTGCTAAGTTAATTTTCAAATCGATGTTATTTATTTTAATTTTATATACTTAAATCTGAGTTTGCACAATGATCATATAATAATTTATATCGTCATATAATTAGTCAGGAGGTAGAAGACATACTTTATCATGTTGGACTCGTAGTTTGATGCTCCTCCTTCATCGATACTCTCAATGCTCATCTCGGACGAGCTCTTGTTATCTTATTCTTCTTGGTGACTTGCCATTAGTGCAACTTCAGTGTATGTCTCGACCTTAGACTCTGATGACGATTCATTTCACGTAGCTTTTAGGTTCTTGTGCTTTGATCGTCTTGGCCATTTGTCTTTTTTCCTCTCCTTTGTTTTTTAGTTTTGAGCAGTTGTCCTTGATATATCATTCTTCTTAGTGATTGTAGCATCTGACTTTCCTCTTTCTCGGAGAATCCTGTTGACCCATTTCTTATCAAAATTGTTAGACTTAAATAATTTTTTAAATTTCCTTACCACATATGTTTCTTCATTTTCGTCGATCGATGATTTGGAATCCGGCTCAATCCTGTTGGCTTGTAGTGCTAAACCTTGATTCGGCTTATTTCTTTGTCCTACACATCTAGACTCGTATAATTCAAAAGTAGAGAATAAATTTTCTAAACTAAGATATAATAAAATCTACTATCAACGCCCATTTCAGCGTTCTCGAAAACATAATTAACACATACCTTAGTGAATCTCGATTCATTACAGTCTCTTTGAGGTTCATGAGTCCGGTGATCAACTCCTTAATCCTTACGTGTAGATGTGCTAGTGTTTCTTCCTTTTTTATTCAGAGGTTGCTGAGTTGGTTCCGAAGCAAGTCCCGTCTTGAGAGTTTAACCTCCAAGGTTCCTTCGTGTAGTTTTAGTAACTTCTTCCAGAGATCTTTAGCGAAGTCATATGTGTCGATCCAGTTGACTTCTTGGGATGGAAGTATGCTGAGCAGATGAAACTTTGCTTTGCCAAGTCATTTTATTCTTTTTAGTCCAGAGATACTCTTCTTTTTCCTTTTCGTGTTGATGCCTGACTACTTCAAAACCATATTTTATTGTTAGTAAAATGTCAAAATTAGTTTTAAACACTTCCAAAGCATAAACTCTCCTTAAATTTTGGTGGATAAATGCTCAATCCAATCATTGTCTTCTTGCTTTAGCTGGCGATTAGTCCTTCTAGAGTAACCTTGCTCTAATACCAATTGTGTTTGTGCAATTTGTAGGACCCTTTGGCGGCCGAGAAGAGGGGGTGAATTGCTTTGCAAAATAAAACAAACCTTCCTCGGACTTTACAGCGTAATTAAAACTAACACTTGCATAAAAAGAATTAAGAAAAAGAGGCATTAAATTTACTTGGTTTGCAATCAGGGGATTGCTAATCCAAGACCTTGAAAAGCGCACTAAGATTATCCTCTGGACAGAGTAGCCTCTTACAACGTTGAAGCACTTAATTACAAAGCTAAACAAGAAAGAAATTGATTACAAGTATTCTGTTTTAGCTTCTAAGACCAGGGCTGTATTTATAGCCCTGGTCGGGGCCCTTGGAAGGGTTTCAAGCGGTCGGGGCCCTTGGAAGAGTTTCAAGCACTTGTTGGGGGGAGGGGGATTAAACTTTTATCCCATCGTAACGGAACGCACCACGTCGCGTTCCAAATAAAAACCTGCTCCGAGTGCCCAAAATCTGAAAGTCAACATTCTATTGACTTTCCATCTCGGGCTTCTGCTCCGGTTCCGCTCGCATTGGTCCGGGTCTTTTGACCGGTTCTACTTGCTTGGGTGATTTCGGTCATCCAGAATATGGCTCATCCGAACCCATTTTCCGATCCTCGAGCAAACTTCCGCTCCGGCTTCTCGTCCCTCAGAAACGTTGCGCGCCTCCTTTTCGTTCGCTCGCGTACTCTTCCGTAGCATCTTATACCTCGAACGCACCGAGCCCATCGACTCTCTCCTGTGTCATCCTTCTCGCTAGCTGCGTCTTTCGCTCGACTTCCTATGCTCCTAAGTTCTTGCACACTTAGACATAGGGGTTAAATATCAATAGGATCTAACTTTACTTGGTTGATCACATCAAAACTACCAGCTTAGACAATTTGTGTTAATGCTCTAACTCAAGTTTTGATGAATGACAAGTGGATTAAAGTTAGAGTGCCTTGTGGGCTAAATGGTTTACCAAGTGTGCAGAGTTGACGGGTCTAAAGGACCTGACACCATGCTGAAATCAAGATAGGTCCTCGGGACCTGATATCTGGCAGGAAGTTCGGTTGAGTCTGCAGGACCTAACAACCGGCCGAAGTACAGTTGGGTCTACGAACCTGACAACTCGCGGGAAGACTTAGTGGGTCAAAGGCAAGTCAAGCGACTGTAGTTGGTAAGTAAGAGGTAAGCAACTAGAAGAGAGATATAGTGAGGACGCATTCCTAGTTGAGGGAATTATAGGCGTCAGTCCAACTTAGGTCCATTTGGGAAACTTAAGTTGAGAGCTTGACTAGATCATAGTCTCAGGGAGACAGAATCTAATTACTACTCCTATTTGCTGTATTGTAATAACTCTATTTTACAGGGTGATTTTTATGCTTGGACCAACTTTTTGTTACAAGGAAGAGACAAAAAGCTATTCGGGTGCCTAGAAGTGGTCTGGGCGCTGACTCCAGGCGCCTGGAGCTAGTCCGGGTGCCTGAACCAGCCTCGCCAGAGTGGGCACCAGGCACTCGGGTGGTCCGGGCACCCGGAGATGGTCCAAGCGCCCAGCCCGTAAATTTCATCCCGAAGCTGAGCTAGAGCGCGACGACTTGCCAAATCCATATCAACGGTTTAGGCGCCCGAAGGGGGTTTGGGCGCCCGTAAGTGGATAAACTTGACAAATCAAGTTTCAACGAGAGCTCGCCACGTCAGTACAATCCAAGCTCCCGAGAGGGACTCCAAGCATCCGGAATTAGCCTATATAAGGGTCTTCAACCAGCAGGTTCAGGACATAAACTGCTACGACTTTCATTCATGCGCGGTGCTCCAGAAAAGCTACTACGACGCTGTAAAGCTCCTCCTACAATCGACGATCAAGATCTATTTATTTTCTCTATTGTCGATAACATTTTCTTATAGTTCTTGTACTTAACTTTTGTAATCATTCAAACTATTAGTTGATTGCCCAATGAAAGCACTCGATGAGTGCAGGCCTTGGAGTAGGAGTTGTTGAGGGCTCCGAATCAAGTAAAAAACTACTTGTGTTAGCGCTTGGTTTCTCTTTCTCCGTATTTTTTATTCCGCTGCGTAACTTAATTTAATTTAAGATTTTCAACGATCGATATTCACTCCCCCTCTAATGACTTTACGATCCTACAAATTGTTGGACCTTTAATGACCGACTAGAAGAGGGTGAATAGCCCTAAAATTAAAGTTAGAACAATTCTCTTACTATTGATCTTAGCAAGGACACAAAATTAGATAACAAATATAATTAACATAAAAATAATAACATAAACAAAAAAAAGTAAGAAGACTAAGGTTTTACTTGGTTATAACCTAGATAGCTGTCAATCCAAGGTAGTTAGAAAAACTCCACTAAAATGGTTTTCTTTATAAAGATAGAGTAGTCTCTTACCGACTTTGAAAGTTCACAAAGGACTAAAAAAGTTGTTACAGAGATTTTTGTTCTTAAACTTGAACACTGAGGCTTTATTTATAGTCTACCGATCGAATATGATCATTTGTGATGTGGCACCTTTTGAGCGTCTGAATGCTATATGAGCTCCTGGACGCTATTCGAGGGCCTGGATCTGTCGAACTCTATCCGTGCTGGCAACAATCAACTCAATGACTCTAGATATCTTTTGGCATTTCAGGTGCTTGGAAGCAATCTGGAGTCTGCTGATGTGGCCACCATGTCGATCTACTTCGGCAATGGGTCACTAACGTGGTCACCCTTTCCGAGCGCCTGGAAAATGGTCAACTTAAAAGTTGACCATTTTCTCGTTTGGTCACTTTGGTGATAGTCTGGGCGTCTAGAGTTGAGATCATCCGAATCCAACTTCGGCTTTCTCCTTGGGCAGACTTCCTCCCCGACTTCTAGTCCCTCGAACGCTCCACATGCATCCTTCTTGCTCCACAGGTGTACTCTTCCGTAGCTCCTCGTCTCTCGGATGCACCGAGCTGTCGACTCGTGTTTCGTGTCATCCTTCTCGCTCACTGTGTCATTCGCTCAACTTCTTATGAGCCTAAATCCGTGCATACTTAAACACAAAACATCAAATACATAGGGTCTAATTAACTTGGTTGATCATATCAAAACTAGACCCGGATACTTATAGATAATTTCTCAATTTTTACTGAAATTTGATCCTTACTTAATTCTATAAATCTGTTATCTGATAACTAACTTGACTATATCTAGGGAATAATATTAAATACTCACTATGGTAATAAAAGTTAGAATCCACCACTCCAATGACCCATATGGTCATCTCATGATCATCTATAAGAAAATAAATTATGAAGCTATAATTGGCCAATAAGTGGATGGCTATTCGTGGGATGTTCAATGTGCACCATTTCATCCCTCCTATTTAGCAATCATAAATCGGCCATGCACTTTCATCTATGTATCTGTATTTACCTTTCTCCATATTCATGGGACCGACTTTAGGAGTCATTGACGTGACGGTTCCCTATTTTTTTAATTTAACAATCATACATATTTTTTTCCCTATTTAAAATATATTTAGTTTTGGAAGGAATTTTAAAAATTGAGTGCTTTGGAAAATATTTATGATTCACAGAAATAAGACGTTGGGTAAACGCGTAATATTATTTTCTCCTAAAACACTAGCCCTTTTTTTGTGACCGCATAAGTTCTTCCATGACCCATGTTGACATCCGCACATTAAATTTATCCTCTTGGCCTTCCTGCCTTCTCTCCTTCTAGGGTTTCCTCGTTCATGGATTTGATCCATTGGTGGCGATTTGTCTTTCAGATTGATCACAAGCGTTCGGAGAACTCGTATTATTCCCCCAATTCTGCTTTTTTGTTAGACTTGACTTGTTTATGTTGTCTTTGAACTTCTGTTCCTAAATTTTTTCTGATCCAACTCAAAGGCTTGAAGAATTCGAGCGCTAGCAAAAGATCTCCACTACTAGGGATGAGTGGAAATCTTGACCCGCTTGATGGCGTTAATTCGGCAGTCATTGAGAGCTTTGCTAGCCACCACATCCACAGCATGTCGGTCGGCCACCAGGTTCATCCCGGTGTGTTATTTACGTCCCATATCGATGGAGGTCACGCAGTAGGAGGCACTGGGGAGCTGATTGCCGTCGCAGATGCGCGGGCATTGCAGCAGTACGAGGAGGCGGACTACAGCAGCGGCAGCCACGGGATAGAGGAGGAAGGCGTAGGAGCAGTGGAGAACGGGGAGATGGAGGCAGATGGACTGTCTGGTCCGAGTCATCTGGGTGATACTTAGCCTCTAGTAACAGTACAACCAGGCGGGAATCAGCTTACCCTCTCGTTCCAAGGCAAAGTGTATGTTTTCGATTCTGTTTCTCCCGAAAAGGTTGGTTTTGTCACCGTCTAGTATTCGGTTTACTCACTGCAGTCCTAAACTTTGAATCTTACTGGATTTTTCTTCCTTCTTTTGTCTGATATTTTAGGTTCAAGCCGTGCTATTGTTACTGGGAGGTCGTGAGATGTAGGCCGGATCAAATCCTTTTCCATCATCTTCTATCCCAACTAAGGTTTGCTTAAACATTACCACATGCCAATTTGCTTTCATGCATTAATGAGTTCAGTGGCTTTTGATGTGTGTCAGTGTGGAGATATGCCTCATAGAATTGCATCCTTAATGAGGTTCCGAGAAAAGCGAAAAGAGCATAACTTTGAGAAGAAGATACGTTACACTGTTCGCAAGGAAGTAGCATCAAGGTAGGAGGGGTGCATCATCTAAAATCATTCCTTTGTATACACTATTATTTCAATATTAATTTTGGCATGCTTGCAGTTACCTGGTTATTTTAAAAAGATTAGGAAGGGAACACAGATAAAAATGCCTAATTACATTCCTCTTATGATTTTATTATCCATTTTTTTATGTGCTAGTTCATGTGATTGTTTGTTATTACTTGTGCAATTACTTTTCTAGGCCATGCAATTATTTGTCTTATATCTTCCTACATAAAGTAAAAGCCTGAAGCTACTTGTAAAGGAGTAAAAGACATGTCAACAACAGTTTCTTTGCAGTTCTTTTTGAATAGTTGGAAACTTGGAAAACATGAGCAGTTGAACATTTCTGCTTTCTTAAAAATTCCCAAGAAAGAAACGATGGATTAAATTGTTACATAAAACCTCCTTGGTTTGGAAGGATTTTTTATTTTTATTTTTTGTATAAGTTGAAAGATGGAGAGGTTGCTTGAAGTCCAATTTTCTCTGTGGCTGTACATTATGGGAAGGCAGAGGATGGAATTGGGATGCCCCATTGATTTGGAACTTCCAATCAATCAAGCATATGCTTGTTGAGACTCAAGAGTCATAATTTTTGTTCCTCTTTTCATCATGAACAGGAAAATCATAAAAATTATCCAATGAAATTCAAACTTTTTGGTGAGTCAAACATGGTTGTTGAAAAAAATAAGTTGGCTTGGGTTATCCTTGCTCACTCTACCAAATTGAACGGTTACTTATGCTTAGGACAGGGGGTATGACTATAAAGAACTTGCCGAACCAATGCTCCTTGCATATATAGTAAAAAATGGAAAATTATATACAACTCGAATTGCTCTCAATTAATCCTTGTTATTGTCCATAGAAGAATTTGGTAGGGATGATAGGATTTGAACCCGTGGCATTTTGTACTCAAAACAAATACTCTACCAAGCTGTGCTACATTACATCCCTTTTACCAAATTGTTGTGCAGTCTCATTCTACAGAATGTCTTGTTTTTTATATTTCCATTTCTCCTGTCTATATACATCTTTTCTCTTCCTTTTGGTTTCATATTGGAAATTCATATACATATCATAAATCTAAGGGTTATATGCATCTGAAACCTAACATATAAAAAACAGGAGATTAAACTTTTTTAAAAGAAAATCTCATCTATTGATTCATTGTACATATCTGTTTTGGCTTATAGTTTGGAATCTGTGTAAAATAAATGCAAATGATCTCAAACTATAAACGTCTGACCATATGCACACTGTATTACAATCCATAGTAGAGGGAAAGGAAGATTCTCAATGTTATGTATAAAAATATACCTTTCCATTGCACCTAAGCTAAGTATTCAGTATGATTTGGGTCTTCAGTGAGCCTATTCATAGAGTTTGATTCATTATTCCCAGATGCCTTATCATTGCATTTTTATTATTCTAGTAATTACTATGTGAAGAAATGAATAAAAATTATTCTTTTAATCAATTATAGGAGAAGGGGAGCCTTTGCGCAACAGTAAAGTTGTTGCCATGTGACTAAAAGGTCACGGGTTCGAATCCTGGAAACAGCCTTTTGCAGAAAACAGGGTAAGGCTCACACTACTAAGCTTCGTGCACTGGGCTATCCTTTTTTTTTTCTTTTTTTTTTTTGATCGATTATAGGAGAACTCTGTCCAAACTAGGAATATAATAAAAGAATAATATGATAATTAGTAGTTTATAAAGAAGTTTCTTACAAAACAAGAAATGTTTAGTGTAAACATTCTTTTGATGATAACTGAGACTTCCTGATCTAACAAAACAGATTTCTAGACTGGGAAATAGAATACCTTATATTGCAGTTGTAGGCTCACACTACTAAGCTTGAAACTTTCACTAGTTCTTTTGACTTTGGATGTGCCTGATTCTTTTGTTTCCATCTTATTTTGTTCACAAATCATCAGTACCTATATTTTTATTAAACAAATGTCACCATGAGAAACAAGTTGATAATGAATAATATGAGACGTTGCAAAGTTAAAAGAAATATGGTTTATTCTAATTATCTTAGATTAATTTTGGCGGGCCTACATGAATTTTTCACATATCCTCATTCCTGCAATCCTTCAATATCTAACACTAGGCACTTTCAATATTGAGCTCTTTGGCTGTATCAGGTGAGTGACAATTGAAGCCTCTCCATTGACATTGACACTGATCAGGAAAACCATATTTGCTATGGGCTGCCTCAGATTTTTATTCTGATCAATCATTTGGAACCCATAACCATCACATGATTATCAAATTCAACCAAAGAATTGCTCAAAATATCATTTATTGTTTGAGAAGACATTTTGGTTTTGGAATGTAGAGATCATAACTAGTTTTGTTGATTCTAAACATTCCTAAACCCCCAGTCCAATGTTTATTGTTGATACAACTATGTATCCTCTTGGAAATCATTTGTGCATTTTGAAGTTCTTTCTAGGACTGGTTTAGCTGGCTCGTACACAAAGCTGCCTGCATTTTTTAATGTGTGTTCATTCTGAGCTATATAATTTGATGAGTATTCATTTCCACACAGGACCATCAATAATTCTACGAATATGGCATGTTAAAGATAAGATTAACTACTTGGCTTAGTATTTTGTGATTATCATTTGATTGTTCTTCATCAGGGACATCCTGTCATCATGCAATTGATTGTTGGATGATATATATTTTACATTTTTTTCAAGGTATGGAACATTTGGAAGGTGTTGATTCTCTTAAATTTTATCCCATATTTACTATCTTCTTGCTGTTATAGGTTTTTAACATGTCCTCGTAATGTTAAAGTTGTGAATGTATTACAATAATTTAGAATTAGCGAAAAAACAGATCCATAAAATAGGAACCAAGTCTCATTCTAGACAATGAACAATTACTTTGGAGCTCTCTTAGTTAATAGTGTTGTTTAGTAATTTGATCTTCGGAACTCAAGCTCTCAATATCAATTGCATAACATACCGAACGAAGAGTCTTTTAGAAGCACTTGCTTTATATTTTTGTGAAATGAACACGACTCGGAGCCTGACCAATGCTAATTCATGTTATTGTCTTCAGGGCATGATGAGGGATCTTTCCAAAAATCCAGCTCCAGCAATTCCAAATGCTATGCCAGAACCCAATGAAGGGACAACTTTCGACGTCACCTTATGAACTAGGAGATGCTATTTGTTTGTGCATCATTATCTACAATTTGGCTTGATCAGTGACTTTTCGTGTGGTAGAATCATTGATACTCTTTCAATCTGAATCATTTCCAATTTGCTGTTCGAGGAGGCCGAAGCTCATGGAATCAGTGATAAGTGGTAGCACAAAGTTAAAGAAATGAGGGTTTAACACTAAACAGGGTAATGCTATTGGACATGTTTGTACTATGATTTAATTTTATGGAATTCTAGTGTCCAGGTGAGATCATTAGCTGCAGTTTTATCTGTTGTAAATGTTTGTTTTCCAGGGATATTCGAGGAGATTATTGTTGCATAAATTAGAGGTTGATTCCTTTTCTGCAAGTGGTTTTGAGAACTTATGGGATCAGTTGTTATGCCTTTTCTTGTGTATTTGTTTTATAATTAAAAGTAAAAGATTTTTTTTTATTTTGTAAAAAAATGCTAGCATGGAAAGGTATTTACAACAAAGAGCGATTGGTATGGTTCGTTCAGTTGGTCTGTTTTTTTTTCGGTTTTTTATTAAATCATGCCGGTAAGTTTTTGAAATTTCTAAATATATGGTAGTTTTAAAATTATTAAATAATAAATTTTTATTTTATTTTATTCGTCGATTAATTTTTTAATTAGTCGGATTGAATCATTGAAATTTTGAGCAAATTAAAATCAGTTGGTTTTATTGATGAATCAAATAATTTTGGATTGACATGAAATTAATTTTTATATATTTAATTATTTATTTTTATTATATTCATGCCTTCAAATTTTAATTGGTATATAGTCGGTTTTATTTAAAATCAGTTGATAAATCAAATGATTTTAAATTCAATTTTACTTAATATATCAAGAGTAATAATTGTTTGAATACGAAAATGTTTGAAAATTTTAATCTTTGTTCAAAAAAAATTGACTGATGGATCAAACTAACTCGGATTGATATTGATCCGGCGGTAAAAATCCGGAACCCCATAAGGAGTCAACGCTGAGGGGAGGTCAAAGGGTCCAGTGGCTCGCCGGAAAAGGACGAGCCGACCGGACTCGGAAGAAAGGGAAATCTGATAGTAAAAGGCACCCTGGTAGGGACCAGGATTCCGACGCTCAAATGAAACAGTGCATAATGACCGAGCGGAAGGATGTGCCGTCCGGTCGGCGCAAAGAATCAAGGCCGTCCGGACGACGTTCTTCGCCCGCCCGGCAGGTCGGGCGCCCCAGTCAGGCGGTGGGAAAAAGACGGGGACATCTTCTGACAGCCGTCAAGTCGTATGGCTATGTCATACTTCTAGTCTGACAACGGGGGGTCCTGCCGTCCCATCAAAGAACATGCTCGGACTGTAGCAGTATGGTGTCAGGTAAGCTCTCTGACAAGTGCATACCGGGGTATGGGTTGCTGACACGTATGCACCTCGGTGGGCGTGCATTAGTTCCTTCTCCGTCCTATATAAAGAGGCTACTACTTCGCCAAAGGTACGCATGATACAAGTTTGGCAGCCACTTTTTCCACCACTTACCTGACTTGAGCGTCGGAGGGTCGTCGCCGGGAACCCCTTCCCGGCTAGACTTTTGTGCAGGATCGCCGGAGCTTCGTTCGACCAGCCGGAGATTCACTCCATCGACAAGGAGCGTGCCGCGTGCCCAGCGTCCTTTGGTTCAGCGATTCGGACAGGATCAAATTGGCGCCGTCTGTGGGAACGCTCCTGCATCTGATCGGAAACAATGGACGAGGCTGGACGACAACACACGGTGACGCTTTCGAGGGAAGAACTCGACGCTCTGGTCGAGATAAGGGCCGCCAAACTTGTGGAACAAAAGCAGAAAGCAGCGGCCGAACGGCCGGAGCAACAAGCAACATCTGCGTCGGGTGGCCGAGCGGAAGCACCTCCAGCCACCGTCGCATTCCACCGGGCCTTATTTCGCACCCCTGAAGCCGCACCAGCTCGGAGAGATAGAGACTCTTCTTCTGACGAAATGCCAAGGCGAGATGACAGAAAAGGGAAAGCTCCCCGGGCGGACTCATCTCCCGAGCAGATCAATCGCCAATTCTCGGAGGCTATTCTACGAGACCCTCTGCCCAAACACTACGTGCCTCCGACGATCGGCGAGTACAATGGAACAACGGACCCGGATGATCATCTGGGTAAGTTTGATAACACAGCCACGCTCCATCAATACATCGATGGAGTGAAGTGCCGAGTCTTTCTTACCACCCTCTCGGGATCTGCTCAACGGTGGTTCCGGAGGCTGCCGGACGGATCCATCACGAGCTTCAAGGAATTCCGAACGGCCTTCCTCCACCACTTCGCTAGCAGTCGGCGTTATCAGAAGACAAGTGTCAGCTTGTTTGCCATCAAGCAAGAGCCAAAAGAATCGCTTCGAGCTTACATCCAGCGATTCAACCAAGTGGCGATGGACATCCCAACGGCCACATCGGAGACGATGATGAACGCCTTCACACAAGGCCTTGTAGATGGGGACTTCTTCCGGTCGCTCATCCGAAAGCCGCCCCGAGATTATGACGAATACATAAATGTGGAAGAAGCGCAAGCCGCTCGGAAAAAGGAAACTCCAACCGAGCGCGCACCTGTTCATGCCGAGCGGAAACAGCACGCCGCTCAGCAGCCACCCAGAGGACCGAGGGCCGAAGCAATTCGATCCCCCCACGCCAGATCGCACGTACAAGAAGTGGCTGCCGCTCGGCCCAAGCCAAAGAAGAGGTGAGCCCCTATGTTCTGCTCCTTCCACCAGTCGGATACGCACAACACGAGGGATTGTCGAAGTTTTCCCTTCGTGGCTAATCCCGTTCCCAGGAAAGTCGAACGACGGTCTCCTCCCATCGACAGGAGACAAAGGACCCATGAAGCTGATCGGACCCGCACCGAGAGGCGACATCACCAGACGCCCGATCGGCACCGATCCCCAAGACAGGAGAATCGCCGGGCGTCCAGAGAACGGTCCCGGCCGTCCACTCGGGAGGAGGAAAACAGGAGCAATACTTCCCGGGGCGAGATCAACGTTATTGCTGGCGGGCCGACCGGAGGAGACTCCAACCGAGCCAGAAAGGCGGGCGTCCAGCAGCTGCAGATCCACGCGGTCGGCTGTAGCCAAGAGCGGGCAAGTGGACCGGAAATCACTTTCGGGCCCGGAGACTTAGAAGGAGTAGAAGTGCCCCACGACGACGCGCTGCTCATTAAAGCGGTAATAGCAAATTACACCATTCACCGCATATTTGTTGACACAGGGAGCTCGATCAACATCATATTCAAGAAGGCGTTCGATCAGCTGCAAATTGATCGAGCCGAGCTGCTGCCCATGACGACCCCGCTCTACGAAGTTCAGCCGGTCGGACAGATCCGACTGGCCACCTCTTGGGGAAGAGCCGCTCAGGAGGACCAGGACAATAAACTTCGTGGTGGTCGACTCTCCATCATCCTACAACGTCATTTTGGGACGGGCTCGGCGAATTCCGAGCGGTTGTCTCAACCTTCCACCGAAGATAAAGTTTCCGTGGAGGACAAAGTAGGAGAAGTGCGTGGAGATCAGCTAGCAGCTCGGCGGTGCTATATAGAGATGATCCGGGCAGAAGCTTGTCTCGGAAGGCGCCCGAATCGAGGTACACGCCATAACCGAGAAACCTCCGCTTAATTTATGATGAAAAGGAGGAAGTTCAGATCCATCCGACCGATCGGATGCCACGACTTTTATCGCCTCGATCGAGGAAGAAGGAGGAAGCGATCCAATGCCTCCAACGAAATCATGATGTCTTCGCCGGGTCGACACATGAGTTGCCCGGAATTTCCTAGCGCAACATGAGTTGCATGTCCGACCGGACGCTCGGCTAGTGAAGCGAGAGAAAAGAGATTTCGGCGAATACCATAATCCGGCGAGTAGAAAAGCTCGGAGGCCACATCTGCGAGGTTCCCAAGTGGCTGGCCAACGTGGTATTGGTCTCCAAGCCGGGCGGCAAGTGGAGAGTCTGCATCGACTTTCGGGACTTAAACAAAGCATGCCCCAAGAATTTTTATCCCCTGCCCCGGATAGATCAGCTGGTGGACTCTACGGCCGGCTGCGAATTAATTTGCATGCTTGACGCCTACCAAGGATATCATCAAGTGTCGCTCGCCCGGGAAGATCAAGAAAAAGTAAGCTTCGTAACGGCCGACGGCACTTATTGCTACAACGTGATGCCGTTCGGATTGAAGAATGTCGGGGCCACCTATCAACGCTTGATGAACAAAGTATTCCGGGAGCAGATCGGGCGGAATCTGGAAGTTTATGTAGACGACATTCTTATTAAATCCGTCCGAGCGGCAGATCTCTTCAAAGACATGGAAGAAACCTTCCGGACGCTGCGCAAACATGGGGTCAAGCTAAATCCCCAGAAGTGCTTGTTCGGAGCAAAAGGAGGGCGTTTCTTGGGATATATAGTGACCGAGCGGGGAATTGAAGCCAACCCCAGCAAGGTGAAAGCTCTGCAAGACATGCTTCCTCCCAGAAACACAAGAGAAGTACAACGGTTGACCGGTCGGATAACTGCTTTGTCCAGATTTATCTCCAAAATCGCCGACCAGAGCCTGCCATTCTTCAAGATCCTGCGCAAGGCTACTAAGTTCCAGTGGGATGAAGAGTGTGACCGAGCATTTGAAGAGTTGAAAACATATCTAAATTCTCTGCCTGTGCTGGCCAAGCCGATCGGGGGTGAGTCACTTTATATGTATCTGTCGTCAACTGAGCATGCTGTAGGCTCAGCACTTGTGAGGGCGAGCGGTGAAGAGCAGCCGGTGTATTTTCTAAGCCACATTTTAAAAGATGTTGAATCTCGTTACACCGGGCTCGAGAAGTTGGCCTTCGCTTTGGTTCTGGCCGCTCGGCGCCTTCGACCCTATTTCTTGGCTCACACCATCATTGTCCGGACGAACAGTCCACTCGGAAGAGTACTGTTGAATCCAGAAGCGTCCGGACGGCTTATCAAGTGGACGACAGAATTAAGTGAATTTGACATCCAATATCAGCCCCGCTCGGCGATCAAAGCCCGATCCTTGGATGATTTTGTGACCGAAGTGCAAAGGCTAGAGCCGGAAGCTATGTGGAGAATATATGTGGATGGATCCTCCACTCGGCTCGGAAGTGGGATCGGAATATTACTACTCTCACCTCAGGAAGAAAAGATGCACCTATCCGTCCGGCTAGATTACAAAGCTACAAACAATGAAGCAGAGTATGAGGCCCTTATAGCCGGATTGCAGGCAGCGCGGCATGTGGGAGCCGGTCGGGTGACACTTTATTCGGATTCACAGTTGGCCGCTCAGCAACTTTCCGGCACCTTTGAAATCAACTGTGTTCGGCTTAAACTCTACGCTGAGGCCTTTGAAAAACCCAAAGCTACTTTCCGAGAGGTGCTTATTCAGAAGATTCCCCGAACGGAGAACCAGACGGCCGATGAGTTAGCCAAACTCGCGAGCTCAATAACGCCGGTCGCCATTCAGCAACCAATTGAAAAAATACTGCTGGTGGCGCATGTCGACCGGATGCAAGGCCTCACATTTCCAAGTGACTGGAGGACACCTATTCTAGAATTCCTCCGTTCGGGCACCACACCATCCGATGAATATGCAGCCCGGCTCCTCAGAAGAAGAGCCAGTCGGTTTACACTCATCGGAGATCAGCTTTACAAGAAAGCTTTTTCGCGCCCTTTGCTGAAATGTGTAAGCTCGGAGGACTCAGCTTACATCCTCCAGGAAGTACATCAAGGATCATGCGGGGGTCATCCGGGCGGGCGCTCGTTGGCCAAGAAGATCCTCTTGGCCTGATACTTTTGGCCAACTTTACAAACAGATGCCGCTCTTTCATGCCAGAAGTATCACAACTTCTCCCACCGACCGGCTGAAGAAATGAAGGCGTCAAGCGTTTCATGCCCGTTCGACCAATGGGGAATGGATATTGTCGGTCCATTTCCGATGGCGGCCGGGCAGAGGAAATTCTTACTAGTGGCGGTAGACTACTTCTCCAAGTGGGTGGAGGCCGAGCCGCTAGCAAAGATTACTGAACAAATGGTTAAAAAAATTCATCTGGCAACACATCATTTGTCGGTTCGGCATCCCTCGCCGACTAGTGTCCGACAACGGGCGGCAGTTCACAGGGAAGATGTTAGAGGATTGGTGCAAGAGCTACGGCATTGAGCAACATTTCACATCCGTGGCCTATCCTCAGAGCAACGGTCAAGCTGAAGTGGCCAACCGGGAAATTCTCCGTATTCTGCGCGCTCGGCTCGATTATTTGGGAGGAAGTTGGCCGGATGAAGTGCCGAGCGTCTTGTGGGCCATCCGAACGACGCCAAAAGAAGGGACAGGAGTCACACCGTTCCATTTGGTATATGGCGGTGAGGCCGTCATTCCGGTCGAAGTCGGCGTTGAGTCAGCCCGGATCCAGAGCTACGATGATGAAGGCAACGCCGAGCGGAGAAACATGGAGCTGGATTTGGTCGACGAAGAGCGTGCCAAGGCATCCGTTCGGCTGATGGCGTACCGTCAGCGGATGAAGCAAAACTACAACCGGCGCGTCATTCCCAGATCATTCCAGGTCGGCGATCTTGTCTGGAAGAAAGTCAAGCCGGTCGGCGACGTCGGCAAGCTTGAAGCTCCGTGGGCAGGTCCCTTCAAAATCATCGAAAAGCTCCGCTCGGGCGCGTATTATTTGGAAGACACGGACGGTCGGCAGCTAGATAGACCGTGGAGCGCGAACCACCTCCAGCCTTACCGGGCGGGGTGAAAGGTGTATCACTGTAAATCACCCTATGTACTTTTTTTTTCGACTGAATACTGGAAATGCAGAAATGAAGAATCAAGAGAACAAATATAAGGCATTGTCGACAAGGGTCGAAGGCCCCGTACCGTTCGGACGGAGGTAAATTATCTGAGCCAAAAATGCTCGACGAAGCAGACCCTGAGCCGTTCGGCCAGGAGTACGTTCTCCACGCCGAGTGAGAGGTGCGCTAAATATAAATTTATATACTTTTTGGTCGCCTATATGCTTGCGATGCAGGAAGCAAAAAGATAAAAACACATTGAGCATTCTCCGCTGAACGGTTCACCGTTCAGCCGGGCATATGGATTATCCGAGCCATGCGCCCGAACACCGAAGGCCCCCGAGCCGATCGGCAGGGAGGTTTATATCCGAGCCGGGGGCTCGAACCCGAAGACCCCGAGCTGTTTGGCCGGGCTGCGTATGGGATACGAGCGATGCTTGAAATAGAAGGCCCGAGCCGTTCGGCCGGGTATATGGTATCCGAGCCCAGCGCTCGATGTGAAGACCCGAGCCGTTCGGCCGAGTATATGGTATCCGAGCCCAGCGCTCGATGTGAAGACCCGAGCCGTTCGGCCGGGTATATGGTATCCGAGCGCAACGCTCGATGTGAAGACCCGAGCCGTTCGGCCGGGTATATGGTATCCGAGCGCAGCGCTCGATGTGAAGGCCCGAGCCGTTCGGCCAGGTATATGGTATCCGGCGCGCGCTCGATGTGAAGACCGAGCCGTTCGGTAGGGTATATATATCCGGCGCTTTCGATGTGAAGGCCCGAGCCGTTCGGCAGTATATGGTCTCATTGAACCGACGAGCCCGTCGTTAAAAATCGAGCGGCGGCCGGCTATAAATATCCGCCGTCGAGCTCCGACGATAAATATCGAGAGGCGAGCCGTCGTTAAACGATCCGAGCGGATGAACCGACGAGCCCGTCGTTAAAAATCGAGAGCCGGCCGGCTATAAATATCCGCGTCGAGCTCCGACGATAAATATCGAGAGCGAGCCGGCTAAATAATCCGGGCGGACGAACCGACGAGCCCGTCGTTAAAAATCTAGAGCCGCGACCGGCTATAAATATCCGCGCCGTCGAGCTCCGACGATAAATATCGAGAGCGAGCGTCTATAAATATCCGCGCCGACAAGCCCCGTCGTTAAAAATCGAGAGCCGCGCCGACCGGCTATAAATATCCGCGCCGTCGAGCTCCGACGATAAATATCGAGAGACGAGCCGGCGTCTATAAATAATCCGAGCGGACGAACCGACGAGCCCCGTCGTTAAAAATCGAGAGCCGCGCCGACTGGCTATAAATATCCGCGCCGTCGAGCTCCGACGATAAATATCGAGAGACGAGCCGGCGTCTGTAAACTCCCGAGTGGGAGGTCTTGCGAGAATCCAGCAAAAACCCCTTTGAGGCGAGGCGCGAAGCAAAAGATGGTTAATCGGAATTAAAAATGCGAACAAGTGATCGAGCGCCGTCCGTGCGCCGAGCGGCTGCTCAGGTGCATGATGAAAGACATTAAAGACAATTCGCTTATCTGGCATAGCGTGGTGCCGAGCGGAAGAGTTTTAAAAGAAAGTTGGGACGAAGAAAAAATTTCTTGCTAAAATAGAAAGGGGCAGAAGATTATCTAATATGCAAGCCAAAAAAGTCATTACAAAGATAAGCGGGGCCGAACGGCGGAAATTCAAAAAAGTTTACAGAAACGCTCCTCACACATCAAAATCAAAAAGAGCGTCGGGGATGGTGTCCATCACGCTCGCTAGATCCTCGGGGGGGATGGTCAGCTCGGCAGACAGGTGACCTTTGGTCTTCAGATAGCCCACCGCCGCCTTGATTGCCTCCTCGAACGTGAGGGATATCTTGTCGGTAAACTTCTCTCCGAAGTCTTCCGAGCGGAGGAACGCCTTCCTCACTTCGTCCGAGCGGGCCAACTCCCCCTCTTGATATGCCTTGAGCGCGGCATGGGCAGCGTCGCTAGCAGCTTGGAGATCCTTCAATTCTCCATCGAATCTTTGGAGATCAGCCGAGCGGCTCTCCTTTTCGGTGGCCAGCAGAGCATCCAGGTCTTTGATGCGTTGCTCCAGCCCCCGGATCTCCACCTTCATGTGGTCCATATCGTTGATGGCCTGTTGCTTCTGAGTGGTCGCCGTCTGGATCTCCTTGTCTCGTTGTTTAATCATTGTTTCAAGCCGAACGACCTTGCTAGCCAGATCAGTAGCTCGTTTCCGTTCGGCTTCCAGCGATTTCTTGGCCTTCTCCAGAGCGGCCGTCGACTGCCTGGCGTCCCCCGCTGCTTTTTGTTTCTTCAGTTCCTCCTCCAGCTCGGCCAACCGATCGCTAATGGCGATCTGCTCCACCCAGTTCTGCTAGCAAACGTGAACAGGTTAAAAACTTCAAATAGGAGAGAGAAAAGGGGGAGGGGCTATACCCCGGTAGCTGATTGAAGGTTGCTGTCGCCGAACTGCCCAGGAGTCAACTTGGCTATCCGACTCCGAGCATCTATCCAAGCTTGGGCGAGAGGGCCCGTCAGGGTGATCATCTGCTCAGGAAACATCGGTCGATCGGCAGCAGCCATGTACGCCTCCGAAGGGAGGCGCAAAACGGTTTTAAGTAAATTCTGGCCGCTCGGCCCGCTCTGAGACGACCCAACAGCAGAAGAGGAGGGTAGCTCGCCTAAACGCCTGAGACATCGTCGAGTCCTCGAAGGGCTGGACGGCGGCACCTCCAAGCTGGCCCTCGGAGAATCCTGAGGGGTCGGGGTACTCTCGAGGGAAACTGTCCCGGACAGCACCGGCGCATCTGCACCCCGCTCAGGTTGTGGCTCATCAAGTGTAGAGGCAGGTGCGGATTCCGGTCGCCGGCGTTTCCGAGTGCGCAGCGGCACATCATCGGCCGAACGGCCCTCCACTTTAGCTTCGCTCGTAGGTTCTATATTGCCCGTGGCCTCATCAGGAGGGGCAGGGGCGTCCGAGGCTTCAGGGACCGTTGGCGTCCCCTCATCTTCTTCGCCGGCCGGATCAGCTGGAGCAAGGCCCCGTTCGGCGGCTTCCTTGCTCGTCACCGCCTCAATCCGAGCGGCCTTCAATTTGACCTTCTCGGTAGCTCTGGCACGCCACATGACCTCAGCTGCAGAAGCAGAGAATAAATCAGTTAGAACAAAATAAAGGGGAAGATAGGGGAGCTTACTCATGCTACAAGGCAGATCGGCTGGCGTAGAAGACAAGCCGAATATATGCATTACTCATGGGAGGAGCATCTTGTCAATGTGATAGCACTGACCGACTAGCTGTTCGGCTGCATGGAGATAGTCCGCGTCACCTCTAAACTTGCCGAGCTCCGGTTGCGCAGGCATAGCCGTCTGCCACTTGGTGCGGAAAGTGGGCCGCTCGGGAAAGTGTATATAGAAAAAATGCTCCTTCCAATGTTTGTTGGAGCTCGTCATATTATCGAAAAGGACGAAGCCTATCCTAGACTGGAAAACAAAGGTGCCCCACTCGGCTTGCTTGGGATAGTAGAAGTAGTGGAAGATTTTTGGGGTTAAGGGAATGCCGTTCAGTTTGAACAAAACTACCACTCCGCTCAGCAACCTAATAGAGTTGGGAACTAGCTGGCCGAGCGGAATGCGGAAATAGTTGCAAACTTCTAAGAAAAACTTGTGAGGATGAAAACGTAGTCCGGCCAGGAATTGGTCCCGGAAGAAGACAACAGTGCCGGGCGGAGGATCGTTAGGCCGATCGGAAGGTGTGGCTAACACTATTTGGTGGTCGATCAGTAGGTCATATGCTCGAGTGAGGCGCAGGGCGTCTTCCTCGTCGAACCGACTTTCCATGCTCGAGTACCAAAGACCCGGAGCACCGCCGGTTGACTGCGAGGTACTGGTCATGATCGAAAGGCCAGAATGCGGGATAGAAGAGGAGGGTTCAAGCAATGGAGGAAAACCGATTGAAAAGGATGATTAACAGAAAGAAGAATGCGTCTGGAGCGAGAAAAAGGGTCTTACAAGCGAGGGAGATGATCGGAAGAAGCCGTGTGATCGTCGGAAAGTCTGAGCACAAGGTCGCCGGCGAAAGGAGGAACGATAGGAGTCTGGAAACGAAGAAGACGAAATGCGGCGGAAACGGAGTCAAGGGCCTTATATCACCGCCCGGAAGCGATCTCCACCGTCCGATCCAGGTCGTCGGTATCGAGGTTGCCATCTGATCGTCCGTTTCAAACTGCGGCTGTCCCGTCGGAAGTGACGTAACCGCCATACTCTGACAAATGCACGATCGCCACGTGTCAGCCGGTTACTAGCCGCATTTAATGAACTCCCCTTACCGTGCGCAGAGCACGTGATGGGTAGTGTGGGAGAACGACGGACGTCGATTCCAAGAAAATATAAGGCATGGACGAAGTATCGCCGAACGGACAGATATCGCCGCACGGATGAGCATCCTTATGCCTGGCCGAGTGGCCTAATGCAATGATCATTGTTCGGGCAGATCGGCAGTCCAGTCAGTCGGACTTTGCCTCCTTCAACTAGACTCGAGAGGAAGGCAAGTGATCCGGCGGTAAAAATCCGGAACCCCATAAGAAGGAGTCAACGCTGAGGGGAGGTCAAAGGGTCCAGTGGCTCGCCGGAAAAGGACGAGCCGACCGGACTCGGAAGAAAGGGAAATCTGATAGTAAAAGGCACCCTGGTAGGGACCAGGGTTCCGACGCTCAAATGAAGCAGTGCATAATGACCGAGCGGAAGGATGTGCCGTCCGGTCGGCGCAAAGAATCAAGGCCGTCCGGACGACGTTCTTCACCCGCCCGGCAGGTCGAGCGCCCCAGTCAGGCGGTGGGTAAAAGACGGGGACATCTTCTGACAGCCGTCAAGTCGTATGGCTATGCCATACTTCTAGTCTGACAACGGGGGGTCCTGCCGTCCCATCAAAGAACATGCTCGGACTGTAGCAGTATGGTGTCAGGTAAGCTCTCTGACAAGTGCATACCGGGGTATGGGTTGCTGACACGTACGCACCTCGGTGGGCGTGCATTAGTTCCTTCTCCGTCCTATATAAAGAGGCTACTACTTCGCCAAAGGTACGCATGATACAAGTTTGGCAGCCACTTTCTCCACCACTTACCTGACTTGAGCGTCGGAGGGTCGTCGCCGGGAACCCCTTCCCGGCTAGACTTTTGTGCAGGATCGCCGGAGCTTCGTTCGACCAGCCGGAGATTCACTCCATCGACTAGGAGCGTGCCGCGTGCCCAGCGTCCTTTGGTTCAGCGATTCGGACAGGATCAGATATGAAACTAGATCTTATATATTCAGCTAGTTCTCTTGATTATATCCTTGTCCTTAAATATCAATTTAACTCATTATATTGATAGTAATGATTTTTTGAACATAAATTGAATTTTCAAATATTTTCGTATTAAAATATTATTAGTCATAATATATTTGATCAAATTGATGTTTGAGGGCATGGATATAATCAGGAGAGATAGACGAACACGTATGAATTAGTTTCATGTCAATCCGAAGTTAATTGGTTCATTAGTCAGTTTTGGGCAGAATCGACTGATGGGATCTCGGATTAACATGAAATCAGTTCTTATATATTTGACTACCTCTCCTTATTATATCCACGCCCTCAAATCTTAATTTGACTCAAGATATTAACAATAATGATTTTTTGAACACGAAAATAAAAAGCACGACTGATGGACCAAACGATCTCGGATTGATATAAAACTAGATCGTATGTGTTAGACTAGTTCTCCTAATTATATTCATGTCTTCAAATATTAATTTGAACTAAAATATTGAGATTAATGATTTTTTAAACACGAATTAAATTTTTTGAACATATTCGTATTCAAAAAATTATTACTCTTAATATATTGAGTCAAATTGATATTTGAAGATACAGATATAATCAAAAGAGTTAGACAAAGAAATTAATTTCATGTCAATTCGAAATCGTTTGATTCATCCATCAGTATTCCAATAAAATTATCCACCTCTAGCTCGTATCTACAAGTATAGGATGTGAATAAAACTTTAAGGATCTATAAATGATTTTATCAACCTATTAATTAATTAATTAATCTATTAATTAATTAATCAACTTCTAATTAATCCATAATCTGATTAATATTCAATTCAATAGTTATTCTATCAATTATCAATTTCAATTAATCTCGTTAATTAGTATAATCAATTATCTAATGTACTAGATTACTTAACAATCATTAACTATCCGATATTAACTACAATCAATTATTTAATCAATACCTATACACAAACCAATTCACCAATCATTCAATTTATATTCAATAACCTATAAATAATTCTATTTACTAAATCTATAATAAAAGTTAGATTTTTAAATCAATTAATTGGAAATCAATCAGACTACTTAACCCAACCCCCACATCTACTAAACCAAAACAAGATTAACAAATTCAACGACATCTCACGGAGGCAGCCGAACATGCGGCGTCGCATTCGGGATAGTGAAGAGTAGCGCGATGGAACCCCGGGCCCTCGATGTGGTTACAACGACAGTGGGCAGTCACGCGTGCGTGAGGAGGGACGGTGCCGAACCTAATAAAACTTAGGTTAGAAAATATAAAGTTAGGCTAATTGACATTATCAACTACTCACTTAAATTGACTATTCTAAAGTTAAATCATACATGAGTTGAAGTGATTGTCTATGGGGATGAGTTATGTGATTGTAATTTGGATTTACGTTGTAAATTGAGTTGGTTGTAATGTTTCTTTTATAATCAATTTAGAAGATGACTTGGAATTTAAAGTTAAAGTTATATATATATATGCTGTGATTAGATCTTGATGAGATGCTTAGCTTGGATACTGATTGACGAGATTTTAGATCTAGTTACTAAATGCTTTTGAAGGAATTGTATATCAAAGATTAACTCAATTTGAGCAGAATTTTGATGGCATATTAAATTATTCAATTTAAGGGCGAATGAATTTGGAGGACAATTGTTTTAAAAATGTGGAAAAGACTTTGATTGAATGATCTTGTCATCCTATTTTGTGGGTTGTGATTGAATTTCAATAGTTGTTTCAAATCTAAATGTCATGCCCCGAGGATAAAGGTGTCCAATAAAAATTCGGACAATACCTCCCTGTAACAGTGATAAATTGGAGTCAATATATATACACACTCAACATATAAACATAATCTACAGCCACGCAGTTTATAAACAACTCACACGGCTAAAAGTAAACACAGCGGAAATCACACAAAAAAAATATACGAATGTAAGACCCACAAAGTCATTAACTAAAATACCTGCAACCACCAGACTAGACTCCAAACCCACATCAACTTATTAGAAAGCAAATACGCAAAATCAATATACCGTCCAAACAGTAATAAGACTGAAAAGAAAACTGTTCTCGAATGTGTAGTGGGGCTGGCAGCCAGGACTCTCCATGCATCTTGATTCATCTACCTACTACCTGGCGAAAAAAAAACAATTTGTAGGGTGGTGAATGCTAGGGCTCAGCGGGTAAAGGAAAGATAGTGCATAAACATAACATACTATATAAATAGAGAGGGAGCCAAAGATATACAGTTTCATAAGAGGAATAGTAGATACTAAAATAAAATCGTAATATATGCTCATACCTGAAATCATATCCTAGGCTAGGTAATAAAAGATCAGGAGTAATACCAATCGACTACTAAACTATTCATCACTACGAAGATATCATGTGAGGCAAAGACATTCTATCAATAAGTAAATCGGAGTTGAACAATATGCGATCAATACATATATAACTCAACAAGTATAAATGTATCACATAGCAAAACGAACAACTGTAAACATAAGAAAGCAACAGCATAAGCAGGTATAACAATAATAAAAATGTATGCACTGATGGTCACTCCTGCCCACCCCTCTACTCCATGACCCCTGTATGGTCGAGAGGTCGGGTCACTGACAAACTGTACAACACTACAGCTACCACTCTCTCGAGAGGTCGAGTGAACAGTTGCATAATAGCTAACTAGCTACATCTGTGACGGGGGTCCTTGCTGCTCGCAACTCCAACACCATCACCGACAACAACATCATCAAAACCAACATACTAAGTATGCAAAGAGAGATTGAAGAGGTTAGAAATCACATGATGGATGGCGCCAGAATCAATGATCTAATAAGTCGAAGAAAGTGATGTCATAGTGTAGGTAGTGGTCGACAAAGCAAGCGGTCCATAGATAGCACGAGATGAGCCAGTGGGATGCAAAGGGGTAGGAGCGAGGTAATTTGAAAAATCAGGATAACATCGAGCAGAATGACCTTGACGACTGCACAACTGACAACGTCCAAGATACGGGTGTGATACACGATGACCCTGTGATAGAGAGGGTGACTGCTCCCATGGTCGGGAGGACCACAAACCAATGGGATGAGCACCGTTGGGTGGATGAGCTGCGATAGGCGGATAAGGCGGTCCACGTGAGAAGGTAGCAAATCGAGAAATAGGGTAAGCAATTGCCGGAAGAGTGATTTGTGTATCCCTACAAACGGTAAGATGAGCTTCATGATTGAGGAGCTTCTCATGGAGTTTCTCAAACGAGATTATAGTGTCTCGAGCTTGAATGGCACGTGCGAGTTCCTTATAGCCATCATCAAGACCATGAAGGACTTTGATGGTGAGGTCTTCAATGTCAAGAGGGGCATTCATGAGCGCCAGTTCATCATATTTGGATTTGATAAACTATATAAATTCAGTGATAGATTGAGAGCATTTGATTGGATTGCGAAGTTATGTTTTGAGTTGTATAATATGACCATGAGAGGACGTACTATAAGTGAGAGCAAGAGTGTTCCAGACATCACGAGATATGCGAGCAGCAGCAATGAACGGAATTAAGGATGGAGAAAGAGATCCAATAATAACATTCAATATGAGTTGATCTTGATGGATCGGCATGATATGCAAGATTAGGAGTCTTAGCTCCGTCGGCAATATGTAGTTTGTCCGGACATGGGTGAGAATCATCAACAAAGCCAAGCAGATCATTACCAGTGAAGAGGGTGGTGAACTATAGACGCCATGAGAGATAGTTGGATGAAGTCATCTTCAAAGGCGCATGAGCAGCAACATTGAAAGAGACCGGGATGGTCACATGTGCAGTCATAGGAGTGACTGCCTGAGAGAGAGGGTAGACGACAACAACGACGACAATAGCTAGGCGTGGGTAGGATTAGAATTTGTGGTGTATACCTGAGGCTCTGATATCATGTGAAAAATATTAATAGAATATATTTTTACTATTTAAGAATAATAATACAAGGTATATTTTATATACACCTTTAAGAGATAAAGATAAAAACGAAAACATATACAAAAGATAATGAAGCATATACAAGGAAAAAAAATTATGTACCATGTATTCTAACATATATTCTAAGATATCTTAATAGGTTGAAGGATCCATCTGAGATTTGGGATAGTGTAGAGTGACTGACGTTACAATTTATGAAATTAGTGAATGAGTGTCAAATTTTAAATTGTACACGAGTTATGGGGATAATTTTTGAGGATGATATTTGTGAATTCAGTGGGTTGTGAAGTATGTCTTACAATCAATTTATGAGATGCCTTGGATTTTGAAGTAGTATCGAGTATGTGCTATGATTAGATCTCGATGAGTTGTTGACTTTGGATTTTAATTGATGTGATTTTAAATTATCACCAGAAGTGATGAAGTTTAATTTACACTAAAGCGAGGGCGATACCATATTTGATTCATTAATGAGATACATAGTAATATTTTTTTTATTCATTAAAAAACAAAATGAAAATGAATAATGATCGATCCAAATAAAGAGGTAAAGCATGAAATCTACCTAAATGTTTGTGCTTCCTAAATTTTCTCTAGAAATCATGAGTTATTATTTTACACATTAATTTGTAAAGTTTATTTCTCAAATATACTTTTAGTAGTAAACTTGGAGCTGTGGATTGGTAAAAAAAAGAACTGTAGGGGCAATTTAGATAAAAATGAATATAAGGGGCATAATTTGCTGAAATGTACTAAATAAAGTTTAACGAATAAATAAAATAAAATTCTCTCTCTTTTTTTTTTTGAATTTTGTTTCATTCATACGTAGATAATGGATTTGATGTAGCAATTTAAAATTGCTTAGGTGGAGAATATTTAACATTTTAAGGGGTATTTTCTAAAAGAAGAAAATTTCAGGTCTGATTTAATTAAAATTTTCACTGAAAAAAAAAATCTCTAGTATTCATGCTTGTCTATTAATATACTATAGTATAAACTTTACATATTAATATTGTCATAACGAAACGAAAAATTGAAAATAAAGAACATGTTTTTGATAATTATGTTTTAGTTTAGCTTAAATATTTTACGCTGAATATATTTCTCGATCGAGAAACTATTTTGTGTATCTTTAAGTATTCTCATAATGACATGGATTTAGTATTTCTATTTTTGAATTTTGACATGGTCAAACTCCACATTAGGAGTTTAATACTTTAGTTGGATTTAAACCATAATTAACCTTTAATTAGTCTTAATTCGTTCTCCTTTCTCCCTCAAAGCACCTCAAATGCAATGTAGAAGGGGGGGGCTTCTTCTTAGCCTCCTCTGCAAATTTTGCTGAGAACAATTGTGTAATCTATTCCCATGCAAGGTAATTATTCGAATTTCTATTGCCATACTTCTTCTTTTATTTTTTTTTTTGCAAGATTTATTATTCATTTTATGGCTTTTGATTCCTTTTGAAATTTTTAGATTGCAATTCATATATCATTTCCTTTTCCATGGTTTGAGTTCCTAGAGAAATCGAATCGTCAATATATCCAATATGTATAATTTTATGGCTCAAGCTTTAGATCGAGTAATGGATAGACTAAGAAAGTTTGTCATCCTCAATTAACTTGGAGTATGTGAATAATGAATTAGATGAAGAAAATTTGTAGACAATAAGCATTTATAATGTGAATAATGGAAAGATTAAAGAAGACTTTTCGAATAATAGAGGGTTAAAGATGCTTTGTCGCACCAATAACTAGTATGTGAAATAGAACACATACAAGAAATTTATGATAGCAAATCTAATTAATATTTCACAAGATCATTGTGGATTCTTCAAGTGCATTGTGGTTCTACTTTTATTTGATTGTTGGCTACTTTGTTGTTAGGCCATGACTATGTCGAAGGAAAGATTGCACCAAAAGGACATCAAGAGTGTTTCAAGCGTACGTGATTTGAACAAGAAGAACAACAACAATTCAAACCCTACTTATCAAGTAAATGCACTTTCGAAAATATCTAAGAAGCCCACTCCACATTATCTTAAACCAACCGCCACAAGCTCAACGAATGTCTCCAACTCTCTCCAACCCAAAACGCAAAAGCAAATGCTAGATAGAAAATTGGCCGTAAAAGCCTCATCGGAATCCCCTCTCCTACACTCGAAGATCCAAAAGCAAACATCCAATTCTACATCCTCGACGAAAACCTCATCCCGAGCCTCCTTGCACTCAAGAACCCAAAGGCAAACTCCCGATGGCGGCGCGTTGTCCACAAAAACCTCATCACAAACCTCCTACCTACACTCTAAGAGCCAAAAGCAAGCATTGGATAGCTCTGCACCCTTGCACCACAAGAACCATATGCAAAAAGCCAATAATTGGTCGACGGTGAGAAAGAAAACATGTCCTACATCTGCTGCTGCACACGCCAAGAGTCACAAGCAAACATTTAATGGCTTTTCGCGAAGTCGAACGACACCGGTGAGCAAGGCTCAACCTGTTTGTGTCCTTCCTGAGAGGCCATCTTCAGCTGATAGCACAAAGGTGAGGACACGATCAATTCCAAGCATCTCATCCCTACTAAGTCCAATAAAAGCAGAAAGCATTATAAGAAGTAATTCAAAGATTTATGGATCGATCGCGAGGATGACCATAACACCATCTACTCCGATGATCCTCACCGTGATACATGAAGAAGAGGAAGGAGAAGAAGTTGATGATACTTCAGAGAAAGATAAAGAGAGTCAAGGCGGTAAAGAGTTAGAAGAGAGATTGAATTGTGGGAGAGAATTGGTGGACGATGAGGTGGAGATGCCTGAGATCGAATATCCGATGTCCTATTCCGGTCCATTTGATATTCGCAACAACAAAATAGAGCAGATGGCAAACAAGTTTAGCATTGGACGATCAAATAAGGTGAAGGCACTCGCGGGAGCATTCGAGACCGCAATCTCCTCACGGAAGTTTGAGAGTAGAGGCAACAATCATTTCATCTAAGAACCAAGGATTATGGCAAAAGATGAATACGCTCGTCCCCAACGCCTCTCCTAATTCATCCCAAGGTCAACACGGAGGAGATATCTAAGAACCAATGATGCAACTATAAAGAGTGAACTAAGAAAGTCATTGATAAAAGATCAATAGTAAAGGTGTTTGTTGTTTTTCTATTATTTTTTAGCAGAGGACATGAGAGATATTCCATGAATTCTTTTGTTTAAAGAATTTAAAGAAAGAAAAAAATAACATACATTTTTTTTCTTAAAAAAAATTGGTTCAGAGATCAGAGATGTGAATGAATTCAAGAAAAAGGGATGTACAATTCAATTGAATATGTATGGAAAAGAAAATGCTTGTACAAATTTTATGTTCAATGATTAAAAAAAAGGTGTTTTCTAGGCAGTGATAAAATACTTAATAGAGCAATAAAAAAAAACAATTTTTGAATATACATAAATTATATTTTAGATTTATCCAACAGGCGAATTAGGAGGAAAGTTATCTATTAAATTAATACTTTAAATAAATTATAAGTGCAATAAGTTAATAGGATTTTCAATAGACAAATATAAACTAGCAAGCTTATTAGTTGTGTTAGATTACAGGAAACCTTTTTCAGGTTTCGATATGTGAATTACAATAAACTTATTTGTATAATTGAAAATTTATTATGATCAACGTGATATAAAAACTTAAATGCAGTCAACATCTTCATGCAACGAAGTCAGGTTGAGAAAAAGAAACATGAATGTAGCGTCAATTTAGAATCAAAGGTAATGTATTACAACATAATTTGGTTTTTCCAGTATGTAAAATGTTGAGTAATTCTCTTATTTATACCATGACAAAGCTGCCCAGGGAGTGACTAAAAGCTCGCGTCCTCGGTCGTTGGCCTCCTCAAGAAATAGCTCAAGCTATTAAAGAGAACCTACAAGGTCACACGCACTTTTTAAAGGTCCTTGAGGAGATAACATTGTGGAATTAGAATTCTTGTAGATAAACCATACCTGTTGCAGGGACTTGATGATGGCTTTGTTCCTGTAACTGACATGGAACTTTGCTTTGGCAAACAATCCCTGCAAGGAGAAAGGGTTTACTAACTCGATTGATGAGTATGTAGAAAGAACTTGACAGAGCCAATTATTTTACTTCGGTGTCGAACTCTCCAGACTGGACTGTGATATTTATGTCGTTGATGATCCTGACAAGATCAACCAGCAAACCAGGGCGGTCTGCTGTCTCTACCACAAGTAAGCTGAGGAGAAGTATATGAATGTGGATAAGTAGTAAGATCATCCACTTAATGGGAGTTGTCGCAACATTTACTTTTGTTTCAGAGCACATATAATTTTAACTATTCAAAGACCGAGTATGCACACTACATATGCCAAAAGAAAAGAGACATTCATTGATAAATATGACAGCGAAAGATTAGGTTGTTAGAATTATTCGTACCTTTTGTCAGGTCCATCGTCATAAATATCTATATGGGTTGCAATGTCCACATCAACCTGAAACACAAATGAAGATGAGAACCTGAAGTTCATGCATTCGTGAAGCACTGCACTTGTCGAGTTGTTGAATGGTGAAAGAGAATACAAAATGAAACATCAGAAGCCTGACGGCCAACCAGTATAAACCTGATTTAGATGGCAAAACAGAATGATGAAATATCAGAAAAACACACACACAGACAATAGGGAACACGAATTTGACAACAGAGTGAAACATCTTCCAATAACAAAGGCCCGCCTGGTTAACTCAATGTGTGCAATATTGGAAAAGTAGTTTCTTTTTTTGCTAAACATAGATGCATCTTATGGGCCATTTTGTAATCCAAACCTTAAATACAAAAGTTCACAAATTACAGACACAACTTCCGTTTGTTGTTTGGTCACGAGAAAGTACACTGAAAACATAAAATTGTAAGGGAAGTATGGCTCCTCTGGCACGCTCAGATTGTGTTTTTGTAAAAAAAATAATTTACCTATCTTTCTAACGTTGAAATGAATAGAAGGTTCTAACTTCCAAATATCCAAAGATTCAAGTAATCCTTCACAGATATAAAACAGGAGCTACATACCTTCTGCTCAGGTGGCTCCACTCCAAAAGTTGCTCCCATGGCCAGTTTACTGCTAGACTCCTGTAGGGAACTAATAAGTTCCATTAAAATAACTCAAACACATGAAAATAAACCCATAGTGATCGATTATAATTATCAGAATTACCGGGTGATATTGGAGCATATTGGTGATAATTGTCAGCCGAATTGTTTCCAACAACTCTGGGTCATCAATCTTACGGCCAGTAGACCTATGAAAAGTTCCATTAACTACAATATAGCATGTTTCGATACACAAAAGGCAAATAGCAAAACTATTGTCGACAAAGTGACAAACAACAGTAGAGCTTTATCCATGAAGCTGCAGCAGTGAAGAAGAATGCTGTGGTCAGAGAATAACAGAAGGGTGAAATAAGCAAATACAGACAAAAAAGCGAGAGCTCACCTGTTAGTTATCATGAATCTATGGTGCTTCCCAGTAGAGTCCGAGTATTCATTAGCCTTTACAACATGGAGCCCCAGGTTCCTCAGAGAATTCATCTACCAAGGATATAAATATAAACAGGAGTAAGAATTAAAAACAGATGCATTTAACAAAAAAGAAATACACAGGAGACGAGGAAGGGAAGAGATTTCAAGTATACAGTATCAAGTAGAGCACCAAGGCGATCGCCAAAGGCTATCTCAACGACGGTTGCATCTGGATTTGAGTCTTGATCAATTGTCACTTTGGGTGTAGGAATTTTATCAGTCGCTTTGAAACTCCCATTCTAGCACAAAGGAAACAATGGATTAAAAACAGAATCCATTTCCAGGTAAACGCACCAAACAGATGGCTGAATACCTCAACAGCAGTTGGGTATGCGGATATAGGAGTGTGCAGGGATGGACATCTGACAATATCCCACAATACAACATCAGCAGAAAATAAGTCACTCGAGTAAAGAACATGCATATTAAACAAGTTTAGATCTTTCGCCTTTGGTTTCATCTTTTCGTAGACTTAAATGGATATGTTCCAATTACATGGTATATAGAACCATCACAAATCAGTAATATTTTACAGATTGATCCGCAAAAATATCCTAGATTAACCAGATGTCTCGATCTGCATGTTCTAATGTATTTATGAACAAGAAAGCAACTATCTCACATCCATAAAACAACTTTACCCAAATCTAAGAACAAAGAGAGATATTTAGAAGCCTGCACAATTGCAACTCCTGACAAGCATTAATGGATTAGAAACCAAAACATCTCACAGCAAAAAAATCCTTTTAGCCTAAATCTACAAGGACGGAGATAGCCAGAAAAAAAAAGTAGAGACAAAAGCAGGAAAGGATCAAAACCTGATCTTTGAGGAGCTGGAGATCCCCGATCGGAAGCGACGAAGTGAGTGGCTCCCACCTCCCTGTCCCAGCTTCAGGCCCAGGCTCGGATGGAGGACACCGGCAGCCATCGCAAGCAGCGCCATTCTTCAGCCTCAGTTGGTCGACCGAGAGGAGGATCTCGAGCGCCCTAGATTTGACTCGTAGATCTGCTTTCCCCGCGGTCAGTTAGGGCATCGGAGGAGGGCGACAGCGGCATTGGGAGAGAACACGAGGCGTGATTCACCTTGTGATCCATGCAAATGGCATGCGCTAGGTCTACTTCGCTCTCTCCCTGCCGCAGCAGCCGCTCTCCAGGCTCAAGTCAACTACTCCTCGTGGTAGCTTCGGGAGAGAGAAGACATGGACGAGACAGGGAGAAGAAGGGAAGATATAGCGACGGGCGGCGCCCGCTAATCTCGGGACTGTCATACTCGAAATCCGACGGTTAATTCGATCCTACCGTCTACGTGCGCCAACATCTCAAAACAAAAATAAAAATAAAATTTTTTAAAAAATTAGTAACTACTAACTATTTTGCACTGTATACTAGTAACTTATTCGTATTATTATTTTTTTCTTATTTTTTCCATCAAAATCGATGAGTTATAGTATCTACGAACCAGTACCTACTCTATACATTTGTAGTAAATATAATTTAATAGCTGTTATAATATGAAAAAAAAAGATTAAAATTATCGGAGACTCTGATAAAGATTTAAATGATGTATTTTCTAGTTAAAACTTGATCGTTATAGATTCTACCCCATAACAAGTTAAGGATATCTAACAAGTTTCAATTTGTGTAATTGTAGTAGCACCAATTTAGTAGTGGCTAGACATGAATGTTAAACTTTAAAATTTGAGAGATCATAACTTTTGACTCAAATTAAACTATGCGACATAATATATTAAATTGAAACTCGTTAAAACTACACTTGGTTATGGGGTGGAACTCGTAACGATCCAATTTCAGACTCAAAAAATATCATTTAAATCTTTTCAAAAACTCCAAACAATTTAAGCATTAAATTTTTTTTTCCATATTGTAGAAGCTAATTAGTAGCGATTACAACGTGTCAATTTAGGCAGGAGAAAAATAAGAAAGAGATAATAATATGAATAAACTACTAATATGTATTGGAATGTAATTAGGTAATTATACATGGGTGAGATACCATTTTGGTAAAAAAAAAATTAATATACAACGCTTATCATTGGTGGCAAAAGGTAAATACGCTCGTCCCCAGTGCCCCGGCCAACCCGTTCCAAGGCCAACACGGAGGAGGTAAATCACAGACGACTACTAGCCTTTGGAATAGTGACTAGCACATAAGGGAGGGACGCTTATCATAAAACATAAGTTATTATTCAAAGCACATATTATTCATATAATCAACCTCTAGAGTTTTGATATTTATTTAACAATATATTTAATTATGGAGACTAACAAAGGTGAAAAGTTTACCGAATAATTAGTCATAACTAGAGATTAGGTAAGTGAAAATCCTAAATGCAGTTAAGTAAGGAAAAGTCTTAACTGTGGTTAGGCAAAAAAAAAGTTTTAGATGAAAGTTAGACATGTGAGAAGTCATAACTAGATGTTAGGCAAATGTGAGTAGTCTACAAAGTGACTAGTAAATCTAAGTAGGTCAAGGCGAACAGATGTTTCGCAAGAGGAAAATTCTAAAGGAGTTAACCTTAGGTAATGGGAAGTCTTAGAGAAGTGAACTCCAAGCAAGTGTGTCTGAAAGGTTTTCGATCAACCTTGTATAGTAGACCGAACCAACGAATCTTGAATGCTGCTAACACTGTTTTACTTTATTGTTTTATATCTATTGTGCTCTTAGTTAATCAGGTTGATCAAACAATAAACGGGACCAAAGAAAGTCCAAACAAATTTGAAGAGCTGGATATTTGGCAGGTAAGTTAAGGTAAACTCCTGGAGTGGAGTGGTGAGGTTGTGTTCTAATTAGCACAAACCTTAAGTGTTGATCCAACTAAAAAAAAATCAACGGAGATTTCTAAGTTAAAGATCAAGATAGTCATGTCATATTCATGCATCTATATTATTTACTGTCTAACTATGTTTTGCAGGACTACTATTAGTATTTTGTTTGTGTTAACTTTGTTTTGCAGATAAACAAAGTTCTGGGTTGACCAAGGGTTCAATGTAATGAATGAGGTGTTCAGTCGACTGATTCTGCTAGTATGGCAAAGATCATATCGATGTTCAGCAAATATGGTAAACAGTTTGTTCCATCGACGGATAAAAGTGATCAATCAACCTATCTGGCCAACGTGACAGAGATTATATCGAAGTTTTGCAAATATGATAAACAGTTTGTTCATCGACAGTTCAAAGTGATCAATTGACCAAACCATAAAAAAGAAATGGCAGACGATCATGATGGATTGGGCAGGAAAGGAGTACTACAAATAAAATGGATCAATCGACCAAACAACAAGATTTACGGGATCGGACAAATCGGATCATAGCAAACAAGGAAGGACGTAGAGTTCAGTCGACGAATAGAAAGTTTTGCCGATGAAAAGGATTTTCAATTGACCGAACGACGTCTATAAAAGAAGATCTTGAGCTCCGAGTTGATTATCAATTTCGTTTGTGCCTCTCCTTCTCCAACTGTGCAAGTACTGTTTCTACGACACTGAAAGACTCTCCAACAACTACAGCTATTTCTTCTACTTCTACAATATTATTGTCGATATAAGCTTTTATTTACTTACATTCATTTAAAGGAGATGTGGCATTGTTACTATCTTCTTATTTTATTTGTATGAATATAATTTTTCAAAAAAATTATATTAGATTGTTCATTAGAAGTGATCAAGAATTAAATTACGGATCTTAGACTAATAGTTATTGGACTATGAATCAAGTAAAATCAACTAATTCTTTGTCTCGGTTTTACAAAAACGAAAAATAAAATTTAAAACGATCACGACTTCGATCCTACACAGATCTCCTCAAAGAGTAAAAACACAAGGAATATGCCGTTTTCGCTAAATATGATTACTCTTAATTGTCGATTCGCACTGATGAAATTTGTTTTAGCTTGCTACAAATTATTAATAATCATCCAACGAGTCAAAATCCTTCATGGCTACTTGGATTCAATAGGGGAACAAGAAAAACAAAGAAACTAGTTCTTCTGCTCCATTTGTTAAGGAATACCCTTGATTTCCTATGCTCCGGATGTTGATACAACAACCTACGAAGAAAGAAAAACAAGCATCATCAAGAACAATATATCGGAAAAAAATCCTTAAAATATTCTATGAGAACAGTTTCTATGCATCTTTATGAAGGTCTTAAGCAAAAGACAGTTTGATCAGATCAGTATCACTCAATTATCAAATCTGCACTCTGAGTTATCGATGCTCACCCGCTATTTAAAGCAACAGAACGTGTAGATCTTCATGCTGAATATAGCACGAATGGTACTGCAAAGCATGTAAACAAAATCAGCTACTACATTAACAAGAGGCATTCACCATTTGTTGCAGTCCCGATATTAAACTTACTGACTAAAACAATGCTCAAGAGAAGTAAACAAGTCATCCATAGATATCGGAGAACATGCATTTGTTGTCGTGCTTCGTCTGTACGTCTTCGGAATGCACCAACTTTCCCGATAAGATGTTGTGAAGTGGAAACATTTGAACAATTTCTGATCCTTGCATTCATTCCATTAACTCGCTGATGAAACACATCAACAATAACACTGAATCAGTTTCAGCTTTGTGAAAACCTAACTAGGAAGCCATTAAACATCTTATAGATACTGAAATAACTAATCTAAACTTTTGTCTACAAAATTGATTAGTAACTAAGGCTTGAATTGTCGTAAACGAGATTGTATTTGATTAAAGGCCATATAAATACACAAGGAATGTACCTCATCAAACATACACTAAATTACAGGCAACATATCATCTAAGATGGTGAATGAAACATAAAAATTTATGATAATTTGTCAGTCCCTATTTCCATTGTATGAATATACAAAGATGTACCTGAATGAACCGAGTCACTCCTTTTAAGTAATACGATAAGTCATGCCTCCGAGTCTTAGATTTCCAAATCTTGTCAGATATATGAGTGAGCCCCTCTGATCTAGTTTCAACCGGTGTATTTTCTGTTTCTTCATCGGCAATAACAATTTTCCAATCACCAGCTTCTGATGAACTTAATGGATTAATTTGCCCACGAGATTGTTCTACCTCTGTGGCTTTCCTTTCATATGATTCTTTGTTCACAACTTCAAATGCATCTCTCTTATTCAACATACACTCGCTGTCATAGCTCCAAGGGGAATCATAACAATAACGATCGACATGTTTTGCTTGTCGTCGATCACTTGGCACCCCAGAAAGAAAATCCGCGAGGTCGTCTCGTTCTTGTTTATCTAATTGAACCCAACGTAGGGGTTGCTTCCCTTCTTCAATCAATGAACCATTCAACCCTTTCTCGATTCGCATAATTTGGCTCCCAATTACAGAAAGAAATTGCTTGTGCCTAATGACTGCAGTATCCTCGGAAGAAAGACTTCTGTGGTTCATTTGGACAGCTTTTCCAAAGTCCTCCAGCTGCATCAGGGCAAGAAGCCACTACTGAACTAAATCGATGTTCATATGAAAACCAACAAAAAACAAAACAAAAAAAAAATGGAACGAAACAAGAATTAAGTTTCATCATTTCAACATCAAAAAGTGATCAGTGGGTGAACAGAACCTGCCACTTTGCAGTTCCCAGAGCAGTTTGGAGTTCCCTTTGCAACTCATCTGATGCTTCCGAATCAAACCTAACTTTGTGGTTCCTCATCCACATTCTATAGAAGGATTCCAGTCTGAAACGAGTAAAGAGAATGGACACATTGAAGCAATAGAAGAGGAGATAAAGAGAATTATGGTTCAGAAGTAAAAAAACTGTGAAGAAGAGAAAACAACAGTGAACCCTAGAAAATTCCCCTATTGCAAAATAAACGTCAAAGATTCAGTTTTTTTTCACGTAAACAAGAAGAAATCAGCAGCATACGTATCGGCCGATTCCTGCACCTCCTCCGCCGCGGTAAAAAATGCATCTTTCTGCCACTGATCGAAGCTACCACCGGCCGCCATGAGAAAGAATGAGGAGCTCCTCCGTCAGAAAGACCCAAAATCGCTCGAGACTTTCTCCCGGCCAAAGGTTGAAGACTTCGCTGACTTTGCAGGCGGGAAAGGTGCAATAGCGCCCACCAACGACTACACCAGAGGAGGAGGCGGCGGCGGCGGCGGCGGAGCGAGACGAAACCTTTGCTACCTCTGCAGGTTACAGGGATTGGAAGAACAAGCTACGACCAGAACGAATCACTCGGGATACTTTACTCTTCCGTGCGTCTCCATCGAGGGAAGCACCAAGCGTGGAAGTCCGACACGGCGTCCGCGGTCGGCCATGGGAGTCCGACACGGCGTCCACTCGATGCGGGTGGGCGTGCTCGATTTAAGCAGACTCACGCAGCAGTCGCGCACCCGAAAGAATCTCTTACTCACTCAAATGATATGATTTGGAGTGGGCCCCACATCGGGGTCCTGTGGAGTGGATGGGTTTGTTGGTGGAGAATGGGACGAAAAGATGGACTGTATTTAACTGCGATCACGCGACCTGCGTGGCTGTGCCTGAGCCTCCGAGTACGAGCAAGTAGTTTACAGGATTACAATACAAAATCTCAATTTTCAAAAGTATTTCATTATTAAGGAAAAAAATTAAAAGAAACCCAAATATCAATTTTTGTTAAAAAAAAACCCCTCCTTTTTTCTAAAGTCAAAAAAAAAAAGTTCAATAACATTTCTCATTCTTACAATATCTTTATTTCATCCTTATTAAAATATTTAAAATTACATCAACTTATTAAAATATCTTTAATATAAATATAACGATAATGGATCAAATAGCCCTCCTAAATTTGTAAAATTCCTGAAAGACACATTTAATTTTTAAATTTTCTAAAAAAATTATTTATTTTTTATTTTATCCTTCCCTTACATTTAAAAAAATGATATCATGATGCTATATTTATTTTTTCATAGAATGATACCACTATAGTGTTATTTTTTTAATACCACACCACGAGAAAGGTAAAATAAGAATATGTGTGCTCTTTAGTAAATATGAAAATTAAGCATGTCTTTTAAAAATCTATAACTTTAAATGTGTTTTTTGGTTAATTCTAAAAAAAAAAAATCAGACTCGATATATAATATTTTAGGAAAAAAAATAAAAAGGGCGTCTCTTTTTTGGCATATCTTAAAAAAACAAAGGACGTTTTATATTAATTTATTATAAAAAATGATATACCTCACCCTTAGAAAATGATAGAGTTATCCTTCACTAACAATTTTTTTTATTACTATCTTTCTTATTTTTTTTCCATCTAAATAAGAAAAGTTACAAATTTTAGTTATTACACATAGTTGTTATAACTTAACTACAACATAGAAAAAAATAATACTAAATTTGTTTAGTTTTTGAAAAGTATTTAAACAATATTTTTTAATTTGAAATCTAGTTATTATAGGTTTCAACTCGTAATAAGTTATAAATATTTAAACGAACTTCAATTTGATATATTACGCATATTGTGATTCAATCCGATTTAAAAATTATTATCTCTCAAAATTTAAAATTTAATATTCACATTGTCATAGCTACAATTACATAAATGTTAAATCATAAATTTTAAGAGACTAGATTAAATCACAAGATACACGATATTTAGAAATCTTTAATTTATAATATTATAAGTCATATGGTTAAGCCCGAGTTAAGCAAATCCTCCTTTTTTTTTTTTTTTTTTGTCAAAAGTTTAAAAAAAAAAATATTTCTCATTCAAACAATAATATCTTTATTCCATCGTTATTATAATATTTAAAATTATATAAATCTATTAAAATATCTTTAATATAGATAAAAATCATACTCTATATATAATATTTTTAACCTATTATACTTTTAAATATTATTACTTTAATATATTATAGTAAACTTGAAAATAATGAGTTCGATTTGTGAAAATAACCTTTGTAATACAAGCAAGATTTACTACAATATTAATAAGAATTTTATAGAACCAACTGTCCTTTAATTTCATTCCGTAAAACTCAATATTAATAAAAAATTTGTGCAACAAACTACCCTTTAATATATTATAGTAAATACGGATAATTATTACACATTATTAAAATGGTGAATAAGGATATTGTTTTTTTCTTTTTGGGTGGTGGATTAAGTTATAAGATGTTGCCATATAAAATATTGAGGTCAAAACTTTGCATGTCCAAATATACCCTCCTCTTATGTTTTACTATATCTACTAATGACTAATAGTCATTATTTACATTAGTGATTCGTTATTTACTTCTTATTAAAGGAGACGTTGGAACGAGCGAATAAGGATATTTTTTGATGAAATAAAATAAAATATAACTTTATCTTTCTAGAAATTGGTTTGATAATTAGAGAAAATTAAAGGCATTTTTTTATTTTTGCTCTTCGTTATTTGTATAAAGACACGAGGTGTCCCTGCACGATATTATCCTAAAATGCACACAGAAATAGGCATAATATTAAAATGCACAAAAAATCTCTTCCATCAATTTTTATTTACATTACCAAACGTAGTAATGTAATCAAGATTATATTAATTACATTACAAACTCAATTATATTACGCCCAACTAAATGTAGCCTAAATGTCATAGACATGATTCACCGGTACAACATTACCAAATAGTCCCTCAAAATTATCATTTCTAATACCGAACGGCAAAATAACTTTTTTTTTCTCTTCTTTAACTTTCTTCTTTGAATTATGATAAAAGTTTGTTTCAATCTGAATTAATGATGAACTCAAAGTTCTCATTCTCACCATCCTTTGATGACTCTGCTTCTCCTCATGAACTCCGAGAGTTGTCCTTCAGCAAACTTGATAGGCTCTTGCAAAACTGCAAATTTATATTTACATTTAATTCCATAAATAAATAAATAATCAAAAACATTTCAACTTGTAATTTTAAAATTAATATTATCCATTAAAAATGTCCTTGAAAATACATACAAATAAAATCATGATAAAATTACCTCTTTGTAGGATCCTAAATCCCCTGCAGATTTTGAAACTTCAATAACACAATATTTTGGTGTCACCTCCACCACCTAATAATAATAATAATAATAATAATAATAATTGAAGTGGATAATATTGTAATATTGGCATCATACCTCTGCTGATAAGCTATAGTGTGATCTACTTCTTGATAATCCTTTGCTAACATGGAGTCTCACCTTGAAGTTATTATAAATTATGGTAAGCAAACTTTGCAAGTGGATAGTTTCTAAATAACAGGGCAAAGGCAAAATTGCATATTTGCATTATAAATACACTTTTTTTTTTTTCAAATTTACCACTTGAGTTTCTAGCTTTATGAAATATAAAGTTAAAAAATCAAAGCTCCTTTTTTGAAATAAGATGACACACCCCTTCTTAAATTTTACACAAAAGGGTGTTCCACGCTATTAGCCTCATAAAATAATAGGGTTATCCTCAAATACTATTATTATATACTAAATATAGTATTAAATGGATTTGAGCACTTTAATAATATTTATATAATTTTAGTTATAAAATGATAGCTACTCTAATATTATCTTATTTAATAATATTTAACAATAAGATTTTATATCTTCGACAATATAGACTTATTTTTTTCGAAAAGATTTTCATTGTAATAACTATTAAATTATAGCTGTATTGTTAGCAATTATAATTTTATAATTGTTATAACATAAATTTATCTTATTTAACAATATTCATATTTTAACAGCTACTAGTTGTAATTTTTATAATTATAACAGTAGTTATGAAATCATAATTACTATAATTTTATAACTACTAGTAATTATAATTTTATAATTATTATAATGTGGATTTCTCTTATTCATGATGGTAAAAAAAATGAATATGTTCGTCCCTAAGATCGATTCATATAATTAATTAGTTGACGAGGTCTATTCAAAATTTAATATGTATGATAGAAAATATTAATATTAAACAGTGTACTAAACGATATATGTATCATTTTTACCAGGGAGTCTGATACGATGGGACACTGTTAAATCAAACGTCAGTCAATTTTTTAATACCCAAATATAAAATCTCGTATCATTTTGACTTATCATTTTAAATATTATAAATATATAGTTATATTATTCATTTTAAACTGAACGATGATAAAAATAGATATATTTGCATTTTCCCCTAAAAAAATAAACTGAATATAATTCCTACCCTGGAATTATTTATTCTTTTGACAGAGAGGTCCACATCTTTGGCAGCAACCTCGATCTTGGCAAATGTTTCATCAACAGGGTGCTCCGAGCCAAACTTTATTTTCTACCAAAAAAAAAAAAAGTAATTAATTAATTTATCAAAATAATTCCTTAAAAAAATATTTTAAAAATAAAAAAATCAAAAACACACTTCTTCCTGAAAAAGCCCAGACAAATCAAGATCCTTTGACATGGCAATGAGCCGAAAAGCATTAATAAATCTCCAAGAATTATTTTCCTGCAATAAAATATAATTAATTAATTCGAATATATTATAAATTTAATAAAAAATATAAATCTTACGCCGTGGGTTTGCGTTTCGCCACTGGAAGTTTGGCTCAAATAATTCTCATCACAATCAAGTCCTACATTTTGCCTGTAATCCACTTTAAACCACTCTTCCTCCAAGATATTTGAAATCCTTGCCCTCTAAAAATATATTTAAAAAATTAAAATTACTTTTTATAAAATAAAATAAAATAAATTTTTTTTGAGAGAGTAAATACCTTTGTTGGTAATGGCTCCAAAATTTTGGAAATAAGTTTCTTTTGTGCACTAGTGAACCGAACTGGAAATGTATAATCTGCTATAGCAATCTTTTTTTTTCAAAAAAAAATATATATAATTATTTTTAAAATAATTAAATTCGATTGATTTATTCAATTTCAGCTTAGTTTACCTTTCGGTATAAGTTGGTGAGGGTTCTGTCTTGGAAGGGCAGAAAACCAGCAAGCAGTTGAAACAGAACGACGCCACAGGACCATATATCAGCAGCAGCTCCATCGTAGCTTTTGTGGGTGATCACCTAAAAAAATATTTAATAAAATACAAATAATAATTATTTAATTTATTTTACAAAAATAAGTAATTAAATATTTACCTCCGGAGCCACGTAGCTCGGGGACCCACAAGCAGTGGACAGCAAGTCCCCTGGCTGAAAATCAAATTTAAATAATAAAATTCTTTTTTAGTTTTCTCAAATAAAAATATTTATTTATTTTTTTGACCTTTTTCAGCGCACTCAGTCCGAAGTCTGATACTTTGATGTTTCCCTTACTGTCTAATAGTAAATTCTCCGGCTGCTTAATTAATTAAAAATAAATAAAGAATATATTAATTATGAACAATTTTTTTAAAATTAATATTAAAATTGACCTTGAGGTCCCTGTGATAGACTCCTCTGCTGTGGCAGTAATCCACAGCGTCAATTAACTGATGGAAGTATTTTCTGGCTTCCTTCTCATCTATTTTCTTCAGATAATCCTGATAATACTAAAGAAGTATATTATTTTTTATTAAAAATGAAAAAAAGGTATTTATGTTGAGTTATTATATTGAAAATATTATTACCAGCTTATCAGAGAGTGGCCCTCCTGCTACATACTCCATTACAAGGTATATCTTCGTCTTTGTTGCAAGTACTTCACGAATCTTGACGATGTTTGGATGATCAAGGAGTTTCATCGTGCTGATCTCCCTCTTCACCTGATTTAATTTCTTTTCAACAACGATCACAAAACTCGATTTTTTCTCCTTAAAAAAAACTAAATACAGAAAAAAAAGAGGTTTGAAATAAAATTAATTAACCTGATACATTAAGTTGTTCTTGATGACCGTCTTCTTGTCGATGACTTTAACGGCGACGGTGGCGTTGCTCTCCACCTCCACCCCGAGCTTCACCTTCGCGAACATCCCCTCGCCGATGGTGCGCTTAAGCTCGTACTTACCGACCATCATCCTCCTCGTCTTCTACTCCCGTCTCTCTCTATCTACACCATTTATGTACATGCATAAATATATACATAAACACCTTCAAACGTTTTCCTAATTTTACCATTCATTTATCAACGGCGAACCAATAATGAATTCAGGTGAAAATAAATAGAATATTATTATTATTATTTATTTATTTATTTATTTATTTGTGGGGGAGAAAAGAGTTAGTTGGAAAGGGAAACGTGATCGGTGCATAGTGGAGACTGTAGAGTGCAGGAATGGAAGGTGAGCTCTTCTTCCTTCTGCCGTGGTAGTGTAGGATGCTGTGCGGATTCGGGTACCAAGCAGGTTCGGTTCGGGTATGACCGTAATTAAATAAATTAAGGATATGTTTGGTTGGAATTTACTCTTGATAATTTTGATTATCTATTTAAGATTATCAATAAAAATTCTTTTTGATTTAGATAATTGATTCTCGAATAATGTTATATGTCCGACACGTTAACAAATGGGGTACGTAATTCTGAATTCGAAAACCTCAAAAAACCTGAGATTTTTCTAGATTTCAAGATTAATGAATGTTTTTTTACTAAAAATATCATCCGATAAGAGAAAAACGTGGACAAAATATATAAAAAAAGAAAAATATTTAAATAATAATAAAAACGTAAAAAAAAAAATTTATAAATATGGTTGATTTTACGAGGATAATATAGTAAAATATTAAATTAGGTTATTCATTAAAATCTTAAAACAAATAAATATTTTATTTTATTCTCCATAACTTTTGTTGTGTGATTATATGATAATCATATAACTAAGGTTATACATAATAACTCGAACTAAACACACCCTAAATAATAACTAATATTCATGAACAATATTTATAAATAATATTTATAAATAAAACTCTTATCAATGTGCTAAATAAATAAAGAAGTTTCAAAATGAATAAAAAAAATTATATTATCAAAATCAATAATCAAACTAAATAACTAACTAAGCAAGTTTAAAATATAAAAATTTCAAACTATCAAATAAGTTTAAAATTGAGAATTCGATGACAACTAAATAAACTAAGCTTGAACCAAATTTAAGTTTATAAAAAATAAACTAATGCAAACTTAACAATCATCTCAAGAGATTGATTCATTTTAGACTTTACTTATGATACAGTGAATAAAATAGAGCTCACAAAATTGGGGTTGGAGTCAAGTAAGCTGACTGATGTAGCGGTTAAAGTCAAAGTGGGGTCGACACTTGGGGTTAACATAGTCGCATGGCTCGACCAAGTAGTTCAGTCGATCGAACTTTAGGCTGATCAGAGCCCAAGTCCTCTTGGCTTGGGAAAATACCCAGTCGAGCTGTTTTAGTTTGATTCAGAAGCACATGGTTGGATGGCTTGACTGAACGATTTAGTTAACCAGATTTTGAGTTCCCCTCACTCTACCGGACTCTAAGTCTCCAACAAGGAGACCAAGCCGAGTCCTCAAAGAGGTTAAATCTTCAAGTTGTTCTATATCCCTTAGCCGAACCACCTCACTCCGAAAGCAAGGTCCAATCGGACGTTGGAAGGGACTTAGTCGGCCTAACATCATGACACATTAATGACCTATCAGCTCAACATTCCTTTTTGTTGTTATTTGTTATCGTTGTCAGATAATCAAAAGAATATTTCCCGTGCAAGTTGTACACTGAAAACTTCTACCCCGTAAAGTAGGAGAATTGCGGATCTATTATAGGAAAGATGTTAAAGTGTTATAATGGTCGGCCTTATTTTACTAATTTATCAAGATTCATGCCGAGAGAAATAATACTATATAAGAGAATCTCTACATACAAGCGTAGGTACATAAGGTTTCACCATCAAAATTCATTATTCATGGTTACTGCTTTTCATCTATTACACCATCACTTGTCTGGTGTCAGAGTGTCAGCGTGGCTGCGCCGAGACTCCTTCCTAGCCCGATGATTGATAATTTTTTCTTCTAATTCTTTTTCTTAATACCTAGATTTACTTGTAGTATCAGATTTCTCCCATTTGAAGTTTCCTCACGATCAATATTAAAATTATCTGACCAACGTACTATCCTTTCTGATTTTAAATATAATTATTTTATAAATATACTTATCACCGTAAAATAGGAAGGGTACCGTATATTTGATTTGTTATTATTTCTAGGACTTTCTCTGAGCAATACTGCTAAATAAGGTAAAAAAAGATTTTCATTTCTCGTCGAATAGGATACAAATGGGTGGATATAAATGGAAATATCTTTTCACCGAATCGCAGAATTTTTTTCTTCCTCAAAATACTCGAGTCTTATATCCTACTTTTAAAATCATCAAATCAGCTATCTAATACCTATTTTATGGTGTAGGAGAGCACTAACATAATAATATATTTGTACAAAAAAAATAAACATACAATAAACTTATAAATAAAAGAATAAGGTTGAAAAATTATTATCTCCGGTTGAAGTGTCGGTGTACTCTTTAGAAAATTTATTACTATCCACGGTGCAGAAGTTCTTCCACAAAATTCTCCCAAGATCCGACAACCACTCGCGTCGCGGAACCAAGCCTCAGGACAAAAGCGTACACACACAAAGAGGGAAGAAGGAGAAGAGGAGACTGTTCGAGAGATACCGAACGAGGAACAGAAGCGCAACATTTATTCACTTCGAAGCGTGAGGCCCACGAGCTGGGGATTTCCACCCCTTGCGCGGGATGATCGCGTGTGTCGCACCCAATTTATGAATTTCCGGCTCAAACCCCTCAAAATCACCTGATTTGAGTTCGGCCCACGCATGCGTGTAAGTCCCCATAACTTTACTAAGCAAGGATGGAAGTGATCTATATATAAGGTATTCCAACCTTCTTAGCTTAGTAATATGAGACTAAATATATTCACATATGTATTACCATAACAACTAAAAAAAATATTTTAAATTAAAAACACAAAACACAACATTTTAAGCCATCATATTTATCTCAATCGATTTCTATATTACAATTCGGTTATTATTAATTATTATTATTTTTTATTATAGCAATCGAGTCGGTTATTATTAATTATTATTATTACTTTTAATGTACATATTTTTTTACAGACTAATTTATGTTTAAATAATTAATGTTCACTGTATATTATGTCAAGTATGAACATAGAATAAGATAAATACAGAATAATTAATTTGATGTCATTTAAAATTCTTTATATCTATCGATCAGTGTCAATCAAAATCGATTAATAAATCTAAAAAATTTAAAATGATATCAAATTAAATTTTATATGTTTATCTAGTTCTACAGTTTATATCTCTGACCTAATTAATATCAATTTAGTATAATATATTAGAATATTAATTTTTTAAACATGAATAAAATTTTTAATTATTTTTTAAAGACGAGTTTTAATCAACTGATGTAGCAATCTATTACACTAACTGTTCTGGATTACATTGCTACACTTCAATTTTTTTTAACAATTTAAAAACTTGATTCGTGTTTAAAAATTTATTATTCTCAATATATCATTAATTTTTAAGTTATAAATATAATTAGAAAAATTAGATAAAAATATATGGATTGATTTCATATTATTCTGAACTATTTAGATCTATCAATCAGTTGATGCTAAAAATAATTGATGGACCTATAAAACTCAGAATGATATGAAACTAGATTTTATGTGTTCATCTAGTTCTCTTAATTATATTTATATTCTCAAATATAAATTTGATACAATATACTGAGAACAGTAATTTTTTGAACTATAATGTATCTGAACAATCTAATTCATGCTAAAAAAATCATCTCACTCAATACATTGCGTTAAATTGTTATTTGAGAGTATTAATATAATCAGGATAACTACATGAACACATAGAATATAATTTCATATCATTCTGTGCTCTCTAAGTTCATCTACTGATTTTTCTCGAAACTTACCAAAATTGGCTGATAGATCTAGAGAGTTCTGAATGAGATGAAACTAAATTCTATATATTTGTCTAGTTTTTATAATTATATGCATGCCCTCAAATATTAATTTGAGATGAAACTAAATTCTATATATTTGTCTAGTTTTTATAATTATATGCATGCCCTCAAATATTAATTTGATACAATATATTGATACAATATATTGACAGTAATAAATTTTAAAATCAGTAGATGGATATAAAGAACTCGAAATGACATGAAATCAAGTTTTATATGTTTCTCTAGTTCTCTTGATTATATTTATGTTTTTAAATATCAATTTGACCCACCATATTGAGTGTAGTAATTTTTTAATATAAATTATATTTTTCAAATACATTCGTAATTAAAAATCACCCTCTCAATATATTGTGTCAAATTAATGTATACTTAGACTTTTAAATATCAATTTGACATAATATATTATTGAGAATAATATTTTTTAAAAAATAATTTGATCTTTTAATAAAAAAAGTAAAATATGTGATTTAGATATAACAAACAAAAAAGATAAAATGGAAAACTCTTTGGTTAGTTGAAGTAAACATGGATGATGGAGCCTAAAATGAAATTACATTAATATTTTTTATTCAAATATAAAATAATTCTAATATTTATTAGTAATTTTCATAGAACCATTAATCAGGAGGAATTTAGAATTCAAAACTCAGCTACTGTATATTATTGAAAATTTTTCTTATTAATCAATTATGGATCTAGAGTTCGAGACTCATCTACGGTTCCTGATTGCAGGTCATATGTATAGAACCAATTTCAGGATTGGGCACAGTATCAAAGATCTTTTAGAAACACATATTCCTCCAGGGGGTCGATTAGGGCACAGACATAAAGGTCTTTATAACACAAACAATAATTCACTTCATTTCAATTAGGTCTTGCTTTAGCCTCCTTAGGGGTTATTACTTCCTTGGTAGCTCAACACATATACTCTTTACCTACTTATGCATTCATAGCACAAGAATTTACTACTCAAGTTGCATTATATACTCATCACCAATACATTGCAGGATTTATCATGACAGGAGCTTTCGCTTATCTGGTACTTTCAACTTCATGACTATATTCCAGGCATAACACAACATTCTTATGCACTAATTTCACATGTTAGGTGTAGTTAGTGTATTCGATAGCTCCCTATTTAGTGTTATGCATGGTTCCTTGATAACCTCTAGTTTGATTAGGGAAACCATTGAAAACGAATGTGCTAATGAAGGTTACAGATTTGACCAAGATGAAGAGACTTATAATATCGTAGCTGGTCATGGTTATTTTGAGCGATTGATCTTCCAGTATGCTAGTTTCAATAATTCTCGTTTTTATATTTCTTCTTGACTTCTTGGCTTGTAATAATAAGAATTTTTGTCATTAATCAATTAGAAATTTAGAATCTTTTTAGTCCCATATTTTATGATTGAAAATACTACTACAAAGAGAGAAGTTTCTATAAATATGTTGAGTGGTGATTTTAGAAAACATATATTTTTTTATTTTTTTGTTAACTAAGATTAAGTATGATATATTAAATTAATTTATTATAAAGATGAATTTATTAGAATAATTTACTATTAAGATTCTCGTGCATCATTTTCTTGGATGATGGATGCTCAGTATTTTTTCCAAATCTATATATTACTTTACACAATATTTTTGTAATTAATAATATAAAAAATTAATCCATCCAAACAATACATATCACGAGACTATTCTTCAATTATTTCGAACTTCGCTACAGCTGGACACGTGTTCTTGATGTTACAATTTTCAGAATTTTAGATTTTTTAATAAAATATTTTATTAATGGATGATAATGGGAATTTCTTTATCAGAAACTAATAGAAATGTACACGTGTTTTTTTAGCATATTCAATAAATTGATCAAAGTACGTGGCTCAACCCAGCGCACGATTTTTTTTATTGGACAAAAGTGCGTTTTGTTTAAATCATCGAGTTGATCTATTATTTTGATCAGGAAGCGGCCGGTCAACAAGTACAATATTCTTTATTGTATATCTTATTTAGAAGATAACTTTTTATAAATTCATTATAGCTGGCACTGCCGTGCACCACAGTAGTTGATCTACTATTTTGATGTTTCATGAGGAGGACATTTTGTTTTTTTTCAGAATCGAAAAGGCGACATCTCATTTTAATTTTTATCATCTCATTTTAGGTATCTAACTATTTCTGCTATACCGTAACAATTAATTCCTATTATTTTTGCTCAGTTTTTTTCCCGTTTAAATCGACGTGTTATAAGAATCCGTAGCTACTGTATAATTATAGTATTTTATAGATATTACAATTGAGTTATATACAATTATAATAATTAAAGTTTTGTAGCTCTTACAATATGCTAAAAAATTTATGATTAAAATTATTCAGAGCAATTTAGATGATATTTTTGAGTCTAAAACCTTATTGTTATGGTTCCACCTCATATTTAATTGTAGTTCTCTAAACAAATTTTAATTTGATATATTGTATATCCCGTGATTCAACCCGAATCAAAAGTTATATTATCTTAAAGTTTAGGATTTAGCATTCACATTATAATTGCCACACAGTTATATCAACTAGAGTTTTATAACTGCTACATCGTAAATATTAAACTCTAAATTTTGAGAGGTCATAACAAACCACAAAACGCATTGACACCGTCTGTGGGAACGCACCTGAATCCGAGCCAAGGAGATGGAAGAAACTGGACGTCAGCACACCGTGACGTTCTCTCAAGAGGAGCTCGACGCGCTCATACAAGCGCGAGTGCCCAAAATAATAGAGCAGCAATAGAAAGCGCTAGCCCATCGGCTGGCGCAACAAGCAACCTCAGCATCCAGAGGCTGAGCGGCGCACAAAGACCGATCGTAACAGCTCTCCATATGGGGACAAAACAAGGGTCCGACCGGCACGCAAGTAGAAGCGCCACCGCCCCAATTCCATTCCATTGGGCCTTGTTCCAGACGACCTCCGAAATTGCGCAAGCGAATCGAGACCGGTCTTCATCAGACGAAGCTCCCGCTCGGGAAGCGAGAAAAGGCAAAACGCCCCAAGCCGACTCATCCCTCGAGCGGATCAACCGCCAATTCTTCGAGACAATTCTGCATGATCCTCTGCCAAGGCACTACGCACCCTTGGCGATTGGTGAATACAATTGGTCGACTGATTCGGACGACCACCTCGGTAAGTTTGATAACGCCGCAGTCCTTCATCAATACACTGATAGAGTTAAGTGCCGAGTCTTCCTCACTACGTTATCCGGCTCGGCACAACGTTGGTTTCGAAGATTGTTAGACGGGTTGATTCAGAGTTTCGAAGGACCGGTCTTCATCAAACGAAGCTCCCGCTCGGGAAGCGAGAAAAGGCAAAACACCCCAAGTCGACTCATCCCCCGAGCGGATCAACCGCCAATTCTCCGAGGCAATTCTGCATGATCCTCTGTCAAGGCACTACGCATCCTTGGCGATCGGTGAATACAATTGGTCGACTGATTCGGATGACCACCTCGGTAAGTTTGATAATGCCGCAACCCTTCATCAATACACGGATGGAGTTAAGTGTCGATTCTTCCTCACTACGTTATCCGGCTCGGCACAACGTTGGTTTCCAAGATTGTCAGACGGGTTGATTCAGAGTTTCGAAGGACCGGTCTTCATCAGACAAAGCTCCCTCTCGGGAAGCGAGAAAAGGCAAAACACCCCAAGTCTACTCATCCCCCGAGCGGATCAACCGCCAATTCTCCGAGGCAATTCTGCATGATCCTCTGTCAAGGCACTACGCACCCTTGGCGATCGGTGAATACAATTGGTCGACTGATTCGGACGACCACCTCGGTAAGTTTGATAACGTCATAACCCTTCATCAATACACGGATGGAGTTAAGTGTCGAATCTTCCTCACTACGTTATCCGACTCGACACAACGTTGGTTTCGAAGATTGTCAGACGGATCGATTCAGAGTTTCAAGAACTTCAGAACAAGCTCGTGGTCAGGCGGGATATCAAAAGCGTTAATAAGGTGCGCCGCGTCGCCCACATCAAACCTAGTCTCCATGGTGGTATACCAGAGACTAGGGGCGGGGTCGACTGGCTGGGAGGAACTGGCCATGATCGGAAAATGAAGAGGAAGAAGGATTCGTTAAAGAGATCACCAGAAAAAGAGAGCAGGATCGACAGGATGTTCACCGGGCAAAATGGCGGAATGACAGAAAACACTAAATGGTGAAAAAGGAAGAAGAAGGAGCAGAAGTGGAAGCTTACAGGAAAGGGAAGCGCTGGAGTAGAAAGTCGGGGGACCGCCAGAGCACTGAGCGTGGGCAGTTGCCAGAGCACACGAACACGAAGGCAGCAACAATGAAACAGAAGTCGACGTAGCGGCTTCATAAAGATCGAGCTCGGTCAAGCAGAGCCATCCGAGCTAGGTCACGAGAATCGACGCACGCATCCAACCATCGAATTTGAACCACCGCACGTCACATCACCTCTGACACGTCAATCGCGTGGTAACGGCGGCGGCACCACAGAGCATTCACCTACAGGGCGCATTTAATGAGCTCCATTATTCGGCATGGCCGCGTACTCGGTTCAATGATGGTGATTTTCACGAATTCCGAAAAGATCCGGAGGACGTCAACTTTGACCGCCCGCGGACCAGGACCTGGAACGGGGAATTTTGCATCAAGTACCGACATACTCTTCGCCGAGCGGCGGTGGGGAGCCGATCGGACCCTCTTCAGCAGTACGACCTAGCGGCCGACGGAGCACTAGATTAATTTCGTCCAATCAGTCGAACTTTCAGTCTCCTTCGACTAAACTTGAAGGGAAGGCATGTGATCTGGTAGTAAGAAGGGGCCCTCGCCTCGAGTGAGGGCGATGACACGTGGGAGGTCAAAGTCAATGGTCAACGATCAACGTCGTGAGTATCCAGCCGGGCGGACGTATGTGTGTCCGATTCTGCATTATAGCTCGGTCTGAGGCCGAGTTTCCGACGCTCAGAAGACTCAAGCCTGGCTCTAGAAGGAAGGAATGAGGGCCGAGCAGCTCCCTCGTTTGGCCGAACGGGGAACGTAACCTCGGCCCAGCAGACATGGCTTCTTCACTCGACGAGACGGAGCCAGGACAGTTGGATGATCGGCCGAGTGAACATCACGCTCGGCCCGGCCATGATAACAGCTACGACTCGACCAATTGAGCGGCTACCCCGTTCGACCCGATAACAAACAAAAGGAGCAACTGGGAATATCTTCCTAGGGATTAATGTCGACGGCAGGCTGCGTGGCGGGCGGTATAGTCAGACGGAGAATCGTACGGTGGAATTTCCACTATCATGTCAAAGATATGCTCGGGCCATTGAGGTATAACGTCAAGCACATTTTCCTGACACATCTATTATAGGTATACTTTGAGGAACGTGCACGTCTTGGGGAGTGTGCACGCACCTTCGGGGAGCCCTATATAAGGACCCCATACTTCAACGGAGGTATGCTCACTTCTTCACTGTAGCTACAGTTCTCGTTTCCTCTTCACCCTACTTCTTTCCGCCGAAGATCTTACTTGAGCGTCGAAGGGCCATCGCCGGGGAACCCCTCCCCGGCTCGGTGTTGTGCTTGCAGGTCCACGTTGGCGGGAGATCTACGCCTGCAGAGTCTTCGACCAGTATCATGCTTGTAGGTCCCCGGCTCTGTGTATAAGTGCAAAATTCAGACTTGTGCAGTTTCTATTTCATGTGTGCCAGTTTTGTATCAATTTACATTATTTCCATGCTTATGGAGAGCTAAATCCATTTTGAAACAGAGAGGGCAGTGGGAACATAATCTTTTCATTCAAGCATCAATTGATACCTTTAGCCCGGATGAAATGTATATGGGTTGAATTTAAGCTACCTTAGGTTTCCATATCTGAACTTATGCAATAATTCCGTATTTACAAATGTTGGTTCCGTATGAAAATTGAAGAGGAAATGTAGAAATGCGGAATGATGAGGATGCAACTCATGTATAGCTAAGTTCAATTCTTAAAACTAAGTGTTAAACATGTTCATTTCTGCAAGGTTTATGTCAAGAATGAAGGAAGACAAAGGAAATAATCTTGTGCCTAGTTTTAGTTCTGTTCTTTTCTAGAAAAAAAACACAAGGAAATATAGAAACAGAGGAAGAAGTGGATTCATTAGTGATGCACATGCTGACAACTTTTTGCAATGATCAGTTCAGTGCAAGGAAACCAAATTGAGTCTATTGCATTTTCTGTACAGAAATTTCTGAAATCCAGAGGTGTATAGAACAAACCATGACAGGAGAAATTATAATGGATTAAGATTGGATTCCTTTAATGTGATTGTATTGCATTCCTTCTAATGCTTGTGAGAGTTCTATGTGTTAATTCTTGTCATTGATATCTTGGAGCTCCGGTTGTACAATTATTGAGTGTATTCTCTTGAAACTGAATTTTCACGGGTACAAAAATCTGCAGTGACAGGTAAAAGAACAAGATCAGTACACTAAAAGAATATCATGACATTTGGATACATGTGTGTTTGAATTGCCCGAGACGGACAATATTTTAAGTGTGGGGGAGGGAGCTATTTTCCATTAGCTAATGTGAGTTTGTTTTTGAGCTTTCAAGTGATGGAGTGGAAGTGAAAAATCCAGTGAAAACAGAAGAAAATTTTGGAAATTGGCACATCACAAGAGTGTATCAAAAGAGTATCAAGATTCTTTGTTTGCCATCAAATTGAAGGGGAGGTTAGCTTGGTCTTTTGAATTGATAAAGACAAATGGTATTCATCTCTTTTCACATCAAAATGGTCAACTCATCAAGTATATTCCCCCAATACTCTAATCTCCTCAATTTTTCATTAAATACTTTTCTTTTGCCTATTTCATTCACTTTCTTTGTTCTTTTTGCTTCCATTTCAATTATTCATGATAAATTCCTTTTCATTCATGTATGCTATGTTTTATAGTGGTGGAGAAGTAGAATATAAGCAAGCTTATGGTAGTGAAATGTTGTGAGTTGTATTGAGTGAGCTCCACTTATACACATGCTTGAGTGTGAGAGATAGATTAGGTAAATCCCTTGTGAGATTGCAACATGCTTAATTTTTTAATTGGATTGAAACTACCATACCTACTGATTATTGTTTGAATTGTTTTCATGATTGTTTGTGATCTTTAAGATGATCTTAGTTAAATTCTTTTTACTATCTTCTAGGTATTGTCAGGGAATTTGTTTGGAGATAATTTTTAATTTTCTTGACTTGAACGGGGCGTCCAAGGCTAAGTGTGGGGATTTGATAACTATGATTTTGGCTATATTATTTTGAATCATAATGCATGTTTTTATTGGTTTATTCATAGTTTAATCTCACATTAGCATCATATCTCAATATTACATTTGATTTTGGACCTAATTGTAAATTAGCTAATTTTCATGGTATTTGGTGCTAATATTTGATTCTTATTTTGTAGGCATCAAAAGGGTCATGGGCCCGATCAAATCAGGCTGCATTTGGGCTCAAATCAAGGGCTAATCAAGTCGATAAAGCCTCGGAGCATTATAGGTCGTTCATCCAAGATTGAGCAGATCTGAGCCATCCGTTGAAGATCCGGCTCATCCAACCTAATGAGGGATAGATCTGAGCCATAGATGAGGATCCAGACGTTTTGATCCAGATCTGAAGACATCACAGCCGTTGATCAAGCCAGAAACGACCTGGACCGTCCGATCAGATTGGGAGAGGTTTAAAAGCTTTGAGAAGCTACAGTGTCTTGCGGACTCGGCGTTTTCGCGACTACAGTGCCTTCGTCTTCTTTCTTCTGCGACGCCGAGCTTCCCGTTCCTCAATTCCAAATCTGATGAGCAAGCTTCTTCTCCGACGGCGATTCTGAGCTGCCGGCGTTCATCTTCCGGCGATCAGAGGAGTGTTAGAGGGAGGTTTCTCGGCACGCCTTGACTCTGCTTCATCGCGCGTTCTTGATCCGGGGAGGTTTCCGATCAGTGAACTTCGTATCCAACTGAGCTCAGAGGGAGGTTTCTTTGAGTCTCAGATCCTTTTCCGCACCCCATTTCGCAGCTACATTGGATCGATGCGGTCGTTCGATCTAGTTTGGCAATTCACAGATTCAAGCTCTGTTTCCTTCGGCTGATGAGGTTTCCAGTTGCTGGGAGTTTAAGGGGAGGTTTTCAAGGTCAATGAACGCTTTCTGGTAATAAGTTGGAAGCTTGTTTATCGTTTGTTGGTGTTTGAGGGGAGGTTTCCGATAGCACATCTGTTTCATAGCAGGTTGAGAGGAGTTTGATCCGGATTTGGGTTTGTGGAATGTTAGGGTTTTGTTTCTTTCATTTTTGTCTTCGAATTGTGTTCAAACATGCTCAGATCCTATGATCTGATGTCTTTGTTTTGTAGTTCCGTTTCTGATTTCTTACTTGCAGTTTTTATTTTGTTAAATTTCGGCAATTAAACCCCATGATCAGTTACTTAAGAAGTTTGCAATTCTGATTAGAATAGTTAGTTTAACTACTTGGATTCTGAGAACTTTTGCCATTAGATCTTCGTTTTTAATGGTTAGATTAATTTGTAATTTAGTTTTTGTTTTGGATTAGAAGTTAAGATTGACACAAGCTTGTTAGTTTAAGTTTAGTAGTTAGCGAGGTTTTTGTTCTGATCAATGATATTTTATAACTGGGATCATGCTTACATTTGGATTGCTTAATTTGATATATTGATTGTTACCTCTGTTCAATATAATTTTGTTTGATCTTATGAGTTTAATTGTCAAGTTGAATTTTAGTTGTTCATTAAAGATTTTGTTGATTGTTTTCCTTGATTTACTGATGCATTGAATTCGAATTTAATTTCAGTTAAATTGATATTGAATTCATCTTGATGATGTACGAGTATAATTGGAACTAATTCTAGAAATCACACATTCACTAGTTAACCTTAGAAAAATACGACTTGGGACTCCTTACTACACGTGTTTCATTTAGTTTATGTGAGTTTCAATCTTTATTAATTTGGAGCGCCTTGTGACATGCAAAAAGGCTGACACCATATATCCTTAAAACGAATTTGATAATTTTCTGAATAACTCATCATCAATCTAATTATTCCATAAGAGCCTTATGCCTTATTTCTACTACACTATTCTGTTGGGGTGTACCAGGTGCAGTTAGTTTGAATTAAATCTTGACTACTGATAAGTGACTCCTAAACTCTTCTAAGAGGTACTCGTTACTACGATTTCACCGTAGTGTCTTGATACTTTTACTTTGACGTTACTCCACATTAACCTAGTACTCCTTGAACTAATCAAAGCACTTAGACTTGTGGTGCGTCAAGTAAATGTATCCTTATCTCGAATAGTTGTCTATAAAAGAGACAAAATATTCGAAACAACCTCTTGCTTGGATAGTCAAAGGTCTTCACAAATCAGAATGAACCAATTCCAACATATCTTTGGCTCCACACCATTAGACTTTAAAAGCTTCTTGGTTATTTTTCCTTCCAAGTTAGACCCGCAGGATTGGAAAGATTTCCACTACCAATGAACCTAAGAGTTCATTGATTTTTTTCCTTTGAATCCTACTCAAGTTAATATAACCTAGCCTTAGACTGCCAAGGATGTGATTGGTTCATTTCCGAAGGTTCCTTTCTCTTATGAAAGTTAGAAGATGTGTTACTAATTTCCATTTATTACATTGTGGGAGTTATTGGATTTATAAATTGTCAACTAACGTACCAGAACATATATCTTTCCTATTTTCTTGATAACAAGTTTGTTATCAAAATAGATAGAATATCTATTCTTCGATAGTTTAGAAACCGAAATCAAATTCTTTCTAAACTTGGTACGTAAAGATAATTTTTTAAAATCCATATTTTATTCTTATCAGAGGATAAACATCTCCCACTGCAACAGCTGCTACTTTTGCAGCAGTGCCTATGCAGACGGTGACTTCCCCTTCATATAGTTATCGGGTTTCCTGGAACCTCTGCAATGAATTGCAGACATGATCAGTGGCTCCCGTATCTACACACCAGGTATCGGTAGATAACACCACTAATTATATATTAACTAATGAATGAAATACATATTTTGTTCTTAGTTCTAAGAGGACAATCTACCTAAATGTCCAAGTCCTATTTCCAATCATTACAATTGGGACTACTAAGTCTATTCTATAGTATAACAACTAGGGGATTGACAAACATTTTAAATCCTAAGAATCACAAAAATATTTGGTCAAGACCAACACCTTAAAATCCCCATGAATTTTGTATGTCACGATAGTGTGGACGTATACAAAATCAAAGAGGAGATTTTATTCATTAATTTTATTATCTCGTCATCCTAAATTTATGACAAATAAAATTAATAGTTGGTCTATCAAATATTTGGTCAAAAACTTTGAATTTGAAATAATATTGATTCCTCAAAACAATATCATTTAAATTCGCCAACACCTCAAATACCATGAATTTTGCATGCCACGATAGTGTTGACGTATACAAAATTGAACATTTGTAAGAGGAGGGTTTTACCCATTAATTATCTTGTCAATAAGTCTTTATGACAAATAAAATTACCTCAAACACTATGAATTTTGTATGCCACGATAGTGTGGACGTATACAAAACCAAACATTTGTTAGAGGGGTTTTTCCCATTAATTTTATTTCCTTGTCAAACTGACAAATAAAATTATCTCATACACAATGAATTTTTGTATGCCACGATAGTGTGGACGTATACAAAATCTCAACATTTGTAAAACGGGGTTTTAATTTTATTATCTTGTCAACCTATCTTTATGACAAATTAATAGTTGGTTTTCTTCGGTCACACAAATAATAGCAGTGACTTCGATGGGGAGGATACTATTAGACGTGTCTAAGCGTATACCATTACTTGACACTAAGTCCATTAATAAGATTATGCCCCTTCCGATGGGGAAGATCATACGCTCTTAATTAATTTCCAAACCTTGTGTTTGGTTGATGGAAATAGAATCAAGATTTTGGAATAAAATCCAAAAATTTGGGTGTGGATGAAACTCACCACCTCCCTTAGGTTTTGATGGAATAGGAATAAGAATTATGTTTTGGACGAAAATACCCTTAGTATATTTGTTCAATTTTTCTTTCATTTCACTCTCTCTACTTATTCTCTCTCATCATACTTTATCTCCCCTCATTTTATCATCACATTGTCTCTCTCCTTATTCTTTCTCGTCACACATTGTCTACCATTTTCTCTCTCTCATCACACACACACTCTCATTATTTTCTCTTTCTTTATTCTCTCCTCATTTTTTCATCACACTTTCTCTCTCATCATTCTTTCTCTCTCCTCAATCTCTCTTACCATACTCTTTCTCCATATTTTATCTCATCACACTTTCTCTCTCGTCATTCTCTTCCATCACACTTTCTCTCCTCATTCTCTCTCATCACATATTCTCTACCATTTTCTCTCTATATTCTCTCTTATCGCACACTCTCTCACATTTTTTATCATACTTTCTCTCTTATCATATTTTCTCTCTCTTCAATCTCGCTTACCATACTCTCTCTCCATATTTTCTCTAATCACACTGTCTCTCTTTTCATTCTCTTTCATCACACTCTCTCTCCTTATTTTCTCTCATCACACTTTCCTTCTTTTCATTTTTTCCCATCACACTTTCTTTCTCATCATACTTTCTCTCCTCAATCTCTCATTTTCTCTCATCACACTTTCTCTCTCTTCATTTTTTGCCATCACTCTTTCTCTCTCAACACACTTTCTCTTTCATCATACTTTTTCTCTTCTTAATCTCACCTATCACGCTCTCTAGCTCTCCTCATTTTCTCTCATGCCACTTTTCCTCTCTTCATTTTTCCCCATCACACTTTCTCTCTCATCATATGTTTCTCTCACATTCAACTTTATCTTCCATCTAATTTTTTTTCCTCTTATTTTCCTCTAAGGGTGAAAAAGGAAATTTAAGTTCATTCCGATTGAAAATATTCAATTAACCAAACATTATTTTTAGGAATGATATCCAAGCTCATAATCATTCTCATTCCACAATACTATGACACTCATTCTCATTCTGATTACTAGGAGAAAATCAAACGCCACCTAAGTAGGGCAATGCAAGGAGAGATATGAAAGAAGAAGAATTGACCTATAGAAAATAGTTATAATTTTTTAGTATTGCCTTTATTTTTTTAGTGAGTCAAGACTAATACTTTTATAATTTTATACATCTCTAGGGGTACTTACAAAAAATTAAGGTAGGACAATTGCCTCACCAAAGTTACACGTGCAGGGGCGTAGCCAGAATCTAAATTGACCTGGGGCTGATCATCGAGATATAATAAATTAATTGATTCAAAAATATAAACAAAAAATGATTATTAATTTTTCGAAATTATAGAACAATAGTATCTAATATTCAATACATTCAAAATTAAAGCATAGAGCAAAAAATGCTATTGAAATTGTGCTCTTCAATTTTTCTTAGAATCAAATTCATTAATTATTATATCATTATCAATTTTTTCAACCAACTTTCGTTGAACGAACTCATTAAATAAAACTAATCAATTAATTAATAAATCTATTAATAAATTTATTAAAATAAAAAATAGTAGTTGACTCATACAGATAATATCAAAAGAAAATATACTTACGACAATAGTCGTACCGATATCGTGTGTTATTCGAGAGAAAGGATGCCGCGCTTGTACTTGTCAAGTTACTGTCGAATACCTGTATAGGACATGAATATAAAATATCATATGAATGATAATGTAAAGATCTTCAAAAAATTGAGAGATTACGTCATCGAGAAAGGAGCTCTATTGCTTGAAGGAAATCCATTCTAAAAATAAATAGATCTACTCAAACCTAGTGACGAAAAAAGAGGATCAAAATTAAAATCTTTTGCACCTACGACTTTGCGGATAAGAGGAAAAACAAGGAGGTGGGGGGACGACAACCGGGATCCTTTGGACCGCAACCCCTGGTCCACTCCTGGACCAGGGGTTACTGATAGGTGGGATCTCGTGGACCCTACCTGTATAACAAATGGGATCCATGAATTCCCACCTATGAATGAAGCGATCCATCCTCTGGATCGCACTTTGTAGTCCAGAGGATCCGACCTCGGGGGGATGAAGACACTTGTGGCTCTGCGATAAGAGGAAAAATAAAAGGTTGCTTGCGTGGAGTTTATAAAATTTTAATTTAATTAAAATTCCTAATAAATTGACATGTGTTTTAGAAATTTAATTAAACAAAATAAAAAATTTTGATTTAATGGAAAGTGCATGCGGGAAACAGGAAATAATTAAGGAAAAAAATATAGGGATGATTTATTTTGTTTTATTTTTCTAAAGTTGATGGGGTTGGAGCCCATCCTAGCCCCAATGTGGCTCCGCCCATGTACACGTGGCTCTGCCCTAGTTATGTGTGTAATATAATACATAAACATATGCGGATAAGATACTCTCCTTCATAAAAATTAAGACCTATACAATAGTGCAATGATATGGTGACGCTCGAGAATTTCAATAGCAAGCTACTGTAACAAATTTTCCTTTATAAAAAATTAATTTAATATTATATTTGATATTAGTTAAAAAACTGAGAAAAGTATATTTTTTATCATTATCCACCCAAAATATTTGTAAAAGCTTTAGTGTTGTCAATTCTAAGATGTGAGATTAAAAATAACTTTAGATTTTTAATTAATTAATTAGAATATTTTTACTGAATTTCGAATTCTATATTCTTGATTAATTAATAAAAAATGACCCCGGGGTATGTCATGGTAGGACATTTTAAATCTCTGATTGATGTGTCCGTAGAAATTATTAATAAAATTTGAAATTATTTTTAATGTAAAAAAATATTAATCTAATTTTATTTTAATTTTTATTAAAATTAATTAGCAAAAGAGGTAGATTCCATATTCGTAATGAAGTAGGATAGTAAGAACGCACTCCTTAACGATCGGTAAAAAAGGTGTACTTTTCAAAAATTATTTTAAATTTAGGAAAAAATAAATTTTTTTTTTCCTTTTTTGCTTAACTAGTTTTGAGCATATTTTTTTTACTCGAAATAAGAATCTAAAAACAAATTTGAGAATTCGAGATGCTTCGATTATTTAATCCGTGCAATGTGAAAAAACAGGATTCGCTCGTTTGTTCCGATCGAAGCCGATCCGGAAGAATTAGGGTTCAGATTCGCGTTGCGTCATGAATGAAACGCTAGGGAAGCAGGTGAGCTGCTCACTCCGGCGCTAGATCTCTGTCTTTCTCCGCGCGAGTTTTTTTTAGGGTTGTGGGCGATTGCAGATCATCGAGCAGCAATTGCTGACGGTGGCCAAGGCCGTCGAGGACAAGATCGATGAGGAGATCGCGGCGCTGGATCGGCTGGACCTCGACGACATCGAAGCGCTGCGGGAGCGCAGGCTGCAGCAGATTAAGAAGATGGCCGAGAAGCGCAGCCAGTGGGTCTCCCTCGGCCATGGCGAGTATTCTGAGATCTCCGAGAAGGACTTCTTCGCTGCCGTCAAGGCTAGTGACCGCGTCGTCTGCCATTTCTACCGCGATAACTGGCCTTGCAAGGTATATTCTCCTTCCTTTCCTTAGCAAAATTACAATTTGGGAGCTACAGGGGGAAATGGTTGCTAGCACAACGTACCATTTGAAGAAAATTAATTGATTGCAATGAATAAGCATAACGATGATTTTGCTGGTTAAAATGATTTATTTTTAGATCTCCACATCTCTATGCTCTTTTCCTAGTTTGATGATTTCAAACTTTCTTGCAAATACATTCCTATGAAACTGGAGCATGTGTTCCACTGAGCCTAATGGAATTATGAACGAGTCTAAAATGTTCATCTGTATAACCCGAGGGCTGCAAATCTTTGCTTTTTTGATGGAGTAGTTAAACTAGATCACCACTGAATATATCCTGATTTCTTAGCTATTAATATGAATATGATGATAAAGTAAGTATTATTCAAGTGGCCTTGCTAGTTTCGTGAGGAGCAGATTGCACGAGTCTATGGCCAGGTTAAATATGTGACTAGGTTTTTTAAGCCGGAGAGTTATCCTAAACTGCATTTTGTTTATTCCTGTTGTTAAAATAAACAATCTACCATCAATACCAGTAGATCAAGTTGATAGGGAAAAGGTCAACTGATGCATTTATGCTCTTAACACATCGTGTGTATGGGCAAACTGGATACGACTGGTTTTTCAACTTAAATCTAACACATGAACTGACTAAGCTTACTTGAGATATATATTACAGATAGGTAATTGGAATATAGGTACTCTTGCTTCAGGACTGTCCAAAAAGATGGGAAGAGAAAAGTCCATATAAAAGGGAAAAAAGGAAAAGAAAAATCTGCCTGAAAAATGGGCTGTACTTTAATGTAAGCACACTCACGATACTTGTAATCACTGTGTAGGAATATAAGAGTGACAATTTGTGTTATGCTGTGTTAATTGTGTCATAAGTTGAGTTATATGACATTATTAGTTTTTTTTTTTGATGAAATAACTTGATTAGTAAGCATGTCATCCATTTATATATTTAAACCATTTTGTGTCACTTTTGAATTTTGTCTTGACTAATTGTGATTTAAGTTGAGTTAGGTTGTTATATTATTGATTAGTGTCTTGAACTACTGATTTATTTTCTTAATTCTTACCACATGATCTTTGAAAGTTTCACAAAAATTATGTACTTCTGAGTTCCTTTGTGTTAATTTTAGCTACCTAGACATCTGAACATAGCACACTGTTTCATGAATTCACTGGCTTGTTCGGTTATCTGACTCGAATTACTTCTATCCTCAAATTTTGACTCGATAAGCTTTTTAGCTACGTTGCAACTTTTATTGTTTGTTTTTCCTGGAGTATTCTCTTATGGATCTATTTGCATCAGCTTCTTTTCTCCAATTACCCTCATTAACCTACATAATGTGACCATCGACTTATTTGATCACATCATGCTATCTTGTATTTAATTTTTAAGAAACAGTTTGTTGTCCTGCTTCATGTCATCTAAAGTTTTTTAACAAAAAAAACATTATTTTATCCAATTTTACACAATTGGCTGTTTTTGTAGTTTTTAATGGCTAGTAAATGTTTGATCTTTTCCCTCCAAAGCAATATGTTGTGGGTATGCAAATTATTGTTGGAACCCCGAGGTATTTTGATGTGATCAAACAAGTTAAGCTAGGTCCTGCGTTGTTTAACCCTTGTGTCTAAGTGTGCAGGAGCTTAGGAACACAGGAAGTCGAGCGGAAGACGCGGCTAACGAGAAGGACGGCACGGGGAGAGAGCCGACGGGCTCGGTGCGTCCGAGGGACGAGGTGACCGCGGAAGAGTACACCGGCGGACGAGAAGAACATGCGCGGCTTTCGAGGGACGAGAAACCAGGAAGGAAGGCTGCTCGAGGAGAAGGCCGGAACATGGGTTCGGGTGAGCCCTATTCCGGAAGGCCGAGATCACCCAAGCAAACGGAGCCGGAGCGAACAGACCCGGACCGAGATGAGCTGGATCGAGACGAGCTGAACCGGAGTCGAAAAGTCAACTTATGTTGACCTTAGGGCTCCGGGCGCCCGGAACCGACCGGGGCGCCCGGAACCCTTCCGGGCGCCCGGAATCGACTTTTCAACAGGATCGAGTTTTGACTCGATCCGACCGTTGGGGGATAAAATTTATCCCCCCAGGGCGCCCGGAACCCTTCCAGGCGCCCGGACCAAGACTATAAATATAGCCTTGGTCCAGAAGCAATTATTAATCAAGAACAACTACTTGTAATCCAGTGCTTTCATTTGTGTTATTTCTTTCTGTGCTTTCAACGCTGTAAGAGGCTACTCCGCCCAGAGGAGAATCAATTAGTGCGTCTTCTTTGCCTTGGATTAGCAATCCTCTGATTGCAAACCAAGTAATTCCTCTGTGTCTATTTTCTGTTTTAATTAGTCTCTGCCTTTTTAATTACAAGTTCTTTTAAGTTAGTTGAATATCCGAGAAGGGTTTTTGGTTTTATTTTGTAGGGCAATTCACCCCTCCCCTCTTGCCGGCCTCCAAAGGGACCAACAAGTGGTATCAGAGCAAGGCGCTTCAGGAGGACTAACCGCCGATCGAAGCAACAAGATGGCCGGACCAAGCATCGTCCCACCAAAATTCGAGGGGAACTTCGCAGACTGGAAGCGTCGTATGGAGGTATTCCTAAAAACAGATTTTGAAATTCGATTTATTATGAAATATGGTTTTGTAGCTCCAATAGATAAAGATGGAAAAGAAAAAGAAGAGAGCGATTGGACAAAGAAGGAGCAGAATGAGTCGGTAGCAAACAGCCGTGCGGAACATCACCTGCTGAGCGTGTTACCACCTCAAGAGGTCAACCGCATTGGAAACTATTTATCTGCTAAAGAACTTTGGGAGAAGTTCTTGGAACTCCATGAAGGTACGTCCGAAGCAAAGCTCGCTAGAAGGGACATCCTCCGCAACAAACTGATGAACATCCGTCTGGAGAAAGGTGAGAAAGTAGCCGGTCTACATGCAAAGGTAATAGAACTAGTTACTGGTCTCGAAAACCTTGGTGAAACGGTAACAAACCGGGACACTATACGCTACGCGCTCAACACGTTTCCAAGAACTCCGGAGTGGACATCAATCGTCGATGCTTACTACATCTCAAAAGACTTGGAGGTAAGTACTTTAGAAGAGTTGTTTTCTACCTTTGAATTACACGAAACTAGATATGCAGAGATATCAAAGGACACAACCCAGACTATGGCTTTGAACGCAACCAACAAGGATGAACCCGAGTCAGACTCCGAAGACGATCAAGAAGCGTACATGGTAAGAAACTTTAAAAAGTTTTTTAGATCTAATAAATTTAAAATGCAGAATAAAAAGAATAAAAAATGTAGAAGAAAGGTACGATGCTACCAGTGTCAAAAGGAGGGACACCTAAGGGAAGACTGCCCAGAACTCAAGAAGGTCAAAATGAAGACACCCAAGAAACACAACCTAAAAGCAACTTGGAACGACACTTCTTCATCCGAGTCAGAAGCTCAAGAATATGCTGGGATAGCGCTGATGGCAAGTTACGAAGGGCAAAGCTCATCAGAACCTAGCATCGATGAAGGGGGAGCGACCTCAGATGAAGGCAGCGAAGCAGGGGGAGATTCAGGCTTCAAGTCCGATATGGTAAGTGAGGTATGCATTTTACCCCCTGATCAACTTTATTCTGGGATTAAGGCAATGACTAAATCCATGTATAAATTAGAAAATGAAAATATCAAATTAAAAAATGAAATTTTGGAAACAAAAAGAATTTTAGCAAAATCATGTCTTATAGAGGATTTTGGTAAATTGAAAATTGAAAATGAAAAACTAAAAGAAGAAATAGAAAGATTGAAAAAATATAAAAGTTCAAATATTTCTACCTTTAGAAATTATAGAGGTTTAAATTGGTATTATAGATTTCATCAAAGTCAAATTAGAAATATATCAAAAATCTATGTACCTAGGAAATACTTGGTTAACCTAGGTAGGAACCTCTACTGGGTTCCAAAAACCTGTTTAATTTAAATTTAGACTTAGCATTTTCAGCAAGGAAATTTAACGACTAATTTCTTTATGAGGCTTTGTCTAAGGAAGTGGTTGTTGCTCCAATAACCAAGAAGGCCTAGTGCCTCGCCACGACCTGGAAGCCAAGTATCGAAATGAAAAGTTTAATTGACTAACTGAAAAAACATTAATTTAATTTACCTAATGCTTTAAAAGAGTTATTCAATTTGTGTTAGAAAATATTTAAAATTAATTTATAATTAAAAAATAATAATTTTTTTTTGAAAATTAACTTAAAATTTTTTCTGAAAATTATTGACTTAGATATTTTTTAATTAACTTAGAAATTTTTCTATGAATATTGTCTTATACATTTTTCCTTTGAAAATTGCCTTAGAAATCTTTTATGAAAAATAACTTAAAATTTTTTCTGAATATTGACTTAGAATTTTTTTTTAATTAAACTAGATATTCTCTTTTGAAACATTGCCTTACAAATTAATATTAATTGCCTTAGAATTTTTTTTTGAAAATTCACTTAAAATTTTGTTTACCTTAGACTTGTTTAAAGAACCCCTATTTTTAATGTGATCAAAGGGGGAGAAGAATGTTAAGTCTAGGGGGAGGTATATAAATTTTTTTTTTATGAAATATCCTTGGACTTAATTGCAAATAAATTGTTTTTATTGTATCTGTTTTTCCCTAGCTTAACTTGGGTTGCTCACATCAAAAAGGGGGAGATTGTTGGAACCCCGAGGTGTTTTGATGTGATCAAACAAGTTAAGTTAGGTCCTGCATTGTTTAACCCTTGTGTCTAAGTGTGCAGGAGCTTAGGAACACAGGAAGTCGAGCGGAAGACGCGGCTAACGAGAAGGACGACACGGGGAGAGAGCCGACAGGCTCGGTGCGTCCGAGGGACGAGGTGACCGCGGAAGAGTACACCGGCGGACGAGAAGAACGTGCGCGGCGTTCGAGGGACGAGAAACCGGGAAGGAAGGCTGCTCGAGGAGAAGGCCGGAACATGAGTTCGGGTGAGCCCTATTCCGGAAGGCCGAGATCACCCAAGCAAACGGAGCCGGAGTGAACAGACCCGGACCGAGATGAGTTGGATCGAGACGAGCTGAACCGGAGTCGAAAAGTCAATTTATGTTGACCTTAGGGCTCCGGGCGCCCGGAACCGACCGGGGCGCCCGGAACCCTTCCGGGCGCCTGGAATCGACTTTTCAACAGGATCGAGTTTTGACTCGATCCGATCGTTGGGGGATAAAATTTATCCCCCCAGGGCGCCCGGAACCCTTCCAGGCGCCCGGACCAAGACTATAAATATAGCCTTGGTCCAGAAGCAATTATTAATAAAGAACAACTACTTGTAATCCAGTGCTTTCATTTGTGTTATTTCTTTCTGTGCTTTCAACGCTGTAAGAGGCTACTCCGCCCAGAGGAGAATCAATTAGTACGTCTTCTTTGCCTTGGATTAGCAATCCTCTGATTGCAAACCAAGTAATTCCTCTGTGTCTATTTTCTGTTTTAATTAGTCTCTGCTTTTTTAATTACAAGTTCTTTTAAGTTAGTTGAATATCCGAGAAGGGTTTTTGGTTTTATTTTGTAGGGCAATTCACTCCTCCCCTCTTGCCGGCCTCCAAAGGGACCAACAATTATATCGTTGTATTTAAAGAAATACTAGCTTGGTTTAACACAACTAAATTTTGAAAGAGTCTTAGATCCAATCTTTTGCCTGGATCGCTTAGTATGTGTTTAAGGGGAAGATGGGCCGATATGGGAGGAAATCTGTTCGTCTTCTCAGTTCAGTCTTGGAATATTCATATTCTGTACAATCAAATTTTCAGTTCAAACTAGTGGTTCTTTTGATTTTGGAAATCACCTATTTCGATATGATGCTTGCAGGTAATGGACAAGCACCTGAGTATTCTCGCAAAGCAACACATAGAGTCACGCTTTATCAAAGTTCATGCCGAGAAAAGCCCGTTCCTAACCGAGAAGCTCAGAATTGTGGTATTACCAACCCTCGCTCTCGTAAAGAATGCCAAAGTCGAGGATTATGTGGTTAGTGGTGCAAAAATTTCATCATCTGGTGACTGGATGATCACTGAATTGTGCGAGTTTTCACGTGTTCGTGCATTGCAGGTAGGCTTTGATGATCTCGGAGGCACTGATGGCTTCAGCACAGAAGAGCTGGAGGAGAGATTAGCCAAGTCCCAAGTTATTGTCTTGGACGGCGAAGGGCCTTCTCATCCCTCGAAGTTCAGCAAAACTAAGAGAAGTATTCGCCAGGCAGAAACGGTCGACTCATCTGACTCGGATTAGTCTAAATATGCTTGAATGTTTTCACTGTCAAACAGAAGATGCAAAACATTCGCATCAGTATCTCTTTATCGAAGTTATGTTCTTGTTCAACCATTGGCGAGACCAATTGATTCAAAAGTTTCATGTATTTTCAAGTCTTAGTTAATATTAAATTATTTTATCACTTTTTATTTGACTGATTTTTTTTTTTTTTTATATATTTGCGTCTGAATTTTAAGAATATTACCATAAGCTACTTAATTCTGAAATGAAAAGAAATCGCAAGAGCTGGATGCTGAATTTCTCACAAAAAACAAGAAAACAAAAAATAATCCCTACGAGTGGGATGGACTTTTTAAGATAATGATGAGACATTACATATGAGGGTTCAATTATTATTTAAAACGTTAGGTCGTCCGTCACATGATTTTTATAATTATGTAATGTTTTTTATATAAATATTTAAGTAAGCGTTAACGTCCAAATTTGACCAAAATAAGCGTCCAGCGACGCGCTTGTGTTCTCGAACGGGTCCAAAATTCTACTGAATAAAAAATTAATATTTATTTTTAAAAAAAATACAAAATTAAAAGGATCGATTTTAATTTTCAACCAATGTACAATTACTCAACTATCCTTCAATAAAAATTATTTTATTATTTTATCTCATTTAAATCACTTGTTTAAATTTTGAATCGATCGGATACATTATAATAACTATAAAATCATAATTATTATATATATTATAAAAATTATGATTTTATAACTATTACAATCTGATTGTTAGATAAGCAAATTGAATTCATATTGTAATATTTATAATTGTATAGCAGACACAATGTGAATGATAGATGAACAGAGATAAATTACGATTTGATTGAATTCACGTTGTAGCAGTTATAAAATTATAACTGTTACAACATGACTATTTTTGAATAGGTTAAGTATAATTATAGTAAATATAAAACTGTAGTTATTGATCCGATGGTAAGAATAAGGGGGCCCACTCAGGTAGGGGTCAAAGTCAAGAGGGTCAACCTTAGTACCTTGCTGATCCGGGGGGGGGGCACCTGGCCGACCAGCCGGGGGTAGTTTCCAGGTTGGCGCGAAAGCCAAAGTCAAGAGGGTCAACCTTAGCACCTTGCCGATCGGGGAGGTCGCTTAGTCGACCGGCCGGGGTAGCGCCTCGATCGTCGCGGAAATAGCTCGGCCACGGGTCGGATTTCCGACGTTCTTGAGTTGGCATACGATGGCTGATATGCCGAGCGTCCGATTCGTCCGAGTATATGGCCGAGCGGCTCATCCACCAGGCACGGTAACAGACAAAAGGTACAGAAGGAGACAAAGGGGACAACTGAAGATATCCTTCTCGAGATATGTGTTGCCGACAGACAGCATGGTCGGCGGCCGGACCAGACAGAGAATCGTACAGTGGAAATTTTCACTGTCACGTCAGAGATATGCTCGGACGGTTGCGGCATAGCGTCAGATATACTTTTCTGACACATCTATTTTGAGGTACGCTTTGGGAATCGTGCATACCTCGAGAAGCGTGCACGTGCCTCCCAGGGGTCCTATATAAGGACCCCCAAACTTCAACGGAGGTATGCATCACTCATCTATTGTAGCCACAGTTTCGTTACTCTATTTCTGCTTTTCCTCGTTGTCTGACTTGAGCGTCGGAGGGTCGTCGCCGGGAACCCCTTCCCGGCTCGGCTTTGTTGCAGGTTCACCGGAAGTCCACGTCATCATGAAGACCACACGAAGGCAACAGAGAACGCCACCTCCCCGGCATCCGTCGACTTAGCTCTCGGATATGATCAGTTATTATAATATACCTACAACCAATTTAGGATTTAAGTAGGAGATAATAATACGAATAGTACTGAATATTATTATAGGACAGTTGGATAATTGTACATGGCTAAATAATAGGTGGGGTACCCTTCTATCCCAAGCATATACAGAATTAATTTGGGATTAGAATTTGATGGGTTAAGATTGTATGGTAGAATTTTTTATCCAATTAAAATTTTATGATACATAATTAATTAATAATTAAAAAATATAAAAAACACACTCATTTACTTATAAATAAATCAATAATAATTATATATATATATTTAAATTAACTAATAATTTAAATACCATTATTAACACCTAATAATATTTATATTTTTCTACCATAATAAAATAATATAAAATGTTCAATAATAATAATAATCACATTTAACTTAAAAAAATTTACTTGACTTATAAGATGATAAAATTTAAAGGCTAATAAAAGAGCTAACTGAAATTATTGAACCATTTGATTCAAACACAAATAGAAATAATCTTCTAAACATCCGTTGATTCTACAAATATCAAACAATAGACCTAAAAAAAACTTATCAATTTGGATAAAAGAAACAACAAAATATATTTGATAAAAATTAACTAAAAATAACTAAACAAATATTTAAATAGTCTCAAAAACTTACTCCAACTGTGCCAAAGATGAAAAAAAAATAATAAAAAATTTTAAAAACTTCTGGTTTCGAAGAGACTTTAAATGATATTTTTTTAATCTAAAATTGAATTATTAAAAATAAAATTTAAAATTAATTATATATTTTATGAATGAATTTCGATTTAATATATTATAGGTTAAGTAGTTCAATTTAAGTTAAAAGTCATGATCTTTCAAAGTTTCCATCGACTTGATCTTACGGATTCTGCTCCGATTCTACTACAAAATCGATTTTGTATAATTCAAAATCAATTATTACAATTCAAGATCATAGTATCATACGATCGTACAATTTAACATCATGATTTTACAAACTATGATCCCAAATTTGCTTTTTTGTTTTTAAATACCGCCGAGTTTTAAGACGGTTAGTTTGTCCTTAAAATATAATACTCTTATCGTTTTATTTATAATTTTGCTTGATAATTTAACAATATTAGTAATTGAAAAGTAAACATACAAGTTTCCAAATAAAGAAACAATTTGCTAACGCAAATATTGTAAATGTTTTGTGGCAAAACAAAATTATTTTAAAATTTAGAACCAAAGTTCATAAATGACTAAATTATTGATGTCGCATGCCACTCAAGTGGATTTATTAAAAACATACCTAATTCAATCCGCAAAGAAAAGAATGACGATAAGGTTCATCCTTAAAAATAAAGTAGAAGAACCGACTATTGTTTGGTTTGAATTACTTTGGGAGGACTTTTAGTCTATCATGAAATTATATTTTATATAATAACATTGTCAACAAGGAGTTTAACATGTTAATTATTATTTAATTGGAAACCATTTAAAATAATATATGATGCCAAAGACTAAAAAGTAAAGTTAAAAGAATTAAAAAATAATCCAATCACTTGGTTGGAAATTAATTAAATTTCAACCTCAAATTACTTTTTTTTGGTGATGTATAAAGACAACCAACTATGGGTGGGTTCACTTTGTTGATCTTATCTTTTTAGAAAAATATCATAAATTATCTATTTTTATAATATTTTTATTAAATTAAAATAATTTTGACCAAACTAAAACAAATATTATAATATTCTATATATAATAAAAATCTTCATGATGTATTAGTCTTAGCTTAAAAATACTATAACTATGTTAAAATAAGCGTATATTTAAGATTTAAAAATATGAGATTTTTTTACCATAACAAAAATAGAAGGTGCCCTTTGAATATTTGCTATCAAGGCTCAATTCTATATTTTTTATTATCCAGGCGTGTTTTTGTAAAAAAAAGGCTAACTTCCAATTGCGCACTTTAGTTAAAGTAGATGATCCGTGTCGCATGACACGTGTGCGAGTTTCTGCGGTGAGGACGCCGTGTTGGACCCGCAACAGCGGATCCTCCCGCCGCGGGACGCGACTCCACCACGCCGCTCCCAGCCGTAAGATCGCTGTCGCGTACGATCCTCAGCCTCGGCAGCACGCGATCTTCAGTTCACATGATCCCGGAACAGAGGATGTTCTTTTCTCTCACTGCAAACTTACTCTTCGCGCTGATTTGCCAGGGCCACGGCCCCACCACAGTCTCTCCGTCAATCCGCCGCGGTACGACTATGAGTCGCTCAGTCCGATGCTTTGTGCTTCGTAACTTACATGACAGTAATCGTGGCCTTCTCCTAATTGGCCATCGCTCAACAATCTCGCGGGACCCGCGGGAGGTAAGAGTCGGGTAAACATGCCAGTAATCGGGACGATACCAACAGGAGATTACGGCAGCACGTGGTAGGCCCCGTTGCCACATGGACAGTGCGTGTCATCGAATTCTGAAAATAAAAATTAATCGGCCTCTCTCTCTCTCCCTCTCTCTCTCTCTTTGTTCCTTCTTTATCGGCGACGGAGATCGGAAAAGCTGGAGGCGAAGGCAGAGGTGGAGCTTACGGCGACGGCGCAATCCACTTCGATTATCGTTCCATAGGCCCTGGAGTTCTTCCATTTTGCGGAATTACTTTTTCTATCTAATTCCAGGTTTCCTGGAGGATTAAGGTTAGGGCTTGCTTCGATGGTTTGTTTACTCGTATTGATTGGCAAACACGTCGCCGGAGCAATTATTGTATTAAGCTTCTGGAAACTGATTGCGGTTGACTTTTTAGTGCCGTTTCGTTCTTTTTTATTTTAGAATTGTCGCAGTTGCTTTCTACCATTTGCATGCCCAATGAAGTTTTTTTTCCTAAAATGAATTTTCTTTCTTTGATGTTTATTTGTGCGGTAGAATGACCTTCCTTTCCCTCTTTTGTGAATTTATTTTGGAAATTTTTGGGTTCTAAGATATTTTTGATCGGACCATGTTAAAGTTTATTGAGATTGTGATCATTGGTACTCGGGGTGAAAAGGTCAGAAATTATGTGGATCTAAAATAGGCATGAATTTTGGTTTCATTTTGATATGATTCTGATGATTGTGCTAATAGTTGAACCCATTTCTGCAATCTCATTGTCATTGTTTTATTATTATTATTACCTCTTTGGGTGTTATCTTCATGGCTTTTCATAAAGTTCGATGTTCCATTTTGCTTTTTCATCCAAGTTTCATTGTATCCTCCTCTTTACAGCAAAAGGAGGGATCTTCTCGTTCTAGTGTGTCTAAATTTGTTGTTGCAAATCGCATGATTCCGTAAGGGCATCATCATTCATGCTTCTGCCACAGGAAGGAAGATTTCACGCCGTCAAAGCCTCATCCGCTTAACTCTAGCACTTCTTTTTAACTACCTATAGTTTCCATAGCTGTCATACATCGATGATGAGATCGTTTGGTCGAGCTCTTGGGCAAGTTCATGGTTTATCCCGACTTCTTCGGAGAGAGATTTTGCACGCAGGAATTGGAAAAAATGGGAAATTGTTGGTTATTTGTAATCCTGTTGCTGAGTTGAGGAGGGTTTCTTGCAGCAGAGAAATGAATAGTTTGGACCACAGTATGATGCTTTCCAAGCTTATGTCAACCACAGCATACGACTCTGGAGGTTCTCTTTTTTGCCTTATCATTCCTTCCTCTTTTTCTCTCCTAATTGATCTTTGTCCTTGACTTCTAGTAGAGAGATCAAATAACAATATTTTCTCCAATTTGCTAATACTTTGTAGTTTAATCGTATCTCTCAGATCTTTTACATGTGTGATCTACCATCTATGCAGCTATGAGCAACCAAGAGACTATCCCTTTAAGTGCAAGAGACATATATTCTCTGTTTTGACATGTATTAATTGTGTTAATCACAGTGATTCCAGATACTGGAGGAGCTGGCCCTTTGCTGGAGTATGAAAGACGAATTGCCTCAGGGGAACTTGTTGATGGAGACAGTTTTCAGGTATATCTGCTAATTTCCGACATACAGTATCTGATTTCTATCTGTTTTACTTCTTTGGAATTTAATTTCTGATTTGATGTGTATTCTTAGGTGGACACAGTTCTAGCACTGCAAAGACTCTATGGTGAGCTTGTTGATCACGAAGAAAGTTGTCAGTTGGATAGATATACTGCATCTAGGAAATCGACTAGGTAATACTTGAGCTTGTTAACGTTGTGCTTGAATCATATTTTTGAATCTGTTTCTCTTGAAGTTTTAGTTAGTTTCTCCAATCTCGTCTCCTATGAATTAGTTAATGGTTCTGGGTTTCTTGCAGGAGTAGGTGGTTGTGGTCCCGTTTCATTCCAAATTCTTCTTATTCGCCGGTCAGAGGTCTATACATGTATGGAGGGGTAGGCACGGGAAAAACAATGCTTATGGACTTGTTTTATGATCAACTGTGAGTGTTCTGGAGATTTCAATCCTTGTTGTTTTAATGAATTACATTCTGATGCTTATTGGTGTGATTGGTATCGGATCTTTACTAAATTAGGTTAAAACTGTCAATTGAATGATAGTGACAAGAGCAGGAAGGCTTAACTGTAATTTTATGCTAACAAAATGAATATTCTGAGTATAATAATGTTTTTTTACTGATAATAATTCAAATTGGCCATAAAACACATTGAATTTAGCTGACATTTTTCGTATGGAGCTAACTCATTCAATTTGGGATTACTGTCAGATGGATTTTGTTTGGATATTTTTTGCACACAAGAAATAATTTTTAATATGTTCTTAAATTCCTTCAACTAGCGGGTATTTGAGATTTCCTCTTTGAAGATCTTGTCTAAATTATAGTCACTATAAGATGCTTTTCCTATGCAAGTAAACACCAGTTTATTTCTAGCAGATGAAAAATATTACAAAACACTCTTATCATAATTTTGCAACTAGTGATGCACACCTTTAATCGATCTTTTCTGACTCTTGTTTGATCTTCTGCAGGCCATCTAATTGGAGAAAAAAGCGGATTCATTTCCATGATTTTATGTTAAATGTACATAGCCGCTTGCAGGTGAGCTGATTCTCTATAAAGTTCAAACGCTAATCAAATGAGCTTTATAAACAATTTCCCTCTTAATGGTTTGTATTCTCTGCCTAAAATAACATACTGTAGATGCACAAAGGAGTAGCAGATCCACTAGAGGTTGTTGCAGGAGAGATATCAGACGATTCGATTCTATTATGTCTTGATGAATTTATGGTACGCTCATCCTTACTGCAACATATTTCTCTAGCCACTCTTGCTTTTGTGGCTCAATTAGTCTTGATTGTGTCAATAACAGGTAACTGATGTGGCTGATGCTCTTATACTAAATCGACTTTTTCGACATTTGTTCAACAAAGGAACTGTATGCACTCTGATCTTTCTTGAACAAATTTTCCTGGTAGATTAAAGCAGAAACAACCTTGACCTGAGTCTCTTTACTGACTTTCTTTAGGTTCTCGTCTCTACTTCAAATCGTGCTCCAGATCGCCTGTATGAAGGTGGTTTGCAGAGGGATCTTTTTTTACCATTTATTGAAACATTGAAGGTATTGATCCTATAGATGTGCATAATATATTAACCTTATAGGTTTCTTTCTAGCATTAGTGTATACGAACCCCGCTGCTTATTTTGGTGGAAATTTTGTGACAGGAAAGGTGTGTTGATCACGCTATTGGTTCCTCAACAGACTACCGGAAATTGGGTTCTGTAAGTTTAGCACAGTCTTCAGTAATATGCACTCCATGTTTTCTTTTGTTCAACAACTTCCACTTATAAAAATACAATTACTTCCATGCAGGCTGAGACAGGCTTCTATTTTATCGGAAAGGGGTACCCTGGTCTTCTCAAACAGAAGTTCCATCATTTGATTGGAAATGAGATACCAGGGCCCCAAGTCGTGGAAGTTGTAATGGGCAGAAAATTGCAGGCACATTTTACAACATAAATTTTCTGAATTAGTACTATCCTTTATAGTTTCTAGCTCTCATGTTTCTGTCATTTTTCGCCTATAAAGGTCCCATTAGGCGCTAATGGATGTGCACACTTTCCATTTGAAGACCTATGCGATAGACCTTTAGGGGCAGCAGACTACTTTGGTCTATTCAGTAAGATGTTTTTCTTTTATTTTGTAGAAAAAATTGAAATCCTTTTATTGCATTGCTTTGACGATCAGTCATGTTTCCATGTTGTTCTATAACTGATCTTTACATTCTAACCCTCTCATTCACTGCAGAAAATTTCCATACACTTGCTCTGGAAGGTGTACCAAAATTTGGGATCCACAACAGGACAGCAGCATACCGCTTTGTCACGCTGGTTGATGTATGTCCTAGATTTTGTGAAGCCATTATGATATCTAAGTTACAGAGCTACTCCTTGATTGCTTATGCTAATGCATGGTTCACATTACATAATTGGTTATGAACTAATTGATATTCAATTGGTTGGTTTAAGGTTATCAATAAATAAGATTTGTCCAAGTAACTTTGTTCTTTTTGTCCATATCACTTCCTCTTTTCTTTGAGGATCGGGATTTATTTGATCATATAGATCACATAGTTTGGGCGCCTAGAATTTGGTGGCCCCTTGGGCCAATCTATTTGAACCCTACTGGGTCAAATCACGAAGATGATGATCCTCAAGAGCACAAGGAGTTCTCGAAGAGGGGAACCATGTAGTACTGGACACTAGATAGAGATTTTTCAAAGAAGGTTTTTTTCCTATTAACAACCTCATGTTGTATTGATCTTCTCTTTTATAACAGTAGGTGAAAGGAAAATTTCTTGGCCTCATTCTTCTTCGGCCGATTATATTGTTCTTTCTCATGATTTTAATGCATATTATTAGATAAATGACTTGTTTTAAAAGCCAAATATCTCAACTATGCTGAATTTCATGGTCAGATTTCTTCATTTACTTTCATTGATCTTTTCACCAGTTCTTGTGTTTGAATTCCTGTCGACAAAACATTTTAGCAATTTGAGTTGTTCCCTTGACAAAGTTTGGATGAACATTTTGAGCAATTCACTCCTCCAATCTCATGCTTAAAGTTGTTCTCCAACAGGTGATGTATGAAAACAAGGCTAGACTACTATGCACAGCCGAAGCAGATCCAGTTGAACTATTTGAAAGCATTGTGACCATCAGCGACGCGCAGAAGATCTCCCCAAGAACATCTTCACGGTCGCTGAAGAAAGATGATCTAGACCTCTGTGTCGACAACGAGCTAGGATTCGCGAAGGACCGCACCATTAGTAGGTAAAGCATGCTCCTAGAGTAATCAATTATGAGAGGAGATTGAAGATATCAACATCAGACCCTAACGACATTCTGAACTTTTTTTTTTCTTTCAGATTGACAGAGATGAACAGCAAGGAGTATTTAGAGCAACATGATGCCAAGTTGCAGGAGAAGGCCTCTCAAGAAATGCAACTGAACGCCTCCATTGGACATTGATGTTGTCTATAAATTCAGCATTAAATGGGAGATAAAATAAATGTCATTTGAGTGGATCAGAAAACTAGAATCCCTCCTAAAAAAGGAAAAATAAGAGGAAAAGCATAGCCTTAAACCTTGTTCATTGAGGCTGGAAAATTGAGAGTAATGTTGTTTTAGTGGATGATAAAATAATTTACAAGTTTTTCTGTGTTTCTTCCCTGTTCAAGCTAAAAAAATAAGATCAACCCTAACTTACATTAGCACCCTCAGTAGGTTTCACTCCCACTCGAATCGAGCTTGATAGCATGCGAGCTAGATTTTCTGTTGCCCTAGCTGAAGATCATATTCACAAATCTTGTGTAAATTAAGGTTCGTTCGTATCATTTTAGGGTTTAGGCATTTCATTAGAAACACATGGTTTGATGCAAGCTTATTTTATAAAAAGAAATAATGAATAATGATGTTCATTTTTTGGAAATTCCTAGTACGCTGAAAAGAGAAATATCTTTTTAGTAAAAAAAAATCCATAATTTACTCACCCAGCTTAGTAAATTTTATTTTTATCCTTTTATATATCAAAATTTTAAACAATTATTTTCAAATACCCTTTCTTTTTCTCTTTGTCATCATCACATCAGTCATACAAAATTGTTTGATGAACTCCGAATTATTTCAAATTAAAAATAATATATTTCTAAAAACCTCTTTAATACATTTATGTTTAGATCTGAATTTTATAATATAAATTAAGAATAATGAATTAAATTGAGAGTACATCTTTAATTTTTTACTCAATCCATTCAAATCAAATTTAGATAGGACTACATAAATATCTTAAAGAGGTTTTCAAAAATATATTGATTTTGACTTGAAATGATTTAAAATTCTATAAGTCCATTGGTTGATAATAGGCTTAAAAATTTTAAATCACTTTGAATCAAAATCAATGAATGTCTAAAAGTCTCCTTAATGTATTTATGTTATTAGATTTGAACTTAATAGTATAAATTAAGAATAGTGAATTAAATTAAGAGCACATTTTAATTTTTTTACTTTACTCATTCAAAAAATCATTGTTCTCAATTTACACTATTGAACTCAGATATGAGCATATAAAATATATCAAGTCGATTTTCAAAAATAAATTGATTAACCAGTTTCATCCGAAATTAATTAATGAATCTATACCATTTGAAAATTTAAAATTTTGATATTTTTCAAATCAAAAGTCTTATAAACCTGTTGATGACTTTGGTTAGTGAGTATTCTTATCCTATGTCTTATAATAAGTTTGTTAGAAATTATATTAAGTTAAAAATAGTGAAATTTATTGCTATGACTTTGGTTGGTTTAAGGCTATCGAATTAAGATTTGAGACATAACCAATTGAACCCTATGACTTTGGTTAAAAATTTATTGATAACCTTAGGTTGAAACATAAATCTTAATTCGATAGCCTTAAACCAACCAAAGTCATAGGATTTGAGACATAATATAATTTATAATTGCTCTCAATTTATACTTTCGAATTAAGATTTATGTCTCAAAGTCATAGGATAATAAGTTAAAAATTTACTATTCTTAATTTATGATATCGAATTAAGATTTGAGACTTAATGCTTAAGAAGATTTTTAGGAGTATATTAGTTTTAATTTAAAGTAATTTGAAATTCTCTAACTCTATCATTAAGTTTCGATCCAAAATAGATTTAGAGAAAAAGAGTAGTGGTATTTTGGAAATATACTATGCGAATTGAGTATTTTGAAATGATGAATAATACTGCCCGTAAAAGGTCATACATCAATCTTGGACATCTCACATGATATTTTTATGCCGGCTTTGTAATCAATCCTTGTCAATTTTTACAAACTAACCAACTCGGCTATGTCCAACGACAATTAAAAAAAAATATGATGGATAATAGTGAAATTTTGCTCACATGGCTAGCAAATTACCGAAAAATATTTATAGGAATTTTCTTTTGGTAAATTTAAATTAGGAAATGTTCATCTTTTTCATGTACTTTTTTCATGTACTTGATATTGTCTCGCTGTAGTTAGTTATGTGTTTATTGATTAAAAATCTATTTAAAATTTAGGATAATTTAATTAATCAAATCCGATTTTTTTTTGATAGAATAAATACATCTGGGCCATACTTGAGCCCCAATCTGGCCCAATTAAAGCCTCAATCTTTATAGCACCCTGGCTGAGGTCCTTCTCTTTCATGGCGCTTGCGGTGAACCTAAGCCGCCGCTCACCTCAACTCTGTGCCTTCCTCCTCCGTCTCTGCCCCTGCCGCCCTCTCTCTTCTACTGCTTCCCGTTCTTCTCCACTGCTCGTCTTTTCTTCTCACCGCATCTACTCACCCACTAATTCTTTGCTTCGAGCCTCTCCCTTTTCGTCGCTTTCCTCGGCCGCCAGCGACTTTGAAACCGACTCCGACGAGCCCTGCGACCCCGTGGACGAATCCGATTTCGTCGGGTTTCTCCAGCTCCTCACCCAAGCCAAATCTCTGTCTTCGTCTCGGAAGGAGGCCGACGCCTTCCTGGCCTCCGCATCGGGTGTTGTGCCGACCAGGGGTTTGCTCTGCAAGGCCCTATGGGAGCTGAGGGACGACTGCGAGTTGGCCTTGCTCGCTTTCCGGTGGGCGGAGGAGTGCGTTGGGGATTGCCGATGGGCGTGGCATCTCGTGATTTGGATCATGGGGAGGCAGCGGCGGTTCGATTTGGCCTGGTACCTGGTGCGGAAAATGCATCGGCAGTCGGTGCTCTCCCAGCGAGCGATGGTGATCATGATGGAAAGGTGCGAACTTCACACTCATTTGCCATCCATATATCCAGTTTCCAAGTGTCATGCACTTTGTCTTCCTGATGAATGCAAATTTTTGCAAACAAGATGAAGGATGCTATTAGGGTTTATACAAATCTGAAGAACAAATTCGGATAGCGAAATGATCTTAGATAACTTACTGTCGTAGGACTATTTTCTTCCTTCCTGTTACCTTTTAACAAGCATAGGATCCCCTTAGAAACATAAAAAAATAGAATATGGTGATACTGAAAATTTGATAGTTGCTTTCTGATTTACAAAATTTCCTAATGAGAAAGAACATGGACAATGGAAATGCAAGAAAGAAATGGAGTTGGCTTTCTAAAACGTGATATTTCGGTCTCCTTGTTTCTTGCTAGATATTTAATGTATGTAATGTTGAACAATAAAGAAGAAATGAGTGTGATATTTCGGTCTCCTTGTTTCTTGCTAGATATTTAATGTATGTAATGTTGAACAATAAAGAAGAAATGAGTGTTTTATGTAGAGAAGTTTTGAAAGGTATCATAATATCGAATCAGCTTTGTCCATGCTGCATCACAAACTTTTCTTTTTTGCATAACAAGATTGTCGTTGTATCCAAATATCCTTTACTTCAAGATCAGTCCCCTATTTTTCTCATAATGCTTGTTATATCAAGATCACTCTAATTAGCTTATTCTATGTACTGAATATGCACTCGAGTGATCAAACAATGAATGTGTGTGCTTCTATTCTTTTAGTTAGTTTTTTAGAGGGAAGGATTAAGTCATTTATACTTAAAGTTGAGTTCTCTGATACCATCTCTTTTCTTATGTCAAATACTGATGCTTGGACACTCACTTTCTGTGTCAACACTTGAAGCCCCAATTGATTACATATAAAAATCTTTAGAAATAGACGTCTTGAACACTTGGATATAGACCGATAAGATATAATACTCAAGTCTGAGTATCATAGGTTGGGTTTACAATCATTATAGTCACACTTTCCTTGCTATCATTACAAGGACATATCTTATGTTGTGATTAATTGTTGATTTGCCCTCTCTCCTCAACTTCTATTTACCCTAGTTTGTCATAGAGAAAGCTTTGAGCTCCTTGATGTCATACTCTCTTCTTTGTGATGATTTGTTCTTTTCATGTCTGAGTTGCGGGAAATTTAAAATCTTTTAGGTATATAGCTGCAGATGAAGCCAAGAAAGCAATAAAAGTTTTTCACGTCATGGAGAAGTTCAAAGTTAAAGCAGATTATGCAGCCTTTAGTGCCCTTCTTCATGCCCTTTGTAAGAACAAGTATGTTGAGGAGGCTGAGGAACTTATACTTGTAAACCGGAAATATTTTCCTCTTACATGTGAAAGTTTCAACATAGTGCTAGGTGGATGGTGTAAGGTCATATGCGATCTGCTTGAAGCTAAGAGAGTTTGGAGAGAAATGTCAAGTTATTGTGTCACCCCAAATGGCACTTCTTATTCACATATGATATGGTGTTTCTCAAAAGTCGGTAACCTTTTTGATTCACTAAGATGGTACGATGAAATGAAGAAGAGAGGATGGACTCCTGACCTTAGCGTCTACAATTCTCTTATCTATGTTCTAACAAGAGAAAGTTGTTTGAGGGATGCAAACAATATTTTTGAAAAGATAATACAAGCAGGCTTGCATCCAAATGTAGAAACATACAATTCTATGATATTGCCTTTGTGTGAAACATCGAAACTGGAGGAAGCACGAATGCTAATAGAAGATATGAAGGTAAAAGGTATTTCTCCAACTATTGATACATATCATGCTTTCGCTAAGGCAGAGGACACTGAAGGATCCATGCAACTGCTAAAGAGAATGAAGGATGTTGATTGTGGCCCTAACAGTCTCACATTTTTTCTGTTATTGGATAAGTTTTTCAGATTGGGCGACTCTGAAAGTGCATTGAAAGTATGGACCGAGATGAAGAGATATAATGCCATTCCTGATGCTACACATTACATGACAATCATAGAAGGTTTGGTGAAGCGTGGATGGATTCCAAAAGCTCTTGAATTCTACAATGAAATGAAATTTAAGGGGTTTCCTGCCGATCCTAAGCTCGAGAAGTTTTTCATGTCCTTCATATCAGCTCACAAAAACCACTGGGGAAGTAGGGGCAAGGAATTTATCTATCCTCTGCGTGGTGGACATTTTACTAGCACAGGAAAGGGATCTCTCTAACCAATGTCATTATCCCTCAAGATTTTCTCCTGATGCTGCTCTTCTAGAGCCATGTGATAATGCTGAATTTATTGGAACAAAGACGAACCATAGCGCACAGGGAATGTGTTATCGCAGGTGGTGCCTCATGCAACATCACTTACAGATGCAAGTCTCCAACATCAGACAGATCGACCTAATTGTTTGTCTTGAGTAGCTGCCCAAAGTAAAAAAAATGTTCCTTACTCTTAATCAGCTGAGTTTTATGTCTTGGTGCTTTACACTGTCGAGCTTTATAGTTTCTCTGGTATAAGAAGATAAAAGAAAAAAGTACTACATCATGAGAGCCAATTTTTCAGATGATTGCAAGTGATTGTTGCACAACAAACTTTCTATTAACATCTCCTTTCATTCAACCGAAAAGGAGTTGAATATCTCAGGACTTGACATTCCGTTGCCATGATGAATTCACGGTATGGACAATATAGATTATGAAACTAGATTACACACCATGGCCTCAAAACTTAACAGGTGATGTCTTGCATCTTATTGTTCTTCTTTTGTCATCCACAAAGCTGAAACCATAACATACATTCTAAAATGTTTGGTCCTTAGCAAAGTCCTGTACAAGGAAACAGATCCAAACTCTCGAAGCTAAAATCTTGGTAGCATTCTATTGCACCTTTAGCTATAATATATGTATTAGATTTCTGTTTTGTGTAAGGAAAACTTGGTAACTCAATTGATAGAATCCAAGTTCATGGGCAACTACACATCAAAGTGAGTTCATAGCAAGCACACGAGACCATTAAAATAATGCTACAATTGTTAGATGATTCAAAGATGCTATGTTCACTTTGAAACTTGAAGGTAACAAGTGGTTTTATGCATCAAAACTATTTATTTTCCCCCTGGGTTTCTGTTAACAATGCATTCATATTCCTACACCTTTAACTTTGTGACAAGAATTTTGTATCACAATTAAAATTATGAAGAGAGTATGATGTTACAAGAAACAACTTTCTTATACAAAGAAAAGGGCAAAAGTTAGTAAAAGAACCATAATTAATATATATTATATACACACACAAACACAATCTCCAATGTGATCAAAAGGGTTCTGCTCTTCTGTTTTCTATGCAAAAACTTTAGAGCCTTCAAAAATTCCCACTGCGTTCTTCACAGACTCAACATCAATGTCTATTAGCTTTCCTGTGCTTGATGCAATGATTGAACACCTCTTTTCTCGGGCATTAGGAACAAAGGTGTTTGCTTTTTCTTCAGAAGAAAACAATGCAATACTGAAAAAAAAACATCTCAACTATCACAAACAAAAGAATGATATGTTTGTTATTAACCACTTACGAATCAAATAAAGTTGAGCTAGAATATTGAGGGAGATGGGAAATTTAGATAAAGATTTTTTTTTTTGCCTGTACAAGGTTTATTAGTAAAGAGATTATTTTGCTGATCTCTTTCATCCTATATCTTTTCCAATCCATCATGGTATCTTACTGGACATAAACTTCAAATGATGCCTAACAAAATATCAAAAATAGTACCAGAGCCAAAATTCTCAAACACATCAATCCTCTTCTTCCTTTGGTTTATCTTACGGCAAACATTTTCGTATATTTCCTTTACGGCGCCCTCTTCTTCCCTGATACTTTCTATACCAAACACATCAACCCTCCCATGGAGCCTCTATATAAAACAATGCCTATGCGCTATAACTCATGATATATGTCATGCAAACTTTATATGCATTCAGTATCATCAGTTTATGGAGGTATTAAGGAAAGATTAAAGTGATTGTTGTCTAATTCATAACCAATTCTGCCTTGATCCTTTCCAGCTTGATGTATTACCATATTAAAATTCCTAATTGCTTTCGCATGATGTGATTTTTCTCTATTCTTGTCCATTGTTTTTATGTAACTGCTAAAGTACTGCTTGTGTTAACTATGAACTCTGAACAATGCTGAACAAATCATCAAGAATATTATTCTTTCCACAAGTTCTCACAAAATTGTGTATAATTGATCTAAATAGTTAGCAAATGCAATTTTGTTATTGTTTTTTCAGAAAGATATATAAAGGAAGCCCTTGAGCCTCCATCCCCCAATAACTTATAATTGTTGCAAGACATTGAAATTGTTGTAATATAATTTCAAAGTGTCTTGTATTCCAAAGGTTCAACTAACTGGGGCTCTGACTATATGAATCTTAACTCACCAATTAGCTTATATTGCTAGTAGTGCCATAGTTATCCTTCACACACCTTTTACTTAAATCACAACTTAAAGGCCTAGATAACCAAATAAAAGGATTTATCACATAGAGTTGAGAAGAAATGACCTCGGTTTGTTGCGAGCATTAGCAAGTTGCAGGGCAGCAGTGTTTGTGGCAATTACTCCGATTGCATCATCAACGAGAGCTGCTAGCTAAGGATGCAATTGCAAAGCAAATTAGTACTGAATGCACTTGAAATATAGAAGAGGATAAGTAATTAGATTTAGTATACCTGGCCAGGAGTGGTAATGAAGAGGATATGTGTGTCATCTCCAACCACTTCCTCTACATCCTCCCTCACTTTCTCATGTGGGATGACAAAGAGAGGCTTCACACCCCTGTTTCCACAAGCTAATAAGATGTATCTAATTTGAAATCAATTCTTGAAGATTTGATATCCATGAGAATAGGACACAGAATTCTAATTCACTTTCCAAGAGTAAGTATTCTTCTGCAGACCATTAAGAACAAGTACTGTATGAGTTAGACACTGAACTAAATTTTCTATGCAAAGTAAGGATACATTACCACCATCACAAAGGGAACTATAAGATTATATATTGGCTTGACTTCTTTATTCATGAGTTGAAAATCACCCATCTTATGTTTATTGATCTAGTAGTTAAAGTATGCGCATGAGTTAACATCTAGTAAAGTGTCATTCATATCTAGATTATAGATTTTACATGATGGCAGTAGTGTCATCCATGTATACTTTGTTCTTGACTGTTTCTTCCACTTGACTGAGCTTATTGTAGATAGCATGGTTTCACTCTATAAACTTGTATCTCTACAAAGGAGTTCTGCATACCTCAAACCTTTTACTATTTCAGCCCAAACTTGGATCGGCAACAAGCTATCACTGTCCCCCTTGGATCTCATTGAAGCCACAGAATCTGTTTCAATGCCATGAATGACAACAAATCCCCCCTTTTGAACTCCGACTTTACTGTATTTTTCTTCCACATAGGCCCTGAGCTTCTTTGAGATGGGCACTCTGAGAGGAGACACTGGGTGCCTTGGCACACTGCAAAATGGTCTCCCTAACCATTCCTCCATTTCATCGTACCTGAAACACCACAAGTATCACAAATGAACAATCCACAACAACAAAAGATTTTTTTTAGTTTGTTTGTTTAGAATTGAGGCATCAATGGTGGTTGCCTCACATGTGGTATCCACATTCGGAGAGGTTCATGGTTGGAGAAGTGAATGTCTCTGTGAGCAGCAGGCCTGCGCCTGTTGCATTGACATTAGGGTACACGTAGCTTACTTTGTCCCGAGCAGATGTCATGAACAGGAATGCCGCATGGCCAAGTCCATCAAGCTTGGTCGACAAGATCAAATCATATTATCGATTCTGTCAACAAATTCATAAAAATCTAGTGAGATTTCTGATGTCATTCCATTTCAAGGATCATGTGTTTTCCCCCCTTTCATTTGTACCTTTAATAGACCGATCATGTTGACGTACTCCGCCGGCTCCGGGAAATCTTCGTCGGGGTCATACACATTCGCCCACCTCACATTCTTGTTCACCTCGTACACCTGCTTCCCCCTGGGCGAGGCAACGACGTCGATCTGCACGCCGGGGTACCTATCCTTGATGAGCTGGATCACGGGGAAGAAGAGGAGGTTCTCGTAGACTCCGCCGGAGATGACGCAGCAGCAGAGGCGCACGTCGCCGCGGATCTTGGAGGCGAGCGAGGCGAGCTCGACGTTGAATCCCATGGGAAACTTGAGGAAGCCGTAGGGGTTGGAGGGGTTGTCGGGAGGGCGAGGGTCCTCCTCCTGCTTTCCGTCGGCGAAGAGGGATCCGTACTCGATGTCGGGGTCCTCTCCGTAGTCGAAGGGATCGAGCCAAGGGTTCTTCTTCTTCTTCGCGGCGGTGGCGACGAATCGGAGCCGTCCTCGCTGAGGATGGTACGCCGAGGAAGGGGATAGAGCATGGGTGTGGATTGGGGAAGGGAATGCGTGGGAGATGGGGGAAGGGGAGCTTGGGAGGAGGTGAAGCGAAGCCATGGCTCTGCTCTGTTCTGATTTCTGCTTCATGGTTTTGTGGTTGAGACTGGACGGCTGAGATTTAAGTGTGTGGATGAGGGAGAGATAAAGTGATCTTGTTTCCTCTTTATTTATTTTTCTAAATTTGTATGTTTTTTCCTTAAAAACTACAAATGATTAGATATTAATTAAATTGTAAACTCACTCATGTTCAGATGTTCTCCCAGTTTCTTTTTATTAATTTGTAAACTCTCAAAATTCAGATATAATTTGATAAATTGTAAAATGTTCACCACTTGGCGTCTAGTAATAATTACCTTTGGTTAATGATGATTAAGCAAGGGATTAAAGAATTATATTAATTACTTTATAATTACTAGTTAATTATTACATGGAATCCTAATTCCAATTCATGTCGAGCTTTGCCCAAACTAAAAAAGAGAATTTGAGCAGTTATCTAGAATTGTATCGTCTAATGGTATATAGTGTAAAAGAAAACCGGTTAAATCGAAGATCATCATAAGACACGGAGTTACCACAATGAAATAAATCATTGGCGACTGTCACTTATTAAAGCTTGTCCCCTACACAACCTGGCTTGGCTAAAACAAACAAACCCGAGTGGGTCACTCGACATCTATACCTTCAAAAACACACTTTATTATCAATAGACAACATGCACACCACATGTTTGGTGAAATGCCTCAATTACAACATATATGGACAAACAATGCGATCTGATGAAGAAGGTGCCTTGATAAGATTATATTTCCTTACTGTTCTTCAAGTTTGGTGTCAGAGCTCCACTTTGATCTGTTTTTTCTTTTCTTTTTTATGATAGTCATTGTAATTTGAGCTGCTGGCTTTGTCCTGCCATGGAATCTTCTTGTCCTTCCTTTTGTTGTTGTTGTTCTTCTTCTTCTCTCTTGTTGTTGTTGTTGTTGTTGTTGTTGTTATTCTCTGCTGCAGGTTGTTGGTAGAGCTTCACAGCCACAACGAGCATGAAGACTGTTCAAATGTGTAAGCATCAAGGTGTCAGTCCTTTGTCTTAACTTAGGACCGAGAAGTGGATTGGGTTCACCGAGTCGGTTTGAGTTTCCTTGGTTGGGCCAATTTCTAATTTCTACAAAGCTCTTTGAGAAAAATGTAAAAAAAATTGGGGCTAATTTATACTTTTCCTTGATTTCCTAATGAGCTTCGTAACCATGGAACGATTTGTATCAATGTTCTAAACAATAGATCTACTCGACTCGTATCAACCCCGAATTTGGAAAGAAAATTTAAGTTTTGACATCGAGAAGAATTTATCAAATTAGGAGAAGAATGATGAAATTCCGTTTTCCATAGAATCGCAAGCATAGAGAGCAAGACACTTACATGACCAAACCCGGGCGATAGCCGACGATATGTTCCAAATAACACAAAAGATGGCAACAGCCATGGCCTTCTTGTGGGTGCATGACTCCCACCCATCCCTAATCCTATCCAACCAAAATCTCCCTGCACGGTGAACACGGCCGTTAACGTGTCAACGATATTGAACACAACAAGTTCCGAAACTCAAACTAACAAAAATAGACACAACACAAACACAGACACACGCGATAAACCTCGATCGAATCCGTTAGTGACTAACTAACTTTGGAATCTACTTGCATTCATCGATGATTAAAGTTAAAGTTAAAAGGTAAACAACCCACTGACCAAGTTTTGTCAGCTGAGAAGAGTAGGAACAGCAGGCTTTTGGAACGATGAAGACCCCAAAAAACACTGCAGCAAGCCAAATCAAAACAGTCAGAATTCGATCTGAGATTTAGGCTGCCAAAAGTAAAATCTAAATCTAAGCTCACTCAGTCTGACAAGACTCCAAATTGTGATGTTGCTGCCGCATCTCGCCATCACAAATAGAACTCCAGCCAACTGTAGAACAACAAGAAGCAATTTTTAGTGAAACTGCGAATCTAAAGACAGCAGGAACCCTAAATTATACCTTTAAAGTTGTTGATGGATCACCAGAGAAGAGAGTTCTGAGCTTCAGAAGTAGCTCGTTGATGTAAGGAAGCAGCATTTTTATAAGCCAGATTGCATCTTCTTCTTCAACTACATTGCAACTCTCGTCGCACTGTAACTGGTCTTCTCCTCTGATTGAGTTTATCAGAAAAATGTATAATTCAGAAGAGGAAAAGAAGGATCAAGTGTGTGATTTTGAGGTGTTTAATTACCTTCGGATGAAGGATTTGCAGAGGAAAACAAATGCGATATAGATAAGTCCAACGTAAGAGCTCGCTGAAATCATACTGAAAATTGACAGCTTTAGAAATCAAGTTTTGTTTTTTGGGGTTTGTCATCAAACATTTTGATGAACAGTTTGTTCTTCTGACCTGAAATGGACTTCCTCGGCGTACGACGAGGAGAGGAGGAGGAAGGTTCCGAAGCCGAAAACCAAGGCGGATCTCGATGCGTCCTTCCACATGACTAAATCTTCTGCAGGATTTCGAGAAAATCGAACATGAAAAGCGATCGAATTTTGCAGGTTTCACGTTGTGATTGCAAGTTACCAATGCTTTGCATCCTGGTGGATGAAACAACCTCGCACATTTCTTCTTCTTCTTGTTCTTGTTCTTGTTCTATTTCTGGATTCGTCACTGCATTCTCTGCAACAATTCAAGAACTTGAATCGCATGAGAGAAGAACGCACGAAGATCTAACTAACTGAATTTAACTGTCATCACTTACCAACGCATTGCATTTTGCTGTCTTCTTCTTCTTCTTCTTCTTCTTCTTCTTGAATATTACCATTTCGATCTGCAACGAGAACAATCTGCTCCTTTTCCACCACATCCGGGGACAGCAAGCTCTCAAGGCTCTGGTTCTTCTCCTCGTCCTCGACCGACACAGGGATCTGCTCCTCCTCCTCCTCCTCCACGCTCCTCGGCTTCTCGCCATTCTTATCCATTTCCTTGTCGACGAACATCTCGCGCTGATCGGTCCGCGAGATGGGTAAATCCGAAAGGGATTTCTTGAGCTGAACTGCGCTGCTTCCGCCGCTCTCCTCTTTGTCCACCGCCGCAAAATTGGATCTTTTCCGCTTCACGACCGCCGCCGCACTGTCACTTTGGCTCTTCCTCAGCCTTGCGCCGCCGCCGCCGCCATTGCCTCCGGCGCAGCTGCTCCGCGACAAGGCTCGCCTTCGACTGCATGCCTGCATTTTTTTTTTCCTGCTGCTCAATTCTCGTTCTCGAGCTGCAAAATCTGCAGAACTTTCAGCAGAAGGAACTTCAATCTTCTGTCCCCTTCTCTCTCTCCCTCTTTTGAAGAGGACAAGAGAAGGTATAATTGCGAAAGAGACAATGGATTACAGTGCTGATTTAGTCAAGAACCATCAGTCCTACTCCTTAAAGAAAAGGATTAGAGTGTGTGTGATTTGGTAGATGATGAGCCGCCATGATTGAAGGCACGTCCTCGTAGCTTGAGATTGAAGGATCTGGCACATGTCCATGGGCGAGGCTTTAAGAGCTTTTGGGGATAATGATTAATGATAGATTTTTGGGAACATCAGCCAATGAGTAAGGGAGTAGATAAAGGGAACGCTCATTCAGGTCCACCGCCATGAGAGTAAAAGTAAAACAAGGAGATCTAAATCTACAACTTTGGTTGTTAGATTGATTCTTCATGGTAACTTTGATGAACAGAGTGTGTGGGGCTGTCTAGCTAGATCTTCAAATTTAGAAGTAAAAACTCAATATAATTAAAAATAGATTATGATGAATTTCTTGTTCTTTGTCTTTCCTTTTTCTTTCAAATAAAAAAGATTTTAACTCTTCCTTCACTTGGCTGAGAGCCCTCTCTCGGTCTCTCCCATCTCTTTTGCCCTTTTCCTCCTCCATTCACATCCTTCTAAATAAAGTCTACGTAAAAAAGGAAAGAAATTTAGTCAAAAGAAAGATTGGTCCTGTCCGAGAGTCGAATCGACGGACGCTGAGGAGATGGTACTCACACTGATTGAATGTAGACTGAAGATGACGTGGACCTCCGACGAGCTAAACTTATAATCACAAGTCGTTAGTGCTGAGCCAAGGAGGGATTCCCCGGCGATGACCCTCCGACGCTCAACTTAGTTACCGGCGACAAGCAAATGAAGTGGAGAAGAGAAAAGAATAGCAACGTAACTATAGCTACAGTAGGAGTGAACTTACCTCAGTCGAAGTCTGAGGTTCTTTATATAGGGCTCCCGAGAGGTATGTGCATGCTTCTCAGAGCATACCTGGAAAGGAGATGTCAGAAAAGTATGTCTGACGTCATACCTTAACAGCTCGAGCATATCCCTGTCGTGACAGTGAAAGCTTCCACCGTACTATTCTTTGTCTGACCATGTCGTCTATCGACGATATTGGTCCCTAGGAAGATATTCCCAACTGCTCCTTTTGTCCGTTATTGGACCGAGGGGGGAGAGTCGCTTGGCTAGTCTATCGTCCGGGTGTTACCATGGCCGGGCCGAGCGGGAGAGCCCCCCGGCCAGTCCGTTGTCCAGGCGATATCGTGGTCAGGCCGAGCATCCGCTCGGCCAATGGTCTGTTGTCCAGCTCCGTCCTGTCGAGTGAGGGAACCCTGCCTACTTGGTCGGGGTTGTACCCACCGTTTAACCGAGCGAGACAACCGCTCATCCCTCATCCTTCCATGCTTGAGCTTTTTGAGCGTCGGAAGTTCGATATTTAGCCGAACTGTCGAAGTGTCGAATCGACTACTCTTCATGTCGATCGGAAAGGTGGTTCGCCTGATCAAACTAGTGCTCAAGACGTTGATCACTTTGACTATGACCCTCTACGTGACGATGACCTTCTATAAGAAGACCTCATTCTTACCACCGGATCAATTACTATACTCCATAATTAAGAAGTGGTAAAAAATCTCTTCTTTAAAACAATTATTTATTTTAAATAATCTAAATATTCATATTTTATCCCATTAATTTCGGAGATAAATAATCTTTTCCTCTGGTTCACTTATTGTTCGTAGCATAATTTATACAGGCGGATTTCTAAAATATTCCTTTATTTGGATTCGAATTTTAATCTTATGATATGTCCCATAAATACTTTATCATTACATTGAGAGGTAAGTTTAATAGAAGTAATATGGTTAAATTTTGATAAAGATAAATTAATATAAATTTGAATATTTAATCTTTTATTATAAAATTTATAATATATCTTGTGTTTAATTAGATTAAACAGATATTTAATAGAAGGAAAAAAACTCTTTTAGAGATAAATTTAGACCTTTCTCAGGTTAAGCTGAATTCTTATTCTGTGTATATATTATTCAATTAAAACAATTGGATTCTCTTTGTTAGATCCGACCCGAATTTTGGCCTCCCGCCATTTATCTCTTACCTGTTAATTCTTTCCCGCGCCGCCTCTTTTTCTTCAACCTCTCCCTGCCGCCTCTACATCTACTATCTCCATCGATTCATCTCCATCGAGATCACGATTCCGATGGTGACCGCAGCGATGACGGACTACGAGCGCTTGCGGCTCGAGAACATCCGCCGGAACGACGAGATGATTTCCTCCCTCCTGATTCGCAGCAAGGCCTCTGATCTCGCCACCTCCCTGAAGCGCTCCGCCGCCACCCAGAACAAGCCGAAGAAGGCGGAGAAGAGTGCCAAGAAAATTCGCGCCCAGGATCCCGTCCTCGTCCGTCGCTCCCTTCGCCACCGCGGCCTCCCTCCCGAACCGACCCAGCCCAAATCTGAACCGACCCAGCCCGAATCTGAAAGCCCCAGCGATTTCCCGGCCAAGAGGGAGCAGCTACTCATCGGCGATGCGTTCGTGGATAGATCTGAATCGTCCGACCGAAATCTGGTTGGAGCCATCCTGAGCGCGTCCGAGCGAGCAAGTTTGGATCTTGCAAAAGAAAAGGAGGTGGGAGGACTGTTTGATCCGAAGAGGGATTTGATGCTGAGGGAGGAGAATGTGAAGAGGGTTGTCGGAGGGAGAATAGTGTCGGTTCGGTTCTTGCCATTTTGGGACAGGACGGTGATCGTGGCGGGAGATAAGCTAGGCAATCTAGGGTTTTGGGATGTGGACATGGAGGAAGGGGATAGTGATGGGGTGTATGTTTACGTTCCCCATTCTGACTCTGTTTCCGGAATTTCAGTGCATCCCTTCTCCCCCGCAAAGGCAAGCATGCTGCTCATCTCTTAGTCTTCAAAGTGCAAACATGATTCCTAAATCCAAGAGCTTTTCATATATCTATGTTTTTGATGATTTAAGCTTACGTTTTCCCCATTTTTTCATCTTCAAAATTTTCATTTTGTTATTGAAATTTACTTCATTCATGCGCTCAAACAGTGTGCTACCAATGAATCTAATATTATATCTTTTTTTCCCTAATAATCCATTCTCTTTGTAACATTATGATGGTTGTCTCAAGTGCAACATACTTGAAACAATTGTGAGGAATGTATTTGTATCCTCCTTGTTCCCTTTTCAGTTCTGAATATGTTGGCTAGGAAAACAATCTTATGTTAAATTATTGCATGTTACTATTTTTGGCAGATTTTCACTTGCAGCTATGATGGACTCATCCGGTTGATGGATGTTCAAGATGGGACCTTTAATATGATCCACTCCAGTGACTATCTTATTTACTCCATCTGCCAGTCGCCTATCAATACTAGTACAATTTATTTTGCGGAAGGTGCAGGAGACTTGAAACTTCGGGATGAGAGGACAGGAAGAGCTTCAAACACTTGGGGTTTGCATGAAAAGAGAATTAATACAATTGATTTCAATCCTGAGAACCCCAACATGATGGCTACTAGTTCAACAGATGGGATGGTTCGCATATGGGACTTGCGAGTATTGAAGAATCACCAACCAGATAGTTTAAAGACAGTACAACATCGACGTGCTGTTTATTCTGCATATTTTTCACCTGGTGGACTCAGACTCGCTACAACAAGGTTTTACTTGTCTGTTTACTTTCTCCCGAAGATGCTTGGTTTACTATCTGTAGCTTCAATCATGTAGATAAATAGTCTGCAATTGCTGATTCTTCTAGTTTAGTTTACCAAAATGTGTAAGACAAATCAAAATGACTTTTCTTTGCACTAAAATAAACAAGAAAACATTAATAGTATCATGCCATGTACATGTCAAAAATTCTCATTTTTAGTTTTTTGTTCTAGAAAGCAGAATTTGGAAATTGAAATAAAAAATCAAATAAATATTCATCATTAACTTTATGACACCATTGAATAGTAAACTTTATATTTAGACAGATATCTAATATTCATCAAAAGTTAGAAAACAAAACACTATAAAAATTTTAGGGAAATGAAAAATCTAAAAAAAAAAACCTGTGAATGTTTCCTTACAAGTCTCCTTGATCTATCTGTTGGCTTTGTAAATTATTAACGCACTTTGCTCCTTGTGTTCTCTTGTTCTAATTCTAACTTAATAAAGTCTGGAAAGTGTCTTCTCCGTGTCGAAGATGCTAACAAATCTTTTTTATATTAATAATTTAGGAAGAATTCACTTTTAAATTAATCGATTGTTGTGATTGTTTAGAATATATTTGGTTAGTTACATGCTAAAGCTAGTGTATCCTTAAGCTCAAAGAAAACTGTTTGTGCAGTTGTGATGACACGGTTGGAATTGCTAGTGGTGTCAACTTTGATGATCAATTATTGGTGAAACATGACAATCAGACTGGCAGATGGATATCCACATTCAGGTTTGTGATCTACTCGTGAATTCAGGCTACCTTATGTTTCGCTAGTCATTTTTTGTTTCTAGCTGCAGAAATTTTTACAGATCCATTCCAAATAGAGATCCATAACACTTTCTGATTTTCTATATTGACAAATTTTGGTGAAATTTCTTTACTAGTTTGATTGCTTGTGCTTTGAAAAGATTATGTATTTTCAGTTGACTTGCCATTTATATTGATCACCGGTTCTATGTCAAGCACGTCCAACGGTATGATCTTATTGATTATTCTTCCTGCATGTAGCTTTGAATTTAGACTATTCCAATTAGGGTTTATGTTTTCTCAATATAAAACATATCCAACATAAACAAATTTAAACACACTAGTGAGCTCATTTAGTTCACTTACTAGATCAATGATTTGACTAATTTGTAAGCATAATAACTCTGATAGTTGAGCTCCAATTGAGCTCAACAAACTTTTTAATAAACAAGTTTAAACACATTTTTTTAGCCAAACAAACAAACTTAAAATACCATTAACCTTTGGTGGTTGAGCAATCCTGTTCAATTATGTTTCTATTTGTTTTCTTAGTTCAATTTTCTTACATATCACTGCTGTCTCATAGATTTCATATCCATGTGGGGGCTGATGTATGTGATTTGATCTTATTGCCACCTAACACAATTCAATTTTCTCTTCATCTGGTGAAGAACAATACTGAAATAGTGATAAAAAACCCCCTGCTTTTACAGAGCCATTTGGGGATGGGATGACTCTCATATCTTCTTGGGAAACATGAAAAGAGCTGTCGATATAATTTCAGCCGATTCAAGAACTACTACAACATCCCTGTTCAGCGAGTACATGACTTCAATAGGTTGCCGGCTTGCTGCACACCCACAGATACAAGGAAAACTGGCTTCAGCTACGGCTGGTGGCAAGGTGTTTTACTGGACAAGATTATGAGCTTTGATGGTTAGGAGTATTTTAGGCCTTTGCTTGGCCTTGAACTCTTTAGTCAGACTTAAGTAAAAGCTACTAAAAACAGTGACAAGAGTGATAATTCAGGTGTTCAGATTTCACTCGTTTAATTTTGGAGTAAAGCGTCTTCCTCTTGACTACTTAGTGCTTATTGATTGAGAGTACACTAAACTGCAAGTTTAGTATGATAAGTCAAAAGTGTAGTGTCTCAGAGAGTTAGTAGGTGTGTAGCAAATGAAGTACAAAATTTATTAAGCATATTCAGTTCTTTTATAAACCGTGTGTTATCTTCGGACTCTACAGTGGTCTACTCATCCCAAATTCCCAATCACTTAAGATTCTCCAACGTGATTGGGCAATTGTTTTTTTCCCATTATTTTAATGATTTTAAATTTTCATAATTTTACTTTATATCTATCACGTTATTAATTCATATTGTTAGATGAATAATTGTATTAATAATTTATTATTTTGTGGGATGAATTAATAAATAAAGAGGCCAAAAATTAAAGAAGTGTTTTTTTAATAAAGTGCCTGTTGCCTCGTTAAAATTAATGACATTTTCTTAAATATAGTATTTGGTATTATTATTTTTTATTGTTCGATATATTAAATCATGAATTGAATTGTATAAACAAGTTAAATTCACATTTAATGATTATGAAACCGTAATTACTTCATCTTTCTTATTTTATTAAAAGGACATCTCATTCCATCCATTTTTTTTGGTAAAATAATTCACCTATCCTCAAATATACAGTTTGACATTATTATTTTCTATCATACTAAATCCTAAATTGATGGATCAATTATATAAATAAAACAAGTCTAATTATAGCAATTGTAAAATCATAATTATTATAATATTATAATAGCAACCATTTTCATATTCACTATCGTAACTATTATAAATTAATTATGAAACTGTAATTATAATTGTACCTAAAAAATATTATAACGTAGGTTTATCTTATTTATATAATTGATCAATTGATTTTAATTCACGTAATAAGTGTCATTTTATAAGAGAGAGAGGTGCAATGATTATGATTTTTGAATTTTGATCAATAAAGAATCACTGTATACACTTTTAAGTTTTTATTGTATGATAAAGGATGATTCTCATTAAACTATATCTAGGTCAATAAGAAAAAAAAAAATTTATAAATAACTCATAGTCATTAATACAGATGACTAAAAATATACTCAAATGTGTCGAATTTTAATCCTAAAATTTTTCATGTCCCAACCAGCGAAGTCTGGAAGATTTTTCATGTTCTGGAAGATTTTATTTTTATTTATTTATTACAAAATAATTATTTCCGCCCGCAAGTATCTCCTCTCTATATATACGCTTCCCTCGATAAGCGCACGCCAATTGATCTGCCTCTCTCACGGTCCTCATCCCTGCTCCAACCTCCCACGCCAACATGGCCGCCTCGGTCAGCGCCGCCACCACTTCGTCCTTCGACGACCCCGGCGATTGGGTCCACAAAGCCCTTGTGAACCCCCATCTCCCCGCTGAGGTTCTCCTGAGTTTTCGCCGGCGCCGCCCCGAGCTGGAGGCGGAGGCCGACGAAGACGCGGATCCGAGCACCTCCGAAGCCGAGAAGGTGCTGGAGTGGGGGAAGCGAATCAAGAGGTCGAGGGTGATGCGGCTCCCCCGAATCGCGGAGGCGCCGCTCGAGGAAGAGCCAGCGGTGATGAAGAGGAGGCCGAGCCCGCAGTCGCCTCTCGATCTGTGTCGCAGCGCGTCGGCGAGCTCCAACGAGAAGCCCGAGGTGGTGTCAAGATCTCCCTCCCTTGCCACCGCCGAAGCCTGCCGCATCGAGGTGAGCGCTGCTTCCCCATCACAACCGCTCCCTTTTCTCGTCCCTTGTTTCATATGACGAAAATGCCCCTTATCGCGCTGTGCAAATAACTCTATCGATAACCAAAAAAAAAAAATTGTAGCATTTTCCCCCAACTCGGTGAAACATTTTGGAATATAGACTAATTCGAACGAAATTTCATATCGAATTTCGAGGGTTTTCAGGAAACTCATCGTAAACTTTTAGATCGATTTTTAAGTTTTTCCTATTATAAAAAAAAGGTTGATTCATTCCACTCGTGACCTTTCTATGTTTTTCTGATGCGATATTCTTTTTTGTTATTGCATCACGTACCTGCATTTCCATTGGATGAAGCAGTGGATCCGAATAACATACTGTGCTATGGTAATCGTCGAAGGCGAATTTTTCGGTGCCGTAGTCGTAGCAAAAAACGTGGATTAATTTATTTCGATGGCGGTGTCGCGTGCGGTGTGGCTGGCGCATGCTGCGCATCATGGGTGGTTACAGATTCCACCAGTTCTATACATTTATTTTAGTTTTTTTCCACCAAAAAAAATATTGATTTTGTTGTTTTTGAAGAATCGTGTTTCATTTATTGCGATTTTAATCTGCAACCCCGCTGCCAACTTGGATGGGAGGAGTAGTGGGCTCGCTTTCTTTGCTGCCTTATCTTGCAAGTAATAATAATTACGAGTGCATCGGATCGCATTGGATCCCCTTCGGCCATGGCGCTGGCTGTCGACTTCAACAACTCTGACGCTCCTCTTTTCTCTCAGGTTGTGGCTGCTCCGTCGATCCCGGCCTCCGCCCGCATCAGACGGCCAGCGGCGAGGAAGATGGTATATTCTCTTTCCTCTGACAGAAAAAAAAGACGATTTTTTTTAATGTCACGGAATCCCCAAATGTGGGCCTGTTTCTGTTGCCTTCAGTCAGAAGACATTTAGAATTCGATATTAAGCGTGTTCTTAGCTCGGCGAGTGAGTTATTTTGTGCATTGGGTTTGGTGAGCAGACGAAGCTGGAGCTGCAAGCGGTGGAACGGACGCTGCTCGAAGAAAGGGCGAAACTTCGCAAGGTTGATTTTTTTGTTCTCCATCTTTTTTATTTCAATTGTTCGAACGCAGTCAATTTTGACTGCTTAATTCTTCGCCACTTATTTGTACCATGTGATTCATGGATGTGATTGCGAAGCAGGAGATAGAAGACGCGCGAAGGACCGCCGACGAATTGCGCGCCCATAATCACAAACTGAAGCAGGTGCCCCTCTCTTCTCCCTGCATGGCATTATTTATTAAGACTTATTTATGCGAGCTACTTATTGAAACCGTAGTATGGATAATAGCTAAAATTCAGAAATTAAACTGAAAAGTGAACTCTTGGGGTCAAATTAACATTGTTCCAAAGAATCTTACCCCACAAACATCTTAAGAAAAACAGTGAGGAAGTCTTGTTTTTTTTTCTCAAAGGGAATCACTATCCTGGGCCCCCTCAATTCCATACTACTTCCAAAACCAAAGTACAAGATGCTAGTTGTTTATGTATAGCTTCTTAGCAAAATTCAGACCTCCTGTCTTCAGAAATACACAATCTATGCCCCCTTTCAAGTTTTTTATTTGGTAAAAGAAATGATATTTGCCAAGCTGTTAAGTGTTTGATTATGTGAAAGTTTTGTCATATTTTCATTTTTGATGTAATTATGATACAAAATATTATTTATCAAGTTATTTAATAGTATAGCTTGACCAAAGAAAAGTATTTTGGTACAATAGGTGAGAGGGGACCTTGATTGAGTAGCTTTCGATTGACCTAGATTTGTCTTTCATTAGTAGGGCCCTTCTGCTTTGACTTCAGCATAATATTTTTTCAGTAGAAAATCACATTCACATTATGTTGATGGCAATACCTAGCATCTTACTTTAGGTAAGCTAGAATCGATCCATGCATGATATTATCTGATCCTCTCGGGACGGTCTAGTGGCTAGCGTATGAAGTGTTGTTACCATGAGTCTGGGATTCAAATTTTGATAAAGCTAAGGTAAATACCTCCATTATGTGTTAGTTATTATTCCAAAGATTAGTTATCGTTCGTGATTTACCTCCTTCATGTTGGCCCTGGGACGGATTGGCGGGAACGAGCATATTCACCTTTTGCCACCATGGATGATATTATCAGACCGGATCCTATCTCTTACATACCAAAACATATTAACAATAATTGAAATTTGTTATCTTCTCATAATATTCAAGAAACATAATATTCAAGAAACATAATATGATCATCAAAAACCACCCTATTCTTTTAGGTCTATTTCTTCTTTTATAGGGATACAACAGTTTTTTTTTCCTGTGTGCATAATGGATTGGCTTTTCATTTTACCATGATAGTACTTTGAAGTACTCAATGAGCGTTTTGATGCCCTTGATAATAGTGATCTTGAACTAAGCTTATTTCTACAATTCTCACTCACTTTTATAATTATACATTAAGAAATCAACTGAAGCATTACTTTCACTATTTGCAGTTGCGAGCAGAGCTTCCAAAGATTGCAGTTCCTTCTTCCCCACCACCCCGGCACAAAGCTTCCGTTTCATTACCAGACCTCAACGTCCCCTTACCTGATTGTTACTCACCATCCTAATTTTCATCGGCCACGAAAACAAAATGTAAATAGTCGAGTTTGGGCTAATGAAGCACCAAATCACTAACAATACTCTGCTAATTCTATTTCATATTTAGGATGAGCAAATGGTAGGTAGCTAAGCTATACTGCACGGCTGCAATCTATTCTACATTTTTAAGATTTTGAACACAATTTCTTCATCTTTTCATTAATGAAATGATCATCCAACTTCTTTTCTGTTATTGCTTATTGTGGATTTTAGATTGCTTATTGTAAAAACAATTGAAGGAACCGTATCATCACAAACAGCAGTGAAATCATATATTACAAGTTCATAGAGAACATGCCCTTAGTAGGAAGCAAACTATTTACATGTTACAATTCACATATTCAAATTATCAATCTGGAGCAATAGTAGTTTTTAGGTATACAAGTCTCAGTTCAGGTACCGTCTGCAATTTTTTGAATCGCAGAAACATGGAATTTTCTCGCCTTCATCTTCACTGTTGAAGTGATAGTCATAAGTAATCTCCTCGCCAGGGTTTATGTCCCTCTCTGCGAAGAAAACCACCTGTAAGAAGGATCACCATTAGTTAGATTAAACACAAGCAGTCTTTGTAGTTTAGTTCAAATCATAATCACCTTTTTCTCATTCCTGACTGTGATTACTTTAGCGACACAGTTTGGCTGATTCATCAACACAGAAAGGATCAAAATCTCGAGTAAACGAAAGAACAATCGGCCTTGGAACAAGGTCTATTACCAGGCAAGCATGGTTGACAAATCGGGCAATCCCGCCTTTGCGTGTGGCATCAATGATGTGTTCCTTATCAATCCTAAAGAAATAGCAAGCACTCTTGTATTGGATTCTTCTACCTGATTGGTACTCAATCTCTCGTTTGTCGGCTACTCGCAGTCCGACAATCTCACCGATATATTCAACTACCTAGGAATGCCAAAAAAGATGTGTGATGCTACTTTCACCTTTGATCGAGCAAAGGCAAAAAATAGAGTAAGACACTACTTACCATGGCTCCGCGAGGAATAAACTGCGATGTGTACAGACCAAGCGCATGGATTCCTGATTTGTAAACAACCAAATGCTTCCATCTCTTTAACTGCTTGTATAGAATGTATTCCTTCTGGCAATCAGAAACACTAAGATGTAAAGAAATTTTGATTCAACACTTCCATAAGTAAAATTTCATACCACAAAGACACAATATTAGGCGCACAGCCTGCAATCTGTAACAAGACCAAATGTTTCGACGATCCTATAGAAGCTAGGTGCAAAGAGAACACTGCCTACCCGGTAGTCATTCTCGACATCTGAACCTGATGGCTTTGTTAAACCACTAGCACGGCACTTCTGACCATTAATATGAAGCCATGCATTTATCTGCTCCTGGGAAACAATGCATACGCCATCTTTACCGGGTCCTTGGAGATTAGGCTGGTGTGTTCTCTCTCTTTTCCGACCTCTAACAACCTGTTTTAAAGCTTAATGTCTAAACAAATTGATTCTTTATCAAGAAACTACTAGACTTACCTCGGTGCGAGCACACGAGCATTCTTCCTTTATCAGGCTTTGTTGGGGATCCACAACATGATTATCAAGACGATAATTATTGGGCATTGCATGATGCAGGCATCTCCCGTAAAAGCCAACTTTTTCATCATCATCACCTTCAATTTCACTTTGTAGCAAACCCTATGAATTGAATAGGAGTTGGCAAATAGTAAAAAACAACGATAATCCAAGGATTAAGCAACAATATCGACTGATCATGCAAGATAAAAAACAAGATGGATCAAAATCAAGGATAATTTAGATTTTGGCACTTGAAGCTACTTTTCTTTTACAAAGTTTGTATCCTTTTCACAAGACTCTTTAGTTGGTATTAGATTCTGCAGCAAATGTAATTTTACTATATGCACAAACAATAATATTTCAAAAAGACGACAAGAAGTATAGTTCAGATTAATTTGCTAATACAGAAGGAACTAGTAAGAGTAGGTAAACCTTCTGATGTGCACACCAAGGATGAAATGGGACAGAGCAACTTGAAACTCTGCACTCTATGCATGAACCTCCTGAACGTTTACACAAAGAACAGACCTGAAAAATAAGTCATCCTTCGTGTTTATTATGATAAACTCACCAAATAATGATTATTCGTAAATGAACCGATTGTCAATAATAACTCACTACATTTTTCTTAGCAGGTAAAGCACCAGACACATCAAAAGTATTCATTGTGTCAACATTTGGACATCTTGTACCAGGTGTCCAAAGTGCGCAAACCATATGCACCCATTGTGTGACAGATGGATCCAGTGATCCGGCGATTATGCTGTTAAAAGCCGGATATTTTCCTGACATTCTACTTTTGCTTTCAGCTGTACAAGTCTCGCTAACTGAACCACAGTTGTTGAATTTAGAGGCTTCATCTGCAGAATCAGGATTGAGAGCATCGATCTCTGCATGTTCAGAAGGAATGGTCTTCACAGAATAGGATCCTTTACCAACTTTCCATGCCTTCAATAAACTCTTGATAATATTCTGACATTTTACTGCCCTTGTCATGGCTCCATCACCATATCCACACAAAACACAAACCTGTTTATGACAAATTATGAAGATCGAATTATGATAATGAATATGGTTAGGATTTCTTTCAATTGATCATGAAAAAACAGAAGCATTATGATCTATGATAAACTTAGAATATGTAATATGCATGGTTTCACACAATCACATTGATGAGCAATGTTCAGCATCATGGAACAAGTTGCAACATTCATGGTAAATTGAGGACACGAGGTATGTCAAGGGAACAAGTATATGATCAATAGCACAGTTGCTGATGGTTTAATTGATTAATTATTGTATTGTAGTTCAGATTAACCTACTTAAGCTGCTGGCTAATTAGTAAGAGTTTGTTCTCTTCTATCCATCAGATTAGGTTTTAGATGATTAAATAGCAAAATTAGAAACTCAAATCATTGAATTTTGTTCTCTGTGTGCATTTGTTGGGTTGACCTTTCCTTGTCAGATTCTGGGGTAGGAATTGCTAAAGTTTTCCTAAATTAGTTGATTCATCACAAGATTAGACAGAATCACACTTATGCAATTAGATCATCAATTTAAGCTTAGATTCTCTATGAAAGCTTATCCCAGAAATATCATAAACACAAATACACAATGCGACCAAAAAAAGAGATCAAATCAGCATGGTTTTCTTCTTTTTCACAATGATCTAAATGGCATTTCATGTAGAAATGTAAGCTAACATCAAACACAAATGAAGAGCTTAAGTCAAAGTTTACAAACACCATGCTCAGTGAGGATTTATAAAGTAGAAAATACTAGCATGCACAGAAACAGCAGGCTTGTCGCTTACGATGTCTTGGGAGTTGCACTTGCATGGACGACAGCACCAATTACCTTTGGGAATTTTTGAAACTCCATAGCAGGCTTGGTGCACCTACACAAATGTATGCCAATCCAAGGGATGAGTAAATAATTAAATAAGAAAAACAAACATGAAGACTAAATTCCATGCCATGTACCTTAATCAAGCAGTCATGACACTCTAACAATTGATTGGTGTCACCTTGATTCGAGCTTCCACAGACACAACAAAATGCATCTGGATTTAAAAGACTGCGGCTACTATGTAACAACTCATTGTTAGAAAGAGAGAATTAACACAGAAGGCTGACATGAGAAGCTCCAACAAACATCATTGTTTCTATTTGAAGTATAATGTGATTGCCTACCTTCTGCTTACTTGAGACAGCTTGCCAGCATGATCTTGATTGTTCTTAGGAAAGGGAAAAGAACCAATAGCTGTTGGCGATGCTGGTTCTAAAATCTTCTGCTGATGTAATTTATTATCTTGATCTTCCAATCCTACAGAAAAACTTGCAACCTTCAAATTAAGGAAAAAACATAAAAAGAAAAGGAGGAAGAAACTAGTGTCAAAAAAGAGGCCTTTTATCTTCAGTAAATTAGAATAAGATAAATCCAGATAAATACACAAATTTTTGAACAGATGAGAATATACAAACACCTAGGAAATGTATGTGTAACATCACACACTAAAATATTACCACAAATAGCCGAAGGGGAACAATTGAGCTGATCCTTTGCCATGGTCAATTTTGAGCATTCATTAATCTCAGTAGTTGATGAGCAGGTGCTCTTTGCATGATGCCTAAATTTTGCAGCAAGTTTGCCAGGACTGCACGTACAAATATCCTTGCACCGTAAGTTAGATATTGATTGCATAGAATGCAAATGACATCTTATGCCTGTGTTATTTCCAGAATGGAATGCCTTTGCTGTTGATGGTGAGTTCAAGTCTTCACCATTCTTTCTTAAGCATTCACAACTTTCTTCCAATCTACGAAAGATTGCAGAATTTTTAGCATCCTCAGAGGTTTCACTATGATGGCTTACAGCTGTATCAGAGGTTTCAGTAAGGTTGCACTTTCTAGCCCTTTTTAGTATTGAAGCCAAGGAAATTATTTTTGCAGGCTTTTGATCACCATCAGTTCCTCCACTAGAAATGATACCTGAATTTCCACATACAACAGGCTTGCTCTTCTTAGGTAAACTAATCTTGCTTGAAATATTTGCAATACAATTTAGCGACATGAATTTAGGTGGCTTTGCAGTACCACTACGACTTTCATGTTTTGAACATGCAACAAGCCCTTGTTTCATCTTTTCTCCAACACGCTTGAGTCTTCTAAGTGAGATATCATCATTTTGTAACTGCTTGTCGTCATCCTTTGGCACTCCATCTTGGTAACCAATTCTTTCCTTGAATTTGTTGAAGGATAAAACTGAACGCTTTCTCTTGATAATTGCAGCAGACCCATGAGAAGCATTTGTTCTTTGCATCACACAACCAGGTTTGGAAACTTCAATTTCTTGGGATCGAGAACTATCATTTTCTAAATGCCTAACATTGTTCAGTATTTCAGGGCCACCAAAAGGATCAAATGATGGATTATGGTCCTCAGATTTGCTTACAGCAGTTTTAGGTGTCATTTCAAGCTTGCATCGATACTTCCCATTTTCTTTTTTTGCCAACCCTTCATTGAGACACTTGACTTTCTTGGATTTATATGGAATCTTCGAATGCAGTTCATCAATAGGATTAATGGACGAATCGCTTGCCAAGCAATCAAACCTAGATTTAGCTACATTCACCTTGTCGACTGTATTAAAGCCTTCGTTGCCATCTCTGACGACTACATCAGATGATCCACATTTCTCATTCCCTGATCCTTCATCAACCACTAAATCATGCATCATTGTTGAAGTTCTAATACAGGGAGTTGAATTATTGACTTCCATTGAAACTTGAGTTAAGACAGGAGCAGAGGATCCGGATGACATATTAGACATCTGTGGTGCTTTTGTTACATGGGAATTTAGATGAGCTTTGTTGAACTCAGTGGCATAATTGGGAACCTGATCGCCAACGCTCTTTGTGCTTTTCAATGCCTCTGCAAACTTGTCATGAGAAGCACCAGCATGGGCAAAATTCTTTTTTGGAACATCCCTCCAAAAGACAGTTTGTTGATCATTTCTAAGGCCGCTATTATTCTTAGAACAATCACAATGAGTTAGACGAATTCTCTTGCACTCTGGTAACAAATAGTTGCTGTTATTATCTCCGGTGGTATGTGTTATGTTGGCTTGTCCGCAAACCTCCTGCTCACTTAAGGCTTTAGAGGTACTATTACTCCCCGAAGTATAGAAACCATGAAAGCAATATGGAAATACAGAAGTGCAGCAATGTCCATATGAGCAAGAAGTATGTTCTCTGTGATTGAACATTTCATGTTTATGATCACCAGGAAAACAATTATTTGACAGCCTCCCCAGTCTGAGGTAGTGATCAAGAGTTGGAAAAAATAAGCATAAACATTCCAAACATCAATACTGTTGAAACAAACCATTTGCAGACAAGCAAAATTATTGATTAACAATGAGTTCAAAAGAGTTAACCATATGCATCATGTAATAAGAAGTATACATGACAGTTATAAACAGGAATGATGAAGTTGAAAGAATTAGCACATTTCAAGGAGAGTTGTGTGATAAAAACAAATAGAAGCACACATCAGTAAGTCACATCACCTCAGACAAGGTTGTTCATCCACATCACAATTGCAGCAACTTGAAAATCTTTTGCAGCATTTTTCAGATTTAAGCAGTGCTCTTTTCGTTGAACACGAGCAATTGCAGGTTCTAGTTGAACAATTGAAGGAACCGTATCATCACAAACAGCAGTGAAATCATATATTACAAGTTCATAGAGAACATGCCCTTAGTAGGAAGCAAACTATTTACATGTTACAATTCACATATTCAAATTATCAATCTGGAGCAATAGTAGTTTTTAGGTATACAAGTCTCAGTTCAGGTACCGTCTGCAATTTTTTGAATCGCAGAAACATGGAATTTTCTCGCCTTCATCTTCACTGTTGAAGTGATAGTCATAAGTAATCTCCTCGCCAGGGTTTATGTCCCTCTCTGCGAAGAAAACCACCTGTAAGAAGGATCACCATTAGTTAGATTAAACACAAGCAGTCTTTGTAGTTTAGTTCAAATCATAATCACCTTTTTCTCATTCCTGACTGTGATTACTTTAGCGACACAGTTTGGCTGATTCATCAACACAGAAAGGATCAAAATCTCGAGTAAACGAAAGAACAATCGGCCTTGAACAAGGTCTATTACCAGGCAAGCATGGTTGACAAATCGGGCAATCCCGCCTTTGCGTGTGGCATCAATGATGTGTTCCTTATCAATCCTAAAGAAATAGCAAGCACTCTTGTATTGGATTCTTCTACCTGATTGGTACTCAATCTCTCGTTTGTCGGCTACTCGTAGTCCGACAATCTCACCGATATATTCAACTACCTAGGAATGCCAAAAAAGATGTGTGATGCTACTTTCACCTTTGATCGAGCAAAGGCAAAAAATAGAGTAAGACACTACTTACCATGGCTCCGCGAGGAATAAACTGCGATGTGTACAGACCAAGCGCATGGATTCCTGATTTGTAAACAACCAAATGCTTCCATCTCTTTAACTGCTTGTATAGAATGTATTCCTTCTGGCAATCAGAAACACTAAGATGTAAAGAAATTTTGATTCAACACTTCCATAAGTAAAATTTCATACCACAAAGACACAATATTAGGCGCACAGCCTGCAATCTGTAACAAGACCAAATGTTTCGACGATCCTATAGAAGCTAGGTGCAAAGAGAACACTGCCTACCCGGTAGTCATTCTCGACATCTGAACCTGATGGCTTTGTTAAACCACTAGCACGGCACTTCTGACCATTAATATGAAGCCATGCATTTATCTGCTCCTGGGAAACAATGCATACGCCATCTTTACCGGGTCCTTGGAGATTAGGCTGGTGTGTTCTCTCTCTTTTCCGACCTCTAACAACCTGTTTTAAAGCTTAATGTCTAAACAAATTGATTCTTTATCAAGAAACTACTAGACTTACCTCGGTGCGAGCACACGAGCATTCTTCCTTTATCAGGCTTTGTTGGGGATCCACAACATGATTATCAAGACGATAATTATTGGGCATTGCATGATGCAGGCATCTCCCGTAAAAGCCAACTTTTTCATCATCATCACCTTCAATTTCACTTTGTAGCAAACCCTATGAATTGAATAGGAGTTGGCAAATAGTAAAAAACAACGATAATCCAAGGATTAAGCAACAATATCGACTGATCATGCAAGATAAAAAACAAGATGGATCAAAATCAAGGATAATTTAGATTTTGGCACTTGAAGCTACTTTTCTTTTACAAAGTTTGTATCCTTTTCACAAGACTCTTTAGTTGGTATTAGATTCTGCAGCAAATGTAATTTTACTATATGCACAAACAATAATATTTCAAAAAGACGACAAGAAGTATAGTTCAGATTAATTTGCTAATACAGAAGGAACTAGTAAGAGTAGGTAAACCTTCTGATGTGCACACCAAGGATGAAATGGGACAGAGCAACTTGAAACTCTGCACTCTATGCATGAACCTCCTGAACGTTTACACAAAGAACAGACCTGAAAAATAAGTCATCCTTCGTGTTTATTATGATAAACTCACCAAATAATGATTATTCGTAAATGAACCGATTGTCAATAATAACTCACTACATTTTTCTTAGCAGGTAAAGCACCAGACACATCAAAAGTATTCATTGTGTCAACATTTGGACATCTTGTACCAGGTGTCCAAAGTGCGCAAACCATATGCACCCATTGTGTGACAGATGGATCCAGTGATCCGGCGATTATGCTGTTAAAAGCCGGATATTTTCCTGACATTCTACTTTTGCTTTCAGCTGTACAAGTCTCGCTAACTGAACCACAGTTGTTGAATTTAGAGGCTTCATCTGCAGAATCAGGATTGAGAGCATCGATCTCTGCATGTTCAGAAGGAATGGTCTTCACAGAATAGGATCCTTTACCAACTTTCCATGCCTTCAATAAACTCTTGATAATATTCTGACATTTTACTGCCCTTGTCATGGCTCCATCACCATATCCACACAAAACACAAACCTGTTTATGACAAATTATGAAGATCGAATTATGATAATGAATATGGTTAGGATTTCTTTCAATTGATCATGAAAAAACAGAAGCATTATGATCTATGATAAACTTAGAATATGTAATATGCATGGTTTCACACAATCACATTGATGAGCAATGTTCAGCATCATGGAACAAGTTGCAACATTCATGGTAAATTGAGGACACGAGGTATGTCAAGGGAACAAGTATATGATCAATAGCACAGTTGCTGATGGTTTAATTGATTAATTATTGTATTGTAGTTCAGATTAACCTACTTAAGCTGCTGGCTAATTAGTAAGAGTTTGTTCTCTTCTATCCATCAGATTAGGTTTTAGATGATTAAATAGCAAAATTAGAAACTCAAATCATTGAATTTTGTTCTCTGTGTGCATTTGTTGGGTTGACCTTTCCTTGTCAGATTCTGGGGTAGGAATTGCTAAAGTTTTCCTAAATTAGTTGATTCATCACAAGATTAGACAGAATCACACTTATGCAATTAGATCATCAATTTAAGCTTAGATTCTCTATGAAAGCTTATCCCAGAAATATCATAAACACAAATACACAATGCGACCAAAAAAAGAGATCAAATCAGCATGGTTTTCTTCTTTTTCACAATGATCTAAATGGCATTTCATGTAGAAATGTAAGCTAACATCAAACACAAATGAAGAGCTTAAGTCAAAGTTTACAAACACCATGCTCAGTGAGGATTTATAAAGTAGAAAATACTAGCATGCACAGAAACAGCAGGCTTGTCGCTTACGATGTCTTGGGAGTTGCACTTGCATGGACGACAGCACCAATTACCTTTGGGAATTTTTGAAACTCCATAGCAGGCTTGGTGCACCTACACAAATGTATGCCAATCCAAGGGATGAGTAAATAATTAAATAAGAAAAACAAACATGAAGACTAAATTCCATGCCATGTACCTTAATCAAGCAGTCATGACACTCTAACAATTGATTGGTGTCACCTTGATTCGAGCTTCCACAGACACAACAAAATGCATCTGGATTTAAAAGACTGCGGCTACTATGTAACAACTCATTGTTAGAAAGAGAGAATTAACACAGAAGGCTGACATGAGAAGCTCCAACAAACATCATTGTTTCTATTTGAAGTATAATGTGATTGCCTACCTTCTGCTTACTTGAGACAGCTTGCCAGCATGATCTTGATTGTTCTTAGGAAAGGGAAAAGAACCAATAGCTGTTGGCGATGCTGGTTCTAAAATCTTCTGCTGATGTAATTTATTATCTTGATCTTCCAATCCTACAGAAAAACTTGCAACCTTCAAATTAAGGAAAAAACATAAAAAGAAAAGGAGGAAGAAACTAGTGTCAAAAAAGAGGCCTTTTATCTTCAGTAAATTAGAATAAGATAAATCCAGATAAATACACAAATTTTTGAACAGATGAGAATATACAAACACCTAGGAAATGTATGTGTAACATCACACACTAAAATATTACCACAAATAGCCGAAGGGGAACAATTGAGCTGATCCTTTGCCATGGTCAATTTTGAGCATTCATTAATCTCAGTAGTTGATGAGCAGGTGCTCTTTGCATGATGCCTAAATTTTGCAGCAAGTTTGCCAGGACTGCACGTACAAATATCCTTGCACCGTAAGTTAGATATTGATTGCATAGAATGCAAATGACATCTTATGCCTGTGTTATTTCCAGAATGGAATGCCTTTGCTGTTGATGGTGAGTTCAAGTCTTCACCATTCTTTCTTAAGCATTCACAACTTTCTTCCAATCTACGAAAGATTGCAGAATTTTTAGCATCCTCAGAGGTTTCACTATGATGGCTTACAGCTGTATCAGAGGTTTCAGTAAGGTTGCACTTTCTAGCCCTTTTTAGTATTGAAGCCAAGGAAATTATTTTTGCAGGCTTTTGATCACCATCAGTTCCTCCACTAGAAATGATACCTGAATTTCCACATACAACAGGCTTGCTCTTCTTAGGTAAACTAATCTTGCTTGAAATATTTGCAATACAATTTAGCGACATGAATTTAGGTGGCTTTGCAGTACCACTACGACTTTCATGTTTTGAACATGCAACAAGCCCTTGTTTCATCTTTTCTCCAACACGCTTGAGTCTTCTAAGTGAGATATCATCATTTTGTAACTGCTTGTCGTCATCCTTTGGCACTCCATCTTGGTAACCAATTCTTTCCTTGAATTTGTTGAAGGATAAAACTGAACGCTTTCTCTTGATAATTGCAGCAGACCCATGAGAAGCATTTGTTCTTTGCATCACACAACCAGGTTTGGAAACTTCAATTTCTTGGGATCGAGAACTATCATTTTCTAAATGCCTAACATTGTTCAGTATTTCAGGGCCACCAAAAGGATCAAATGATGGATTATGGTCCTCAGATTTGCTTACAGCAGTTTTAGGTGTCATTTCAAGCTTGCATCGATACTTCCCATTTTCTTTTTTTGCCAACCCTTCATTGAGACACTTGACTTTCTTGGATTTATATGGAATCTTCGAATGCAGTTCATCAATAGGATTAATGGACGAATCGCTTGCCAAGCAATCAAACCTAGATTTAGCTACATTCACCTTGTCGACTGTATTAAAGCCTTCGTTGCCATCTCTGATGACTACATCAGATGATCCACATTTCTCATTCCCTGATCCTTCATCAACCACTAAATCATGCATCATTGTTGAAGTTCTAATACAGGGAGTTGAATTATTGACTTCCATTGAAACTTGAGTTAAGACAGGAGCAGAGGATCCGGATGACATATTAGACATCTGTGGTGCTTTTGTTACATGGGAATTTAGATGAGCTTTGTTGAACTCAGTGGCATAATTGGGAACCTGATCGCCAACGCTCTTTGTGCTTTTCAATGCCTCTGCAAACTTGTCATGAGAAGCACCAGCATGGGCAAAATTCTTTTTTGGAACATCCCTCCAAAAGACAGTTTGTTGATCATTTCTAAGGCCGCTATTATTCTTAGAACAATCACAATGAGTTAGACGAATTCTCTTGCACTCTGGTAACAAATAGTTGCTGTTATTATCTCCGGTGGTATGTGTTATGTTGGCTTGTCCGCAAACCTCCTGCTCACTTAAGGCTTTAGAGGTACTATTACTCCCCGAAGTATAGAAACCATGAAAGCAATATGGAAATACAGAAGTGCAGCAATGTCCATATGAGCAAGAAGTATGTTCTCTGTGATTGAACATTTCATGTTTATGATCACCAGGAAAACAATTATTTGACAGCCTCCCCAGTCTGAGGTAGTGATCAAGAGTTGGAAAAAATAAGCATAAACATTCCAAACATCAATACTGTTGAAACAAACCATTTGCAGACAAGCAAAATTATTGATTAACAATGAGTTCAAAAGAGTTAACCATATGCATCATGTAATAAGAAGTATACATGACAGTTATAAACAGGAATGATGAAGTTGAAAGAATTAGCACATTTCAAGGAGAGTTGTGTGATAAAAACAAATAGAAGCACACATCAGTAAGTCACATCACCTCAGACAAGGTTGTTCATCCACATCACAATTGCAGCAACTTGAAAATCTTTTGCAGCATTTTTCAGATTTAAGCAGTGCTCTTTTCGTTGAACACGAGCAATTGCAGGTTCTAGTTGAACCTGTACACTCATCACAATAAGAAGACTGATAATAATTCTGAGTCAAGGGAGGAAGTACACAAAAGACAGACCTGTATGACAAGAATGACCAGAAAATATATCCATGCCGACAGCAGATCGGCAGCTTGGGCATGAGTGTCTAACAACTTTAGAGTCATTGAGATGAGTTTTGCAGTAAGATCCTTCCCTTAAGTCTGTCTGAACTGCAAATTCATCCTTACAACTTTCAGGTTTGGATGATGATAGACAACACAATTGATGATGTTGCGAGTTTGCTTTAGCAGCGTTTGAACTTTCTTGAGTTGAAAATTCAACTACACGCCGAAAAGCAGAATTTTTTGATTTGGCATCCATAGAATGCTTGGTTGTAGCAAAAATATTTTTGCTTGTTTCCAAAGAACAAAGGGTTGTAGAAGACATTAGATGGTCTGATTTCAACAAATCTGTACCGGATGATCCACAAGGAATTGGATCATCACACTCCTTGTTTGAGAGAAAAGCAGTTTTCTCTTGCTGCTTGGTGTTTCCAACACTTTGTTTCTGCACCATGTTAGATTGATTGTCCAAATA